>NC_059113.1:3645743-4885743 GCF_020740685.1 Jaculus jaculus | reverse complement strand
TTATTCTTTTTTTTTTAAATTTAGCTTTTTTTTAATTTTTAAATTTTTATTAACATTTACCTTTATTCTTATAGATTTTTATATAATTCGTTTTAACTCATTGTGAGATTCCTTATTTCTTAAAAATTTGTTTGCCAACTAAAATTTTAACCTAACAGAATGTGTTTCTAAATATACAAATTTATGTGGTTTTGAGCACTGTGTCAGGTACTAGTTAGGTAACAATGGCCAAGTGTCTGGAAGTTGGTAAGTCCAGGATTGAGTTATCCTCATAGTTGGCAAGACTCATCTTCCAAATTGTGGTCTTTCCACTGAGTCCTCACATGGTGAGAAGGGCAAATAAACTCCCTTAGGCCTATTTTTATAAGCGCACTGATTACATTTTATGAGCACTCTACCTCCCCAAAGGGTCTCATGTCTCTAATTTTACTCAACAATTTTCACATGTTGAAGTGCCAATATTTCAACACATGAACTGGGAGAGGGCACAAACACTCAGACCACAGCACCTGCAGAAACATCATCTCGGATTTGATAGCCATGGTCTACAGAGGGACAGATGTTTTGGGAAATTAGAGATTCTATGGGACTAAAACTCTTGCTCCCAGAACCTTGAATGTACTATCTAATTAGTGCCTGACCAAGGAGGAACTAGTCAGCAAAACCACACAGCGGGAACGGCAAGGCGAGGTGCTAATCCCGGTGCTCCAGCAGAGCAAACAGCGTGTGACAGCTAGAAAACACTGCCTTTAGAAAAAATATTATATTTATTATGAGGGGGGGCAGTGGACACACCAGGACCTTTTGCCATTGCAAATGAACTCCAGATGCAGGTGCCACTTTGTGCATCTGGTTTTACATGACTACTGGGGAATCAAACTTGGGCCAGCAGACATTGCAAACAAGTGCCTTTAACTACTGAGCCATCTCACCAGCCCATAGAAAGCCTTTTTGTATTCAAGGAGTTAAAGGGAAGTAGAGTGGTTAAACAGAAGATTGTTATAAATAGGGACGTTTGAATTCTTTTGCACTTTGTTTCATGCTCGTCAGCATCACATTTAATTCATAGTTCTTGATTGATTGGTTGGTTGACTGTATAACATAAGCTTTCTTTCCAGCAAACATCATCTTATTTCATTACAAGGCAATATCTTGGTGGTCAGTTAAATTGCATACTTTCAGCATTAGAAGCTACAATTTATATTATTTTGTAGCATATGAATGAAAAAATAGATTTTTGTTAGCAACTACTTTTCAAGGCATATGGAATGATTTGAGGAAAACACAAGGAAAGCTCTGTTTAAAAACACCTCCCAGAATTCTTTTCTTGGAGTCTGGGAATTTTATTGTTTCTCCTTTGCCTTAGGGCATGGAAAGCCCTTGTTAATTTATGAATTTATTAGCGAGAAGGACAATATTCTCAATTTCTTTCACTCATGGACACTATATATTATTTTCCTCCATTCATTCACAAGGAGCTCTGTCCTTAGGGAATGGATCACAATGAAGTTAAGTTTTGATTATGACTTTTGAGATGGAAATGTACCCTCCTAAAGTTTACCCTGGGGAAGTGTTAATGTGGAAGAAGCGGGAAGAAGAGGTAGAGAGTAGAAAGAGGAATTACCCACAGCTTTTATAAATGGCTTCAAATGCTACCTTATTCACAATTTTTCCTATTCCATTGTAATCATTCTAGAGGAAAATAGAAAATGCTGTTTAAACGTAGTTCCTTTAACCACCAAATGTACTATTTGTTGCATGGCCATCTTCTCAAGGTAACATAGGCAGACTCAGCCATAACTTTCTTTGTACTCTGATGATTGGGCATTGGTAGGCATTCCCTCTCTTAAAGAAGGTCGTGAAGGACTTCCCCAGCCAGAGAAGATAGCGGTCAAGGCAGTGGCCAGCACCAAATTAGGTCGATGATTTATCTTCTATTTCATTATATGTTTATTTATTTATTTGTGAGAGAGCAAGAAAGAAGCAGAAGAAAGAGAGAGAGAGAGAGAGAATGAATGAGTGTGCCAGGTCCTCTAGCTATTGCAAACAAAGTTCAGACACATGCGCCACCTTGTGCATCTGGCTTACATGGGTTCTGGGAAATCAATCCTGGGTCCTTAGGCTTTGCAGGCAAACACCTTAACTGCTAAGCCATCTGTCCAGCCCTCATTACAGAATCATGCTAATAATTCTAGTCTTACCCTATGGCATTTATAATTCACTCCCTTGGTAGTTATTTGGCCTTTTAGAAACAGTCTGATTCTCCTACTGAGTTCTGTCCATTCCTCACCTTCCTTCAAGTTGTGGTTTGTTTTAGAGAATGAGCAGAGAAGGAAAGAGTGAGGCAATAGCCTGTGGTGGATAAAATCATATGGACTTTCTTTGATGGACACCCACTCATCAGTCAGTAGAAAATGTAGTCATGAGGACATGAGAGACTGCAGAAGAATGCCTTAAAAATCACAGCAAGAGGGAATATGCACAGTTATAAATTAGCCTTTCCTGGATACACTCCATCTGCATTGTAGACAAGCCAAAAATCCTGAAATGCTTCCAAAGTAGTCCTGAATGTTCCCAGGAAAGTTTTGCAGCCAAATCTTCTCTTCTCTATACTCCACGCCACTGTTGGTGTGATAATCCACAGAGCAGCAGCAGTGATATCTCCCAGGGTGACCGTGCCACTGGACCTATTATTGCTGAGCCCAAATGGCAGGCCAGATGCCAAGTACAATGATCCTAGACCACAGGTTATATTGTCACATGTAATAAGAATGTCCCTTCATATCACTGTGGAAGCATTAGCACAAATATAGCACTTCTGTATAATCTCAAATGTCTCCTTTGCATTTGTTTTTATTCTGTTTTTTTTTTTTTTTTTTTTTTTTTTTTTTTTTTTTTTTTAGGTCAGGTCTTGCTTTAGCCCAGGCTAAACTGAAATTCACTATGTATTCTCAGGCTGGCCTAGAATGCGCAGTGATTCTCCTACCTTTGCCTTCTAAATGGATTAAAAGTGTGCACCGCCATGCCCAGCTGCTTTTTTGTTGTTTTTTTTTTCTTAAAAATTATTTATATATTTGACAGAGAGAGAGAGAGAGAGAGAGAATGGGCGTAACCAGGGCCTCCAGCCACTGCAAACAAATGCAGACAAATGTGCCACATTGTGCATCTGGCTTATGTGGGTCTTGGGGAATAGAACCTGGGTCCTTTGGCTTTGCAGGCAAGCATCTTAATGCACCCTTGTTCTTTTTTAGATATCTATTTATTTATTTGAGAGAGACAGAGAGAGAGAGAGAGAGAGAGAGAGAGAGAGCTTTCTCACCAGGTGTAGGTGGGCTCACCAGGGCCTCAGTCACTGCAAAGGAACTCCAGACACATGCACCACCTTGTGTGTCTGGCTTACGTGGATACTGGGGAATTGAATCTGGGTACTTAGGCTTCACAGGCAAGTGCCTTAACCACTCAGTAATCACTCTAGCCCCTGGCTGTTTTAATTCTTTGTATTTTCATCATAGTTCTTTTTTTTAAAGGTGGGGTTTCGTTCTAGCCCAGGCTGACCTGGAATTAACTACATAGTCTTGGTCTGGCCTTGAACTCATGATGATCCTCCTACCTCTGACCCCCGAGTGCTAGGACTAAAGGCATGCACCACCGTGCCTGGTTCATCATAGTCCTTTTTATGTGAGTTCAAATATGAAGTCACTGTGGCTAGGTCAGAGTGACAGACTGAAGTGGATATGCTCAGAATAATCATTAGTTCTGTGTTGATCTTCAGTGCTCCCAATGAAACAATGCATCTAGAAGATCCCTTCTTCCCTTCAGATTGTCTGTTAAATGTCTCCTCAGACCCTCTTGCACATAGAAACTTAATGGACTCAGCATAGCATTTCTCTGGACATGTCAGTCTCTTAGGGTCATCATTAGTTAGGCTCAGGTTGGGTGCTCCTCTATAAAATACTTGGGAAGAGCAGTGCGTGGCGGCGCACGCCTTTAATCTCAGCACTCAGGAGGCAGAGGTAGGGGGATCGCCGTGAGTTCGAGGCTACCCTGAGACTACGTAGTGAATTCCAGGTCAGCCTGGGCTAGAGTAAGACCCTACCTCAACAAACAACAAACAAACAAACAAAAAACCAAAAACAAGAACAACAAAAAACCAAAACTTTGGAAGAAGGCTAAGGTGGGTTGGCAAGTGTAGGACAGTTGTTGTTGAGTGATTTTCTAACGTTCATATGGCTCTGGATTCAACCCCCAGAACCACGTAGACAGGACATGGTGGTACATGTCTGTAATCCAAGTACTTGGGAGGCAGAAACAGGATCAAAGAACCTTATGGAAGGGGGAGCAGAGAGAGGAGAACAGGAAATGGGGAGGAGGGCTGGCAACAACATGACTGTTAGGCTCAGGAACTCACGGCAGCTGTGGTCTCCCTGCACAAGACCGAGCTTGCCAACACATGTCCACCCATGGGCAAAGGTGAGGAGGACCCCACACCTCCTAAGGAGCTAATGGCACCTAATGGGTGCTGGGAGAGGAGAGTCAGGGACATTGGTGGTGGAGCAATTGGTAAATTGCTCATTCTATGGTCAGTAACCTTTTACTCATGATCATGCAAGCAACCTTAACTCAAGGGATAAAAAGAGGCATCAAAATAAGATGGGAACTAATGGAGAAGGTGAGTGGTAATGGGAGGGGAAGGTGGATAAGAGAGTGTAATTGGGGAGAATAAGATCAAAATATGTATCACATACATGTGTGAAAATGTCAAAAATGAAAAAAATATAATTTTTTTTCCAAACTAAAAAGCAGGCTGATTGCTCACAATCCTAGTTTTGACCAGATCTGCATACTTTGTGTAATACATAAGAATTACTGGTTGCATGTATGAAAAATATGACAAGTGGTGACTCACACCGTCATGATATTTAATGTCCCATTAGAACAAGAAGTATAGAAGTAGGAGGCCCAAGGATTCCAACGTCAGTGAGTTTCCTCCTCAGAGACCAGGAGCCTTTCCAATCGTCTGTTCTTCCGTGATGCTCCAATCCTCCTCCTTCAGCTACAGGATCCTGACAGTTCTCTGCCTAGCCTTCTTCCATCCTGTCCATGAGCCTGAAGCTGGGGGCAGGACAGGGACTTGGTCTGGCACACTGCTGCCCAACTCTCAGGAGAAGGCCTTTGCCAAGAGTCGTTGAACATGTCACTGCTCAGACGGGGTGATCCCCAGATCTGCATCCATCACCTGCGAACTTACCCATATACGATGTTCAGGCCCTACCCTGACTGGCTGCTCATAAGCTTCATTTTAACCAGATACTCTGCTGATCGTTTCCTATGCATATCCGCTGGTCACAGGGTTATCCTTGAGTTGAAAGGGAGATGGGAAAGTAATCTTTCTTTCTCGGCTTCTTCAGTGGAAGCAGGGAAGGACCAACGAGCCAGGGTAGCGCTGTGGGGTTGGTAATTCCCAGTCTGCCCTGGTGTTTTCCATGGGCAGAGTGGCACCAAACACCCTTCTTCAGTGGGCTTCACCATGACTCTCTCAGCCTCTGAGAGCTGCTCAGAGAATGAAGCCTGGTCTCGTGAGCAATATTTTTCAGAGCAGGTTGAGGCTTTAGACATGTGATTTTGGAAATGTTTCTTGTTTTTCTAATCTTGGGGTTTAAGAGCACTGCCTGACCCAGGGGAATTCAAAGCAAAAACATTAAAACTGGCATAATTGAAGGGAAGGTGAAGATTGTAAAATAGCAGGTTTCTTTTTAGCTATGGTTGGTATGAAACTTTTTTTTCTTTCACAAACAGTTAATAAAATTTATTCTCATGTACATTTTTTTCCTTGGTTATGCATTAGTTGCCTGGAATTATTACAAAAGTTCACTAAGAAGGTTGCATTAAAATATGAAATAACTAGCTTAGAGGATTTTAGATTAATTTTAAAGATCAGAATTATACTGTTTCAAGGTTGAGCTAAGTCCTAAGTGTTTCATAAAGAACAACTGTGACAAGCTTTCTAGTCATATATAGTAATAAAGCAAAATGACATGAAAAAAAAATAAAATAAAGGAAAATGCTCCATGTTTAGTCTTGGGATAAGAATCTTATAAAACCCAATTTAAGCTAATCTTAGCTTTACTTGCTGGTGACTATGTGACGATTTCTGCCTGGTGGTGACATTTCATCAGCCCATTTGTTTAGGATAGTTTTCAGCAATAATCAGCCCTGCTGGTTATTTAAGACCATTTTGAGATGCAAACTTCGTTTACAGTGTTACCTTTCCTCACTCTACTCATTTGTTTCATCCCTGGAAAATACATCATTTTAGTAAACCTATCATATGACCGTCTTACCAACTTGATGTGATAATTATTGTTGCCTTACCAAATGGATGTAAGTCCAGGAGCACTGACATGTGTACAGAGAAAATGCCCAAGAGACGTCAATATATAAGCAGCCGTTTGACTTCCGGGATGCTGCAGGCGCCCGCACTCGTGTGCCCTTAGAGTCAGCGTGGGGAGACGGTAGCTGTGTGCTGGGGTGCAAAGACTTGGGTGGGGGGCAGGACACTTTATTCTGCTTGGCATGTTTTGGGTGCACACAGTTCTCATGGAATTGGCTAGAAGGCCCCTACTGAGATCTGCTGGCAGACTGTGGTGCCCACTAAAACAACTGTGACTTTCAATAAAAATCCAGGTCATGGGTGCCAAAGCAAACTTGTGAAAATTGCCCACTTTCAGGCAACGCGGACAAAAACTTTAGGAGGACTAGAGTCACTGTTTAAAGGCTTTTGTAAGAGCCAAGAGAAATGTATCTCTTATTTATTCGAATACTACTCTTGTAGATGGCAAAGCCATGCCGAGACAGCCTTCATTTCATACCTGGACCTGGATGGGATTCAGCCTCATTCAGCCAGCAAAAACAATGAAACTTCTTGGCCCACTGCTACAAAGCATTACCCAGAGACTTCATACATTTGACGAAATCTGATCTTAAATTTAAAGATTTGGTGATAAATTGGTGATTTGGGAGAAATCCCACTTTATTTATTTATTTATTTTTTTAGATAGCATCCACTGAAGCAAAAGAAATTAATAGTCAAGACACACCAGAAAAGCAAGTTTGATTAAGAAGGAAGAAACCTTAAGCAATTTATTTTGCCTTTTGGTGTTTGTATTTCAGATTCTTATTGTACGCATTCAGTTAAGTGGTAAATCAGAATGTCATCACTTGACTTTGGCACAGGGACTTGGTAATGAGGATGAAAGGTGCATGGAACAATCTGTGTCTGAGTCACTGAATTTTCCTTCAACAGCACAGATGTGTCATCTGTTTTGTCATGTCTCATCCGAAGCAATGGAATCTGTGGCACCCACAAAGAGAGGTGGGTAGGAGACTGGCCTGCAGGTCAGGAGGCAATATCCATGCTTAGTTATGTATCCATAACTGCATAGATCTTTCTGGAAGAATATGTATGGACTGGTAGTAGAAGTTACTGCTGGGATAGGGCTCTATAACAGCAACCTAGTGAGTAAGGGTTGAGTGAGAACTTGTCCTTTCATTTCTCACATTTGTAGTATGGATGTTGTTTGCTAGATAGATAGGTAGTCAGACAGACCAACAAATAGATGATAGTCCATTCAAGAAAATAAACAACGAAAACAGAAGACAAAATGAAAAAATGTGTGTGTATATATATATATATATATATTTAAGGTAGGGTTTCACTCTGGTCCAGGCTGACCTGGAATTAACTATGTAGTCTCAGGGTGGCCTTGAACTCACGGTGATCTTCCTACCTCTGCCTCCTGAGTGCTGGGATCAAAGGTGTGCACCACTACACCTGATGAAAAAAAAAAGTATTTTGTTCCCTCCACTTGAGATATTTTTCTCCCTCTGGTCTTCAGTTGCTTCTTGTCTAAAATAAGGTGGAGTAGAGCAGAAAAGGGCTAGTATTTATTTATTTTTAAAAACTTTTTTATTGACAACTTCTGTAATTATAGGTAAAAAAAAACCCATGATAATTCCCTCCCCTCCCCCACTTTCGCCTTCACAAATCCACTCTCCATCATATCCTCTCCCTCTCTCAATTAGACTTTTTTATTTTGATGTTATCATCTTTTCCTCCTATTATGAAGGTCTTGTGTAGGTAGTGCCAGGCACTGTAAGGTCATGGATATCCAGGCCAATTTGTGTCTGAACAATTGCATTGTAACCAGTCCTATCCTTCCTTTGGCTTTTACGTTCTTTCCGTCACCTCTTCAGTAATGGACCCTGAGCCTTGGAAGGTGCAATAGAGATGTTTCAGTTAAGCACTCCTATGTCACTTCTCAGCACCATGGTTCCTTTTGGTCATCCCAGTGGTCACCACCATCTGAAAAGAGAAGCTAAAAGTGAGAGCAGCGGGCTGGAGAGATGGCTTAGTGGTTAAGCGCTTACCTGTGAAGCCTAAAGACGCCAGTTCGAGGTTTGGTTCTCCAGGACCCATGTTAGCCAGCTGCACAAGGGGGCGCACGCGTCTGGAGTTCGTTTGCAGTGGCTGGAAGCCCTGGCGCGCCCATTCTCTCCCTCTCTCTCTCTCTATCTGCCTCTTTCTCTTTCTGTCACTCTCAAATAAATAAATAAATAAAAATGAACAAAATTTTTTTAAAAGAAGTGAGAATAGCATTAATATATTGGTATGAACATTAAGAAAAGAGTTTACAGGGCAGTTTAGTGAGCATAATATCTGCATTTAGCCAGACAAAAAGAGGCTTTACACCTCTAGGGCTCATGACCTCTTCTGCCATAGACTTCTGACTAGGTTTTCAGTATCAGGGATGTATTCCCTCCCATGGACAGACCTTCAGTCCAATTAGAGGGTGGTTGGCTTCTCCCATAACAGACGTGCCATGATTGCTTCCTTGGTTCATTTGGCCTGGCTGGCCAAACTTAAGGCTTGCAGTGTCCACTGCCGCTTATCTCCACTGATGCCTTCTCTGTCCCATGGGAATGCGTGCAGCGTAGCTTTTCTAGCTTTCTGTCAGCTGCTGTGCAGGGAGGAAGTGCTCTGCTCCAGCTTGATTGCCTAGTGACATCAGCACTTTTCTGTGGAGTCTTCAGCAATAGGGTCTTATCATCTATTTCTGGTGGGAAGCCAATAGCCTTGGCAATGGCCTGTAATGTTTTGGGGACATCAAGGACCTCTCTGGCCAACATTTCACTGGAATGTATCCCATCCCTGGAACTTAAATTTTTCTAGTAACAGTCTATGGCTTCTGGGTGCGCCATTATCGAAAAAACTGGTTTTCATATGACTTATTCATAACATCTTGAGTTTTGATTAACCATCCCACCCTTCTTTTACTCCATCTCTTCCCCTGACCTCTTAGTTCATTCCCCCACAGTAATCTGTTCATCCTTTTACATATGCGCAATACCATCCCCTTAAGTCCTCCCCTCTCCTCCCTCCCTTAAGAGCTAGCATTTCTTAAAACAGAAACTGTAATTATAGTAATCAATCTTATTTATTCTGAGTCTGACACTGGGAAGATATCATTACTAATAACAGTGGGAAGTATAAATAGAATCTTACTAGCCAACATGTTAAAAATCCTATGGCTTTTTATTGGATAGCTGCTATGATTTTTTTTTTTCTTTCAAGATAGGGTCTCACTCTAGCTCAGGCTGACCTGGAATTCACTATGGAGTCTCATGGTGGCCTCGAACTCACGGCAATCCCCCTACCTGTGCCTCCTGAGTGCTGGGATTAAAGACGTGAGCCACCAACGCCTGGCTAGATAGCTGCTATGGAAAGGAGCATTAGGGGAAAGGAAGGGGATGAGAAACCTGCAGGGCTGAGACATCCAAAGCCCAGAGAGACGGTAACTAAGGCACGTGCAGGGCTGGATTCTGTGAAGACCAGGTGCACAGGGCTGCGCTAGTGCCCACATACAGCGGCCCTGCCCGTCTGGGCTTTGGGTAGATGCTGGCTGACCTGCGCGCGGCGGCCCTGCGTGCGTGCGGCGGACCCGCGCTCCCGCTTTCCCGCGCCGCCGCTCGGCTGTGACTCGCGGGAGTCTGCGATTCTCACCCGGAGCCCCCACCTCCGTTCCTGCCCACCGTGGCTCTCGCGAGGGGGCCTTGGTTTCGGTTTCTGTCCCTGCGCTTCCTCTACCCGACTTTCGTGACGCAGAGTGATGGGCTGTCACGCACCCACAACTGCCCGGGGAGGGCGGTGTAACCAGAGCCCCAGGGCTTTCCTTCCACGGTCAGGCTGGCCCAGACATTCGGGCAAGTTGCTTAACTGCTGCTGCTTCATTTGCAATGGCAGCTCTGACTTAAGCACCGTGAGCTTGGGATGAATCTGTTTGGCTCGCCTTATTCTAGAAACAAAGCTTCCTCGCTCACGGCCCATTCCATAGAACTGCAGAGCACAGAGGTTCAGCCTTGGCCCCCCTTGTCACCACAGACTGGAAAAATCACTTGTTCAAGGGTAAATTGTACTTTTAAGACGGTTTAGCAACATCTTTGGACTTGGCCCCTGAGTCACACTCGCCTCTGTGATATATAATACAAAATGCCTCTAGTCATTGCCAAATGGCTCTGAAGGTTGAGAAGCCACCGCTTGAGAACAGCTGATCCAGAGGGTGATTTTCCTAAAGCCTCGCCGTGGTGCACACACAGGCAGTGTAGGCTGGAGTCTGAGGCAAGCTTACTCTTGCTGGTGTTGACTTTCTCTTTGGTAAACTTTCATATGTGATCCACCGTGACCTAGTTTCTAACTTAGCAAAGGCCTGTGGGAAATCAGAAAGTGAAAAAAAAAAAACAAATCCTGTCATAGAAAAGGGAGATCCCGGTAGCATATTGCCTGGCACATGACTTCATAGCAAATGAACAAAAACCTGTCTTCTGTCTCCAGGTCTCAGAAAATAGCATTCCCAACTAACCCACTGACCCTGCGGCACTCACTCGAATTTCTTACTTCTTGGACGGATCACGCATTTATCAAGTCTTGAATTAAATCTGATCTGAAGAATTATTACTCCTTCCTCAGGCTCCCACAGTGGGGTAGTCAATGGGAGAGATTATTTCTAGTGGGTCAGAGCAGTAAGTCTAGCAAAGCCATTGTGGGAAAAACTCGTGGACAGACGGGCTGGAAGTCACTGATGAGGAAGTAGATACTTCAGTGAGAGAAGCACACAAAGACTAGACAAGGGGAAGGGTACCACAGGCCTGGCATCTCCAACATCCTGGTGTGGGGTGGGCAGAGGGGAGAGGACTCTCCATTCCAACTTGTACCTCATCTTCACCCCTTCGCATGCGGGCCTCTCAGGGCCTTCTTGCAAGGCCCTCACGTACTCACATTGCTCAGCCTCTGGGGCCCTGAAAGCTTAGAGGAAGATACCACAATGCCCTTAATCTTGTACTGTTCATGCCCACAAAACCAGTACCGTTTAGACAATGCTGCCAATTTGTAGCTCCTTTTGAACCTTGGCCCACCTTGGATCAAAGCTGAAATGACTTCTGTGTGCCTTGGTTGCTGAGTCTATAGAAACACTTTCTTAGGCAGTTGTTTTTGAGTAGGGAATCCCTTCTGTGACATTCTCTTCAGGCTTTCTCCTTTCAAAAGAGTTTGTATTCTTACAAGGGAGAGTCTTTAGTGGACACGGTCATGCCCTCTGAACACCTTTCCCACTGCTCCAGTAAAAAGACTGAGGTTTCTCTTTAATCTTACCAGTCTCTTTAATCTTTGTAACAGTCACACGTGTTTTTGTTAGCTGCAGTCTGCTTGTCCAGAACTTTAAACTTGCTCAGAATCCTTCCCACTCTAAACTTCACTTTTTTTTTTCATACCTTTTTGCTCTCTTTCCCCGTAGGCCTGAATAAGAGCAGTGAGTAATAACCACAACACAGACTCAATGTCATCCTGCCTTGAAATTTCCTCTGGCAAACACATTAGCCCGTTGCTTTTAAATTTAGCCTTGCTCAATTTCTGAGGACAGGGACAGAATGCAGACATATTCTTTGCCAGAATATAAGCCTCTAGCACAATTTCCTATAGAGTCCTTGTTCCTGTCAACGACTAGACTGACACAGTCCGCATTTTTCTTGACAGTTTGGTCTTCCAAACTCCCACCAGAATGACTCACTGGGCTCTGATTACAGCACTCTGGTGTTTCTAGCCCAAAGTTTCAAACTCTTTCCCCATTCTTCCCACAAACCTTCACGCCACATGGTCGAGTTCATGACAGCCACAGCCCCACTTCTTAGTCTGAATTTTCTGTATTAGTTACTTTAGTCATTACTGTAGCCAAATATCTTATAATAGCTAGTGTAAGGAGGAAGGAAGGGTTTATTTAAATTTAAAGTCCTGGGGGATGCAGTTCATCTTAGCAGGTAAGACGTGGCAGCAGAAGCAGAAGGCCAGCTGGGTACATTGCGACTACAGTCAGAAGCAGAGAGCAAACAGCAAAAAGTAGGGCTGAGCTATAAAGCCCCAAGGCCCACTCCTGGTGACCCGCTTCCTCCAGAAAGTTCTTTCTCCCAAAGATTCCACAACCTTCCCAAAGAGTACCACTAGCTATGGATGAAGTATTCAAGCACATGAACACATGAACATCTAGGGGTGTTTCACAATCGAGCCACAGCTGCATGCGCTCCCTGTAGGGATGTGTGATGTACTCATGGATATGGTATTAGTTTGTGGCTCATTAATGCGCCACAGCGCATAAACAGATATGAAGCAAATCTGTACTATTAAAATTCTATGATGGGGACAGGAAGATTAATAAAAAAATTCAATATGTCTCGGGGCTGGAGAGATGGCTTAGCAGTTAAGGTGCTTGCCTGAAAAGCCAAAGGACCTTGGTTCAATTCCCCAGGAGCCACTTAAGCCAGATGCCCAAGGTGACGTATGCATTTGCAGTGGCTGGAAGCCCTGGTGTGCCCATTTTTCTTTCTCTTTTCTCTCTCTCACTCTGCCTTTTTGCCTCCCTCAAATAAATAATAAAATAAATATAAAATATTAAAAACTAATGTTTCCTGGAGAGCAGGGACAATAATCAAAAGCAAAGTTGAGACACATCACTCTATGGAAAGGACTCCTCAAGGCCCTAGGTTATGTGAGGCAGTATTCTGATGTCACAAATATAATTATGTTTTTAGAAATTTCTATTTAAAGTGTATCCTTTCCTACTCTTCTAACCTACCAGAGGACATTTAAATTCATTTATTTATTAAATTTTTAAAAAAATTAAAAAATTTGCGTGTATGTGTATGTGTATGTGTGTGTGTGGCTGGGGAATTGAACATAGGCCAACAGACTTAGCAAGCAAGTGCCTTTAACCACTGATATAACCCCTCTTAACTGTCTCCAATCCCAGGACATTTAAATTTAGATATTTTTCAAATTCAACGTAGTATCTAAAACTCAAGATATTTAAGATATGCTCTTATAACAAAAACATTTTTGGCAAAACCACCTTTCCCTGTTAGGTCAGAGTTTTCTATGTAGCTATCTGTTGCAGTCAGGTTCGCACTGTTGGCAGAAATCACCTGACCAAGAGCAGCTTTTGGGAAAAAAGGGTTTATTTTGGCTTACAGGCTTGAGGGGAAGCTCCATGATGGCAAGGAAAACAATGGCATTAGCAGAGGGTGGACATCACCCCCTGGCCAACATCAGGGGGACAATAGCAACAGGAAAGTGTGCCAAACACTAGCAAGGGGAAACTGGCTATAATACCCATAAGCCCGTCGCCAACAATACACTCCCTCCAGGAGGTGTCAATTCCCAAATCTCCATCAGCTGGGAACCTAGCATTTAGAACACCTAAGTTTATGGGGGACACCTGAATCCAACCACCACCCTATGTGACAGCTTGAAATCTTGTGGGAGGCTGTGGAAGGGAAGTCAGCATGTTAGAGAAAGACTCACATGCCATCCCTGATGTAGTCAGTGGAATGCTTGTTATCACTCGAGAACACCAGTGTCTTCATTCATTAAGTGTGGATACTGTTGTTGCTACTTTTGCATTGCTGGGACAAACACCTGAACAAAAGCAGCTGATGGGAGGAAAGTTGTTTGTTTTGGCTTACAGCCTTGATGGGAAGCTTCATGATGGCAGGGAAAACATGGCATGAACAGAGAGAGTGGGCATTGCCTCTGCCACAGCACTGAAAGCAGCAGCAGGAAAGTGAGCTGAGCTCTGGCAAGGGGGCACTGGCTACAACACCCCTAAGCCAGCCCCCAACAACATACCTCCTCCAGCAAGACCCCACTTCCCAAATTTCCATCTGCTGGGAATCAAGCCTTCAAATCACATGAGTTTATGGGAGACGTCTAATTCAAACCACAACATTCTACCCCTGGCAGATCATCCATGATCTAAAATACAATGCTTTTAGTTCAACTTTAAAAGTCCCCATAATCTTTAGCAATCCCAACACTGTTCAAACACCCCCCCCCCAAAGTGCAAGTTCTCTTAGCTGTGAGCTATGAAACCAAAAACAAATAATGGCATAGAGTAAACATTCATGCTACAAAAAATGACATTGCCCCCCCCCCCAAAAAAATCCAATCAGTGCAAGATCTAAAACAAGCAGGGAAAACATCAAGTCCAGCTCCAAGTCTGACATCCGTAACCAGGGACGACGTCTCTAGAGTGTCAAGTCTGCGCTCCAGCTGCGCTGCACACAGCCTAGGGGAAATCCATCCTGAGCTGACAGCTCTCCTCGGTAGCCGCCCCACAGTATTGGCATCTTAAAAAGTACAAGGGTCAGGCTGGAGAGATGGCGTAGTGGTTAAGGCACTTTCCTGTGAAGCCAAGGACCTAGGTTCAACTCATTAGAACCTATGTAAGCCAGATGTACATGGTGGTGCATGCATCTGGAGTCTGTTTGCAGTAGTTAGACGCCCTGCTGTGCCCACTCTCCCTCTCTCTTAAACAGACAAACAAACAAACAAACAAACAAATATTTTTTAAAAGTCCAAGGGACTCCACTGCAACCCATGGTTCATCCTCATGGCTCCATTGGGCTTCCATATAGGGATTCCACTGCAAATGAATTCCAGACACATATGCCATTTTACACGTCTGGCTTTACATGGGTACTGGGGAATTGAACCCAGGCTTTGCAAACAAGTGCTTTTAACTGCTGAGCCATCTCTCCAGCCTCTATGCAGGAACTCCAATAAGTCTGTTTCACATCGCTCAGTGGTAGTTTCTTGCATTTATTATACTCCATAGTACCAGGTGGGCTACCAAATTTGTTAATCGGGGAGGGGGGGATAAAGACCACTTTGAAGAGCATGGCACTCTTTCAGGATTCAGGCTCTCTACTTTTAAAAGGTAGCATTTTTTCTGTTGTCCCAATGCAGAACAGCTGTCCCAATCTAAATGGTGGTAATCTCTTAAACTGCAGTTGAAATAGCTGTAGTCTTCCGCTCAAATTTTCATTACTTTCTATGTCAAATTGTGTTGCTCACACCTGTCCATTTTTAAGCAATGTAACCCTGCACAAGTTCCCAGGATATGGGAAGAATGCAGTAAGCCTCTCATACAAACTGCCTCTAGTCTAGTCTAGACAAAGCTTTCTTCCCCTCATAAGCCAAACCTCACACTCCATGGTTTTTCACTTCATTTAGGTCTGTCAAATTCTGACCAAAATTGTTCATCAGACTCTGCTTATAGCACTGCAAGGCATTTCTTAGGCCAAGGTTTCAAATCCTTCCATATTCTTCCTGCAAATAAATCCCAAAAGGCCAAAAGCCACACAGTCAGGGTTCTAGCAGTAATGATTCTCCTCCTCTTATACCAATTTTCTGTTGTGGTTACCAAAAGCAGCTGATGGGAGGGAAGTATTTATTTTGGCTTGCAGTCCTGAGTGGAAGCTCCATGATGGCAGGGGAAAGTATGGCATGAGCAAAGGTTGGACATAATCTTGCCAACAGCAGGTGGAAAACAGTAGCAGAAGAGTGAGCAGAGCTCTAGAAAGAGGGAACTGGCTATAATACCCTTAAGCCCGCCTCCAACAACACACTTCCTTCAGCATGTTTCATATGTGTTTATGGGGGGAGAGCTAATTCAAGCCCCCACAGTTACTAAAGCCTATCCTTGTGGGTTGGTATAGGATTTTTGACAATGGATGTGAGGGGACTGGTACTTAGTGTTTTGAGTTAAGCTATAAAAATGAAACAAATGAGAGGCTGAGACAGGAGGATTACCATGAGTTTGAGGCCAGCCCGGGATACAGAGCAGGGTTCTATCTCAAAAAGGAGGGAGAGCAGGAGAAGGAGGAAGTAGAGGAAAGAAAATGTAGTTGGACAGACTACAGCAAGACACCCAGTGGAACTAATTTTCCAGACTTCACAAACATCCTGTTTGCATTCCTGATGCAGCCATTATAAAAACAATCCTCACATGTAGAATATAGCCTGTTAAATGTAAACAAATGTACAAGACTTATCAATAGTTTTCCCAAATAAAATTCAGGGTTCACATCAATGAAAATACAAGGAGATGGGCAGAAATACCAGCAAGAAGCATTTCCCCTGTTCTATAAAAATCACCATGATTCCTTCTTTTTTTTTTGATTTTTTTTGATTTATTCTTTTAATGAGGAAGTCAGGCATGTGAAGGCACAACAGCTTGGCTTATGAGGGGCACATGAGCCAGCATTCCTTATGGCAGGGTTGTTACCACAAGAGGTCAGATCTAGATTATTGGTGGAGGTTGGCATCGTCCCACATTGACACAAACATGATTATCAGGTAAACTGAGATAACAAAAGTTTTTTGGGGGTTAGAAATTATCAAGCAGTAATAAACCAAATAGTTCTGTTTGAAAGCATTAGTGACTTTGACCTGAGCTCACGTTCAGTACCTGGGACTGGGGCAGAAGAAGGAACCCTGTTATCTTGACGCTCACGCTGGTTGCTGGTCCCCCCACTCCGCAGATGTGAGCAGTTTAACTGTCGCCATCAATCAAAGGCTTTCCCCTCCCCCACGAGCCAATGTTATAAACAGGAACGGGTAAATATTTTGGATTCATCAGCCTCCAAGTACTCCTCAGATGTTTTGAGTTCACCCAAACAGAGCACATCATGTGAGCACATTCTCCACTGATGCTTTCTAGAACTGTATGTGATTTATGTGAAATAGAATCCATATGTTTCTGCTTCACTTACACTTAAGTAATCCAAAGGCTGTGTGTTGTAAGAGCTGTTTGGTGTCCAAGATGCCTTTTGAATCTGCTTGTCCTCCCTCCCCCCAATTGTAAGTAACTCAAAGGCTTTGGTCTCTTTAAAAAAGACCCCAAAGAAAGAGAGAAAATGAGGGAGAGGGTGAGGGGAAAAGAACCTGGAAAGGCCTGTTGTGCCAAGATGAAACAAACTTGAACACCAGAAAGTTCAATTTCAGCTGAAACTACAAACCCAAGAATGTCAAATGAGTCCAAAACTTGGATAGAAAGCACAGGCTCTTCTCCATACAGTTTCAAAAGCAGTTTCAGTGCACACACCAAAAGCACGTAGCAGCTCCTTCAACCACATCAGGGAGGAGAGGGCGGGAACACAGTTGGCCACTCAGCTACCTGCAGCCAGAGGCTTTGACCCTCCGGTCTCTGGAGAATGGTGCCCGCCCCCCATCAGGCTAAAGAACTCGTTATTCTTTGTCAGCTCTTGTCATGTTTCTGGAGGTCATCCTGGTGTCGTGGGCTAGCGTATCCTGTTTCTGCTGTAGACATCCATAGAACAGGGTTCTCCGATGCACTTAGCATGGTATGTGTTTTATTGGGTGATTTCTTTAGAGATCTCATTTAGGTCATAATACGGCCAATAATAGCATGTGCTCTGTGTAATGTGTGAAATATGTTAAGTACCCACAAATCAGTAAAATGCTAAATAGAAGGCTGTTTTCCTATCCATCCTAGCATTTAGTCACTAACACCTTAGCAGATTTTACCTCATTTCTGGCCTGCATTGTCATTTTTATGTGGCATCTTACAGATGATTTAAGACAAAAGCTCCCAAATTAGGTACATTAGGTGATAGTGCAGGTGAATCAATTTAACTAACTGTGGAGGCTGTCTCTGCTCGCGTTTGTAGCAATGCATAAGGTTAGATGTGGAGAACCCGCACAGTCTGAAGTCACTTCCACAGAATGAATGAAGAGTCCTGAGTCACAGAAACACTCTTGTTCTGGGCATTGATAGCATCAGGGCCTCTCTTGGATCTCGGTGGGAGTGGCTTAGGTGTGAGCGCTGGGCACTAAAATTCCTCCAAGCCAGTGGCTCTCAAGTGCTTTGTTTCCCAACCACATAGCAAGACGATCAGGGGCACAGGAGGGCATGCAAAGAAGGGTGTGCAAGCCAGATCACCTGAAGAGATAGGGCAACGCTCCAGGAAGAGACAGGGAGGGGACGCAAAGTTGCCATCAGCACTTGGGACTACAGTAGCTTTTATAGGTTTAAAATGAGGCAGAGCGACGACTCTACGGAAATTAGGCATTGGACGGGTGCAGATCATGATAGGTCTACACAGATGCATCTGGGGAATCTCTGGTCAAGAGGGAAGATGACATTGCCCTGGCTCAAAGGGAGCCTGCCAAAATTCTAAGGAAGTGGGTGCAGGCAAATGGGAAGAACAGGCAAGAGCAGGTGGTCAGCTGGTGTCCTGACAAGTCAGTGTCAGGTGTGTAGCAGAACCATGTCTCTCCCTAAGGGCCTGTGACCATGACTCAATTGCCTACAATTTGAGATACGTGGCTCCCAATCATTATTACTCTAATTCAGTTATCTAGGGGGCAGAGGCAGGGATTTGGAGTAGAAGAGATTAAGAGTTTATTTCCTAACCTCTAAACCCATGAAACAATAATATATCCCTTTATCTTGCCACTAACAGCAACCAGTACTGACACGTTGGCACGTGTATTTGAATTAAGTGTGTGCGTGCATCCACCTGCTCATGCACACACAAGAACATGCATGCACACACAGTCTTCAGCAATGTCAGAACTTTCTCCCATGGTAATAAACGTCTGCCTCATGAGCTAATGCCGGCAGAGCACTGCACAATCTGTACCACAATTATCTCAATGGCTCAAAGCATATATATATAATTTCAAAATAATCACTTCATATATATATTTTATTTATTCAGTTATTTGCAAGCATGGAGAGATAGAGAGAAGAGAGACAGATAGAGAGAATGGGCGCACCAGGACTTCCAGCCGCTGTAAATGAACTCCAGATGCATGTGCCACGTTGTGCATCTGGCTTTATGTGGGTTCTGGGAAACTTTCAGACCTGAAGCATGGAACATCCTTTGAGAGCCAGACACAGCATGCTACTCCTATTATAGAAAAACATAAAAAAAAAACTCTAGAGAACACTTTTTAAAGCTCCTAGCAGAAAAGATGAACAGTATAACTAGGAAGTGATAGTTTTTTTTTTTTTTTTTAAATCCCTTAAGAAGTAGGGTGTAGGGCTGGAGAGATGGCTTAGTGGTTAAGCGCTGGCCTGTGAAGTCTAAGGACCCCGGTTCGAGGCTTGATTCCCCAGGTCCCACGTTAGCTAGATGCACAAGGGGGCGCACGCATCTGGAATTCATCTGCAGTGGCTGGAGGCCCTGGCGCGCCCATTCTCTCTGCCTCTTTCTCTGTCTGTCGCTCTCAAATAAGTAAATAAAAATAAACCAAAAAATAATAAAAAAAAAAGAAGTAGGGTGTATTTCCACACCCAGGAGAACCACAGCTAAGTCATCTGTCTTTCCCTACCAACTTTCCTGTCTACTTCTGCTTCCTTCACACCTTGCTTTTCACTGTTTTCTGATTGGTTACTAGAGAACTCAGTCCCATCCCTTTTGTTGGTGGTTGCCAGGATATATCCAGGCAACAAAAGCTGGAGTTCTTGCCCAGCAACCTCACCTGCTAACATAAACACCCCAAGAAGGCATGTGAATTGTGGCACTCATGCTTACCACCTTCCTCCTTGGATTCTCAAAGGGGCTTGGCAAGCCATAGCAAAGGCCGAAACAGCAAGATAAAGAAGAAATATTGCAAGGTAAGGCTCTCAGAGGGTGTGCTTTTATTCTTGTCTAATAGCACCTTAATCTCACACCTTTCCTTTCAACTAGCCATGCCTTAGTTTAGATAGTTTTTGTTTCTTCCACTTTCTTTTCATCAGTATGCTATGAAAGATTGCTGATTATAGAAATCCCAATAAAAATAGTCTTCAATAATAATATAGTTCAAAATAATGTTTTCTCTCATTCTTTCATTAGGTAATGTTGGTGATGAACTATGAATTAAGTGTTGTTTATTTATTTATTGAAGAGAGAGAGTGAGAAAGAGGAAGCTAGAGAGAGAGAAAGAGGCAGGGGGGGAGAAGGAGAGGGAGAAGGGAAAAGGATTAAGAGAAAAAGAGAGAGAGAGAAAGAGAGAGAGAGAGAGAGAAGAGAGAGAGAGAGAGAGAGAGAGAGAGAGAGAGAGAGAGAGAGAGAGAGAATGGGCACACCAGGGCCTCCAGCCACTGCAAACAAACTCCAAATGCATGAGCTACCTTGTGCATCTGGCTTTATGTGGGTACTGGGGAATTGAACCCAGGTTGTTAGGCATTGCAGGTAAGCATCTTATCTGAGCCATCTCTCCAGCACTGAATTCAATATTGTGATGGCTAAAAGACAACCAAATTTCATCTAAAGAGAAACTATTTTAAATATTTTCAAATTATAGAATTTTTTTTTTCAAGGTATGGTCATGTTCTAGCCCAGGCTGACCTGGAATTCACTAGTCTCAGGCTGACCTCAAGCTCACAGTGATCCTCCTACTTCAGCTTCCCAAGTTCTGGGACTAAAGGCATGCACCACTATACCTGGCACTAAAACATGTTTTTAACATTTACCTAGTGTTATGTATTTAGTCTAATTATCCATAAATGAAACAGGGCAATGAAAGCCATAGTTACTCAGTGAATTTATGGATTTTTTTAATTGATAGAAAAATCTACAAAGAGTGAAATGTAACCAAATCTGAGTTCTAGATTTCAACTTCCTAAAATAATTAAGTTTAGCACATATATTCAACAATATAACAATCCTCTTCATGTAGATGAGGTCATTTCTACAGCTCTAGAAAATTAATTTCATCACCCCCTTCCTGTCTGTCTTCCCTCCACTGTGCTGATTTCAGTCAACCAAAACATATTTTGGCCCTCCATGGACTTTACACACACAGCACCATGCACTGCATGTCTGGCGCCGGGCACTGCACATCCCTGTTTCCCAACTTCACACCTCAGGCACTGTGCACTGCACATCCCTGTTTCCTGACTTCACACCTCAGGCACCGTGCATTGCACGTTCCTGTTTCTCACTTCACACCTCCAGCACTGTGCACTGCACGCCCCAGTTTCTGACTTTACACCTCCAGCACTGTGCACTGCATGCCCCAGTTTCTGACTTTACACCTCCAGTACTGTGCACTGCACGCCCCAGTTTCTGACTTTACACCTCCGGCGCCATGTACTGCACACTCCAGTTTCTGACTTCACACCTCCGGTGCCATACACTGCACACCCATTTCTGACTTCACACCTCCGGCGCCATGCACTGCACGCCCCAGTTTCTGACTTCACACCTCCAGTGCCATGCACTGCACGCCCCAGTTTCTGACTTCACACCTCCAGCACCATGCACTGCACATCATTGTTTCTGACTGGCTGGGAGGAATGCTTTCTAGGTTGTTCCTTGGTACCTCAGTGGTTCTGTGCTTTCATGTGAGCATAATGGCATCTTGTGATTGTTTTGTATTTCTTTAGCTAATCTGTTGCTTGGTGTTTGGTTTCTTTCCAGTTTGGACTTTCTGTAGCTAAGCAATTGTAAACACTTTTGCACAAGTCTTTTCTATTCCCCAATTTGTTGTTTAATTTTTCCAGTTTTACTGAGTTCAACTGAGGAAATATCCATAAATTTAGAGCAAAATGTTTTATGTTTGTATAGATTGAATTGATTACCACAGTCAAGCTAATCCAAGTAATCATCACCTTATACAGCTACTTTGTTTTTATCATCATTATTATTATTTTTTGCAGTTAGACCACCAGTGTTTCCTATCTTAGAAAATTAAAGTAAAAACTACATTATTGGGGCCAAAGAGATGGTTCAGCACTTAAGGAACTTGCTAGAAAAGTCTGAGAGCCCAGGTTCAATTCCCCAGTACCCATGAAGAGTCAGTTACACAAAATAGTGCATGCAACTGGAGTTTGTTTGCAGTTGTAAGAAGCACTGGCATGCTCATTTTCTCTCTCTCTTTGCCTATAAATAAATAAAATATTAAAAAATTAAAAATGACATTATTATTAACATTTGCCACCATAGTGAATATATGATCTCCAATAATTATTTTGTAGCTACATGTTTGGATATTCTAATCCTTATTTTCACTTTACCCTCAGGTTCAGTCACTGGTAACTTCCATTCTGTTTAAACGGTGAAGATACATGAAAAGAGGTCAACATCACTAGTCATCAAGGAGATGTAGATCAAAGCTACCTCATATATGCTAGAATGGCTATTATCAAAAAGATGGCAAGGGAATTCTTGCACACTGTTAGTGAGACTGTGAATTTTTGTAGCCATTATGGAAAAGTATATGTACATTTCTGGAGGGTGGGGGAAGAAAACACTACAAAACCAGAAATCCAATTTCTTATATTAACCAAAGGAATTTCAATCAGTGTGTTGCATTCCCATAGTCAGTGCAGTATTACTCAATAGCCAAAACAGAAACCAACCTTAGTGTCCATTAACAGATGAATGGATAGAGTAACTATGGAATATAATATATAATATATAAACATTATGTATGGTATATAAAGAAATATTGTTCAGTTTTCAAAATCAAGGAATCCTGCCATTTGTGGCAGTAGGATGAACCTAGAAGACATTATGCTAAGTGAAGCCAGACACAGAAAGACAAATACTGCATAATCTCCCTTATCTCCCTACAATTTGAAGTCTAACATATACCCTCCAGCCTTTGGTGTGTGTGTACATATATGCTTTTATTGAAAACTTCCATAAGGAAGGACAATATTCCATGATCATAATCTCCTCCACTGTCCCTTCGACCTCCTGAGTGCTGGGATTAAAGGTGTGTGCCACCACATCTGGCTCTTTTTTTTTGAGATAGGGTTTCACTCTAGCCCACACTGACCTGGAATTCACTCTGTAGTCTCAGGGTGGCCTTGAGCTCACAGTAATCCTTCTACCTCTGCCTCCCGAGTGCTGGGATTAAAGGCATGCACCACCATACCCAGCTCAAATATATATTTTTAATTCAGGAAGAACAGAATACTAGAAAGGAGACAGAAAGTACATGAAAAAAATGTAACTACAGTAAGTTATGATATTCTCTTCTCTGTGAGCTTAGCAGGTATCACAGGGTCTAGTACATATTTATGGAAGGTGTAATGCCTTTAATTTTTTCTCCTTTGTTCTTCTTGTCCCTCCATCTCATATGCAAGCTACTAGAATTCTGGGAATCTAGTTGGAGAGCAAGGGCAAAGGAAAGCATCTTCTGTCAAGTTCAAAGATATGGTCAAAAGGATGGCTTAGTAAATGCTTGTGAAATGCACAAAGAAAATGGGAGATAGCAAGGGCTGGAGGTACACAGACAAGGGAATTGGGAAAAAAAAGCCCTGAACTCAATTTTCAGTTAGATTTTCATCCAGCGGTTGTCCTCATTAGCACCACACTGTCCTATTACAATCTGGCATATCATGGCCAAAGAAGAGTTAGATCAAGAGGCATCCTGGAGTGGGTGAATTGGTAAATGAAGATTATGAGGATTATTCCCTTCACTTAGAAGTATGCAAAGAGAGGTATGGATGTGCATGTGTATTCATGCGAATATGTACATATATGTATGTATGTGTGTATGTATTTAGGGAAAGACAATGAAGTGCACGGTGAGATATAAGAAATATAACTGGTAAAATTCTACTTTATTGCTTAGTCATATGTATTCATTAGAAGACATAAATACACACATACATAGTAAAAGACTATTCATTCTAATATGTCATAAAAAGCTAACATATTGCTTAAATTAGTTCATGGCATTTTCTTGAAAAAAGTGATTATGTAGCATTATAGATGCATAAATCTTGAATCGCATTATCTGTGTATTTCCAAGTGAACTATCTTATATATGAAACACATGACATTCAATAAACAAAAATTCAAACCACATTTTCCTCATCAGTCAGCCTTTCTATGTAAAATATCATATCAAGAGGAATTTAATTATCCTAACTATTGGGGCATGTCTGGGTGATAAGTTCCCAAATAACATTGCCCACAGAGACTTCTTGGAGAAACATAGTGATAAATAATAGTGTGATGCTTTAAATTAGAATTAATTAAATGGATACTATCCATTCCTTGCCTAAATAAAATAGGTTTCTTTGTAGCATATTCACAATTGAATAATCTTTAAAAAATATTTTATTTATTTATTTGAGAAAGAGAGTGAGAGAGAAAAAAGAGGCAGATAGAATGAGAATGGGTATGCCAGGGCAAAGCTGCCTACACTTGTGACTGGATTTGAACCCATCGCCTCTAATATGCGACATTTTGCTTTCTTTAGAACATACTTGAGTCAAAACACAAACCACACGTTTCTGCTTGTGACCTGGTGAGCACTGCCTTTGCCCCTTGAGCCAAATGGAAAATCCAGAACACGTTAGTGATGGGATCAGCCACAGGATGCCTCATTTTCTCCTTCTTGCTCTTACTGTGTTACGTGGTCCCAGACTTGTAGTGGAGAGCGACAGTAGAGAAACAATAAAACAAAGTGACAGCAAACAGAACAGGTAGGAAAAGCCTGCAGAAAACACAAGAAAGGTGGGAAAATTGTTATTCTTAAAGCTGATGGGTAGCTGAATTCTTCCAAACATCCCAGCCTTTCCAAAACTTTTAAAAAATATTTTTATTGGGGCTGGAGAGATGGCTTAGTGGTTAAGGCGTTTGCTTGCAAAGCCAAAGGACTCAGTTCCATTCCCCAGGACCGACGTAAGCCAGATGCACAAGGGGGTGCATGCATCTGCAGTTTGTTTGCAGTGGCTGGAGGCCCTGGAACACCCATTTTCTCTCTCTCTGCCTCTACATCTTTCTCAAATAAATAAATTAAAAAGATAAAGTTTAAAAAAACCTCATGTTAGAACAATGTGAATTATTAAAAAATTATTTTTGTTTATTTTCAAGGGGACAGGATGGGGGGGAGAGGGAGAGAGACACAGAGACAGAGACAGACAGAGAGAAAGAGGGAGTGAGCAATGACTGGGCTCACCAGGACCTCTTGATACTACAAACTCTAGAAGAATGTACGTTTTGTGCATCTGGCTCTATGTGGGTCCTGGGAAATCAAACCCAGGTCACCAGGCTTTGCAAGCAAGCAGCTTAACTGTTGAGCCATCTCTCCAGCTCTCACACTTTCTAAATTTATGTGGAATTTAAAATGTATACATAGCTCTTCCCTTGTGTACTGCAGGAAAACAGAACAAGACAGGTGACATTCTCACTAGTACCCACGGTGTTTGTGGAAGGAAGCTTTCAGTAACTTTTAAATCACAAAGAATTTAAACTTTCAGCTATGAAGTTTTTAAGAGCTGACCACACATTTTAAGCTTTGCTTGGGCTCTTGGGACACAGGATGAATGAGCTCCTTCTGTTCCCCAGGGGATTCATTCTAAGTGATTTTCTCCAACAGAGAACCTTCCTGTGTGTTTCCCTAAGAAGGTAAAAGGTGTTAAGTGGAGCATTCTGAGTCATCAGTGAGCCTAACCCCATGGCCTGTGAAAGAATGCCTTGTTTGCAGGATCCACTGTTGACAAAGACTAACTTTCACTTAAAAAATTATTTTTATTTGTTTATTAGTGATAGAGAGTGAAAGAGGCAGATAGAGAGAATGGGCATGCCAGGGCCTCCAGCCACACAAATGAACTCCAGATGCCTGTGCCACCTTGTATGGCTTATGTGGGTTCTGGGATATTGAATCTGAGTTCTTTGGCTCTGCAGGCAAACACCTTAACCACAAAGCCATTTCTCTAGTCTGACATTCATTTTTTTAATCTTAAATTTTTTTTTTTCTTTTTTGAGGTAGGGTCTTGCTCTAGCCCAGGCTGACCTGGAATTCACTATGGAGTCTCAGGGTGGCCTCAAACTCATGGAGATCCTCCTACCTCTGCCTCCTTAATGCTGGGATTAAAGGCGTGCACCACCACTCCCGGCTACGTAGGAAGTTTTAAGAAGAGTGACTGAACAAAACTGAGCAAAGCCCTGGGAATCGTTCACTATGGAGTCTCGGGGTGGCCTCAAACTCATGGCGATCCCCCTATCTTGGCCTCCCAAGTGCTGGGATTAAAGGTGTGTGCCACCATTCCTGGCCACCTTTTGAATCTTTTATTGTTGTTGATGGTGGTTTTTTTTTTTTTTTTTTTTTTTTTTTTTTTTTTTTAAAGGTAGATCTCGCTCTAGCCCAGGCTGACCTGGAATTCACTATGCAGTCTTAGGGTGGCCTCAAACTCACAGTGGTCTTCCTATCTTGGCCTCCTGAGTGCTGGGATTAAAGGCGTGTGCCACCACACCTGGGTAACATTCACTTTTTGTTGTTGTTGTTGTTTTCAGGGTCGGGTCTCACTCTAGCTCAGGCTGACCTGGAATTCACTGTGTAGTCTCAGGGTGGCCTCGACCTCATGGCTATTCTCCTCCCTCTGCCTCCCTAGGGCTGGGATTCAAGGCATGCGCCCCCACGCCCAGTAGCATTCACTTTTTGATGACCGGTTTACATAGCAGGATCAGAGCTACAGGGACAACAGCAACAAAGAAAACCATGCTGAGAGCGGGCATTCAGCTTGTGGGCACACTCAGGCACCAGGGCTCTAGTCATTGCCCATGGACGCATGGTGAGCACAGCAGACCTAGAGGCCGCTTCGCACAGGAGAAACCCAGCTTGCACTGTGAGCACTGTGTTCTTGACTTTCTGCCCGGGGACTTTCCTCAGGTTTGTGTAAAGAGAGCATTGTTAACGACGGGGCTGGTGACTGCAACGAACAGGACTAATGATCACTGTAAGAGTTAGCCAGGCTCTGGGAGGCGCTGACCTCCCTGAGGAAGATTGAGCTGAGGCACAAGTCTGCGATTGTTATTGGAGCAGTGGGGGATGTGGTTAGAGTTCCTCCAGGATCCAGTGAGAGCCATCTTTCTTCCCCGTCCGTCCTGGCCAAGGGCAGCTGCATTCCTGATTGTGTTGCTTTTTACCTGGACACACTAGTCCAGTGGCAGCCCCTCCCGCTGCTGGCACGCTGCGGCTTGGCAGTCAGCGCTGAAAAGTTGCACTGAGTGACAGGGCATCAGGAGAGCGACAACAGTGGAGCTCTGTCAAGCACGTCCCGTAATGGGGCTAGTACACACACGCGCTGATTTGAAGTGCTTAACTGTGAGCATCTGCTTTTCCCTTTTGTGGTCATAATCAATTTTAGATACTTGATAGATTTAAGAGAGTTCCTTCTAGGTTTAGAAGGAATTACTTTACTGTTCTTACACATTTCCAGTTCACATGAATTTATAGGTATTTGATGACATCATGTTCAGCTTGGCAAAAGGAAAGAGATACCAGATTCCACAATACTCTCAAAGAACCAACATTTGCTAGTAAAATATTTCCAGACAAACTACTGAGAATCCAGCAGTAGCTTATACTGTCAGCTATTGTTCACAAATGGAGGCTAGTTTAAAAAATCTTTTTTGTTTGTTTATTTTTATTTATTTGAGAGTGACAGAGAGAGAGAGAAAGAGGCAGAAAGCAAGAGAGAGAATGGGCGCGCCAGGGCTTCTAGCCACTGTAAACGAACTCCAGACGTGTGTGCCCCTTTGTGCATCTGGCTAACGTGGGTCCTGGGGAATCGAGCCTCGAACCAGGGTCCTTAGGCTTCACAGGCAAGTGCTTAACCGCTAAGCTATCCCTCTAGCCCTGTGCTTTTTTTTAAACAAGATTTTTTTTTTTTGGTTATTTATTTGAGAGAAAGGCAGGTAGAGAGAAAATGAGCACGCCAGGGCCTCTAGCCACTGCAAAGGAACTCCAGATGCATGCTCCACCATGTGCATCTGGCTTAACATGGGTACTGGGGAATTGAACCTGGGTCATAGGCTTTTCAGGCAAGCTCCTTAACCACTCAGACACCTCCCCAGCCCTGTTTGTGATTCTTTTATTGACTGATTCCTTCTAAAACTAAGGATAAAGGAAAAACCCTGAGCTAGAAAGCAAGGTCCACTGGCTGAAATAGAAAAGTAGCTCTTTATCAATTTAGAATTGTGGCAATGGTTTCACAACACTCAGATGATCCAGAAAACACATTTTTCTCTTTCCTTTTTTTTAGTCTGTTAGTGTTTCCCCCTTTCTCTCTTCTATTCTCCCTGCTATAGATGTTCTAAACATTGGTCACTTGTCCTTTTTCTTTCTCTTTGGAATGACACACATTTCTTATGACACACTAGTAACTTGTGAACATTTCTTCTTAGATTACTGTCTTGTTTTTTCTTTTCTCCTTGAATTGTCCCCTCACTCCTCAAACCATGCACTTCATCTTTAATCTATTTTAATTTGGAAGATATATATATCTTATTTATTCATTTATGAGAGAGACAGAGAGAGAGAGAGGGAGAGAGAGAGAGTGGGCACGCCAGGGCCTCCAGCCACTGCAAATGAACTCCAGACGCGTGCGCCCCCTTGTGCGTCTCGCTTACGCGGGTCCTGGGGAATCAAACCTGGGTCCTTTGGCTTTGCAGGCAAACACCTTAAACCACCAAGCCATCTCCCCAGCCCTCCTCATACATTTTTATTAATAAGCATTTCATGGGGTTAGTACTAACATCTTCCAGAAAAGATAAGATATCTTCAACTGGATTCCTCGTTTCTGAAGGGTGGGATTTCCAGTTCCTTGAAGTGGTTTTCAAATATCTAATTACGAGGAAAAAATGTGAGAAAGGGACATGGCCAAGCCAGGGTCAAAAACAGTCTCACAAAGTCAAATGCCCTGAGGAGGAAGCATAAATTATAAATTAACACAGTGAGAACTTTGGGAGAGGGAAGCCTGGCCCTGTGACCTGTGAGCGCAGCCTTCCCACAGCTTCTCCTGGTGCTGAGCACACGGAACGGGCCTCTCTGTGGTCAGATACGCCGCTACTTCATGAGAAAGCAAACAAATTCATGCAAGGGACATACCTAAATCACTAATGGCTCCCACATCTTCTCTCTCTTTTTCTTGTCCCTATCTGTGGAGTTTTAGACATTATAGGCCTCTAATGTGATTACACCGATGGTTTCCATAGCCTGTTCTTTACCACTCCAAATGTTAGTATTACAATTGCATGGTCGTACCTGTGTGGCGTTCATGGCCCTGTACTCTGTGATTTGGATACTCAATTTAGACCATAAAGTACAGACTGGATCTAATAATAGCTTTCACAGGGTGACATTATGAGCCTTGATAGCATAAAGTGTCCATGCAGAAGGTTCTACTTAGAGGCGTAAAAAGTCTTTTTCTCCCCCTTCATCCTAGGTTTTCTAATTCCCCACAGTATTACGTCTATACCTGATAGTCAGATTAAATGAAAGTAAAGTAACTTTTGGGTTCAATTTCATAATGAAGGAAAGACAAGGAAAAAGAAAAAAAAAATAGGGATTTAAGTCCAGTCTGGAAATGCCAATATTCCTTCAAAGCCCTGCCTAAGGCTCAGTGGCTCTCCTTGAAGTGTTCCTAGTTTTCCCATTCCAAATACCGTCCCTGTATGCCTCAGAGCACAGCACCTCCGCTTCCGGCTCTCGGCGGGTTTTGTTCACACACAGCAGCTCTGCTCAGGCACCAGCGGCCTGCTGAAGAAGGATCTGAGCCAGGCCGGCTCCCGCCTGCCCTCCTGCTGCTCCTTGTCCCTGAGTGGAATGGCTTCACTTTGGCTTCTTGTGGCAGCAGTGGCCTATGGTTGGGTGGCTCATGGGAAAGAGTGTCATAAAGCTGAAGAAAATAGAACTACAGTGACAGATTTCCCTTATGATTTAATTCTCTAAGTGACAAGTGGCGAGGCAATGTTTTCTAGCTCTTAAAGTATGGCGATGATATTACAATTATAAAAATACACTTTTTGTATCTGAAATGAGTTTCAATGTTAAGGTAGGCATCGTATTTGCTAACATATTATAAAAGAATTCCTCTTCATTTATATTACTTGCAGTAGTAAAATGGTATGTGTCTCGAATAACACCAATTTTTTATTAGTATATTCTGAGTATAGCTGTACCCACGGGGAGACTGAAACCACGCTGATTACTGAAACAGAGAGAATATTGAGTGTTATAACTAAGCATGAGGTCATTTCCTAAGTAACAGCACAAAGGAACAAAATAAGGGTGCTGACAAGGAGGACCGCAGGGAAGAGAGACCTAAGTTACGGGAACGTAAGAGACTTAGTGGTGCCCAGGGAGCTGACAGCCCTATGTCCAAGGAGGAAGTGCACGCTGGCGGAAAGGTTGAAGTGGATCCACCGCGGCTGCGGCGTTGTCCTCCGCAGATGAGAAGCCATCCCGGAGCGAGCCCGCTCTTCCTCCCGCAGCCGGGCCTTCTCCCCGGCAGCGCAGCGCCTGCTCGTCCCGCCGCAGCGGCGGCTCAGCCGAGTAGGGAGCACAGCTGATACGGCCACGAGTGGCACGTTAATTGCCCCTCATTATTCTCTAAAACGCTCATGGAAAAAAATAAGCTTATTTTCTTGAAGAAAAATATGGCATTAAAACTTTAAAAAATTTTTCTGGGAAAAGCAGCAATGTGATTTTTTGTTTTTTGAATCATTGAGATGGTATTCATACTTCTGAGTAGTTTATATCTGATATTCAGGAAAACGTATGTATTTTAGTAAGTCAGCTTTTTCCTGGACAGGCGCCACCTCACAAAAGGAATTTTCTTATTAAGAAGGAAGATCTTGAAATTAAAAAAAAAAATTTTTGAGGTAAGGTCTTGCTCTAGCCCAGGCTGACCTGGAATTCTCTATGCAGTCTCAGGGTAGCCTCGAACTCTTGGTGATCCTCCTACCTCTGCCTCCCGAGTGCTGGGATTAAAGGTGTGTGCCACCATGTCTGGCTTCTCACATCTTGAAATTTTAAGCATCACTATTAGGATTCATTTTGTACTAAGGCTAAGGTGAGGCCATGGTTACAATACTGATTAATCTCAATTACTACTTAGCTTTCATAAGTAGCTAAAATACAAAGAGGTATTTGTATCATGTGCATAAAGTCTAAGGCAGGCGACAGATACCATTCTTAGGACTGGGCAGTCAAAGGGAAGAAGCAGAAGTGTGAAAACTTAGAAATTTAGCTTATGTAGTGGGACTATATTTACCAGGGGCAGAACTTTATCCAGGTTTCTGTTCCATCACACCAGGCATTTCATAGATGTAAGCTAGTCGAAGACGGTTGCTTGGGTTCCAAACCTCAAAATGACAGTGGGGCTTCAAATTCTGAATTGAAAGCAATGAACCTTTCTCAGCTCTTAGCTGGGCAGTAACTCAGGAGTTAAGATTAAGATGTTCACAGAGACACGTTTCCACTGCGTCAGGGGCCTCTGGCTTCTTGTCTCATGAATTTTGATGAACGAAGTCCACAGAGCAGAGGATAAAATTTAGCAAGATTTTATTATTGAGCTTAAGAAAAGAAAATCAGGTAGAGATCCCAAGAGGGGGGCTCCTGAAGCGGGAAAGCTCACCTGGAGACCCTGGTTGGAGTCTCCTGTGGGAGTTTACTGGATGGGAGCTGAGTAGGCCAGTCCAGCCCCCATCTCAGGAGTCCAGGCATTTGCCAGGTTTCCAGGAAAGGGAAAACAATCCATTTACATTTCCAGGCAAGGGAACTGCTCTTCTTGGAAGGGGCTGGTTGTCTCTTCTAGGAAAGGGGGGCACTCCTTTAGGACAGAGCAGACAGACGTTTCTGGCCTCCAGCCAAGTGGAGGCTACAAGACTCCTTTAGACAGAAAGACAAGATGACCCAGTCAGTGTCTCCCCCTGCAGGTTCAAGGCATTCCTCTTCTAAAGCCACTTTTACTTCAGCTTCTGGTGCCTCACCACCTCTAAACTGCCTCAAGATTTGTGTTCTAAGCATCAGTGACTCATTCCTATAGTCCCAGACCTCAGGAGAGTTATGACTTCATCCTGGGCTACATACTGAAACCCTGATTTTTTTTTTTTTTAAGAACCTGGGCATGGTGGCTCATGCCTGTAATCTCAGCACTTGGGAAGCTGGAGTAGCAAGATCACCATGAGTTCAAGGCCAGCCTGGGCTACAGAGTGAGTTCTACCTTAGACTAGATTAGAGTTAGACCTTCCCTCAAAATTAAAAAAAAAAAAAAAAACAGAAAAAGAAAAAAAAAAAAGAATTCCCATCAATACTTCCACTAGCTACAAAGAAACTCATAGACTTTTAGCTGAGAAACATGTGCCCAGCTAAAAATTAGAAGTTGAGCAACATGTCTATTAGTAAGCAACCATCTCTGCCAGACTCTGGGAGGGAGTTTACCTCACTTGTCATAACGCTTGGTGTGAGTGCATCTATCTAGTCCTTTCTGAAAGCAAGATTTCAGTGGTCAGAAAGGTCAGAGACCGTGTGTGGAGGCTGTTTTCATATATGAGGCTAAAGAAAGTGGAGGCTGCTGAATGGGACATCTGAAGGAAATGGAAACTCAACCTTCTTCCCCATGTTGAAATGTTGCTCTGAGTCAGCACCAGCCTCCATGCCTTCTTATCTCTGCTTTTGTTCGTGTGAAGAATTTGGATTCTATTCTACCTAATTGATTTTATTTCATTTCAAATGACTCAACATTTTGCAATATGTGGTCACACTTGCTTGTATTCTTTGCCCTTTTTTTTTAGAGAACCCCCTTTTAAGTCAGAATGGGTTCTGGATCTCCAGTCACTGCATTCATAATTTTTGCTTGCTTCTCCCTTTCGTGAACCCCATAGGCAAGGGGAAGAGGGGCCATTATGTTGTTAAAATGTGAGCTGTCTAAGACATTTGTGAACGTCCAATGTGTAAATCTGCTCAGTATTCACGAGTGAACATTCCTCCACAGTTACCTGGGTTGAGGTTGGCTGGCTTTGAGAAGCAGTTCTCTTTGTAAACTAGCACCATTGCTTTCTTTCTTTTTTTTTTTTTTTTTTTTTTTTTTGAGGTAGGGTCTTGCTTTAGCTCAGGCTGACGTGGAACTCACTATGTAGTCTCAGGGTGGCTTTGAACTGATGACAATCCTCCAGCCTCTGCTTCCTGAGTGTTGGGATAAAAGTGTGTGCTACCATGCCCGGCTACCATTGCTTTTTAAAATAAATATTTTATTTTTATTTATTTGAGAGAGAGAGAAAGAGAGAAAGAGACAAAGAGAGGGAGGGAAGGAGGGAGGAAGGGGAGGGAGGATGGGTGTGCCAGGGGATTCAGCTACTAAAAACAAACTCCATATGCATTACCACCTTGTGCATCTGGTTTACGTGGGTCCTGAGGAATTAAACCTGGGTCCTTTGGCTTTGTAGGCAAGTGCCTTAACTGCTAAGCCATCTTTCCAGCCCCACAATTGCTTTTTTTTTTTTTTAATGTTTTATTTTTATTTATTTGAGAGCGACAGAGACAGAAAGAGGCAGAGAGAGAGAGAGAGAGAGAGAGAGAGAGGGAGGGAGAGAGAGAGAGAGAGAGAGAGAGAGAGAGAAATGGATGAAAATGGGTGCATCAAGGCCTCCAGCCACTGCAAATGAACTCCAGATGCATGTGCCCCCTTATGCATCTGGTTTACGTAGGTCCTGGGGAAATTGAGCCTTGAACTGCGGTCCTTAGGCTTCACAGGCAAGTGCTTAACTGCTAAGCCATCTCTTCAGCCCCCACAATTGCTTTTTGTTGTATCTGGGCAACAGGATAATTTATTAAGTGATTTAACTTAAGTGTATATATTTAGTATTTCACAGCACTCTTGATTTTTTTTTAAACCTAACTCATAGAGCAGAGTAACCAAGCACGCTGTGCCCTGGCACACTGCCTTTAACGGGCAGGAACATCATAAACTCCTCAGCTCCACAAAATTTCACTCACTTTGATACCTTCATGCATGATAAGAAATTTCAGGCAGAAAGTGACAAAGCTGAAGATTCCAATGGGATATTTAAGACATTGGATCATGTTTGCTGTAGAGAATGCATCTGCTATGCCCAATCCTTTGTGATTGGATTTTAAATAGGGAACCAGCTTCTGGCTGACCACTATCTGGCCTCTTAGGTAGCCTTGTCTGTGGTAAAGACAGACTAAACATGTCATTTCTGAGCCTCTCCTTGTCCCTCGCCCAGTCTCTCCTCTGCTTGGTTCTATAGATGTAAGATCAGATGAATGGTCCATATTGCATTCACAAGAAACTTCCAGAAACACATAAGGAAATGTCTTGCCTTCAGGATCCCAATCTACCCCGTCTGCTTTTTGCATCTGTTCCTTCTCCCCCTCCTCTCCTCTCTTCCTTCCCCTGAAGGGAGTGTGAAGGCTGGTGAGAACTTGTGGCTTTCCCAGGAGGCACACTAACGCTACACTCAAGCCTAGGCGAAGCCAATGCGGCGCCGTTGGGGGAATTCAGACAGAATGAAGATGGCCACGCTGCACGCTGCAGCCAAGGGGAACTGGCAACGAGTCCCAGTTCTGTCATTTGGAAACTGTCTTGGGCAAGTTATTTGTCGTTTCTGGGTCACAGTTTGTTTATAAGATTGAAATAATATCTGCCTCATCATCATTTCAGAAAACCGAACGTGGACATTAGTGCAGCATCGGGCACATAATTGGCATTCACTAAAACTTACTCTCTTACTTCATGAGAAGGGAGATGAAGGAGTTGTTTGGACAAGTCTTCTGGTAACAGGATTGAGTGTGTGTGTGTGTGTGTGTGTGTGTGTGTGTGTAAAAGACAGAAACAATCAGAGAGGTAGTTTAAGGAAAGGGGAGTTATTTGATTGCATTGGTTTTTCTAGTTCCCCCACCCTACTTTTTAGTGTCTGTAACTTCAGGGACAATGAAGCACCAAGTCAGGTCATTCATAAGCTAGAACTCAGAGAGGCTGGGAGGTGATCGTACCCATGTGCTGACAAAAACCTAGTGAAATTATATACATATTGACCTTATTCCTTGTGTTCTCTGATCCACTTTCTCTTCTGTATCGTACAAATCAAGTGATAAATTTTTCCGAGTTTCATTTTCTGTGCTGGCTGCTCTGCTTAAGGCCAACACATTCTTTCTGCCGCGCGTTAACATCGCTGTCTCAGGACCTGTCAGAGTGAAGAATAACCCTATTTCTTCGTGCCAGACCCGATGTGGCATTCTAAAATGCAAAGATCCCCAACTTCCGGAACTGAGCTCAGATCTCACAGCTCTTTATGTCCCTTATAAACCCACACCCGGTGGGCGTTTCCTTATCACCAGCAAGGCTGCCCTTGCTCTGCCTGACCGCAAGTGTTTGCCAAAGTGGCTGAGTGGAGTCTCCCACTAGGGTTTATATGGATGCCTTCAGGGCTCCAGCCCAGCCTGGTCACCCAGGGAAACAACAAAGTTCCAAGGCTTTTTAAAAAATATTTTATTTATTTATGAGATAGAGAGAAAACAGGTGCCAGGGTCTCTAGCCACTGCAAACAAACTCCAAATTACGTGGGTCCTGGGGAATGGAACTGGGTCCTTGGGCTTCACAGGCAAGCACCTTAACTGCTAAGCCATCTCTCCAGCTACTCCAAGGCTTTTGAAAATGATCTTTTATGGGGTAGATTGTTTACCCATGGTAAAACAAGCTCATGATTTTCCCCAAGATAAAAACCCCATAGGCCTCTGATCAAAATGAGGCCTTGAAAATTTGGGTGTGGTAGTGCACGCCTTTAACCCCAGTACTCAGGAGGCAGTGGTAGGAGGATCACGTGAGTTTGAGGCCACCCTGAGACTCCATAGTGAATTCCAGATCAGCCTGGGCTAGAGTGAGACCCTACCTTGAAAAACCACAACTCCCCCCCCCAAAAGAAAGTTTAGTCATTTTATCAGTGCTTTCTTCTGATATGAGGAAACCAACAAACATATTTTAAAATAAAAAGCATTTGGTAAACATCCATATATAAAATATGAAAATAAATATGATGTCCAATAGAAAAGCTTCAAGTAACATTTAGCATGTTAGTCTCAGGCTAGATGTGAAGAAAACTCATTAAGGCTCTTTCCGGTGCATAGATCCTCGAGCAGCCAATGAGTCTACTATATCTCAAAGAAAGTGCACAGTGAGACAACACATGTCTGACATAGTCCAACAAAATTTGTTTCACCTAGAACATTTCATTTTGTTTTTAAGAATAGAGGGATCCAGGTTGGAGAGGGCTTAGCGGTTAAGCGCTTGCCTGTGAAGCATAAGGACCCCGGTTCGAGGCTCAGTAAACCAGGTCCCACGTTAGCCAGATGCACAAGGGGGCGCACGCGTCTGGAGTTCGTTTACAGAGGCTGGAAGCCCTGGCGCGCCCATTCTCTCTCTCTCCCTCTATCTGTCTTTCTCTCTGTGTCTGTCGCTCTCAAAAAAAAAAATAAATAAAAAATAAAAAAATAGAGGTTTCCATAGATTTTGCAGAACTATCAAAGGGATCTATGGCTCAAAAGAGTTAAGAATCTTTGAAGTAGGAAGTTTCCAAGTCTTTTTACATGATCTGTTGGTTTCAATAATTTTCAGTTTTCTCTTGCATGGTGCCACCGTCTGTACCCAGCCTCTTAAGCTGTGTCTCCCATGTCTATGCTGTGATGCAATGCCAGTCTTTCTTTGAACAGAACATTACTTGGCTCTACTAATTCCAGTACACTGCACTTCATAAATGAAGTTTTCATATCTATACTAATGTTTATTGAATATATCAGATGTGCTGATTACTAAGCTGGCCAAAAAGACTACGAGGCCAATTAAAGAATACTGCTTTTAATGTTTATTATCTAAGGTGTGTGTCTAGTAACTTCTTGATTTATGTCTCCACACGTGCACAGATCTGGGAGACATCTGAGGCTTCGCAGGGACTTTCCAACATTCCAGACTGCTCTCTCCGACGAAGCTCTGAGTCACTGGTCTCTGGACCTGAAGCCCTGGCAGCCATGTGGAGCCCAGGACGGCCAACCTTGCTAACTGCCCTTCGCTCTACGCAGGAGCCCGGAATGAGCCTGGCCTGAGATCCGAGCAAGCGCTGCAGGAAGCTTTTCGCTGTTCATGGAAGGGAGAAAGGACAAGGTTTCCAGTCAGGTGCAGCAAACTTTCCACCACTCCAAAGAACCTACCTTCCTGATCGATCAGGCCCTCGCGCCTAGCGCCTCCCCGTCGACCCTCCCGCGTGGCAATGTCGCCGGACACAAAGGCGGTCAGAAAAGCAGGCCCGGAACAGTGATACTGTCAGAAGGGTCCAGTCGCGTCACGTCGGAGGGCCAGCCCAGGCCCCCCGTGATCCCGTCTCGCAGGCCGGGGTTCCGGATATGCTACATCTGCGGCCGCGAGTTCGGGTCCCGGTCCCTCGCCATTCACGAGCCCCAGTGCCTGGAGAAGTGGCGCGTGCGCAACAGCCACCTGCCCCGGCGCCTGCGGAGGCCCGAGCCTTCCCGGCCTCCGCCGCTAGGGGGCGCCGGCGGCCCCGCGCGCCAGGCAGCCAATGAGACGGCGCCTCGGAGCGCGCAGGCGCAGGCGCGGCCCCGGGACTCCCGCGGGCGCGCGTTCGCGCCCCGGAGCGGCTGCGGGCCCGAGGCTGACGACGCTCCCCCGGCGCCGAGCGCGGCCAGCGGGCTCAAGAAAGCTGTCCGGGGCATCCCAGCTCGGCCAAGGACTCTGGTCTGCTGTTTGTGTGCTGGAGAATTTGACGCCCTGTCCCTTCCTGTGCACGAGCTCGAATGTCTGGAGAAGTGGAGAGTCGAGGCCGAACAGCTCCCCGGGGAGCTCCGACGGCCGCTTCCACGGAGACCACAGCCCCTCCCGGCTGGACGGCTGGGCCCAGAAGGGGCGAGGCAAGCTCCGTGTGTGCCTTGCCCAAATTGTAGCAGGCACTGTGCCCCTGATGGCCTTTTGCTTCTCCAGAGAAATTGTGAGGCTCCCAATCCGAATTTAGGAAGGAAAGGCGGCCTACACCCATCCACCGACCCCAAGCTGCAAAGGGACAGGGCAGCCCCTGGTGTCGCGGATACGGCGACTCCTGCCAAGGTGTAATAGGTGGACTGGGGGGTCCAATATCGCTGCAGGGGAGTGAGATCGGGTCCCAGAACCAGCTCGGCCCCGAGCTGCTTTCTTTCAACGCCTTACTTCTGCTAATCCCAGTCTTGCTTGGCCAACTGGATCTGACAACATTCTTGTCTTGAGGGTTCTTATTCCTCTTCAATCCTGCTGCCTAAAAGACATGTACTTCGTTTTTTGCCCCCTGATCTCTCACACCCTGGGAGAGACTGTTACTCTAAAATGAATCATTAGTGCTGTGTCTATGTTACAGACATATAATTCTCATTCCAACAGCCAATATTTATTGCTGGTTTATTTTAGTCATCTACCTTAGGAATTCATTTTTGGCAATGCTGGCCTCGGCTGAGTTTATCCTACTAAAATAGAATCTATGTCAAAAACCCCAAATGACTTTAGCAATAATTAAACACTGGAACAGAAAATACACACGCTGTGCACACAGCATACTTTCATTTAACATGCATGATTACAAGTGGAGGATTAACCCCTGTATGGGAGCTGAAGCAACTAGATGTGCAGGAACGCTCTGGGGAAGTGTTCAACCTACTGCTTGTCCGCACTCTTTATGGGGATATCCATTCATGGGGCCATTCCCCCCCAGTTCAGTCATTTTAAACAAGCATGAACTCAGCTGTCACCAGTTTCTCAGGGTAAAGAGTTATTGGGCTTTTTACTCAAGGTCTCACTGTCAGCCAGGATTGGGCACATGCTCATTGCCCTGCTGCCGTTAAATTAAGACACCATCCTGCTGCACCCTACAGAATGCTAGCTTGTGAGAATGAGGAGGTGGTTTTTACCCTAAGCCTTGCTCCTTGGATTCTCAGCCTGCTGGAATCCCCCGAACCACAGCCTCTTGGAAGCAGAAGGTCTCATAGTCTTCAGGCAGATAGTGTGTCTCTCAGTGGACTATTTTAGGGAAACAAAGGTTACTCAAACTATTGTAAAAGATTAAAGAGAGACAGGGGAACACCCTTTATTCTGATCCCTTTTTTAAAATACTTGGAACTGTCTGGTCCTTGTTTCCAAACTTCATGTTTAAAATGAAATGAATATGGACTTACTGGGTTTGAAGATTCAAAGACAATGCTTCTATACCCAAAGAGTCAAACTAACAGATGCTGGGCAAGTTTACCAATGGACATGGAAGAAAAAAAAGTGGCTAATTTCTTTGCCTAATGAAAACTCAGACTCTTAGGTGTGGCATGGGCTCCAACATGGTCTCATAAACACACTGTGTTTTTGCGTCTTCTGGCTGTCACTTTTCTTCTAAAATGTATGGGGTCTGGAATCAGAGTAAAAGGATCTGTGTCTGGGGGGCCACAGACCAGCAACCCCTGTAGCTTTCTGACTTACAGCCCCATTTCTTGATTGTATGCATTTACCTCAAATGTTCTCATTGCAGATCTGGAGATAGGGAGGAGTGTGGTCAGGATTCTTGAGCTTGTTGTGGTAACACATACTTTGTGCTCCAAGACTGGAGCCAGCAGGCTGGGTGCAGCGTGTTCTCTCAGTCACGATTGCTAAGAGACTGGCTGGACCCAGTGTGTCACAGAAAGACATCTTCCTGACTCACCCTGTTGTCTGGAGGGGAAACTTGTTGGGAGAGGCCCATGTGGCCCCTTAATGACTCCATGGAGGCCACCTAGGGAACGGGACTTTGTCAGAGTGTATCTCAGCCCTTTCTCAGGCCTCCGCTGTCATGTGTCAGTGGGAAACTGGCACCCACCATGGTTAGATGTATGCTGTCCCATTTGGGAAATATTCAGGCTGCAGTGGGGGCATAGAAAGGTCATCCAACACAGGATTAGTTGCCAAATTGAAAACAAGCTTGGGTTAATTTTAATGGAACCAGTTCTGGGCCTCAGTAAAGCAAAAGTTCTTTTGAAGCACTGGGCTTGATCCCCACTCTCAATCAGGCATTTGTCATTTCACAGTGGTTTCGGTAGAAAACCTTTCTTTCTGGTAGAGTTTTCATGTTTAACTATGTTTTGATCCTGTCAAAGTTCTTTCCTTCTTCATATCACTTACAGAAGTGAATCACTTGTTTTCATAAAGAGCACTGTCCTACACATTATTAGCTTTCAGAAGTGTGTCTGCCTGTGACGGCTGACTTTTGGCTGACTGGGGTGCACACCCATTCCTTTTACCACTCAGATGTCTGCTTCATTTCTCCTATCGGTTAGAGCAGCTGGCTTTTCCCATTCTCGATCTGGCTGCGGATTAGAATCAGCTATCTTGCATGATGTACTCAAGATGGTCAACCTGAATTCCAGGGAGGGAGTTATTTTCACAATTACAGTTGTGTCCTTGGACACAGTTCACTCCACTTGGGTGACAAGGACGGCTCTGCAGGCAAAGTGCCTCCCCCTTGTCTCCGAATGTTCCACTAACACATATTAGTTCAGTTTTCTCATGGCATAGATGCTCCCTTTGTTCTTCCATCAAATAGAACATAACTAAACACCAGAAAAAGGCAGGTTCTCCTCCAAGATCTAAGTGGGGCACTTTGCCTTGCTCTCGAATATGGGTTTAACATGTCCTGCTGCTTATGAGTTGAAATGTAGTACCGGATCTACTGTTTCTGATCTCGCGGGAAAGTTGTGCTAAGCGCTGGCAGTATTTCAGAAGAATAGAACTGCAGAGTGGTGGTGCCTTTAAGGGTGTGCAAACCGGGGCTGCTCCTCGGCCGCTGTGAGATGTAGTGAGCAGCACTGGGCTTCTTTCGTGCAAAAGAAGAAAAATCTGGGTGAGACACGTCCAACTTAGAAAGATTTAAATACTGGTATTACTTCATATAAAACTGTGATGAGCAATATGGAAATATCAGAGAATATTTTAGATTTTAATATTGCATCAGCTGAGCGTGATGGCGCACACTTTTAATCCCAGCACTCGGGAGGCAGAGGTAGGGAGTTCGAGGCCACCCTGAGACTATGTAGTGAATTCCAGGTCAGCCTGGGCTAGAGTGAGACCCTACCTCAAAAAACAAAATGAAAAAAATTAAAAATTATGGTGTGTGTGTGTGTGTGTGTGCTTATTCATGTGTGGGTGTGCACATGTGGGAATGGTCATGTATGAGTGTGTATGCCAGTGGTAGATGTCAGGTGTATTTCTGATGTCAGGTGTGTTTCTCCATTTCTCTCCAACTTATTCTTTGAGACGACAGACCTCATTAACCGTGGCCACACAAGCAAGCCCTAGTCATCAGGCATCTTTTCCCCCTGAGCTGGGACTGCAGACACACACCACCATGCCTGGCATTTGACGTGGATGCTGGGACTCCAAGCACAGGGTCCCCAGGCTTGTACAGCAAGCGCTTTCCTCACTGAGCTATGTCCCCTCATCTTCAGTGAAATTGTTTGATGTTCTTCAGTAAATAATTTTCTAAACTATCTGCTGAGGGATACTATCGAGGTCAATATTATTCCATATTTTAAGATGAATGAATAACTTAATTGTTTGGCTGTTTTCTAGAAGCTGATAGCAACATACTTTAGGACAAATTTTAAACCAAACCAGAGCCTTTTTCTAATGTGCTGGCAGCATATAAAAAACAGTCTCTAAAATTCCTGTCCTATGCTGTAAAATAGACTTTATTTTCCCCAATGGACGCTATCTTTTCTACAAATGACTGTCTCTCTGAATGCAGCATTAAGACCCTATTGGCAGCTCTGATGTCCAGGCCTGTACTAAGTCTCTCAGAAACATCTCTGGCATCTAGTGCTGCCATCTGCTGTTTGCTTTAAAGCCTCCTACACGATCAAGCCTTTCTCTATGCCCTAAATGTTTTAAAAGGTGCTTTTTATAATACAAACCCCAGTTGTTTAGGATTACAGTTATAGATTTGAGTTAGACCCATACATGTTGTTTTCTGGGGAAATATCTAAGTCTTTGAAGGCAAAACCTTCAGTAGGAAGGTCACAATCAGGTAGAACAGATATTCTTATATTTTCATAGTCTGTGTGTGTGTGCGCACAGTATATTTGTTAAGTGAAAGGAATTTGTACTTTTTAAGGCAAGGAATGAAAGAAAAGGAATTATTTTTTTATTGAGCACCTTTATGCCTTTGTTTTGCTATAACAATGTGCCTGAGACAAGGTAATTTAAAAGAATGATGATTCATATCATACAGTTATTGAAGTTAGAAAGTTCAAGATCAAGGTACCAACAAGACTGGTGTTTAGAGGAAACTGGTCATTGTGTACAAGATGAGACTTTTTGGCTGCATCCTCTGGAGGGGATTAAAGCTTGACCTCACAGGCAGAAGAGACAGAAGAGCAAGAAAGCGATCCCTTCTCCTCTGAACCCTTTTCTAGGCAGCTAATTCTATACTAGGGAGGAGTCATCAAGGCTTAATCACCTTACAAAGGCTTGAGCCTTTATTTGCAAGCAGAGACAGAGAAGAGAGACAGACAGAAAGGGCACACCAGGGTTTCTAGCTGCTGCAAATGAACTCCAAATGCACGCGACACTTTGTGCATCTAGCTTTATGTGATTACTGGGGACTCAATCCCGGGTTGTTAGGCTTTTCTGGCAAGCATCCTAACCACTGAGCAATCTCTGCACCCCTCCAAAGGCTTTAACTTTTTAATAAATCTTCCTGCATTGGGGATTGAGTTTCAACATGAATTTTGTAGTATTTATTTATTTATTTATTTTAGTTTTTCGAAGTAGGGTCTTGCTCTATCCCAGGGTGACCTGGAATTCACTATGTAGTCTCAGGGTGGCCTTGAACTCATGGCAGTTCTCCTATCTCTGCCTCCCAAGTGCTGGGATTAGAGGCATGTGCCACCACACCCAATTTCAATATGAATTTTGGAGGGGACATAATCATCTACACCATGACTTTATGTGTAATCTAACACTAATCTTCATAATAATGCCACAAGATAAATATTTCTGGGCTGGAGAGATGGCTTAGTGGTTAAGGCACTTGCCTGTGAAGCCAACTGACCCAGGTTCAATTTTCCAGGATGCATGTAAACCAGATGCACAAGGTGGTGCATGTGTCTGGAGTTCGTTTACAGTGGCTGAAGGCCTTGGTACACCTATTCTTTATCTGCTGCTTTCTCTCTTTCATAAATAAAAATAAAAACTTAAAAACAGATAACTATTTTCCTTCCAAATTTCCAGTGAGAAGATTGAGGTTAAGGTATTACCCAAAGTTACACAGTGAGTTCAAAAGTGAGTGTTAGAGCCAGGTGTAAATCTAAAGGCTCACATCTCTTTTTAAAAATATTTTTATACTTATCTATTTATTTATGAGAGGCAGAGATAGAGAGAGAGAGAAAGAGGAAGGGAGGGAGAGAAAAGGAGAGAGAGAATGAGCACACCAGGTCGGCTAGCCACTGCAAACAAACTCCAGACTCATGAACCACCTTGTGAACCTGACTTATATGGGTACTGGGGAATTGAACCTGGGTCCTTAGGCTTCACAGGTAAGCACCTTAACCACTAAACCATCTCTCTAGCCCAAGGCTCACATCTTTTAATGCCACTGTTAAAGACACATAAGAATATTTAAGAAAGGATATTGAGGGATGGGGATGTAGCTCAATGGTAGAGCACCTGTGGGTGTGAGGCCCTGGGCTCCATTACCAGCACCTAGAGGATGCATGGCTGCCTTGACAAACTTGTTAGATAATGCAAAGAGGAAAGACGTTTGTTCACCAGTGTTTGTCATGAGTCACTGGCCTAAGAACTAAACACATAGTCCTTAAAAATCACACATGGTTCTTGGCTGCATATAATTTTTAATGTCATGGAGGAAATGATAAGAAATAGAAACCTACAATTTTACTTTCTTTTTTAATTTTTTGAGAGAGAGACACAGAGAAAGACCCAGAGAGAATGGGTGTGCAGGGCCTTTCAGCCACTGTGAACGAACTCCAGATGTGTGTGCCCTCTTGTGCACATGTTGACATTGCACACTTGCATCACTTCTCCATCTGGCTATATGGGGGACCTGGAGACTCGAATAAGTGTTCTTAGGCTTCACAGGCAAGCACCTTGACCATATCTCTGGCCCCTAATTTTACATTTAAAATTTTTATTATTCATTTATTTTCTTGAGAGAGAGAAAGAGAGATGGCAGATAGAAAATGGGTATGCCAGGGCCTTTAGCCACTGCAAATGAACTCCAGATGCAGATGTTACCTTGTGCATCTGGCTTACGTGGGTCCTGGGGAATTGAACCTAGGTCCTTTGGCTTTGCAGACAAGCACCTTAACCACTAAGTTCCCAGTTTTACATTTTGATACAACAGTGTGTGATGGCAGGAGGTAACCTTTGTATCTTGGCTGGAGAAAACATCAAAGAAGGAGAAATTCCAGCAGAGACATGGAAGGTATGAGAGCTTTAGCAAGAGGTGTTGTGGGGAGGGGGTAATAAGAAGGACAGACATTCAGACCAAGGGCATCATGTCCCCTGTGGCGAGAAGGACGTGGTCAGCGCCTAATGGGGGTGAAAGGCTGCAGGGGTGGCACCAGGAGCAGGATTGTTAATCTAAAGAACAGGACACCAGTTGTTAGGTTGTTTCAGGAACCCAGTGAAAGCTGAGGGTGACTTGGCCCAAGGTGTGGACGGCAGAGGCGGACATGAAGTGTGATGGGCAGTCTTGGAGGTAGCTGGGATGTGGAGTGGTGAGAGGAAGGAGACCAAAACTGAGCAGATTTCTAGCTTGAGCAACGGCTCCCACTGGGCCGTTTCCTAAGAGAGAATGGGAGGCCCTGTGGCACTAGGGCCAATGGCTCCACTCTGCAAATGTCATATTCGAGGTGCTTCTTTCTTCTCCTTCTCCTTTGCCCTTCTTCTTCCTCCTCCTCCTCCTTCTTGTTCTTTTTTGGTTGGTTTTTCAAGGTAGGGCCTTGCCCTAGCCCAGGCTGACCTGGAATTCACTATGTAGTCTCAGGCTGGCCTTGAACTCACTGCTATCCTCCTACCTATGCCTCCCGAGTGCTGGGATTAAAGGCGTGCACCACCACGCTCGGCTTTCAAAGTGCTTCTTTTACATGTTAGGCTGGGCTATGTGAATGTCAAACTAAGAAGGGAAGATTGGGCTGAGATGCCCCTTTGTGGCTCATGGCCACATTCATAAAGATGTTAGCGTGAGTATGGGATTAGGAAAAACAGGCCCAGGCTTATCCCCCCAAGGCTGGAGGTTGAGCATCTGGCCACACGAGAGAAGTGCTGCTGTGGAACTTGAGATGAGGCCGTCCTAGAGACTGGGGCCATCAGTGTGGCATACCAGAGTCTGAGTTGAGTGAGGTCTGCAAAACATTTGATTTGGCCATGTGGATCTAGGTGCTAACCTCGGGCAGAAGGCGCGGCTGCAGCGCATTACGCGGTGAATTTACTCTGTAGCCCGGGAGAGAAACAGTGGCTCGATTAGAAGTAGAGATTTTGATTTACAAGGTTTCTATATTTGAATGAGTAGGTACAGAGGGGGTCCAGTGAACATCAGAAGTAATCAGGGAAGGTTAACAAATCTGGAGGGGGCAGCTGGCACCACTGAGAGAAGCCTCACTGTGTGTAGGGAAAGCTCTGGTGGGAGGGCACCCTTCTACCTCAGGGGGACGTTGGACACAGATACCAAGTTTGTACATTGGCAGTCGCAAGATGTAGGAGCTGTAATCAGTTTACCTCCTACATTTACTCAATGGAATATGAGGCAAGTTTATTCTGTTATCAAGCCTGTGAGAAAGAGCAGGTGAATTTTCAGTCTTCTGAATCCTTCCTCTCTTCATGCCTTCTGTTAAAATGACTTGCTAAAGTCAAGACCAAACTTTTTTTTTTTTTTTTTTTTTTGAGGTAGGGTTTCACTCTAGCTCAGGCTGACCTGGAATTCACTATGTAGTCTCAGGGTGGCCTTGAACTCACGGCGATCCTCCTACCTCTGCTTCCCCGGTGCTGGGAGTAAAGGCGTGCACCACCACACCTGGCTCCTCCTCCTCTTCTTCTTTTTTTTTTGGGAGACCAAACTGTTGCAACAGTTTGTTCTATGATCCCCAGAATTCAGGAGTAACTTGGGGCTTTGTAGAAATGGTGGATAAAACATCCAGTGGGATCCTACTTGTGGTTCTTACCCTCTGAATCACGTGCAGTGGCCCTCATTCATCTGCTCAGCCGTGCTGATGTCATGAAACCAGCTTGACCTCACAAATGCTCTTTGATGATGCTGCCAGCTGGGCCACCCATGTCCAAGTCCATGTGCCATTTATTTCATCTTTCCTTGGGGCCAACCATGCCTGAATATCAGGGCAGCATTCTAGGATTCCGTGGCTCTCAGGTGTTCCAGCAATAGTAAGGTAGCAATATAAATCCTTTTTTATACTACTGGCCCTAAAAGCCAGCTCTGCGGGTCTGTGGTAAGAAGTATGTGGGGGATAGGAGGAGTTTATACATTTTAGAATAGCATCAACAGTGTAATTGGTATGTTTTTTTAATTTTAGAGAGATAGTTACAGAGAGTGAGGGAGAGAGAGAGATACACACAAACAGAGAATTGCTGTGCCAGGGCCTCTGCCCCTGAAATCAAACTCAAGATGCTTGTGCCACTCAGTGGGCATGAGCTATCTTGCACTTGCCTCACCTTTGTATGCCTGGCTAATGTGGGATCTGGGGAGTTGAACATAGGTCATTGGGCTTTGCAGGCAAGTGCCTTAACTACTGAGCCATTTCTCAAACCCAGTATATAATGCTTTTATATAAAATTTAGGATAATAACTGTATGAATGGCAACCTGATATAGCTATTTTTTTTAAAACATTCTGCCTCAAATTATAATTATACAGCAAATACCAGGGGTTAGAGAGATTATGATAAATATTTTGAATCTCTTTCAGAATTTTGCACTGGTCTTACAAATGTGGCACTCTGTTTCTAGAGAAAGACACATATTAGTCGTAAGCTCTGTGAGAGGGAAGGGTCATTTTTACAAACCAAATATTATTCAGGCACAAAATCAACCAAACTATAATATGAATGTAACTTTAAAAGTTAGTTTATCTTAGATGATTTTATATGTTTTCAAAAATCCCATTTCTCTCTATCAACCTCATCTCCCCACTTCCAGTTCCAAAACTTTCATTTGTATTTCCCAAAGAGAGACCCTGGTGAACCGCCAATGACTAATGGCTGCACAAATGCTTTCTGCAAATCCCAACTCCACCATCAGCCCTAACACCCTCCCCCAAATTCTTAGAACTTCAGCAAAAGCAGTTTAACTTAACCTGGAAGGAGTCCTTATTAAAACTTGGGTGATTTTCTAGTGAACAAAAACTGTCATTAATCAAGGGCTGGGAGGATTGCTCAGTGGCTGGGGATGCTTGCTTGAGGGGCCTGCCAGCCCTGGGTCAGTCCCCAAATTCCTCACGTAGGCAGGGTGCAAAGGGTGGCACAAATGGCTGACATTCATCTGCAGCGGGGGGGAGGGGGCACTGGCATGCCCATGCACGTGTGTGTGTGTTCATGTGTACACATACTCACACATGCAAATATAAAAGTAAGTAAATGTCATGAATCAAAGTGGGGCATTTATTTATTTATATTGACTAGGCTGGGGGAACTTAGAGAACTTGAGACCTCGTCTCTTAATCTCCGTTGATGCCATAGAGTGCTTCCTCCTCTTCTCCACATAGCCCTGCCTTGCGTTTGCTTCTATCATGTTGTCTTACATAACAAAATGCCCTGCAAACGGAAGAGGAACCCAATAAACACAGGAACTATGCTCCAAGCACCCTCCCCAATTGCCATGATCGCGTCTTACAGTCCCAAAGCAGTTCACACATTTCAGGCTACTTTTAAGCAGAGAAAGTTAAATAAAAAAATAAATAAAAATTAAAAAAAAAAGCTTTCTGGCTGGAGAGATGGCTTGGCAATTACTGCTTGCCTACAAAGCCTAAGGACCCATGTTCAGCTCTCCCAATACACAAAAGCCAGACACACAAAGGTGAGGCAAGCTCAAGGTCGCCCAGGCCCTCTACGTGGACCAAGTGTTCAATTGCAGTGGCTTATGCCCTGGTGTGGCAATTCTCTCTCTCTCTCTCTTAAAAAAAAAAAAGAAATTAAAAACAAAAGGCTTTCATTGGTCCAGAGTTTGAACTTTGGGAAAAAGAAGGCATAAGTTACAGAGCAAAACTGAGGAGGTCCTGAGGTCAAATAGGACAGGACACAATAGCCTTCATTTTTTCATGGACGACTCCAGTCCTTGAACTTCACGCTTGAGCTGTGTTTGGGGGCACTTTAGCCATCTGCACCACAGACAAATCAAGCTCAGAACTTACAGCCTAATGCCCTAAGTTTGGTGACATTGCCTGGGCTTTGCTTGTTTCCACTGTGGACTCTGGCTAAGCCATGTGGCGGTCTCAGTCCACAATTTTTCTTGTCATTCCCACTGCTCTTTGGTCACTTTTCTCTGTGACCTAGAAGCCACCTGACTATAGGGTCAGGCCTATGGTCTAACTGATGAGTACAGGAACCAAACACGAGTAACTCTATCTGTTTTATTTTTTTCAAGGTAGGGTCTCACTCTAGCCCAGGCTGACCTGGAATTCACTATGTAGTCTCAGGGTGGCCTTGAACTCATGGTGATCCTCCTACCTCTGTCTCCTGAGTGCTAGGATTAAAGGCGTGCACCCCCATGCCCAGCTTCTATCCATTTTCTTCATGGAAAGTCATTATTTTTTGTCAAGAATTTGGTTTGAAATTTAATCAGCCAATGCAGTTTTATCACAAATGAAAAAAGAAAAAAAATGGAAAAAAATCAACTAAGAAACAATTCCTTTTAGGAACATGAGCTTAAATTTGGAGTTAGTTCTTTCAGTTGTATTTTTTTTCATATTTATATCTCAGGAAAAGTGACTAAAATGTCAAATATGTATCCAACATTCCAATGTTTATTTTCCTTAAAAAATTAAACACATGCCTATGCTTTAGTATTAATATTTCCAAATGAACAGGTAAAGCCTTCTTGTTAAAAGAAGCAAAACTCTAAATTATAAGGAACAGACTCTCTTATAGCTGGCTAACAGTCTAGATTGGAAAATTCCTTTATGTGGAATTCAGTGATTTCCAAAAACAATGTAATTTCAAATAACGATCCTTCCAGATGTGACATTTGGGTAGAATTCTTTGAAAACTCCAGAATTGAGTGTGAAATACAAGTTGTTTGTAGACAACCAAATTCTACATTAGTTGAGGTCTGAACTGATCTATATGTGTTACCCCTGTATATCAAAGTACTTTTAGCATTTTGTCCACATGTGTAAGGCACACTGGGAGAAATGGAAACTTCACTGTGCATACCCCGTCTCACTATTGTAAGTGGCATCAGGTAAAAAATTCTGACTCTGGGAGAGGAGTCATGGTGCCCTGGCCTCAGTTGTCGCTTCACCCAGTGCCTCCTGCAGCCTACCAACCCTGCCACCGTTCCACCACGATTCTGGGAAGGGTGGCTGATGGAATCCGATAAAAAAAAAAAAAAAGTCTGTCTTAAGACTTTGCATTCTGAAAGGTGACCTGGGAGCAAGCAATATTTAGCCTGGAGAAATAAACTGTTTTAAAAAATTTTGTTTTTTTAGGTTTTTTGAGGTAAGGTCTCACTCTAGTCCAGGCTGACCTGGAATTCACTATGTAGTCTCAGGGTGGCCTTGAACTCACGGCAATCCACCTACCTCTGCCTCCCGAATGCTGGGATTAAAGGCGTGCGCCACCACGCCCGGCCTAGGAATAAACTTTTGAGGCAGCTGTGAAAGCAGGTGTTTTGCTGGGTTCTCTCAAAGCCTGACTGGCTCAGTGGCCACAGAAGGCAGAGTGTGCTACTCTCCTGACCGCTGACAGTGAGATCACACTTGGATTTGGAGCTCAGATGCTCAACAAAATCCCTTGCCTTTGAGCTCAGTATTGAATTCCCCTCCTGTGAGAAGCCCACGTGACAGATGCCTGCAAAGGACCTTGATGGTTCCTGGCAGGGTCTTCCATCGGCTCCCACCTCCCTCCACAGTGTAGTATGCATGACGTCAGGGCCAGAAAAACTCAAAGTCTGGAGGAAAGCCAGCCACTATGGGCTTCCTTTTCCTGACTTACAAAGCATGGGTACTCAGTCTTGTCCAGAGGGTTGTTACAAGAACAAATGAATAAAACATCTAAAATGCAGAGGACCAGGTCTGTTGTTTGGTAAATCTTGCTAATTGTTGACTTCTTTTATGCCACTTAGATACGTTTTTAATTTTAATTAATTAATTAAGGATGGGGGAGGAGAGAGAGAGAGAGAAGGAGAAAATGGGCATGCCAGGGCCTCTAACCACTGCAAATGAACTCCAGACCCATGGGCCACCTTGTGCATCTGGCTTATGTGGGACCTGGAGAATTGAACCTGGGTCCTTAGGCTTTACAAGGCAAGTGCCTTAACCACTAAGCCACCTCTCCAGCTATACTTAGATATTTTTAATATTGCAATACACACTAGGATATCCCCAAAAAGGTTTTCCTCATTTATTCTTTCTTAGATGGCAGGAGCTTGGGGGGGGGAGCAGTCAGGTGGGACTTTCCCTCTTACTTTATTTCCTCCAAACTCTTTGCATGCTACAATGACTGTATCCTGTGTACTTACAACAGACAGCTCAATTACTTGGCCTCATGGAAAGGATCCGAAGTGTGGAAAATCTAAACCAGTGGCTAAGACCCACATCCTTTATGTTGAATTTTGTCATGCAGACAGAGAAACACTCATTAATGGAATGACATTCATTCAAATAGCTGCACAATCACACAAGTTGCTCGGACCTTGGCAAGATGTGCCCTGTTTTTGACAGCCTGGGATCCAGCTGGGAATGGAGCAAACAAAAATCCTCAGAAAGTCAATGGCTTGACCTGTGGTCAGTGTGAGCACGTGGACTTGGGAACTCGCCCCCCGTCCATGCTGCAGCTCCCTTTGCGCAGTGATCGGCTTTCAAACCTCCATCATCATCCATTATGATTATACTCACATTAAATTCAGAGAGTGGGCGAGCCAGCACGTTGATCTCGAAAGTGTCACTGGCCCATTTCCGCTCTGACATGTCTCCTCTTCTACCTGGCAAACTTTGGAGTTTGCTGTGTTGCTTTGGCTTGTTTGTTGTCTTAATCCTATAGTCAGAGACCTGGTCGTTTGAATTAAAGCCCGACAATATGAGGTTCTGGGTAAGGTATAGATCACTTGACAAGAAACAAACTTAAAAAAATATTTATTTATTTGTAGGGGGGAGAGAGAGAGAGAGAGAGAGAGAGGGAGAAAAGAGACAGAAAGGATGGGTACACCAGGGCCTCCAGTCACTGCCAATGAACTCCAAATGCATATGCATGCATCACTTTGTGCATCTGGGTTAACCTGGGTACTGTGGAATTGAACCTGGGTCCTTAGGCTTTGCAGGAAAGCTCCTTAACCACCGAGCCATCTCCCCAGCCTCAAGTAACAGCCTTGTAAAGCCAGTGCAACATTAAAGTGATGGCTCATGTAGAAATGAGCTGTAAAGCAGACATCTTAGGGCTCTGGAGGGCTTGAAGCCTCATACACTTGGGGGTGGGGGAGCAGCTGGAGAGCAATGATGAGAATCGGAACCTGTGGCATCTGGGAAACCTGCAGATTCTCATGTGTGAAACGTTCGGGAACACTGAGATTACGTGGTGAATTCCAGGTCAGCCTAGGCTAGAACAAGGCCCTACCTCAAAAATCAAAAGAAAAACAAACCAACAAGCAAAACCCCCGACAAGAATCCGGCCCCCCGCCCCCAAACCTAAAAACACGCTGCTCTCTGAAAGGACTGTGTGCTGGTTCATCAGTTTACAACCTCCGGTCCAGGCTAAGAGGCCTAGAGGAGGCCGTTCTACGAGGACCGTAGCAGTTGTCACGCCATTGCTGGGACACGATACCTGGCCAGCAGCAGCCCACGGGGAAGGGTTTATTCTGGCTTACAGTGTCAAGGGGACATTTTGTCACTGCAGGGAGAATATGGCGGAACCAGCACCCCGTGTCTTGCCACAGTTTCAGAGAGTCAGCGGCAAGAGTGAGCTCACTGGCACTGGCGAGATGCTGAACTATAAGGTCCCAAGCCCGGCCCCACTGACACACCTTCGCCAGCAAGACTCCAGCAGGTGGTAGTCATTGAGACACTCAATCATAAACACAGGAGGCCATGGAGACGTTTTATGTCCAACCCACCACAGGGTCTCCAGGATGAGATGCTGCAGAGAGGTCAGCCTGGGTCCCGAGAAGTTGACTGTGCACACTGATGGACTCGGGGTTCACATGGGTGTGTGCAGGGGGAAGGGGACTCATTTGCTGTCATCTACTATTTGGATCACCTATGGGAATCTCTAGAGCATGAAATCATTCTTGTGAGTCAGAAAGCTGGGAGCCAAATCTTTTGAGAAATTTTAAAAGAGTCATAAAATTTCAACATCTTAGGAAGAGTCTTGGGCCATGGCACATGGGTCTCAAAATAAATAGTTGGAGTTTACACAGTCATGGATAGACAAGTCAGGAAGCTGCTTCCTCCATCCAACAGTCCCTGGTCTCATCCTTGGCTCCCTAAACCTCACGAATAATTCCATGTGACATGGGCTCTGTCTGCACATGCCAAGTAGGGACCTGTCAGCCTGCTATTTTCCCAGAGACAGAACTTTTAAAATATGTCCCAGATAAAGGTGATGAGTTGTGTGCAACCATTGCCAGTGTCTGGGCTCCTTCTTGGTTCTGTCCCTAGAATAGCGCCTGGCACATAGCCTGGTACTGATCAGAACACGCTTCCAGATCAACAGCTTCTCAGTTGCGCTGGAGTCACCCACCGGGGGATGGCGCTGGACTCGAGACGTGCTTGCTTTAGTGCAGGCCTCCACTGTGCTTTCATCAGATGCCTCTGCTGTGTGTCTGCTCACAACGCAGCTGCATCCAGAACCCCACTGTCTTTCTGAAAAATACCTGGTTAGGCCCACATAGTCATAGACTAGCTGTGCCCATGACCAGTTCCTGCTCCATTTGACAGACAAAACATACACTCACATAGGGTGTCAGTTCTCAGCCCACTTGTGAGACAGGGTAAGGAATGCCATGTCTGCCTCTCCCATGGCCACCACTTATTTTTAAAACTTACATGTTGTGACTGGTGTCATTACAGATCAATGATTATAATATCAGAAAGTGGGTGTGCTGGTTTTCAAATTTGCTAGAAGTTGTGGTTTAGGCCAATGGGCTGCTTCTTTTTTCAGATGCTTTTTCACATTGGGATTCTCTGAGTCCTCTCTGACTTTTAAAAATATTTTTATTTTATTTTACTCTTAAAAATATTTTATTTTTATTTATTTATTTATTTGAGAGAGTCAGAGTCTGACAGAAAGAGACAGAAGGAGAGAGAGAGAATGGGTGCGCCAGGGCCTCAAGCCACAACTAACTCCAGACACATGCAACATCTTGTGCATTTTGCTTATGTGGGTCCTGGGGAATCAAACAGAGGTCTTTTGGCTTTGTAGGCAAGCACCTTAACCACTAAACCATCTCTCTAGCCCTACTTTTTTATTTTAGAGAGAGCAAGAGACAGACAGAGATAGAGGGAATTGGCCCCAGGACCTCAGCCACTAAAATCGAACTCCAGATGCTTGTGCCACCTTGTGGGCACATTTGACCTTGCGCTTGCTTCACCTTTGTGCATCTGGCTTATATGGGATCTGGAGAATAGAACTTGGGTCCTTAGGCTTTGCAGGCAGGCACCTTAATCTCTAAGCCATCTCTCCAGCCCCTCTGTCTGATTTATGAGGTGGTGAATGACCTCACATGAACAAAGGGAATGAGGCTGTTTTGATACAGGGAGTTGAGATGCAAACAACAAAAAAACAAAACTTTTTGCATTTAAAAAATATTTTTATTTATTTGCTAGTAGAGAGAAGAGAAGGAAGAGAAGAGAGGGAGAGAGAATTGATAGTGGGCACACCAAGGCCTCTTGCCACTGCCAATAAACTCCAGATGCATGTGCCACTTTGTATACCCGGATTTATGTGTGTATTGGAGAATCAAACCCAGGTACCAGGATTTGCAAGCAAATGCCTTTAACTACTAAGCAATCTCTCCAGACCAATATTTTAAATTTTTACAAATATTTCCAAGTAACATATAAAGCATACTAGGGGAAGAAACCAGGCATTTCATTTAATATTGAATGCATATTTAGTAATAAGAAGCCATGTATGTATGAGAGAGGCTTCTTTTATGCCCTGGTTGTGGATAGATCATTGTTCCTGTGACTTTCCTGAGCCAAAGTTCTCTGCTCTCTCTTCCTGAGCTAATTGACCTTGAAGAAGAGAATTTGAGGTGGAGAGACACACACAAGGAAAATGTAAAGGAATGGATAGTTTATAGCAAAGGGACAAACCTTTCTAAGTTCCTAAAGTTAACTGAATTGGTGACAGACTGACTTTGTTTTTACAAAACGTGTGCATGCAGACACACACGTGCGCACACACACAAATAAAGAAAGAAAAAGGGGTGGGGGGAAGAGAGATTACAGCTCCTTATACTGAAAGACAAGAAAACAGTCAGTGAATTTTCAGCAGAGGAGACACGGTGTGTCCTGTTTTCATGGTATTCCTCGCTGACTTAGGGAACACATCTAAATCTGGCTTTTCTTGGTCAAATTATATGTAAATGGCATTTGTTACAGGTGCTCTTTCTTGTGAAAAATACCATTATTTTCTAATTTTCTCTAGGTCTTTTCCTCTTTAAACTGTGTGTGTTTAAGTTTGGTGAGCTAGAGAACTTCTTGGGAGACAAACTGGAGTGTAGAATCTACATCCTTTAAAATATCTCCTAATTCCTGGCACAGTGGTTCTGAAACGCAGTATCGATTTTGGAACTTGATGCGCGTTGCGCTGCTGGCTGCCTGCATGAGCGCACGAACGCAATACGCCGGTGCTCCACCAGCACGGACGCTCTTACGCCAGCGCTCTTGAGAGACACTGAGCACAGCGGGATGTATCCGTGTACATTACAATTCAGAGTGGTTTGATAGACCAGTGGTACCAGCACTATGATAACATAGAGAACATTCTCACCATCCCTCTAAGTTCCCTGTTTTCCTTTGTCCCACCCACAGCCCTGAGGATGCCACTCAGCTAACTTTCAAAAAATATTTTCTCCCTTCCTTCCTTTCTATCCCTCTTTCCTTCCCACTCTTCTTCCTTCCTTTCTTCCTTCTTCCCTCCCTCCTTTCTCTCTCTCTCTTTCTTCTTTATTTCTTTCTATTTAAGAGAGAGAGTGAGAGAGAGGCAGGTAGTCTCAGGGTGGCTTTGAGCTCAGTGATCTTCCTACCTCTCCCTCTCGAGTGCTAGGATTAAAGGAGTGCACCACCTCATCTGGCTGTCATGAATTTTTAATGAAATATTTTGTTTATTATTATTTGAGAAAGAGAAAGAGAGAGGCATATATATAGAGAGAAAATGGGTGCGCCAGGCCTTTTAGTCACTGTAAATGAACTCCACACTCATGCACCACCCTGTGCAGCAGGCTTTATGTGGGTACTGGGGAATTAAACCTGGGTCCTTTGCCTTTGCTGGCAAGCGCCTTAATCACTAAAGTCACACATTTTGAGTTATGGTCCAAGGATAAAGAGGTAAGTTCAAAAATGGAGGTCTGTACAGAGCAGCAAGGGTATTGTCCCCAGAGAAAGAGAATGTCTAGACCGTCAAGGAAAACATGCTAGCTAAGTAGTTTGGCCATTATCTCAAGCACAGAGAAAAGAGGAAAGAAAAAGTTCCACTTTAGAGTTAGAACTCAGAAGTGTAGAGAGACTTGGCAGTAATAATCTACAAGCAATTGCATTGAGGAAAGGGCTTCTGTAAGAATTTGTAAGTTGTCAGTTGAATTTATGACTAGTTTTATAACTTTATTCATGTAGTTGTATATGGTAAAAAGACAAAACGCAGAGGACACGTAATGCACAGTACTTAACAAGGTTTTGACAGTGCACACTTACATTTGAGATGCAGGAGTCTTTTTAGTTTTTCCTGTCTAAGCTGACATTTTTTTTTTCTTTTTTTTAGTTTTTGGTTTTTCAAGGTAGGGTCTCACTTTAGCTCAGGCTGACCTGAGGTGGCCTCAAACTCATGGCGATCCTCCTACCTCTGCCTCCTTAATGCTGGGATTAAAGGCGTGCACCACCATGCCTGGCTGTATCTACTTTTAAATGAATTTGCTGCCAGTATTTTAGTTATATCAATCTTTTTATTTTGTTTGTTTGTTTTGTTTTTTGAGGTAGGGTCTCACTCTAGACCAGGCTAACCTGGAACTTACTCTGTAGTCTTAGGCTGGCCTTGAGCTCATGGTGATCCTCCTACCTCTGCCTCTTGTAAGCTAGGATTAAAGGTGTGAGCCTCAGTGCCTGGCATACATGTATTCTTTTAAGATTTTTTAAAAAATTGTTTGTCTTTTGATTGCTTTCATTCATTGATGTTTTCTAAAAGAGTCAGATCTAGGGTGATTCTATTTAGAAAAAAATTAGAAAGTAAGAGACAGAGATGGGATGGGGAGAAAACTGGCACCCCAGGGCCTCAGCCACTGCAGTTGAACTCCAGACACTTGTGCACCTAGTGGGCATGTATGACCTTGTGCTTACCTCACCTTTTTGTGTCTGGCTAAGGTGGGATCTGGAGAGTCGAACATGGGTCCTTAGGCTTTGTAGTTAAGTGCCTTATCTGCTAAGCCATCTCTCTAGCCAGGTGATTCTATTTTTTAAAATATATTTATTTATTTGCAAGCAGGGAGAGATAGGAGAGAGAGAGAGAGAGAGAATGGGTGTGCCAGGGCATCCAACCTCTGCAAATGAACTCCAGACACATGCACCACTGTGCATCTGGCTTTATGTGGGTACTGGGGAATCAACCCTGCGTTGTTAGGCTTTGCAGGCAGAACCACTGAGCCATCTCTCTAGCCTGGTGATTCAATTCATTGACTAAACAGAGACACTTTTACAAGTGTGAGAAGGAGCTGTAACTACTTAGTCAGGACAAAGTTATAACAAGGACTCTTCTTTACAAATCAGGACTTAGGATCACCTTAAAGCCACAAGTGGTCTATTTCCTAACTTTTTGCATGCTTTGTCTTAATACTTCTGGAAATATGTAAATGGTAGCAAGTAGCTTCTGAAGCAAAGATTCATCTGTTTGAAGGAAACATTTGGCTCCATCTCAGGGGCCAGTAGCTTAATCCCGGGGGCTGACGGATGGGTTTTAGGCAGTCTACCAATCAACTGAAATCATAGCCACAATTCTGAATTCATGATTTCTCTGCAGAAATGACCATAAAACTTATCAGACTTGCAAAGGAGCCCATCACTTCATAAACATTACTTATTAATTTCTACCTCATAAAACATCTCCAGGAAGTTACATATTTGGATCTTGTTTTCTCAAATCTCCTGCGGATGCTCTTATAGCTATTAAACTGCATGCTTCACCATGGGTTCCTGTGGGCTGAGCTGTTAAGGACTCATCAAGAGATAGTCAAAGCAACTTGACATGGGTATCCTCTCTAGGTTTCCTGAAACAAGTGTCCATTGCCCTTCTATCAGGGCCTGTGTTACGGTTTTCCATCAAGCCAACCTTCCCTCACCTTCATCCCTTCCCTCTTATTTCCATGGTGCTGTCTCAGCTACTGAGTTTCCAGTGTAGAAACTAATGGATGGATGGCAGTTCATATCCACACTGTTAGAAAACCTGATAAAGTTCACTTCCCTTTGTGTTAACCAGATTTCGTCTAAAACACTGAACTTGAGGTGTTTCTGAAAATGACATTAACAAAAAGAAAAAGATGCTTATGAAAAATAATGTTATAATTCCAATAGCATCCAGTGGAAGATTAAAGCCACGTGAAAAGTTAGTGGATTCAAGTTAAAAGAACACATATCAAACTTTCCCCTAAAGTATTTGAGTGCCTCTATCTAAATCCAGCCCTGAATTAACTTGCCCAGGAAACAGAAGAAAACTGTGATAAGCCCTGGTAGATGTGATATACGTGGCAGACATTCCCCTGACCCCTATAAATTGGAACGCTGCTTATGTACACTTAATGATTGACTTTTTTTTTTAAAGAAAGTAATATTAAAAAGCATGCCACACACATGATCAGAAATGTTACAGGAAAACCGAAGCTCTAACCCTTTGCTCTGCAGATAGTTCAGAGTTGCAGAATTCCACTTTGCCTTCCTTTGATTTGGCATGTTCACAGCTGGCTGGCCCTGGCAACTCCACATGGGTGTAACTGTCCTCACATAACCCTAGGGCCAACTTCCCATTGCTCTTGTCTTGCTCTATTATGCCACGTTACCGAGAACACATCAGGTCACGCAGTGCTGGCTCTGCCAGCGTGGGGTCTCTTCTGTCCCCTTCATCCCTCCCCCCACCCCGTTGCTGCTTCTGCCTGAAAACACCGAGGCAAGAACTGAGTCCCTGGCAGGTGGGCAGCGGCAGTGACCACTAGCCCCGCTGCTCCAGCCGTTGCCGAAAGTTTCAGAGTAACCATTGTGAAGTCAATGAAAATCGGTAGTCTTGTCTCTGTTCAGATCCCGGGGTGGATTTGTTTCTTCTCCCCAGCCAGAGCTCGCACTTCCCCAGAGCGCCGCGTAACCAGTCAGCAGTCCTAACCTGAGAACATGGACTAGGCTGCAGGCTCAGCTCAGCTCAGCCACACGGAAAACAGCGCAGAGCCCAGGGGAAGCTTCTGAAAATAGAACGTAGACCGGCGTCACCATCTTGTGGCGTTAATTTTCTCCTGCATCCTTCTCAGTTGTTCTAGGAGTGTCTGCTGACCTGCGACTGCCTGTTTGCCTCTAACTTTCCCTGCGTGTGTAACTCTGACAAATTGATGGGAAATGTCTTCATTTATGACCCATGGCATTTATTCTGCTTATATGCTGGCTTTGGCTTGGAATTTCCATATGAAACCTTAATAAATTTATTATCCTCAAAATAAAAGGATAATGTTGCATTTTTCAACTAAAGCCTGTATTTAATTCACTTTTCAAGTAAATAACCATGAAAAAAAGAATAGGGGGGCTTTTGGCTGCCTTGAAAATTATTGCTTGTGTTTTATACTTTCTCTTGAATCGTGAATTCCCCAAATACCTTTAGTCATTTTTCAGATGTTAGATAAACCCTGTTCCATGGCTTTTGAAGGCAAAACAACGATTTGATTATTTTGGTGACTATAGATAATCATTAGCATAATTTAGTATAGAATAAAAATATTATATCTTGGGGCTGGAGAGACGGCTTAGTGGTTAAGTTGTTTGCCTGCAAAACCAAAGGACCTGGGTTCCATTCTTCAGAACCCATGTAAGTCAGATGCACAAGGGGGTGCATGTATCTGGAGTTCGTTTGCAGTGGCTGGAGGCTCTCCCTCTCTCTGCCTCTTTCTCTCTCTCTCAAATAAATAGATAAAAATAAAGTTTTAAAAAATATTATATCTCAATATTCAAAACATTTAAATTTCAATTTTTTTTTGTTTTTTCATTTTTTTGTTTTTTGAGGTAGTGTCTCACTTTAGCCTAGGCTGACCTGGAATTCACTATGGAGTTTCAGGGTGGCCTTGAACTCACGATGATCCTCCTACCTCTGCCTCCTGAGTGCTGGGATTAAAGGCGTGCGCCACCACGCCCAGCTCAATTTCAATTTTAATTGGTCTGTATTCATTTTGGAGTTGAGCATCTAGAATTTATTTTACTTCTGTTAGGTAGAAATCATAAGTTTGTTTTCTTCTGATTGTGATTTTGTTCTGTGTTTTCTCCATTTCAGTAGTCAAAGTTAAAACAGGCTGATGCTCAGATACATACATTCTGTCCTGTTTTGTTGCCCCCAAGGAGCGCCAGCCATCAGCTTGTTTCCCTTAGCGTGCCTCCCAGTAGGATGAGCAGGGATATGGGGAAGTGGTTACTTAACACCGCACCGATTTTCTGTCTTTTTGAATGCAATATAATTTTGAATATCAGTTCCACATCTAAACTCTATCTAATAGATATTTTATTTTACTTGCAGCCACAATGATAAGGCGTCCACCAACAGTTGTTTGTTACATCTGTGGTCGTGAGTATGGAACAAAATCGATTAGTATCCATGAACCACAATGTCTGAAAAAATGGCATAACGAAAACAACTTGTTGCCTAAAGAACTGAGGAGGCCAGAACCTAAAAAACCAGAAGTCAGAACCATTACCGGTGAGTTCTTAGAAAAAAAGACTTGAGTACACGAGGGGACGTGACTGTCTTGAATGCACCTAAGTTGGAAAAGAAGTGCGAAGTTCCACCATGCCTGCTCAGTGTTGTCTGCAGTTGCTGAGACATAAAGACACTATGTCCTGACAAGTCTTCTTGAGAAGGACCCGCGGGGATTTACCGTATTTCCCAAAAGTTATTTTCAAATTTTATCAAGCGTCATACTTTAAAAGATGAATGTTAAAAATCCTTTGGAGACATACAGACCCTTGTTTTCAATTATAAATTTGTCACGATATTCTCACGTAGCAGGGATACCAAACTCAAATTCTTATAGGTTACAAAATTGAACAAACTTTTTTTATGTGTGAAAAAAGGGAAGGTAGGGACAGTGGTAACTTGGAATACAGCAGGTCTCTCTAAAGGAAGTAGCAATTGCCCAGGTCCAGCTGGTGCTGTCATTAGGAAATTCAGCCCAAGGCAGCCATACCTTTCAGTAATACATACGAAACCAGAAATCTAGACATCTGTATAAAATGTCCAGATTTATATCTTTTGCGATCAATAATTTATAAAGCAATGTACGATCCAAATGCCACTGGGGCTACACTGCCACATGTGACTGTCAGAGCCTTTCGCTGACTCAATGCAAAAATAATTAAGAGAATATTTTGGCCATGCAAGCTCAGACTCACTTCTCATATTTCTACCATTGACATTCTCTCAGTTGATTTCCTCATTCCTTCAAAGGGAAATTTGGATTTTTAAAAGGAGCATCCTTGAATTCATTTTCCGTGTGGAACCAGTTTCTGTGCAGGCCATTTAATGTCAGTTCAAAGGACTCTTAAAGATATAATCCAAGGAGAACTGAAGACAACAAATAGACTTAAATCTAGATTGTCGTAAGAAAGTTCTAGATGCTGTTGAAGCCTAACTGCTCATATTCTCCAGCAAGGAGGGGACTTTGCATATAGGTTAAAAAAAAAAAAAAGAGCTCTAGATGAAGACATTTCCTTTTAAAAATCACAGTATTTGTCCCAAGAGAGGTCGCCTGCTTCACTGAAACTGTCTTCCTACAAGTTCTCCTTTGTTGTCACAACTCTGGTTCTTTCTTTCTAATTTCTGTCACTTATTGATCATAGCCATCACAAAGCTAGTAGTGGGCTGGAGAGATGGGTTAGTGGTTAAAGCCACAGGATCCAGGTTTGATTCCTCAGGACCCACGTAAGCCAGATGCACAAGGTGGCGCATGTGTCTGGATTTCAGTTGCAGTGGCTGGAGGACCTAGTGTGCTCCTTCTCTCTCTCTTTCTATACATGCACACACACACAAACACACACATTATATACATATACACATATATATTCATTTCTCTCACTCATAAATAAATAAAAAAAAAATAAGACTAGTAGTGAGAGAAGAAAGGACTTTGATAGCCTTGAGTGAGAGGTCGTCACTGCTTTGTCATGCTTACAATGGGAAAAGGAGACTCCTATAACTGGACTGTCTTTCTCTTGGCTTCATAATACTGATCTCTGAAGGTGCCCTTCTTCTCTAAGCAAATACAATTCCCCTTGTGATTCTCTCTCACACAGTGCAGGTACAGGGTTCATAATCCTCAGCCCTGATCCAAAGCCAAGGCCCTTTGAAAAGCATTTAGAAATGTCATGAGTCACCTTCCAAGGAGTCAGTGTCTACACTGGCATTTTAAAATCTGTATTAAAACTCCTAAGACCAATAAAATAAAAAAGCCAGTGATGCTCTTTCCTCTATAGTTTTCAAAGCCCTCAAAACACAAGAGCACAGCCCACATACATACAGTTGATACTTGCTTTATGTAAAGGAGAAACTCTAAGTTGTTGAAGGGTTTAAATTCCTATTAGAAGCAGGCATCTTAAGAATCTGAGGTTTGTTATGGTTATGTGAGCCATTATCTTGAAATTATGTGAGCATTTTCCAGTGTTTAATGAAGTCGTATACTCTGTGCCAATGATAAAAACCAAGCAATACGTTTTTAAGTGCCTGCATACATTTTAGGGCCTGTTTTGAGTGACTCTAAGACATAGTCAATTTAATGTACTGAAGGTGTTCTATTTAAATAAGGCTTATTAAAGCCAAATCCTGCATTGTTTCTCTAAAATAAAGCCACATGCCTCTTTCCCTCCACTCTGCCAACAGAGGTCAATGCACTTCTCAGCTGTTTTGTTTTCGTAAGGGCACTTCTTTCCATCAGATTATTTTATTTGCAGTCTTCGCTTTAATTACTTAAAGAATCTCTGAGTTCATGACTATGAAGAAATGATGAGTTTCTAGGACACAAGTCTTCTTAAATTCACACTCAGCTGTCAGCCTGAGCGTCTACAAACATCCCACTGGCGGATTACAGAGAGGAAAACACAGATGTGTGTTCTTTCCCTGTACACTTATAATTGGAACCAATTGAAAGAAAGCCAAAAGTTATACTTGCAAGATATTAGTGTGTAAGCAAAGATGTTAATAATTAGTGAAGAATGCATGTCCTAACACGCAGAAGCATGGCTTCCCCCTTTAAAATCCAGAGTTAGCTCTGGTTTGTAGATAGTGACTCAGCTCCTGCAAGATAAGGCAGCCCTATTTATTATTCATTAATTTGCTTTTGGCAAAAGTCATATGATTGACTTAAAAACCTCAGTCAACAGGTATTTCCTGAAAATACTTTCCATATAAAAGTAGACTATGGTTCTCCGGGATGAAAACTAATCCATTTTACCTTTTTCTCCCCTCCCTTTCCCCTTCCTTCTTTTTTTTCTCCAACTTTCCAGCCAAAGGGTTCTATGATCTGGATGCTTTAAACGAAGCTGCTTGGACTAGTGCCCAGAGCCAGCTGGTTCCCTGCAACGTTTGTGGGCGCACCTTCCTGCCAGACAGACTGATTGTCCACCAGCGATCTTGTAAACCCAAAGCCCCCAAGTAAAGCCCTTTCCTCTGCACTGAAGTGTTACAGGAATCAATCCCCTCGAAGAAGACTGGGGCATAGGGGGAAGGAGAAAAACGAGGTGGGGGAAGGAGAAAAACGAGGTGGGGGAGAGCGCAGAAAAGCTGGAGCTGACGGTCAGGGCGGGGAGGTGGTGCTGCGTGCAGGATGGGCGCAAGGCAGGGCTTGGGGCTCAGGCCCAGGGGGGGCATTTCACACTTGAGTGGGGCGGATTACAAGCAGACTGCTTCTTATCAGAACTGGCATTTTTTGTCTCAAGGAAATTTCTGAGCCGATCGCTGCCAGTTTTCTCTTTTCCTGAGCAAGGTTTGTGCTTGGCAGTTAGTACTATTGTCCAGCAAGTAGAGGCTTCGGCAGCTTGAGGTGCCACGAAGAGCTGGGCTGGATTTCTCCCTGTCTGCCCGGTGGGACACAGGCCCACGTTCCCGTTGCACTGAATGGGACCCTTCTTTTCTCTCTGGGTTCATTCTGCAGCACACACAGGGGTAACGGGGCTGCGACTGTCGAACAGCGCACCCATGTCAAACTCACAGGCCCTTTCCAAAGGCAAGCAAGGATTCAGAGGTAGTTCCTAGCCAGTGCCAGCCTCATGTGTCAGGAGACTGCTGCCATCCAATTTGTCAACATGGGTGGAGGCTAGCTCCTTCCTCTGGTAGGGGTCCAGCAAGAGCTTGCTATGCCCTTGCACAGTTTTATAGGTGTTTCATTGTTGAGGTCTAAAAGCCTGCCAGGAGACGCAGTGCCTCCCTGCCCAGGCCGTGTACAGTACATGGCTTGTGAACGTGTCGCTCCCAGTCCTTCAGCGTGTTTCCATCCAGGCAGGACTGTCCTGGGAGGAGGCCAGACCCAGGGCGCTGCTCCTCCTCACAGGGAAGTTCTGCTCCCCCACGCAGTGTGGCTTGCCTGGATGCCCAGCAGTCTTGCTTGAGATCTTTGTTCCTTATAGGGCCCAATTCCAAGGCCATGCTGGATCCACTGGGTTCCTGCAATCATTGTATCCGTGACCTTACACAGCCCCGTCAACTCCAAATTCTACAGGCAGATACCTTCAACCTAATATTTTGGTCATGCATCTATTTATTATCCAGGGTTGGGCTAGGGTAACTGGGCTAATCATTCTGGTTTTATTTCCTTCTGTCTTTTCCAAGGAAGCAAGAGGTTGAACTTTTAAAAAAAGCATGTAGGCTGGGCATGGTGGCACACATCTTTAACCCCAGCACTCAGGAGGCAGAGGTAGAAGGATCGCTGTGAGCTCAAGGCCATCCTGAGACTACAGAGTGAATTCTAGGTCAGCCTGGGCTAGAGTGAAACCCTACCTTGAAAAACAAAAAAACAACAAAAAAAAATAAGGCATGTAGATATCCTCAAAAAAGGATCTTGTGGAAAATATTGGCATTTAATGACCCATTGTTAATGGCTTAGTTCTGCTTTGTTAACCAAAACGATGAGTGCATCTAACATGCGTTGGGTGTCCTGGTGGCGGGACCCTGTGCTAGGTGCTCTACATGCATGTGTTTATGTTCATCTTACCTCTGCCTTACAGGCAGATAAAATTATGCTACTTTTACCTACTGTGGTGCCGCTATTCAGACTAAGCAGCTAGCTCTGGCGGGCACACTGAGCCTAAGTGAAGAAACAGGAAGGAGGCCAGCCAAGGACAGGTATCTTTTGCTGGTTATGACAGAAACCATCATTAATAAGATTACCCATGCTGACATAAATGACCCGACAAGTGTGGGAAATCTTGCACACCATCTAGTACCTGAGGCAGATGAGCGTCTTGGCATGCATGTGGGTCTGCTGCTGTTCTGGGTTTACCTTAGACTGGGGAAAATAAAGCTTTGAAGTATATTGTGTCAGGAGCTTCAATAGATGCATTTGATATTTTGCTGTGATATTCTGGAAAGAATGTTTTCAGGGGAGACATAGCCAAAATTTTGGTGTCAGCTTTGAAACGAGTCACACTTCAGAGCCATGAAGAGGTTCACAGAAGCATCGTCACTTGTCTCTTAAGTCCATGGGTTTGCGAAGTGGTTGGAGGAGAGAGGGTCCCCCTGGAGCCATCACATCCTAGGAGAGCTGTCAACCGCTTGAAACCCACCAAGGTGCTGACCTGCTGACCGGGCACTCCTCGTAGGGCCTGCCCTCATTTGGCTCTCAGCTGGCTGTCATGGAATTATACATGGAGCAAGCTCGGTTGTGATGACATCAACCCTGAATTCTGGTCTGTGATGAAGACCAATGATCAAAGTCTCCCCATGAATAGAAGTGAGTTTACCAGATCTCTCTTTCTCTCCCCCAGACAGTTCACAGCTGTGAGGGTCTTTGTTAATCCTCAAAAAGAAGTAGTTTCTTTAGTAATGGTTGGCACTTCCATGAGTCACGAGTTTTAACCTTAAAACAGTTCTCAGGCTGAGTGTGGTGGTGAACGCCTTTAATCCCAGCACTGGGGGGGGGGGCAGAGGTGGGAGGATCGCTCTGAGTTCGAGGTCACCCTGAGAATACATGGTGAATTCCGGTCAGCCTGGGCTAGAGTGAGACCCTACTTTGAAAAACCAAAACCCAAACCAATTCATGTAGATATTCTCCTATATGATAAGAATAGACCCTCGATGAAGGTACTTGAAACTCCCCATTAGCCCAGGCAGCTACTGGTGTGGGATGTGATGTCGTCAGAGCACTGGGGGGGGGGGTCCTTCTCCACTCATTGTCTAGCACTGGACAAACTGTGATTGGCTCTTCCTCTGGCTGAGGTTATGGGAGGATCTCCAGATTTCTTGCTGTTCATTTACATGTTGAATTTGCACCAGAGTTTCAGAGCATGTCCTACCAGATGAAGAGAAAACACTGCGTTCCAGTAAGGGGGCATCTCCTGTCGTGTATAAACATGCAAATCTTTTAGCCACATTATGGGGGTTCTTCAGGCAGTCTTATGGGTTTTTTTTGCAAAATATTTTTATTTTATTTATTTATTTCAGAGGGAGGGAGGGAGGGAGAGAGAGAGAGGCAGACAGAGAGAGAATGGGCATGCCAGGGCCTCCAGATGCTGCAAATGAACTCCAGACACGTGCACCACTTTGTGCATCTGGCCTACATGGGTACTGGGGAATTGAACCTGGGTTCTTAGGCTTCATAGGCAAGCGCCTTAATTGCTTAGCCATCCCTCCAGCCCCAGCCTTATGATTTTTATAGTATTTCCAGGTAAGGCCTCATACTGGTTTTCTGTGGTGTTGCTTTGGTTTCAGGAACATTGGTTTGAGTCTCTTTATTTGAAAGAGAGAGAGAGAGAAAGAGAGAGAGAGAGAGAGAGGGGCAGCCATTATCGAGAGTTAAAGCTGTTAAGCAAGGAAGAGACAATAGAAATCCCAAATCCTCTACTCCTGAAAACAGACCTTGGTCTTTCTGTATTTGTCTGCTTCGAACATTAACAGCATTGTGTCTAAAAACCAATCAGTATGGCTTGACTCCCATATGATGTTGGGGCAGGAAGTTCCGCCCTTTCCTTCCCCAGTCCTGAGAGGTCCTTTCAAATGTCCTCTGGCAATAGTCCACCCTCCCTTGTCCCTGTGACTTTCATACTGATTCAGTGTCTGGCTCACACAAACAGTTGGCCCTCCTTCTCTCCATGGCAAGAGATGAAAAATGAGGTTTTCCTGCCCTTGGAAGCAGCAGCATAAACAAAAACCACTTGGATTTCCGGCATCGGCCAGATTGGCTGTTTAGAGAGATCACAGGAAAGCTGCTAAGGCATTGCGGGATGGTGCACCTTTTCTCTCAGTTTTTTTTTTTTTCTTTTTTTCCAAATTGTTAGAAAGATACTGAAATAGATACCCTCAAAGACAAAATATAATAAAATCTTATGTTCTCTACACCTGTGTAAACTCAGTTCTGACGTCCCTCTAAGGTTGCATTTGGAAGATGTAAATTACAGCTGTTATCCTTCTGGGTAAAAGAGGAAGATGGAGATGTTAGAGAGTGCTGGGGCCCCAAATTCCACTATGTGTCTGACAATGCCTTTCATTTCTACTTAATGGACATACAAGGATAAGCTTCCCTGAGTATAATAAGCTCATCTGTCAGTGAGAATGTAAGAACTGGCCTGTGCATCATGAGAGGAGGTTTCAGGTCAAGGTACCTTTTAGGTAGCGAGTGTTAAGTAATGTAATGACATTCAAAAATGTTCATGTTGTTGGGCTGCAGAGATGGCTTAGTGGTTAAGGCATATGCCTGTGAAGCCTAAGGACCCAGGTTAGATTCTCCAGGTCCCACATCAGCCAGGTGAACAAGGTGGAACACACGTCTGGAGTTCACTTGCAGTGGCTAGAGGCCCTGGTGTGCCCATTCTTTTTGTCTTTCTCTAATAATAAATAAATAAAAATAAATCTTTTTTTTTAAAAAAAGTTCATGTTGGTCTCTGAAGCCAATGGATATGTTCTTTTAGAGATGACAAGAGGGACTTTGCAGATGTGACTCAGGTGGTGATGGACCCTGAGATGGAAAGATTACCCTGGACTATGCTGGTGGCATAAGTCTAATCACATAAGCCTCTCAAGAATAGCAAAGGGGCTGGAGAGATGGTTTAGTGGTTAATGCATTTGCCTGTGAAGCCTAAGGACCCATGTTTGACTCTCCAGGTCTCATGTGAGCCAGACATACAAGGTGATGCAAGTGTGTAAGGTAGCACATGCGTGTGGAGTTGATTACAGTGTCTGGAGGCCCTGGCATGCCAATTCTCTCTCTCACATAAAAAAACCCCAAATATGCCAGTCTACTGGGCTTGCCTGAAAAAATAAAATAAAAACGAATAGCAAAGGGAGGGTTGGAGAGATGGCTTAGCAGCAAAGGTGCTTGCCTGCGAAGCCTAAGGAGCCATGTCCAGCTCCAGGTCCTACGTGACCCAGGTGTAGAAGGTGATATGATCTCACAAGGTCACACATGCGCTCAAGGTGGCACACGTGTCTGGAATTGGATTGCAGTGGCTAGAAGCCCTGGTGTGCCAATTCTCTCTCTCTCTCTCTCTCATAAAAACAAAAAAGCATAGCAAAGGTAGAATGCAGAAGAAGATGGGTGAGATAGATGAAGCATAAAAGGGATTTAATACCCCATGGCTAGTTTTGAGCTGTAAGGAGCCATACGCAAAGACTAAGGCCCGTAGTGGCTAAGGGGGCCCCAGCTTATGGCCAGAAACAAAACCAAAAACCTGGAGCCCCATTCCCACATCTACAAGGAGCCAAATTACCCCCAAAACATGAAATAAAGAAGGAAACAGATTCTCTCCCAAGTACCGAAAAAGAACGAATGCAGCCCCAACACCTTGTTCAGTCCAGTGAATCCAGGGTTGAACTTAGCTCACAGATGTGTAAGAACATGTGTGCTGGATAAGCCACTAAGTTTGTAGTAATTTGCGATGGTAACAACACAACTAACACAAAACACACCCATGTGCCGTGAGGTAAGACCAACAGAATTTCATCTTAATCTCAAATCCACAAGGGAGAATGGCCCCATCTACTGCTTGCTTCACTAAGAGACAACTAGATAATATTGTGACTAGAACATATAATGAAGAAACACTGGATCATACACTTTTCATAGCCATTTGCAATGTGTTTAAATTCAATTTGCAGATTTTCAATGTTTTGCTAAGACAGTGTTGCCTTTGATATCCTTAAACAAAGAACTGATTCTGACATGATATACTTGTTTTAAAAATAATAATAAACAGGGTTGGAGACATGGCTCAGTGGCTAAGGCACGTGCCTGTGAAACCTAAGGACCCAGGATCGATTCGCCAGTACCCATGTCAGCCAGATGCACAGTGTGGCACAGGCAATGTGGAGTGTTCATTTGCAGTGACTGGAGTTCCTGGTGTGCCCATTCTCTGTCTTCCTATCTGCCCCTCTTTCTCTTAAATAAATAAAGTATTTAAAAATAGTAATAAATGTACAAATGTAGTCGATTTGGTAACTGACTTTTGTCATTAATAGCCTCATCATCTTGTCTCACTCATTTGTCCATACTAAAAGTTATATTTCTCTCTTTGAGAATACTTGTAATTTTTTTTTCAAGGTAGGGTCTCACTCTAGCCCAGGCTGACCTGGAATTCACTATGTAGTCTCAGGTGGCCTCAAACTCAAGGTGTTCCTCCTATCTCTGCTTCTGGGATTAAAGGTGTGTGCCGCCATGCCCAGTTTGAGAATACTTGTAATATGAATTGGTAAATGCTATCATACTTCTAAATGAGGTATTCACTGAAAATTAAACATCTATGAAAGTACAGATATGTTTTTAATCACAATTAGAATTTTGATAGGGCTTCCTAAGCAGCCCCACACAGTTCTAAAAACACAGAGAGACATCAACACAACTACCTTAAAGGACCGGGCTAGGGTGAACAAAGGCCATGACCTGTTGTTGGATAATTTAACAGGCAGTAAGTTTGCCTTCAGTACTTCCCTTCTTTGAAACTTCTGCTGCCTGTGACCTCTTCATGCAGTCTACTCCCCACTGCCAAGACTTCTCTTTTCACTGGGACAAAACGTAAGTGGTCCATGCTCCAGATATTTCTCTGCGAGAGGTACTATTGCAACTGTGACCTAAATAGCAGACAGAGCAACTAAGAAGAATGAAAGATTATTTTGGCTCACTGTTTCAGAGGCATCAGACCAGCAAGGCAAGGCGGTGTTAATAGAGAAGCACAGTTACATTCTTGGTACCTAGAAAGCCAAGAAAAAAGGCAAGAAATGACCAGGGAAAAGATATTTCCCTAACTATCCCCTTCCTCTAGATGGCCCCCACCTCCTAAAGTTTCTAGAACCTTCCAAAATAGAACCACCAGGTGGAAACCTAGGCTTTAACACTTGATCCTTGTGGGGGCTATTTCATAGTCAAGCCATAATATTTTTCTCTTTTCTTCTAAAAGATCATGTCCATTTCATGACGAAAACTATACTTAGTCCAATTCTTGGAGTCCTCACAACAGCTCCAATACGACTCAAGTTCGAAATTACTTCTGAGTCTCCAGGCAAACTATTAGCTGCGTGCTCCCGTAAAAATCCAAAAGCGCATTACATACTCTGAAGATACAATGACACAGAGTAAATGTTCCCATTCCAAAAGAGGGCACAGAAAACAGAAGTGGCACTGAAGCAAGATCGAAGCCCAGGCAGGCCAACATTCAGTCCTGGTGTCTGTGTTTGTCCTTGGTGGCACGTGCGGTCATGATCCGAGTTCCCAAATGTTTAGGTAGCTTCACCCCAGACAGTCTTGCCATCCACAACACACAAAGGCTCTTGCCAGCTTGGTGGATAACCCTCATTTCTGTCATCCCCGACAGACTCTGAAGCTGTGAACCAAAGTTAACTCTTCCCGTCATAATTTGTTTCTGCCCGGTGGTCTGTCACAGCAGAAAGAAAAGTATCATGCACGTTACTTGCTCTGGTTGTTATCTTTTTTTTTTTTTTCTTTCCTTAGGCCAATCATTTCCGACTTCCACTAAAAAAAAATATGGTATTTTCCAAATAGTTGAGGCACTCAGATCCAGAAAACGGTAAAGCAATTTCACATCCCTTCTAGCACGAGGGAAGAAAACCCACGTACGGTGGGGATAACACGGGAGGCTCTGGGCTGGCCGTGAGCGGGAGTGCTGAGCGTCTCCGGGAGAGAGGAGCGCGGGGCAGACGCGGGGCAGACGCGGGGCCCGTGTGCCAGGAGGGAGGACGCGGACCGCGGCAAGGCGAGCCGGAGCTCCGTTTCTTCCCAGGACGCAGCTTTCCGTAGGCACAGGTGCCGGGCGGGCTGTGCGACTTGCCGGTTCCCACTCGGGAAGACGCTGGAGACGACGACTGCAGCGGGGCGACGTGCGGAACGAACCGCGCAGCTTTAAGCACGCGCCTTCCCGCAGGGCCTCTCCCGATCGCGAGTCCTCTGCAGCGCCCCCTTTCCTACGCAGCCCCCCACAGCTTTACGCACGTGCTTTCCCGCTTTCCCCCGCAGGGCCTCTCCCGATCGCGAGTCCTCTGCAGCGCCCCCTTTCCTACGCAGCCCCCCACAGCTTTACGCACGTGCTTTCCCGCTTTCCCCCTGCAGGGCCTCTCCCGATCGCGAGTCCTCTGCAGCGCCCCCTTTCCTACGCAGCCCCCCACAGCTTTACGCACGTGCTTTCCCGCTTTCCCCCCGCAGGGCCTCTCCCGATCGCGAGTCCTCTGCAGCGCCCCCTTTCCTACGCAGCCCCCCACAGCTTTACGCACGTGCTTTCCCGCTTTCCCCCGCAGGGCCTCTCCCGATCGCGAGTCCTCTGCGGCGCCCCCTTTCCTACGCAGCCCCCCACAGCTTTACGCACGTGCTTTCCCGCTTTCCCCCGCAGGGCCTCTCCCGATCGCGAGTCCTCTGCAGCGCCCCCTTTCCTACGCAGCCCCCCACAGCTTTACGCACGTGCTTTCCCGCTTTCCCCCGCAGGGCCTCTCCCGATCGCGAGTCCTCTGCAGCGCCCCCTTTCCTACGCAGCCCCCCACAGCTTTAAGCACGTGCTTTCCTGCTTTCCCCACAGGGCCTCTCCCGATCTCGAGTCCTCTGCAGCGCCCCCTTTCCTACGCAGCCCCCCACAGCTTTAAGCACGTGCTTTCCTGCTTACCCCTGCAGGGCCTCTCCTGATCGCGAGTCCTCTGCAGCGCCCCCTTTCCTACGCAGGCCCCCCACAGCTTTAAGCACGTGCTTTCCTGCTTACCCCTGCAGGGCCTCTCCTGATCTCAAGTCCTCTGCAGCGCCCCCTTTCCTACGCAGCCCCCCCACAGCTTTAAGCACGTGCTTTCCTGCTTTCCCCGCAGGGCCTCTCCTGATCGCGAGTCCTTTCGCAGCGCCCCCTTTCCTACGCAGCCCCCCACAGCTTTAAGCACGTGCTTTCCCGCTTTCCCCCGCAGGGCCTCTCCCGATCTCAAGTCCTCTGCTGCGCCCCCTTTCCTACGCAGCCCCCCACAGCTTTAAGCACGTGCTTTCCCGCTTTCCCCCGCAGGGCCTCTCCCGATCGCGAGTCCTCTGCAGCGCCCCCTTTCCTACGCAGCCCCCCATAGCTTTAAGCACGTGCTTTCCCGCTTTCCCCCCGCAGGGCCTCTCCCGATCTCGAGTCCTCTGCAGCGCCCCCTTTCCTACGCAGGCCCCCCCACAGCTTTAAGCACGTGCTTTCTTGCTTACCCCTGCAGGGCCTCTCCTGATCTCAAGTCCTCTGCAGCGCCCCCTTTCATACGCAGCCCCCCCACAGCTTTAAGCACGTGCTTTCCCGCTTTCCCCCGCAGGGCCTCTCCCGATCTCAAGTCCTCTGCTGCGCCCCCTTTCCTACGCAGCCCCCCACAGCTTTAAGCACGTGCTTTCCCGCTTTCCCCCGCAGGGCCTCTCCCGATCGCGAGTCCTCTGCAGCGCCCCCTTTCCTACGCAGCCCCCCACAGCTTTTTCGCACGTGCTTTCGTGCTTTCCCCCCGCAGGGAATCTCCTGATCGCGAGTCCTCTGCAGCGCCCCCTTTCCTACGCAGCCCCCCACAGCTTTTTCGCACGTGCTTTCGTGCTTTCCCCCCGCAGGGAATCTCCTGATCGCGAGTCCTCTGCAGCGCCCCCTTTCCTACGCAGCCCCCCACAGCTTTACGCACGTGCTTTCCCGCTTTCCCCCGCAGGGCCTCTCCTGATCGCGAGTCCTCTGCGGCGCCCCCTTTCCTACGCAGCCCCCCACAGCTTTACGCACGTGCTTTCCCGCTTTCCCCCGCAGGGCCTCTCCTGATCGCGAGTCCTTTCGCAGCGCCCCCTTTCCTACGCAGCCCCCCCACAGCTTTACGCACGTGCTTTCCCGCTTTCCCCCGCAGGGCCTCTCCTGATCGCGAGTCCTCTGCGGCGCCCCCTTTCCTACGCAGCCCCCCACAGCTTTACGCACGTGCTTTCCCGCTTTCCCCCGCAGGGCCTCTCCCGATCGCGAGTCCTCTGCAGCGCCCCCTTTCCTACGCAGCCCCCCACAGCTTTACGCACGTGCTTTCCCGCTTTCCCCCGCAGGGCCTCTCCTGATCGCGAGTCCTCTGCGGCGCCCCCCTTTCCTACGCAGCCCCCCACAGCTTTACGCACGTGCTTTCCCGCTTTCCCCCGCAGGGCCTCTCCTGATCGCGAGTCCTTTCGCAGCGCCCCCTTTCCTACGCAGCCCCCCCACAGCTTTACGCACGTGCTTTCCCGCTTTCCCCCGCAGGGCCTCTCCTGATCGCGAGTCCTCTGCGGCGCCCCCTTTCCTACGCAGCCCCCCACAGCTTTACGCACGTGCTTTCCCGCTTTCCCCCGCAGGGCCTCTCCCGATCGCGAGTCCTCTGCGGCGCCCCCTTTCCTACGCAGGCCCCCCACAGCTTTACGCACGTGCCTTCCCGCTTACCCCCGCAGGGCCTCTCCTGATCGCGAGTCCTCTCGCAGCGCCCCCTTTTCCGAAGCAGGTCCCCACAGCTTTACTACGGGCGGTCGCGCTCCGGCCAGCAGAGGGCAGCGTTTGGAAGCTCTGGGCACAGAAATCATCCCGGCAGACCCAGGGTCCAGGCCGCCTCCTCTGCTTTTAAATTCTCTAGCCAACTATCAACCGGACGCGCATTTACTACTGAGCTCACGCCACGTGCCTTTCTTCTCCCCCTTCCCTGCCAACTCTCTGAAGGAACAATCATATTTGGGACATAGATTTCAATTTGGCTTCATAACAGGTCATATTTTGTCTAGTTTCCTAACAAAATGTGCACACAACATAGAATAAAAAAAAATCTAGGGACACTGAACAGAAACTAAACAATGATTCAGGTAAGAACGCTTTTTTTTTTTTTTTTTTTTTTTTGCAGGGTGCCTGCTCTTATACGAGGGCAAGGAGAATCAACATTCTACCAAGTTTAAAACAAACTGCACAAACCGTTTCAGGACTGGGATGTTTGGCTTAATGAATCTTGCAATCACCCCCTTCCCCTCCCCAAGTTATATAGCCTTTTAAGTTTCTGCTAACAATGTTTAGTTTTTATATTAAGCCCTTAATTCACCTGAAATTTTGTTAATGGTGCAAAATAGGGATATAACTTTTACACCCAATGAAGTTTAGAGTTGTCATTTTGCTAATTACTTTAATCCTGCCTATAATTGGTTCATTTTGAATGTTTCACTCTGTTCTTTTAATCTATTTCCTACATCTGTGATATGATCATATCATATGACTTACATGGTAATATTTTTAAGGTATATTTAATAATGTGTGGCAAACGCTGAATTCTTTTTAATTTTTTTTTCCTTTTTTGCTCCTCTTGTTTATTGTTTTAAGCCTAAACTTAGATTCAAGCTTGTCAAACACTATAAATAATTTTGCTAGGATCTCCCTTTATACTTACCCATGTTGAATTATTTCAGAATTTATCTTTACAATATGAAGTTCTTCCTCAGGAACTCAGCATACAATTTATGTTTAAAACGATAAATCCTTATCCTGAGTTCTCGCTCCCTATTTGTGGTATTTTGGTTTATTTTACACTTTCTACTTTTGTGGAACCCTTGTCATCCACTATTCACATGTTTTCAGCTAACTCTTGAGAGTAATGAGTACAAAAGGAATTGAGACTTGGAAGAATTTCTTATTCAGAAAATGTCTGACTCCTAGGAGTCACTCATATTTAAAATCTATGTTGTTAAACTGAATTATTTATTTTCTCAAATACTTTAGGAAATACTTAGACATTTTTGCCTTATACCATGAAGATCTCCATATCACTTATCTCCTCTATAACAACGTATAAAGGCATGAATATTAATGGTAAACATCACCGCAGGCCAATATGAAGTTGGAAATGTATTCCACATAGTTTACTTCTTTTTAAAGGAAATGAAAGCCTTCATCAACACTGATCTTACAGAATAAGAATATTCCTAAAGAAAAACAACTTTTTCTTCCCAGTCAGTTAAGTTCACTTATTCACTGTTCAAGGCTAATCAAGGCACGTGATTAATAACACAGCATTCCCTTCAAATTGCATCCTGGGAACTGCGTTTGCACTTAGGGTTAATGAGAAACACTTGGCAACTGAGCCAGTAGAGAAGTGGTTATTATCCTTGTTTATGGATTAGCATGAGTCTAAAGAGTAGTTGATGCTGAAGGCTAAAATTTTTATTTATTTTTTTCATCAGTGTTTTTCCAACCAAATTGAAACCAAAACATTGACAAATGTCAGTAGGTTAAAGTTAACCTACAAAAAGAAACTGGAGGCAGAAATTTGGGATCAAAGATGGCCAAGCAGATAGTCTGAGAGCTTGGAGCCCAGCAGATGGCGACAGAGGCTCTTCCCCACCCTCGAGGTCCTGGCTCTTGAGTAACTCAGCTACTTAGCCCATCGGTAAGGAACACATCAGTTCATTCCCTATGGTCCCCTTGTTCTGGTGGAAATAAGGACAAGAGGAATCCGGGTGACATAGAGGAATGAAATCTTGTAGGTGAAATGTGAGTCCTGGTGAATTTTGCTTCCTCAAGTTACTGAACACTATTCCTTAGGAACACACAGCTCCGGCTGTGCTAACCATTGAAAGGACTTTTCCTAGTTTAGGAAAGTAACATTTTTAATAAAAAATAGCTCTCAGCTTAACAGTAAGGCCCCTGGAACTTTTCTGGCATTGCTTATTTGTTTAAAGAATGCTCACTGAAATCTTTGTGCTTCTAATGAATATTATAAAATATGAAAAATTTAAAATGACTTCCCCTCAGCAGAAGCCATTTCTGTTAGGGGCTTTATTTTATTTTAAAAATATAGCTAGGGCAAAGAAAATAAGCTTTGGAACTTAAAGCTTGAGATAAAGACCCACCTCCATGTATTATTACCATGGGATTGTGAGGAAAACACTTTCCCTTTTTGCCTTGTATTTTTTTAAATTAATTTTTGGTGGATACATCTGCATACTCCCCACAGTGAGCTGGTCAGGGATGTGCAAATGGCCATCAGCTGTGGACTAACCATTCAAAATCCTTAAGTTTAAGAGGGACAGCTGACTCAAAGCACCGAGCACTTCCTCTGCGATGCTCCCCGGGTCCTGCGGGGCCTCATGCTAGGCACTCTTCTTTCTCTCTTGTCATTCTGGTGGTCTTGGGTCTCCAGATCTCACATAAGCCAGACACACAAAAGGTGAGGCAAGGTCACCCATGCCTACTAGGTGGCACAACCATCTGGAGTTTAACTTCAGTGGCTGAGGCCCTTGTGCACCAATTTTCTCTCTCTCCCTCAAAAAAAAAAAAATTAAAAAGCCTAAAAAAAAAAAAAAAGCAAGCAGATTATCTAACCAAGAGTGAGAGCAGCATGAATCAAAGGGGATAAACATACATTTAGAAGACTTTTTATTGGGTATAATCTCTTCATTTAGCCAACTGGAGGCTTCCCTCTAGGATCTTTTAATTTTATTTTTATTTATTTATTTGACAGAGAAAGAGGGAGGGGGAGACAGAGAGAGAGGGGAGAGAGAGAGAGAGAGAGAGAGAGAGAGAATGGGCGTGAGGGCTTCTAGTCACTGCAAATGAACTCCAGATGCATGTGACCCCTTGTGCATCTGGCTAATGTGGGTCCTGGGGGAATCAAACCTGGGTCCTTTGGCTTTGTAGGCAAATGCCTTAACCGCTAAGCCATCCCTCCAGCCCCCCCTCTAGGGTCTTTGACTTTCCAAGCTATAGGCTTCTGACTTGGTTTTCAGTACCAGGCATGAATTCCCTCCCACTGAGCAGGCCTCATATGCGGTCGGTGGGAGAGATGCTGATTACCCGTAACCTAGGTGTCACTGTTGCAGTCCTGCGTGGCTGGTTGACCATGTAGCTCACGGAACCCACCACTCGTTCCCACCACTGATGACCTTTATGCCCCAGCAGCTGGGGCAGTGCTTTCCAGGACTAGGAAAAGTAGTCTAGGGAGGTATTTCCATGTCGGCTCCAGCATGATCTCACGGTGTCCTGTGACTGCAGCCTGGGTTGTCTTATACAATAGGATTTTACCATTTAGTTTGGGTGGTCACCAAGTGATTTGCCAATGGCCTGCATTGTTTTGGGGACCTCAGGGACACCCCTGACCAACAGTTCACTGTGGGGAGTAACCATCCTGCCACCAGGATTTACCAGCAGCAGCCTATGGTTTTAAGATAAGCATTCCCCACCCCTGCAGGGTGCTTCTGCCCAATGATCCCCTCTCTCTCGTTCTCTGTTTAAGAGAGTTATATCTTTTAATTAGCTAACAAGGGAGTAGGTTTCTATAGTACTGACTCATGCCATCTTTACTTTTGTATGTCTTCTCCTTCTTTCCCTCTCTTATTCCTGCTCCCACAGACCCTTCTACTTCTTGGACTCTGTCCCTCCATTTGCCTGTTGACTGTTCCCTCCTTGGATCCCTTCCCATTTCTCCTTTCTCCAACCATAATTCTAGCTTCCTAGCCAGTACTACTGATGCTTACTACAACTTAGAAAAAACCAACTATTCTGTGTTGATTGATTGATATGGAACCTTACAGGGTTGGTAAAGTATTGAGAACCGTGTTGTCAAAGAGAAGTGCTCAGCACATGTTGGGTGTTATTGCAAAACCAATTAGAGCATGCAACTTATTTCTTTTTTAAAAAACAAAACAAAACAAGGAATTATGATTGATGTCTGTTGCAGTCAGGTTCACATTGCTGGCAGAAAATAGTCGACCAAGAGCAGCTTGTGGGGAAAAAGAGTTTATTTGGACTTACAGGCTCAAGGGGGAAGTTCCATGATGGCAGGGAAAATGATGGCAAGAGCAGAGGGTGGACATCACCTCCTGGCCCACCTCAGGTAGACAACAGCAACAGGAGAGTGTGTCAAGCACTGGCAAGGGGGAGCTGGCTGTAACACCCAGGAGCATGCCCCCAACAATACGCTGTCTCCAGGAGGCGTTAATTCCCAAATCTCCATCAGCTGGGAACCTAGCATTCAGAACACCTAAGCTTATGGGGGACACCTGAATCAAACCACCACAATGTCTAAGGAGCAAATCAGTGCAGATCTACAGGCTGGACAGGCATGCCTGCCTGAGTGTGTCTACCATTGAAGTCCACCTCGTATTCTGAACTATGAGTGTCATGAGTAAAAGGAAGTAAAATGTCTTCTTTGGTTCTACTATAAGTAGGACTGTTTGTCTGGAGATGATTTTGAGGGGTTGTCAGATGTAATGGAAAACTCTAGGGCTCATGAAGAAAATACCAGCATTTTGTAGCTTTTCACCATAAAGTGTTGGGACTGTGCAGAAATCAACAGTGGAAAGGCAGGCCTCGCCCTCAAGTGACAACCAGACCACATCTATTTCATTCTTATAGGTCAGGCTTTAGTGCTCAGTGATAGCATGGACCCCAGAATTTAGTAGCAGCTCAAAGAGTATTCTGTCAAGGAAGGGAGAGAGGGAAAGAGAGAGACAGACAGAACAAAAGGTAGAACAGGGCTGGAGGGATGGTTTAGCGGTTAAGGCATTTGCCTGCAAAGCCAAGGGACCCAGGTTCAATTCCCAGGACCCACGTTAGTCAGATGCACAAGGGGGTGCACACATCTGGAATTCATTTGCAGTGGCTAGAGGCCCTGGCACACCCATTCTCCAAAAAGGGGCTGGAGATATGGCTTAACAGTTAAGGCATTTTCCTACAAAGCCAAAGGATCCAGGTTCGACTCCCCAGGATCCACATATGCCAGCTGCACAAGGTGGCACATGCATCTGGAGTTCGTTTTCAGTGGCTGGAGGCCCTAGTGTGCCCATTCTCTCTCTCTCTCTCTCTGTCTGCCTCTTTCCCTCTCTCACTCTCTCAAATCAATAATAAAATAAAATAAAATTTAAAAAATGTAGGAGAAGAAAGAAGAGGATGAAGAAGAAACAGAAGCCAGGGAAAGTAGCTAAGAATAATTAAATAGGCATGTGAAATTGGTGAATATTAATCGATGAATATTGTTAATTATATAATGTTCCAAGATACAACTTATGTACCATTTAAGATTGTAAAAAAAATTAACATTTAGGGCTTTTAATCTAGACTAACAGGAAGGCATTTCTTCTTTCATCTTTCTTTGGACTTCTTATCCATTGAACTCGGTGGGTTTTTAACGCTGTGACACTGGGCCCAGCACATCGTGTCAGGTGAGGTAATAATGACTTCATTATTGACAGCTCATTGACAGCAAGTGACACCTGAATCTAATAAGTATGAGACCTTGGCAAAGGGTTATGTTAGCCAGGGCAGTTCTAGAAGTATTTAAAATTTAAATTAAAATTGTCTGGACAAAGGTAAATCTTCCAAAATATTTTTATAATAGTTGTCATTGGTTCATGTGAGCCTGGCATTGTATATTGTTGATCTCAGTCTGATGGAGCAGGCAATTTAATGTATAAATGTGGTGATTTAGTTTTCAAAGGAAAGAATAGAGGTGCACTTGGTAAATTTATGAAGAATTAAAATTGGTAAAGCTTCCAAACTCTGAAAGCTGAGGGAAAAGGTAGACAAGACAAAGTGGGGAAGGATTAAAATTTGTAATGGAGGCCAGAGTCTGTGGCCACTGTGAGAAATTGCTGCTCAGAGAAATGCTCTGATAAGTCAAAAGAGTCGTCAGCTGAATCAGGCCATCTTGTGACCCCATGGGGTGGAGGCACAGTGAGACGCCACGGCATTCCCAGAAGAATTAGCTCCTGATACAGGCCATCTGGGTTCACGTCTCATGTCTAGCTCTGCAAGTATGTTTAATGTCTCCACCCCCATTTCTATACCTGTATGATGAGTTTAATAATAGTACCTCAAGAAATTGTTCTTAAACTGGGCATGGTGGAGCACACCGTTAATCCCAGCACTCGGGAGGCAGAGGTAGGAGGATCACCATGAATTTGAGGCCACCCTGAGACTACATAGTGAATTCCAGGTTAGCCTGGGCTAGAGTGAGACCCTACCTTGAAAAACAAAAAAAAAAAAAGCACCAAAAAACCAAAAAAAAATGTTCTTAGAAATCAATAAAATAAATCATGTAAAGTGCTACACATGTACATATGAGAGACCTGGCACTCCGTGGAAGTTCTTGAATAGAACTGCATGTGTTAGATGACGAAGGAAATGCCACACAGAGGACTAGGACCAGAGAAACTAAAGAGACCCCTGCCCTTGTATACAGTCCTTGCAACAGCCACCCATTTAGTTCTGCAGGGCATGCAGATGGGAAAAGCACCCAGCAGAAACAGCTGAGATTCATTCTCTTTGCAACCATCCATCTCTCTGGAGACATTCCTCCTGACATGAAATTCCTTTCCTCTTGAGTTTATGGCTTATAGAGTGTCTGAGCATCTGATAGACTGCAGGCACCTTCTGTGAGATTTAAGCAATTATCTCAAGTTTTGCTTAATAAGAATAATTAAGTGCACATACCACATCTGCATAAATAGTTTCTGACAGATTAAAGAGTTTATAAATCCTTGAGAGCTTTATATCATTCCTTGAAAAAAGAAAACAACAAAATATCTTCACACTTACTATCCATGTACCAGGGAGAGCCTGTGGTGTAGGAAAGTCCTTAGCTTAAATAATAAAGACAAATGACAATTTCTCTCTTTCGTCCTTCCTTCCTTCCTTCTTTCCTCTTTCTTTCTTTCCTTCTTTCTTCCCTCCCTCCCTCCCTTCCTTCCTCCCTCCTTTCCCCTTCCTTCTTTCCTTTCCCCCTCCATCCCTCCCTCCGTCCCTCCCTCCGTCCCTCCCTCCGTCCCTCCCTCCGTCCCTCCCTCCCTCCCTCCGTCCCTCCCTCCCTCCCTCCCTCCCTCCTTTCTTTCTTTCTTTCTTTCTTTCTTTCTTTCTTTCTTTCTTTCTTTCTTTCTTTCTTTCTTTCTTTCTTTCTTTCTAAAAAGCATAGTTGTTCAATAGGACTAAAGCTCTCGCCTACTCCAAGCATTCAAACTACCGTTTGCTGTCAGTATAATTGCATAAGCAAGAACGGGCATGAGCCTCGGTCACAGGATCCATGTCAGCACAGCAGGTCCTTGCATGATAGATGACAGACAGCTTTTTCTTTCTTTGTTTTCCTTTTCTTTGCCTCCTGGCATATCTGAACTCTTGCTCCTGAGTCTTCTCTGGCCTATGAAATAGCAAAGTAACTGTATGTTAAGTGGAGATTAAGTGCCCTTTGAAAGGTGTGTTTTGGCTTTTATAAACTATAGATAAAAATGAAAGAAGATAACAAGAAATTATTTAGCTTGCCCCAGATGATAAGAAAGTTGGAAAAAAAAGAATCACCCACTTCTATCCATATACTCCTTCACCCCTGTTTTCTATATCAATCCTTGATGCCCGTCAGACACACCAAGACCACTGGGCAGAAGAATTATTCACCCTCTGTCCTCTCTTGCTCATCTGGTCATGTGGCTTCCTGGGTCTTTACTTGCCTTATCCTATCCTCCTGACAGTAATAGATATATGAGTCATGTGAACTACTGAAGGATACTGTTGGGTCTGCCTTTGTGTACATGACCAAAGAGCTTGATAAAACCCCATGAGAAAACTTTCCCTAGACATGACATCGAGGGACAATCTTCCACATCTCTTATGTTTCTGCACATCTTGCAAAAGATGTGGAGATTGTTCTTTTAAAATTATTTATTTATTTATTTGAGAGCGACAGACACAGAGAGAAAGACAGAAAGAGGGAGAGAGAGAGAGAATGGGCACACCAGGGCTTCCAGCCTCTGCAAACGAACTCCAGACGCGTGCGCCCCCTTGTGCATCTGGCTAACGTGGGACCTGGGGAGCCGAGCCTCGAACCGGGGTCCTTAGGCTTCACAGGCAAGCACTTAACCGCTAAGCCATCTCTCCAGCCCGAGATTGTTCTTTTTTTCCAGGTCATAGTTATAAGGATTTTATATAGTGGATAGCCTTAGAAGATGTGATATCTCCCACTAGATCATGGTTGCCCAACATTTTGTCTTCTCTGAGCCACACTGATTGAAGAATTGCCTTGGACCAAATAGTAGAAAAGATCAGGAATACTTATTGCTGTTACAAAAATTTTAGGTTCCCTGATCTTGTAATTCATGTTTTTTAATAGTCCATTGTAAGTGTAGATGTATCGCAGCTCTCCTTAGATAGACCTGGAGGCACGGTGGCTGCAGCACAGCAAAAATAAATAAATAATAATAATAATATTGCTAACATATTGTTTAATAAACTGTCCACCTCTGATTTGGAATCTTGTGTCTTTTACCAGTAGCCATGAAACTGTGGCAGCCTAGTTTATTTATATGGGAGTTAAGATCACAGACTTTTCTCAGTCCTTGATGTATAATACCAAACTTTTAAATGGACCCCAAAGAATGTGCTAATGTACCAAGGCCTCAGAAGGGTCTTAGTCTGCGGATGAGTGTGGGGCTTTGGTAAACCACTCAGCATGGCACAGTGCTTTCTTGAGTTCTCAGAAACTCGGCCCGATACCCACAGACAAAAACAGCTGTACTCAGCCACAGCCTGTTGAATCCTTATTCTGGAACTTTTGTAAAAGCTGCCAAAAAAGCATTCAACCCTTAAATCACTTTCTAAGTGTTATCATGCAGCAAAGATTAAAACCCTGTAAAGGGAGAGGACAATTTGTGTTTAGCAAGAATATGAAAGCTGTCTGCGTTCCCACTGTAAAGACTGGCCAGTCATTCTGACTCATTCTTTTTTTTTCTTTTTTCTTTTTCTTTTTTCTGAGGTAGGGTTTCACTCTAGCTCAGGCTGACCTGGAATTCACTATGTAGTCTCAGGGTGGCCTTGAACTCATGGCGATACTCTGACCTCTGCCTCCCAAGGGCTGGGATTAAAGGCATGCGCTACCATGCCCGGCCAGACTCATTCTTTTATTCAAATCAATTTGTGTATTACCCTAAAAAATACTTTTTACCGGCATGAATAAGGCAGGCATGGGTCTATCCTAGGGAAATTGTTTACTAATGGAAAGGAAACTACTAAGTATTACATAAAAGGATCCCTTAAGTCATGGATACTATGAAGAAGATAAATACTCTGAAATATCATGGAAATGTGATATTAGAAAATGGAAGCAATGGGGCCACTTTTATTCTCAAATATCAGAGTGGCATGGGTTAACAAGCAACTACAAAACATTTGTTTTTGAGGGCCAGGGATCCAACAAGTAAACAGTAAATAAAAGCCAAGTGTGTGTCAGTTTGCTCAATGGCAGTGCCATTTCCTTGAATGCAGTGGGGCTTTGGAGGCCCGGTGTGCTTTTTTTGTTTTTTTAGTAACCTCCTTAAGAGATCTTCTTTTTTTTTTTTTTTTTTTAAGATTTTATTTATTTATTTGAGAGAGAGAACAAGGCAGAGGAAGAGAAAGAGAGAGAGAGAGAGAGTGTGCCCCAGGGCCTCGCCTCCAGCCATTGCAAATGAACTCCAGATGCATGTGCCACCTTGTGCATCTGGCTAACATGGGTCTGGGGAATCAAACCTGGGTCCTTTGGCTTTGCAGGCAAGCGCCTTAACCACTAAGCCACCTCTCCAGCCCTTCTTTTTTTAAAATTTTATTTTTATTTATTTATTTGAGAGTGACAGACAGAGGTAGAAAGAGGCAGAGAGAGAGAGAGACAGAGAGAGAATGGGTGCACCAGGGCCTCCAGCCACTGCAAACAAACTCCAGATGCCTGTGCCCCTTGTGGGTCCTGGGGAATCAAGCCTCAAACCGGGGTCCTTAGGCTTCACAGGCAAGCCATTAACCGCTAAGCCATCTCTCCAGCCCTCCGTGTGCTTTCTTCAGAGAAGGAGAACACTGCTCTACCGACAGCTTTGAAGAGAAAGGTTGCCAGTTACTACCCAGGAATCGGATGGTGGGAAGAGTCTGAGAAAAAGAAGAGACATGCTTCCTTTCTCAAAATAGCAAAGTACACTTAAAATAGGAAAGGATTTTCTCCCCTTCCCCAGCAAGAGTTTGTACTACATTTAACTGACCGAGGCTTCCCTGCAGTGACCAGCATCCAATCTAGAAAGTTTAAAACAAGCCTGTGGAAATATGAAAGGTTAGATGATGCAACATAGTAGTTCTTTCCAAGCAATACAAATAAAAACACCAGAAAAATCAGAAACCTGCTAAATTTTCTGGGCAACTCAGTTCCACTGAATTCACATGTGTTATCTGAGCAGAAAAATTATAAAACAGATGGGGTCTGCTGGGGTTCTTGAGCCGTGTCTCTCTCTCTCCCTCCTGTTGGCCTGTGAAATAATGTGCACTTAGCCTCTCAGTTCCCTAAATGGTTTTCATGTTTGGGCTTTTCTAAATTGTAAACAATTTACCAAAATTAGTCCTTTAAACTATTGTTGCAAGGCTTTTTCATAGTATGTGAGTGTGAGAGGCTCGTTTTGAGTGGAACTGAAGAAGGGTGAGATGGGAAGGGAGGGCTTTGACAAGGAATTGTTAGAAAGTATTACGGTGTCCATCTAGATTAAAGGACACTAAGCCAATTGAATTTTTTCCTTTCAAGTGGTGCCAGGAAGGAATTTATCTTTCTTTGTTGTAATGTTAGGGCTGGAAAGAACTTACCTAGTAATTAGTTACTTCATGGGAAAGAAAAATCTCACTTGTGTTTGCATTACTAGACATGAAGGCAGGGAACCAAGATGTGGTAGACCAGTTCTCTGTGAGCAGTGGCAGATGTGTATCTGCTTCCCGTGAGCACTGCTTATGTGTCTGGAAGAGGCTGAGGCTTTGGGCAGAGGCCTACAGAGCCGACCCTGCTGCAGCAAACCACACCATGAGCACCCATTGCTTCTGGCTCATAGCTCACTTTGGCTAAGGGCTGTTCCATGTCATTGTTTCCTGCTTGTGAGAGTAAACACCTCACAAATAGGTGTGAGATTTTTGCTTTCCTTTCAGAACATCATGAGATAATTATATTTACTTTAACTGTCCTCCTTCAACATTTCCATTCTGAGAACTTTAATCCTGACGTGAAGGTAAAACAAGAGATCCGAAGTAGCGCGATCTTGTTACTCTACTTCTCCATCCCTTAGTGGGAGGCGCACTGAGTCGCTATAGATAGGGTTACAAGGCTTCTTTGCATAAGAAGTAAACCTTTATCATATTACTTAACCACATTGTATTCACTTTCTTTGCATCCAACACTGGCTATTTCTGGCACCTAACAATAAAATTCTGATGGTAGAATTCTTGATTTCTATTATTTTTCATGAACTGCCACTTGTAAAATAGTGTAAGCAACTATCTCACATTGTATTAATGAAGGAAAATCTCCTTCCAGGTCCAAGTCAATCTCATGTTGTCTAAACAGAGAACAATTATGTTACGTTAAGATGACATTCTTAGTACCATCCATTTCTAAAAGAATGGATGTAGTCATGATGCCTTCAGCATAAACAATTTCCACTTAATGAGTGGTGAAACTACAGCAAATGTCTTCCTCTTTAGAGAGCTAAGGAGCCTATGCAAACACTTTCATTGGCAGCTGAAGTGTTATGAACCAAGCCTAGAAACCCTGCCTTTGGATATGCTTTAACTGGGGTAGGGCAATTATTATATTTTAGCTTTTTTTTTTTTTTTTTTTTTGAGGTAGGGTTTCACTCTAGCTCAGGCTGACCTGGAATTCACTATGTAGTCTCAGGGTAGCCTTGAACTCATGGTGATCCTCCTACCTCTGCCTCTTGAGTGCTGGAATTAAAGGCGTGCGCCACCACGCTTGGCTATTTTTTAGCTTTTTATTGATAATTTTCATACATGTATATAATGTACTTTGATCATACTCCACTCCCATTACCACCTTTTGTGCCCCCTTCCCACAGAATCATTGAACACCCTTTTTATTCCTTTTCATTCTTTCTTCTATTTTCCTGTTTTCTTTTTTTTTGCACTCCCCAATACCCATGAAGAAATGTTGAGGAGCCTCATACTGTGCAGGTCTCTTGCACGTAAACAGTGATTTTTGTTGATCTACTGCTTTCTGTTTCCCAGGCTCTTCAGTAAGAAGACTTACCCTGAGCACTGTCTTTAGAAACTGCTGCATCAGACACAGCTGAGGAGCCTTAAAAATAATATGAATTTGAAGAGATTCATTTAGATTAAGTCAGTCTGAGGAATCAGTGCTGTTTACAAGTCTCTTATTTTAAGATATGTCCTGTTTGGTAAACAGTCTTAAAATCCATAAGAGACTTTAGTTATTTTTTCTCATAATTCTTTTTTCTTACAAAATGATGAGAAAATAAGAGAATGGCCTCTCACTGTATTAAAAACATATATATCTCACTATCTTTAAACATTATACTGGGGTAGCACAACACTATATTGCCGGAAAAAGCCAGCTCCAGCAAGTCTAGGTGCCATGCCAGGTTGTGCTAGGTCCTGTCAGCCTCTCCATCTGCCTGTGGTTGTCTAGATACCTATAGTGGGTAGGACAAATTAGGTTATAATTGTGGAAACAGTCCCAAAAATCTCAATGCCTTAATACAGCACTGCTTATTTACTTCACATGCGGTAATGAACTGTGGCTTTACTCCAGAATGTTTTCTCTGGGGTCTGGGCAGACAAAGCAGCCTCTGTCTAGAACATTTGTTGGCCACTTTGGCAAAGGGGCAGAGAAGACATGGTGAGCCACACACAGAGTGTTCAAGCCTCTGCCCAAGAGGGCCACACAGCTGGGCCTGGACTGCATGGGTAAACATCTATGTTCCCTTACAGGGAAGGATATCCAGTGTTTAAGAGAGTGCACACACAACTCTCTTCAGAACATAGTGTCGATCTTAAACTTAGAGAAGACAATTCCCTACCTTGTCCTTGAAACTGACAATACAGCAGAATGTATATATATATTGGTTTTTCGAGGTAGGGTCTCACTCCAGCCCAGGCTGACCTGGAATTCATCATGTGGTCTCAGGGTGGCCTCGAACTCATCCTCCAACCTCTGCCTCCAGAGTGCTGGGATTAAAGGTGTGCACCACCACGCCCAGCTTGAGGAAAAAAAAAAAAAAAGGTTTTTCCTTGAAGGTAAACAAAACAGATAAGAATATAACAGCTATGGGAAAGTTGAGATTTTAGACACAGTGGACAGAGAAGTATCTTGGGAGAAGTATGAGCACAGAATTTTGAAAAAAATAAAATCGAGGCCATTCCTAGCAGGGGGCGGTGAATGGAAGCTGAACAGCAAGTGTAAGCACTGTGGCTGATTGAGGCAGGACCAGACATCCACTGTGTCTAGAAAGAAGTGAGGTTTCGGAAGGAATGAAGCAGATGATAGTACCAGGGATCCAACTCGTTAGTATCCCGCAGAGTACGGAAAGGCTTCGAATTTTCATTCAGAGACTGACACAATGGGAGGATTTTGAGGAAAGGACATGATTACAATTTCATTTAAAATAGCTCTTTCCACCTCCTCCCCAGACCTGTTAAAGGAAGAAGAAAGGGGCCTGGAGAGCTGGCTTAGGCGTGAAAGTACTTGCCTGCAAAGCCAAAGGACCCAGGTTCGATTCCCCAGGACCCTTGTAAGCCAGATGCACAAGGTAGCACATGGGTCTGCAGTTCGTTTGCAGTGGCATATGTGTTCTCGCTCTCTTTCTCTCTCTGCCTCTTTCTCTCTCAACTAAAAAAATTAAGCAAAGAAGATAAATATTAAAAAAAAAAAAAAAAAAAAAAGCAACAGGACCAGGAGAAGAGCGCTAGCCAGGAGTCTGCTGCAAGTCCTAAAAGAGAAGTGTTGCCTTGAACCGAGTGGACGGTGGTGGAACTGGCAAGCAGCTGTCACTGTTAGCACATATTTTAGATGGGGATCTTGCTGGCTTTATTGATAAGTTAACTGTGAGTCTTGCGAGAAGAAACAAGAATCTTTAGGAAGGAGCACAGGGTGGTAGCTAAGGACACGGTCAGAATTAGCTTTGGACCAAGGGCTTTAAGACTCCTGCTTTACTGAGGAGCACTGGGAGCGAGGAGAGTGTGGATTGGACTGGGTCTGGGGACGCCGGGCGCGCGCTGGCCCCACGTGCCGGGGACCCTGCGTCTCGAGGGGCCTCCCCGCCCCCCACAGGCCGCGGTCACCCGGGAAACCGGACGCCCGCCCCCGGAGGGGGGAAGGAACTGGCTTCATGGCCGCCGCCAAGACAGCGGTTCTGGGGCCGTTGGTGGGGGCGGTAGACCAAGGTACCAGCTCAACTCGCTTCTTGGTCTTCAACTCCAAAACAGCCGAGCTCGTTTGCAAGCACCAGGTGGAGCTCAAGCAGGAGTTCCCCCGGGAGGGATGGGTGGAGCAGGACCCCAAGGAGATCCTGCGGTCGGTCCATGAGTGCATCGAGAAAGGGTGCGCCGAGCTGCGGCAGCTGGGCACCGACGTGTCCAGCATCAAGGCCATCGGCGTCACCAACCAGAGGGAGACCACCGTGGTGTGGGACAAGGTGACCGGCGAGCCCCTGCACAACGCGGTGCTGTGGCTGGACCTCAGGACGCAGTCCACGGTGGAGCAGCTCCAGCGCAGCGACCCGGCCGGCAGCAAGTCGGTGCGGCAGAGGACGGGCCTGCCGCTGAGCACCTACTTCAGCGCCGTGAAGCTGAGCTGGCTGCTGCGCAACGTGGACGCCGTGCGCAGCGCCGCGCGCCACGGCCGCGCGCTCTTCGGGACGGTGGACTCGTGGCTCATCTGGAGCCTCACGGGCGGCGCCCAGGGCGGCGTGCACTGCACGGATGTCACCAACGCCAGCCGCACCATGCTCTTCAACATCCACTCCCTGCAGTGGGACCCCGAGCTCTGCGAGTTCTTCGACGTCCCCATGGACATGCTGCCCAGCGTGCGCAGCTCCTCCGAGATCTACGGCCTCATGAAGACTGGCTCGCTGGAAGGCGTGCCCATCTCCGGGTGCCTGGGGGACCAGTCTGCGGCTCTGGTCGGGCAGATGTGCTTCCGGGACGGGCAGGCCAAGAACACCTACGGCACGGGCTGCTTCTTGCTGTGCAACACGGGCGGCAAGTGCGTGTTTTCCGAGCACGGCCTCCTGACCACCGTGGCCTACAAGCTGGGCCGGGACAAGCCCGTGTGCTACGCTCTGGAAGGCTCCGTGGCCATCACCGGGGCCGTTGTCTGCTGGCTGCGGGACAACCTTGAGATCATCAAGGCTCCCGAGGAGATCGAAAAACTCGCCCGAGAAGCGGGCACTTCCTACGGCTGCTACTTCGTCCCCGCGTTTTCGGGCTTGTATGCGCCGTACTGGGACCCCAGTGCCCGGGGCGTCATCTGCGGGCTCACCCAGTTCACCAACAAGTGCCACATGGCCTTCGCGGCGCTGGAGGCCGTGTGCTTCCAGACCCGGGAGATCGTGGACGCCATGAACAGCGACTGCGGGCTCCCGCTGCGACACCTGCAGGTGGACGGGGGCATGACCGGCAACCGGCTGCTCATGCAGCTGCAGGCCGACATCCTGGGCGTGCCCGTGGTGAAGCACGCCGACCCCGAGTCCACCGGCCTGGGCGTGGCCATGGCGGCCGGCGCCGCCGAGGGCGTCCGCGTGTGGGACCTGGACTCCGTGGACCTGTCCGCCGTCCAGGTGGAGCGCTTCCAGCCGCAGATCAACGCCGAGGAGAGCGAGACCCGCTTCGCCACGTGGAAGAAAGCCGTGGTGAAGGCGATGGGCTGGGAGACGGCCGAGCCGCCCGAGGGCCGCCACGCGGGCATCTTCTGCAGCCTGCCCCTGGGCTTCTTCATCGTGAGCAGCATGGTGGTGCTGATCGGCGCCAGGCACATCGCGGGGTTCCCGTACTAGCTCGGCTTCTTGCCTGGCCAGGGCATCCCAGCGGCTGCTCTTCTTGCGTTCACAGTCCAAGACAGACCCGTGAGCTGAAAATAAAGAGAAGGCAGCAGAAAGAACGCCAGGGAAACTCTGGTGTGTGTGTGTGTGTGTTCTTTAGCAGCTGTGGCTGCGCTGGCCGTCTTTGGGGATGAATCCCTGCATGGCGGTACCTCCTGCCCAGTTCCTCCCGGTATCTCCTGTCTGTTGGGGTCTTTAAGCAAACACATTTAGATGCCGGTGGACCAAAGTCTGATTCTCTGCACTACGCTTGCCTAATCAAGAGTTATCACTAGCCTGATAGCCATGAATGGCTTTTGTTTGTAACAACCTCCCCCCAATCAAAAAAAATCTTTTTTTTTTTTTTTTACACATAGAAGACCACAGCAGTTTTACTTATTGTTTAAATGGAACCTTCTACTAAATTATGACATGACAATTTAGTACCCTCATACCTCAGATCTTTTTCTGAAAAGTATTTGCCCAAACAGAAATTATCAGACATTTTACATTGTCTCACTAAGTGTCCTTTCTGTCTGAATCTTATAGTGAAGGACACATCATTTCTTTCTATTCTTTTCACATTTTTTTACTTCATTTATGTAACATATCCATATAAGTTACATACTGAGGATAGGTCACAATTAAGATTACATGGTGGTCAGTGGGTTATAATAGAATTAGTCTTACACGGACTAATACACCTGCAACTATTTTGAGGGAATAGATACTTATATTTTGGGGAAATGATTATGGATAATATTTACCAGAAGGTTTTCTTAAACAGCCTCCCTTTAAAATCCAAATATATTTTCAATGTCAATAAAAGAAAATTCGCTTTATGGGGCTGGAACGATAGCTGAGTGGTTGAAGGTGTTTGCATACAAAGCCTATGGCCTAGGTTCACTTCCCAAGCTACCCATAGAAGCCGGATGTAAAAAATTGATGCAAGCATCTGGTGTTCATTTGTAGCAGCAAGAGATCCTGGCACACCCAAATACACACCATAACACACACAGACACACACACAATGCAAATATGTAAGTAAACAGAAAAAAGTTTTAGAATGTTTAAACAATTTTGTTGTGATTTAAAAACAAAAAGAAATTAGGAAATCAAGACCTGGCTGGATCACATAGGAAGTAAGTGAAAGCAGATAAACACTTCTCAGATTAAACCCGTGTCTCCCCTTAATCCAACATGCCATGGTCACTGTCCACATGCTGGTTACTGAGCAGCTGCCCCAGATGCCAGCCAGGCTGTTTCAGCACTTGTGTTAAGATGGTCCTTTTTTTTTTTTTTTTTGCATGTGTATGTCACACATGCATGTGTGTGTCTGTTTTCACAGTGTGTGAGTAGATACATGTGTGCAGGTTTGTCTCATGTGGAGGCCAGATGATGCCACCACCTCTTTTTGGGACATGGTGTCATATTGTTCTGGGGTTCACCAAGTAGGCTAGACTGACTAGCAGGTTCATTCTGGTGATTGTCCTGTCCCTGCCCCCCAGCACTGGGGTCGTAGGGGCATGCCACAATATTCGGCATTTACCTGGGTACTAGGGATCAAACTCAGGTCCTCGTGCTCGTGAGGCAGGTACTTTCCACACTGAGCCACCTCCCCAACTGTGACATGACCCTATTGTGGTCCCTAATGGCCCCAACATACAAACAAGGCCAGTGATGCCACCAATCTTATTACAATGTATTGTCAAGGTTGTTCTATTTTACTTTTAGTTACCAGTAATCTCTTTGTAAATTGATTTTTATTTTTGCTTTTCTGAAGTAGGGCCTTGCTGTAGCCCAAGCTGGCTTGGAATTTACTATGTAGTCTCAGGCTGGTCTCGAACTCATGGTCATCCTTCTACCCCTGCCTCTTAAGTGCTGGGATTAAAGGTGTACACCACCACGCCTGGTTTATTTTATATATATATTTATGAGAGAGAGAGAGAGAGAGAGAGAGTGGGCGCACCAAGGCCTCCAGCCTCTGCAAACGAACTGCAGATGCATGTGTCCCTTGTGAATCTGTCTAATGTGGATCCTGGGAAATCAAACCTGGGTTCTTAACCGCTAAACCATCCCTTCAGCCCCTGGCTTATTTTTTTAAAATGTTTTTGTTTATTTGAGAAGGAGAGAGAGAGAGAGAGAAAGAGGGAGAGGGAGAGGAAGAGAGGAGTGGGAGAGAATGGGCATGCCAGGGCCTCCAGCCACTGCAAATGAACTCCAGATGCGTGTGCCACCTTGTATATCTGGCTTTACGTGGACACTTGGGAATCAAACCCTGGCTATTACGCTTTGCAGGAAAGTATTTTAACCACTGAGCAATCTCTAGCCCAATCTCTTTGTTGTCTAATTTTCAATTTTGTCAGGAAACACATAGTACATAGAAGTAAAGTACTGTCTGTGGCTTCGACAACCACTGATGGTCCTTGAACATATTTTCATAGATAGGGGAGGACTACTGTCTGTGTCCAGATATATATGCATTCTAATATTTTCTCTTACTACATTTCATGTTCTTTTGTTTTATCTTGAACTTAATTTTTTGTTCAAATAAAATTTATTTTTAAAATTTTTGAATATGGAAACATTGAAGAAGTGAAGAAGACACAAAGGCTGGAGAGATGTCTTAACAGTTAAGACACTTGCCTGTGATGCCTAAGGACCCATGTTTGACTCTCCAGATCCCACGTAAGCCACATGCGCAAGGTGATACAAGCATGCTCTCATGCTTTCGCATAAAAAAGGCCAATCTGTTGGGCTTGCCTAAAAAAAAAAAAAAAAGGCATAAGCAAATGGAAAGATATCCCATATGTCTGAATTAGAAGAACTAGTTTTAGGCTGGAGAGATGGTTGAGTGTGTAAGACCCCCAACACCCATGGGAAAAGTTGGCCACATAGCTCCCTTAACCCCAGGTCTTGGGCTGGGTAGGGGGAGGAGGAAGATAGGAGGATGGCTGGAGCTCGCTTAGTCAGCCAGTGTAACTGAAAGAATGGCGAGCTCCGGACTTAGAGCCTCCAGCAAGTGAAGTAGAACAGTGATGAAGGAGGCTGCCTGGCACCCTCCTCGGGCTTCTGCCTACGTGCACATGGAATGTGTGCGTCTACAAGTAACACGTGCTGCACAATCCACAAAACTAAAATATTGGGCTGAAGAGATGGCTTAGTGGTTAAGGCACTTGTCTGAGAAGCCTAAGGACCCAGGTTCAGTTCCACAGAACCCACATATGCCAGACACACATGGTGGAGTTTGTTTGCAGTGGCTAGAAGCCCTGGCACACCCACATTCTCTCTCTCTCTGTCTGCCTCTTTGTCAAATAAAAATAAAAAAAAATAAAAAAAATCTTCTTTGTTAAAATGTCATTACTACCCACAGTGAGCTAGAAATTCAGTTATTATCATCAAAACTCCAATGACATTTTTTTACAAAGAGTAGAAACAAAAACAAATTCATATGAAATCACTCAAAAAACCCCCACAAAACTGGAAGCCTAACTGCCCAATTTCAAAATAGATTACAGAGCCATAGTAATCAAAACAATATGGTGCTGGCATAAGGTCAGATTCATAACCAAAGAACGTGTACAGATGTTTCTCCAAAGAATATTTGAAAATAGGCCGAAGGCATGAGAAATTGTCAGCATCACTGATCATCTCAGAAGCATACAGCTTTGCACCCGTCAGGACAACTACTGCGAATTTAGTTGAAAAGGTAAGTGATGACGAAGGTGTGGAAAACTGTAACTTTTGCTGCATGTGGAAAAGCCACATGGTCAGCTTCTATGGAAAACATTATGGAGAGGATTCCAGAAACTTGCCATATGTTCCAGGAATCCACTTCGGGGCATCTTCCAAAACAAGAAAGTCAGGATCTCAAGCTGATGTTAGCATTCCCATGTTGCCTGAAAATTATTCACAATAGTCAAGGTATAGGGCCAACCAAAATGCTCTTAGACAAGTGAATGGATAAAGAAAACACGGTAGCTATACGAACTAGAATATTAGCCTTTAAAATAGAATGCGATTCTGAAATATACAATAAAAGGGACAAATCTTCAGGACATTATTCTATGAAAAAAATATCAGTCATAAAGAAATGCTTTTGTGATCCCACTTATGGAAGTAACCAAATTAATCAAATTCATAGAATCAAAGAGTATATACTCAGGAGAGGAAGAAATGGAGAGTTACTAACCAAAGGCATAAAGTTTCAATTAAATAAGGCTAGTGCTAAAAGTTGGCTGAAGAGCACACACATCTCTCCTTGAAGATATTTTTATTTTATTTTATTTATTTATTTGAGAGTGAAAGGCAGAGAAGGGGGGGGGGGGGAATGGGTGCACCAGGGCCTCCAGCCACTGCAAATGAACTCCAGATATGTGTGTGCCACCTTGTGCATCTGGCTTACATGGGTATGGAGGAATTGAGCCTCGAACTGGGGTCCTTAGGCTTCACAGGCAAGCACTTAACTGCTAAGCCATCTCTCCAGCCCTCCTTGAAGATATTGAATTGGATGATTGAAATTTAAGTAAGTGAAGTGAGGACATGACAACTGTTTTTGTCACAATACAATAAAAAATTACATTGTATGAAGAAAGGACTTTTTTTTTTTTTTTTTTTTGAGGTAGGGTCTCTCTCTGACCTGGAATCTGTAGTCTTAGGCTGGCCTGGAACTCAGCAATCCTCCTACCTCTGCTTCCTGAGTGCTGGGATTAAAGGTGTGTACAACCATGCCTGGCAGAGAGAGAAAGGGGGGCGTCGAGAAAGAGAGAGAGAGAGGGAGCATGAATATGAATGGGCCTCTAGGTGCTGCAAACAAACTCCAGAAGTATACGCCCCTTTGTGCATCTGGCTTTATATCAAACTTGGGTCATTAGGCTTTATGGGAAAATGTCTTAACTGCTGAGCTATCTCTGCAACCCCAGAACTTAATATTTTTAATGATGAATTTTTCTGACACCATTTTCTCACAGTCATTGGTGCTTCTCCAGTTTTTAGTATGAATATATAAACAGGTATATTTGGTATACAGACATTTTTTGGATGCCCTAAATGGTTCCATTGACCTATATGTTTATTTCTTTTTCAATAGTCAGCAATAGTGTGTACTGAGGATGTAAGATATTTTATTTTATTTTTTTGATTTTTTGAGGTAGGGTCTCTAGCTCAGGCTGTCCTGAAATTCACTATGTAGTCTCAGGGTGGCATCAAACTCACAGTGGTCCTCCTACCTCTGCCTCCCGAGTGTTGGGATTAAAGGTATGTACCATCACACCTGACTGATCTAAGTTATTTTTAGTGGAATTTTTTCACTGAGTGATTTTTTTAAACTTAAAAAAAATTTTCTTATGACTTTGTTTGTTTGTTTTGGTAGGAGGAGTTGAAATGTTTTATATATATATTTATTTGAGAGAGAGGGAGGGGGGGAGAGAGAGAGAGAGAGAGAGAGAGAGAGAGAGAGAGAGAGAGGGAGGAGGAGGAGGAGGCAGATAGAGAGAATATGTGCACCAGAGCCTCTAGCCACTGCAAACGAATTTCAGATGCATGAGCCAGCCACCTTGTACATCTGGCTTTACACGGGTCCTGGGGAATTGAACCAGGGTTCTTTGGCTTTACAGGCAAGTGCCTTAACTACTAAGCCATCTGTCCAGCCCTGAATGATGTTTTATTTATTTTTTATTGAAAACTTCTATACTTACAAAAAATAAACCATGATAATTCCTTCCCCTTCCCCACTTTTCCTTTCACAACTCTGCTGTCCATCATATCCCCTCCCTCTCTCCCTTAGTCTCTCTTTTATTTTGATGTCATCGTCTTTTTCTCCTATATTAGGGTCTTGCAAAGGTATTGCTAGGCACTGCGAGGTCATGGATATCAAGGCCAATTTCTACCTGGACAGTTGCATTGTAAGGAGTCATACCCTTCCATTGGCTCTTACATTCTTTCTGCCACCTCTTCTGCAATGGACACTGAGCCTTGGAGGGTGTGATAGAGATGTTTCAGTGGTGGACACTCCTCTGTCACTTCTCAGCACTACGATGCCTTTTGGGTCAGGATGATGTTTTATTTAGGGATTTCCTATCTAGCTGTATAAGGGGTCTGTGGTATGGTCTTCTCTTCTTTTAAAATCCTAGTCTTATTTGTGAGATCCTTGGAAAATACTCTGGGCCTGGCTTCAGACTGTACTTTCCATTTTGTCTGTCAAGCTGGTCTATTCTATTTTTTAAATTTCTTGATATAATTTGAGGAACATTTTCTAGGAAATTTTATTATTTTGATTCTAAAATTACTTTTTTTGTAGATGATGTCATTGCTTTAGACCTTTCTGGATTTCCAATTTTGATCTCTTTAAACATTATAGTGATTTTATTCTTAATTGGGTTGCCAAAGATTCATTTTGTTGGCATCTTCATAAAGACCACATCTGATTTATACATTATATCATGTTGTTATTACCTACTTAATTTCTAATTCTAGCCTGTAATTCTTCTTTTGTATTTCTGGGTGTGTGTTTTTCATTCTTTCTCTAACATCTATTATTTGGTTTATTAGTATTTAATTTCCATTTTGTTAAACATTTTAAGCCTAATTTTTTATTACACTCTTGTATAGTTTTGAATTTTATTTAAAAATATTATTTATTTATTTATTTTAAACAGTTAGAGAAAAGCATATGGGGGTGGGGAGAGAATGGGTATGCTAGGGCCTCCTGCCATTACAAATAAACTCTCCAGATGCATGTGTCACTTTGTGTGTCTGGCTTTACGGGTGCTAGGGAATTGAATTAGGGCCATCAGGCTTTGAAAGCAGTACCTTTAACTGCTGAGCCATCTTTCTAGCCCCTGTTTTAAATTTTCAAGTGACTTTTCTTTTCTTGATCTCTCTCTCTCTCTTTTTTAAAATCATTCCTTTAATTTTTCAAATTTTGTTTTATTTTCTTTTGGCTTGACAGTGTGACATTATGGTTGGGAAGTTATTTATGATTTCAGCTTTAGCTGAATATGTAATCTCTTATGGTGAATGAAACATGTAGTTGAAAAAATGTTCTTTCTGCAAATAGGTTATTTGTTTGTTCAAGCACTTTGTTTGATTTACATGATCATACTTTTTTTTTTTTCTCTTTTAACTACTTGCATTTCTGACAGTGGTTGGGTTAAAGTCTCCTGAGTGAGAATCCTCTCTTGGTGGACTACCCCCTGAGCATATGACTCAAAGTATATATAGAGTGTATGTTTCCTGATATTCCATAACCAGGTCAGAGATCTGGAGAGAGCTGCGAAGGTGGTGCCCGAAGGTAGTTAACGCAAGGCCTACTGCATTACTTCTTTGCTTACCCTCCTATGGGCAGATCAACAGTAGTGGTGATCTCTCTCTGGTGGTAAGTACTTGTAATTAATAAGCAGAGAAGTCTTTCTATCAACGCCATTATTTGTAAGCTGTCTTTAATGTGACTAAAACATGGAAATTCTCCTGGGAAAGTCTTTGAATGCATTTTGCATATTTGTTTACTTCAACAAAATACAAATTTGTGAACTATTAAATGAGCAAATGAGTTAAGAGGAATTTTTTCAAGGGAGAAAGTTTGATTCCAAGACTAACTGAAAAATGTCACAGCTTCAGAGAATTCTTTCCAAAGAAAATTAAGGTTTATTATAGTTCTTAGAATATTTTCATGTGCACCAAATAGGTTTGTACTAGTAATTATTCTGTGACAAAAGAATTCTGATATTCTGCTGAGTACCAGGGATCAGGAGTGACTCATTCAAAGTTTCACAACTTGCATGTGGTTAAGCTAATATTGGAATATACATTTTTCTGACAGCAACTTTCAAGTTAGCCACACTTCATCATGACTGTTTCCTCCAACCCAGAGACTTAGTGTCTATAGGAAAATCTCCTTGAAGTCCAAATTTATGTGTACATTGAATTTTTTGGAATGAGGAATTTCTCAAAAACAGTTGGATAAATACTAGTTGATTCTATTTAGCAATGCGCTTTTCTTTCAAGCTGCTTCATGCATTTTTTCTGCCATGCTAGGCAATCGGGAATCTGACTGAGATATAGCCTCTCTGGCTCCCCTGCCCTGTGAGATTTGAGGTAGAGAGCCAACCCGAGCTCCAGGAAGAGATAGAGAGGAGAGTGGAGTCGGAGCGCTCTTCCCTTTGCTTATCTCGTTGCCGTTTCCTGTGCAGCAGCCATAGGTCTCGGCTGAGCACCATCTCCCTTGGAGGGATCCTCTACTGAACACTCCCAGTTCCAATAACAATTTCTTACTAATCTCCTTAGTGGAGGAGTGAGCTCCCTACTGCTATTTACTCCAGGTATTGCACGTTTAATTTCTCAACATTCTACCCCATCTTTGTGAATGCTCTCTTTTTGAAAATCAGTCCTCAAATTAACCAGTTTAAATGTGCCAGTTGTTGTCTGTGGGGGACCCTGACTGATAAAAGAAGTAATTGTTAAAATATATGATCTAAGTGAAAAAAAAAAACCCACAAGAGGATGGAGTGAGAATAAGTTTCCTAGCCAAACCAAAAACCAAAAACCTTTTATATACTAGCATCTGATTAATACAGTTTTGGAAACCAGTTGGGTCTTTTAATGTATTCTGCATTGGGGATTACACATTCACTAGATCCAAATCATAATCAGATCCAAAAGAGTTCTAATACTTCATATTTTGTTCATAAAATGTAAGAGTAACAGAAGGAAAAGAAAAAGGAAAAACAGCTCTCTCCATTTCCAAGCAGAGAAAACAGCCAGCGCACCGCGACTATTCCACCCCGGTGCCATCCAAATCTCTTTGCCACACACCACCCCGAGGAAGCCCTTGGCACAGTCGTCTCTCCTGATCTCAGGCTTGGATAATTAAGGCAGGCATGGGTTACCACAGAGGTTCATCGTCCAAAATGCTGTGTGGGAGAGTGGACTAATGATTCTGCTGGGGAAGGGAGTTAAGTAATGTGTTTTCAGTTACCTGCTCATGGTCAGGGACTACCTGGTGCACACACGCACATGCACACGTACATGCATGCATGCAGAGGTGTGTGATCCTCAAACTTCATTCTAGTGCCTGGGGACTAGATGGAAATAGAGATTATTACTTTTATTCTTAGCCAGAGCATGGTGACATGCTGACATGCTTGGTATATTTTTGCCAGTTGGCCACAAATCAGGTGGGTGGGGAAATGGTAAATCATTTCTATTCTTCTCCCTTATTCCCTTGACATGGGCTAATTTTTCATATATTGTCTTAAGAAATATTATCATTCAAAAATTAGAAAGGAATCAAGTTACACAGTTGCTCACTCAATATTTGGTAGATTCCCATTGCAAAGTGGAGTGGAACCTGACAGCCAGTGGGCTTGTTTTCCCTGTGTTCCTGACATAGCAGAACAAAACTGACTGCTTTTATTCACTCCTCCGCATTTTAATGGGAAATGATATAAAAAACTACAATATAGTGGCTGGAGTCGCTGAAGAAAATGAGGCAGAGCAAAGAGAGAGTGGTTCTTTTAATGTTTTCCAGGTTTAAAAAAATTAGTGTGTATTCATTGCACAAAATGATGAGAAACATTGGACATTTTCATACACATATATGATGTGCTTTATTCATATTGCCCCCATTACCCTCATCTTTCCCCCTCCGCTGGTCCCCTTCCTCTTGCCAAATAGTCTCCTTGCTACTCTTCTATTTGTGTCTCATTTAATATATAATAATTATCTATTTTATTATAAATATTTACATTATAGATTGTATGTATGAACCAAGACATGCAATAATTGACTTTCTGAATCTGCCTTATTTTAGTGACATGATGATCACTGGCTCCACCTATTTCCTGAAAATGAGATGGTTCTTTTCTTTATAGCTGAATACAACTCGTATCATCCCATGACTCTATTTTTATGCTTTGAGGAACTTCCATAAATTTTCTCAGTTGCAACAAGATAAGGAATCAAGTGGTATACTGGAATTTTAAGCTTTAAACTTTATGTCCTTTAACAATTACTGTGGGTTGTTAGCCATTGGTTGCATTTTTACCATCATAATAAATATTTCCTCAGATTGCCAAGTTATAGGGTACAATCATGCTACAGAACAACAAAACAGTTTGTGTATCTATCTTCCTAGGTTTAAAAGAAAGGGAATGAGAGTAAGCACTTAGAAGCTAAAACTGAGTATTTAAGATGTCTATATTTCAGGGTTAGAGAGATGGCTTAGCGGTTAAGGCTGTTTCCTACAAAGCCTAAGGGCCCAGGTTCGACTCCCTAGTACCCACATAAGCCAAATGCACAAGGTGCACATATGTTTGGAGTTCATTTGCAGTGGCTGGAGGCCTTGTTGCATCCATTCTCTCTCTCTCTGCCACTTCCTCTCTCTCTCAAATAAATACATAAATAAAAGTATTTTAAAATAACTATATGAAATATATAAAGTATCTATATTTCATATAGTTATTTTAAAATACTTAAAGTAAATTAATAAATAAAATAAAAATAGTTAAATTAACTATATTTTAATTTTTTATATTTTATTTATATTTATTTGAGAAAGAGGCAGATATAGAAGGCAGGGGAAAGAATGGGTGCACCAGGGCCTCTAGCCACTGAAAATGAACTCCAGATGCCTGTGCCACCTTGTGCATCTGGCTTATGTGGGTGCTAGGGAGTTGGACCTGGGTCCTTTAGCTTTTCAGGCAAGTACCTTAACAGGTAAACCATCTCTCCAGCCAACAACTAAATTTTAAATCAAGTTTGTTATATTAAGAACTATAGGACTGTCAATATGTAGCCAGTTTTGAATTCCTAACATTTCCTCAGCCCTAATGCACAAAAAAGCCAAAACAATAAACAATAACATTTCAACCAAAATAACTAGAGGGAAACACCAGAGAACAAAGGAGCAGCAGAATCTAGAAGGTAAAGACCTTGTCTCTGCTACCTCCACCCTGGAGAAGATCAGGACCAGAGAGAACCCAGGGGTGAAAGGGAAGAAGATTCTAGAAACTTCTACCATCTTCAGCCTTCTCTACTAGAGATCTCTGCAGTCAGTCACCACAGGCTTTGGGCCTGGCTGAGAGAGCGCTCCCGGGTCCCTGGGCTGTGTCCACTCTACAGAAGGAGCTAGCACCATGCTTGGCTTTCCCACCCTCCATAGCGTGTACCTTCTCAGCACTGACATGACCTTGGTGGCCCTTCATCTGTTACTGCTGTACTATGTCCACTGGCAGCTTGCCATCTTGAAGCAGAGCTGCTGCTACGCTCTGCTCCTCAGCGCCAAGCTGGAGTGGTGACTTGACCCTGGACACACAGAGCCCTGAACTTCTTGCACATTGCTTCCCTGCTCTAATGATGCAGCACTCTGCTCCTGGGCTGGGGCTGGGGGAGGGCTGGAGCATCAGACAGTGAAGTCACTGCACTGCCCAGCTCCACAGATAATGTGGCTTCCAGTCTCCAGGGCTCCGGAGGCTCTGCTGATCCTGTGGTCCAGCAGGTTCAGAAGTTCAGGTCCCAGGAAGCCAGCCTTGTGTGAGCTTTGCTGCAGGGTCCGTGTCTTGCCTGTCTGGAACTCCACTAGTCCTCTGTAGTTCAGGGTGCTGAGGCTTCTCATCTCTTGAAGTGGTAGGGTCATTAGTTCCTTATCTCCTAAGGCCCAAGACACAGCAACGGCCTGCCACTCCTGGATCCTTCCGAGTAGGGAAGTGGGTCTCAAGGGGTCCGAGGTACAGTACCATCTCAGGGTCCACAGACTCCATTCAGTTACATCTCATCCCTCTGGACCTGTTGGTTCTAGATCCCAATTGTAGTTGTAGCTGGGTCCCAGTCTATGAGATCAGAACCTCTTCTCCCACACAGTCATGTTCACGCTGTGCCTTGACACCCTGAATCAGAACCATGGCTATATTCCAGCCCCCTATGATAAGCTGTGGGGTAGGTCACAGGGCAATAGATTCAGGCTTAATGAGAGAATTTTTTTCGGTGCTTCTTACATGATACAGTAGTTTTGTAAGACCTTGAGTCCTGAAACCTGGCTTCATAGCCACTCCAAGAACTTGTGGCCTGGATTTCAGCGCTACTGTGGCTGCCTATGAGCTACCTCAGATCTATCAGCTCCATACTTCAAGGGACACAGAACCAGGAGGATCTCCAAGTCCCTTGCTCTCACCATCTATGCAGCTACCACCTGTGCCACAGACTTCTGTATCCTAGAGCAGAGGCCCTTGAAGTCATCACTAATGTGTATCACAACCGAAGATGCTGCAGGAAGACCACACTACTGTGAGCGTGCAGACCAAATGCACCGCACCCTGCCCCACTGCACTGCGGGCGGACGCGTCTCCCTGTGAGAGCCCCTTGGTAAAGTCTGGAGAGGTGACCACACTACCAGATGATTGACATTAACATGGGGACAAAAGTCCTGTGAACAGTCTAGATCCACGAACAGCTCCGGACAAGCTGAGTTTGAAGGCTCTTCTGACATCAGTAAGTGAAATGAAAACAATAGGAAGCAGAAGAAAGGCCCTGAAGAAGGACATATGGATATCCTGTCATTGTCTGAACAGGTCTTCGCACAACAAGAGCTCCAGAAGTAGAAGACAAAGAAGAAATAGGACGTTTATGCAATGAAGCAATTCCCGGATGACCACCAAGTCCTGGGAGAGATACAAGCATCTAGATCCGTATATCCCAAAGTTCTCAGGCACATTCAACTTCAGAAGTTCCTCTTTGAGGCACATTACAACCAAAGTGTCAAAAGTCAAACAGTTGGAAATGGTGATATATGCCTGTAAACTTAGCTTTCAGGAGGCCGAGGCAAGAGGATTGCTGTGGTGCTTTGATTCAGGTGTTCTCCATAAACTCGGGTGTTCTGAATGCTAGGTTCCCAGCTGATGGAGATTTGGGAATTAACGCCTCCTACAGGCAGTGTATTGTTGGGGGCGGGCTTATGGGTGTTATAGCCAGTGTCCCCTCGCCAGTGTTTGGCATACTCTCCTGCTCCTGTTGTCCACCTTATGTGGGCCAGGGGGTGATGTCCACCCTCTGCTCATGCCATCATTTTCCCCTGCCATTGTGGAGATTCCCCTTGAGCCTGTAAGCCAAAATAAGCCTCTTTTCCCCACAAGCTGCTTTTGGTTGGGTGATTTCTGCCAGCAATGAGAACCTGACTGCAACAATTGCCATGAGTATGAGGCCAGCTTTGGTTACATAATGAGTTCCAGGCCTGAACTATAGTATGGGACTGGATCAGTCTCAACACACATGCAGCTGTAGACTTGATTAGTACAGGTAAGTATATAGTTAAGTCTGGAATATTCTAATGCAATTGTTAATGCCTACATTAAAAAGGGTTCCAAATAATTTGTCTAACAGTTATATCTCCAGGAGCTACAAAACCCCAACAAAATAAACTCAAGTTATTAGAACAAAATAATAACCAAAAATGAAATGGAGAAGAGAGTCATAAAAAAAGAAGAGTGACGGGCTGGAGAGATGGTTAGCATGTCAGGTAAAAATACTAGTACCAGAGGTGGGCCACCTCCCTAGGGGCCATTATCCAGGGGTCCTGGATGCCCCACAAGCCGTACATTTTATGTGGTTACATGCAAGAACTATCGCTGGACACCTCATGCACTTTGGTGGCAGGGCGTTAAAAAGCCAGGTCAGGACTGAGCTAAAATCTCCCTCCCATCTGCCTAGCTCTCACTTAGGATGCCAGAGGAAATTTGTCAATAAACTGCATGCTAGACTGACAACATCCCAGGAAAGTGCTCACTCATGCACTAGCGACACACCCGTTACGTGTAGAACCACCTGGTTTTCAACGGAAAAGAACTCATATGAGGTACAACAAGCCAGGGCTGGAGAGGTGATAGGCATCAATAGGGAAATACCTGCTATTGTTTTGTTAAATGAGTTTGATACGTTCAAATTGTCTTCTAAACATTTACGTTTATACCTTGTTGTAAGTCTGCAAAGGAAACTTCCTTTTTCTGCAGTGGGTGGTGGTTACTATAGAGATTCATAACCAGCCAATCACATGAAAATGAGTGACTTTTTGAGTGTTGTCGTTGTCCAATCCCTAGCTGAAGATGGAGGACACTTATTGGACATGCATGTCATCCCCTGCAAGGCTCAGGGGACATTATGGAAGAGGGAAGCAAAAGAGTGTAAGAGTTGGGGAAGGGCTGGATATTGAATAACATTTTCTGGATTGAAATATGACCTTCTGAGGTAGAAGGGAGTCCCTAAGACTCATGAAAGAAACGAAACTTAACAAGACTCGAGAAGTAAACAAAAAATTATGGGCCAGAGAGATGGCTTAGGGGTTAAGGCCTGTGAAGCCTAAGGACCCAGCTCCGATTCTCCAAGTTCCACGTAAGCCAGACGCACGTGGTAGCGCATGAATCTGGAGTTTGTCTGCAGTGGCTAGAGACCCTGGCATGCCCATTCTCTCTCTCTCATAAATAAATAAAAATAAAATCTTTAAAAAATATATTTTAAAAAATTTGTGAGGCTGTGAAGCTCATAAAATTTACAAGATTGACAAGGAGGCCTCTTTCTAAGATTATATAAATAGTAACAGTAATTGAGGTGAGGAGACCCTCGGGCCAGACTCGATACCGATAAGCTATGTAAGAAGCTGCAAGGATACGGTTTGGTGAGTCGCAGACAATGCTGGAGCCATAGACAATGCGCAAATCAGCTGACTCTGCCCTGGCCGCGCACCCATGAATAACCCCTCAGCTCTCTTCCGTAAGTAAGATCAGGGGTTCCCTAAGCTACACTTAAGCTGGCATTGGTGCCCTATGTGAGGCGACAGACATTTGTGCCCTTCTCCCAGGAAAAGGCATGTAGCCTCCAGTGCTAGAATGCACTGGAACTTTCACTCACTTCTGGTGGGAATGCAAAGTGAAACAGACACGTTGAGAGATGTTTTAGCAGCTCTTTAACAAAAGTAAACATTTTCTCAACATTCAACCCAGAAATGCTATTTCTTGCAGAAAAAGTGTCCACAGAAAAGTCTATGCATAGGTTTTCAGAGACACTTTATTCATGGTTGTGAAAACTTGAAAGCAAGCAAGACATGTCTCAGCACGTTGTCATGATGGTGTTTCTTTTCTTTCCACTTTTATGACTTATTTGCAAAATTGCCCTTTTCTTAGAAGATCTATAAAACACTAGCATATGTCATTCATATGTATATATATATACACACACACACATATATATATGTATGTATGTATGTGTATATATATATATATATATATATGAAAAGAAACACCATATATATATGAAATGTTTCTTTTCTTTTTTTTTTTTTTTTATAAGGTAGGATCTTGTTCTAGCCCAGGCTGACCTGGAATTCTCTCTACCTCATCCTGATTTCAAACTCACAGGGATCCTCCTACCTGCTGAGATTAAAGGTGTGTGCCACTATGCCCAGCAGAGGTGGAAGGTGAGCGAATCTTTGCACCAGGGCGTCCAGCTGCTACAAATGAACTCCAGAGACATGTGCACTTGGCTTTAAGTGGGTACTGGGGAATTGAACTAGGGTCATTAGGCTTTGCAGGCAAGCACCTTAACAGCTGAGCCATCTTTCCAGCCCTCTTTTTATATTTAAATAGTCTATTTCTATATAAAGTCAAATAGGGAGACATGTATTTCTTCTTTTCATGTTATTTTTGTTCTTGTTTTTCACCTGTAGTTTTTCCTACAAACTTCTCAACATTCCTATTTTCTATGATCTTTCTAACTGTGATTACATTTTTCCCATTTCCAAAGTCACTGGCAAAACAACATGGGCAAAAATGAAGGCATTGACTTTCAGAAGTCTTATAGAGAAGGAATTTAGAAATAAAGGGATATGTGGTAGTTCCCGAATGCTTTAGAGCATTACAAGTGTGGTATTGAAGTCGTATTTGCATAGTCAACATAATTACTGCTTTGATGGCAAGTTTACATGTGGTTGCTGCAGAAAAGGGCAGTTTGCAAACCCTGGTTGGTGTTGCCTGTGGTGGTTTCAATCAGATGTTACCCATAAACTCAAGTGTTTTGGAAGCTTGGTCCCCAGTTGATGGCAACTTGGTAGGTGAAGCCTTGCTGGAGGAGGTGTCTGGATGGGGTTGGACCTTGCAGCTTTGCAGCCCTAGCTTGTCAGTGCCAATCAACTCCCTCTCCTGCCGCTGTTTTCACCTGCTGTGGCAGAGGTGATGTCCAGCCTCTGCTTGTGCCATCTTTCCCCTGCCATCAAGAAGCTTCTAGAGGAGAAAGGAAAGCGCGAGGAGCCACCAACGCCACCAGCGCAGCTGCTCCCGAGCCTCCCGCCACGTCCTCGGACTTGTTCCAACAATCTGCTAAAACATGGTGGATTATTTTGAAGTTCTAGGCATGCAGAGACATGCCTCACCTGAGGATATCAAAAAGGCGTATCGGAAACTGGCACTAACGTGGCACCCAGATAAAAAGCCTGAGAATAAAGAAGAAGCAAAGAGAAAGCTCAAACAAGTAGCCAAGGCCTATGAGGTGCTATCAGATGCCAAAAACCAAGACATCTATGACAAATACGGCAAAGAAGGATTAAATGGTGGTGGAGGGGGAGGTGGAAATCATTTTGACAGTCCTTTTGAGTTTGGCTTCACATTCTGGAACCCAGATGATGTCTTCAGGGAAGTTTTTGGTGGAAGGGATCCATTTTCATTTGACTTCCTTGAAGACCCATTTGATGACTGTTTTGGGAACCGAAGAGGTCCCGGAGGAAGCAGAAACCCAGGCACGGGCTCCTTCTTCTCTGCCTTCACTGGGTTTCCATCATCTGGAGGTGGATTTTCTTCATTTGATCCAACAGAATTGTGGAGAATGGTGAAGAAAGGGTAGAAGCTGAAGAAGATGGCCAGTTAAAGTCCTTAAGGATAAATGGTAAGGAGCAGCTGCTACGCTTGGATAACAAGTAATTCAACACATGCATTTAACAGAAATGTTAAACAATAACAAGCACCATTTGAGGATTAACAGGAACATTTTTCTTTTGAAGATTTCAAACGAACTCTACTTACAGTATAACTCTACCTAATCTAAAGTATTTATAAACAGCTCATCGGAGCCCCTGTTTGTCATAGACTTTTTGCGTTTATTGTTGGGACCACACGATAGGACCATTTTTTTTGTCTTCACAATTGTTGTAATCTCTGTGTGCACTGTGCCGTTTTATTAAACGTCGTCTAAGGTGAGCCTGTGAGAGTAGTGTAGGATGAGACTGAGCTCGCCCAGCATGGACCTGCTCTCCACTGTGTCTGGAATGTGAGCCGAGCAGCGTCAGCCTGCTGTGAAGTTCACACTGCCAGGATGATCCTCCACAGAAAGAACTTCAGTTTTTTTCAGTATTTTAGTAATGAAAGATATTACTGCTGTAATGGTAAAACATTTCTGGTTTAGTATAAGTTAAGGATGTTTCTAGCTGTGCATGAACGCTGGCAATGTCATACGTTCTGACAATTGTTTAAATATGTAATGTTAAGCTTGGGTTTAAAACAGCTGGTAAACTGGGTCTTTGTCACTTGCTTAAAAAAAATAAATGCAAATGTTCTTTCATGAAAAAAAGGAAGCTTCTAGAGAATGAAAGACAAAACAAACAAACAATCTTTCCATCAGCTGCTCTTGGTTGGGTACTTTATTCCAGCAACTACAAGGTAATTACAGCATTGCCTTTGGTGAGTAATGTCTAGAAAAACCCTCATATGACTGTGAGAAGGAACAGTTAAATGCATATAACTATCTACTTTGTCCATTTTGGGGCACAAAAGTCATCATTAATCCCAAATTCCCCAGTGGTTTGATGTTGCAAGGCCACAGATTGTGACTTGAAAAGCAAGGATTTACATAGTATATTTCTGTCTATCAGGGGAAGGGCTAAACTAGCCATATTCTACATACAAAATCTAGCACCTGGTTTCATATTATTCCATAAGAAAGAAATACTTTCTTGCTATCTTAAATGTAATTTTCACCTTCTGAAACCAAAGCATTCTCAATTTAACTTTTAATTACAGTGGGATTCTAAAAGAAATTCCCTATTGTTTGAAATTTGGTGAGGTGCTCTGTCAAAGGCAAGCTCAAGGGCCATGGGCGTTTGCCTTGCTCTTGTCCACAGTGTGATTTTCAGGGCAGAAGGAACAAAGGACTAACAACTTCTTGGAGAAATTGTTCCTTAATCTTCGATTCTCACTTGTAACGAATGGGAGCTCTTCCTGTGAGCCTCTGTGAACATTAGCTGTACAGACAGCTTGACTCTAATTTTCAGCACTGTTAGATAACATGTCAAGGTCCAAAACATTTAATTGTCAAAGATAATTTTTTTTTTTGATGTGGCCACATATGAAGTTACTTTGGGTTACAAATATTTTTAAAATTTACTTTATTTTATTTAAGTTTTATTTATGAGAGAGAGAGAGAGAGAGGGAGAGAGAGAGAATATGGATGTGTCAGGGCCTTTAGCCACTACAAACAAACTCCAGACGCATGTGCCACCTTGTGCATCTGGCTTACGTGGGTCCTGGGGAATCAAACCAGGGTCCTTGGCTTTGTAGGCAAATGCCTTAACTGCCAAGCCATCCCTCTATCCCTGGGTTACAAATACTTTAATGACTTTTATGTTTGTAAGTTTCACATGCCCTCTCTAACTCTAAGCCCATTGCTAGTCACACTTGGCTCTGCTAAGATAAATGGAATTCAGAAACCTATGTTAAGAGAGTGGCTGGGCGTGGTGGCGCACGCCTTTAATCCCAGCACTTGGGAGGCAGAGGTAGGAGGATCGCCGTGAGTTCGAGGCCACCCTGAGACTCCACAGTGAATTCCAGGTCAGCCTGGGCTAGAGTGAGACCCTACCTTGAAAAAAAAAAAAAAAAGTAAAAAGAAGAGAGTGTGCTTAGTTCAAGAAGAGAGCAAGAGAGGGCTGGAGAGATGGCTTAGCGGTAAATGCTTGCCTGTGAAGCCTAAGGACCCCAGTTCGAGGCTCAGTTCCCCAGGTCCCACATTAGCCAGATGCACAAGGGGGCGCACGCGTCTGGAGTTCGTTTGCAGAGGCTGGAAGCCCTGGCGCGCCCATTCTCTCTCTCTCCCTCTATCTGTCTTTCTCTCTGTGTCTGTCGCTCTGAAATAAATAAATACAAATTTAAAAAAAAAAAAGAAGAGAGCAAGAGTGACAGGGAAAGGGAGGAGAGAGGAAGGGAAGAAAGTAAGAAGGGAGATGGAGAGAGAGAGCTTATGTCTCTAAAACAAAATCATTCCTCTTTTGTGCTTTTGCCTTGTCTTTCACATATTTTTTGTCTACAGACCTCTCCAATGATTCATTCTAATTTCCTTCCCTAGCTGTAACTCTGCATCATTGGTTCGAATGCTTTAATTTCAGTTAGCACCAGGAGCAAACACTGGTTTTAGCAGTCTCGAATAGGTAGTTCCAAAGTGTTAGCTTGTTTTCATTTATATCTCATTTACAGTGAGTTTCTGAATATGACTTGCCTGGTGTGTGAGTCATGGCATTCTTTCCCTTAAGTCCTTGTTGCTCAACTGACTTGCTTAACTGGCTAGACTCAGATTGTATTCAGTACCTATAACTCTTTAGATCCTCTTGAGCATTTTTCATGCTGTTAGCCCATTCCCCTGTGAAAGTTACTGGCACTTAAAAAAACACATTGATAACAATAACAGATTTTATTTATTTATTTATTTGAGAGCGACAGACAGAGAGAGAAAGGGGCAGATAGAGAGAGAGAGAATGGACATGCCAGGGCCTCTAGCCACTGCAAGGGACCTCCATTCTCATGAACCCCTTGTGCACCTGGATGACGTGGGTCCTGGGCAATCGAGCCTCGAACCAGGGTCCTTAGGCTTGACAAGCAAGCGCTTAACCGCTAAGCCATCTCTCCAGCCCAATAACAGATATTATGATAAGCAAAAAGTTCACCCTTGCGCTAGCATCTGTTTTGTTGCAAATTACCTGACAAATTGTTGACAAATTACCTGGCAAAAGTAAGTTAGGGCAATAAACATGACTGTGCAAATATCTCTACACTAGTCTGTAGAGTCCTCAGGGCATATGTCTGGGCCATATGGCAAATCTGTTTTTAGCTCTATTCACAATAGCTAGTGAATGGAACCAGCCTAGATGCCCATCAACTGATGAATAGATAATGAAGATATGTTAGATTTATACAGTGGATCTAGGAAAGATTATATTAAATGAGGTAACCTAGGCTCAGAAAGTCAAATGCAGTATGTTCTCTTTTGTATGTGAATCGTAGCTTCGAAGGTTTAGATTTGTATGTGAGTTGAAGCAAAAGTAAGCAGACGAAGAGGGCAGGAAGCTAGGAAAGGCCGTGAGGGAGGGGCGAGAGGGGGACAGGAGACAGGCACGTTAGATGTGTAAGCAGGGGAATAGGGTTCTGGGGGTGAGCAGTCTAAATGGGGTCGGGGAAGGGGATGAGAGACAGGACAGGAGAGGAGGGTCGATCAAAATTAAAGGGGTGCTTTGCAATACTGTCTTTCAGATACCAAGTGGCCATAGTATTTATGACTGCACAGTGGGTGAGACTACTTTCACAAGGCCTGCACCATAGGAGGGAAAATGATGACATCAAAATTAAAGAGAGACTAGTTGAAAAGAAGAAGAGTTTTTTTTAAAAATATTTTTATTCATTTTTATTTATTTGAGAGCAACAGACAGAGAGGGAGAGAGAGAGAGAGAGAGAAAGAAAGAAAGAGAGAGAGAGAGAGAATAGAATGAGCGCACCAGGGCCTCCAGCCACTGCAAATGAACTCCAGACACACGCGCCCCCTTGTGCATCTGGCTAACGTGAGTTCTGGGGAATCGAGCCTCGAACTAGGGTCCTTAGGCTTCACAGGCAAGCGCTTAACTGCTAAGCCATCTCTCCAGCCCCCAAGAGTTAAAAAATTTTTTTTGTTTATTTTTATTTATTTGAGAGCGAGAGAGAGAGAGAGAGAGAGAGAGGGAGAGAATGGGCATGCCAGGGCTTCCAGCCACTGCAAAGAACTCCAGACGCGTGCACCCCCTTGTGCATCTGGCTTATGTGGGTCCTGGGGAATTGAGCCTCAAATGGGGGTCCTTAGGATTCGCAGGCAAGTGTTTAACCACTAAACCATCACTCCAGGCCCAGAAGAAGAGTTTTAATGGAGGGGGGATTAAAAGGAGGGTTGTGGATGGGAATTAGGATCATGGTATATTGTGTATATGTATGGAGGTTGCCAATAAAATGTTTTGAAAAAGCAACTTAAGGAATGAAGGCTTGCTTTGGTTTAAGGTTCGGGGGTATGTAGTCCATTGTGGTGGGGAGGGGATGTAGTCCATTGAGGTGGGGAGGGCATTGCAACCAGACCACGAAGTGACTCATCACACTACGTCCACACTCGGGAAGCAAATGGAGATAAATGCTGGTACTCAGTTTGCTTTCCCTTCCTTCCCTCTTCTTCAGTCCAAGACTGGCCTAGGGGTAGTACCACCCAGATCAGGGTGAGTCCTTGATGCATCTCTGTACATGTCTTCACAGACACTCCAGAGGCATGCTTCAATAATGACCTAGGGGCTTATTAAGCCGGTCAAGTTGACAGCTGAAATTAACCACCACAGATGATTTAAAAAAAAAAAATCAGTGCTTACCCAAGCAAAAGGACTTGAGTTCAATCCTCACTACCCATATAAAATTATCAGCTGTGGGGCATGTCTGTAAACCCAGTGCTGGGTGAGTAGAGACAGGAGGATCCCAGGCCTCATTGGCTCCAGGCTAGTCTCACTGGTGAGCACCAGACCAAGGACAGACTTTCTCTCATGAAACGTGGATGCCAAGGTTGTCCTCTGGCCTCCGTGTGCATGTTCACACATGCATTGTGCACACACAACATGCAGACATACACCTGTATTCAAAAGTGTTGCAATAAGCTACATTTAATTCTTTCAGTATCATGGAGCTTGGTAATCAGAATGTCCCAGAACCCATGTAAGCCAGATGCCCATAGTAGCACATGTATCTGGAGTTCGCTTGCAATGGCTCAGAGGCCCTGGAGCACCCATTTTCTCTCTTTCTCTGTGTAATAAATTAAGCAAAAATAAAAGTACCTTTAAAAAATGCATGAAAATAGTAAAAAGGTTTCACTGCAAAAATAATGACGTTTGTTTGCTGTGGAACATTGGACTGACTATTGGTACAGGCAGACGTCATCCTAAAGGGTATTCGCTTGCCACATTGATGATAAGAAAAGAGACTTCATATGTGCCTACGGGTTGGTCTCAGACACTTTGGTAACACATAAGTTCCCTATCAGAACACTGGGGACCTTCCAAAGGGTTAATTATAGAGTCAATGCCTATAGCATTGTACACATACACAAACACACACACACACACACGAAAGAGAGAGAGACTCTCTCATACATGTGATTATATTTATGCGTGTAAGAAAAAATTATGTGTTAAACTCACTGTTTTTAGTAAACAAAGCTTAAACTTTGGAAGAAAAAAGATCAAATATGTTTGAATAACCATTTCTTCTAGAGCATCTGGGAGACATAAACTTGGGAGTGTGGAGACCCTCCCTGTGAACAATGGCCACCCTCCAGAGAACAGTAAGGGACACATATTTTCAAAGCAACAGCACCAAAGTACCAACCACAGTCATCTACCACTGAAGTACTGACTTCAGCAATCACGACGGCTGGTGATACTCAGCAGAAGGTTATGCCTTTAAGTGCTGCCGCAGAAATCCAATTTAATTAAGAGCGGGTTCAATTATAAAAACAAAGATGACTTTCCCTTCTATTTTTAATTTTATGGATGAAAAGTAAGCCTTGGAAATATGAAAGGACCAAATAAAGTCATCACATAGAAATAACTTAAGCTTGTTTTCTGATCCTAATTTGTGGATGAGTAGAGCAGAGCACCATTTGGCAGGCAATAGATAAATATAAGCAAACTGAAAGTCCCTGATTTTGCCTTAAGTAGCCGAATGCATGATGAGAATAGGACTGAAAGAATTCCAGCCGATAAACATGGACACCAGTGTCTTGGCATCTCGAGCACATTGTGTTGAGTACAAGGTGACGTGATGGAAAACGGGAAGGCGGTGTCACCCCAGAAAGGAGACATTCTGAGCGCTGGAGCCACACAGAGAGTCTTTTCGCGTCCTTCAGAAGAGAAAGGCTCATATCGAGGACCATGTGCATGAAGAGTTTAACTAAATAAGGAAGACGGTTCTCAAACAAATGCTGCGCCATCAGCCAGGTTGCCAGCAGCATTTTGAACCCAAACAAAGAATATTTGCTAATGCACTGGGACATGTTTAAGGCTAAAATCAAGGATCTCATAATTATACCTACTAACTTTTTTCTGGATGAAGGGATGTGAACTTAGGGTAAAGAAGCAAAGTTATAGATGGAGAAGTGACATGATGGTTAAGCAAAAACAGGTTAAATTGATGCAGAGCAGCTCGGTGGGAGGCCTCTGTCCTACTTTTTCTTTTACATTTTGTAAGAAATCCAAAATGATGTTGGTATTTCTCCCTCACTAAACTGGCAACATTATGTGGCTGTGTTCATCTGTACCCAGGCTGAGTGGCATGTGCACCAACCAAAACACTAAAGAAAAAACTCTGTCTCCCACTGGGTGTGGTGGTGCACGCCTTTAATCCCAGCACTCGGGAGGCAGAGGTAGGAGGATCTCCGTGAGTTCGAGGCCACCCTGAGACTCCATAGTGAATTCTAGGTCAGCCTGGACCGGAACCCCCCCAAAAAAAATCTGTCTCCAGGACATCTTTAAATTAATTTATTTTTCTTTCCATCATCATTAAGGAATATTATTTAAGCAGAGCAATAGTCTACTTTTTGAATATCCGACTCTGGGACCAAAATTGTCAACCAAACTCAAGTTTAAACAGTTCCAAGTTTGGGATCCAATCGTATTAACCTTTCTACCAGCTTTCCTGCTCTGTTCAATGTGATTGTCCAGGGAGGCGGGCCGTGAAGGATTGCCTGTGCTGTGGGAGGGCAGGAAGTGGTGAGGAGGGCGAGCTTTCTTCTTGGCAGCGTGGGAGCATGCAGTGTCCCCACTCAGAGAAGGAGCACACAGAACCGAAATGTCATGCCACCTCAAAGGAGACCTTAGGAGTGACAAAAGGATAACTGGCTCTGAAATACTTGATGATCCTACCAACAGGAATAGCTTTTTTTTTTTTTTTCCTGTTTTCTTTTTGGGAATAGTTTCTTAATTGAACATTTGGAGAGGCAAATGTTGTGCTTGGCTTTTGTGTGGGGGGCAAATGAGAAGGAGCCGGTCTTTGATTCAGGGGAATGCCCGCTGCCCATTTGTCAGGTCCTGTCACGACTGCAAATGAAAGGCCACATGCTATATGTTAAAATATTTAGAAGCTGTAAGTTAGGTTTGGTTGATGGTTTGTCTCGCTCTATAGCTCAGATTGGCCTGGAAATCTCTGTGCAGCCCAGGTTGACCTCAAACTCATGATAAATCCTCCTGCCTCTGCCTTCCAAGCACCAAGATTAAAAGCATGAGCTGCCATGCCTAGCTTCTACAAATTAATTTTTTTTTAAAGATTTTTATTGATTTATTTGAGAGTGACAGAGAGAGAAAGAGGTAGTTAGAGAGCTAGAGAGAGAATGGGCGTGCCAGGGCTTCCAGCCGCTGCAAACGAACTCCAGACGCGTGCGCCCCCTTGTGCATCTGGCTAACGTGGGATCTGGGGAATCGAGCCTCGAACTGGGGTCCTTAGGCTTCACAGGCAAGCACTTAACCGCTACGCCATCTCTCCAGCCCTACAAATTAATTTTTAATATCAAATTTATTAAGTGAACTTGAAAAATTCTATATTTTGAGAACAATGAGATGTCACTAAATGATTTCTATAATTTCTTATAGAAATAAGAATAAATTATTTTACTTTTTTAGCATTATCTTTTACATCTGTCAATGGGAAGATTGCATAATATGCTGTACATGTGTTATGTATAGAATTATGTACATGACTTGTTTCATATTTCTATATGCGCTGTAGTCACTGTGGCAAAATGATGTGAATATCAGATCTCTTGAGCCGCAAATTCAATGACAGGGGAATAAGTTGGGGGGGGGGACTTTTGGTATGCAAGATTCTATTGCACTGCAGCTCATCAAAAGGAAGAATTTGCCAATGCTTAATAATTTGTCTTCTCTCTTCCCCAGGCATGTCAGCTCAGTGCACGGTGCTTCACCTCAAAGGAGCATTGGCTTCTGAGCACAGCCAGCAAAACCTTACACAGAAGCCCACTCGCTTTGATTGGGAGCACAGAGGACAAGAAATGCGAACGAGGTATATGGATGACTTAGTCACTAGAAAGGTGCCAAGACACACTGTGCCCATATTCAGAATAGACTCTTTAGCTCCATGAATTCTTTAATAAATTTAATGCCTTGGTATTTGCAATATGTGTTATCCATTATTAAAGATGGACCCTATGTGGGTCATGGAGTCCTGTTGACCTTGGCCCAATCCAAGGGTAGTACCCCCATAGAGTTTATAATTATGCAAGGGAAGTAGACATGCAAATAAATGGTTGTAGGAAGTTAAATGAAGGAGTGCTATTATAGTACCTGACTTTCACTGGCCTCCAATGAGCCATTCCTACCAGTGCTTTATAAAAATTATTTCATTTGAACCTCACAAACTAATATATAATAATAAAATACAGATTAGAGGCAGAGAAACATTAGGTAACTTGGCCATGCATAAACGTCAATTAGAGACTACATTTTAAACAGAAGTCTGTTGGATATAATGGTGTGTGAAATTTTATTTTAGGTTTTAAACATATGTTCACAGAAAGCATTGGCTTTGTTTCAATATCATAATTCTCTTGTCAGACTTTGAATTCTTAAATACTCAGCTATGTATATATGTGTGTATTTGTGAATGACGGAGCTATGTCTAAATTGTACATGGAAACATCAAAAGTCAAGCACAGTCCTGACAATATTGCAGAAGAGCAAAGTGGAAAGATTTACAGGAATGTATATCAAGTCATATCATAAATCTGAGCTTACTGAAACTTAGTATTCCAGGAAGGAAGCAACAGAACAAGGGAACATTGCTCATCAATGGAGAAAAAATGCTCTTTACAAAAATGCTAAGTTGTATGATATTTATGTAGGACAGTAAGTAAAATGTGAGTCTCACCTCCTATCAGACCAGAACTTCAATTCCAGGTGTGTTGTTCATCTAAATATGGAAGGAAAGGTGTCACTGTTTCTGGAACGTAGAAGGGAAATCCCTCTTGAGGACTGAATTGATACTTGGAAACAGAACATAAGAGCACTATTTAGAAAAAAAAAACATATTTATAAATACAGCTGCACCAAAATTCAGTTCTATCTGTGAAGAGATGCCATTAGCAAAGTGAAAGTTGAGCCAGAATGGGGAAATCTGTGGAATAAGCATCTTTGCAAAGATTTTCATTCAGAATATACAGAAGAGCCCCCTGGAAACCAATAAGGATAAAAGATAGATAACAGCAGAAAAAATGGGCAAGAAGTTTGAGTAAGCAGTCTGGAAAAGAGAATATCCAAGAGTACAGTAAGCGTGAAAAGGTGCTGAATGTCATGGGTTCCTAGGGAGTGAGAGCGAAAGGCACCAGAATTATAACAGCATCCACCAGAGTGTGACTTTATTTAAAATCCGTTATCAATATTAGGTGTTGGTCTGAATGTGGAATTCTCACCCTTTGGTGGAAGATTAGGATAGTTCAACATGTTGGAACACTTAAGTGCTGTACATATTAAACATGAAATTTTTATTATTATACTATAGGAGCTAATAATTTCATTTCTAGAAACATATACATATGTGCATGCAACACAGGGACAGAAATATTTATTAACAGGATTACTTGTATAGACCCAAAATGAAAATAATCAAACTGTTCATCAATAAAAAGATGAATAAATATATTACAGCTATTTATACAATGGAATATGTTGCTATTGCTCAGTAATGAAAATGGATGAACCACACACAATAAAACAAATGATAAATAAAATGTGCTATTCTATGCAAAAACCCACAAAGGTGCATTCTAATCCATAAATTCAAAAACATGTGAGGTAGTTCATGGTATAGACGCAAGGATAGTGGTTATCTTAAAGGTAGAGGGGGAGGTGTGTTACAAAGCGGGTATGAATGCATCTCTGGAACCCTTGCAATGTCTTACTTGTGTATCTCCTTGAAATTAATAGGGCATTGCTGTATAGAAATCTATCAAACTGTAAAGATATGACTTATGCACTTTTTTACTTTAGAGAGGGGGGGGGGGGAATTGGCATGCCAAGTCATCAGCCACTGCAATCCAACTCCAGTTGCTTGTGACACCTCGTGGGTTTATGCGACCTTGTACTTGCCTCACCTCTGTGTGGCGGGCTAACGTGGGATCTGGAGAGCAGAACAAGGGTCCTTAGCCTGCCACTAAGCCATCTCTCCAGCCCTTATGAACTTTTTATAAACATTAAATACTTTGATCCAAATTTTTGAACAACTGGCAGTGGAAAAGAGAATAGAGAAGGGAGATCCAGAAAACCTTTCTGAGGAGGTGCTATATGAAATATTTATGAAATGAACCCTTGAGAATAAGAGATACACAGCTGGGAACAACCTCAGGCTCTTCACAATGCTAATTGCAGTTTTGCACTTTCACACTGTCAGGGAGAAGTGTGAATCCGCTCACTACTGAACTTGTCCTGTATCGAGGTGCAGGGCTCTCGGCATAAAATGGATGCATTTTGATGGACTTCAGGACTAAGGAAGATTCAGAGTCTGAGGTATTCGCCCATCGTCTTGCCCTTGGTAACAACTGTCCTACTGTTGGTTTCCATATATTTGACTTTTTATTTTTTAAAGAGTCTGTATGTAAGTGGACTGTACCTGATTTGCTTCTGTATCTGATTTATTTCACTTAGCATAATGTTCTCCAGATTTATCCATGTTGTAACAAGTGGCAGAATATCCTTTTTAAGGCTTAAGATCATTTCATTGCCTATATATTTCCTTATTCACTCATCTGTTGACAGACACATACATTGTTTCTATAACTTGGCTATTCTGAATAATACTGAAATAATCCTAGGGGTGTGGAAACCTTTTCCAGTTTCTATTTTCATTTCTTTTGGATATATAGCCAGGAGATTGATAACTGAACCCATACAGTAGTTCTATTTTTAAATCTTTTACAAGCATCCACACTATACTGCCTTCCATAATGTCCCTATCAATTTGTTTACGCACACAAGAATTCCTTGTATAAGATAATACTTGTCCACAAGTAGTATATGAGAATCCCACACCTCACTGACACTTGCCATCTCTTGTCTTTTTGACCATAAGGCTATGGCGATCTTTATGAGGTGGTATCTCATTATGGGCTTGACTTGTATTTCCTTCATTGTTAGTGAAATTGAACACCTTTCCATGTGTCTTTTAGTCATTTTTATGTTTTCTTTGGAGAAATACTTATTCAGATTCTTTGCTCACTTTAAAAATATTTTCTTTTTTTCTTTTTTTTGAGATAAGGTCTTAATCTAGCCCAGGCTGACCTGGTACTTACTGTGTAGTCCCAGGCTGTCCTCAAACTCATGGCGATCCTCCAACCTCTACCTCCAGAGTGCTGGGATTAAAGGTGTGTGCCACCATGCCCAGCTAAAAATAATAAAAAATTACTATTAAATGGTATAAGTTTCTTATATATTTTAGATATATATATATTAAATATATATATTTATATGTATATATATATTTATTTTAGAGAATACCTTATTTATCATGTATTTTCCCAATTTATAGACTATCTTTTATTTTGTTGAGTGTTTTCTTTGTTTTGTAGAAGATTCTTAGTTTGATATGCTCTGTTTACTTGTTTTTGCTTTTATTTCCTATACTTTGGGTTTGATGGTCAAAGAATTATTGTCCGAGTCAGTGTTTCCTCTACATATTCTTTTAAAAACTGTAGATGTTTAGATCTCATATTTTGGTCTTTAATCCATTTTAGATTGATTTTTGTATATTGTATAAAAGTTGATTTCATTCCTTTCCATGTGAATATCTTACTTTTTCCAATAGCATGTGTTGGAGAAGCTATGATCTTATTGCATCCTTTTGGTGCCCTCATCAAAAAGTTGACCACAAAGGTTTGGCCTATTTCTGGGCTCTCTGTTCTATTCCATTGACAGCATTATTGTTTTCATACAGAAAATAATAAAGATTTAGAGAGCTGTAAAACTTTAATGTTATGAAACAGAATAGCAAAAAGTTTTAAAGTATTAAAATTAGGATGCTTATATTTTTACCTTATAACTAAAAAAACAGAGTGAGAATTAAAATAGCATCAAAGTTTTACAAGTTTTCCAAGCAACAAAATGCAGTTAATTCATACTTACAAGGTCAAATTAAGTCACATTTATGAAGTATTTTCTATGTATAAGCAAAAATTTAAGTAGAAAAATATGGCATTCCAGAACCTATACCAATAATTTAATGATAGTAAAGTTTTATTTAAAATATATTATAGCCAGGCATGGTGGTGCATGCCTTTAATCTCAGGCCACCCTGAGACTACATAGTGAATTCCAGGTCAGCCTGGGCCAGAGCGAGACCCTACCTCAAAGCCAAAAAAAAAAAAACCAAAAAAAAAAAAAAAACCCAACTAAAATATATTATAAAGAGGTTCAGTGGAGGGGAGATTTGAGAGGGGGAAGTGGATGTCATGGGAGGTTATTATGATCATGGCATATTGTCTATACTTATGGAAGCTTTCAATACAATCCAACCCTCAGTATATCACCCAGCTTGATCAGAGTCATCATGTGATCATGTAAGGGCCAAAGTACTAAGAGAAAAATGACTGGAAAAGAAGTGTCTAAAGGTACTCACAAGTTTCTAAAGATGAGTAAGTATGCAAAACATGCGCGCAAACCGTTTGTAAGGTTGCGCGGGCGCAGGCGAGCAGTCACAAGGGAACTGACTGGAGAGAACAAGCAGCGGTAGGGACTCCGAATCAACAGGAATGTGTATCAAGTCATATCATAAACCTGTAAGTTACTAGAAGCCTGACTTTGGAGGTCTCCACAGGCCAGTCTCCACCACCCAGCCATTTCCAGATGGGAGAAAGACACATGGTGGGGAGGAGAAAGTGGGGTACATTCTAGATTTATCCAGGAGCATGAGTAGAATGTCCAGCTCTCCCTAAGTGTGCCAGCAAGGTGTTGGCTGGCTCAGTCTTGTTTCGAGTGCAATGTTAGTGAAAGCTCTTTATCTTAAGCATCCATTTATGTTTATTTTTCTTTAAAATAAGCTTGGCAATCAGGAGCCTGGCTTCTTTGACTCTTTGATGGCAATTGTTGGAGCCTTCCCTTACCATAGCTGCTTTGAGAGGGCGTCTGCCAGCCGAACAGAGCAGCCCATTTGTTGGTGACCAGCTGGACTGTTCTTGGGCATCCTAGGTGTTTTGACCGTGTCATGGATACCTGAACCACTGACGCTTCAAGTTGTACTGCTGGGGCCACACCTGCCTCAGGAGGCTTCGCTCCAGTCACCGTGCTCCAGACAACCGAAGCTGGCTTTGTGACCCTTCAGCAGGGAAGAGCACACCAGGGCGAGCTTTAGATGATCCTGTTTGGTCAGGCCAGGGATGGACGTGTTCCCTGCTGACTCAGCAGAAAGCTTGGGATAGCTAACTTCATGCCTGGTTCTCAGATGAAGCTTTTGATTGGTGGCACTGGAAGCTCTGGTGTATTTGGTTCAAACTACAACCCAAATTTGGATACCACACCATGCCCGCCCCTGTCTGGCTGTATAACCAGGCTGCACTGTGTATTTTTGTAGTCAACCCAAAGTTGCTCTCTGTGCTGCCTTGGGGGTTGCCAGGTTGGGCCAAATAAAAGAACTTCCAAATGGCCTTTTCTTGTGGCTTTTTCTTTTTTCTTTTTTTGTCGAGCAGAATGAACCGAGCTGGTGACATGGAGAGGTGGTAACAGTACCCAGCAGCCGCAGTGGGGGCAGTGTCAGCAGCTTCGGCAACATGACGGAAACAAACTGTGGAGTGAAGAGCTTCGGAGGGTTACTGGGGATTCTTAAAACCGTAGCAGGGATGCTGGGCAGTAGAAGGATAGAGAGGGCCAAGCCTGGAGAGGGAAGGCTGGAAGATCCAGAGACAGAAGCGTCTGGGTGCCTGGCGGCTGGAAGAGTTCCAGGGAACTCTGCTGCCCACCGCCAAGACCAGAGGACCTGACCTTCGTGAGCCCGAGCTGTCTGCTGCCTCCACCAGCTGCTGTGGGCTGGGCTGCTCCAGATGACCGGCCTCCAGTCTGCTAGTTGGGCCCTGGAGCCTTGGGCACTCAGGCTCTGTTGATACTAGAAGGGCAACTCATTGTCTCCCCGGAATTTCATCCAAATACAGCAAGGAGATCGGCCAGACCCTGAAGATAGCCAGTCTAGAAGGTTGTGTATTCCTCTTTAGGACAATAGCTCCAAGATTATATAGAGAAAGGATAGAAGCCAGGGAGCAAGAGGTGCACACATGTATATTATAGGTCTAATTTTGGGGGTCTTTCAGCACTAGGGCTTAGGGGAGGCAGCTTCTGTAAGAAATTATGTTTTATAGATAATTTCTCTTTAAAAATGTATTATATACAAAAAGCCTTCAGAACTGATGACCCAAAAAAAAAAGTACACAAAAAAAGGCTGAAGGCCTTTTTATGTACCTTAATTGATATGATAAAAGAATGAAAAAATGAAGGAATAGATTAAAGTCACATTCAGGCATCATAAGCAAAAGGGGAAGGAAGGAAAGGTGGGAGGGTATTTAAGAAAAAGGAGGAAAGAATGGAGGATGGATGGAAGGAAGTAGGGAGAGAGAGAGAGAGAGAGAGAGAGAGAGAGAGAGAGAGAGAGAGGGAGGAAGAGAGAGATAATATGAGAGCAGTAAGCCATGCTATCCTGATCTTTCAGTAGCATTTTTGCATTATTTAGAAAGCACTCCAAGCCAGGCATGGTGGCACAGGCCTTTAATTCCAGCACTTGGGAAGGCAGAGGTAGGAGGATTGCTGTGAGTTTGAGCCCACCTTGAGAATAGAGAATACAGAGAGAATTTCAGGTCAGCCTGGACTAGAGTGAAACACTATCTCGAAAAAACAACAAAAACAAAACAAACAAAAACAAAACAACAACAAAAACAAAAAATAAAACAAACAAAAAGAAAACCAAGAAAGCAAGCAAGCACTCCGTGTGATCTTTCTCTGCATACATAGGCCTCTGTATGGACCTTGGGTATGGCTGTGGCCATATTTTCACAGTGAAGGTTTTAATACTTAAAGTGTGAGAGTTACAAACTTTCACAACACAAAGACTTTCACATTCACACGTATTGGCTCCCTGTAGCTGGAATCAAGGAGGACGACGCAGTGTGATTCAATTAATACTTCTCTGTAACTGGTATACTTCGGTGTTCAGTGTACACAAAATGTTCAAGATAGTCAAATTGGTTTGGGTTATGGAAATCATATGAAATAAGAAAACATCAACTTCACTGTAATCCAGCACCTGGGAGACCAAGTTAGGAGGATCATGAGTTCAAGTCCAGCTTAGACTACATAGTGAGATAGTGCCTCAAACAACCCACCAATAGCAACAAAATAAAATCCAAGAACAGCTCACATTAAACTTCTAAAATGACTACAGTACTAAACTATGAGATTTACTTTTCAGGTGTGAACCAGATGCTACAATAAGATGTACTTTTTTTTTTTCAAGGCTTTTCTTTCAGTATATTCTAAAGAAACATGCTGATGACTGACATTTGTGTTGAATACATTCCAAATCATCTCAGTATAAATTTAAAAAAATTTTATTTATTTATTTGACAAAAAGAGAGAGAAGGAGGCTTATAGAGAGTATGGGCATGTTAGGTCTTCCAGTCACTGCAAACAAACTCCAGCCACATGTGCCACCTTGTGCATCTGGCTTATGTGGGTACAGGGGAAACTGAGTCCTTAGGCTTCTCAGGCAAGCGCCTTAACTGTTAGGCCATCTCTCCAGCCATCAGTATGAATTCTTTTCAACAAAAACCAAAGCCTTTTTTAGGGCTTATCTAACCAGTGTTTCTTTTTAAAGAAATACTTTATTTATTTATCAGAGAGAGAAAGAGGCAAATAGAAAGAGAGAATAAGCATGCCAGGGTCTCCAGCCACTGCAAACAAACTCCAGATGCATGTGCCACCTTGTGCATCTGACTTACATGGGTCCTGGAGAATTGACCTGGGTACAGAGGCTTAGCAGGCGAGCAAAAGCCTTAACTGCTAAGCCATCTCTAGCCAGTGTTTTCTTGAGAGTAATTAATTTTCTAGAATTTCATATCCTGAAACAAATTATAATATAAAGGAATATTATGATTGTTGAAAAACAGTCAGTGATATTAGCTTAGAATTTTTAAGGAAGCAAAAGAGAAAAAAACAAGGTATATTTTTACTGATAAAATAATTAATTTTTATTACATTATACAATAGATTGTGTTCTACATTGAAAGGCTTTCTCTTGGAGTCATAGTTATGAAATACCTTGAGAAAGAAATTTGATAATGTCATAAAACATATTAACAACAAACCCCATTGTTTTCAAGAAACCATATGTAGCCTAAACATAACAAAGAGACAATAAGTATGACATAGACATTATGAGCATATTGAACAGAAGTAAATTAAATTTTATTACATCATAAGTAAAAACCAAGAAAATATTTGGACACTTCTTTCCTAAAATTTCCCACTAGGCCTCTGTCCTAAAAATAAATGTTAGAAAAATGTAATTCCCATATATCATAAAGAAAACACAATGCTAATTGTGAAAATCATATACAGTATATATGTCTGTCAAGTTACCACCTTATATACCAGAAATATGTACCATCCTGTGTGTGTGTGTGTGTGTGTGTGTGTGTGTGTGTGCGTATGTGTGTGTCTTTCTGCAGGTGCATATAGGTGTGGAAGCCAACGGACAACCACAGTTGTTCCTGAGGAACGTCACCCCCTTTTTGAGGCAGGGTCTCGCGCTGACTTGTTTAATGAGGCTAGACTGGCTGACCAGTGAGGTCTGGAGATGTGCCTATCTCGGCCTTGCCAGCAAGAGGTGACAAGCGTGTGTCACAGCTCCTGGGTTGGGTGTCTTGGGATCCAGCTCTGGTCCTCATGCTGGCAAAATAAGCATTTTACCAACTGAACTATTTCCTTGGCCCCTGAATATATCCCCTCTTTATTTTCCAATTATATGATATTTAAAAGTTTAATGATCAGCAAAGAAAAGCGCAGAGGTTGGAAGGGGCACGTACACAGCATTAGGGGCTCCTTGAAATCCTGAGCGAGGGACAGCTTCGTGTCGCTCCACAGCAGCGACCGAAAGCTCGTTATGGGAAGACTAATGGGAAAACAATTATATAATGGCTGAGACATTTTTCCAGGCTAATTAGATGTGAGGATACTAGACAATAATCCTTTTCTGACTCTTTAGTAGATTCCAAGAACTTCAGGAGAGAAATTTCACCTCGTGACTTTTTCTACCGTGGGAAAACTGTATCTCCAGAGACTAACTCTGGTTCTCCACAAATTCCCCCCACCCATGCCAGTGATGGCCTTTGCACACGCGTGCCGGGGGGCAGTGTCGGGAGGCGGTGGGTGGTCTCATCTGTGGATGTATCGTCAGATCAATGCCAGGGCCTACCCCTGAGGACCCTCCAGGAGAACCCCGCCTCCCAGGCTACCTCTGCCGTCTTCCTCTTTACCTCTCCAGGCTTCCATTTCCTTCTCTCTGCCTTTTGCGCCATGCCTCATTCTCTTTCTCGTCTTGTTTCCGTCCTCTGTTTCTCTCCTTCTGCCTCCGTCTTCCCATTTGCTTCTCTGGTAGTGCCCTCCCTGACTTTTATCCTAGGTCCCTTCTCTTCTTGCACGCATCTCCCATCTGCTTGGGTGTTACACTGAGGTTCTCTGAGTGGACATTTTGGGGAGGGGGGCGCCTGAGCAAGTCCTCTGTCTGCAGAGCCAGTGTCAGCAGCAGTGCTTGGAGTCACACAGCACAGACCTTACCCTTGGCCCATGACCCTATATAATGCCCATATTATTGCCTTTAAGGAGGCAGAGTGTCAGAGAGACAAACACCTTATAAGAAATCAAAATCTTGCTTAGGCCAGAATTTCAAAGGCTTTCTCTTTCCAGAGCTTTCTGTTTTCAAGGTCTCTCTTTGATTTATGCGCAAAGCTAGTAAGTTGTTTTCTGCAAAATAAAAGATAAAAGCCATTTTTACCTTCATAACAATGAGCACTGTTCCTTTGACATTCTAGCCCAGAATATTGGTGGAGTTGTTCTATTTATCAAGACTCAAAAGATCAATACCCGAAAACATTTAGAAGGAAAACAAAGCGAAACAGATGATAGATTTAATGCTACTTTCCAAGGGTTTAGACAGAAAATATCAGTAGCAAAAGTTAGTACGTGATGGGTCATCGGGGCTTATATAACAGAAATACAATAGTAAAAGTGAAATATGCCGAGGCATGCAAGAGCAGCATGTCCCACTTCAGGGCGAGATTGCGGTTTCCGTCATGCCACACAGGTGCTTTCCCCACAGTAACAACAACAACCTGGAAATAAAAACGGAACTATTCAGTTCCGAACCCGCTGTTCCTCTCACTCAAAATTCTAAAGGTTCAATTTTGTGATATATTTTTATTTATTTTTGAGAATGAGCTAGAGAGAAAGAGCACAAGCATGTGCCATTTTGTGCATCTGGCTTTTCGTGGATTCTGGAAGATTGAACCTGAGCCAGTGGACTTTGCAAGCAAGCACTTTTAACCACTGAGCCATCTCCCCAGCCAAAGTTTGGTTCTTATCATTTTCTTTTGATAAAAGCAGGGGTTAAAAATAGCATTTGTCGGGTTACATGGTATAATGGTTAGCAGTCTAGACTCTGAAAAATACCATGTGTTGTTCTTAAGAAAATCTCAAGCAAAAGCAATTTTCCTCGTCCTACTTCAGCCAAAGAATAAGCTATCATGCTCATTTTTTTATAAAACCCTGTCAGCTGTTTTATGATCTATACTTTTGCACATAAGCATGAATGGCATTTCTCTTTGTGACTAACCTAAATTAACATTTATGTTGTCTGCTTTTTTCCAGATTTCCTTGTAGGATCAAAGTACCACTATTAGTATTCAGTGAGAACTATGATAATGAAAATGACCTTAACCACCCTCCTAAGTATTTAAATATTTGTGGTTTGCTAATTACAAAAGGTGGACAGAGCTATTTTGTGAGATTAGAATCTTCCTCCCTTAGTGGGAAGCTGAGCATTTCTTTCTGTAAGTGTCATTTTCAAATCAATTATTTCTTTCATGTCCAAGGAATCTACTTTGTTACTGGAAAAGTTTAATAGAAATTTATATACATGATATAAATATTTACATATTTATAAATAGAAATTTGTATTTTGAAAAATTTAAGAAGTATTTACAATCTGAGAATGAAAAGTATACAAATTAATTATTCAAAGTATATGCGTTGAAGAAAAAATATATCTACAATCTCATAACATTTAAATTTTTCCAATTGATCATAAAATGTTTTTATTGCAGAAACCTTTGGAGATTATCTGGAGGATCTCAAATTTAGTTTGCATCAGGAATACTTGCAGAATTTGTTAAAATCAAGTGTGTATCAGAGTTCAGTGGTGCACGTCTGCACAGCCAGCCCTTGGAGAGTAGAGGATTATAAATTCAAGGTGTAGTAGTATAAGGTGACATGTCCCCCACAGCCTCATGTGCTTGGATTTAAGCCTCATCCTTGATCCCCAGCTGGTGGAGCCTTTGGGGTGTGAACCCTTACTGCAGAAGGTGTGTCACTAGAGGCTGCAGGCTTTGGACCTTAGTTCAGGCCCTTGCCAGTGCCAGCTAGCTCACGATTGCCTTCCAGCTGATATGACAAGGTATGAGCCAAACCTCTGCTCTGCTGGGCTTTCTCTGACATGGTGAGATTTCCCTTGAAACTATAAGCTGAAAAAAAAATATTGTTTTCATAAGCTGCTTCTGGTTGGGTGTTCTGTCCCAGCAATAAGAGGATAACATCTGCACAAGGCCAGCCTGGTCTACCTAGACCCTGTCTCAAAACACAAACGAGAAAGAAGGAAAGAAAGAAAATGAAGAAAAAGAAAGGAAGGAAGGAAAGAAAAAAGAAAAAAAGTCCTCTGCTGCAAGGATCATTTCAATAATTTGTTAAAACAAAATTTATGGGCTCACTCCCAGAATTAGTTTCTGAGTCAGAAGAATTTGTATTCCAGTATATTCCAGGTGATGTTGATGTTTCTAGTCCAGCGGCTCACACTGTGAAGACTTTTGACCTATTTCAAACCTTTGTTATATAGATTTTATTGCAAACTTGCAGTTTCAATACATTGCCTAATGCTAAACAACTTACTGTCAATCAGTTTTTCATTTCTCTAACAAAATACCTGAGAAAAATCTTATAGGATATCACAGTCACTTTCTCATTACTATGACCAAATACCTGACTGGAAACAACTTAAGGAAGGAAAGGGCTTATCTTGGTTTACAGCTTCAAGGGGAAGACCAGCTTTTCACAATGCAGCCAGAATCAGGAAACAGGCAGTGAACAGGAAATGCGCATGTCTGTAACAGCCCAAGGCCTGCCCCAGTGACTCAGTTCCTCCAGCAAGCCTCCACCTCCTGAATGTTCCACACCTTCCAAACAGCGCCCCAGTTACGGTTCCATGTGTTCAAATGCATGAACCTAGGCGGGGCATTTTACATTCAAACCACAGCAACCCATCTGTGGCTCGTGATGTAAAATGCATTCAGTCCAACTTCAAAAGCCCTCATATCTTTAACAGTATCAACACTGATCAATAATCCAACGTCTCTTCCTAGAATCAAGGCAATTAATGGTAACTCTGTGTAAAATCAGAAAACAAATTATGTACTTCTAACATATAATAAATAGCACAGAGTAAACATTCCTATTGCCAAAGGGAGGAATGGGGGCAGAGCAAGGAAAGATTGAAACAAAGCAAGACTGAAAGCCAGAAAGACTGAAAGACTTAATCCTATAGCTCCATGTCTGGTATCTGGGACGTGTGACGAAAAAGGCTGTGTAGACCCACTCCTCCAGCTTTGATGCCTGTGGCACATATAGCCTCTGTCTTGGGCATGATACATTCTGAGCACATAGCTTTTCTTGGTAGACGTCCCATGGTCCTGGCATCTCCAGCATCTCGAGGTCTCCATCACAATTTAACACTGACCTTCAAAGTTTCACACAGTGGCCTCTTTTCAGGGACTCAGCTCTACTGTATACAGTACACTGCCTGGTCTCAGCAACTCTCTGAAATCATGATGATCTTAGAATTTTCACACCCACAAAAATGTGCTGTCAAGTTCTGCAGTCATCTGGGGATGGATTCTGGCCCATTTGGACCAGTTTTAGCAGACTCTCTATTCCTTGTAGCTGGCATTTATGAAATACTTCCAAGTAGAAAGCCACTTTGCAGAAGACGGGAATCCCTTCAGCATTCACCTTTTAGACATTTTTCTTTCAAAAGAATTTATATTATTACATGTTAGAGCTTTCAATGGATAGAGTCTTACCTTCAGAATATCTTTCCTATTGTCCCAGTATATACTAGTAGGCTCCTCTTTAATATTACTAATCTCTTTAAATATTATAGCTGCCTTTTCAGCTGTAGTCTCCTTGTCTGGAATTTTAAACTTGCTCTCACTCTGTTTCTTGCCAAATTTCACATATTTTCATCTCTGTGTGTTCACTTCTTGCTCTATCTCACTGTGTATCTGAATAAGCGCAGTCATCAAATCCATACCACAGAATTAATGCTATTCTGCCTTGAAATTTCCTCTCCCAAACACATTATTCCATTTAGCTTTATTTGAGTTCTCAGGACAGAGGCATAAAATAGATAGCTTCAGTGCTATATTATCACATGAACTTGCTCTATCCCAGTTCCCAGTAGAAAACTTGTTCCTTCTCAGAACCATGTGGCTCCCACCAGAAAAGGGGAATTAAGGTCTGAGCGCATTATTAGACAGCTTTCCTGGCCAAGAGCCTATGAACCACATGATCAGTTTTACCACAACAGCCCTACTCCCATACCTGTTTTCTGTATCAGCTAATTTTTCATTTCTGTGAACAAATGGCTGACTAGAAGCACTGTAAGGAGGAAAAGGTTTTATTTCGGCTTACAGTTTCTAGAGGAAATTTTAGGGAGAGAAAGATGTGGCAGGAACACATGAGCCTATGGGGACATTTTGCATTCAAACCATAGCAAAGGAGGAAAGGTTTATTTTGGTTCATTCACTGTTAGTGAGAATTCCCTTTGATCAATATCTATGACTGTTAATTTCTATTGTCAGCTTGATTGTATTCATCTCTAGATTGTCTTTGTGAGATATCTGTTCAGACGTTCAGCCACTTTTCAATAAGATTGTTCTTTATCTTACTGTTGAGTTTAAAAAGATCTGTTTATATTTTGCAAACTAGTGCTTAGCTTCATGATAGTCCTTTTTTGAGCAAAATGCTCAACTTCTTTCTCAGAATTTTTTTTTCTTTCATAAAAATGCTTTGCTGGTTAGAACTGTGTAAATTTCACAAAGTGTATGAATTATTTTTAACAACTTTTAACCTACTTTTTTTTTAAGTAGGCTTTTCTTTTGTTGTTCTTTACTTTGTAAATATTTTTGGATACTAAGGGGATAAAAATACATGGTTGACCTGGCATTGTGGCACTCTTTTAATGCCAGGAGTCAGAAGACTGTGGTAGGTAGATAGTCATGAGTTCAAGGCCAGCCTGGGTTACAAAATGATTTAATCTACTTTTTTATTACCTTGGAAGATAAAGATTACCTGAAAAGTTTGATATTTTAATGAAAAGCTATTAAACATACATTTCTTGCTTCTAGATAAAAATATCCATTCAACATTTACATCAAGTACTTTCTGCTGCAGACTTCAAAACTACAGTCATGTGACCCACCTTCTGTCAGAAGATCTAGGTATGAAGGCAAGTATAAAATAATATGATGGGTGCCAAAGGAAGTAGGTTATGTAAGGACGAAAATATTCCTGGGGGAAAAACTGACTTGGAAATGAGGAAGTGATTTTTAGGTGGGTTTGAAAGTACACATAGGAATCTAAAAGATTTTTCAGGGGCCGAGGGGAGGTTTTGATACTCTAGGCTGAGAGACAGCGGAGTCCAAGAATAAAAAAAGAATCAGCCTGAAGACAAAACACTGCAGAAGACTTAAATTCATGGAGCTGAAGGAAGCAGGAAAATGAAAATAGAAGTGGAAAAGGCATCTTCACAGACTTCTAAGTAACCAACATCCCAGGACTACCTTGAAAACTGTAGTAGAATTACTTTCTAGCTGCTTTACAGTTCAGCAGACATAAACAATGAGCAGTTACTTCTGATCTTAGTCTTTAGAAAACCCAAGTCACGTTCACTCCATGGGAGTCATTGCTAACACAGACATACTGTCTAAAGTTCAGGGATTTAATTTACACTTAAAAGTTGTCATTTTAAAATGTCACTACCTCTTTTAAGCAGCTAAATGTGAATTAATATGTAAACATCCACTTTAAGAGTAACATATTTTAAGCAGACCAATGGACATAATCAATTGGCTCAATTTCAAGACTTAAGAGGGCAGGGACCAAGTTGAATAAATAAACTCCTAAAGATTAACTAATGAGTTTTTCCCTTCTAACATTGCTCTTTGCAATACATACATACATACATACACACACACACACACACACACACACACACACACACACACGAACAGTAAAGCTCTTTCCTGACTACATTTATTTTCAGTGTAGCTCTGGTGCACATCCCTGTTCTTTTTGGCAGCTTTACTGCTCTTCAGGGAATAATCTCTTTATGACTCAGACATCTTTGCCTTTCACTCTCTCTCTTGTAAACCTCTACCTAAATTTTCCAACTATATTTCAGCTAAAAGATCCCTTCTTTCCTGTGTAGGTAATTCATTTCTCATCAGTTTAATTTTTGCTCTGCAGTTTCTCTTTCCCTCTTTGGAAGAAAGAAAGAACTCTTAAAAAACATTCTTAGCTCTCAACTCACCTGAGTTGAGTGATATAGAGGTGTGTTGCAAAAGTTGAGTGATCTTGAGGTGTGTTGCAAAAAATTTTAATGTATTTTATTTATTTGAGAGAGAGAAGGATAGAAATAGGGAGAGAGAGAGAGAGAGAGAGAGAGAGAGAGAGAGAAGGAGAAAGAAAGAGAGAGAGACCAGGGGACTCCAGATGCATGTGCCCTCTTGCACATTTGGCTTACATGGGTGCTGGAGAATTGAACCGGGATCCTTTGGCTTTGCAGACAAATGCCTTAACCACTAAGCCATCTCTCCAGCCCACACAATTTTCTTAGGTATGACTTTTTGATTCAATACAAATATAAATACCCAGGATTTTTTTTAATGGAAAATTAAGTAAGACTTGAATTCATTATGTGTCAATAAAGTAATTCTCAATTTTTATTTAAAGTTTTTTTGTAATCATGTGCAGTTAGATACTGAGCAGAGTTAACTCATCCAAGTATTAGTCAGTATTTAAAACAACTGAAACTGCGTTTATGGATTGTCATGTCAATTCAGAATCCAAATATAAAGATAGAAAATAAACGTTGGGGCTGGGGAGATGGCTCAGCCAGCAGTTAAAGGTGCTTGCTTGCAAAAGCCTACTGACCTGGGTTCAGCCCAGGTTCAATTCCTCAGTACCCACATATAGCCAGATGTGCAAGGTGGCACATGCATCTGGAGTGCATTTGTAGTGGCAAGAAGTCCTGAGATGCTCCTTCTCTCTCTCTTTCTTGCTCTCCTTTCAAATAAATAAAGTTAAATATATTTTTAAATGGAAAACAAAGAAAAATAAACTTCTAGTACTATTGAACCAAAGGGAAGAAAAAATAAAGGGCATATACAATAAAATTGGAAACAGGAGAACAACAGGAGAAAATCAATAGAACAAAAGCTAGTTCTTTGAAAGAAATCAATAAAATGGATAAATCTGTAGCAAGACAAGAAAAGGGAAAAAAACATAAGCCCCCAATAGCAAGAATAAAACAGATGCTAAACCACAGAGCCTGCAGATGCCAAAGATATGATAAAGAAGTATAAACAATTATATACTCATAAATTTGACAACTCAGAAGAAATGAACTTGAAAATCCGCAGCTGCCCAAACTGAGCTAAGATGAAATAAGGCAACTAAATAGCCCTCTGAACATTAAATTGAATTAATAATTTGAAAGCTTCTGAAAATGTCATTTCTAGTTACAGATGGTTTCACTAGAGAATTCCAGCAAACATTTAAAGGAGTAAACTCAATTTTATACAATCATTTCCAGAAAATAGAAAAAACTCCTAGTTTCATTGTATGAAGGTAATTCTTACATAATATTAAAATCAGACAAAGTCAAAATAGTGCAAGAGAACTACTCACTAATATTTTCTCAGGATCTTGGGTGGGAAAAGTATACAACAAAATATTAGACAAATTGACTCTAGTAACATATAGAAACAACCAAACTCTTTTATAGTTTGGATCTGAAAATACCCACTCCCCCCAAGCCTTGTTTTGAAGGTTTGGTTGCTAGTCTGTAACATTATTGGGAGGTGGTGGACTCTTTAGGAAGTAGAGCTTCGTGTAAGAAAGTTTGGTCACTGGGGGTATGCCCTTGAAGGAGAAGTTGTCATACTCTTTTTTTCTTCCTAGCTATAAGAAATCAAACAGCTTTCCCCTACCAGACATACTGCTATGACATTCTCTTTGCCAAAGAACTGAAAGCAATAGAGCCAATCAAACATGGGCTTAAACCTCTAAATTCATCAGTCAAAATAAGCCATTCCTCCTGGAAACTGATTTTTCTCAAATATTTTGTCATAGTAATGGATGGCTAGCTAAAACAAGTGGCATTTATTCTGGGTATATGCAATTGGTTCAACATTTGAGAAGTCAAACAATGTAATCTACTATGTCCCCCTGCTAAGGAATAAAAAATCATATGATCATGTGTTAGATGCAGGAAAACACTTGACAGAATCAAATATTCATAATGAAAACCTTTAGTAAATTAGAAATACACGTGAATCTCAAGTTGATAAAATACATCTACAGAACATAGATAGGCAGGCAATGTCATATGCAATATTTAAAGAATCAAGACAAGGATGCTCATCTTATTTAACATAGTATTGGAAATTTTACCCACTTCATATAGAAAAAAGGAAGAAGAAAATTATATGTAGGCATGTTAGAATGAAATAAAACTATTTCTATTGTAGATGACATAATTATCTGAATAGAAAACTCCAAGGAATCCACAAAAATACTCCTAAAACTATTCAGTTCAGCATGGCTGAGCAGTGCAATATCAACATAGTGAAATCTCTCATATTTCTACATTTAAAGAAGGATCACTTGGAAATCAAAACCAAAACAGCATTAACATTAACAGTTTTTCCAAAGAAAATGAAATGAGTAGGCATAAACATGCATATATCTGGCATGTATGTGATGAATGCTATGAAAGATTGATGACAAAAATCAAAGTCCTAAATAAATGAGGAGACACTATTCTTTTAAAAAATTTTTTTTTGTTTATTTTTATTTATTTATTTGAGTGTGACAGAGAGAGAAAGAGACAGAGAGAGAGAATGGGCGCTCTAGGGCTTCCAGCCACTGCTAACGAACACCAGACGTGTGTGCCCCCTTGTGCATCTGGCTAACGTGGGTCCTGGGGAATTGAGCCTTGAACTGGGTTCCTTAGGCTTCATAGGCAAGTGCTTAACCACTAAGCCATCTCTCCACCCCACTATTCTTTTTTAAAAATTATTTTATTGATTTACTTGAGAGAATGAGAGAGAAGAGAGAGAGAGAGGGAGAGAGAGAATGGACATACTAGGGCTTCTAGCCACTGCAAACAAATGCCAGATGCATGTCTTTAAGCTTCCCAGGCAAACGCCTTAACCACTCAGACATCTCTCCAGCCCAACACTTTATTCTTGAATTGTAGGTCTAATATAATAAAAGTTTAGATAGTACTTTTGTAAGAAGAGGAAGGACAGGCATATTCTGATGGAAGACATGTCTTAACAAAGCTAAAACAATCTTCAGAAACATGGTCCAAGGAATCACTCTACCCAGTATTCAAACCTACTATCAGAATGATCCAACCTGCAACTCTTGGATTGTGTGTGACATGTAGCCAGAGATATCTTTGAATGTGGCCCAGCATAAAATCATAAACTTACTTAAAACATTTTTTGTGCAATTTTTCTTTTGTAACCAGAATGTAGGCTCTTGATTGTGAACCGTGTAGGTGACAACAATTGGATTATAACATCATAAGGTTAGACATACCCAATAAAGCCTAGGCAAGATACAGTGGAATTAGCAAAGTGATTAAAAACACACAGCAAACTCATAAACACACGAGGTATCTCAATTAATATTTGTCAGTGGTGCAAAATTAATTCCATGAAGTCTTTTCACTTCTGGAATTGGAAAATCATGGAGGAAAATTAAACTTGAATCTAATTATTTTATTTTATACAAAAATTAAATCAAAATGAATCATAGACATAAGTGTAAGGCATAAAACTTTTAGGAAAGCAATAACAGAAAATATTTGAGATCAGGCAAGAGTGTTTAGACTTGACACTATAACCAAAATGTATAGAAACTGAAAATTAACAAACTGGACCTCATCAAATTGTTATCCCCCAAAAACAGCCCTTTAAAGAGGGCTTTAATAAGGAGCAGCTTAGCCATCTCTCTAGTTGACTGGAGGCAGAGGAGAAGGAACATGAGAGTATGACCCAGTAGAAATATGGTCAATATGGAATATGTTCCCAAAAATCAATTCTCAACTTACAAAAATCTGATAAAGAAAAACATTATAGCACTGGAGAGATGACTTAGTGATTAAGGCACTTGCCTGCAAAGGCTAATGACCTAGGTTTGATTCCCCAGTACCCACGTAAAGCCACATGCACAAAGTGGCACATGTATCTGGCATTCATTTGCAGTGGCTAGAGGCTCTGGCATACCCATTCTCTCTCTTTTCCTCTTCTCTCTCCTTGCAAATATATAAGTAAGTAAGTAAATAAAAAAATATTTAACAAAAATAAAAAAATTATAGGCACAGTAGAGATCACCATATACCTATCCAAAAGACTAAAATTAAAAATGGCAACACCACCAAATGCTGGTGAGAATATAGAGAAACTAAAACAAATGGGCAATCCCCAGGAAATAAGAGCAGAATCAACAGAAAGTTGTAACATATTAATATCTCCCCAAACCGAAAACAACCTGTGCGACCTTCAGGAGATGACTGACTAAACAAACTGCTCATTTATACAGTAGTATACTACACCTTAGTTAAAAGAACTCTCCCAGTCATGTGATGACTCTCCGGGTTACTATAAAAGTTTAAAAAAAAAGCCTATCCTAAAAGGTAACATGTCATATTATTTAATTTATATCATGTTCTTGAAATTATATAGAACCAGAGAGCAGATTAGTTTGCAAGTGTGCTGGGACTGGAATAGACAGGTATGAGTATGAATGGGAAACAGAGGGGCTGTAGGTATTGCTGACTGGTAGAGAGCTTGCTCAGCATGCTCAAGACCCTGGATTTGATCCCCAGAACCACAACAAGAAAAGAAAATGGCAAACGCTCCTTGCGACACTGGAGTTGTTCTGTATCTTGCCATGGCAATGATGGCAGCTGGTTAGAATGCTGTACTCTAGTTTTGAAGCTTTGGCCACAGAGGAAGCCAGGAGCAGGTGCTGTGATAGTCTTGAATGCAACTGGACTGCATTGAGGAGCATGTAGGACAGTAGTGAAGAACTCCTCTGGCTGTGTCTGAGATCCCCTTTCCCAAGAGGATTAACCCAGGAGGAAACCCACCCTGAATGGGGGTACTACTGTTTCATAGGCCCTGAAGGAATAAGAAAGGTCAAAGAAGAAACTAGATGGCACCGTCTCTCTCTCTCCCCACTTCCTGGCCACAACAATGAACTGCTCGGCTCCATTACACCCTCCCGGTCACAGGAGACTGACACCACCAGGAGACATCGTGTACCTGTCCTCCCTCTGAGTTGCCTTGGTCAGGTACAACCTTCCTTGGAAAACTGGCTAATGACAGAGTCTATATTATTTCTTGAAACTGCCTATGAGGGCTGGAGAGATGGCTTAGCGGTTAAGGCACTTGCCTGTAAATCCTAAGGACTCATGCTGGACTCTTCAGGTCCCACATAAGCCAGACGCACACAGTGACACACGTGTGCAAGGTCACACATGCACACTAGGGGGCGCACTCATCTGGAGTTCAATTGCAGTGGCTGGAGACCCGGGTGCAACAGTTCTCTATCTCTCTCCTTCCCTCTGATAAAACAAAAAGAAGCAGAAAATGCCTATGAGTCACTCATTACCTGAAATTAAAAGTTTAATTTAAAAATCACCAGTTTTCTTCTTTTTCTATTGTCTAGTTATTTGATTATAACTTAGAACTATTAAGACCAGTAGAAGACAAAGGAGTCCAATTACATATGTTTATGGAAAGACAACAGAGTTTTTAGTCTATCTTACAAAATACTCATACTTATCATATTAATGATCTATATTATAATTATGTGATTATTTATATTCCCATGTGGAATATTGAAAACCAAACAGAATATATGGCATTACCTACTCAGATCTCTTCTGGAACAAGGTGGTGTTTGAAAAAACAAAAACATGTGGGGTGTGCATACAATCTCTGTCTTGCCATACAAAATGTTAGAAAACGTTCTTTCTGTCTGAATCCATTGAAGCAAGGATAGGTATCATATTTCCCTGTCTTCACTGCTCAGGCTTATTAATGAGTTTTATTCTCTGATGATGACATACTCATTAACCACAGTCTGTGTGGGTTGATCTTAATTAGGTTAATTCCATACTGGAAAGTGAAAAGCTCGGCATTTCTATGCAAAGAAGTACTGTCTAGAAATTGAACTGGAGGATTAGAAGCCAAGTCCCCGGGACGGACATTATCCTTTGTCCCATTGTGTATGAACCTCAGTTGACGTGTGTATATTCTGGTCTCCATTACTTTTTCATTCATTTATCCAACTGACATTTATTGAAGACATGATGTGTTCATAAAAGTATACTGAAATAGAGTGAAAAGATAAATAAAGTTCTATCCTCAAATAGACTTCAAAGGAGCATGCTGCCAGAAACGTAAAGATTATAAAATAGAAAGCTTTAGAGTATAAGTTATGGCTGGTATAGGCATAGGAAAGTCAGCATTCAGAGATTTTTTTTATGTGTGTGTGTGTGTACCAGAAACCTGGGAAAGTTTCACGGGAAAAGTGGTAAATGAGGTAGGGTTGTCAAGAAGGCCAGGCTTAGACAGGATGGGATAGAGCAGGACCAGGGGATGAGGGACCAGGGGCTCTGGAACGGCAAGCGAAGTCTGAGGTCAGGCTGATAGTGCCATGATCTTGCTGCTCACCTCGTTCCACCAGACTTGCTGGATCCCACGATTCCACACTGGCAGGTCCCATGGCTATTTCGCAAAAGCGGTGCATCAGCCATCAGCAAAATTCTTACTGGTTTCCATAGATATTGAGCTTTTGAGATTAAAGGTGTTCAAATATCTAAATTACCTCAATAATTTTTTAGAAATTATTTCACTAACAATAAAGTTGTTAGAAGAGCAAAGCTAAACAGCAGCAGAAGGGTAACTTCTGGAGGACTAAGGGTTAAAAATGGCTGTACAAGGGAAGTTTGGGGTTCCACGGTGATATCTAAAGGAAAATCAATAGTCTTCATCATAGACCTCTGTTAGAAAGAGGCAATCTTTCCCAACATCAATGTGAGAATTTTTCTTTTTTCTTTCTTTTTGTTTTTTAGCTTTTGGCTGGTGAAACTCAGTCTGGTACATAATTTATGTGCATAATTATGTTTACCTATCGTTAACCCTCTGAAGAGCTTGGGAAAGGTGCTAGGATTTTTATATTTTCATATCATAGTTAATTGGGGAAGTTTATTTTTGTGTTCATCCATACACTTTCATATTAGACAGTGGGCAGAGTTCAAATGCCAGCCAATGTAGGTGTTTTTTTTTTTTTGTTTTAAACAAATCTGTCTTTTCTATCCATTTTCCCGAGGATATGGGCATGCTGGTGTGCGTAACGTGTATGAGTGTGTGCGTGTGTGTTGGAGACAAGAGAGAGGAGACATAAACAACGTGTCTATACCACATATGAACTATTGTAAATGAATCTTAAATTATATTGAAATTCTAAAAATCACTTCTCTTCACTGGGAAGTAATTTTTATTCTGGTAAAAAGTAGACAAATTAATGAGTCCTCTAATTATAAAACATGCAGTTTGGTTGGTGAATGTTGCTAAAGTCCCCCAAACCTCAGGTTGGATTTTGAAATTTTTCATCCATTAAAATAGTTATCCTTTATCATGCGCCACCTCTAATATGACTAATGGGTGACATCTTGAAACAATATATGAGTAAGGTCATGAAATGTGAGCACCAAGGATGGTCATTTCCATCCCTTCTCTTGCTCTCTAATTCCTATGAGATACAACAGACATGTTTGCATCCAAACATTAAAAAAAGAAAGAAAGAAAAATAGGGTTAGAGAGATAGCTCAGCAGTAATGTGCTTCCTGCACAAACATGGATCTTGTGGGGACTTGAAATTACTGGCTTCAATCTCCGGAGCTCAACTTAAAAACCTGGGCATAGGGCTGGAGAGATGGCTTAGCAGTTAAGGCGTTTGCCTGCAAAGCCAAAAGATCCTGGTTCAATTCTCCATGAACCCAAGTAAGCCAGATGCACAAGGGGTTGCATGCATCTGGAGTTTATTTGAAGTGGCTGGAGGCCCTGGAGTGCCTATTCTCTCCCTCCCTCTTTTGCTCTCTCATATAAATAAATAAATAAATAAATAAATAAGATATATTTAAAAAATCTTGAAAAACCTGGGCATGGCTACACACACATCTGTAACCCTAGTATTGTGGGGAGCAGAAGTGGGAGACTAGAGAATCTCTGGGGATCAAGAGACACCCAGAGACTCTGTTCAGAGGGAACGGCAGAAACAGAGGTACAGAGAGGCCGAGGCCAGGAACCCAGATGTTGAGGCTCACCCCTATGGTTTCAGCACTTCAGAGGCCTAGACAGGATCCCTATGAATTCAAGGACAGCCTGGGGCTAAAGAGTGAGTCACAGGTCAGCCTGGGCTAGAATGAGACCATGCCTCAAAAAGAGAAAACACGAAAAGACGGAAGAGGAGGAGGAAGAGAGGGAAGAGGGTTTAGCGGGTGAGCTGTATTTCAAACATCCAAACATGTAGGAGGCTTAAGAGTTATTTGTTTATACACACAACCACACCACATGCACACACACCCCACACAAACCTGCCCATTGGATGCTCACAGAGCAAATGCTTCTAAGCCCAACACTGTGGATGGAAGTTCTAGAGAGCCGTGTCAGCCCTAACCCACCACCTGGCAGAGACTCTGAGGTACTCCATTGGTCCATGACGTCTGCTCTCCACTCTGATGTGTGGGTTTTGCCTTAATTTAATAAACAAAGTGGCTAAACCTTTTCTGCTCAATTCTTTTTAAAGCTGTACATTTTCTCAATCAGTCCCAAGACCTGGCCCATCCCACCAAAAAACAAACAAACAATGGTTTGTAAACTGATGTGGTAATGTCAAATGCCATCACACCATTCACGATTATCCAGTATGAGATTTCTTCATGCAAGGGCCTAGTGAACTCACCTGAATAAACTGGCCTCCACTATGCATTGCAGCATGAGATCAGAATTTTTCCTTTGGGGTAATACTCCATGTGGAAACGTTGAGTGTTTCTTTTAATAGCTGTAGTTACAGTTATTTCAAAGACTACCTAGATATTTGAATATTGTTGGGTAAAACTTTTAAAGCATTGATCCCAAATTGTGACTTGCCCACATTGGAAAACTCACTCCAGATCAGGCTGCCTGACAATTACTCTCAGGGTGAGGTTGGTACCTCTCCTGGCATTTAGGTTTTCTCTTGACATCTATACTTACCCTGATGTCAACATTAGGAATTAAAGTAGTTAAAAACAATAATAAAAGTGACACAGGGGACTAAAGAATTCGAGGAAATGTGATTCTGAAAGTATCTTTATCTTTTAAAAGTGTTAACAGATTGGAATTGTGAGCTTGTAGCTTTTGGCAAGCATGTTTATTTTGTACTGCTGGAAGTATTTGGCTTGGCAAATGCGTTTTGGTCAGGTAGACTCTCAGTGCAGGCCGTATATCACTTGAGTGGTGTCAGGACTGTTGGCATGAGCCCCCAGGACATGCAGCCAAGAGCAGTTATTTTTTTTTTAATGTTTTTATTTATTTATTTGACACACACACACACACACACACACACACACACACACACACACACACACACAGAGAGAGAGAGAGAGAGAGAGAGAGAGAGAGAGAGAGAGAGAGAGAGAGAGAGAGAGAGAGAGAATGGGCGGGCCAGGACCTCCAGCGACTGCAAATGAACCCCAGATGCGTGCGCCCCTTGTGCATCTGGCTAACGTGGGTCGTGGGCAAGTCGAACCTGGGTCCTTTGACTTTTGCAGGCAAACGCCTTAACTGCTAAGCCATCCCTCCAGCCCAAGAGCAGTTCTTATGTGAGCAGTTACCTTGGGTGGCAGGCACCATGTGGCCACGGACAGATGGCAGCTGCAGACCTTGGGTAGATGCGTAATTTCCACGTGATGTGCTGGGCCAGCTTGAGGAGGGCCCAGTCACCCCGCGGAGTGGGGAAGACACTGGCTGCTGAGGGCCTGTGTCAACTGTCTTCCTGCCTCATCTGGAGTGCTCTCCCAAATGGCGATTTTATTTTATTTCATTTTCTCAGCAAAACAGTACGTTTCAGTGCAATAGATTTGGCCACATGGCAGTTGTGAGGGCAGCGGTGGGGGAAGGAGAAGATGGACGACACATCCTATGCATGAACACTGACTCTTCCCCTGTGCTTGTTATTCCATCAGTATAAATAGCAACGTTCTCCACCTCTTGGACTATGGCTGCTGTAACTCATGGAGTTCAGGCCGTGTGCGTGCATGTGTGTGTGTGCGTGTGCGTGTGTGTACACACAGAGAGAGAGAGAACTGTGTTGCTTGTTTGGGGAAACCAGACCAGATGGAACACTTTAGGAGGCAGAAGGACCATCTGCTGCCACGAGACCCGCGGCCTTGCTGCTTCTGCAGGACCCTGGGTGAAGGTGACCGCCCGCCCGCGCTAGCCGTCCACTCACCCTGGGCAGCGGGCAGGGCCGACAGCCAGCTGGGCACCTGCGCTCTGACAAGCGCGGTGCACCCACGGCGTGCAGAGCAGCGCCCCTCGCTCTTGGCTGTGCGTGCTTTCCTCGTGCTGAGAGCACCTCGGCCCTCCCAGCCGCGGGCCGCCCGTCCGAAGCACCTGGCGGCCGCCTCCAGATTCCTCGGAGCGCGGTGGCCGCGACCTCCAGGCGCCCTGCCTGCTCCGGAAGCACTGGGTTTGGCAGGGCCGACTTTCCGACCCACTAGCGCGGCGGACCCGGGTCTGCGGCGTGCGGATCCACCGTTCGTGGTACTGTGTACGCATCCCGGCTCCCTGTCGTCGAGGCACGGAAGAGATCAGGCTCCGCGGTGCCTTCCTGGCTGAGGCTTGGGCCCCATCGCGTGCTTAAGGGCTTCGAAGGGGTGGAGATGCCGCGCCTTTGAGTAGATGAAAGGGAATGGAAGGGAAAGCTTATTTAAAGATAATCTCTTGCTGAACCAAGCAGGCACCTCAGTCCTCAGCTTTGGAGAGCCTGGGAGAGGAGGGATGGAGCCCCAGCTGCCCCCAGCCCGTCTCAAGCGCCTGCTTCGTCACCTGACTCTTGCAGCCCACCAGCCCTTCCCTCACTTGGCTCCTTTACATGCAAAATATTTAAATCAGATGCCTAGCCATTTAGAGTAGCTTAATTCCATTTTTTTTTTTGAAGTTAAAATGAAAGGAGAAAAAAAAAAAAAAGACCTGTTTTCATTTATTGAAACAGGGAGGAACTCTGTAAGGCCAAAGGATCAAAATGTTTATTCTCAGTTTGATACCAAATTCATCACCTTTATGGTTCAATGAGTTTTCTGGCTGATCATTTTATGTTTCCAAGGTCTTGACAGTTTTATATGTATGTGAGAAACAAAGATCAAAGTGTTTCTGGAAAAAAAATGTGCTAGAAAAGAAAAATAATTACCCACGTAAAACTACAACCCAAATATACTGATTTTTTTCCACGTAATTCCTCAATCATTTTCTAAAAATGGAAGCATTTAACTAAAATTCATTGCATACATATTTGAACCAACTCTCAGCACTGTTCTCTTCTTGGATTGTGCTCGTGGGCGGAATGGCCGGTACCAGCCTTTCATGCTGGCATCAGTGAGGGCAAGCAGGACTTACGGAAGACAGGTTCATTGGTGACTACGGGGGCGGGGCTGTTGCTGCTTGATTTTCCTCCCTGTGTCCAGAAGGGCGGATTCAGCAGGAGGTTTGTCCCCGGGAGACTGGAGTCTGATCAATTTTGGTGGGAAATGCAAAAGCATGGCTATTGTGGGGACATTTGTGCAGTGAGGGTGGGAGTTATCTCTAAGCAACCAGTCTTCTGGAGCCACTATTTTCTTTAATAGCTGAATAAACTAGATGGTTGCCAGACACAACTTTTCTGTATTTCCAGATTTCCTAGAGTGACTTTTTCTGTGCTTCTCTCTCTGAGTGCCACCTGCCTCCTTGCACAGTCCTCTGGCAGCAGTGGGGTTGCCTTCCTGTACAGTGCTGGGGCACCCCTTGATTGCCGGCTGGGCATGTGTGTCTGGAGCACACTTGAAAGTAGATGGAACCCTACAGCTGAGCAACACAGCAGCTGGAAAAATAAACAAAACCCCTTTTCCTTTTTCACCCCCCCACCAAATTATTAACTCAGGGTTGATATGCATGACAGAGTCTATGGAAGACACCATATCAGAGTGGGGAACACTTTATAGGCCTAATAAAGGAAGGAAAATAGCTCACGTAAACGCCTGAAAGTAATTCCACCTTCTTCCTAATCCTTTTCTTCAAAAGGGGATAATGACAGCTATTTTTTTGCCTTTATACATGGCTTAGGCACAAAGGAGGGGGAAGGATGAGATAAGACCTTATGTATGGGTTTAAAAAAACTGTGTTTTGTTTATTTTTATTTATTTGAATGTGACAGAGAGAGTAAGAGGGAGAGAGAGAATGAATGGGCTCTCCAGAGCCTCCAGCCACTGCAAAGGAACTCCAGATGCGGGCGCTCCCTTCTGCATCTGGTTAACGTGGGTCCTGGGGAATTGAGCCTCGAACAGGGGTCCATAGGGTTCACAGGCAAGCGCTTAACCACTAAGCCATCTCTCCAGCCCATGTATGGGTTTTTAAGACAGTGGCAAAGTCCCGGCTGAAACCCGAGACCCCTGGCTTCATCCCCACTGGCCACTTCACGTTCTATATTCTGCCATGCATTCAGTCTTTTCCAGACCAAGAGCAAGGGGAAAATATAGCTCTTACACAGATGTATACAAACAACTTGCTCTTATCTGGCCAATTGTTTATTGATTTGAAAGTCTCCTTCCTACCCAAGGTCTTCCTTATATTGCCAATTAGCTTGTTCCTAATGGCTTGGTGTCAACATTAAGATCTTCTGATTAGGGATTTATAACTGCAATCTCTTTTTTTTTTTTTTTACTATTTTTATTGAGATGCAAAGAGTCACTGTGCTGTGCCATTCCATGCTCTTAAACATGACTGGTAAATGCATATTTAATTTGGTGGGTAAAACACAGGTAAATTTTTCCTATTATAACTGATTTATGAGAGGTAATGCAATCAAAGTCACTCTCCAATTATTCTTTAATCCTTCTAATCATTGCTGCATTGGATATAAAATCAACTAATGTTGTACCTATAAATTTTGTTTATTTGGTACTAAAGCAAAGTAAATTGAACAAGGATCATTACTTATAAAAAAATTAGAAAGTGCTGTATTTAGATAGAACCCTATGCAAAAAAGCTAAGTAGCCAGGAAAATCTACTCCTGGTAATAGGCTACTAGTCAACTGTTCCAAATAACATCATAAGAGGATCCAAATGGAACTAGAGGGATTATTCAGAGAAGTAATTACCTACTGAATTTAGGGAAATATTTGAGGATCTTATTTCTTGCAGTCTGAAATGAATTCTTACTTGTTTTTAAGAAATAAAGAGACACAGAAAACCTTTATTATTAAGAAACGTACACTACTTTCTCACTTCTATTATCTTGTTCTAAAATATTTTTATTTCTTTATAAGGAGTGAGAGGGAGAGAGATAAAATATGAATGGGTGTGCCAGGGCCTCTCGCCACTGCTTTGTGCACCTGGCTTTATGTGGGTACTGGAGAACTGAACCTGGGTTGTCAGGCTCTGCAAGCAAGCGCCTTAAGCCACTAAGCCATCTCTCCCACTCCTTACTTATTAGCATAATTAAAAATTCTGCCACATACTATAGGTTCAGTAGCTGTTTCATGTATATGATTGAAATTCTACACAGAATATATACTATGTAAAGGGGGAAAAAAACCACTTGGAAAAAAGGAATTTGAAGATCTCAGAAAATGTGAGACTAAGATGAAAACCATGGTACACAGGTGACATTGAGTGCCTGTCCGGTTCTTGCTCCATTTTGTGAGTGGGTTGTTTGACTTTTTATTGTTTAGGTTTTTGAGTTCTTTGTAGATTCTAGAGATTAGGCTTCTGTCAGTTGGATATGCAGCAAGTATTTTCTCCCATTCTGTGGGTAATCTATTGGCTCTGCTTATTGTATGTTTGTCTGTGAAGAAACGTTTCAGCTTCAGATGATCCCATCGGTTGAGTGATTGTTTAAGATCCTGTGCTACTGGGTTTTGTTCAGGAAGTCTTTTCCCATTCCTACATCGTGGAAAGTTCCTCGTATTTTTTTTTCTAGTACTAACCAAGTTTCTGGTCTTATATTGAGGTCTTTGATCCATTTGGACCTGATTGTGTGCATGGTGAGATGCATGGATCAAGTTTCAATTTCCTGCATATGGTTATCCAGTTTTTCCAGTACCATTTGTTGAAGATAATCACTATATAGTCTCACTCATCTACAGCTCCTAACCTGAATCTACCCAAGATGCCAACATACCTAGCAAGCATCTCAAGGACTGGACAATAGGGTGGTGGTGGGGGTGTTGGTGGGGGTGTCAAGGAGGGGGTGGAGGACACAAAACTGGACCCAAACAGCAATGGTACCATAAAATTCTACATCCTAAAAGACAAACCAAATGGCTGAACCTTCACCAGGCCCTTAGAGGGAATACCTGAGTCACAGGCCCTGGAGAGGGTACATTGAAGACTGACCTTAATCTTCTACTGCTTCTCTCTCTCTCTTTCTTTCTCCCTCTTCTCTCTAACTCTTTTATATTACTTATCTTTTTCTTCCTTCTCTTCATGGGTACTGACCTGTAACTCCCAGTACCAGCAGGTGGCTATCATCCACAATAAGCTTTTGATCAGAGAGACCCACAAGGTTTCCTAAAAGAATGACAGACTTCTGACAGAGTACTTGATGACCCACCAAAGGTTAGTGGTAAAACCCTACTGCTGAAGACCTCATATGCTATTGGCATGTAATGTGGAATGACATGGCTGGAAGCTGGAAGAGAGTCAGTCCCCAGACAGTTAGCACATCTAGTGCCAGAAGGTGTTAAGTGAGTGAGTGAGGGAAAATGGTCAATATCTGTCCAAGCAACTCATGTTATGGCCTAACCTACTTAGCAGCAAATAACATGTTGTGATGCTCACACAAGTGCAATAGTGGTGCACAGCCATGGTGGGAAACCAAATCAAGGCTAACTGATTCACTCAGTGGAACAGAACCCATAGCTGGAGCTGGGAAGCAAGCCAGAACCATATCCAAAAATGAGCCTGCTCTCCATTATCAAGCTACCACAAATCGTGGGCTACAAGAGGGCCTACACCTATTAAATTCTCTCTGAAAAAAATAATGGTTATCCAATTTATCTGGTGTTAACTTTACTCTCCATTGGAGAATCTGCTTCTCTTTTTAAGATAGATGCAGATCCTAAGGAGAGAGACACCCCATCATACCTCAAAAAGGCCCCAGCTGAAACTAAGAAAAATTGGCAAAACAAGCAAGAGTGCTGTTTTCTTGGTGAGCCTGGTACCAGCACAGGGTGAAGGAGATCGACACAGAGAACAATCAACTCCTACCAAATCAGATATCCAGAGACACAGAGGCTCCCAAGACCTCATCACTGAAGCAGACATAAAATGAACCCAACATGGCTCAGGGAAATTTGCGGGACAGGGGGCAGAAAGAATGTCACAGCCACATGCTGGGTCATGATACACAGAGACATTTCCTCCTACCCATAACTGATGGCTAACCCCATAATGCACGACCCATATACCCCAACAAGGAGGGTCCCTGTGAAGTGGGGAGAACAGAGAGGAGGTTATCAATGGTACCAACTTGGCTGTATTCACTGAGTACAAAACTAATAAAAAATCTGCATATTTCCAACAAGAGCTTTCACTACCTGTATCCCAAGTACCCAGGGATTGCCCTAGGCTGGAGCTCCAGGCTGCTGTGAGGAAGAGTCCTGTGGGCTGCTTAGCTGTAGCTGGACTTTTGGTAGGGTAGCCCATGTCAACATGGCAGAAAGCTGGACAAAGTCTACTGGGTAGAGAGCTGCCTCTGCTGTGTTTTGAGGGGTTTCTAAAAACACGTGTCTGTCACCAAATACTTCCCCTAGAAAGTGTCTGCCAGTTTCACTCACTAGTCTTTATTTTTTCCCCACAAAGGAGATCCTGGGCAGAGCCGTGAGTAGCCTCTGACTGCAGTGTATCAAAGGAATGCTCTCTTTAACTTGTGGAAGTATAGCGGCTTGATGACACATTCTACTGGGATCCAGAGGAGGTGGGACAAAGGCACCGTTTGGGAGTATGCTTAGTAGAGACAAAAAGCCTGTGGCTGGTGCTTAGCCGGGATCTGAGAATGAAGACAGTGAAGGAGGGTCCTGAGCAGCTCAGTCCCAGGTACGATGGGTCTCTGGCGGCAAAGGATGCTAGAGGTTGTTTTGAGAGGTGGAGGGCAGCTGATATGCAAGGTGGGGTGGGTGGTTCCCTACGTAAACTTACCACATGGTTTTGTAGCCAGTTCTTGGCTTTGAGCCAGGAAGGATCCTTTGATTTGGTGACAGCCATTTGTATAACTCATGAATGATTGCCAGACAGAGAAAGCAGAAGTCCCAGAACTCAGGGTGACATGGCGTCAGGCTCTCCTGGATTTCGTTTTGGAACAGGATTCTGTCCTCCACTGTGGACAGAGGTGGACCTGCTGCTTAAATTGCTAATATGTTGCAACCCAATAACCCACCACAACTGGAGATTTCATTACAACATTGCTTCATGTTTTCTTATTTTCAGTAGGACTGAAGAAAACAATAGTGTGGAAATGGAAGTGGGCCCTGCTGCTGCCTCTCTGGGTCCCAGGCTAGTCACCTGCAGGTCATGTGCACAAGGAAAGAGAGGGAGGAAGGACTGCCATCAGCCATCTTATCTGGTCGCAGCTCCGCCGCAAGCCATGGAAAGCCCGTGTAAAGAAAGCCACCCGCAGGAGGGGATCGTCTCACGGAGTCTTTCTGCCTGAGGAAGGTGGAGGGGAAATGTACTGGTAATTGGGTCAGGCTTCAGTAACCTTAAGTGCCATAACTTCTACTGGCTCCCCCCAAAAGGGCTCCCATCTACAAGAATGATTCGGACCGATAAAGAATTTGTCTGTTTCCCTGGACAGGAATTCAAAGAAGGTAAAATAAATGATTTCGGTCCGCTGGATGATTAAAGAACAGCAGTTTGGATTGTCAGTCCTGCCAGAGCACAAAATGCAGAATCAGGCACGCTTGTAAAGCTCTTGATGCAGATAAATGGGCAGCCGACATCTGCCTGAAGGTGAGCCACTGTCTCATGCAGTAACTGACAGCAGCGGGCAGAGAAAATGGCAGAGACGCAGGGCAAGAGGACAATTGTCCGCAAAGCCTGGGACATGGGTTTCAATGCTACATACAAGCAAGGGAAGGCAACTGTGCACCGTGAATATGACCCAGGGTCAGATCGTTTCTCATGTCATACGTTTAAAATCAGGCCTCACTAGCTGCTGCGTGTCCCATCAGAGCCAGTGTACACAGTGACACAAGCAAGTCCAGCATTTCCCCTGGCTCTTGTCCCGACCACCAGCTCACACTTTGCAGTTAGGACGCTGCTGCAACAATGATGTCAGTAGTCATGATTCTTCAGAAGGGAATAAAATAAGAATATTTTCCAAGGGCTGGAGATCAGAGTGGCAGAGCTTTTGCCCACTGTGTGTAAAGCCCTGGTTCTAGTAGCAAACAAACAAACAAAAAAAAGGGAAGTAAAAAAATGAGACAAACTAAATGTTTCTCAATACATTAAAATATTATTCTGCTAAAAAATGAGGTGTGTCTGTAAGTTTTTACACGAAAAATTATTAATAAAATGTATTTTTTAAAAAAAATAACTAAATAGGGAACATGTATACTTTAATTTCATTTTTGTTAAAAAAGTAAATATGCTTTGTTTATATGAGAAGACTATATAGAAGAGTTTATACAAAAGAGCACATAAGGAATGAATTTGAGGAATAAATTAAAAAGTAAAATATGGCTATTTAATTTTTACTGAAGAGAAATTTTTGCTATTTAAATTTTAATGATAACATATTTATTAAATTTTAAAGACAGACTATTCAGTTACTTTAAAAAAGGAAAATAATGAGAGAAAAAACAAAAACAGGTAATAGCTGTCTGCTGGGAAGATGGCTCAGCAGTTAACAGCACTTGTTTGCAAAGCTTGCAGGCCAGATGCACAAGGGGACGCACGCGTCTGGAGTTCGTTTGCAGAGGCTGGAAGCCCTGGTGTGCCCATTCTCTCTCTCTCCCTGTATCTGTCTTTCTCTTTGTCTGTCACTCTCAAAAAAAAAAAAAACTATTAAAAAGGGGATTTATTTGATTCACTTACAGCAGTCCAAAAATAGCTGTGTGAAAGCTTGAGAGTCAAGGAACCTGATAGCTATTCAGTTCACAAGGCGGGTGCCTCAGCAGTCCTACCCTCGCACCTCACGCCTAGTGGATTCCTGGAGAGCCGCTGGTCTTCAGCCCATGTTGGAAAGCTGAGAAAACCTGGTTCCAATGCTAATGAAGGATAGCTGAACAGGATAGATGAAAAAGCACTGGCTAGCAAGCAGCACAGGCAGCCAGGTGGAAAGGGGCTGTATTGCTCTCAGAGCTTCCTTTCATATAGACCACAGCTGGGAGGCCACCTGCTCTGGAGGAAGGACCCCTTCCTTTAATCAATCTTTCCTGGAAGCAGTCTCAGAGATCTGCCCAGGAGGAATGTCTATGGATTCCTAATCAGGTCAAGTTGACAACATAACGTAACCATCACAAGTTCACCCCTTGTCAGCTTGACACCAACCATATCTCCATATATCATGCTTGCTTGATTTCCAAGTGAAGACAATAACAGGGTTGTAGTTCTGCTTGACATGATATAACTATCCCATGTACAACTGGAAATGCCCAGCCTTTCCTCCCCAATACATAGTAAGGTCCCTTGAGGAAAGCTTGGTCTTATCTGCCATCTTAGTATCCCGCCCAAAATTGCTTCTGACCAAGGAACTTGCTTCACAGCCAAGGAAGCGTGACAGCGGGCTCATGCTCATGGAATTCACTGGTCTTGCCACGTGTTACACCATCCTGAGCAGCTGGCTTGATAGAACAGTGGAATGGTCTTTTAAAATTTTATTTTATAAGAGGTTGTACTCTTACTCCCTTGCCTCCATTCCTGTTTTCCCGAGGGCCCTCCTCAGTGAGGTTATTGGTATTCACTGTGGAGTCATGAAGGCCTCAGTCTCTGTTGGGGCCAGGGGCCTCAGGGTGTTCCTAGCTACTCTGTGGCTGTTCCAAGCTTTCTGCCCCCTCTTCTGCAATGTTCCCTGAGCCATGAAAGGCTTGTTAGCAGTCTGATTTAGCATTGATTTCTCTGTAGCATCTGTATATCTGCTCTGATGGGTTTGGATTGACCACAGTGTCGGTCACTGCCATCCTGTAGCTGGTTTCCAGGCTAAAAGTGAGACCAGTGCTCATGTTACCACTTCCTCTGAAATTTCATGCATCATTGGAGGAATCATAGCAGTGGAATGGCTTTTTAAAGAAATAGTCTTTTCAATGCCAACTACATGGTAATTGTCTGGAAGGATGGGGTAGGATTCTCTAGGAGGCTATATATGCTCTGACTCAGCATCTAATTGTGGTGGTTTAATTCAGGAGTCCCCCATAAACTTAGGGGTTCTGGATGCTAGGTTCCCCAGCTGATGGCAATTGGAAATTAAAGCCTCCTGGAGGTGGTGTATTGTTGGGGGTGGACTTATGGGTGTTATAGCCAGTTTCCCCATGCCAGTGTTTGGCACATTCTCCTGTTGCTATGGTCCACTTTATGTTGGCCAGGGGGTGATGTCCACCCTCTGCTAATGCCATCATTTTACCGTGTCTTTGTGGAGCTCCCCCCTTGGGTCTGTAAGCCAAAATAAACCTCTTTTTTCCCACAAGCTGCTCTTGGTTGGGTGATTTCTACCAGCAATGCGAACCTGACTGCAACAGTAAAGTGGTACCGAGAGTGGGGTTGCTGCCGAGTGTGGTGGCGCACGCCTTTAATCCCAGCACTCGGGAGGCAGAGATAGGAGGATTGCCATGAGTTTGAGGTCATCCTGAGACTCCATAGTGAATTCCAGGTCAGTCTGAGCTAGAGTAAGACCTTACCTAGAAAAAAAAGAAAAAAGAGTGGGGTTGCTGCTAGACACCTGACTGTGTGGCTTTGGCCTTTGGGAGGTGATTTTCCAGAGGAATGTGAAAGGATTTGAAACCGTGGCCTAAGAGATAGATGCCTTGCAGTGCTGTAAGTATAGCTTGATGGACTATTCTGGTCAGAGCTGAAAGACCTGAATGCAGTAAGAACTATGGACTGTGAGGTTTGGTTTATGAGGGTTTAGAAAGAGCTTTGCCTGGACTGAGCTACAAGTACTTTGTGTAAGAGGCTTGCTGTTATAGCCAGGTCCTGAGAAGTTGTGCAGGGTTGCATTGTGTAGAAATGGACTGGTGTGAAAAGAGGGATGTGGCACAGAAAAAATGAGATATTTGAGTGAAATGCTGCCTGTTCAGCTGCAATTGAGAGATTATAACCTTTGATATTGGTCTAGCTGACCTGCCCTGGGGCAATAGGAAGAATGTAGACTGTTTTAAAGGGGCCTGAGTGCTTATGGAGTGTCCTGTTCTTCAAAGTCTGCTTTATTCCCCCCCTGGATTAACAAATTGGCACCCTACCTGGTATTGTGGGGTATAACAAATGCAGGAAAGAGAGGGTCATTGATTGCAACATGGTTTTGTGTTTTGGAAATGGCCATGGTCTGTGTGAAACAGGTTAGCTAGATACCTGTATGGGGACTCAGTGGCACTGTGAGGATGAAGTGTGGCTTGCAGTGGAGACCCAGTGGAGATGCTGGGACCACGAGATGACTGTTAAGAAAACCTGCCAGCCCTGGATGAAGTTTTCCAGGACTGTGAGTAGCCTAGCTGGAGGGACGGAATTGGAACTTCAGAGACTTGTTGCTGGGTAGAATTATGAGACTTGGAGACTTGTCACTGACTAGAGTTGTTGGACTTGGAGCTACAGTGTTTGATGTTTGCCTGTTTTAAATCTTGTATTGATTGAATATTTCTTTGCTATGCCCAATACCATCTTTTGCAATGTGTTTATTCTGTGTCATTATGGGCTTTTGGGGGATTTGGTTTTTGGTATTATGATTCACTTAAAAGACCTTGGACTATGGGGATGTATGAACATCATTGGAACTGATAAAAACTATGGGGACTTTTAAAGTTGGATGAATGCATTGCATTTTACGTCATGCATAGATATCAGTTTATGGGGACCAGGGGCGGAATGTGGTGGTTGGATTCAGGTGTCCCCCATAAACTTAGGTGTTCTGGATGCTAGGTTCCCCAGCTGATGTCAATTGGAAATTAAAGCCTTCTAGAGTCAGTGTATTGTTGGGGGTGGGCTTGTGGGTATTATAGCCAGTTTCCCCATGCAAGTGTTTGGCACACTCTCCTGCTGCTATGGTCCACCTATGTTGGCAGGGGTTGATGTCCACCCTCTGTTCATGCCATCTTTTCCTCCTGCCATCATGCAGCTTCCCCCCTTGAGCCTGTAAGCCAAAATAAACCTCTTTTTTCCCCCACAAGCTGCTCTTGGTTGGGTGATTTCTACCAGCAATGCAGACCTGACTGCAACACCAACATATGGTACAGCTTCTCCTGTAGTCCAGATTCACGGGTCCAGGACTCATGGGGTGGAAATGGGAATGGTACCACCATCCCAAGTGACCCATTAACCAAATTTTGCTTTCTGTTTCCACAACCTTACACTCTGCTGGCCTAGGGGTCTTGGTTCCTGAGGAAAGTGGGAAGTGCTTTTGCCAGGAGGAGCAAACAATGTCCCATCGAAGACTTCCCCCTGGCCACTTTGGGCTCCTGATGTCCTTGAGTAAACAGGCTGAGAAAGGAGTAACAGTGGTAGCAGGGGTGATTGGTCCAGACTACCAAGGGGAAATTGGAATGCTCCTCCACAATGGAGGAAAGCAAGAAAGAGTATGTCTAGAGTGCAGGCGATCCCTTAGGGCACCTCTTGGTGTTATCATGCACTGTGATCAAGGTTGATGGGAAAGTACAACCCAATCAAGGCAGGGTGATAAATGGCTCAGATCCTTCAGGAATGAAAGTATGGGTCACCCCTCCAGGTAAAGAACCAAGACCTGCTGAGGTGCTTGCTAAAGGTGGAAGAAATACAGAATGGGTGGTAGAAGAGGGTAGTTATAAATACCAGCTGAGGCCACAACCAGCAGTTACAAAAAACAAAAGGATTATAATTGCCACGAGTGTTTCTGTCCTACTTTGTTAAGTATGTTTAGGAATATGTATAGCTGTTGAATTTATATTTAAATTATGGTATATTAGAGACTGTCTTGAATCTCAGGTGAGGCTTTGGGCTTTTGAACAGTGTTAAAATTAATAAGGTCTATGGGGACTTTTGAGGTTGGGCTGAGGGCATTTTGCATTGTGAGACGGCCATGAGTCTATAGGGGCCCAGCGATGGATGTGGTGGTTTGAATGTAAATGTCCCCCATAGACTTGAGTGTTTTTGATTAAACGTCCTACTTAGCCCCCAGCTGGTAGAGTCTTTTGGGAGGTGAAGTCTTCCTGTACGAAGTGTATTCTGGAGTGGACCTTGGGGTTGATGAGTCCAGCCGAGTGTGGGTTCAGAGCCAGCTGCTCTTGCTAGCCTCTCCCTGCTGCAGGCATGTGACAGTGTGAGCCAGCTTCTCCAGCCATGGAAGCTCCCCTTGACACTACAAACCTGAAACCCTCTTCTCCCAGCAGCTGCTTTAGACGTGGTGTTTTGTCCCAGCAACGTGCAGGTGACGACAAGAACTCTGTTATGAGCGAAGGGCTCTCTCGTTCTCTGGTTTGCCCAACTGCCTTGTCATTTGTTTCTGAGTGATTTATCACAACAGAAAACTCATGCAAAATAAAAAAATTGATTTTAAATACCTATTTCATTATGAAGGGAGAAAATGCACTTTCAGATAAGGTTTTAAAACATCCTGAGGCGGCGAGTTACTGTGTAAAATAGTTTATGTTCCTTTTCCTGCGCCAGCAGTCCTTTAAAAAGCAGGTGTTCTGGATCCTTGAGATGACGAATAGCTTTATAACTAACTGGACGAAGAGCAGAGGACACTCGGGTCCTCTGCCAAGTACAAAAGCCAGAGAGAAGCTTTTGCAAAGTGGACGTTTTCTGTAACAATCCCAAAACAGGGGAAGCTGGAAGCTTAGGGAGCAGTAAGTGCACAGCTTGGTCACTTTGAAGGCTGACATGTGCTTTGCTCAGGGCATGCCTTTACACAGATCTCTTAAACAAAGAGATTTTCCCTTCAGCCAAGTATTGAAGATATGAGAGCTTTTCTGCTTTCGGCTTATATGACATCCCATCAATGTTTCATAGTCTAGTTGGAGGGAGAGTCTTGTCATGAGATCTGGTGTGCCCTGGGTGCTTACGGCAATGACAATAAAGGCTCGTGTGCTGGTTGTTTTGGAGGGTGCGGGAGGGAGGTTTGGTGCAGAGCGGCATAGCCTTGCACAGTCTTCTGTCTGGAAAAGCACCTCTATCGCCAGGACATCATACAGTCTGCAGCCCTGAGTCACAGAGCCAGAGGGTGGGGTGGTGTTTGCTTCTGTTTCTTATACTCCTTTCCTTATTTTTCTGACATTTACTGATGTGTTTTCTACCAAGCATCAATTGTTTTCAATACTATCTAACTGCCATGTCTATCTGTTACACTACATGTAAACCTCAGATGGCTAACTACCCGGTTTTTTTTTTTTTTTTTTTTTTGACAACATTACTATCCATTTTGATCAATGGGATGGGATGGATGGTTAGGGAGCAGATATGATCAGGATGATATCTCATTCCTTTAGAATGACTTGTCCAGTAGGAATACAATGTAAGAAAAACATGTGATTTTAAGGACTTTAGCAGCTGTACTTGAAAATAACACATTGTGGTGGGTAGGATGTGAAAGAACCCCACAGTCTCATGTGTTTGTGATTGAGCCTCATCTTTAATCCCCAGCTGGCAGAGCCTCAGTGGCAGAGGTGTGGCTCCAGAGGGTGGCCTTGGAATCTTACAGCTCAGCCTAGCTGTCCAGTGCCGCAGTGCTTACCCTTGGTCCTCCCTGATGCTGTAGAACTGTGGTGCCTGGCTGTCTGCTTCTGCTTTCCCGCCTTGATGGCAATTCCCCTCAAATGGTAAGCCATAAACAAACCTTTTCCTTCCCTAAGTTGCTTCTGGTCAGGTGTTTTGTCCCAGTAATGAAAAGGTAGCTGCTTGATAAATGAAAATAGCTTGAATGTTTTTTACTTAATCCAACATGCAGAAACAAATCCAATTATAAATTAGATACTCTACATTCTTTTTTCCACACCAAGACTTTGGAATTCAATGTGTATGTTATATTCTTAGCCCATCTTAATTTAGATTTTTCAAGTGTTCTATAACTATGTGTGTCCAGGGGCTGTATATAGAAATGTATTTGTGGTGCCCATACATAATATTACTTCTGAGTACTCAACTGGATGTTGTGAATATAGAGTTGATATTATTTTAAAAAAATATTTCCTCAAATCTGTACTAAAATTCCAAAATTCCCACCCCCAGTCAATATATCTATTAAAAGTCATTTCCAAGGCTGAGGGGAATGATTCAGGTGGATAAAATATTTGCAGTGCAAGCACCAGGACCTGAGTTTGAATCCCCAGCATCCAGTGCCAGAATGGTATGGTGGCCTTCCTGCCAGCCTGGCACTTGAGATCCAGAGTCAGGAGGCCAGTGGTAAGCTGGTTAGCTAGACTAGCTGAATCAGCAAGCTGTGGCTTCAAGTGAGAGATCTTCCCTCAGTAATTCAAGTGGAGAACATCACACTCTAGCCTCCACATGCATGTGCATACACGTCACATGCACTCATACATATATGCACCCATCTTCCATGCACACACACACCTTTCCAAAGCATGGAAGATTTGAGAAAATATGGACAGTTGGTGGAAAAGAGAAGCACTCTTAAGTGCTTCTCTTCTCAGCACTCTGTTGCTTTTTGGGTCATCCCAGTGGTCATTGCCATCTGAAAAGAGAAACTTCTCAAACCAGAAGTGAGAGTAGCATTAACATATGAATATGAACATTAAGTGTACTGCATTCAGGACAATTTGGTGAGAATGATATATGCATTTATCCAGACCAGAGCAGGCTTCATACCCCTAAGGCTCATGACCTCCCCTGCCATAGGCTTTTGACTAGGTTTTCAGTACCAAGCGTGTATTCCCTCCCATGGAGCAGGCCTTCAGTCCAATTAATGAGCAGTTGGTTTCCCCCAGAGCAGACATGCCATGATTGCACTCGTTCAGTCATAATTTTATTTTAGGTGACTTTTTCTTTGCAAGTATCTATGTTATATTTTTGATTCTCATAAGATTTTTTCATTGCCTTCACAATTTTCTGCTACACAACTTGCCCCTAAATATGGGTTCTAGTCTCATTTCTCTAAAGTTTGGAACAATGGATCTCCCTCCTTCTGGTTAAACATTTGTAAGCACTGCTTGGTTCTCACACCTCACAGGATGCTTGGGACTAAAGATTCACAGTGGTATAGATTGCCCATAAGCTCTGTGAACACGTTAAATCTGTAATATTCCAAGTTTCCTGTCACTGTGATTTAGGATGGAGGTGCTGATAACTGTCTGTGTGTGTGCCAGTCCAAGAAGGAGGTAGATAGGATCCTCTTCAATGACTCAGCTATTTGACAGCAACCCTGAACTCCATTTTGTCTTTATTTTTAAAGATTAGCTTTTATTTATTTATTTATTTATTTATTTATTTATTTATTTATTTATTTATTTACTTAAGACAGAGAGAGGGGTGAGGAAGAGAGAGACTGACAATGGGCACACCAGGTCCTCCAGCCACTGCAAAGGAACTCCAGATGCATGTGCCACCAGGTGCCTCTGGCTTACATGAGACCTGGAGAATCTAACCTGGGTTCTTGGGCTTCGCAGGCATGTGCCCTAACCGCTAAGCCATCTCTCCAGCGGCCATTCTGTCTTTTGAGTGGATGGGTGCTCAGCCAGGAAGCTGCTTCCTCCACGTGGGGTGAGTCTCTTGTCACTGTCCATGTTGTTTGGTTCTCGTTCCTGAAAACTAGAGACGTTCCCTGACCACCCAAGGATACCTTAGAGCCTCTCTCTGTTTTCACCAGGTATCTTCTTGCTTTCGTAGCTCTTGGCACCATCGGATATTGTTTATTAATGACACCAGGGAAGCCTGTTGTGTCTTATTTGTTTGTCTCCATGCTTCCTAAATGATTAGTTCAGTATCTAGCGCATAGCGGGAGCTCAGAAATAGTTGTTGAATAAATAAATAGCAAAACACTTCATGTTTTCCCCAGAACTGTGTTTTTCCATTTATATTGCTTAATGGAAAACATTAAAATCATATTTCATTCTGCCCTAGAGTGGAAACTGCTAATGATATTTCTCTCGTTAATGATGTTGCACTTTTGCAAATCCTTCCTCTTCATCTGTTCCTGGATGGCTAGAAAAATCACCAGTGAGGTCTGAGTAGAATGTTAAATACTGACTAAAAACCGAAACTAAGTATCAAATGAAAGGATCTAAATTTTAAGATGTCTTAAGCAGCCTAAGACCCAAGAGCGAGACTTAAACATCAACTAATGGGTTTTCCAAATAGAATTTCACATAATCTAAGTGGTAAGTTATGATAAAACAAAGTTTTGGATAACTACACAAATACCCTAGAGAACCCACAATGTCGCCAGGTTTGGCCACACACTAGAATCTCAGTCTGTAGTCCCAGCACTTTGGAGGCCAAGGCAGGATCAGAACTTCAAGACCAACCTGACCTACATAGTGAGACTCTGTCCAGCAAAAACCATGAAAGGGGCTGTAACCGTGGCTCTTGGTACAGTGCTTGTCTAGCATACACACAGACCTGGATTTAGTTCCCAGGACTGCATTAAACAGGGTATGGTGGTGCTTGCCTGTAATGCCAGCCCTTGAAGGTAGAGGGAGGAGGATGTGCAGTTTATCCTCAGCCACATGCATAGTGAGTTCAAGGCCAGCCTAGGCTACATAGACCCCGTCTCAACCACTCCCAATACCAAAATCAAGGTGTGAGATTATTACAGTTTAAAAGTAAAGAATTCTGATTCTACTTAATGATGCCATGTAAAAAGCAGAAAATGCAGACTTGCAGTCAGCCAGCATTGCTGAGCTTGGCAGTGATTTGCCAAAAGCCAAAGAAAGGCTTCAAGGAGCTTATTTGCTTAATGAATATTTTATCATTCTCTTAATTGTATAATTTTCAACTCTGATAAAATATTTGCTTGTTTATTTCTCATAATCTTTAGAAGTAAGGATTATTAACAACCTATTTTGTAGTAAAACTAAGGCCTGATCACATTAAATAACATGGAAGACAGAAGCAAAGGCTGAGATGTGAACCAGGGAGTTTAACTCGTATGTAGGTGTATATAACCTCCAAATTACAGGGTTGTCTTGGACTTGGATATTTCTTTTTTGTTGTTGTTTTTCAAGATAGGATCTCACTCTAGCTCAGGCTGACCTGGAACTCACTATGTAGTCTCAGGGTGGCCTCGAACTCATGATGATCCTTTTACCTCTGCCTCCCAAGTGCTGGGATTAAAGGGGTCTGGCTGGACTTGAAATTTTTTGAGGGGGTGGTTTTTCAAGGTAGAGTCTCACCTTTTTTTATTTCTATAGGTAACCTTTAAAACATTCCTCATGATTTAGAAAGAAACTTTTTTGATGTCAGCCAACACCTTTTTCCATGCACTTCAATATATATTTAGTACTTCCTATTTTTTTCCTTTTTAAAAAATGTATTTATTTGAGAGAAAGAGGGAGGGGGGAGAGAGAGCGACAGGGAGAGAAAGGATGTGCCTGGGTCTCCAGCTGCTGCAAATGAACTCCAGATGCATGTACTACCTTGTGCATCTGGCTTACATGGGTCCTGGGAAATTGAAACTGGGTCCTTCGGCTTTGCAGGCAAATGCTCTAACTGCTAAGCAATCTCTCCAGTGCTCTTTTTCCCCCCTAAGGTAGATCATATGTTCTCAGACCAGGGAATTGGAGGCTTGAAGCTATAAATATAGAGAAGTAAAATTTACTAAATAGTGATATTTAAAATACTGTGAACCTCATTTCATTTTCATAACTAGCTTTTCTTTCCCAAAAGAAGTTTGGAAATAGGATTTCTTCTGGTTAGGAACAGTGGGGATTAAAATTATACATTCCACTCACATCTATCTGCTCCTTCTCAGAGGTTACCAATTCTAATGCTTTCACATGGCTGATTCAAAGGGAAAATGTTTCTATTAACCACAAAAAAGCTGCTTAAAGATAAAGAAGAGACTAAAGTCAGTAATAGCATTAATCCCCTTAGGATCTAAATCTCCTGCTTTTTATTTCACACCCACGTGCATCATCTGTAAGCCTAACTAATTATCTCTAAATGCACCTGCTTAGCCTCCAGATGTTACAGGTTGTGTGGTGGGGGGAGAAAATTACTCATAAAAACAACAGAAACTTTGAATGCAATGAAGGTAGATATATGTCATTGTAATATGCAAAGTACAAGCTTTTATAAAATTATTATAAAAGGGAGACTTTGTAGTTGCTGATAGGACCATATGCAATTAAGTCTACAGTTAGCTATCTGTGAGATGCCTTCTCACAGGTTGCATAATCTACAGCCATGGTGCATGTGAATGTGGTATGGTTGACCTATATTCTTCTTCAAATCAATTATCACACTCAGATGACCTGCATTTTTTAAAAAAGAAAAAGAAGAAAAAAATGTTATCAAATTCATTTCAAGTGCCAAAATCTCCAGTTACAGATTTAATCTGTTTATGCACATGTGTGAACTTTCCAGTGTCTAAGCATGCTCTTGCCTAGCAGTACTCCATACTTACAGAATATGAATTTCAAAAGACTTTCCAGCCCTAAGTTTTCCAGTCTTTAATGAGCATCCCTATTTTCTCTTGCCTTTGCAAATGGAAAGCCCCTTTCAGGGTCAGACTATCTCATAAAATGTTTGATTTTATGCTAGTTGGCTTGTAATCCTCAGGGAATCATTCCACGAGGGAAACTAAAGGTGACCCTCTTTGCAGATATGTCACCCCTCATTCTTGCCCTCTGACATTTTTCTCTTCCTCTCTCCATTGTGCTCTGTTGTCCTCAATCTGTGAGATATATGTTGCTGAAAGCAACCTTTTTAGTTATCATTTTAGACAATATGTATTTGTACTGTTGGCCCAAGTTGGAAAGTTGTGTACCAGCAAGTACATCGCTAATGTGGAAGCCTTTAGAAAATATTAACACCATGGTATGTCACAGGTCTGTTTGGGCTTGTGATAGCTAATACCTTGTTACATACATTAGGAGAGCAAATACAAACAGAACGTGTACAGCATTTTCCTCAATCCTTGAGTGCAATATTCTATTCTGATGTGGGAGGGTTATTTATTTCACCAAAAGAAAAAACACAAGAAAAAGTTGAGTGTAGTTATTGTTATAGAATGTTGGGCATTTCCCTTACTAGAAATATATGAGCTGCAAAACTTAGAAAGAGCTGTTTTAGAGTGGAATGATGTCAATTCACATCAGTGACATGAAGAGTAGAATAAGGAGTGGACTCAAAGAGGTGACATCAAAGGCAAATGCCTGACAGGTTAGACTGGATTTATTCAGATTCTTAAAACAGGAAGGACATGTGAAATCTATCAGAGTGTTTTTGTGTATTCATTTTCCCTTAAACACTGTAAATGACTATAAGGCAGACAGGGGCAGATAAATTCCAGGTGGGATAATTTTGCAGTTGGAAAGCTTAGGTCAGTTAGCCGAACGGGAAAAGTTTATCTCTGAGCCTTGCAAGTTTCAGAGGGACAAATAATTTTAACCTCAGCTAATCACTCATGAGACAAGAATGGGAAGTTGGAAGGTCTGTATCTGGCCTTGTCAGTACATTCTGGCAAAAGGGGAAGGTCTCATAGGTAAACAAGGGCACAATCTGTGACATAGCAGTCCTGAGACAATATGGTCTGAGAATTCCAGGTAGGTCGCATGGGCAAAGTTGGCCTCTTGTGCTGAGCCATTTCCTGAAGCTAAAAAGATATTCTGCTTTCCGGGGTCACAGGCTCAGGTAGATTTCACCGTTTTCAATGCCAGTCTGGTTCAGATGGTAGAGATCAGTGGATATGTGTCCAAGGAGAGTCTTTCAATTAGATCTAAAAAACAAGCTATCTTGAAAGGCTAAACATTTTCCAGGGAAAAGCAACCGTAGAGACAATGTAGGTGGGATCCCTCAGAGGACTGTCAACTAGGCCTCTTGATAACTGATAGCAATATACTACAAAATAACCTTAGTCTCTCAGTACATTTTTACTCTAGGTGGCCTCTAACACATGACAAGATACTCATTTACCTGATTTCATTTTTGCACATTGGCTAATTATGTCCACTTAAAAATGCCACAACGGTGTATGTGTCTGTGTTCCTTTGCAGTGGCTGGAGACCCTGGCATGCCCATTTTCTCCCTCTCTCTCTGTCTTTCTCTCTCTCTCTTTTCCTCTCTCTTAATAGAGAAATAAAAATAAAATAATTTAAAAACAAAAACAAAAATAAAATAAAAATGCCACAAAATAAAATGTTTGATGACTATAAGATTGGATAAAGCAGAGCAATTGGAGGAATTTGAAGTCTAGGATTGTCCTGGAGAATCCGACTAACAATCCACAAAGCCTCTCCTACACCATGACTTTTACTAAGGCTCCGGTACTGTAAACAGCAAGATTCACATTTCATCTCCACCAGTTATAACTTTATTAGAGGTACGAAGTTGAAGAAAATGGCTAAAACTTGAAAGTAAGAAATACTACTGAGGGTGGGGGGGGGCAGGGACCATTGGCAAAGAAATGACCATAGAAACAGGTCAGGTGATGAATGCCCAATTCCTACCCATGGCTCAGGCACACAGAGACACCTGGGCTTCAAGAAGTGAAAGATAAGGGAACTGTGTGCATGGGAAGTGAGCTAGGGAGAAGACGTGTGCACATTCTTCTACCTGCACAAAATTGAATAACACCAGGCAGGTATATGATCATTCTTCCCCCAAAACTGAAAAATGCTCAAAAGCTTAGTTTCTAACTTTTCTTTTGCAAAGTTGCATTCTTTACTTTAATTCCGTGGCTATTTCAGAATTTAACATGATGATAGTATATAACATAGACTAAAAAGTTGTTCAGTGTGTTTTTATGAAAGCTTGTATGTGAGATTCTCGGAGAATGTTCTCATGGTTTGCACCTGGAGGGACATGTCATAATGGTCACACTTCCTTGCATTATTTGCCAAGTAGACTGGATCTATGGTAGAGCTTCACTTCAGCCTTTTGTGATTTATAGACCACCACACAACTTGTGGTGGCCAATGAATTGTGAGCAGAGGTGTCTGAGTTGTAGCATTTAATTCCTGATATGACACAAGAGAGTTCTCTTTTTGACCAGTACTCAGTAATATTGCCCCATTAGGCCCGAGTGAGAAGAACATGAAGGAAATCTACACCTCTGATTTGTGTCATAAGCTAACATATACTGACTGATACAGTCACACTTGCTTGAGATGTGTGGTTTGATTCTCGATGTAGGTAACTTATCACTAACACACAATGAAAGCCAAGCAAAGGAAGCAAGATCGGGTCCAGAATAGAGACGTCTCCTTAACCACCCTAATTATAGTTCCCAAGCAGAAATCAGAGAGGTCCTTAACCAGGACTCTACAATGAGTCAGAATCACTCAGTTAAAAAAAAAAAAAAGGGGGAGCTTTTATCATAAAGCTGCATGTTTTATTAATAAAATCTGCACTTAAAACAGAAAAAAATAGAAAATACTTTTGCGTTTGATCTCTAGCACTGTTATGGTAGTTTTATCCAATTTTTTTGTAGCATAATAAAGATATATTATGGAAATTGGGCAAAAGGATAGAGGAGGCAGATGTTTAATTGTAACAATTGAAGGAGTTACATGGCAGCTCTTTGGCAGATGATGTACAGTAGAACACACTTTCTGCACTAATTATTTTCAGTAGCTCACTCTGAGTATAAAAATGTGCTCAGTACTGAGGATCCAAATATGAGTAATATGAAACTCCCAGTCATCATGGTGAGAACCAACAATTAAGCGGCAGAAAATGGACAAGAAGCAGCAGTGCACCAAATACCCTGAAGTGAGCACACTCTCTGCTGTGGCCGGCATGGCTGGGTGGCATGTTAGAAGGGGAAATGGCCCAGTGGCTATGGGCGCTATGCCATTCTATTGGTCCCACCCAGGACATAGTCAGCCGCGTGATTAGAAAACCTGAGTACAGGGCTGGAGGGATGGCTTAGCGGCTAAGGCATTTGCCTGCAAAGCCAAAGGACCCAGGTTCCATTCTCCAGGACCCATGTTATTAACGCCAGATGCACAAGGGGGCGCCCGCGGCTGGAATTCGTTTGCAGTGGCTGGAGGCCCTGGAGTGCCCATTCTCTTCATCTCTCTCTCTCTCCCTCTTTCTCTGTCAAATAAATAAAAACAAAATATTTTTTAAAAAAGAAAACTTGAGTACAGAAACTGCTGCCACTTAGAAGCATCTGAAAGGACTAGGCAGAAGCAGTTTGTCAGCTTGATAAAAAAAATCAACATGATGAGGAGGAAGCCACACTGGATGTGCAATCAATCTAAAACCTAGCAGCTCTGTTGGAACTGAACGGTTTTACTTCCACGCTTTGGCATATCAATTTGTGGTTTGGATTGGCAAGGCTCCGCCCAGGACAAGCAAACCAACAAACAATCCGAACAAAAGCAAACTCGCAGTCTACGTGGGAAAGTATACACAAGCAGATTCAAATCACAGCTCAAAAGTAATCACATGGAAACAATGGGAGTGTGTAATCAAAAACATGTTGAGAACAGAAAAAAAGTAACAAAAGGACTACAAAAAAAATTGGGGCACTATCTAAAATGACATCACAAAGATTGCTGTTTTCCACTATGGTGTGCCATTGTTTTGACTGTGCAAAGACTAAAATTTTTATTTCCCTGGACAATCCATTTTCTGGACATATAACAAAATCAAGTCTCTTGGTGAATCACGTCTATGAGGTTAACACCTGGCTCACTGTTACAGTTACAGGATGTTTAGGACAACTGGAAAGTGATCAATTTATAAGTCCTCCACAAATGATTCCCTCAATAAATTAAAATATGATTTTCAAAAAAAGGAATGTCAACATATTTAAGAGGATGTGAATGGAAACATCTCTATATATCATGTCAGAGGTAACACCAATTCCACTTATATCTACTGGATAGAAGCAAGATGTGCTTTTCTTAGAGTTTACACTAGGAAAAAAAAGTTTTATTTTAACCAGATGTGAGCAAATTAAACCCAATATTTTTAAGTATTTTTAGTGCCATATGATGTCATCTGATTCTATATTTTTCTACTAAGGAATAATGTGTATTTTTTTTTAAAAAAATACGAAGCCACCTTCCATATATGTACTTCAAGGCTTATACACGGCAGGCAAGTTACAATAAGCAAAGGCGAGGCTGCAGGACATGCTCTTGGCTGGGTGCAAAGCTGTGGGGAAACTTTCAGTTTTCAGTAGGAAACGGGATTTAGAGCATATGAGCTCTGTTCGGCTGACCCCCAGGTAGTCTCTTCTCAAGGCGCTCCTCATGGTACTGAACGCTCTTGGTCCGGATGGGTCAGGACCAGGACATTGCTCGGGCTCTTCCGAGCGACCCTACCTGCCTCTTTCCTATGGCCCCAGTAGGAAGGGCATTTAGTACATTTTGCTAAAATTGACCACGGAAACCCAGGTTTTAAACTGCTCCTTTTATTAGCAGTGCATTTTCAAAGCTGGGCTGGCATTTGACACACACGTGCATTGCCACTGTCCTGGTAGTGTGTGCTGGCTTTCCCTGGACCCACTTGGACACACTTCTTATCCCCTGGGACTAAGTGGTAAGGGAGCAAACTGTCCCTAAATGGACCAGGACTTAACTCTCCGCACTCTTTCCTCGGGGTTGGGGGCGCAGCATCAGACCCTGCCGCAGGAGTGCCCGCTCCCATTCATCTCCCCGGGGGCGGAGATCTGCTTAACGCCAGCTAAAGCGGTCCGAAGGGGCAACGTTGCCGCCAAGGCTTCTCTAAGCCCCCTCGCTTTCCTTTGGCAACAGAAAGAGGCAGTCAAGGCGGCACCCGGCGTCTTCCCCACCCTGAGGGGAGCTCCAAGTGGAGTTGACGTCGTCCTGGGGGCCCTGGGGACGCCCAGACCCTGATGAGTTGCCCAGGCACCATTTCAGACCCAAACCCGGTGCCACCACCCTACCGGAGCCGAGAACATTCCGGGCAAAGGCCACCCCCTCCCCTTCCCTAGGAGTCCTCCAGGGTGGGCGAGCCTCGGGGAGAGCAGAGGGAGGGGAGGGCTGGGTGGGTTGGAGACTCTGTGCCAAGGCCGGGCTTGTGTGCCAAGAACGCGTCCCGGGGCGCAGGGCGCCTTCCCGCTCTCGCTCCTCGCCCAGGGCCCGGGGACCCACGAGGCGGCCGCGGCGGGTGAGGGGAGCCGGCGGGGGCGGGGGCGGCCGGGGGGCCGGGGCGGGAGAACGTGGGAAGCCGGCGGGGCCGCAGTCGGAGGGGAGGAGACCGGGAGGCGAGGGGACGCGAGGCGAGGTGAGGAGGCGGCGGCGAGGGGGCGCGGGTTCGCGGCCCGGGAGGGGCTCTCGCGGCCGGGGCTGTCGCGGGGCGCGGGCTGCGGGCGGCTCCCCGGGCAGGCAGCGCTGTCCCTCGGGCGCGGGTTCGAGGCCCGGGGCTGCTCGCGCCCCCCCCCCCCCGCCCGCCTGCCGGGGGGCCCGGGGAGCGGCGCCGGCCGCCCGGCCGCATTGTGACGTAGCCGGGCCGCCGCAGCGCCTCCTCCGCCCACCGCCGCCGCCGCCGCCGCCGCCGCCGCCGCACCGTCCGTCCGTCGGTCGGTCCGTCCGAGCGTCCGTCGGTCTGTCCGCCCCGCCGCGCCGCGGAGCCGTCCCCGGGGCGGGGGTGCTTGGTGAGTCCCGGTCCCCGGAGGAGGGCGCCGCGGGGAGGAAGGGGGGCGGCTCGGCGGCGGAGCCCGGCTAAGTTTGCACCGGGAGCGCCCCCGGGGCGGTGCGTGTCGCCGCGGCTTCCCCCGGCCTCCCGGGTCCCTTTGTGCCCCGGAGCCCCTGCGCGGGAGGGCTTGGGCACATCTCTATGGTAACGGCGGCGGCGGCGGGCAGCGGCGCTCGCTCTCTGCAGCCGGTCCTCCGGCTCGCGGCGGGCGGAGACCCCCGGAGGGTCTCGGGCTGGGGGCTGGGGACCGCAGCGATGGGCATCCCCGTCGCCTAAGCGCCCACGGGCAGGGCGAAGGGATGCCAGCCCGGCCCCGGCGGGGACGGCAACCGTAAACGTAAGCGAGGACGCCTGCGGGTGTCGCCCGCCCGCGGGAGCCCCTGCTCGCGGAGCCCGCGGCGGTCCAGCGCGGCTCCTGGGCCTCGCAGCCCTCCTCCGCCCGCGTCCGGGCTGGTCCCGGTCCAGGTCTGCCCGGAGCTTTCTTCGCTGGCCTGCTCGGTGGCGGGTGCTTTCCAGCTGCAGGTGGTAAGTGGGGTGAGCCTAATTTTGGCTATTGTCAAATGCCACGTTTTGTTTATTCCATTTTCTTATTTTTTTCCTTTTTCTTACGCAAAGAAAAGAGGGAAAAATTATGAGCCGTTTCTGGCAGCCGTACAGTTTCCACAGGAAATACTAGCATTCTTTGAGGAGCACGCTACTGCTTGCGACGAAGAAAGTCTTTAGGAAACAAAAAGCCAACGGCGTTGTCGCTCATTTTCAATGGGCCACTGGGAGGGTGGAAGCGTGGTGGTTGTTTTTTCCCCTCCCTGTGGGAACCTTGCTTTCCCTGGGAAAGTTAATTAAGGAAGCGTTGCTGTGTGTGTGTGGGGGGGCTTCTTTCCCTTGCTGGAGGTTGGGCCTCCCGCGCCCCCGGGCTGTGACTGACAGGTGTCCATCAAACGGCCTGGAGGAGGGGGCGTCTTCCTTGCCGGCCAGTGTCTGCTCACAGCGCGCGCGGTGGAGCTGGGCCACGGCGCTCTGTGAGAAAAGCGACAGAAGGAGGTTTATGAGGATTGCATGTGTGCAGAATATGTCACACGAGGTCTCTCTCTAAACATGTAATTTTCAAACATCAGTTTCAGCACCGAACCGGCAAGCATGCAAAAATCTATTTCTCTTTATGGAGTAGACATGGCGATTGGGGGATTGGTTCCACTTGTACACACTGGAAATTGTAAAAGCCAAGATCACAAGGCGTTGGAAAAGCAATATGCTAATGTGTACACACCTGGGAGGGAGTGTCTGGCTCTGATACGTCTCAATATTAAATTACTTTCAGCGTGATAGAGTGCTCCGTCGTAGAGTGCAGAGCAACACACCACCTTTGAAGTGTCCTTACAGCTATTAGAAAAATGAATGACATCCTGGGACTGGTCACGGAAATCTCTCGGAAAGGGAGCATTAGCTGGAGGTCACACATAATCAAATCCACTTGCTCTCCCAGGTCTACAATCGGAAAGAAAAGGACCGTGCTTCACGTAAGGGTCTTGGAGCAGCGCCATGAGTAATGCAATATGAAGATGGTTTTCAAAGGAGCAGTGCTATTTTGACTATAGCCCTTATCATCCCATGACATGCAGTTTAAGAAGAGGGTTTCCAAGCTAGTCCATCTGAAATCATGCCATGTTCACTAATTTGATATTTATTAATTGCTAATGTTCCAAGGGAAGGGACTAAAGTGAGTGAATTTCTCTGACTTGCATGCCACTGCTTGTTGAGTCCAGCCAGTTGCTCCTGGGCAGGTGCGCTGGGAACGGAGGGTGGAAGGGCGAAACTCGGTGTGTGCTTTTGTTTGGGAAGGACTTGAAGCAGTACTCCACTGCTCTTCAGAGGAGGGAAACCCACACAAACCTCCAAAATAAACAAATGATCTTTGATCTTATCAGAGAATGCTTGGAGCCATGTTTCTTGCCAGATTCAAGGCATTTCTTGTCAAAAGAGGAAGTCTCCCTAGGACGAGGTGCATCATATTAAGACACACAAGGGACTTTTTCTTTTAAATGCAAAATCTAATTGAAGAGCGACAAGAGATTCAGTGACACTGTTAGAATAAAAGCCTAGTTTTTGGCACGGTTTCGGGTTACAGATAGATGTTAACCACAAAGGAGAAATATGTGTCTTCAGAGAAAAATAATGTGTGGTGAAAATCAAATAGTTGCTTCTATGAAGCCCATACCCTTATATACTAATTTCTTTTTGCTGTTTGATTGGTGTGTAAATTCCCCTGAAACACAAAATTTCCTGAACATGAATCCATAATTTAGTTGCTCAAATATACCATACATTATTTTGGAGCTAGCTAACTAGATTTTATATTTTATGGTTTACATCTTAGCTCTTTCATTTTTATTAAGCCTTAAAAATTAATGATAAAAGCCAGGTGTGGTGGTATACAAGAGTTGCCCCAGTGCTTGGGAGGCAGAAGGAAGAGAATCAATGCAAGTTTGAACCCAGCCTGGTTACATAGTGAGTTATGGATCCCCCAGGGCTTTGCAGGTGAGACTTTGTCAACAACCACAACAAAACCCTAACTATATAAATAAAGAAATAAATAGAATTAATAATTCAAACGGTGATTGCTTCAGTACTAGGTGACTTCTAAATAAGTATTTTTAATCAATTTCTACATACTTGCCAGCCTGGGTTCAACTCTTCAGCATCCATATAAAGCCAGATAGGCTTTCATTTGCCATGGCAAGAGAACCTGGTATGCCCATGCAAACACACACACATTTGCACGCTCAAGTAAATTAAACTTAATATTACACAATGCATAACCGCTTCACAAGAAGCTTCAAGGGAGGAAGAGGGCATATACACAAAAATTAAAATATGATAGAAGAGCTGGAGAGATGGCTCAGCGGTTAAGGCACTTGCCTGCAAAGCCAAAGGACCCAGGTTTGATTCTTCAGGACCCATGTAAGCCAGGTGCACAAGGTGACACATGTGTCTGGAATTCATTTGCAGTGGCTACAGGCCCTGGCATGCCCAGTCCCACTCTCTCTGTCATAAGTAAACAAATAAAAAATTAAAATATAAAAAATATTGAAAACATGAAAAAGGACATTTTGTAACTGGGTGCCCAATAACTAAATAATGACTGTAAAGGAGTTTGGAGGAGAAAGTAAGTATGTTGGCTTAAGTGTTTTGCCATCCCAAAGCCCAGTTGCTGAGAACAGTTTACTCCAGCTCATGGTTCTGTTGCTCGTTGATGTGGACTGCATTCTGGTAGGCGGTTCTGCTAACCCTAATTGGGTTCCCTTGGGCACCATCTCTAGTCCACTGGTGGGATGACCTTGGCTAGCTTGAGCACAGGCCTGGCAGTTGTTGTGCTGTTGGCCAAATACGCAGGTGACTGGGACACTGGCCTTGGCTCTCCCGTAAGCTGGCCTGTGCTTCTTCCCACGCAGCCTACCCACACTCAGAGAGCCTCGAAAGAGCCATGACAAGGGTGAAATGACTCTGAGCCCTGCGTGTATCACATCGTCTATTCTCTCTCTGGCCATATCAAATCAGAAGGTCACTCCAGATTCAAGGGGGTGTAGACAGACTCTACCTGAGATGTGAAGAAGCTGCAAAAATTATAGCTTACTTTAAAAAAATAATTACAATTTATTCTATTTATAAGAGAGAGAGAGAGAGAGGAAGAGAAAGAGAGAGATTGATTTGGTCCTTCAGGATCTTTAGTCACTGAAATTGAACCCCAAATGCATGTGCCATCTTGTGTGCATGCATCACCCTGGCTTACATGGATTCTGGGGTGCTAAACCTAGGCCTTAGGCTTCTCAGGCAAGCACCTTAATTGCTAAGCCGTCTCTCCAGCTTTGTAGCTTACATTTTGCAATGTATACCTCCTTTGAGTAATTTGTTTTTAGTAAATGCATTCTGCTGAGGAGTAGCGGCATAGAGATGTGGAGCTTGCTTGCTTGGGGGAGCACATAATTTAGGTTAAGGAATTGCCCGACACATCATTGTCTTGTAATCTTTGTTCTGTGAACCACAGGCAGAAGAGAAATGGCACGATGCTAATACAAAATCATCCCTACCCTCTGACAGCAGCGTTGAGACGGAGACAGAGGTCTGGTGGCAAGCAGCAGGACGTGTGACAGGGAGGACAGGCTTCGACCCAAGGGCATGTGTGGGCCATGAGAATAAAGGCGCGGATCCAGCAGATCCCAGAGTGAGGGTCAGGTGGCTGATTACAGAGGTTTGTGAAAGCATAGAGTCCAAATCATTCGTAGATTTTACAAAGCTTAAGTGACTGAAAGAATTAGTGTGCTATTGGGAGAAATAGAGAAATCAATAGACATTTATTTAGGGGAGGAGATAAATTCCGCTCCAAAGAGGTTGATTAGAAGAGACAGAAGCACTTGGTAAGCCACAGCATGCACTACCAGTGATGTCTACTGGTTACGGCTTAACAGGCTATTGGACGTAGTGGAGGTTCTTTGCTTGCAAAGTAATGGAAAACCAACTATGGCATCCCGGTTACCCTAGGCTGCCAGAGGGAAGCAAGAAGAGCCACATTCTGGATGGAAACAACTGTCCTGAGGGGTCCGTGGAGAAGAACCAGTGTTCTTGTTTCCGAGGCCCGACTGGAAGTTGGCCTGGGAGCACTCTGCCATGGACCCAGCACGCCAGGCAGGAGGACCCCTTTGGCCTAGGCCAAGTGTCCCTGCGTGTCATGTGCACTCCCTAGACAAACCATTGGCCGGCAGCTTTTCCAAGCACACAACGAGGCATCGGTTGAGTGTGTCTTCAGAGAGCACTGCGATTGGAGCGGGAAGCCGGGCTGCCCACGGGCGGCGCTGCCGCAAAGTGCTCACCGCAGAAGGACGGGGACGTTTACTTAGGCTTAGCTAGGGACGTAGTCAGGGTGGAAGGCAGCCACTGAGGCAGAGTCACGTTGAGCCACAGGGGCGTCAGGAAACGTTCACAGCGTTTTCTCATAGAGCAAAAGGCTGGCCTCGCACAATGCCTCATCCAGATTCCTCCATAACGGTTAGTGGACGTTTTATTTGAGGGAAGAATGGTAAACATGTTCTATTATGTCTTTCTCCTAAGGGCTGTTCACACCGCTGCCTCGCCAGCCCGTTGTGTAGATAGCCAGGCGGGGCCCGACCACCAAGGGCAGCTGCCGGGCCAGACAGCAACACCTGGCCTCTGCTCCTTCACACCGCCAGTCTGCACAGCGCGCAGCTGCTCTTTATGGAAGGCCTTAGACGGACCCGGCTGAACCTGAGCATACGCTTTTATAGGTTTTTATTGCACAAGCCTGAGAACCTTGAAGATACTCAATAAATGTTAATTGAATGAGTGAATGTGCCATTATCTCGTGCAGTAACATTTTCTAAAACAGCCTAGTCTGGCTCTTCATTATTCAGGGTAGAGTTTGCTATAAAACCCTAACTACCCTTTGAGGATTTAAATGTTTTAAGGCGCTCTTGTCACTGTAATATAGGAATTTTTCTTTTTTAAAAAAATCACAACTAATTAAAACATTTTTTTTCTTTTTTGAAACACCAATTGTCATGACTCATTATCAGTGGCAAGTAACAGAAACCAGTCTATACTTACTCAAGGAGGAAGGGCTAAATACTAATTACTGGACACATCCAAAAAGGATCCATTTCTGATCTTTCTTCCGCATGGTTGCAGAGCGGTTATAGGTAGCTTAAGACCTAACCCTGGAAGTAAAGAGAATTCAGGATTAATTCCAACTAGAACACTTGGATCACATGGGGCATGGATGCTTGATCCTGTTCCTGTGGTCAGATATTTGGACCATGTCACTTGGATTGGCTTTATGAGCCCAGACCTGGAGACCTGAGGAAGGGGAGGAGGGATGCCTCAGGAGTAGGGTATGATATGGTTGGGGGCTTAGGGCTTTGGGGGCATGCATTGGAGAGTGGTCAGAAAACCCTCGTAAACCAAGTGATCTGCAAGTAGGAAAAATGGTATTTCATTTTATTTGTTTGGTTTTTAGAGGTAGGGTCTCACTCTGGTCCAAGCTGAACTGGAATTCACTCTGTTGTCTCAGGGTGGCCTCAAACTCATGGCGAACCTCCTACCTCTGCCTCACGAGTGCTGGGATTAAAGGTGTGTGCCACCATACCTGGCCAAAAATGGTATTTTAAAAGAAAATATTGAAAAGGAGAGAGGGGAGGAGGGGAGGAGGGAGGGAGGAGGGGGAAGGAGGGGGAGGGAGGAGAGGGTGTCAAGCAAGCACACGTGGCTGACTGGTCCTGTCTTCTCTAGAAGACGTGTGTGCTCTCTGCACCACTGAGCCAGGAACAGGAGTGTTTAGATGTAGCTTCTTCCTCTTGTCCGCCTGATCCACAGCCTCTTGCCCCACCTCTCTGTCTTCTGGTTGTTACCATCTGTGTTTCGCTTTCACAAGGAACCTCCCTCACCTCACCGGCAATCCAGCCTTCCCGCTGCCAGAGGCGCTCTTTCTAACGAAGAAGGAGACTGAGTCAGAGCTCATCGCTCCTTGCTGAGGACAGTCCACAGCCTTGTCATAGCCCTGGGCGAGGTCCTGCCGAGGAGTTGAGTCCCAAGGCTCTGCCTTCTTGCAAGGGTGTAAGAGATGAGAGGAAGGTGTGTTCAACAAGGTGTAGGAGATGAGAGGAAGGTGTGTTCAACAAGGTGTAGGAGATGAGAGGAAGGTATGTTCAACAAGGTGTAGGAGATGAGAGGAAGGTGTGTTCAGCAAGGCTTTACTCAGCGCCCTGCAGTACTGCCGCGTGGCTGACCCGCATGACCGCGTCCTACCCGGGCTTCTGCTCTCTCTCATCTTTGTGCTTCTGCACAGGCTGGATCTTCAGTGGGCTGTTCTCCTTCTGTGACCCACGAGCATTGATTATCCTTCCAGACTCAGCCCAGAGTTGCTCTTTGCAGAAGCCTTCGCCAAACAGCACCCCTACATGTCCCCTGTGCCACACTGTGTCCCATGGCACCATTTATGGCATGCAGGTCTCTTTCCCTCTCTAGACAAGTGGCCAAGAACAGGGTGGTAACTTTCCAGGCGTGAGCACACTCATGCTCACTGAACTTCACTTGTGCCAGGCCTGCTCAAGCGTGTCTCAGTGGTCAGCGGAGGTCTGATCTTCGCCCCTTTTTCTTTCTTTCTTACTTTTATTTTTTTTTTTCGAGGTAGGGTCTCACTGTAGTCCAGGCTGACCTGGAATTTACTATGGAGTCTCAGGAAGGCCTCAAACTCACAGCGATCCTCCTACCTCTGCCTCCCAAGTGCTGGGATTAAAGATGTGCACCACCACACCAGGTTTATCTTTTATTTTTAGGTTATTTCAGGTTATTTTCACTTGATTCCCACATTTGTATTTTAGAGTATTGGACATGAAGGCAGATTCCTCCTGAAGCTGCTGTCTGCTGTTTCATATATATACATATATATATAAACATGTGTGTGTGTGTGTGTGTGTGTGTGTGTGTGTGTGTGTATGTATATAAATATATATATTTGCTTTTCGAGGCAGGGTCTCTCTCTAGCCTAGACTGACCTGAGATTTACTCTGTAATCTCAGGCTGGCCTTGAACTTACAGTGATCCTCCTACCTCTGCCTCCTGAGTGCTGGGATTAAAGGCATGTGCCATCATGCCTGGCTGTTCATATACTTAAAAAAAAATGTTTTCCCCTGCTAAGCGGTGGCCTATGCCTTGTAATTAGGAGACAGCAGTAGGAAAATTACTGTGAGTTTAAGACCAGCCTGGAACTTCACACTGAGTTCCAGATCAGCCGGGTCCTAGAATGAGACCCTACCTCGAAAAAGCCAAATAAGTAGATAAATAAATACATAAATAAGTAAAAGTTTTTCTTCCAGAGTTTTTATGATTGGATGTTATTTAGCCACGAATAACTACTTTATGAGAGGCGAAATACCTGTGGCCCACAGTACATCTCTGCCAGTCTCTGTGAGTCGGGGGAATGTGCATAGTGCGTGCGCATGTGCACAGATGCGCTTGTCCCACATGCATATGGAAGTCCCCGTAGAGCCCCAGGCATCCTTCTCTATGTCTCTTCCACCTTTGCCGTGGCTACACGTTCTGGTGTGTCCGTTCTCATTCACTGTCTCTCTGCTTCCAAATTAATTAATTAAAAATAAATTACATTTTCTTTTATATTATAACAGGTTATACTCTTTTATCTCCTCTCCCTGCTCCCATTTCCCTGGGGGCGCTCCTCAGTGGGGTTATAGGGCTCACTGTGGGGTCATGAAGGCCTCAGTAGCAGGGGGTCCGGGTCTCAGGGTCTTCCCACCCACTCTGTGGCTCTTAGAATCTTTCCGCATCGTTTTCCACAGGGCTCCCTGAGCCTTGGTAGGCCTGAGGTCAGTCTGATTTACTGTTGCACTCTCTGTAGCTCTGGATTTCTGCTTTGATGGGTTTTGATTGATCACCATGTTTGTCACCATCACCCTGGAGCAGGAGACCAGGCTAGCAGTAAGAGAACTCATGTCACAGCTTCCTCTGCAGTTTCTCCTGGGCCCTGGCAGATGTGGTAGAGGTGGCAAGTCTTACGGTGGGCAGTCAGTTATCTTCTTGGTGGATCTTGGCTCTCCTCCGTTTCCTCTGCCACCTGTAAAATAAAACACACTCTCCAACCAAGAGTGAGAGCTGCTTGGGTTAAAGGGGTCTGTATAGTTACTTGAGAGATCTGTGGTGAGCAGGCCCACCCCTCTGCAGAGAGCAGTGGGGGCTTCTTTCTGGAGTGTCTGAGTGTCCTGACCTTGGCATGCTGACTTGGTTTCCAGTACCAGATATGAGTTCTCTCCTGCTGAGCGGGCCTCATGTCTAATCAGAGGACAGTTGGTTACTGCAGCTTTTTACATAGGTACTGGGGATTGAGTCACCTCCTCAATACTTGTGTAGTAAGCAGGTTTACCCACTGAGCCATCTCCAGCCTCCAGAGTAAATTTCTAGGTGAAATCTATGGACTGGAGAACAGGTGAGGAGTCATTCTGGATACCTTACTTTGTTCTTTGGTCTTCACAGCACCCCTGGGAAGGAGGTGTTACCATCTTTCATCCTTTCTTCAAGTATGAGGAATCACTGATTGAGAGTTGACACGGCTTATTTAACACTAAGTCCTCTCTTCCTGGAGCTGGCCAAGGTGCCGGACACTCATCTGGTGACTGACTGACCAATAGGAGAAATAAGTTTCAACTTGAATCTCTCATTTTGCCTAGAATAATGTTGTTGCTATCCCATGATACAATGCCTACCTCTGAAAAGTAGAACATTCTAGTGGCCGCCCCTGGCCATTGATCATTTGGCCATCAGTCATGTCAGAAAGTGATAGGAATGCTAGACAGGACTGATGCTTCCTGTACTTTAGCAGCCATTAAGATGAACAACACCTCACAGATACCAGTTATCTTGTTGTGGTCTTGGTACTTCCAGGTATAAAAGTTTTCTTTTTTAATATGTAGTGTGCTTACACTGCTGTGTTTTCTGAAGAGGCACAGAAAAGCCTTGGTTTTGAGAGGCATTCAGGATGGTTCCACAGACATAGAAGGAACCAAATGCTTTGGAAGCCACCCAAGCTTGAGCTTCTTAACTTGTTTTCAGCCTAAGAGTCTTTTGAGGTTCTGAAGAGAGTTTCAGACTGTTCCCTTGCAGTAAAATCCAGATATGCATCCCCACACACCATCTTCAATCCTAGGGGCTTCACCCATCTATTAAAAGCCTCATCTTTAGATTTTTCTAGGGCTCCACAGACGCCAGGTTAAAAACCATGATCCAGGGGCTGAAGAGACGTGGTTAGGTGGATAAGAGCCCTTCCCACACAATCATGAATCTCTGATGGGACCTGAGGCCACCTGAGTTTGATTCCCTAGAACCCATGGAAACCAGTTTGGCAAGGCCACTCACATCTGTATGTGGGGAGCAGAGACCATAAACATCCCTGGGGCTTGCAAAAGCAGCAAGCACCAGAAAGAGTAACAGGCTTATCTCAAGGAAACAGGTAGACAGGGGATGGAGGGAGGATGCCCGATGTTCTCCTTTAGCCCCCAAATGCACATGTATCTACACACACACACACACACACACACACACACCACACGCCACATCACACATACTGCACATATTCACACATAAAAACCAAACCAAACCAAACGTAAACCCCTGTGATCCAGAAGGAAGAGAAGAGCCATTGTTGAGTGTTTACCAAATATCACATGTAACCATTTATTTAGTATTTATCACTTTTTATGGTACACTTTTTGGAAAGTGTTTTATAGAAGAACCATCCCTCCAAGCCTTGTTTTAAATTACGGCCAGTGAGGTTAAGAGAAGGAACTTCACTGGCCGGCAGTGGGTGGAGTGCCAGTCAAATCGGACCCGTGTTGCTGCTCGTTCTCGGTGCCTCTGGGTGCGGTCACGCCGCCCTGGAGAGAAAAGCTGGGCCAGCGATGGCTGGGGCCTGTTGGGCCCGAGCTCCCTCAGCTTCAGCACCACTGAGCAAAGCGCTGCTGCTTAGACCGACTCCAGGAAAGGACTGGTCGGCATCTGAGGCCTAGGAAGGTCCCAGTTCACTCGGCTTTTTAAATTCTCACAACGTTTTCACACATAGAGCAGGTAACATCGCAAGCGAGACAGTGCTGCCACTCTGATTGATCATCTCAGCGCAAGTTCCTGCTGTATTGTTGGGCGTCGTTTACACGTGGAAGACACTAGCTCACTAAATAACAACGACTGCTTCAGGTTCTCCTTGTAATCGGCCCACAGATATTTCCTGAGGTCTGTTGTGTGCTGGGCTTTGTCCTCCAAGGTGGGGTCACAACAGTGAATGGACGGAACTTGAATGTCCACTTGTGGCACTGCCATCTGGTTTCTATCTTGCCCGGAAAGGGCTCATAAATAATTTAAATTAAGTGTGATATGTTTTATGAAAGAGGAATCATAAAAACTTTATTTTACTCCAGTCTCTCTGTCATTTGTAGCTTCAAAACACTAGTCACAAGCCATTGTCTCCTTCTTTTGCCTTTTCTTCCCCCCAGGAAGTTTAGGGTGCACCTGGCTTCCCTAGACTTGGTTGACAGAATTGCGGGGGGGAGCACTCAGGCAGAGCAGTTAGTCACCCCTCTTCACAGACCAAATGACGTAAGCACAGATGGGGCAAAAGATGGGTGACTGATTGGTCTGGTCTATGGGGCAAAGGATGGGTGACTGATTGGTCTGGTCTGTGGGGCAAAGGATGGGTGACTGATTGGTCTGGTCTGGTCCTCAGCAGACTGCTGCTCCCTGTAACCCTTAAGCTGCTTCGACTCACTTGAGATGCTGTTACCACAGTCCTTGTGTTGTGGGCTCTCCTTGCTGCATATCAGTGGAGCAAACACGACTCAGGAAACACTCTCTCTGCTCCACACTGGAGCCCTGGTGAGTTCCTCCATGCATCCCCTTCTCATGCCAAGGCGACTTCTCTCTGCATGTCCACCTGACCATGAGAGAGCCTCTCCAGGGATCCTTCCCAGAACTCCTCCCCAAGTAACTGATAGAAATGTGTAAGTTGGACTGGGAAGATAGCTCAGCTGATAAAGCATTCGTCCTGGAGGCAGGACGACCTCAGTTCCGTCCCAAGATACACATAACCACGTCCTGTTGGCTCGTAGCTCTGAGATGCTGGAGACACGAGGATGGCTGTGGGTGGTGTTCCTGAGGAATGACACTGGAGGTTGTCCTTTGGTCTCCACACAAGTGCATACACCCCCATACACACACACCTGCACACACACACACACATGTACACACACCTGCACATGCACACACCTGTACACACACACAAAACCACATAAGCATAATAAAAAGAGGATTAAGGGTTTAGTTCCATTGCAGAGTGCTTGCCTGGCATACATAAAGCCCTGGGTTCAACCCACAGCACCACATACCCCAGATATTGTGGTATTGGAGGGGGGAAGATCACAGGTCATCCTTGGATGTATAAGAACCTGTCCAAAAAAAAAAAAAAACAAAACAAAACAACAAGAAAGAAAGAAAAAGAAAAGAAAGTGTAAAATTCCACTTATGCAAGCCATATAGGTGGATTTCATATTTTCTATTAGGCATATTATAAGTAAAAGAAAAAAAGTGACACTCACTTTAATAACATATCCTAATATATATCCCGAATCTTAGCATTTCCATATGCAATCAATATAAAAATCATTAACCAGAAACCTAACATTCTTTCTTGTCCATTTTAGGTCATTGAAACTTGGTGTGCATTTTATACTTAGCTCAAACGAATAGCATTTCCATGTTCACACCACTGGTAGCACAGGCTAGACCCTGAGTCTACAGGGAAAGTCAGCATCTGCTCCCCAGCACTTAGCTCAAACCTCTGCCATTGCCCCAGCAGGCACAGTCCATGGCTATATGTGCTCTCCACCCTGGGCCTGAGGGCAGGAAATGCGTCTTTGTCATTTTTCTTCCCGTCCCTACTGCAGACACTCAGTATATGGCAAATGCATTGGTGAATGAAGGATAATTATTTGTACACAAGTGCCTTTAACCACTGAGCCATCTCTCAGCCACCAAGGAGGGTTATGTGTAACCCAGAGCTGAAAGCTTTGGTATGTAGAGGCTTACCTCTCCTGCCCCAGCACACGAGTCCCAGAGCTTTCCATACCAGCCTTCCAGCTCTACCCAGAGCCACACGACTACCCTTGGACCCATCTGAATGACTGGAGGCCTTCACAGTTGTACAACTGGAATTGTCCTGAGCTTGTCTACCGCTTGCTTAACTTTTGACATCACCTCTTACTCTTGAATGCTGGTAGACTTGTAATCAGTCTAGCACAAGTTACAAGTCATAATGCACGTAAGAGGATGAGAAAATAAACAAGCGGAAGACAGACTGACCACAAAAGTCACCCACCAAACAAGCCTGTTAATTACCAACTGACACACAGAACAGTAAATCCGCAAGAACGAATGACCGGCCGCAGCCGGGGCTGGTAGAGTCATTAGGAGGTGCTCGCTCTGTTTGCCGGTCGTTTAGAGAGCTCTTCTCTTCCCCAGGAGAACGGGAGATTTATATCCTGAGTAAATTTGCCTGTGCAATACAGTATTTAAATTTTTGTGCTTCTCAACAGCTGGGGTGCATGTTTTAAGGGGGATGTGATTTTATTTTTAAAAAGTTGCATATTCCAAAACACTGTACTTCAGAATTTCCACTAAAGGTTAGAAAAGCAAAATACTGCTAAATACCAGCATAAAACCATGATACATACTTTGTGGCCATATTAAGTTTATTAATATTAATATTCTGTAATATGATATTTCATGTTATATATTTTTAAATGTAGGGGAGTGATATTAAAAGCCTGTATTCTATGGCAGAGTTTGTCGACTTTGCCCTCCTGGGTGAAAACCACTGCAATTTGTTTTCAGTATCAGGCCTTAGAAGATGAGTGCCCTCACTCAGGAGCGTGAACGTGGAAGCAAACATTAGTGTCTGATCTGCCACGTGACCAAAACACTGAAGGTGGGAAAGGATATGACCCCCTGAGCTCACGTAAAGGGGGCATTGAAATGGAAATGAAATTGACCAACGATCACCACTTTCAGCCCGCAGTGCCAATGCGGGAAAAGTAACTCTTGCTGTCTCACGCTGTGGATTAAAGCAGGAGGATGGGCGCAGTCCGAAAAAAATGTTTCCACTGATTCCTCAGCAAACTATCTGGAACAACTTGAGGGTGAGGGAGTATGCCATTATTTTTGCAAAGTAAATTCTTAAGTCCTAGAAAAATCTTCACATGCATCGTCTAGTAAGTCAGTCAGTAAACATTAGCTGTGTTACGTGACTTGACGATCTTGTCTTGAAAAATAAAAGGACAGCTCCGGTCAGACCAAGCTGTTGGCTTTGAGTTGAGGAATGCTGTTTGTCTCTGAAAAAAGAACTTCAGGTCTCTCCAACTCAGATACACTTCTTCAAACAGGATGGCTCTGGGGTGCTGTGCTGGTGTAATTGAAAACCTATAAAAAGGATGAGAGCTACTTTGGAATTGGCTCAGTGAACTTGGGCTGAGTTTGTCAAAGTGGTGAAAGGTTTAAAGGAATTTTCATAAATGAGGTCTCCAAACTGTGTTTTAACCATGGAATTCCAATGAACTCCAAGGCCCATGAACTCAGAGAACAGCGCCTCAGAAGAGCAGTCATGTTGAGATGGAAATAAATGATTCATTTTCATTCCCTGAGTTTTGCCGATGTAAGCACACTTAGCGGCTGATAATCACAATTTAGCAGCACTGTTGTATACTAAAAACACAACAGAAGTCTAGCCTTTGATTAAACTGAGCACTCACAGATTAACATGGTTACAGATCCTGGGCACTGGATGTAGTACAATGTTTACTCATGTTGCTAGGAAACAGCAATGCTCTTCAAAAGATTGATTTTGTGAGAAGAGGGAATTCTGCTTCCCCCAGTAAGGGGACTGAGCCTTGCTGCCTGACATCATAATGCTGCAAGTGTGTTTCAGGCAGCTGAGGCTCAGTGTTTTCACAGCTGCTGTTTGTCATGGATGCCCAGGTATGTTTGATGCAAAGGATATTTGATAGTGTTTTTTATTTTCTCTCTCTTGGAGCCCATGCATGAAATATACATCATGAAGTTCTGAGGGTTTAGTGAAATGAATTTTCTCATTTGTTGGAAAGACCAAGAAAATAGGAAGCTCTTTGAAATCTAATTATCATAAGGATAATTGGAGGTTTTGCATTCTGGCCATTAGTGGGAAGCTGTCAAATTAGTACAGAAATGTGGTCCAGGTTGACCAGTTTCCAAAATCATTAAAACATGCATGTAGGACATTTACTCGGCTTTTCTTTCTTTTCTTCCCCCTTTGGCAAGCCTCACTGCATGATGCATTGCACAATAGTGTTTTCTTCTTTTTCCTTTTTAAATGCAAAGCTGATGCTTGCCCAGCATGAACGGGGAGTTTTGCCAGCTCACTTGCCTTGCTCCTGAGAAAGGAGAGAGGTGTGCTATTTCAGTCAGGACCAGGCATGAAAAGTGTCCTCCCCAAGTTAAACACAGAGCTGGAGAAAATCCCATAGGGACAAATTCCTATTTGGTCTCTCTGAGACAAGCCTGTGTACCGGGGGGCTGGTATTTCAAAGCAGGGGCCCTTCCTTAGAGGTGAACACAAATGGAACAGCTGATTGTGTTGTGAACGGAGTTGGGGCAGCTTGGGCTTTATAAGCTATTCTAGCCCCTAGCTCAGGACAAGCTGGGAGAGTCGGGGAGGTGGGTTGCTGGGGGTTTCAGCAACGGGGGGCATGATCGCATGCAGCCTACAACTCCCGTGTCCTCGCTTGAAACTAACGCATTTTCACTCATTTTTGGGATAGTTATTGGATAGTTCATATAGAATGCCAGTAAAGACTGTTTTCTCAATCTGTCAAGTATCTGGTGGGTACTGTTTAATCAGCATATGTTGGTTGGATAAGTGAATCTTGCAATATGTCTTAAGTCTTACTTTTTTTTTTTTTTTGCAGTTAATTGAAGTTAAGGGTTTTTATTCACAAAGACAGTACGTTGCTTGTGCTGTTTATACCCAGAGCACCCGAGTCAGGGCCCTATTAAATAAGTAGACAGAATGTTGTGTAATGGAAGGTGTCACCACACAGCCACCAGTTGGAAAGTGCTAGAACTATACAACAAGATTCAAAAGTTTATAGAACCTTTGAGGCTGGGAGAGAATTTGGAGCTTTGACAATCCTGAGACCAAAATAATAATCATAATGAAAACTTCTATAAAGATTACAAGCTTCTTGAGAGCATCAATCCCAACCACTTCCAATATCTCCACAAATACTCAGCCCCTCATGAATGACATTGGACAATAAGGGTAGACAGGATGCAGAGCATCATACTGCTCCTGACCATGGTCACACATCTCAGAGCAAGGCCTGGCTCATCTGATGATGTGTGTAATTTGGAATGACTTCTTAAAATTTTCAATATCTTGACATGGTTTCTTCCTTTAAATATTAACAAGTGTTTATTGAGTACCTCACTTAGTCAAGCTGAATTTTAGAGTTTGGGTTAAAATGTGAATAGTAGTTACCAGATCCAATACACCTTTGCTCACTTGCTCTATGGTAGGTCACCTGGGGGGCTTGCAGGATGCATTGGTAGGTGTCTTTTTCTCTGGCTTCTGATTGAGTTTGGACAATGGGAAACATCAGTGAGAGATTCGCAAATAAGTGAAGGGGAGTATAATGTTCAGGAGTGACCAAGACCATGGACACCACTCTGAGGCAAAGATGGAAGTTTTGATTCAGGAAAACCATGAGCTGCCAGGACTGACTCTCAAGAGCAGTTGACCTGGGATCGCAGACAGTGGACTATATAGAGCTCTTTAGTCGGGGCAAGGTGAGGAAGGGGGAAGTATTGAAAAGGTTTCTTTAGGGGAGACCTAAGATAGCCAGGGTGTGACACCAGAACAGTAACCAGGTGTCCTGAGAGATAAGGAGTCAGGACACCCAGACCTGGGGCATTGTTAGGCAAGGAAGGGATGATGGCTGGGTGGCTCCTTGAGGAATGTGGATGACCACTTCCTTGTGTCTCTGTCGCCCTTGTGCTGTCCTCGATGACTCCATTTTGTCCTGACCTAACAGACAAAGGGGGGGAGGGGGAGTTTGAGCTGCTTATTCCCCTTATGAAGCCACTTGTCCCATGTTTGGCTGCAGCTGCTGGCAGCAGCCACCTCCCTGGAGGCCTCTTTCTGTGTTCGGGTGACTGTGCCCTGTGCCCTCCTGACACCAGCTACTGTTTTCTCCTGGAGGTCTTACCAGTTTAGGGTCCAGAACTGCCTCTTGGTCTTTTTGTTAAACTACTCCCAAATTGCATTTGCATATGCCACCTGTTTCCCATTTGGAAATTAAACCAACACAAGTGATTACTACTTTTCTCAGAAGTCATTGTAAGAATGGCATGATTTATGTAGAATTCAGTTCAATGATTGCCTCTTAGTGTGCAGTTAGCAAAGTCAAGTTCTCGTTTAATGATGGGGACGCACATGTTGAGGAATAGATTGCCAGGCGGTTGCTTCTTTTTGTGAACATGATAGAGTGTGCTAAGTGTTTTTTTTTTTTTTACAGATTTATTTCATTTTATTTATTTGAGAGCAACAGACAGAGAAAGAAGGAGGGGTGGGGGGAATGAGTGCACCAGGGCTTCTAGCCACTGCAAACAACTCCAGACATGTGTGCCACCTTGTGCATCTGGCTTATGTGGGTACTGGGGAATCGAGCCTTGAACCGGGGTCCTTAGGCTTCACAGGCAAGCGCTTAGCTGCTAAGCCATCTCTCCAGCCTTTTTTTATAAAAGTTTTTTTTTTTAAAGAGTGTGTTATATAAATTCAAAAATGGCTGTATGGGTAATATAATCTTATGCAGCTACTGTCATATACATAGTCCATCACTGATTAAAACATAGACATGTAGCATAAAATTTCACATCATTATTAACAAATTTGGGGGTGGAGTGGGTACTGAGGATGGAACCCAGGGCGTTGCATACTCAGGGCGGGTGTCCTATCACTCAGTTATACCCCAAACTCAGATTGCTTTTTAAGGTACTGTTTGGAATTACAATACTATTGTCACATTGTTTAAAATTGAAAACTATTTTAAAGTTAGTGTTTGACAGTTTCATCCATGTGTACAATGTATTTTGGTCATATCCAACCCCTTTACCCTCTCTTCCCCCTCTCACATGGAACTCCTTCTTTCCAAAAAGTTTCTCTCCTACTTTCATGTCTTCTTAAAAAATGTGTGTGCATAACCCATTGAGAGTCACTGGTTGCTTTCATGAACATGGGTGGGAGATTATTTGCTGAAACATGGACAACTTAGTGGATAACCACCATTGAAGAGAACCACTCCCCTTCCCCAGAAATACAGCAATAGCTCCTCAGGAATGGGTCCACCTTCGCCAGCCTCTCCCCACCCATGAAGGAGTGTTGATGAGTCCAGTCTTGTACAGGTCTGGTGTAGGTAACTGCAACTGCTCTGAAGATTAAAAGACAAGTAACTCATATCTTACAAATGTTAAAAATGAACAACCAGAACAAGTCAAGTGCTAAGGTCACACAGTGCTCCACTGGCAAAATTAGAAAGTGAATTAAGAACTTTCAAACTTACTGCAGAATAGGTACATAGTTATAACATCTCTAGAGGAAAAAAAATTATAAAAGTATTAGTAAATAAAATAAAACTGACTTGGGATAATTGGATATTTCTAAAGTAATAAACCCTATCTGTGACTACTGAATAATCGTGAAGCTGACATGAGCAATTCAGCATCTTCCACTTAATGTCTGTAGATATCAGGGATATGAACACAGACTATTTCTAGCCTCTTTAGTTTTGAAATAGATGGTCTTAGGGCTGAGGATTTTGTTTTTATAGGCTCCTAGAGGTAGACTTGTTTAGTTATTTTGACTATAAATAAACAGATTTACAAGGTAAACTGTCAAGAATAGTAACTAAGAAATTCCCTGTAGTGGCCAGTTTGAAAAATAAAACACAACACAGCATCTCTTTATTTGATAATCAAGTTGTCAGTTATTAAAGTTTCAGGCTGTATGCATGTATCCTTCATGTCTTATGAAAACTGTCCATGTATCCTCTAACAGTCTAGAGGGAAGAAAGGAAGTTTCAGAAATGCCTTTCCTTTATTTCTTACTTCTTTCTTTCTTTCTTTCTTTCTTTTTTTTTTTTTTACAATTGAGTAGAGTCAAGAGAGAAATAGCAATTTGAAAGGTCTTTTGATGTCAACCCAAATGAGGATTTATAGATTATCCCTTCTGAGAAAGGAGCTGAGTAGGCAAAAATAAATATCCTATGGCCAGATGACCTGATGCTTCTAGAAGGAATTATTGTCATTTAGACATTTGAATCTTATTTTTCTTGTCCTCTTTTTTTCTTCACTAGCATTTTCTTTAAGGTCAGTCCCAGGCAGGCATCCTTATTTCTGTCTTTATAAAGAATATGCTTTCATATAGTAAAAAACCTGATAAATAAAACCTTTCTCAGCTATTTTAAACTGTTATTGAATTGTCCTTTTATTCGGTCCTACCTAGTACTCAGGCTCAGAGTGTGGTGACGCAAGCAAGCACTCTACTGTGAAGATACACTCCAGCCCAGATGAACCTTTTTTCAGGAGATGTTAATCACAGTCTAACAGTGTCTCCCATTTGTTCTTTTTTTTCATTTTCACAATTTTTATTAACATTTTCCATAAACCCAGTTGATTCTTGTATTGTTTCCTCTGTCCTTTTATTTCTGTTTCTGTTTTATCTCCCCCCTCCCCTTGAATAAAATATAGTCACATGTTCACTGAGAAGAATGTGGTATATTAATAGTGATTACTTTGAATAATGACACTATTTTCACATCAGTTGTGTTGATAGAAGTAGCAGTAGCATGGAAATAAAATCAAGTTCTCAGTGGATCATCATAAAAATATTGATATACCCAGACACCTCCTGTGGCTTCTTGCCACACAGTAGTCATTGGTTCATTAAAGTGGTATAATTGATGTTCTCTGAAGACAGATGACTCATTACTTTATGTGCTCATTCTCTCAGACATTTGTTGGGACCTTTCTTAGTGTGAAGGCAGTTGTTTTTTCCTCTTAGCAATTTTCTATCCAGTGGAGATGGGAAATGTCTCCCAATAGTAAAGGTGTGAAGGAAGAAGGAGTGATGAGCTTTCCCTCTATGGAAAGGAAGACGATCAGATTCCCAAAACCTTCCCGGAAAAAAAAAGGGGGGGGAGATATTAGATTTAGAGTTAAGGTCAAGGAGTGTTCACCAGACAGAAAATTTAGGGGAGAACATTAGGGTCTGACAGTTCTTGGAAATCATATTTTGATGTGTTTTTATGGCAAGACATATACTGTAGAGTGACAGAGATAAAGTGGAGAGGGTGATTGGAGCCAACTCTTGATCCATCTCTCACTGTGGAGAAGGGGACTGAGGAGTCTTTGTTATAGACTGGCATTGATAAACAACCCTGCATTGATTGTGTCTTCCATTCTCAAGCTTTACCCTGTCACCTCTGCTGGTGATTTCAGGCCCAAGGTCCTGGGCTAGGGGTCCTTTCTGTCTTCTGTCCATCTGCATTTGAATGTTTTCTCAGTTCTCACACAACCTACACTCTCAAAATACATTTGTTACCTTCCCTGCAAAATCTTGGCTTTGCCTCAATTTCTTAGTTTAGAGTGTCCCTGCTTTCAAGTAGATTATCCATAAGATTACCTTCTCTCAAACCCTCATCTTCCATCACCCAGAGACTCAACAAATTATGCCTTTATAAAAAATTATCCTCAACATTACAGCATTCTTTCCATCCCCATTTCTCTTGTCTCTATTCAGAGTCTCATCATCTTCCCTTGGATAACCATAGCACATTCTGATACTCTTTTTGACCTGTTCCTATACCATTCTTGAAATTGGTATTAATCCTCACTAATTAGGACAAAATCCAAAAAATCATTAGCATGATATACAAACCTGAGGCTCTTACCCTCCTTGTGCTTATTGAATGACTTGAATTTCCCAGCCTGCTAGTCTTCTGAATATTTTTTTTTTCCTGTTCCTAGCCTTCTGTCCTGTCAAATCATCTCCCCAGACTTCCTCCTCTCCCTCCTCTATCTGTGGGTTGAGAGTCAGTTAACCTTTGTCTATCTCTACTAGTCCACAGGCACCTCTGTGGCAGACATGATGTTTCAGCCATATCTACCATAATCCTGATTAGTTTCATGTCTGGCACATAGCTATAACATGAATAATAGTATTTCCTGTGCACTTATTATAGACCAGATGGTGTGCTAATTTATTTACATACATTATCTCTTTTAAAGGTGTTGAAACAAAATGACAACAGGCTTCATAAGGTAAAATAGCAAAAAAATGTTTTTTGAAGATTAGGCATGGGATTTGTTTTAGGGAGACGAATCAGGACAATGTATTAGTAAAACATCAAGAATTTAAAGGAGATGCATAGTGGGACAGAGGCAATGAAACTTAAATGGAGAGAACTTACACTGATATTGATGGATGAATATGGATTGGTGATGGTTGAATAGAGAATTCAACATGTGCTCCATGGAATTCACTGGGGGCCTCAGTTTACTTAACTTTTAAGTTTTAGGGCCTTCCTGCCACATGCTTCTTGGGATTAGAGCAGTGACCAAGTGATTGAAAGAGAGAAGTGGATTGTGTGGCCACAGCTGAAAGGAACACTGCAGACATATCATGAGATAGTGAAATGGCATGACTGCCACACAAAGATATATAATAATTATACGGATGCATGTACAACTATTAAATTAGGTACAAGGGGCTGGAGATATGGCTTAGTCGTTAAGGCACTTACCTGTGGAGGCTAGTGACCCAGGTTTGATTCCCCAGTATACATGTAAGTCAGATGCACATGGTGACACATGCATGTGGAGTTCGTTTGCAGTGGCTAGATGCCCTGGTGCACCTATTCTCTCTCTTGCTCTCTCTCTTCCCCTCTGCCTCTTTCTCTCTTTCTTAAATAACAAATTAAAATGAGATTCAAAACTAAATTTTCAAAGAAGCACGGCAGTATTATATGCACTGTAGAATTATTTTAATAACAATTGAAACTTCTTAGGTCTGGCGCTGTAGCTGAGTTGGTAGCATGCTCGAGGCCCTGAATGAATCCCCAGCACTGCATAAACTGGACATGGTGGCACTTACTTATTATCTCAACACTTGGATGGTGGAGGCAGCAGGATCATAAGTTTTTAGCACATCCTCAGCTACATACCAAGTTTGAGGCCAGCCTGGGCTATGTGAGAATTTGTCTCAAAAAATTTATCAGTCTGATGTTAATAGAGAGTAATGACTAAAAGTGGGGATACTGGAACCAGAGACTCTGTCTTATGTTTTAGGCTTTACAATAAATCCTTGTACTCTGGAGGCTGGGAAGTCCAGCACTAGCAAATTCAGTGTCCAGTGAAGAACTCCTTTCTTGTTTCAGACTGCATGTTCTTGCTGTGTCCTCATATGATGGAAGGGGAGAAGGCTGCTCTCTGGAACCGCTAATCCCTCATGACCTAACACTGCCCAGTGGCCCTCATCTATTAACATCAGATCATGGGAATTAGGCTTCAATATATAAATGTAAGGTGAAACAAAGTTCAGACCATGGCGATTGGATGATGAACATCTGTAATGTTAACCTAGTGAGGTGCTTCTCTTTTTAAGCTTCTTGGCCTTCCCTAGTTTCTTAGATGGATATATAGATTCACCAGCATGGTGGTGTCTCCTTTCAAGCCACAGTCATCCTGAGTACTTTGCCTTGCGTTGGTTTTTCCATCATAGCATCTACCCCAACACAGATCCTGTGCTTCTTTGTTTATTGTATATTGTCCCCACCAGAATGTTGGGTGGTAAGTGCCAGAAAACCCTTTGTTTTACACCGTATTCATTCAGCCTCGTACAGTCTATGGCCTACAGAAGTTCAGCCAGTATTTGTTGAATGAGTAAGTGTAGAGATGAGATATAAGCTATTAGCTAATAGAGTGTCCTAAACAGGTTGCTCTGCTATCTAAATGTTTTGTAAACTATTTGTTTATTATGATGCTATACTTGTATGTGTCAAGATGCAACTGAAGCCGTTCTCCAGTTCTGAGACAATGATTGAACATTGTACACAGTGCCTTGCCATTCCCTTCATGTATCTGACATCACAGCTATGCATAATCTTGGATATATTATTTTGTAACTTGTAGTTTTTATTCAGTATTCAGTCATCAACATGATGTTACACTTCACAAAGATATATATATTTTGAGGTAGGGTCTCACTCTAGCCCAGGCTGACCTGGCATTCACTCTGTAGTCTCAGGCCGCCCTTGAACTCACAGTCACCTCTGCTATCCAAGTGTTGGGATTTAAGGTGTGTACCACCAGGCCTGACTACACAGATTGTTATAATGACTTTTATTTAAAAGTTGTGTAGGAAATGTACATTTATTCCTACCTTCCAAAATAACAGAAATCATGAAGCACGGAGAAGAAAACGCACATCTGTGATGAAACAAGTCGTTGGCAGCAATCCCAGAGCACAAACTGTGCAGCCCTTGCCAAGCCTGCAAAGTTTGGACACAGGTGAGGGAGGACAGAAGAGTCTGTACTTATCTCATCTCCTTGGTTTCCCTCAAATTAAGTGCATTGCCATAAAGACATCGCCAGTGTTTCCTGATTTATGCATCAAGACTTAGAGCTGTAACAAGACTGTGGGAGAAGGAGAGAGTGGACCCCATAAACAGCCAAGTATCAGCACTCACAGCAAGGCAAGATGAAACTGGAGAGAAGCCACCCTGATATATACCTTGTAATTTTCTTTCCTTTCACTGGCTGGTCGAGGGAGGGAGCCGGCTGGGAGTGAAGTAGGGAGGGAGGAGCAGGTAACCCACGCCATGAAGAGCTTTGCTGTGAGGCTCTTCAGGGCAAGCAAGCGAAAGCAGGGGTCAGAAATGTGAGCACTTTCTAGAAAAGCTAGCCAAGCTGTTACAGAAATACCTTAGTTATTTCAGACCTAACACCCTAAGACACTTAGTAGTATTTGGTGAACTGAAAGGGAGATATTTTCTCCCTAATCTGTTTGGTACAGAGACATGGCTACTATGGGAAAAAGAATAACCCATTAAGATTAGAAATGAGAATGAAATAGCTGAGCTTGAGTAAACTTCATGGAGTTTACAGAAAAAGGTTAGCACTAAGATCGGAGCCATAAATCAAAGACCAGCAACCTAGCACCGAGGGGCGTGTGTTTCTGTAATTGTAAAATGAGCTCCACGGAAGAAGGTGAAGCTGAGCTTTTCAAATGGCTGAAATGTCACTGTTTATTTATGAGCCCAGATAAAACTCATTTCTAGATAAATGACTAAATTGAAATACTATAATGCGTACCATTCAAGTGCTGTTATGGTTAAAAAATGTGACTATAAAAATGTCACATTATTACAGAACCTATTTGTTGGTTAGGCATTTTCTGAGTCCTATCTTCTCAGTTTATTGACTCCCACTAGGCTTTTACTGCCTGCCAATATGCAGTCGCTCCTGTGGAAGTGGCAGAAAGTTCTTCCATGTCACACAGCCCTGAATAATCTCAGGACCTAACCCAGAGCTGGCACTGTTGCTGATGACATTAGATGAGGTTGAAGTAAAGGTACTTGTAGGCAGGTACTGTACAGCGTTTAAAGAAAAGCTGTGGGTTCTCTACAATTAAGCTCATATTTAATTTGAAACCATATCTTCTAATTATTCTATTTCCCCTGAGCACTTAAGCTATCATCACGAATCTTCTGAACTAACAGGGAGAATTCTTTGTCCCTAATCCGTTTTGTGAGACGTGGTGACTGTGGATGCTCATCACTTTCCAGAAATCAAGAACCCTGGTTGTGCAGCAGTGCAGTCCCGTTTTGTGTGCCTTGGTTGTTAGGAATTGCAATCGACTACCCATGTCGATAAATAATGGCAGGGGCGTTAGGCCACAGCGGGATATTATATCTGGCAAGAGAAAATGATAAGTTTTCAGAAATGGTGGAGAAATGGAGCACGCGCGGCAGCGCAGAGGAAGAGCGCGGTCTCAAGCAGAGCAGGCCAGCAGATCGGCCCGCGGAGAGACGGGGGTGACTCATGGCGAAGAGTTAAGTAGACACTGCTCCACAGAGCTTGCCAGGTGTGGCTGCGCAGTGACCCACGGAGGGAGGATGCACAGATGGAAGAGGAGGGGGAGAGCACTGAAGTGGAATGCTCAGGTCACACAGCTAGCAGAGACCCATTGGAACTGGGATTTGAACCCTGGGAACCTCAGCTCAAGCCCATGTTCTTGTCCTCTTTTGACTTCGATAGCTCTTCATTACCTTTCTCAGCTGTGGGTTGCGACAAAGTAAGGCAGCTTTTAAGAGTTTAGCTGTTTATTATGTAAAAGGATGAGTTGGAAAGAGTTGGCGGTTAGGTCATTGTTCACAGTCAACACTTGAACACCTCAAGAGAGCCCTAGCCGAGAAGCGATGAGAGAAAGAGGGTGATTCTGACCAGGCCAGTGGACACGGTGTGCTGAAATGGAGGGAGGGGAAACAGGGCGGATTAGACACAGGATTTTAATAGCAAAACCTAAGCTGGAACTATAGATTTATATTAGAAGAAAGAGTGTTTTCCTTTATTTCTATTTTGCAATTGAGAAACCTAAGAAAGTGTGAATAGTTCTTGGCAACTTTGAAGTAGTCCTTGTGCTAAACAGCACGAGATTGTTGATTGCCGCACCTATCTTAGTCCCTTGTGCTAAAGTGATATTGATCCTGTTATAGGTACAGATAGTAACTACCATGTTCAGGAAATGTTATACCAGTAGGGATATTTTTAAACTACTGTACATTTGGCTAGAAGATATTCTAAAGTGTATTTTCTGAAGTGTCTTCACTTGCAATAACTGACAGACAGTTGAAGGGCTGACAAGAAACTTTTAGGCAACTGAAATACACGTTTTTCTGTTCTTTTTTTCCTTGATGGCCACAGTGCTGTGTACTCGTGTCGTAAAAGGGGTGACACTGTGTGTTAGCGCTCGCCTTGAGTCGGGTGTGTGCGTGAGGGACTGAGAGGAGCGGCGGCCGGTGCCTTGCATGCAGGCCTCTACGTGCGCCTCGCCCAAGGTGCTGCCTCCGGGTCAGAGTAACTTCCAAGAGACATGGGGACCGCCGTCACTTCTAGTTAGGTTGAACTCGTCATCTGCCGGAGGTATCCAGTCTCTTCTTTTACCTGCATCTGCACCCTGTGTGACCGTAGAGCAGAGACAGCCGCTCTCAGGGAGAGCACAATCCCAGCAGGCGTGGCAGCACACGCCTTTAAGCCCAGTGTTTGGAGGCTGAGCTAAGAGAGTTCAAGGCCGGCCTAGAGCTACAGAGTGACTTTCTGATCAGCCTGGACTAGAGTGAGGACCCCCCCCCAAAACAAAAAGAAACAAAGAAAAGCAAAAGGTTTTTTTTTTTTTTTTTTCCCCAGTTGTGATGAGCATGAAGCCTGACCACACACTGGCCACAGATCTCTCCGGTCTTCTCAAGGGAAATTGCTGTAGATAGCTGATGGCTGAGGGCCATTGGACAGTATCCTTCAGTCTGTAGACATAAATTTGAACAACATTTCACAGTATCTTCTATAGTAACTGAGCAAAACATTTGTGATTTTAAGAGAGAAATTATACAAAAATAATATTTATAGTTTACTGTTGACATTTAAATTATAGTGTGATGACAGAAGTTATCCTTTGCAAAGAAAATTAATCTATGAGAAGGTTGTTTATTTGAATAAGTCTTTTACTGAGTAGAAAAAGGGAAAGAGTATATTTGGTTGCATATTGATTATCAAAAGTATGTGTATACACATATGACTAGGCAAATAGGATGAGCCACTTACGGTCTTACTGCCTAACACATGCTCTCTCATCTGAGTTTGCAAATTTCTTGCAAGATAAGTATCTTTGTTCCCATTCCACTGATAAGTAAAACAAGCAGAGTTCAAGAGACTTATCTTAGAGTAATGGGATAATGGTATGGTAATGATTCTGGGTCAAACCTACTCAAATCAAAACCCTTTTGCTTGGCCACATCCTATGTTGTTCATTCTAGACTTTGAATTTTAGCCTGAAACTTTCAGCTTCAATAGATTTTATACCCCAGTTATTTATTTATTTACTTATTTATTTATTTATGTATTTTTGGTTTGTTGAGGTAGGGTCTCACTCTAGTTCAGGCTGACCTGGAGTTCACTATTTCATCTCAGGGTGGCCTCAAACTCACGGCCATCCTCCTACCTCTGCCTCCCAAGTGCTGGGATTAGAAGTGTGTGTCACCATGCCCAGTTTATACCTCAATTTTAACAGTGCCTTTTAATCCAGTATTTTGTACTCATAGAACTCAAACATTTGACATACTGAGCTTTTATCTTATTTGAACTTTGTCATGACCTCTGTTGAAAAGAAGAAACATTTGGGCCCGAGAGATGGCTCAGCAGTTAAGGCACTTGCCTGTGAAGCCTAAGGAATTAGGTTTGATTCCCCAGAACCCATGTAAGCCAGATGTACCAGGTGGCACATGCATCTGGAATTCATTTGCTCCGATGTGCTCATTCTCTCTCTCTTTCTCTGTAATAAAATTTTTTAAAAAAGAAATATTTTATTTTCATATATAAGTGTTGTAGACAGCTTTACATTGCTGGGATGAATGTCCAAACCAGGCACAGTGTAGGGGAGGAAGGGATTTACTTCAAGCTTAGAAATCCAGGGGATGTTCCATCTTTGGTGGAAGAAGTGGGCTGCCATTCATAAATCCAAGGAGAGAGAGTGGGGGGGGGGCCACCATCAACTAGAAAACACAAAACTGACAGCAAGCAGGGACCCTGCCCCCACCCCACCCCAGCTCATACTGCTCTCCACACCTTTGGGCTGGAATCAGACCCACCCCCAAACACACCTCAGCGCTGAACTCTACAATCTGCCCCCAGTGACACCTCCCAGCCAGGTGGTTAGAGATCCAAGTTACAAGCTTTAACCAAAGCCTGAATCTATGGGGAATGCACTTTCAAACTACCGTAAGTGCCTATGCAGTGGCCAAGCAGTCATGAAAAGGGACCCTTCTGCATGTCTCGTGTGGTGATGCCTGTAACACCAGCACAGCATGGGGAGGCTGGGGCAAAGGGTCATGAGATCAAGGTCAGTCTGAGCCACACAGGGAGGCACTGCCCAAGGGTGCGGGAAAGGGAGGATGGGAGAGATGAAGGGAGGGTGCATGGAGGTAGGTGAATTAACAACTAAAAGAAGTCTCTGGGGAGATCAGAGGTGAGCTTAGGTATACCGATTACAAGTCCCATGCTTGATTCTCCTTCCAATAGGAAATGAAAAACAAATGAATATACACATATAAATATAGAAATAAATCAACAATATGACCCTCTACTATAATTCTTTAATTTACAGTGAGGATATTCTGGAATCAGTAGGAAGAAATCATTTGAGTTGAAAATATGAGCATATAATACTTTTAAGTATATGACTTCAGTGAACTTTGGAAATGAATTTAAACTTCATTCAGACTTGAATAACTTCCTCAGGGCCTCTGATCTCATTAGACTGCTTGGAACATGCGTGTTTTTTTCTGCAACTATGGTTGGCTGATCCCCACAGTAGAGTCATGTCAGAAATGATTCAACACTTCCATTGCTCTGTGACAGTTGGTTTCCTCTGGTTTGTTTTTTATGCCCTGATGAAAGTAGACAAGGTTCTCATGTTCCATTGTTTATGTTAATAGGGTGCTGCTTTTGTCAGGTCATTCAAGAGGACTTCAAGACATTTCATCTTCTGTAATGAAAAGAAAGTAATGAGGAGGGTTGTAATATTTCTAATCACACACTTTAATATAAAAAACAACAAATAATCTCCATCTGAAATAGTTGATCTATTTTAAGCAACTGTTGCTTTATTTGCTTTGATCAGTTCAGATATTAATGGAGAATTTTGAAAATGGTTAAGGCACTTGCCTGCAAAGCCAAAGGACCCAGGTTTGATTCCTCAGGACCCATGTAAGCCAGATGTATAACGTGGCACATGAGTCTGGAGTTTGTTTGCAGTGACTGGAGGCCTTGGCGCCCATTCTCTCTCTCTCTCCTTCTCTGTCTAATAAATAAAATTATTTAAATAATAGGGTGAGTAGTTGGAATCTTGTTTTATTTGGCATATTGTTTTTTATTATTGATTGGCTCATAAGTAGATACTGAATTTCCTTTTTCCCACTTGTATCTTAGTATGAGATTTCTTGTCTTGACTAAAACCTTTGTGGTCAGTTTATATCTGATCATTTGTCTGTCTGATATCCTTGATATGTTTTGACAACATTTTTCACAGAAAATGTAAGTGCTGTTTGTGAAACGTAAGCTGTTCGGCTGGGAAAGGTCTCTTGTGATTTCTCAAGTTGTTTTCACATTCAACTGATACTAGGCTTCTAGAACAGAAGTCTGGGAGCCAACAATGAATGTGAGAACACTGAACACAGGTCTCCTTCCTTTCCAAGAGTGTCTTCAGGGTAGAGCAAAAAGATGAATGACATTGGAAAATAAATGAGTATAGCTGAGTAGGGGTTAAGTTTATTAATTTCAGACTCAACTCAGCTTGAAGACAATATAATAATCTATAAAAAAATTGAATACTGGCAAGAAGTCAAGCGACCACTATGTTTTTTTTTTCCTTTTTAAAAGCACAATGTGTTATAGTAATCAGGAACTCATAGATTGCTCTTACAAGCAGTTTAGGAAAAACACTGTATGAAACCTACTTAGAGCTGGAGACTGTAAAGAGATTCTTTGTCCCTGTTGTTCCTGAGGTATTTTTTTTCCATGTGTTGAATTTCGTTTTGGTTATTCAGTGGAGAACATGGGGATTTCACTTCTTGAGCCTGTGATGGATGAAGAGGGGTCAAGATGCAATTGAATCACTTTAAATACTAAGGAGCCAAATGTTAATAACACTCCGTAGTACTATCTTCTCACGGTATATGTGAACTCAGAGCTATCGTGGTCTCCTCCTCATTTGTACCAAGTTACCTAATAAGAATTATTGAGTGGCTGATGAGAATAAGAGTAAATAGATGTGAATGGCAAAATGGTCCAGTTTCTTCCAGCACAAGCCTCTCTGTCTCTCCACTCACCAGTAAAGTAAGTTCCTCTTTGTCATCCATGAGCAATGCTAGCACTCTCCAGGAAAAATGCCACTGAGAATGGCTGAAATCTCAAAGAAAACAAATTGTTTCTTTCAGAATACTTATAGCTGAGCAGGAGAGGTGGCTGAGCGTTAAAGGTGCTTGCTGGCAAAACCTGATGATCTGGTTCAATTCCCCAGTATCCTTGTAAAACCAGATGTACAAAGGGGTACATGCATCTGGAGTTTGTTTGCAGTGGTAAGAGGGCCTGGCATGCCTACTCTTTCTGCCTGAAAATAAATAAAATTATTTAGGAAATTGTTTTTAAAAAAGTTGCAGCAGGCATGAAACAACAAAAGACCTTGCTCTAATAATCTTTGTTAGGATCTGTAGTATTTCTTACTACAGTATTCCCCACAGATAAAGACTAACTACACTGACCCCTTTTGTTAACATATGTGAGCATTCATATCTAATTACTTAAAAAAAATCAGATGTTTCTACAAGGATTCCATGGAAAATTTAAAGAAAATTTTACTACCTCATCACCTGTATCTGGAATAATTTATTAGGGACTTGCTGAAGCTGAGTACTAATACCTGTTTATTGGGCTGATTTTCAGGCTACGTACATGAGAACCTTCACAAATTTGCTTGAATGCTATAGAATTTCAGCTTAAACAGGGATTAGGCATTCATAAATTGGATCAAGTGATGTTGAACCAAAAGGAAAGAAAAATTCTTTTTAATGCACTCTGGCACCCGACTCCTCCTTTGCTTTCAACCGTAAGAGGCTGCTTTACAGTAAGGAAAGACATATTTAAAGTTAGACTTCTAATGCCAGAAATTTCTACTTTATGTCTTGGCTAACCAGCAAGGATAATCAGCACCTTCTCTCTCTTAAAACTGACAGGGAACATTTCTAAAGTGTTGAAAGAGACATACACAGAGCTTACAGTTGAGCAGTCTCAGTTCCCTGGCCTTGGTAAAGGTTTTGGAATTCAAGCTGTTTGCTGTTGTCAGGGTAAAGTGCTGAGGTCAGTTAAATGAATTGACTTTGGTCATTCTTTTCTAGCTAATACATAAAAATGAGAAGAGTATACTTTGAAATTATTTGTTGTAACCATCATACTTTTAAAGCTACATGTTTCTTTTACCAAAGAAACATTTGGGCTTCCACTTAGCTACGTCAATCAGTTTTTTTTTTTTTTTTTTTTTTTTTTTGTGTGTGTGTGTGTGTATTAAAAGGATAAACCCATTTAATGCCTCAGGCTTAATTCTTTGAAAATTAACCCAAACCTAGTTTTCAACTTCACTTTGAATAATTTTACCCTAAATAAGCAGTGGGTCTCCTGCTTATTTTTATCCCTTACTGGGGGGAATAAATGGTATGTTTTCCCATGCTTCTGGCTACTGCTTTAAACTGTGGCCCCTCAGTGTTTCTTCAAGAGCAGTGACAACCTTCATCCCCCAGGTTCTGTGGGGACTGCCATTCTTTGGGCAATCTTCAGCCCTAAAAATCCACCCTTGATATCTTGCAAATACTGAATAGGTGAAGACTCAGGATACAGTGGGAACAGACAAATAAAAAATATCACATCTTGAATTTACCTTCTTCCCCAAGTCCTTTGTCTTTTATTTTATTTTATTTTTTAATTTTTTTTGTTCATTTATTTGAGCGCAACAGACAGAGAGAGAAAGAGGCAGATAGGGAGAAAGAGAGAGAATGGGCACGCCAGGGCCTCCAGCCGCTGCAAACCCTAACCCTAACTCCAGATGCATGCGCCCCCTTGTGCATCTGGCTAAACGTGGGTCCTGGGGAATCGAGCCTTGAACCGGGGTCCTTAGGCTTCACAGGCAAGCGCTTGACTGCTAAGCCATCTCTCCAGTCCCTCCTTTGTCTTCTGTAAATCTACTTCCTGGTTCTGTCATAAAATCAAAAGTAAAGAATGTAAAATAATTTTAAATACAGAGTCTGGAGGAACTTTAAGTCAAACAGGCTTTTTGTCTTCAACCCACCTTCCTCTGTAGAAGAGCGGACGCTTCTGTGGACAGTGATGTGCGTCCACTGTGGAGTTGAGCTGTTTACCAGCTGCGCACTTTCATGTTCATCAGGATGTCCTCAGCCTGACGCACGTGTTCATGTAGCCAAGGTTTCATGGCTTTGGCTCCTGCTTCCCTTCTAGCCTGACTTTCTCAGTAGCCTACCTACTGTTGTCCTGTTACTCGGGTACTTAGTTTGCAGGGTAGAGAACGGAGCTCTCTGAGATGTTTAGTTTGGGGAATGGAAGAGCCGGACCATCAACTGTTCTGCCCATCCTTATTGGGAGCCACAGGTCTCGTGCCACGAGTGTTTGGGAAGTGTCCTCGGGAATGACAAGTACAAGTTGCAGTGGCCTCCTGTAAACAGACACAGAGACTCTGTCCCTCAGGATGCAATTCACTGGTTATAGATTTGGGTACTAAACACACTTCGCAGGCTCAGTTCAAGTCACATGCCACCAGTCACTGTTGGTGACAGCTGTCAGGCATGACAGTCCCCATGAGTATCTGGAAGAGCAGAAGAACTTCCAAACTCAGGCACGGTCTCCTTTACTCCTGAGGATAGTCCTGGAACTGTACTTTGGTGACAATTATCGCCAACTTACAGGTTAAGAAATGGCTTTAGAGAAAGGTTAATGGACTTGCCCTTAGTGACTCTATGGAGGAACTGTCAGGAAAGTTAGGACGGCTCCAGAGTCCGCCGTCCTCACCACACCTTTGAGCGCCCCGCTCCCTGCGTGTTCACCCACATGTGGGGTGCATCCCACAGCGCTGGCTTTCCTGTGACTGTGATAAGCTGGCACTGCCCTATTCAGTGGCAGCACTGGGAAGCTGTGTCTTAGCAGTGGTTTCGAAAGGAGAACCGCAGCTGCACCTAGCTGCTACCTCCATACACACCTTGGGCAAGAAATGAAGTAGAAAGTCTTTTCCTTCCTTTCCTCTTAAACGTGTGATTGCACTTGTATTGGAAGAGATTTCCAGGACAGATGGCATCTTAAAATAATTTTAGTAAACATGCTCATGACTTAAAATTACAGTAGTACTCATACCAAGCAAATTTTCTAGTGACACGATAAAAACATCTTCACATGGAATCTTGGGTACTTAGCTTTTAAAGGAAATTGAGTTTCAAAGGAAGTCAGGCAGCTGTTTCAGTATTCTTGCCTCTTCCTTGTGGATAGTGACATGCTCTGGATTTGAACTCACCCCCCCCAAAAAAAAAACAATCCTTATAGGCTCAGAGCTTTTATTCAGATGCCAATACATCATTTGAGTTAGGACATATTTTTAAAATTCAGTAACTTGTATTGAAGATTGTTGAAATTAGTGTGAACTCGAGTTACTGAACATTTGAAGCTAGAACATCTGCTTTTATATGTGAGTGGTGTTTTTCAACTGAGCTAATTTACATCTGTAATTATATCTTGCTTTAATGGATCAGTAAGAATGTTTTATAAATAAATCATGGGTACACTGCCCAGATGCTAAACACATGACAGTCTTCTGTTGTTTTCTGGCAGGTAGAGAAGGATTGGGAAAAGACACTCATACCCTAATCTCTAGCAGGGTTTCTCAGTCTTGTTCTTATTGAGTCTTTGAATCAGATCATTTGTGGCTGTGGGGAGTCTGTTCCCATGCATGTTATTTAATGGTACCTGTGGCTTCTTCCTACTAGGTGACAACCTCTTCCCAGAGGTGACCATTAAAAGTGTATCCAAGCCTTGCTTAATATCTCTTAGAGGAAAAATCACACAGTTTAAATGCCATTGTTCTGTAGCTCTTAAACATATGAGAAACCATAAATATACATCAAAATATTACTTCTGAGCTGGACATGGTGGCACCGCCTTTGAGGCCAGCAGTTGAAAGGCAGAGGTAGGAGGATCGCTGTGAGTTCAAGGCCACCCTGAGATTTTATAATGAATTGCAGGTCATCCTGGGCTAGAGTGAGATCCTACCTCAAAACAAAACAAAACAAAACAAAACAAAACAAAACAAAACAAAACAAAACAAAACCAACAAAACAAAACAAAACACCCAAACAAAAATATTAGCTCTGTTGGTGACCAATCTAAAGTGGGGAATGTGACTAAAAATTAAGGCATAAATGGTTCCTTTATTCTTTTGTTTTGATGTATTTCTGTTCACATTTCATTTTCCCAGCTCTCCCATGACCACTCTGTGTAAACTGTAGCATAAACCTATGACTATTGCCCCAACATTGGTTAACTCTATTCGTGTATCCAGTCCCCAGCTCCACTTGAAATTATATATTTAATTTTACATGCTCTCCTCCACCACTAAAATGCAAGCTTTAATAGAGCAGGACATTTTTATATTATTCCGTGCTATTACCCCAGGGCATAAATCAATGCCTGGCACATAATTTGCAAGCCAGGAGTAATTGTTGACTAAATGAGTCAATTATTTACGTAAAAATCAGGCTGATGATATTAAAAATCACAAATGTAACTGAAAATAAATTATTGAGAGTTTTTATTGAAGACTTATAGCTTCAAGCATGGTCATTCTACCTAATGGATTTATAAATAATTATTCCATAATTGAGATTTAGGTTTTTTTTTTCTCATTTTGTGTAATTAGTTTTCCTAGAGCCTATTTTTCATGTCAAGCAAACAGAGGCTTCAGAGAATGGAGAGCTTTGAGCTACAGTGGAGAGAAAGCCCAGATGATTCATGCAGTGAGGAATTAGTAGGAAAATACCAACATTCTGTATGCAACCTGTCACCACAGCTGTACCAACAAGCAAAAGGCTCTCGTGCTGGAAGGTACAGGAAGCCAAGTGCAGTAGTCTTTTGAATGCTGTTTTGAGTCCTAGAACCAAAAACTGAGAGTTTTGCATTTCAAGCAGCAGTTTACCCATTTAGAGTTTGTAGGTTTTATTCAAATTTGTAAGTCGTTAATAGGAAATCTACTCTTCATCATAAAAATAGAACACAAAATCTTTGGCTTAGTTTTGAGGCTTAGAAATGGTTGGATGAAAATGCTGGATGCTTTGGAAATGGTAAAGTTATATGTGTTTTGATCTTCAGGAATTATGGATAAATGTGCAGACAAGCTGAAGGATGCAACCTCCTCAGGCTGTGTACTGAACACTATTGAAGTTTTATATGACAAGAATGACCAACCTGGCCATGGGAAGATGTCAGAATTCACTAGTATTATCAACAAATGGGTCATGGCAATTTTTCTTTCAAAAATGCCAATAATTAATTTATTATTCTTGGTTGATTAGAATGTTCTTATGTGTTTCTCAATTATAATACACGTTTGGTTCTTCTAAAAAACTGTTTACATAGTGAGACCCTACTGCAGAAAAAAAGAGGGAAGAAGGAGGTAAGGGAGGGAGAGAAGAAGGGAGGGAGGGAAGAGGAGAGCCTAATGCTTCTTACAGTTAAACACAGGGTCAACATAATTAGTGAGCATACTGGATATTTGCTTACTTGATTAATTGTTTTCTTTTCCCCATATTGCTTCCTGTTTGTAAAGTCATGGGGAGTTTACCTTAGCTCTAGGGTGGTAAAATTGGTCCTTGCTCAGTGCAGATTAGTTACAGAAGGGAGCCATTGAATGTTCTGCTGCATTTCTCATTGGCTGTGTCTTGTAAAGGAGTTGATTCCCCAACCTCAGAGTAAACATTCCTTCCTGCAGCTCATCCTTCATGATCTCTGCTAGCCCGTTATGGTATAGTGTACAATACAATAGTCTTTCTCCCTTCTAGATCCTATACTTGCAAGAAGGATTTTTTTTTTTTATAATGATAGGATACGTGAAGATTAGGTAGAGAACAAAAAGGGAACAAGAAGAGTATAGGACTGCTATTTCTGTAAACCTCACGTGACAACAATATGTTATGTTCAGTCATTAGACACGTTCACTTTTCATTAAGTACAAACATCATCACATCAGGTGGAAGGAGTGACATGAGGGTGGATTTGGTCTGTCCCTGCAATCCAGGACAGCTAATGGTTTGCTTACTTAAGATTGCCCAGTGCAGTTTATAGATGCAGATCTTCCTGGAAGTATTGGGTATTTGAACAGAACATGGTTCTGTGACCTTTGGACACAACAAGAGTACTTACTTTGAATGCTTTTGGTAATAGCATTTTGATTGCTCTTCAAAGTTCATTCTCTCAGGGATTTATTAATACAAGTACAGCTTTCATCATCCCTTGATTTGCTGTATGTGGCTTTACATCTCCTAAGTATATTAAAATTGTTAACTGGGATCAAAAGTAGGGTTCTAATGTTAGAGATGAGGGAACAGAGTTTGTCTGAAATAGCTGGTGGTTTTTCCACAGTCAAAATAAAGCTTCCTTTTTTCATTCAAGTGGAAGGCAGTTTGACCAATAAATTCAATTAGATAATGTCTATTGCAAAGAATGGATTTCCAGACTATTAGAGTTTTAAAGCAGTAAAAGTAGATATGATATAAATAGCTAAAGCAGTGGACACTTAGTACATGCCTTTCTTCTAATCATTGCCTAATAGCACTCTCACATTTATTTCTACTGACTTACTGGAATTCAGATAAATGAAAGTAGGGCTGAAATGATTTATTTGCAAGTCTTTTGACACTTGCAGTTCACAGAAATACTAAGCCAAGAAGTCAATTTTTAAAACCTCTTAGTAGCCACATAAAAGTAATCATTTTGACTACTGAGATATTTGAACTCTGAGGTTATGAGACACTAATGATATGGATATAATTATGGACATAATGAAAGCAGTTGTCACTGACATGTGTGGGGCTTTTTTCTCAATCACATTAGCTATATTACCAAATAATTAAAACAGAGTTTGAGGCAAGCTTTGCAGAAATGATTCCCAGATGTCAGCTAATTTTTATCGTTACCTTAGAGATAACTCCACGTTTTTGTGAGGCGAACACACGACTTCAGTAGACCCTGCAAGACATCAGTGTTATTTATCTTTCTTCATTTTATCCTCAGATTGTTGGAAAGGTAGAGTATGGATTCTTTGCCATCTATAATATGCTACAGCTTTTAGGAAGGTCTGTGTGAGAAGTGCTTTGCAAAGCTTGCTGGGATGAATGGTCACCACAATGTCTTTATCACAGGGAACATCTGCTTACCAGCTCCGCTTTCTTCACCAGTTAAGGGAGTGTTTTAGCAGGGATTTTTTTTTTTTTCTCAATAGGCTTCTGTGCTTGAAGCCAGACTACAAAAATAATAAGTGTGTGTGTGTGTGTGTGTGTGTGTGTGTGTGTGTGTGTGTGTGTGCATACATACATTCATGTGTAGCATGCTAATACTGTTAAGTATAGCCATTTGAGAATGTATTGTTTCTCCAGGTAATATGAAAGTCATTGGTATTGGTATTTCCACATAGGTGTACCTGTGCTTTCCTTTGTCTCTTTTCTAATTACATTTTAATTTCAAGAAATTCTTTCGATTTTAAGCAAAACAGTGCATTCAACATGGTGTATTCAACAGTTCTGTTTGTTGTATCCACAGAACATTATAAAACAAGAAATATCTTGTGTGTTTTCACCTAAAATAGGATGGTGAAACTCTTTAAGGAAGGATAAAGTTTAATTCAGGCAATTTTTATCCTAATAATTCCTCTGACAACATTTTTATTTTGTTTTATTTTGCTTTTCGAGGTAGGGTTTTGCTTTAGCCCAGGCTGACCTAGAATTCACTATGTAGTCTCAGTCTGGCCTCGAACTCCCAGACATCCTCCTACCTTTGCCTCCTGAGTGCTTAGATTAAAGGTATGTGCCACCATGCATGGGTGATGGCATTTTTTTAGGGTTGTTTTCACTTTCAGTTTTTAAAGTTTTATATATAACAGCTTATACTCTTGTCCCTGCCTGTGCTCCCATTATCCTGGCATACTCCTCAGTGGGGTTATAGTCATGAAGGCCCCAGTAATCTTTGTGGGGTAATGGAGGGAATTTTGTCTCAGGGGATTCCTACTTTTACCGTCTTCCTGCCTCCTCTTCTGCAATGTTCCCTGAGCCATGGCATGCTGTTGGTAGTCTAATTTAGTGTTGAGTTCTCTGTAGCCTTTGGAGTTCTGCTTTGATAGGTTTTGATTGACCACTGTCTGTCTCCATCACCCTGGAGATGGTTGTCAGGCTAGCAGTAAGAGCAGTGTGCATGTCACTGCTTCCTCCACAATTTCTCCTAGGCCCTAGAAGATGTGGTAGAGGAGGCATGGCTCATGATAGTTGGCTACCTTTGTGTCTTATTTCTTGGTTCTCCTCTGGTTTCTCTGCCATCTTGCACAGGGTTGCTCCCTTCTAGCAGGCACCATGAGCTGGGTCTAGCCTCGGTGCACAGCCCAGCACTCAGCTCTGTCTCACAGTGGCACACAGCTCTATTGTACTTTGGCTTTCCACAGGTTTGTTCCTAATGGCATTTTTGATTAAATAAAGAAATAAGGGGGCTGGAGAGATGGCTTAGCAGCTAAGGCACTTGCCAGCAAAGCTAAAGGACTCAGGTTTGATTCCCCAGGACCCACATAAAGCCAGATGCATGAGGTGGTGCATGAGTCTGGAGTTTGCAGTGACTAGAGGCCCTGGTGTGCCTGTTCCCTCTTTCTGTGTGTGCCTCTTTCTCTCTAAAATAAGTAAAATTTTAAAATATTTTTAAAAAGTAAGCCAGTTATGGTGACACACAGGAGTGCTTGGGAGGCAGAGGTAGGATTGCTGTGAGTTCAAGGCCAGCTTAGAACTACAGAGAGTTCCATGTCAACCTGGGCTAGAGTAAGACCCTACCTCAAAAACAAAACATAAAAAAGTTAAAAGTATTTTGTATTTTCTATTTTCTCCTCTGCCCTTTTTTATACATTAAACATTAATAAGCATGCTATGAGCAGACTAAACTATAAGTATTTAAGTGTTACTACCTAAATCAGTAGAGTTTTAGAGTCTAAAAATGGTACATAAATTGATTACTTTTCAAATTACTTGGATTTTCCCCTTCTGTTAGTTTATATTTCAAAAGGTATTTATCTTTCACCAAAAATATTTTCACAATTGGACTGCAACTTGAAAATTATTAATTTGAATTTTTTATATTGCTTAAAGAGATGAGAACAACACAAATAATTGGTCATAAAATATGTCCTTTGTTTTTATATATCTTTTCTCATTATAAGAATAATAACCTATAAACAATGCAGTTTTATAAAACATAATGGTTTAGCCTATTATTATTATTTATTACCTTGATACTTGATACTACTGCATACATGATGTGTGGTAGGCATCCTGTCCCACCATCTCAGTCCCCACAGTTCACTTATAACGTGGGTTGTCACAACAGGAACATAAACATTCACTGATAAAAATAAGTAGAAGTACTTATCGAAGCAGTCTGTTTTCTTTTGTGCTACTAGGGATTGAACCTAACTTAGCAAGTACTCTACTACTCACCTGTATTTCCAGCCCTCTTTTTCTTTTTGTTTTGAGTCAGGGTCTTAGTAAGTTACTCAGGCTAGCCTTGAAATTGAGATCCTCCTGTGTCAGCATGCCAGGTAGCTGAGATTACATGCCTGCACCAGGCCCAACTTAAGAATAGTTATGTTCTAAAACCCCATCAGGTTAATATTTTCATTCATTAGTTTAGGATATTACATAGTGACAGTAATTTATTGTTACAGATGCAATACTAAACATATGATATATGTACAGTCCAGATAAAATTAAGTACAAGATTTTTCAGTTCAAAACAATTGATGTTGAAAACTGCCTGAATCACATATAAATCCATTAATACATGAGAAGTCTGCAGTGTTACACCAGTGAGCAATTGAATGAGAAGACAAAAATGGATGTGGTCATAAGTAGATGTTTCATATGAGAATTACTTCAGAATCAAAGGATTAGGGAAGCTCTTGGGAAAATAAATGACTTTCTGAGTATCTTTTACAATAATAGCCCTAGTTTTGGCTGACCTATTATGTAATTTTGTCCCAAAAAAGAAATCAACACTTGATTAGTCCTTACTCCAGCTCATAGCTGCAATTCTTTATAAAATTTGTTTCATGTGTATAATCAACAAACTTTTAATACCCCAGTGTGATTATTCTCAGTGTTTTGATGACAAAGTCTCTTGGCCCCTTTGTGGTACAATGACTCTCTACTAACAAGGACCTCAGAAGGAAGCCGCAGCTCTCAGTTATGGATGTAATGTGGGCCCCACTTGCCGTTTACATTGTAAATTCCTATTTCTTTGTTTCTTTACAAAATGCTTACTTAGCACAATGATTCTCAAGTCTGGTGTGTGGTAGTTTGAATGTGATATTATAAATATATGATCCCATAGACTCAGATATTTTATTAAAAGTTAAGTTTTATGGGGGCTGTAGAGAGGGCTTAGTGGATAAGGCTTTTGCCTACAAAGCCAAAAGATCCAGGTTTGATTCCCCAGGACCCACGTAAGCCAGATGTACAAGGTGGCACATGATCTGGAATTTGTTTGCAGTGGCTGGATGCCCTGGTGTGCCCATTCTCTCTCTCTCCCTCCCTCACCCTCTCTCTGCCTCTTTTTCTGTGATGACAGAATGAAACCCAGGTCAGCTTGGGCTAGAGTGAAACTCTAAAAAAAATATTTTTTAAAGTAAGTTTTGGGGCTGGAGGGATGGCTTAGTTGTTAAGGTGTTTGCCTGCAAAGCCAAAGGATCCTGGTTTGATTCCCCAGGACCCACATAAGCCGGATGCACAAGGGTGTACACGCATCTGGAGTTTGTTTGCAGTGGCTGGAGGCCCTGGTGCACCCATCCTCTCTCTTTCTCTCTCTGTCTGCCTCTTTCCATCTCTCACTCTTTCAAAGAAATAAATAAATGAATAAATAAATAAAAAATAATTTAAAAGTAAGTTTTAGCCAGGCATTGTGGTGCACGCCTATAGCCCCAGAATTCAGGAGGCAGAGGTAGGGGGATCGCCATGAGCTCAAGGCCACCCTGACACACTACATAGTAAATTCCAGGTCAGCCTGGGCTAGAGTGAGACCCTACCTCAAAAAAAAAAAAAAAAAAAAAGTGAAAGTTTGTAACTTGGGTCTCCATCCACCCTTCTGGAGGAGGTGTCACTGGGGGTGGATCCTGGGGTCCAGCTCTGAACGTGTGTTTGGGGGTGGAACTTCACTCCAGCCCAAAGGTGTGGCGAGAGCTTTGTGCTGTGGCTGTTCTTGGTGCCGCGAGGTTTGTGCTTTCTTGTGGTGCTGACTGTGGGGGTGTCTTTCTGTTTGGATCTAGAAAAGGGACCTAGCTTTTTCTGCCCCTGGTGGTATTCCCCTGTATTCTGTAAGCCTGAAATAGATCCCATCCTCCTGTAGGCTGTGTGTGGTTGGATGTTCTTCCCAGCATCATGGGGCTGACCACAACATCTGGTCACACAGGAAGTGTACCTAAGAAGTCTTTTAAAATACTGGCATCGGCTCTTGGTCCCAGCACAAGTAACCCAGAGTCTGTGGGGGACTAGAACTTGAAGCAAAACTATTCTGTAGTATTCTGCATAAGATTCAGTGGGGATCACACGCAGTACATCAAAAGGTGTTGTCCATCATTTAGCTTTGCAACTGGAGAAATGAAATTGATTTATACTGTATCCCACTGTTTTGTTTCTTAATTTGTAATAATGTGTTATATTGTAAATGCTATATAAACATAGTAGTGAGGAAATGATGGTATCATAGATACCTGTCCTCTTTCAGTTCAGATACAGTCTACGCCTCCTCCCTCCATCTTCCTACCATACCTCTTCCCCTCTCTTGAACCCATCTATCCCAGCCATTCCTTCTTCCCCTTTAATACCTCAAGTGTTCTGTTGCCTTCCCCATCTCCCTATTTCTCCCAACTGCCATCTGATGAGCCTCTTTTTAGTTTTCCGGCCTCTCTCCACACTTACTCTGAACTAAATACACATATTAAAAAATTAGAAGCCATAACCTGCATTATGAGGAAGAGAAGCATTTGTCTTTCTGAGCCTGGGCTAATCTCATTGCAGATGTTTTCCAATTCCACCACTTTTTCGTAATTTCATTTTTATTCTCATTACAACTGAATAAAATCTCAACGTGGGGTGTGGATAAAGTTTGCTAGTGTCCTTTTCCTCCTTTGTGAAGCAGTCTGAGAACTGTTGGTATTAGCTCCTCCTTGAAGGTTTTTCAGAATTCAGCAGCAAATCCATCCATCCCTGGGAATCTTTGTGGGGAGACTTCAGCCCCCCATAGTGTTAATATGTTGAACATTTCTCAGGATTTCCCTTATATAAATCAACTTTAAAAGTAAGATATTAGGGCTGGAGAGATAACTCAGCAACTAAATGCATGTGCTTGCAAAGCCTGAAGGCCTGGCTTTGATTCCCCAGCATCCCTGTGAAGCCAGGTACACAAAGTGGTGCATGTGTCTGGAGGTCATTTGCAGTAGCAAAAGGTCTGGTGTCCCTGTTCTCATTCTTCTCTCTCTCTCCTTGCAAATAAATTAATAAATTATTTTTAAATATCATATTAGAAGCTGAGCGTGGTGGTGCATGCCTTTAATGCCAGCACTCGGGAGGCAGAGGTAGGAGGATCGCCGTGAGTTCAAGGCTACCCTGAGACTACCTAGTGAATTTCAGGTCAGCCTGGACTAGAGTGAGACCCTACTCAAAAAATCAAAAAACAAAACAAAACCCTACCCATATTAGGGCTAGAGAGATGGCTTAGTGGTTAAGGCACTTGCCTGCAAGGCCTAAAGACCTATGTTCAATTCTCCAGGTCCCATGTAAGCCAGATGCACAAAGATGCAAGCATGCAAGGTCATACATGTGCACAAGGTGGCACATGCGTCTGGAGTTGGATTGCAGTGCCTGTTCTCTCATTCTTGTACTTGCTGCCTCACATAAGAAACAAAGGCCAATCTGTCAGTCTTGCCTCAAAGCCCCCCCTGCCAAACAAAAAAACCTCTTAAAAAATAACATTAGATCTGACAAGGAAGAGGACATTCTTAAGCAAGATATGTCATTTTTAGTATTTATTAAATTTGAGGGTTTAGCTACTATTTTTTATTTTATTTATTTGACAGAGAAAGAGGGAGGGAGAGAGAGACAGAGGGAGAGGGAGAGGGAGAGAATGGGCGTGTCAGGGTCTCCAACCACTGGAAATTAACTCCAGAGGCATGTGCCCCCTTGTGCATCTGGCTTATGTGGATCCTGGGGAATCAAACTGGGGTCCTTTGGCTTTGCAGGCAAAGCCTTAGTTGCTATTTTTATTTATTTGAGAGAGAGAGAGAATGGGCACGCCAGGGCCTTTAGCCACTGCAAATGAACTCCAGATGCGTGCACCACTTTGTGCAACTGGCTTATGTGGATCCTGGGGGAATCAAACCAGGGCCTTTTGGCTTTGCAGGCAAGCGCCTTAACCTCTAAGCCATCCCTCCAGCCCCAGTTTAGCTGTTGTTAGCTTTAAGGAAAATGATGTAGTACTGTTTATAATTCTGAAAGTTTGAGGACCTGGCAGCTGGACCCCTGAACATACATCGCATCACGTCACAGCTCGTGACTTCTAGCCTCCTCTGCTTCCCGTTCCACTGTGCATCACACTCTGGCGACGCAAACAGACCTTTTGCTTCCTAAACAGATGATGTATCTTGAGACAAATGGTTCGGTCAGGACTCTTGTCTGCCTTTGGTTGCTCTGCTCATGCACCTGTCCCAGTCCCTCCTGGCCGGGCGGAAGTCCAGCTCTGAGCTGTGAGTCCTAACTCTCCCATCACTGTGATGCTCCTGGGAGGGAGAAGCTGTCTTCCTTCGTGGGTGTTGTCGCTTTCTCATCTGAGCTGACTGCTTCGTCAGGACTCAGAGGTGAGGAGGCGACAGCAGCAGGGATACTGCTGCGGTGACTCTCCAGAAGTTTACTCCAGGCAGGCTTATTTCAGAGCTTCAGCTTTGAATTGTGTTACATGCCTATACTTGGAATAAATTATATATGGCAATATCTGAATTTAGGGGACATCCCAGCTGAAAGTATTTATAAGTACATAAATTTGCTGATATTTATGTTTACTAGAAGCAGACACCAGAGATTGTTGTTTAAGTTCTGTTCAAGTGTACAAATATAGAAGGTAATTTTAACTAAACAGGGTCTCATGTATGTCAGTGTGTCCTCAAATTCACTATGTTGCTGAAGGTTTCTGATACTCCCGCCTCTATATCCCCTGTGTTGGGATTACAGGCATAAAACGGCTTATGTACAGAGGATTGAATTCAAGGCGTCTTGAATGCTAGATGCGGTGGTTTGAATAAAATGTTCCCCCATAAGCTCATGTGTTTTGAATACTTGGTCACCACCTGGTGGCAATTTGGGATGGTTGTGGAGCCTTTGGGAGATAGAGCCTTGCTGAAGGAGGTGTGTTACTGGGGGTGACCCTTCTGTTATTAATCCAGCCCACTTGGTGTTCAGAGATAGCTCACTCTTGCTGCTTCCTGCCAGCTGATGTGACACCCTAGTTGTTAGCTCTGCTGAGCTTTCCCCTCTATGATGAAACATTCCCTCAAAACTGTAAGCCAAACTAAACCCTTTTTGCCCATTAGGTGCTTCTGGTCAGGTGTTTTGTTCCAGCAATGGACAATGACTGCAACACTAGACAAGCACTCTAGCAACCTAGCTACATTCTCAGGCCGATTTCTTCTTCCTTAATTCATTTTTCCAGAATTAGTTTCAGCTAATGAACATTTACTTTGGAATGTTTTTACTTTATTTCAATATCTACTAAGTAGATTATAGTTTAGATTTATGCATTCCTTTCATACATAATTAAGGCCTCTCCAAGGATTTGAAAAGATTAAAGATTTTTGCAAACCCAGTTTTGATCACTAGGAAGGTCTTGTAAATCACTTCTCTGGTTTTTAGCTCACACTGTGACTCACAGCTCGTGGCTGCCTCATCCTTACTTCCAGGGTTCTGGGGAAACAACTGCATTATTGTAGGTTTTTGTGTTTGCATGTGTCACCCCACTGAAAAGGTACAGAGAGTATGCTGGGGTCGTGAGAGGGGGTCGCTCTCTCAATCACCTGCAGGCTGCTTCATGGCAAATCTTTGCAGAAAGGAGAGCCAGCTCAGGGGAGCTGCTAGGAGGAGAAACAGAGAGTGCGTGTTGATGGTCAGGCGATTGTGGACAGGGCAGTGCCAGGGGAAGAAGGCAGAGCAGCGAAGCTCATGAGCTGGCCGAGGGGACAGCCAGGAGTTATTCTTGCTGGCCGACTAGAGAGAGTCCTCCAGCCTTCCTCAGTCCTGAAGACTTTGGTGGAAACACTGCACGCGTCCAGCCCCCCGCTCACCGTGCGCAAGGTCAGCTCGCACTGCGTGGCGCCTGTGCCGCCTCCTCTCCTCCAGCGAGTCAGCACCTGTGGCTGGCGTTCTCTCGCATACACGCGTTAACCGTGTGTTTTTACTCTTTCTGCTCAATCTCAACTCTGTTTTGTAATGTCTTCTCCCACATGTTATTTCTCCTCTCATTAGTAGATGTACGTATTTGACTGCAGAGGGGAATTAAAGGTAGGAGTGGGTGAAAAGCATAGTGTTTTATTCCGTGGTGGCTGCATACTCAGCACAGCCGGTGAACAGCCTGTTTGGTTTTGCGTTGAGTGTCACGAGGACCCAGACAGGCCGCAGCAAAGGCCGCTAGTCAGCAGCGTGCAGCGTCTCCTGTCAGTTCTGGTTCCAGCTGTAACCAGGACGTCTGCGCTGATCTCATCGGGAAGGCTGGCTGCTTAGCAAATGGGGACAACTCTAACCTAAATTAAACGAGTTTGTATACAGTGTGTCAGCTGCACACCAGAAGACCAGATGATGGTCTTGCTCGGAAGAGAGGTTTGTCAGCAGCGATGACCTCTTGCCTCCCAAACCGCAGGGTCCTCCGGTCTCGCCCTCTGTGTCCCCTAGGATCTGATCCTTCTCACTCTCACGGAAGCAACAAGACTTACCAACGACCAGCACTGTGCACTTTCCTCATTCTTGGAGGCCTGGTGTTTGTAAATGTTGTTTTCCCAGATGCACGAAATAGGTAAATATGGTAGTTTTAGAAGTCACTTATCCTTTTGTCTTTGATCCTCTTATCAGATTTCAACCAGGCCCTTCCAGGAAATGAGTTTCTTATCTCATCGGTTCTACACTGTCAGCAAAGATGATCACACTGTCACTTGCACCATGGTCTCAAAAGCCTCTAGAAAGTTTCCAAGTGAGTTTAAAACTATATGTTATGAATAAGCCTTCTCAAAAAAGGTCCATAAGTTTTTGTTGAGGTGTGGTCTTGCTCTAGCCCCGGCTGACCTGGAATTCACTATGTAGTCTCAGGCTGGCCTCGAACTCACAGTGATCCTCCTTGCTCTGCCTCCTGAGTGCTGGGGTTAAAGACGTCACCCTCATGCCCAGATGTCCATAGGGTTAATAAGATCTAGTTGATGTTTGGGTCTCATCAATAGTGCTAAAATTCATTTCTCTGGCTAAATTGTTGACTCTTGTCACTAAATTTTCTACTTGTCTTGCTGAAGGACAAATCATAACTATAGGATTCCAGTGATGTTTTATTTTCATAATTCAATTTGCTGTGAAACCCTTTTTTTTCATGGTTGTATATAGGCATGGACAAACAGTTCCCCACCAAAGAGAAGATTCTTAAAGTTTTTTGTTGTTGTTTGATTTAAACCTACTTTAAATTTTAGATTTGGGGCTGGAGAGATGGCTTAGCGGTTGACGCAGTTGCTTGTAAAGCCTAGGGACCCAGTTTCAGTTCCCAGGACCCACATAAGTCAGATGCACAAGGTGGGGCATGTGTCTGGAGTTTGTTTACAGTGGCTGGAGGCAGGGGCCCATTCTCTCTCTCACTCACTCTCTGTCTCAAATAAATAAAAATAAATAAATAAATTTAGATTTTGTTTCCCCCTATGAACCTTGTAAAAAAAAAGTCATGGTTTTTAGTCCTCACTTCATTGTAAGTGAAGACAAAAGAAATAAATTGCATGGGGAAATGACATAGCATGAGAAGATAGATTTGGGTTCCTTATATTGATCCATTCATTCAAGAACCATTTTTTTCCCTTGTGTGTATGCGTATATTTGATGTGGTGCATGTGTGTGTGTGTGTGTGTGAATGTGTGTGTTTGGGTGTGTGTAATATGGTGTATGTTCATATGTATACCCTTGCAGTGCTACATGTGTTTGCCTGTGGAAGAGGTCACTTGCATCAAGTGGTGCCCAGAGCAGAGTGTTGGGTGTCCCACTCCATTGATCTTCTGCCTTATTTTTTTAGATTTAAATGTTATTACTATTATTATTATTAACAACATATTTCATATGGATAGTCATGTGTTGGTATCCTCTTCTGTCTCGTCCCTGCACCTATTCCGTTGACGACCCTCCTTAGTGGGGTTGTCGATATTCCCTATGGGGTTGTGGTTTATGTGTTGTGGGAGTAGCAGTCAGTTATTTTGGGGGACAGGGAATACCTCTGGGCATGATGTCTCAACCTGTGGCTCTTACAATCTTTTTGCCCACTCTTCTGCAAAATTCCCTGAGCCATGGTGGGTGTGTTTTAAGTCTACTTCAGTGATAAGCTCTTAGAAGTCTCTGGATCTCTACTTTGGTGGGTGTTGAGTGTCCTCAGTGTCCGTCTCCTTCACCCTGGCATTGATTGTCAGGAACAGCATGGAAGCAGCACTCTTGCTCATCTCCCCAATTCCTCTGTGGTTTCAGCTGGGGCTTGGTTAAAGTGTGAGGGGTGGTTTATCTCCTCCGGTCTCACTACCTTCTGAAAAAGAAGAACAGATTCTCCAAAGGAGAGCGAAGTCAGCATAGTTTAAATGGGATAAGCATTAGGAATTTAGAGAGAATTTGATGTATGTAACTCCTCTTTTAGCCAAAGACTAGTGAGAGCTGGACATTGGAGAACATAATCTTTGTTTCCATAGGATTCTGATTCCCAGTTCCAGATATGGGTTCCTTTCCACTGAGCAGATCTCTTAGCCAATCAGAAAGCTGTTGGTTACCCACTGAGGCTGCGTGCCACGTTTGCACTGGCGTGTTCATCCTGTCAGGGTGTTTGCTTCTGAGTAGCTTAGACTTCTGGTTGCTCAGATTCTTGTTGGCCATTTTCCTCCAGTAGCTCATGTAGCACTTTCCAGCACTAGGCAGTCTAACTGTCTGGGGACTGGCTTTCTCCTGAATTCCATCCAGGTCTCACCGTGCTCCATGTCCTTCTGCCTATTCTTGTTTGAGCCAGAGCTCTTACTAATAATACTAGAGCTTGCTCTTTATTTTATTTTATTTTTTCTGAGCCTGGGTAATTGTCTGGTCTCTGCTTCTTTTTGCCAGATTGGGGTTATAGACATATATGGCCATGCCCAGCTGTTTTTGTGGTTTCTGGAGATTCAAACTCAGGTGGTTTTAAGCCCCCTCAGGCCCTCATGCTGACGCAGGAAGCACACTTAACCTCTGAGCCATCTCTCTAGCCCAAGATGTATTTATTTTCGTTACCTTCATGTAAATGAGTTATAGACTTCTTGAAATCACTTTGTTTCACAGATAAATATTTTTGTTTATTCATAGTTTATATGCCACAGCTAACCGAACACTTCATTTAAGCCAGTAACTCTCAGGAACTTTAACTAGAACAATTCTGAAAATATAACTGGCTTTTAGCTTAGCCATCGCTGGTGGGTACAGAGCACTGTCTCATAGGAACTCTTGCTATACATGTGATGAAGCAGAGTTCAGACTGCCTATGCTCTGTTCATTAGTATGACGGGTCTCATTGTTTTCAAAAGTCGTCTTCCTTGTTGAGTCAGGAATTCACACCAGCAAAAATTTGGCAGCAGAAGGAATCACCAATGCACACCATAGTGGGGCTGAGCCTTCAGACGCTGCGTGGAGGCAAAGGGAAGGGAAGAACTCGCGCCACGTGATTCCAGTTACGTTATGTCAGCAAGGCAAGCAAGTGCGTTTACTAGGTTGGCGTTAGGATAGTGGTCGCCCTTGTCCAATTTAGGAAAGGGTGGAGAGTGGCTGAGACGGTACCGTGGGAGGAACTCTTCAATTTGTAAAAGTTCATTAAGCTATACAGCTATGACTTGTAGTCATCTCAATTAAAAACCTTAGAATAATAAAAGTTGTAAGATAATTAGGAAGATGGAGGGACAACTGCTGTATTAAAGCCAGGCTTGTAATTAGGGACAAAGATTGGAATAGCAAGGGTGGGAGTGACCCGAAAGCCCTGCCTCACGACCACCACATTTTAGATCCAAGAAAGACCGCTTCCGAGTAACTGATTAGCTGAAAATTACAGACCTCCAATGACTGCATTTATTAACTTGTGGAATAGATGTGTATTGAATGCATCCCTTGGTACAAGGCATGGGACTACATTGGAAACCAGACTGGTCCGTCCAGACCCCAAGCTCCCAGAGTTTAGAAACTCAGGTCTTCACCCGGTAACGCAGCCTGTCTCTTCCCCAGCAGACATTTGTGGTTGCGCGTCATTAGCTCACATTCATCTTGTTTCGAAAATCCAAGTACTTCATTTCATTAAAGCATGGACTCGATTTTCCTTTGAGGTCAAGGAAGGACGTTCTGAGAGCCGAGCATGGTGTGATGTGCGTTATGAGAGAGCCTTGCCTTCCAGAGGTTCCAGAGGGCAGGGGAAGGCTTGCCAAGGGCGCTCCTCTGGGCCTGGCGGTGCCGTCATTCCGGGTGGGTAGGCTCAGCCTCCTCCCTGGCTGCCAGGCTTGTCATCTGATGAGGACCTCATCTGCATGTCAATAAGGCTTGAAGCCCCTGGAAAGAATTAACTGGTCTGGGATGTTCATCAAACTTTTCAGCAATTGCAATTGAAGGGAAAGTTGCCCTGACTTGAGCTGATTGTCTTGGAGCAGACACACGGTGAAGTAATCATATTAATATTATGTGACTTGAGTTCTATGATATTTTCAATGATCAGCTCAGTAGGAGTTTAAACATGAGCAAGAACAAAAAGCACACACACACACACACACACACACACACACACACACACACACTAATCAAAAACAGTCAGTGGAACTTCCCTCTAAAAGCAGATCTACTAGCCTTTTATTTCTTTTTATACTTTTCATTTGAGTTAAAGCACGGCACAAACTCAGACTTCCTTTATCCTATATGATCCATGTTTTCTATTGTATTTTTTAAGCCAACAATATTAATTTTCAGTTGTGTTTTTTTTCCTTGTAGACTAATTAAAGAAAATGTATTTTTCTAGGCAACACTCCTAAATTTCTAAATGCCAGGATGCAAATTCTGGTGTTATGTTCCCAAAGAATGCTTGGGCTTTGAGATCATGCAGTGTGCCCCCTGTGAGGTGCACGCGTTCTTTGTGCAGAGCGTAGCTGGGTGCCTCGGGCATGTCTAGAGAGGTAAGCAGAGTCCATGCAAAGACTTTCCTACTTCTTGTTCACAGATTAAATAAACAAAAACTCAGCACACTCAATGTAAATTGGAAATACAGTTTTAGAGGACATAAACATAGTAAGTAAGACCTTCAAAATTTGTATATTCTTTCCTTCATGTATAAGACGATTCCCTCCCCCCTAAAAAGTTCTATGTCATAGTTGATTTTCAAACTATTCCACACTGAAATATAGTAATACACTAATCTTTGTGATTCTATTTCTCAGTAAAGTTGAAGCAACTCTGCCACTAATGGTATCAGTGAGCCACCATCTTATAAAGTGATTAGGTTATAAGCTCAGTACATGAGGCAAAAAAATATGTCTAGTCAGAATGGCCCTTAAAAACCTGTTAAATTGCCCATAAAGCCCACCTATCCATAAGGCAAAGCCAAGGTTTTATCCTGGCTTTGGAAACATCACAATCTCCTTGAGCACCAGTTGAGGTAGGACCACATTGTAAGGAAAAACAAAAACAAAAACATTTCTTTAAACTCTAGAAAGTCCCCCAGAATGGTGAAGTGCCCATGCCAGGAAATAAGTAGGAATAAGATAAGCAGAGGGAATGGCTAATTTTCTGTCTTATTACCTGTGCTCCTCAGCAGGCCTAGAGTCATTGAGGTGAGAGGCGCATAGGACTTCCTAGTGAGTACCTGGCTTTTCTTTCATCCTTCCGTCCCTGAGTGGTTGAATTTGAGTTAAATTCACATATGCAGTGACACTATTGTATCCAGAACCCTGAAGGGCTTTCTGCCAGTGAGCAGGTTAGGAAATACCTTGTTAAATACAGGGCTTAAAAACTGGCAGACAATACTTGTAATGAGAACATCCAGTGGTCTGTACCCCAACTTTCTTTTGAATATGTTTGATTCTGGTATGAAATAATGCTTTTGAAGGTGGATGTCATTTATGCTTGCTTAAGTATATATCATTTAACAATATCTTGAAGTGTGCTTTGTTTGATGGTGCGATAGTGCTGAAAGAATGACTTTCCTTTGGAAAGGATCACCACAAAGTTTGTATATCTGATGTTAAAGGAATTCTTCGTGATTACATTGAAGCAATTGGACACATGTAACATTTTATTTGCAGGCACATGCACATGCACACACATATGCTGGCATGCTTCCTAACATTCATAAGGACTTTTCTGGTTTGGTTTCTCTTGGCTCCATAGTCAGTCCCTCCCCTAGTGTGTGGTGTGACTAAGATAAGCTCTCCAGGTAACCTTGGACTCGTCCTCAACTACCTGGTTTTTCTTCCTCACATACACGTAGATGCTCCTCATCTGTCGTCCGTCAGCAGTCTGTTGGCTGTGCCCTTGCGGCACTTTCTGGAGCTGACTCGGGGCTGCTCTGCTTCAGCTCTGGTGTGGCTCCTTCTAGCTGCTTATATTCTCCCTCTCGTCCAAGCTGATCTCTGCATAGCTCTGTGTCTCATCTTACTAAATAGGTTACTTTAGGGGCTGGAGAGATGGCTTAGCAGTTTGGCACTTGCCTGCAAATCCAAAGAGGTTTGATTCCTCAATACCCACGTCAGCCAGATGCACAAGGTGGCGCATGTGTCTGCACTTCATTTGCAGTGGCTGGAGGCCCTGGGGCACCCATTCTCTCTCTATCTGCCTCTATCTGCTTCTTTCTCTCTCTTTCTCTCAAATAAATGAAAATAAAATATTCAAATAAAAAGTGTGTTATCTTAGTCCTCTTTCACTGGGAGTCATTCCCTGGCTTTAATGTACTTCAGAATCACTCCAAACTCCTTTCCAAGACCGTGAGGCCCCATGGGCTGGCATGCCAGCCTTCCTCTCTGACTTCTCCCTGAAACTGCCATTCTCATGCACTATGGTTTTCTCGCTCTGTGAAGCCCTTGCAGTGCTGTGTGCCTGCAAATTTCTTCCCTTGCATTTTTGCATGCCTTAATCTCTGTTGTCAGCTAGTTCTCCTTTAAGATGCCTTTTTTGACCTACAATATTTTAAAGAACCCATCCTCTTTCCTTTACCTCCAGTCCTTCTTCCCCTAAGGGACTTATCCAAGCCTAAAGAAGTTTTAATGTACTTATTGTTTATTTATTGTCTAGTGGATTTGTGATAACTGGGCTGTCCAAGATGGCATCATGGGCCACATGTTGGCTATTAGAATGTAATGAATTACAGTGGCATAAAACGTAAATTCAGTTTCTTGGTTGCGCTGGCCCACACTCCAGATGCTCAGCGGTTGCATGTGGCTGGTGGCTACCAGACTGGGAAGCACTGACAGAAAGTTTCCATAAGCCAGGGAGTTGTGCTGAGCAGGGCTGCCCTGGCGTGCCCTCAGCTTGGTCCCTGTGGAGAGACCAGTGGCTGTGCCACATGTGGAGTTCAATCAACACTAAGATGAACAAGCAAGTGAAAGAAAGAGAGACGCGTGTTTTCCAGGAAGAATTGCCTTCATCACTTTGATATTTTGTCTTTAATCTTTCCATATCCCAAAGTAGGCTTAAATTTCAAGATTGAAGAAATTAAAATTGGTTAATACATACAAGGGAGAGAACATTTAATGCCATAAATGCCATCCCTCCTAGTGCCCTCTTTCACCTGGTCTCCTTAGAGCTCCCCGCGGGGATTACAGCCTTCAGATAAAGTCTCTCTCACTTCTAGGAAAGAGATCTGTTTTCCCCTTGTCTCTTTTAGCATAATAAACCATCTTTTTCCTTTTATCTGCACAATATATGGGCACACATTTTCACTAACAACCACTAAGTTAGGGAAGTAGAATGCTTTGGCCTGTGAGTTATTTGTGCTGGTTTTCTGCATTTGCCTTGTGAAAAAAAAAATCACCCCATTTAAAAGTTCTTGACAGTGCATGAACTCATGTCACCACGTCCTGGTGGGTGGGTGAGATCTGTGCTGCTAAGGGACCATTCCTAAGTGTTCTTTATGAGCAGCATTTGCCCTCTGGCGTACTTCACAGCTAATACCCTTATAAATTGTTACTCTGAACTTTTGAACTCAGAAAAACTTCTGAATATATGTAACAGGAAATGAGGCCAAGAATTTGTGTCTTTCCTGAAACAAATCACATAGATTTAAAAAATAAGTTTGGGGCTGGAGAGATGGCTTAGAGGTTAAGGTGATTGCCTACAAAGCTAAAGGACCCAGGTTCGATTCCCCAGGACCCACATAAGCCAGATGCACAAGGTGGCACAAGCGTCTGGAGTTCGTTTGCAGTGGCTGTATGCCCTGACACACCCATTCTCTCTCTCCCTGTCTCTGTCTCTCTATCTCTCTCAAATAACCAAATACAAATTAAAAAAAATTAAAATGATAAGTTTGGTTCTTGGGTTTTTAATAGTTTCTTATAAGTTAATGTTTTTATGTAATTATCCTTAACATTTAAACATGGCTTCATGTGATGACTTACAAAAATAATCCTTCATATAAAGTTATCAGGGTAAGAATCTTTCATTCAGGTGCATAGGAAAATTATTTTTAAATAATAGTTTCAAAGACAATAATTTATAATCTTAAGGCAGATGTATCAAGCCCCAAATAATTCATTAAGTTATGCTATGAAATTTATTAGATTTGAATTATCAAAGTAACGTTATGGCATTTAGGTTATTGAGTAGGTTTGTTGTCCAATACCATATTACGTTGAAAAACATGAGGCTGAAATAAGATAATTTGCAGAACCATGATTCTTGGAGAGCACTTTCGTTTAATGAGATTATGAGAGAACTATGAAAGCTCTTCATGGAGTGTGTTCATCTTCTTGTTAACTAGAACAAGTGTAATTTGTCTTGGTGTGCAGCTCATGAACCTGCAGGTTCTAGGGTGAAGACTGTATCTCCTGACCTGTACTGCTAACCACATTGCTTGTCAAGGCAGCCTCATGTTGCAAGGATTCCTTCTGTACTGAATGAAGTGGAGCCCAGAGAATCTGCTGGATTGTGGGATCATCTCTCCGCATTCAGGGTTGAATGCCTGTGCTCCTCATGGATGGGCTTTTTCACACAGAAGTGGGAAAACGTTGTTCCAGGGAGCACGTGACACCGCTCTCCACCATTCTCTTTTGGATAGTGATGTGAGAATTGCTTTTGGTTCATAAAAAAAGAAATCCCACAACCAGTAGATACACAGGAATGCTTCCACGTGCTTCAGATGTGTGTGGCAGTGCCAGCGGGCAGCGTGTACTGCCGTGGGCTCTGCAGTCTCCTGGCAGGTGGCGCAGCCTGCCTCAGGAGCCGTGTGTCACTGGCCTCCTTGGGGATGCTGGTGATGACTAGAGTTGTCCTTGTAACTGATCTGAAAATGGCTGGTTCTAAATCTAACACCCAAGACCACATGGGCTATGTTAGGCTCTTTCCCCACGTGGATTGTAACCCTTTCTCTACTAGTTATTTGCTCTGTGAATTAATGAATGTTAACCTTGGCCTCTCTATTCCTATCTCTAAAACAGGAGCAATTCTACCAAGTTTCCAGAGCGGTGAGCTTTAGTTAGGCAGATAAGCTGCTTGGCATGTGATAACTGGTTGGAAAAGCAGTAATGTCCTTCAGGTTCAGGGAGTTCACCAGCTGAAACTCTAGTTGGAAAAGAGAATGCGGGACTCGGGAACTTGGTTTACTTAGCCCTTCTTTCCTTCTGTAATGTCTCTCAGCAGACTTGAGCACGGAGGGCCCATTGTGCATGACCAGGAGAGCAAGGAAGAAAGCCACTTAAAAGGTGACACCGCAGAACTTGGGACCATGTTTTCATAGAAAACAGCAAAAAGCAAACAAAAATAAGTAAATTTGCCTGCTTGGAATCATCTTGAAAAACCAAAATACTCTAGGGCCTATAGTTAATAAAATTTACATCAGATCTTTGGAATGAACTGGCCAACAATTCTCTCAACAAAACTATAGGATTCGTATTATATGACACCATTGTGCTTGACTGAGTCAATTTTGAAAAAACACAAACCTAACCTTTCTTGGATTTCACCACCCCAGTCAGATTTTTCTTTGTCCTTCGATAGCTAGGTCATTTTCCTGTGAAGCCTTACCCCACTACACTATCATCCTTATTATATCTTTCTGTGAATCTTCCTTCATGTCTTTTTGAAATTCACTGTTCCAACTCTTCTACTATCCTGCTGCGTATTTCAATTTTCAGTATCGCTTTCTCTGACTTGGAGAATTCTGCATCTTTTGCAAACTTTGCAATTTTGCTTCCAAACTATTTGCATTTTGTTTGTGTTACATTTAAGAATAGTTCTCCCGCATCGGTGAGATTCCAAAGATGTTGACTTAGTCCAGCTGCACAGTCCTGGTCTCCTAATCATTGCTGATCTAGATGCGTTGAGTCACTTTGCTTATCAGACTAATTGGAGATTATAATTAAGAATAAAGATAAAAGTAACAGATGCAGAGATGCTGTCATAAGCAGAGGTTGGGGGCATGAAAACAAAAACAGCTAGTTCATGAATATTTTCACGTGAGGATGGCTTGCATATCCTTGTGCGGCCTTGACCCTGTGGGAGGATAACGTGGGCCTCTGTGTGGAATCCCTGGTGAAGAGCTGCTTCAAGTCCTCAAGGTCTTCAGCGGGATCCCTTTTCAGCCCGTTTGTTTTTGGTGTCCCCTGAGCTGTCCGGAATAGCTTCTCCACCAGTGCCATTGGATCCTCTGCTTCAACACATCAGTTCCCAGTATCAGCCTAGAAGTAGGACGAGAGATCGTTCTTGCTCTGCATCAGCAAAATCAACTTTTTTTTTATTTTTGGTTTTTTGAAGTAGGGTCTCACTCCAGTCCAAGCTGACCTGGAATTCACTATGTAGTCTCAGGGTGGCCTCGAGCTCACGGTGATCCTCCTACCTCTGCCTCCTGAGTGTGTACCGCCATGCCCGGCCAAAATCAACTTTAAACCATGTGGAAGACTGGCTAAATAAATTGGATTAGAGGGAAAATATAGGAAACCTGGCTTGTAACAGCTGTGAAAGAATGATGTTAGTAGTTTTTTTCTTCTTGGAGGATGGGGCACTTAGGGGACAGTAGGAAAAGGAGGCCAGTATGTGTGAATGCTCTGAATTCTGGCCTCAGAACCCCACTTTTCTGGTCACTGTGAACTGGATGCACTGGGTAGGTAGCTCTGCTTGTCAATCAGGGTGGAGATTCTAATGAAGTGAGGGCAACATGAGCCCTGGGTACTGAGCACTTCTTTCAGCTACTGTTGTAAGGACTTTGCATGTATTTTCTCACTTAGTCTTCACAGTGCCAGGCGTGGTGGCGCACGCCTTTAATCCCAGCACTCGGGAGGCAGAGGTAGGAGGATCACTGTGAGTTTGAGGCCCCCCTGAGACTACGTAGTGCATTCCAGGTCAGCCTGGGCTAGAGTGAAACCCTACCTTGAAAAACCAAAAAAGGGGGGAAAAAAAGAATATAAAAACTTGGGCTGGAGAGATGGCTTAGCGGTTAAGCGCTTGCCTGTGAAGCCTAAGGACCCCGGTTTGAGTCTCGGCTCCCCAGGTCCCACGTTAGCCAGATGCACAAGGGGGCGCACGCATCTGGAGTTCGTTTGCAGAGGCTGGAAGCCCTGGCACGCCCATTCTCTCCCTCTCTCCCTCTATCTGTCTTTCTCTCTGTGTCTGTTGCTCTCAAATAAATAAATAAAAAATTAAAAGAAAACACAAAAAAACAAAACTTGTGATCCAGCTTGCTTCACCTTGGGAATGGAGGTTTTGAAAAGTCCCACAAAGTGTCTATGGTGATTCCACCTTGAACATACCTAATATTGTCTGAAAAGATTGATGAGGGTTCAAGCCCCAAGCAAAAGATTTGATCAAGAAGGAAAACATCTGTACTTGAAATGTTGGTTTGAGATTCTGGGTGTCATGGCTTTTGTTCTTTCTTGTATTCACTGTCAAACCTCTAAGCAGTCAAATCTGCACATTGCCTTGTCTATTATACCAGCTAGCATTGTTCCCGGGAAGGGACTTAGTCAGGAAATGGCAAAGATCCTTCTCTGGTGGCTGTGGTTTATGAGGGGCCTGGCTGAGTTTGTCTACTTCTGCTCTATCTCACCTGGGCATTTAAAAAAAATGGCCTGGATATCCATGACCTTGCTGACACTGCCTACTCAAGACCATCATAAGAGGAGGAAAAGATCATGACATCAAAATAAAAGAGAGACTGATTGAGAGGGGGAGGGGATATGATGGAGAATGGAGTTTCAAAGGGGAAAGTGGGGGAATGGAGGGAATTACCATGGGATATTGTTTACAATCATGGATGTTGTCAATAAAATATTAATAAATAAAAAGAAGATGGGGAAAAAAGGATGCTTAACTACAATTACTTAATGTCAGGATTACTATAATATCAGGATCTCATAAGACTTAGACATTAAGGAGAGAAATAGAGAAAGGAAGGAAGAAAGGAAAAGAAGAGAATGAGAGAGGGCAGGAAGAAGGGAGAAAGAGAAAGAGAGATAAATTCCTGTTGCCATGGTTTTTCGCTACCTTGAAATGCTCATCTTCTTTTTACTTTCCCAAGTTCTCTGCCTGGTCTCTTTGTAACCATGATCCCATATATTTTGGGCAATTATGACCAATTTTATGATACATGCTTTTGTACAAAATTTAGTGTGCCCTACATTTATTTTAAAATGTCAAGCCCTGTTTTGTTATAATTTTTTTTTCTGTGGTACTGGTACAGCATTTTTTTTTTTTTTTTTTGGATACCTTCTGTGTCTAAGGCAACCTGGCTTCTTATACAAAGATCCCTGATTAGTTTTATAGTTTCCTTCATCCCTACTGTTTAAACTTCTTGCTGAACACTTTGGTATGGCAAAAAGGGATCTCATGATGAGATCTTGTATGAGCAGATGATGCTATTAAGCTATGGAAAGCACTGTGTCATTTGTTCAAGGAGTTTTGCACAGAGGAAGAGATCAGTAGATAATCTAGATTTGAAGTCAAATGTGAATTTATAAGCTGCCTTTGTTGCTACTTCCTACGTGACACCGTAAGTTGAATCTTTAAGGGGTAAGTGAGTGAAGTCAGTATAAAGTCAGAATAAACATCAACCACCCTCAATATTTAAGACATAGGGAAGTTAACAGAGAGAATTAGTTACTCCACAGTTAATGAGCTGAGGCAGCAAACTAAGGAAGATACTGCAATCCTGAAATTAACAAAAGCAAGGCAGCAAATGCCACCTCTAGAAGTAAAAGTATAAAGGAAAGAGGCCCGTTATCACTCACAAGTTGGGGATTTTTCACAAAACTATAGTGATGCTATAGCTATCTTATCAGAGCTTGTGCCATTAAAATCACTGTCTGTGGCAGGATGTGTGTGTGTGTGTGTGTGTGTGAGAGAGAGAGAGAGAGAGAGAGAGAGAGAGAGAGAGAGAGAGAGAGAGAGAGAGAGAAGAAGAAGAAGAAGAAGAAGAAGAAGAAGAAGAAGAGAAGAGAAGAGAAGAGAAGAGAAGAGAAGAGAAGAGAAGAGAAGAGAAGAGAAGAGAAGAGAAGAGAAGAGAAGAGAAGAGAAGAGAAGAGAGAAGAAAAGGGTTAAGGGGGAGAGATGAAGTTCTTTCTCCGTTATTTTCACTCTCTGATCTTCCACCTGGACCTCCAACCTGGAAGGCATGCAGTTGGCAAAGGAGCTCGGTATTGGAGAGGTATGAACAAGCCAGCGCGGCACGGACAGTGAAAGGCCGAAGGTTGGAGGCTGGCGGGCAGGGCGTGGCTGGGGAGGAGGCGTTGGGACGGAATCCTAGTGTGCAGTGTGAGTTAGAGGTGAGAAGGCAGAAGACGGTGCACAACGTGGCAGACTCCATGGCTCTGGGGGGACCGGCAACCTGCCCTCGTAGGCAGTGAGAAACGCTGATTTCAATGAGGAAGTGGCATCATTTTAACGGTTTTGAAGAAGTAAAAATCTTCAGATTTCTTTGTCTTTACTATCTTATTCTTTTGAAGTCATCCAAACAAGCTACAATGAGAAGCAAAAGTAGGAAAACAAGCAAGACAGCTCAAAAGGGTAGGATGCCTGACCACACAACCAGCTGTGGGGGTAAGGGAGAGCGGGCTCGGTGGTAAACTGAGTCTAACCTGGCTGAGCAGGTGACGGTGCTGCTGCCATGCAAGGGTACGTCTCCGCTGGGAGGCGCATGGGACATCAGATAGTCGTATCCAGAAACAGATGACCTCTGTGCACTCGGGTACATGGGAGGTGACCAGACCAACCATAGAGAGCAAAACCATAAAATACATGTATGGGAAAGGACAAGGAATGTGAGATACGTCCAGACACAGTAAGATTTAGTGGGGGGAGATGAAACTTTGAGACGATTTCAAGGGTAAAAGAACTATAGACTAAGCTTTGCTGGGTAAGTAGTAAAAGGAAGTCAAGGAGATAGTAATGGCGAATCAAAAATGGCTCCATACGCTGGGCGTGGTGGCGCGTGCCTTTAATCCCAGCCCTCGGGAGGCAGAGGTAGGAGAATCGTCATGAGTTCGAGGCCACCCTGAGATTACACAGTGAATTTCAGGTCAGCCTGGACCAGAGTGAGACCCTACCTTGAAAAGCAAAAGTGCTTCTTTAGAGAGAGTTTGGATGCTCTGTGAGAATAGATGGTGGAGTTCAAGACCAAGGTGGATTTTCATTGCACTGTTGATGAGAGTAGCGGTTTGCATGATCAGGGGCAAAATAAGTAAATGCATAAATAAAAGAACACAACAACAACAAAACAGGTAAGTTTAGTCTTTAGGGGGCAGAGGGGAGATAGTGACTACATTTAGTTCCTTTCTCATTGTGGTGACCAAAACACGGGCCCCAGATTTTGCTTACAGATCTTTCCTGTCTGAAACCCTTCCTTTTCATACACAATGGGAAAAGGTCCTTTTGTCCCTACTTCATACTTTTTCACCAGGGTCTCCATAAATTCATCTTTCTCTGCTACCAGTTTTTTTGTTTTTTTTTTTTTCTCCAATTATTGGATCCAGTATCATCAGTAGTCAGAAATTTCTATTTTTGCTTCAGGCCTTGCCAACCTACTGCTTTCTGGAGCCACACAAATCTGTTGGGATTCCTGACTGTGTCCCAAATCCACTAGAACTGATCAAGTTACTCAGCTTACTGAGTTCACTAATACCTTGCAGGGTTACTGCAGGGGTTTCAGGAGACCGCGTGTGATCCAGCTCCGAGCCCTGCTTGATGGATCTTAACCCCCTTCGACCAGAGTGGCTGGAGCACTTATCCACGCTTCCCAGTATTCCTATCGTAATATAATTAGCAGCATTTGTGTATCTCAGAGGCAATTACCATTTAATTGCGCTGGCCCAGCCAGCCTGAAGTAGTTCTCCATTCACTTCTAATTTGGGGTTAAGGGGTTTTAGTCCTAGCCTGACTACTTACAAAATCAGTGTCAGAATTGAAAATAACTTTAGGCAGCCATTTATTACAGGGCAAAAGTTTTGCTAATTCTTTGCATTTGCTTCTATATAAAAATGCCAATTCTCAATTTGCTCCTGGCCAATGAACAGATGAGACAGTTTTGAGCAGCATTTATTTATTTATTTTTTTTTTGGTGAATTATCAAAGTTGGTTACATCCGCTCTGCCCTTAAGGAGCTCTGCCTCCTCCATGTTGATCTTCATTACAATAAATTAGTATCCTCATATGGATTCAGGTTCAGAATCAAGTTTCAGGTATTTCTTCTTAAAAGATATTTATTTATATTACATTCTCAGTTTAAAGGCGTAAGTACCATTCCCTCAGCCTGTGAAATTTGTTTGTCTTCGTGCTGCTGTAAGAACATGAGGCCCGGATGAAGGCAGTGTGCTTCATCTCACCTCCTGACCCAACATCACGTCACGTAGACAACTGCAGTTCAGAGCAGCCCCGGGTTTGTGGAAACCTCCACATGAAACCTATGGATGCTCACATGTGCATCTGAGGAAAAGTAGACTGCCTTAAGCCACATGGAAAACATTTCCATATGAACTACTTTCCACGTGATTGTGAGCTAAAGTAAATTCTAAATAACGTTTAGCAGTTTGAGATTTGGAAAATAGCCTGGGCCATATAAATTCTCCTTCAGTTCTCTTTCTGTTAAATCTGATGCCAGAATAAACGGAAGCCGTGGAGGACCTTTGAACTTCTCAGTTCTCAAATGACCTCAGTGAAGCTGGGTTGGCAGAACCAGTGTTTAATTTTCAATGGAAAAAAAAGTTTATTTTTCTTTTTCACTTCTCCTTGAAGGGTCCATGTCACAGTTACCTCCCTTGACGGAGGATGCAGCATTGTTTCCTGGGCCCTCAGCTTCAGGATATGCATGAACCTCTGAGGAAGGGGCCTTCTATTAAAGAACTGAATTAGTGTGGCCCTCAGGGATCCTCAGGATTGACTCCAGGTTTCTCAGCATCTTGTATCATTGAACTTTGAATTCCCTTCCCTTTTCACCTATCAAAAAGAGCTATGGGGAGTCGGGAGCTGAATGCCACCTTCTTCTGCTTGTTAGTGTAAATGGCACTCACCTTCTCTAGACTCCAATTTCCTTGTCTCTGACTGGAGCTTAAAAGTAGTCTTGCCCACACAGCTCTCTGTTGTTTTAAGTCTTTTGTTCTTGACCTCATCATCATGTGGGTTTTTACATTTAATTTACTATTAATAATTGAAACTTAAATATATCCTATATTTTATTGAACATATGGAATATAACTTAATATGTAAAATATATGTTAGCACATACCAATAATGGGGTGCTTGGGGTCCATGAAAGTCCTTGAACCCCAAACCCTTAGGTTTGTTTCTAATTTTCATCAAAGATTTGAATAAAAAAGACTGAGAAGGATAATTATTAAATTATTATACTTATTGAGGGAAGTACAGAGCCAAGGAAAGACACCTACATGGCTAGAGATCCCACATAGGGGACCAGGGAAAACCATGGAAAAAAGAGAAAGAAAAGAAGGTTCAAAGAGTTCCTGTCATGTGGGGAGCTGGAGGGAGTAAAGGAGTCCAGACCCGGCTGAGGGAAAACTTACCCATAGCTGGCAGTTCCCAAGTGGTCAGAGAGCCTGCCCTCCCTTGCAAAGGTATTTATAACCTTATAAAGTTGGGCTGTCTTCCTGCTCAGGTGAACCAGAGGGACAGCTGGCTGGTTAGAGGTAGGGTCTATCTCAGGAAGAGATTAGCCCTGACACCAAGTTCCAGGGGCTGGACTTGACCAACCACAATGTTTAAATCCTATGAAAGACTTCCCTCCCAGGAGGGGGTCCTGGTTATTTGTGGAAAAACAGGTCTAGGGAACTAGGCAAGAGATAAGAAGTCAGGTTATCTTTGATTTCTAGCAAGTGCAGACTTACCTGCCTGTTTTTACTTTCAGGGGTCCAGTCACCCTACCTGTGTTCCCTCTCATTCTCTTCCCTCATGAGAAGATACTTTAACTGCTGTTAGAGGAAAGGAGTCCATGATGTTAGTCATGTGGGCTATTACATTTCATTTAGTATTAATAATTGAAACTTAAATATGTCGTGTATTTTATTAAACATATGAAATGTAATTTAATATGAAATATATGTTAGCATGTTCCCATTACTCGATCTTACACTTCTAGAAGGTAGGGTTAGTGGTTTACACTCTTGTTTACCATGCTGAGAATCCAGGCCATGCTGGGAACACGATAATTTCTCATTAAAAACTGTTCATCCTAGGGTTCTGTTAACAAAGGAAAATATTCATCAGTTAAACCAATGTTAACAAAAAGTAATTTTCTTCCCCTTATAGCTGAATATGTGCTGTTTCTATAATATAGAGATAACTGTGAAGGAGAAACAATGCTATTTTGCATTTTCTTGCATTAATGCAAAGAGGTATGATACATGTTTGTTAATCTTTAGGAAAATAAATGCTTATATAAGCTTTAAAAATTATGTTATAAAACAAAACCTATATATTATATTATTATTATTAATACAATTTACCCCTCATACCATTCAGGTAATGATTTGTTATTTTGCTACAACTGGTACTTGTTTGGGCATATTTGAGAAGTAGTAGCACAGAGACAATTTTTAAGCTAATTATCCCAAAATTAAGTCTCAAGTTGAGGCCAGGGCTGGGGTTTGGATATTGTTTGAGTGTGTCCCCCAGGGGTTCATATGTCAGAACTGTGCTTTTCAGGATTGTGATTTTGGAGGTAGTAGGACCTTTCAGAGCTTTAGCTTAGCAGGACCCTGGGTTGTTCAGGATGCTGCCTGCAGAAGGCAGGACTGGGTCCTGTGCAGTTCTGCTTAGCGCTTAGGAAAGGGTCCGTGTAAGAGAAAGCACGTGGGCTGGAGCGATGGCTTAGTGGTTAAGTGCTTGCCTGTGAAGCCTAAGGACCCCGGTTCGAGGCTCGGTTCCCCAGGTCCCATGTTAGCCAGATGCACAAGGGGGCGCACGTGTCTGGAGTTCGTTTGCAGAGGCTGGAAGCCCTGGCACGCCCATTCTCTCTCTCTCCCTCTATCTGTCTTTCTCTCTGTGTCTGTTGCTCTCAAATAAATAAATAAAAAATTAAAAAAAAAAAAGAGAAAGCACAGATGCCCCTCCCCCTCTGGCTTATTGTCTTACTGTGTGATCTCTCACTTCCGCATGTGCCCGCACGCTTGTGACTGTTGGCCAGAAGGTTCTCACTAGTAATGTGCTCTTGTAATTCCAGAAGTGTGAGCTAAGTAGACCACTTTTCTTTAAAAGAGGGGAGAAAAAAGTACACATCCTCAAATGTTTTGCTGCAGAAATGGAAAATAAACTAATACAAAAAAATTGGTACCAAGGAGTGGGATCATTGCTATTACTGTACCTGAAAATGTAGACGTGGCTTTAAAATTGAGTAACAGGCAGAGGGTGAAGGAATTTGGAGGAGGTTGCTAGCCAAAAGCCTCCCAATGGGCAGCTCTCACAAGACTTAGGAGACTAGCTTAGGGAGATGACACCGAGGCAACAGGGACTCTGCTGACATCCTTATGACAGACACTATGTTCAGGCTGACCTGGAATCCACTATGGAGTCTCAGGCTGGCCCTGAACTCTTGGCGATCCTCCTGCCTCTGCCTCCCAAGTGCTGGGATTAAAGGCGTGCGCCACCACGCCCGGCTTCTTATGACACTATTTAAAGAACTTGGCTTCATTCCCTGTATGCCCTAGCACTTTATTCAAGGTCACATTTTAAAGTGATCACCTAGGATATTTGATGGAAGAAAATTCTGAATGTCAAAGCATTCACACTTCAACATAGGGATTGCTAGCAACTTTTAGTCAGATTTACAAGAGGATGTGGGAGCAAAAGGAGAATGTACAGAATGAACAGGGAGAGGAAGAAAGGGCGTTTGGGAGAACACACCGGCATATAGCCCGGCTTCCTAAGAAGATTAGCGTGGTTAAAGGGAGCCATGTGCTAGTTGGCAAGATAATTAGAGGTAGGTCTCAAGGATAGATAAAAAATCTTGCCGGGCGTGGTGGCACACGCCTTTAATCCCAGCACTCGGGAGGCAGAGGTAGGAGGATCGCTGTGAGTTCAAGGTCACCCTGAGACTCCATAGTGAATTCCAGGTCAGCCTGGGCTAGAGTGAGACCCTACCTCAAAAAAAAAAAAAAAAAAAATCTTCACGGCCCCACTTTCCATCACAATCCCCAAGGCCCAGGGCACAAACACTCCAGAGGACTGTGCGTGCTCTCCATGGACTTCCTGTCTGTGTCTTCCTGGGAGTCACTCCTTATTTTCTGGCAAAGCATTCCCTGGCGGCAGCTGTAGTTCAAGTGCACTCAGGTGTGGATTCTACAAGAATTACGGGCCTACGGTAGCTCCCACTGGTATTTCAAAGGAAAGTCCAAGAAGATAGACAGACATCTTCCATGGAGCCAAGCCAGAGCAGACAGTCTCCCCTGGGTGGAGTCATATCAGGCACTGGTAATGCACACTGAACAGCCAGTCTAAGAAAAGTGCAGGCGTGTGCACACAGCCTAGGAGCGCAGCCGTGTAAGAGCGAAGCCCTGGTGCAAAGCCAGCGAGACCCACAGTGTGCACAGACAGATGCCAGACTTGGAGCCTTCAAGATTTAATGTCTTTCTTGGTCAATTGTTTCCTTACTAGAAACCTGTGGTCCCTTTCTTAGGTGTATTGACTCTGCCTATCCGGCCACTGCATCTTGGAAGTGTGTAACTTATTTTTGACTTCACAAGATCATGCCTGGAAGCAGGTTGTCTTGAGTGGCGGATGAGATTTCAGACTTAAGACTTCAGCACATTGCTGGAATGAGTTAAGACTTCGGAATTACTGGCCACGAAGTGAGTTGTCATTGTGAATTGTGAGGGGCGTATGAAGCCCAAAGGCCAGAGTAGAATATGATGGTTTGGATATGGTTTGAGCATTCCCCTAAGAGTTCATGTGTTGGTTGCTTGGTCATGAGTATGGAATGTTGACTAGTAGGTAGAGTCTGGTGGGGGCAATTGTGTCCTTGAGGGAGCTGACCTTGGAAGGGTTAACGTAGTTCTCAAGGAGCCCTGCTTAGTTCTCATAAGGGGACTGTTAGGAAAGAGTGGGGCTGGATACACTTTCACTCTTTGTCCCTCTGCCTTCCTGTTTCCTCATGTGATTTCTCCCTCTTCCATCTGCTTCTGCCACGATGCCATTCACCATGTAACCTGGCCAATGGGGACTTCACAAAAGGCCAAACATGGATATCTAATCTTAGACTTGTAGTCCTCAAATTGTGAGCTAAACAAAGATTTTCCTTCATACTTTATTAACTGTTTAGTTTTTTAAATTTAACTTATTTATTTGAGAGAAAGGGACAGAAATCGGCAGGGAGAGAGAGGGACAATGGACACACCAGGGCCTCCAGCCACTGCAAACAAACTCGAGACATATGCGCCCCCTTGTGCATCTGGTTTATGTGGGACCTGGGGAATTGAACCTGGGTCTTTGGGCTTCACAGGCAAGTGCCTAACCGCTAAGCCATTTCTCCAGCCCAGCTGTCTAGGTTTTTTTTTTTGTTTGTTTGTTATAGCAATATAAATGGACTAACACAATAGTGATGTATTGCCCACCCATGATGAAGGGTGCTCTACAAATTTATCTCAGATAGTCATTAAGCCTCTGCTTAAACCCTGTCAGTGTGAAGCCTCACTACTGTTGGATCTAGTAGCCTTTTTCCACTTAAGTAAGACATCTTTTTTTTTTTTTTTTTTTGAGGTAGGGTGTTGTTCTAGCCTGGGCGGACCTAGAATTCACTATGTAGTCTCAGAGTGGCCTTGAACTCATGGCAATCCTCCTACCTGTGCCTCCTGAGTGTTGGGATTAAAGGCGTGCACCACCACACCCGGCTTCCAGTAAGACATCTTAAATGCATACAGAATGGTTCGGGTTCTTTATGAGGTTCATACATGTAAAACAGCCATTTTCATGAAGACTGAAAAAGAAAAAGAAAAATACCAATCACCATAAAAAATCTACATGACCTGCTTGTTATAAACTTAGAACTTCTCAGGACAAATGTTTATAAGCTCTATGCACTGGATGGACCAATTATAAATCATTAGGGGAGGCAGAGACGAGTCTGCAGAAAAATCTATAATTTGACAGCGTGCTGTGGAGAGGTAGTGGCTGAGAGCCTGTGGTTTGAGAATCAATCTTATGTGGTTGTGTTAATTACCTTTTCACCGCCAGGACAAAATTACTGAGAAAACAACTTGAAATATATAAATAAATTTTAATTTTGGTTTATGGATTTGGAGGTTTCGGTCCATGGTTGCTTGGCCTCATTTCTTTGGGCTTGAGACAAGGTTGAACATTATGAGAGAGAGAGAGGCGACGTAGAGAGAGAGAGAACAACAAACAACAGAATCGAGGGGCAAGATCTACACTTCAAGTCACAGCCCCAGCGCCCTGGTTCTTGCACCTGGCCTCCAGCTCCTCATAGCTCCATTCATTCTGAACTCATAACCTGTTACTTGAGATCAGACCTTCATTGCCCAATTATATCTTAACAGCACTGCCATCTTAGGGTGAAACCTTCAACACATGAGACATTTTGGAGGCTGCCTCATGTCCAAACTGTAACACTGGCTGTGTTCTTTCCTCTCTTATCTCACAGTGTTGACTTCAGTCCCCACTCCCCCACCACTGCGGCTGCAGGGCCCAGATTTCATGCCTGCTTGCATTATCATAATGTCTTGTCTGCGCACACTGGGAGTTTTCCATACTTTTGCTGAAAGAGCTGCAGATGCCAAGAAATAACCTTTTGTAGATAAAATATCAGCTAATTTTTTAATCACTATAATCCTTAACTTTTGGTCTGGGCAAAGTTATACTAAGAAAAGAGCTTTCAAATCTTGGGCTGGAGAGATGGCTTAGTGGTTAAGGTGTTTGCCTGCAAAGCCAAAGAATCCCGGTTCGACTCTCTAGGACCCACGGAAGCCAGATGCACAAGGGGGCACAAGCATCTGGAATTCATCTGCAGTGGCTGGAGGCCCTGACATGCCCATTCTCTCTCTCTTAAATAAATAAATAAATAAAATATTTTTTTAAACATCTTAATTCACACAGCTCGTAGTGCAAATACTCTCATTATAGCCAAGGGCAATCTCTCAGCCAGGAGCCACCGAGCAGAGTTGAGGAGACGTGAGCACAGCGGCTCAGGTCAGCATAGACTAGCTGCTCTCCACCGCTGTGCTTGGACACTAAAGGGCAGGATGATTGATAGTGACATGTACAAGCAGAGTGAATACAGAGAAAGGGCAATCTCATACCCCGTAATGATGGCACTTTTGTTCAACGATGGCCCACATCATAGCTGTGTTAGTGTGTGCAGATATAGTCTATGATGTTTACATGATAACAGAATCCTAACAAAGCATTTCTCAGACCATGTCCCCATTGTTAAATGACACACAAATATTTCTTTACTCAGCAGTGGTCCTAAACACAACACCCATGTTGATGACAGGGCTTTGCTCCCCTTTTTCCTCCTTTCCCCTTCTCTCTCCTTTCTTTTCTTGTTTTACCACCCTGACTTTCTTCATAAGAATTTTCTATCATGTTCCATGTTTATGACAACCTCCTGGGAGCATCAGAACAATTGACAGTTTTCCTGCTTTGCAAAGTGGTAGAGAAACTAGGTCATCATCCTTCTGTGTAAAACTGTCTCATGATACTGCCTTGTTCTTAATTTGCCATTTTGTTATTTTGAAATCTGCTTTGTCTAGTTCCTTAAGTTTTCCCCATCCATGGGGTGTGGCGAGTTCAACCTTCGGCCACCTGTCCTTTGCTGTCATAATCTTATTCTCTCCTTCATGAGTTTTGGAAACTGTACTATACCATCTATTTAGGAAATTGTATTACAGTACTATAAATACATTTCTGAGAACTTTTAATTACATGGTGATAACTAGAACTTTCTCATCATAAAGTCCCTAGAGTTGATAGGGCAGAATTCTCTTGGGAAACAATTCTGTTTCTAGCAGCTCATCACTGAAGCAAGCAGAACTCTGTTACATACAACATCTGACTTGCCCCAGTAATACCAGTGCAGGATTTTGTCAACCTCCTGGGAGAGGTGAGGGCATAGATCTTCTCGGTAAAGATCTCTTAAACATTGTGTGAAAGCCTAATGCACTAAACTGAAGGGAAGAAGATATTTGCAACTACAACTTGGCATTTACTATGCAGCTCTCTGCAGATACACTTGAGATCACCGCGTGTGCCATCGTCATCCTTGTCAGCGTCGTGGGAAACACGTGCTTGTTTTATTCTACAAGGAAGTGTGTCACTGGGCACCTACACACATCCTTTCTTCTGATTTTCAATCTTGTATTTGTCCACCTTGTTAAGAACTTGGTGGTGAATGTAATGAAAATTGTTTACTCTTCTGGAATCTCACTGGGTTTGGCCGGCTGCAAAGTTCTGCACTTCACCGCGGCCCTGACGACCTCCCTGGCCATCTGGTTCATGTTGCACTTTGCGTTGCTCTGCCACCGGAAGCTGTACCAGATCGTCTACCCCGTGAGCGAGGCCGCAAACCTGGACCAACACACACAGTCCTTGAAGGTGATCTCTGCACTTTGGGTGGTTGGTGTGGCAGTGTACATCCCAGTGCTAATCTATACTCGAAAGCCAGAAGGGCTAGGAGGAAGAAACGACACACACTCCTTGTCTCCTCGAAGAATTTACATGGATTGCTTAAATGGCTTTGGGGATGAGCAAGTAGAGTTCTACTATGGAAAAATATTTTTAGTGCTCATTGATATTCTTCCATTAGCCGTCTTGGTCTTTGTCTGCCTCTGGATGTCGTTCCTCCTCTCAGAGAAAAAGAAGATGACATATGGTGACATCTGGATCGGGGAGGATGATTCAGAAACCGAGATCCTTCGAGGGGCCAAGTTCAGTATTTTATTGATGTTGCTCCTCACTTCGCTCTGGGTTTCCCACTTCATCTTAGTCTGTTTCTTGAGAGATTTGGCAGCATATGTCTTTGTTCCAGCTGTTCTCACCGCCCTCTCCTCGGGCTTCTCCGCTCTCAGTCCTTTCCTGCTTATGTTGGTTAATTACAAAATGAAGTTGGTGTCCTTCTGTGGTGCCAAGGAGGAAAGATCCACAGTACAGCCTGCAAATGTTGTTCTGTCTCCATATGCTTGATGGGAGGGAACTTGAGTGTCAGCCCTGGAAAGCAGACCCTGCTGCAAGGAGACACAACCGGAGTCTGCGTGTCCATCATCCAAAGTGTCTGCAAGGACAAAACTGATTCCTGTACAGAGCAGACTTTAGGGGGAGGCTGCGCAAGCAGATGCAAAAACACTAAGGTTTTTGTGTTGTTTTTATAATTGAAGAAAAATTCTCGTCTCAACATCTGTTAGTTAGGATAATAAAGTAAGTCAACATTATTTGCAGTTTGGGAGTGAACTCAACACAAATACTATGCTAAGTTTTTGTGCTGTGCAATGTGTTGTATTTAAAAAGAAATTATTGTTGAAACTGAGGACAATTTTTCCTAGATGAGTTCCTAAAGATTCTCCTGAGTGATCTTAAGTTTTCATCCTAAGTTTTCCCTGAAATGCCTTCACACATATTGGAAGTGCATTAGGTGGATTGGCAGTGGTCAGTGTTTGCAATTTTCATTATAGCTCCTCATGTGAGCTGGGAGATGATTTTGTTTAGTGTCCTACTCTAAGCATCTAAAGTAAATGAGGGCCAGACAAAAAGCATTGTATGAAAGTATTGGTACTTGCTAAGATTTTCTTATGTGGGTATGTATAGACATGTAGGTATTTGATTGCTACTAACATGTAGCCCAGTATCCTTGCCTAATCCCCTAAATACATATCGAAATACATGTTATCGTTGGAAAAAATGACATTTATTTTATAGATTATTTCTCCTTTTGGTCAGTAATTGGTATCTTTAAAAATTGTAAGAAATTGGGCTGGAGAAATGGCTTAGCGGTTAAGCGCTTGCCTGTGAAGCCTAAGGACCCCGGTTTGAGGCTCAGTTCCCCAGGTCCCACGTTAGCCAGATGCACAAGGGGGCGCATGCGTCTGGAGTTCGTTTGCAGAGGCTGGAAGCCCTGGCGCGCCCATTCTTTCTCTCTCCCTCTATCTGTCTTTCTCTTTGTCTGTCGCTCTCAAATAAATAAATAAAAATTAAAAAAAATTATAAAAAAATTGTAAGAAATTATAAAATCCTTATGATAATTTGCATCTTGGATTTGGAGTCAATATAATAATTACTTTATAATTCTAATGAAAAATACGTGGCCAGGTTTTTTTTTGTAGTCAGTATGGCCACTTGAAATCTTTGGATTCAGCAAACAATTATTTTAAATACCTATGTGAAAATCTGTGTAAGAATTTTAAGGTATCTTTTATTATATTCTCTTTTTTCTATTTTCTTTCTGCAGCAATAGACCTGTAATTTATTATTCCACAGTTCTAGTGAGTGGATCTCTTGAAATTGAGAGTCTTGCTCTAAAAAAAGGCTATGTCAAAAATTATAAATCTGGATCTCATTTATAGAAGAGACTTAGAATATTTTAGTTGCTACAAAGTAAGTACTGCAGAGGAAGGGAACTTTAAAGGAATTAAATCTCACAATATCTAAGGTTGTGTGGGCCATTGTGTGTCCCACATATAACAGAGAATTTAAAAAAAGACACACATAAGACTTTCTGAGATTTCTGGGTGGTCTTCATGGGAAATGCTTAGTGGAAGTCCACTGAGGCAGTTTAATCAGAGGGTACCAGGCATGGATCCTGCATAATGAGGTTAACATCTGGGGAGATGGAGGATGTGGGGAAGAGGTCACCATCTTTTAATTAAGTACAGATGTATCCAGAACTGGGAATAGCCATTGATCTTAGGTAGAGGTTCTCAAATGTGGTTCTGGGACCAGAAGAGGCAGTATGACCTGGGATCTCATTAGAAAAGCAAGTTCTTGGGCTTCATCTCAAACCTATTGGATTATAACTCCGTTGAATGCAGCAGTCTGTTTTAATGAATCTTCCGGATGATTTTCATGCTCACTGAAGTTGGAGAACTACTAGTCTCGGGGTTGTTCCAAAGTTCAGTCCTTACACGTAATCAGAGTAAAGCCATAATAACTGACTCAAGATGCCATCTTCAATGCTCTTTGTGCACATTACCATCATGCCTACTTCCCTCCAAAATGGCAATCAAGATCACCATCTGTGTTCCATACCGTCTCAACAGTAATTGCCAAACAAGTAAATCCACTGTAGAACTTAAGTAAGTTTTTCAAAATCAAGAATAATGCATGAAACATCAGGTGCGCCAAAAATTTGGAACTTGGATAGTTTCCTATACATAACTAAGGATCCAGTTCCCATATTATTCCACAGTTCTTTCCAGAAACCAGTGCAAAACACACTTGGCTTAGACCCATGCTTTACTTCCCAGTGCTAGCAATGTTTCTTTTCTTCCCAGATTTTTTTTTTGGAGGGAGGAGGTTGGCCTCATTAGATCATAGTTTTGTCCTTGTGGAGTTGATGCATTTTCCTCTGTCAGAGTCTCATATCCTCACTGAATGAACAATACTCCAATTCTCTTTGTAGACCTATTTTCACTTAACTCTTGCTCACTCCCTTATTGTCTGTAGTCCACGTGCATTTCTCATGGGATCTAGACAACAGAAATGAGAATAAGGGAGATGAAGTAACATTGCCAAGGCAGCACTCTGAAGAGAGGGTTAAAAGGTGGGTCAGGACTGTTTAGGGAATCTGGGGTGGTTTCAGAGGTATTTCCCAACTTCCTCTCATGTAGCATCTTTGAGCGGGAAGGCTATCTTACTCATTCCCAATGCAGGATTCCAATCTTCCTTCAAAGGTCAAGTTTGTGCTGGGATTGCTTTGACCATGCAAAGTACTTTGTTATATTATAGCCCACTCAGAGTATTAAGAACAAACCCTTCTTGAGTCTCCCATCTCTGAAACTTCCTTTAAGACTTATTTTTTTTAATTAATTAATTGATTTATTTTTAAATTTGAGAGCGACAGACACAGAGAGAAAGACAGATAGAGGGAGAGAGAGAATGGGCGCGCCAGGGCTTCCAGCCTCTGCAAACGAACTCCAGACGCGTGTGCCCCCTTGTGCATCTGGCTAACATGGGACCTGGGGAACTGAGCCTCGAACCGGGGTCCTTAGGCTTCACAGGCAAGCGCTTAACCGCTAAGCCATCTCTCCAGCCCTTATTATTTTTTTTTAAATAATTGTTTGCAAGCAGAGAGCGAGAGAGATAGAGAGAGACAGGCAGAGAGAATGGGCATGCTAGGGCCTGTAGCCATTACAAACAAACTCCAGACACATGTGCCCCTTGTGCATCTGGCTTATGTGGGTCCTGGGGAATCTAACCTTTGGTCCTTTGGCTTGGCAAGCAAATGCCTTAGCCACTAAGCCATCTCTCCAGCCCCAAGACCTACTTTGGAAGTTAAACCCTCATTTAATCTGCTGGGTTTTAGCTTCTGAAGGGAGAGAAGAGCGTTTTCCTTCTGGATATGTATTTCCTTAGCTGTACCACATGGCAGAAGAGCTGCCCATCCACTGGCTGCCTTGGCTTTCTAACTTTGTCTTGTCCATCTCAATTTATGTGGAACATAGCCCTTTTCAGAACTGAGCCACTGTAGATATTTCTGTTATTGCATGTGTTTTCCTAATCTTGTGAACCCATGTTGCTGTGAGCATAGATTCTATCCTTGTTTCAAAAAGAATTTTAAGTTTTGTATACATTTTATATCACATCCACACAGATAATCCAGAATATAAAATGCGCGCATGCGTGCACACACACACTTATTCTTAGGCTTAAAAACCAAGGTCTTCACAAGCTCTAAAGTTTAAGTTAGTTCATTATTAGTATTTGATTCAGAAATCATACGTTGATCCTCAGATCATTTGAAAAAGACTTAAGCTGTTAAATCAAGGCTTAAAACTATGGAAAAGATTAATCTTTGTAGGAATTTGTCAGAGAAATCCTTATCTCTAGCAAGAAATTTCCTACTTGTCTTCACAATCAGACATAAAATAAATAGTCATGGGGTGTAAAATCAATGTATCTTACTTATATAATAAAATACCAAATTCATTGGTAGTAAGAATCAACCACTTATAGTTAACTTTATTAATAAAATTATCAGTGATTCCAGTGTAAAATTTTGTAGTACTGAATGTCAAGCCTAACTTCAAACTTTGTTTTTCATCTTAATTTATGATAATATTCTCAAGGCTATCAACAGAACATATTTGTTTTGTGATCTATGAATTTTCTAATTATATTTCAATGCTATGAAGAGATAACCCCAGCATTTTTTAAAGATGAAACAGAAGTGTTAAATCAATGGACTGACTATGGAATACAATGAACTCTGATATACTGAAGGATATCTGTGGATAAGGTGTGTTAGGTATTCACTCATCTGTACCAATGGTAATTGTGCCTACATTTGTATTTAGATTCTACTAGCATGAAGTGTAAGTTGTTTGGTGTCATGATTTTTTTAAAAAATATTTACTTAGTTTATTTATGTGAGAGAGAGAAAGAAAGAGGCATAGTAGAGAGAATGGGTGCACCAGGGCCTCCAGCCGCTGCAAAGGAGCCCCAGATGTACGCGCCCCCTTGTGTATCTGGATAACGTGGGTCCTGAGGAATCGGACCTGGGTTCTTAGGCTTTATAGGCCTATGTGTCATGATTTTTGAACACTCAGGGTGACATAATTCAGGGGTGAATGTGCTGTATACGGTTCTGACCTGGATGGTTCATAGTCGTGAGCTGTCCTTGCCTCTAGAAGCATATCACCTTGGCAATGGCATTCTTGAGTTTTGCCATCTGCAAAACAGAAGGGCATATAGGCAGGTTATAATTCATAATGCATACACTTTTCTTCCTGTATAGAGCTATAAGATGAAGTCAGGTTAGATGTTCTGAAGGTGAGTTTGAAAGGCCAAATGTTTGACACGGATGCAGGGCTGCTTTGCCGTTGCTGTTTTGACAGAACCTGAGAGAAAAAGCGCCGCATTGAAAACCCAGATCCATGACTCTGTGTCTGTAAGGCACTTACATAACCTGTCTGAACTTTGGTCTCCTCATGTTCATCAGTAACAGAGACCACAGAGATGTCTCCTCAGGACTGCAAGGAGGAAATGCAGCGTCCCTCCCCAGGAGCTGTTGTGCATTACATTGCAGCATCTTGTTTGCTATCAGATGTTCATTGCATTTCCCAAACATGCCAGAAGATAGGCGATTCCAGGAAGGCACGGTCTGTTGACACTCTGCGTTGAAAATGCTCCCATAGCTATTATCTTTCCACAGTCCTCACCCCTCAAATCCCTTTGTAAAGGCCAATATAAAGCAAGCAATGGCTAAATCCACCCTCTTTTGGAAGTTTGCCAGACCTCTGCCAAGCTGTCACCCCCCCACCCCAGGGAGAGTCCTCTTCCCCTCCCTCAGGACACGCTCATCCTCATGTAAGTTTTCAGGTGCACCAGGCTAACTTCCCTCCTCTCCAAAGTCCATTGACCCAGTTCCTGGGTATGTTTGTCTGAGCCAGCGCCACACGATTGTGCAGTAGCTTGCTTTTTGCTGGCCTCATTGCATAGTGCAGATTCCACAGGGCGCGCAGTGGTCTTAGCCAGCGCGGCGCACACCAGCCTGCTGGGTGCTCAGTGCTCGGTGCCCGGTGCCCGGTGCCCGGTGCCCAGTGCTGGGAGCCCCAGGCTGCGCTCCCCTTCTGCGCCTCACACCTGCGGCCTGGCCCCCGTGTCCTGCTTTCTAGTAGGGACTTTTTTTTTTTCTTTTTTGGCCTCTATCATTTTTCTGTTTCAAGATTAAGCATTTAGTGCCATGCTTTTGGCCACTGTTGAATCAGAGAGCAAAAGAAACTGAATTCAACATTTGGAAGGAGTTACTTTCTTGCCAGCCAAGCCACAAAGCCAACTGGGGACATTTCTCCCCAAACCTTCCAGTTCCTAGTCTGTAATATCTTTTCAGCTCCTACATTGAAGAAAGTAGGCACAGTATGTAGATGTAGGCCTTGGCTTTGAAAGTTTATCTGAGTATAAATTTGGCAGGGGAGGGAAGAATGAAGTGAGGGACTATATTTTCCCAAGCGTTAGTGGATTACAGGGTAGAGCAATAAGTCGTGATACAAATCAACTAAAGTTACCTCATCACTGAGTAGCCTCTGCTCACTTACTTTGACAAGCCCAGCTTATTTTTAATTACCAGGCCTCGTAGTATGCTAGTAAACATGTACGAAGAGAGACTTTGACAGAGAGGAAGAAAAGTGTCATGTGAGCCTGCATACTGACTTCTAGTAAAATGGAGTGAGGCAATACATTTAAAACAGAATTTTGTAGAGAAATTTAATGGGATGTGTGACTGTAGTCACAAATCAATGAGTCGTTTATGAGGCAAGCACACCAGATTGTGTACATTACCATGAGCACAGTTTCTCCCAGAGATTCTGTTAGCCACTCCAAGTTTTTCCAGAGATGCTGCCATTGCCCACCAGAGTTTTGGAAGTCTTCGTTTGGAATGATTTTTTAGTCAATTTTCATGTCACAGCGGCAGCCACAAAGATAATTCTTGAAATCACAAAATGAGGGCAGGGGAGGCAGCTCTCAATGCTTGTTCACTTTTCATGATCACATGTGACTCTTCTTTTCTTTAAACTTTCTTATTGGCAGCTTCAATAATTATAGACAATATATGTTGATAATTCCCTATCCTCCCCATTGTCTCTTCACAAATCCACTATCAATAGCCCCTCCCCTCCCTCTCTCAATTAGTCTCTTTTGTGTGTGTGTTGTGCTTGTTTTTTTTTTTAGAATTTTTTTCATTGACAACTTCCATAATTATAGACAATAATCCATGGTAATCCCTCCACTTTCCCCTTTGCAACTGCACTTTCCATCGTACATTTTCCTCTCTCCATCAGTCTTTTATGCATTTGGCTCTTTGTTACCTGAGTTCTTTCCCCATGGGGGCTTTGCTGGAAGAAAGCGGTTGGGCCGTCACTGGTCATCTTCATGAGAATGTGACAGTGTGGATGGACTTAATAGGCACTGGTCGCTCCGGCGTGTCCCGGAGGCCGTGTTAGGAAAGCCCCGTGCACAGTGTGCGCCTTGGGTGTGTGCAAATAAAGTGACCAAGATGCCACCAGCAGCATTTGCAGGACGTGCAAGTGGCAGCTACTGGCTGTGTCCTCATACTCTCACATTTTTCTTCTTTCCCTCCTGTTTTTTTTAACCCAAATTAGGAAAACTAAACCGTTCAAAACAGTTACTGGGTTAGAGAGATTGCCTAGTGGTTAAGGTGCTTGCCTGCAAAGCCCAAGGAGCCAGGTTCAATTCCCCAGGACCCATGTAAGCCGGATACATACAGAAGAACATGTATCTGGAGTTCATTTGCAGTGGCTAAAGGGCCTGGTGTGTTCATTCTCTCTCTCCTTCTCCCTCTCTCTCTCTCCCTCTTGCAAATAAATAATAAATAATTAGGTTTAAAAAAATTAAAGACATTTACTTTTTTCTTCCATTACCTGTCCAATCTGTACTTTGTTTCCTCACTTCAAAAAAGATTATTTTTTTTGCCAGGCGTGGTGGTGCATGCCTTTAATCCCAGCACTCGGGAGGTAGAGGTAGAGGAGGATTGCCGTGAGTTCAAAGCCACCCTGAGTCACATAGTTAACTCCAGGTCAGCCTGAGTCAGAGTGACACTCTACCCTGAAAAAATATCTATATATTCTTTTAAATGATAACATCAAAGTAGAAGAGGGGCGCTGGGGAGCGGCTCAGTGCATTTAAGCACTTCCTTGCAAAGCTGCAAGCTCAGGTTCCGTTCTGCAGCACCCACAGTAAAGTCGGATGCACGAACTGGTGCATGTGTCTGGAGCTTTTGCAGTGGCAGGAGGCCCTAACATGCCAATACACTCTGTCTGTCTCTCTTTGCAAAGAAATCATAAAATAATATTTCAGGAAATAGAAGAGTGACTGGTTGGAAAGAAGGGGTTCAGTGGAGGGGAGGCGGGGAGGGGGACAAAGAGGAGTGGTGTCAGGGGATTATGAGCGGGGTCTATTGTATATGTGTTTGGAGGTTGTCATTAAAAGTTTAAATAAAAATTTTTAATTTCTCTATTCATATATGTTTGTGTGTGTTTATGCATTAGGGCCAGAGGGAGTGTGGGTGTGGGTCTTTTTCTGGGCCTTTATTGGCATGACTTCCTGCCTTTCCCTCTACTCCCACTATGGAAACCCACACCAGTCACAAGAAAGCAAGACCTTCCTGCTCTCCACTTGTGAAGGGAAGGAAACATAATCCCACCTCTTAACGTTTTATTATGTGTGTGAAGGTTTTCTTTCTCTAGTACTAAGAGAGACGAAGGCCTTGAAGCACAACTTGTGACTTGCCAGGACTTTATTTGTTAAAAAACGAAAAAAAGAAAAGAAAAGTTTCTCTTGTGGCATGAAAGCATAAAATGATTGCAATAAAAATTCACTCTTAGACTGCAAATGAAGTCCACAGTTTTGGCAAGAGACACTGATTAAAAAGTGTGGGAGGGTAATGGTGGTACTTATTAGTACCAAATTCCTTCAAAAGCTCCAACTCTCAAGTGGACACCGGGCAGGGCGCATGGCTGCGCAGTGCCTCTGATGAGCTGGGGCACCATCGAACGGGCAGGTAGGAGCAGCTGGCGCTCAGCCCCAGGCCCTTGTTGTTAAAGGGAATGTATATCTGTGTTGCCAGAGCTTGAGGTGTTTTTAAAGTAAATCCAAAAATCAAGAATTCACATAAACTCACGCAAGGTACAACTTGGCAACTCATTTGACTTAAAAAAAAAAAAACCCAAAAACTTAAAAATCGCACTACTAGGGCCAAACAAATCACATCTGTGGGCCAGACTCAGCCCCTGGGTCTCTGACATATAGCCTCGTGTTGCTGGGCTTTCTGTGAGACCACGTGTGTCCTCCGGCACGAAAGAGGGCTCTGGGTTTCTGCTGTGGATTAGAGGGGCGAAGGAGCAGGGCAGGAAACCAGAGTCCACAGTTCCATTTCTTCGTCGCATTTCACTTCTAGCAGCTGCCTGACCAGAAGTCATTCCACCCCTCCCATCCCTTCATGCCTCCGGAGGAGGGGCCAGTGCCAGTGCCAGGGCTGCAAAGAAGGAGCTGGAAATGGAGCAGGGATGGGTGACCCTTGGGGCTTTCCACCTGCGGCAGGGAGAACGTGAACCCTCTCAAAGTGGCACCTTGAGAGAGAGAAGCATTGGTGCCACACAAAACGCATGGTGCTGTGAACAAAGCAAGATGTCTCCAGGAGACACCTGTGTGTGGAGGTCGAGAGGGAAGCAAAGTTCCGGAAGCTGGGCAGACTTGCCTTCGGGAGCAGACAGTGAAAATAATAACACATAAATCTCAGTACCGTCCACCAAGGGCAAATACAGAGAGTTTTCTGCTTCAAAAAGGCAGCATGACTTATATAGTCATGATTTATATTATCCAGGGGTTGTATTCAGCCAGAATGGCTATCCAGGGTTTCAGTGATAAATTTGATTTGGTTAAGGGGGGAGGGGTGGGGGGAGATAGCTCAGCAGTTAAAGGTGTTTGTTAAGATCTGTTCATCTGCCTTTTGCGTTTGGTGTATTTCTATGTATGAAAGGTCCACGTAGTTCTCATCTCTGATGCATATTTTGTTTTGTCCTTCCTGTCTCCACATTCCTTGTGACTCTGAATGAATTGCCTTCTTATTCCAAGCTGTTTGTTTCTTTAAGCTACAAAATGATTAGTGGGTATCAGTCTTAGACCTGTGTGGTGACTGTGGACACCAAATATTCGTTGCCCCCAGCATAGCACCCAAGGTTATGTCCGCAGGAAGTATTTGAATAGGGTTTTCCTGAATACGATTTCCAAGTGTCTTCCACCCAGTTTTCATTTTTTTTTAAATTTTATTTTTATTTATATGAGAGAGAAAGAGAGAGAAAGAATGGGTGCATCAGGGCCTCTAACCACTGCAAATGAACTCCAGACGCGTGGGCCCCCTTGTGCATCTGGCTAACGTGGGTCCTGAGGAATCAAACCTGGGTCCTTTGGCTTTGCAGGCAAATGCCTTAACCGCTAAGCCATCCCCCCAGCGCTGGCCCAGTTTTCATGGAGGATTGGTGAGAGCTGAGTGTGGGTTGCAGGGAAGGCAAATGCTTGTCATGGGGAAAATTCTGCTGGGAGCTCCTGCCATCACCGAGGAGCAAGCACAAAACATGTAGAGCAAAGGATTATGGGTGCTCAGCAGGGAGCCGAGCTGGGGACCCGAGGAGCTGTGCGCTCTCAGCTGCTGGGAAGCCTGGCCTTGGAGGGAGGACATGTGCTCCAGCGCGAGTCTGTCGCCCGGTCACTTCCCCGTGGTGTGTAAGTAGAGCTGGTAGTTCTAGCTACCATAGCGAACCTGTCCTCCATTCTCACCTGCTTCTGTCTTTTGCAGGCGGTCATGAGTATTTGACCTTACTCAAAATGTGCAAGGAAGAATAATGGAAGCCCCTGAATACCTGGATTTGGATGAAATTGACTTTAGTGACGACATATCTGTAAGTACCACTGCTTACAAGCAGAGCTTTCCGGATAGGCTGCCTTTAAACTGACGCGCTGTTTTCTCCTTGTAGTCTGTGTCTTCACAACAGCCCGACTCCGTTTATAAGCGGAACACAGAAACCTGTATGGCAGACATGGTGTGGCTCGGGAGTCTCTGGCCCAAGAAGTGAGAACACTTAGTTTTGTGTGAGCCGTGGGGAGGTGGTAGTTTCACGGAACCTCCCATTTCTAGTCTGTTCCATTGCTGTGGATGCTACTGAGTAGCTTTGTAATGTTTCTGTGCATGCAGCTAAGTGACCCTATGAATATAAATTTTCAGTGTCCTTACCTGACTACTGTTCCATCGTCAGCATTCTCTAGAGCTCACAAGAACACGGGCTGAAAGCAAGTTCATAGGTACTAATGATGAAAAGCAGAGAGAACTTTCCCAGTGACTGCCAGTATCAAAGCACAGACTGGACCCTTTCTGGGAGCACTGACTGAGAGATGCACAGGACTGCACCAGCTGATCTCTGAGGTCCTGCTTAATTCTATAAAGCTCTGGGCTGACGACTCCCCGAATTTCCCTAACACAAACTTCCTGCTTCACCATTCACTCAGAACTGCTCTGAGTGAATTGTCTGTGTGCACCTTGCTGAGAACCATGTGTAATTTCTCCTGTGCCCTGCACTCACTTGTCACACCTTCAGACAGGTTAGCATCACCTGCCCCAAGAGATCTCAGCTTCTGACATGCTTTGAACTCCCCACACCTGGAGCTCTGGGTCACCTCTGGGAGTTGCATGTGGCAGCAGTGTTCTTGTGTTGTCTTCCCCATCGTGCTGTGCCTGCTGTACGTGGCATATAGATGGCTGGGGTGAATTGGGTGCATCTCTTGCTTTTACACACACACACACACACACACACACACACACACAGAATTGGTACTCTAGGGCTTCAGCCATTGCAATCAAACTCCAGATGCTTGCACCACCTGGTGGCATGTGAAACCTTATGCTCGCCTCACCTTTGTGCATTTGGCTAACATGGGACCTGGAGAGTTGAACATGGGTTCTTAGGCTTCATAGGCAAGTGCCTTAACCACTAAGCCATCTCTCCAGCCCTCCTGCTTGTATATAATCTTGGATGATCTCTTTGTAGTACTAGACAAATGCGTCTTCAGCCTTTCCCTGATTGCAATTTTCCAGTTTTTCAGTTTTCACTTAGACTAAGGTGAAGTGAGATTCCTCCACGTCATGATGACTGCCAGCCAGCCAATCACTATGGTTTCACAAGAAAGTGTTCCAAGTGTGATTTGTTTTGTGACCACTTCCTTCAAGGAATTTTGATTTGAGAGGTGAAAACCAAGAAACTGGTAGTGTGGAAGCGTGTGGGGACTAGAAGTGCACGTACAAAGATGAATCACAATTAGGCGTTTGGTGGTTCAGGAGGTTTGATAGGAAGATTGTGATTTGGGAAATGATTTAAAAATTTTGTTTTTGTTTTTTGTTTTATGAGGTAGGGTCTTACTCTAGCCCAGGTTGACCTGGAATTCACTATGTAGTCTCAGGGTGGCCTTAAACTCATGTCTATTCTCCTACCTCTGCCTCCTGAATGCTGGGATTAAAGGTGTGCACCACCATACCCAGCTTAAAATAATTAAAAAAATATTTTATTTATTTAGTTATGTGTGTGTGTGTGTGTGTGTGAGAGAGAGAGAGAGAGAGAGAGAGAGAGAGAGAGAGAGAGGAAGAGGCAGAGAGAAAGACAGAATGGGCATACCAGGACCTCCAGCCACTGCAAATTAACTGCAGATGCATGTGCCTCCTTGTGACCTGGCTTATGTGGGTCCTGGGGAATCGAACTGGGCACCTTAGGCTTCACAGGCAAACGCCTTAACCACTAAGCCATTTCCCCAGCCCTAAAACAATGTTTTTAAGAACTTAAATATATGAACAAACTATAAATTGGTTTTTATTCCCATCAGGTTATCCTCTCTTGTCCCATCTCCGAGACCCACACTCCGCTGAGAGCTCTCCTCAGGGGGTTATTAGTAATTACTGAGATATCGTGAATGCACTGGTCAGTCTCTACTGGGAGGTGGGGGAGATACCCCCGAGCGTACCTCCTACCCTTTCCGCTCTTTGCACAGCATGGCCTGAGCCTGTGCGGGCAGGTTAGAAGTCTCCCTTAGTGTTGCTCTCCCACCAGCCTCTTATTTTCTGCTTTGATGAATTTTGAGTCTCCCCAGAGTCTACCACCATCTCCACAAGAAAGTTCCATTGTTTTGAGTTTTAGTGGTTTTTCAGTGGGATACTGTTGATTTCTTGTTTGTCTTCAGTGATGGGGATTGAACTGGGGGCATCACCCATGCTAGGCAGGCACTCTATCAGTGAATTGCCTCCCTAACCCTTGGTTCTTTGGAGTGGGGCTCTCACTGTGTAGCTCGGGCTGGGCTTGGTGTTTGGAGATGGGATCTTACCATAAAGCCCCAGCTGGGACCGAATTCCTTCCTAATCTTTCTACCTCCTTCTGGGGGTGTTGGGCTTCACTCTTGGTCAGCAGGCTTTGAAGGCAGCCAGCCCGGACTCCTGTCTTGTTCTGACCTTTGCTGGATGGATGATTTGGGGCACATTAATTTCACTTTCCAGAGATAGTCACCTTAATTTTGAGATTGTTTTGAGGATTGGTTGAGACAATCATATCTGAAACACTTAGATTGGCACACATTAAGTTGCTCTTAAAAATGGTAGCTTTTGTTATTGTTTCAATGAATAATACAATAATATTTATATGACCAATAGTGAAGAAAGAACCCGAGGGAAAAGACCAGGCATGGTGTCAAGATTTTTTTTTTAAAAAGTACAGCAGAGCAGTGTATTTACAAAGGAATCAGCTGGCAGTAGCCCATAATTTTGATGAATTAGGAAGCTCTCCTTGAAAGATAAAATGTGTTCAGCAGTAACTGAAGCTGTTTAGTGAATTGTGGTATGGGATTATGCAATGGCCAAGCTTCGAAGCTCGACCACTCACATATATAAATACAGATGTCCAGTGTGTAAGTTCACCTAAATTCCCCTCCTTTAGTTTCTATTGTTTCAGTCGTCAACCTGAACTTAAACAAGCGGGAGTTGACGTTGCTTAGCGTTCATGGAACAATGCTGCTGCCGTGCACTGTTTAATCCCCACAGTCAACCCCTTTGTCATCTTCATTTGACAGGTGAGCAAAGTAAAGCGTGACGACCTTACTCACATGAAATGCCAAGGGCACAGCTGGTCAGGAGAACTCTTTCTCCAGATCGCTCACCTTTCCTGGAACTGCAGCCTGCCTCTTTAACATGATTAGAGTGTATTAGAGAGATTCACAGTAAGGGTGATTTTCGACCCACCGGTTGCTATCAGGAACACTTGGCCGTACCTGGAGAGGCCCTATTTGTCTGCAGTGGGTGGAGACAGGGATGCTCCCAAACACCGTGCAATGCCCAGGAAAGCTTCGACAGAAAGGAGCCTTGTAGCCCACAGTGCTGCCGTTCCTGAGGACAAGAAATCCTGGTTTCTAGTTAGATGAACTAGTAACAATGGGTATTACTGTTGCTTTAAGGGATAAATGGGAATTATTCAAATGTTAAAGCTGCAAAATGAACATGTTTCCCATGTGCTAACTCATGAACATAAAAAGAAAATGAAGTTTCCCATGGACATGTTTTTATTCTTAAGATTCCAGAAGCCTCCATTTCTGGTGGCCATTTCTCTTTCCTGGTTAAGTGGCAGAAAGGAGGAAAGCACACACTGCATTTGGAAAAGATGTTTACAAAACCCACGCTGGGGTTTAAAGCTCATCTTCTGACTCCCCAGCCGTGGCCCAATTACGTAGTTTAGGCTTTGTGTTTCATGGCTTTTTCCCTCTGGTCATGAGCCTGGTTCTTGTTTTAATTAAAACACAAGCTGTATATTGCTATAGAAAAACAACTAGAACTTTTTTTTTCTTTACCTAATGAAACAAAACGCAGAAGGCAACCAAATTATTTTGAAGCTTCCCAGACTTGAAAATAATGTGCATCCTTTGCAAAGTGCCAAGATTAAACTGTACATTCTTGTGACCCTGTCATCGGAAAGGGCAGGGCACTGCGTGATTCCCGGGCGTCCGAGGGCAGGGTACACACAGGAACACAGACGTTTCAAGCTGTGATCTTCCATCCCTGAAAATGGGTTTGCAGATTTCTCTCTTTCTGCCTGTGGGAGCCAGACCCTCCTATCTGTACAACAACAAAACCCTCTGGAATTCTTAGGAACCCCGATGTATTTGTTTTATCAAAGAAGGCCAATCTGCTGTTCTCAAAATCGTATCTGCAGGAATGAGTGTACGGAGCAGGGACTCTGTGTTGCTGACCTGCGTCTCTAGTAGCCTGCATCCATCCATATTAGCTGAGCCACGTGCAGCAGAACTGAAACCTTTGAGCCACTTACCTTGCAAGCCTCACAATCGCTGATAGGCTCTGCTGTCATCCTGTGTCACAGATGAGAAAATTGAGGTCACCGGAGGTGGTATGACTTTCATAAAGCGCCACGTAGGGACTGGAGAGATGATTCAGTGATTAGAGGCACTCGCTTGCAAATCCTGATGGCTGGGGAGCTATTCTCTTCTCACTTAAATCCAGATATACAAAGTGGCACATGTGTCTGGAATTTATTTGCAGTGGGAGAAGGCCCTGGTGTGCCCATCTCTCTCATTCTGTCTTTTTCTATCTCTCTCTCGCTCTCAAATAAATAAAAAAAATATATTTTTAAAAATATTTTTAATTTTTATTTATTTATTTGAGAGCAACAGACAGAGAGAGAAAGAAGCAGGGAGAGAGAGAGAGAGAGAATGGGCACACCAGGGCCTCCAGCCACTGCAAATGAACTCCAGATGTGTGCACCCCCTTGTGCATCTGGCTAATGTGGGTCCTGTGGAATTGAGCCTCAAACCGGGGTCCTTAGGCTTCACAGGCAAGCACTTAACTGCTAAGCCATCTTTCCAGCCCATAAAAATATATTTTAATGAGGGTCCAGATATGTAAACAGCAGGGTCAGGACTTAAATGCAGCCCAGTTTGACCATTTGTTCTCTCAACAGTATCTCCAGTTAGCCACTTTACCCTTCATCACCTCTGTTTGGCACTGAAGTAATTACAAACTGTTTCTTGGCAGTATGAGAGTGAGTATCCATGAAAAATAAACAAAATAAGGTTGGCTGAAAAGGAACTGTAATGGGGAAATTGGGGCTTGGGGTGCTTTTTGGAATTCCAAGCCCTGAGTTTATATGTGCAAACTTAACCAAAGAATTGGCAATTTTAGATTCAACAGAATGACTTTTATAATACCATACTTTTTTTTTGAGGTGGGGTTTTGTCCTACCCAGGCTGACCTGGAATTCACTACATAGTTTCAGGGTGGCCTCGAACTCATGGCAATCCTTCTACCTCTGCCACCCCAGTGCTGGGATTAAAGACGTGCACCACCACACCCGGCTTAGTACCACATTTTACTCAGATTTTACAAAGGAGTGCGGAAAGGGGAAGGCTGAGAGGTAAGGGGAGACAAAGTGGGGAGCAGAGAAGTGCCCCATGTGGAGCCCCAAAGCCCATGTGGCCACGAGTAGCTCAGGAGTGCATGTAACCAGGTGCCGATTTCAGAAAAAGTGTGAGAGGGAGTTTTAAAAATAACATGTGCTTTTGAGAAGGACCAAAAGTGAAGATAGTCATAAAAGTTAAATGGTGTCTCTTTCCACCCCGGCATTATGCCAGGGTGGGGAAGAGCTCTTACTTACCCAAAGATCAGAAAGATGCTGCTGCCAGCTCCCGAGAGAGGAGAAAGTGGGTCCCTCCCTGTGTGGGCACAGGGGGATGTAGGATTTGTGTTATCCTGCTTAGGCACACCTACACCAGGTGTCCCAGCCATCGGTCTGGGCTTTGAGGAGAAATCCACCCATACCTGGGCACTTGGGATTTAACTGGGTGGGATGGATAAGCACTAAATCCCAGGATTGGTGCAGGTGGGGCAAGCTGAGATAGGTGTGGTGTCCCAAGACCCCTCCCTTTAATTGTGGCTCATGTGGGTACTGGGGAATCGAACCTAGGTCCTTAGGCTTCACAGGTGAGTGCCTTAACTGCTAAGCTATCTTTCTAGCCCATAAAGTTTATTTATTTATTTGTAAGGAGAGAGAGAGAGAAACAAAGAAAGAGAATGAACATGTCAGGGCCACCAGACACTGCAAATGAACTCTGGATGCATGGGCCACTTTGTGCATCTGGCTTTATGAGGGTGCTGGGGGGTCAAACCCTGGGTTGTTAGGCTTTACAGACAAGCACCTTAATTGCTGGGCAATCTCTCTAGCCCCTTTTGGGCTTTTTAATTTTTTTTTTCTAGTGTCCTGCATTTGAGTACACATTGTCTCTCATTCTGCTTCTCCAAACCACAATATCAAAAGCTTCATACCTTGTTCTAATGTCACGTGTTTAGCATTTTATCTTGTTTTTATGCATTCCTGACAGTCCACATATGACAGTGCTTGATTATTGACTCACAGTTGAAACGGGACCATCACTGATTCTGAACAAGGGTTATGATGACCAGTGTCCCTATCATATGATGCAGTTTTCTTTTGATTCTTTTGTAATTTGTGTTTTTGCTTTCATACTTATTATTACTTTGGCTTCACTTTTTTGTTTGTTTGTTTGTTTGTTTTTGTTTTTTCAAGGTAGGGTCTCACTTTGGCCCAGACTGACCTGGAATTCACTATGTAGTCTCAGGGTGGCCTCGAACTCATGGTAATCCTCCTACCTCTGCCTCCCGAGTGCTGGGATTAAAGGCGTGCGCCACCACGCCCGGCTCTGGCTTCACTTTTAATGCTCCTTCTGACACTTTAAGTGTAAATGATAATAGTTTACATCTGTTACTTACTCTATTTTAAGCCACACTCTGACTAGATATAATACTTGCCCTGTTTCTAGCCAGCAAAGTAAGACTATCTATAAAATGGTGAAGCTGGCATATAATATGAACATTCTGGCTCTGGAATGCACCTGGGTAATCACTGCATTGAAAATGACTTCACCTGGGTCAGTTGGTCACCCTTGAACTTCCCAATTCAGCTAGATTTCTTCCTATCCATGTCCAATTCTCACAGTAGGAAGTTATTCAGCACTCATGACCTTTGCCAGGGTGGATCTTAATTTTTTTTGCCTCATTGCAGGTTGCAGTAATTATATATCAGCATTACAATAAAGTAGCCCCTAGTGTGCCCTTAGAGTGACTGAAAAGAGCTGCCAAGTTTTCATGGATACTAATGACAAACAGTATCTAGTATAGGAGAGTTTTTATTACCAGTAGTATTATTAATCCTGAAAAATATGAGAAAAAAAGATGTCATTACAAAAATCAAGTACAATTGAGAATTGGCTTGACTACAATAATTATCCTTACTGGATCCTAGATGGTGAAATGGAATGTAATTAAACGATAAAATGTAACTAAGGAGGAATGGGACACATATATTAACATGTGGACTGTCTGCATCAGTTTTGTGGGTAGGAGAAATGGGAATAGATAATGACCTGTGAAGATGTAGAGTTTAAAAAAACACAAAGATCCCAAGGAAAAAGAACTGTGAAAAAGTATGTACCATGTAGTGATCTACAAAAGAAACTGGGAAGAAATTTTCAGTCATAAAAAAAGAAAACCAGCCTGGTGTGGTAATGCACACCTTTAATCCCAGCATGTGGGAGACTGAGGCAGGAAGATCACTGTGATCTTGAGCCAGCCTAAGACTATATAGTGAATTCCAGGTTTGCCTGGGCTAGAGTAAGATCCTACCTCAAAAAAAGAAAGAAAGGAAAAGAAAGGAAGGGTGGCAGAGAGAGAGAGAGAGAAAGAAATGGTCGAGATGCCCATGACCTTGCCGTGCCTGGCACTACCTACACAAGACCAGTATAATAGGAGGAAAAAATGATTACATCAAAATAAAAGAGAGACTGATTTAGAGGGGGAAGGGATATGATGGAGAGTGGAGTTACAAAGGAGAAAGTGGGAGGGAGGGAATTACCATGGTGTATTGCCTATAGTTATGGAAGTTACCAATAAAAAATACTTTTAGGGCTGGAGAGATGGCTTAGCGGTTAAGCGCTTGCCTGTGAAGCCTATGGACCCCGGTTTGAGGCTCGGTTCCCCAGGTCCCACGTTAGCCAGATGCACAAGGGGGCGCACGTGTCTGGAGTTCGTTTGCAGTGGCTGGAAACCCTGGCTCGCCCATTCTATCTCTCTCCCTCTGTCATTCTCTCTGTGTCTGTCACTGTCAAATAAATAAATAAATAAATAAATAAATAAATAAATAAATAAATAAATAAATAAATAAATGAATGAATGAACAAAAAATATTTTTAAAAAGGGGGTGGCTGGAGAGATGGCTTAGCAGTTAAGTACTTGCCTGTGAAGCCTAAGGATCCCAGTTTGAGGCTCGATTCCCCAGGACCCACATAAGCCAGATGCACAAGGGGATGCACACGTCTGGAGTTCGTTTACAGTGGCTGGAGGCCCTGGCATGCCCATTCTCTCTCTCTCTCTTTCTCTATCTCTCTTAAATAAATAAATAAATAAAATTTTTTAAAAAAATGAAGGGAACAAAATGGGGGAGTAGATGTTTAGGAACTGACGAAAGAAATGTGCCATTATAAAGGTGCAGGTTGGGAAGCACCCATGGGGTTTCCAGGCCCCTCGGTGGCCATAATGAGCTCAGTGTGGTGTGAGGGGACAGAACCACGTCATGTAGCGTAAGGGTAAATACAGAGGTGAGGAGCTAAAGACAAGTACAGTGGCAATTCCTTCAAAGGAGATAGCCGGTCAGCACAGGCCCAGGAGAGCCCGTGGTCAGTGCAGGGGTAGATGCCGTGACGTGGTGCGGATGCTTGTTCATGTTCTCAGGATCTGAGGAGAGATTGGCTGAGAGGAGTTGGGAGGAGAAGGATGGCAGGTAAGCGTCCTGAGAGGCATGCAGAGCCCTGGTGATATGGGACTGCTCTGTTGATGCCCCAGCGCTGAAGTCAAAATGTCTTTCCTCCACTGGAAGGCAGCCCTTTGAAGAAGGCAACATTTTAGAAACAAAAATTATGTCCCCCCCACCAAAAAGAAAAGCAACTCACTTTAGCTTTTCTGGTCAACTTTGGTTGTGTGCAGGCTTGTCACTGTTTCATTGTGTGCACGTCGAGGCGCCTGCCTGAGTTTTGGAAAACTCTGCAAGGAGTTACGGATTTTGTGATAGCCGCTTGGATGGATGACTCGATTGTTTCTTTTGGAACTTTAGTAAGACCTCAGTTATTTAAAAAACTCCTGCTTGAATAGGTGCATGGGACATTGTGCTTTCATTTTCTGTGGCCCATTACCGTTTGAGTCATGTCTGTGTGCTCACCCAACTGGCTCCAGTTTTCAAGATTAAGGGCCAGAGTTTTTCAGTTTTGAGCAATATTTAGGGTGGTCAGAACTCCCCATGGTGCAAGGTCAAAACCTTGCCCCATTGTTACGGATCCCATGCATGTTCAAACGGTTCTGCATGGCAGAGTGACAAGATGGGCTGGTGCCGCCGGGAACATGTAGGATTTTCTTGCATCACATAAACTGTGTAGTTTTTGAAGCTGAGCTTTTGTTGTCAGCCCTCAGCTACAAATTCTCTTGGGTGAGGAGAGAGTAAAGAGAAGACAAATGAGCAGGGTGTGGTGGCACATGTCTTAAATCCCAGCACTTGGGAGGCAGAGGTAGGAGGATTGCTGTGAGTTCAAGGTCATCCTGAGACTACATAGTGAATTCCAGGTCAGCCCAGACTAGAGTGAGACCCTACCTCGAAACCTCCAACCCCCCAAAAAATATATATATGTAAATAAATAAAAATAAAGAAAGAGAAGGCAAATAAGATGCTGGGTTGGCTGAGCCATCTTTCTGTTCATTTCCAGGCCCAGCTCAGAATCTCTCTTCCCACTCATTGTTCCTCATGGCTTGTCCTACTGAGTTTAGCTCCCAACAGGAATGAGGATGAGGAAGCGGGACTCTTATGGAAAATAGATTAGAGAACAGACAAAAATGTTTACAAGCACTTAACAGTCTGCAAAATGACTTCACCTTCATTATCTCATATAATTATCTGTTTTGCAGATAAGAAAAACAAGCCCAAGAGATAAGATTTATTTGTACTGAACCATAGAGTTAATCAATGTTAGGGCTAAGACAAAGAATCTTCTGGATCCAAATTCATTGTCCTTTATAACAAAAGAACAGCAGCTTGTGACCATATTATTAAGATATTGAGTGTTTTTCTTTTAAATAAACCATATTACATTGCTAGATTTGAAATGAACTTTTCCAAGGTTGCCTTAATATAAATATAAACCACTCTTACTGCTACTAAAGTCATGGACTTTACCAGAGGAATTTATTTAATTCCTACTCCCTAGTATTTTAGATCAATACAGTGTTGTCTACAGCTCAAGAAGTAAAGAAACACTCATCATATAAGTAAATAGATAGAATGTCACGTGTTAGACCCTGAAGTGGATGTACCAGCCCAGATGAGGAAAGGACACAGAGCATTTGTTCTTAAAAAAAAAAAGAGTCCATTAAGCATCAGGGTCCCCTGGGTGGCTTGTGTCAAAGCAGATTGTTGGCCAACAATCCTGATTCAGCAGCCCTGGGACAGTGCCCAAGAATTTCCATTCTGAAGGAGTTCCTGATGGTGGTTGCCGGGCTCCTCCCCAGCGGGCAGGGAGTGCTGAGGAGGGACCAGGCCCGACGGTTCCTCCCAAGGGGTTGAGAAGGAAGGTGAGCGAACCTCTCCTAGTCAGTGGAAGAAAACCACACTGAGTCGGGAGTCTTGTGGAAGCAGAAACTCACAGGAACTCGCTTTATTGTTACAAGCAGTTGCCTATATAATGTTGGGGATTCTAGGATGGGAGAAGAGGCAAGGGCCAATAGTAAACTGTGACTATTGAAATGACAATTCCAACTCCTGCGTGGAAGTAGCAGTCCAGAAGCCATTAGGCGTCTTGCTGAGTCCCAGCTGGCCAGAGACAGGTCGCCAAACTTTAGCTAGGCTCAGGAAGTCCCACTAAGCCTCATGCCCGGGTCTTTCAGGGTCTAACAGTGGTGATGCCACTGGTTCACAAGTGTTGGTGTGACCCTCCCGTGGACAGAGAGACATTGCGGAAGGGGGTCTTCCAGTGGAGATGGGTGGAGCGTCGTGCTAGGTAGAAGGCGACCCAGTCAGTACAGGCGTAGGCAGGGCGGTAGGTGGAGGTGCTGCAAGAAGCTTGTTGCTATGGTGAGAGCGAAGGGCGAGGAAGTGGGACATGAGACTGAGCTGTCTGCTAAGACAGACGTCTGTCCTACATTTGCAGAGCCAGTGAAGAATTTTAAATTAGAGACATGCTGAAGCCCAATTTGCACTATAGAAAACTAATGAATTCTGATGCCAGTGTGAAAGCTTAGAGTAAATTCCCACTTACTACCTAAACATGAAAGAGCTCCTTTGAACATCTGCAATATTAAGCCCAAGGGGAAGTAAAATGTGTGCACATGTAGCTCTTTCAGTCAGATGGTTAGTCAGTCCTCTGTGCCATGCATATATACAAGTCAGAGGTAAAGCTCGCCCTCCTTTGCCCATGGAAGCCAATGCTTACATAAGGGAAATAGCAAACTTAAGACAATGCAGACATTTGCTGAGGGCAGAAAAAGGAAAGGTTAGTAAGGACTGAAGCAGTCAGGTGGGGCTTCATGGAGATGAAAATGCCCATCCTGCTTTGTGGAACAGTGGGGGTTGCGCAGATGGAGGAAAGCACCATAGGCTAGGAGGACCCCCGAGTGAGAGGACAGAAGGAGAAGTAGGCCTCAGGTAAGCAGGAGCTTTGGGGAAACTGAGGTCAGTCTTTAGCAAGTGTCCTTTTTGGGATGGAAGACTAGAAAAGATTTGATCAAGGCAGTAAACTCTGGGAGAATTCCAGAATAGGCATATGCTGGGGCCTCATAGTGAAAGGAAATGTGATGTTTCTCAAGTAATGTAAGTCCTCTCTCTGATCACCCCAGGATAAGAGAATAAAGGCTACAAAGTCTGGGTTGGAGGGTGAGAGGAAGGGAAGATGTGTTGGTCTCTGATTCTGATAGAGTCACAGTAACAATAGTTACTATTAGCCATTATCCTCCAATGAGGTAGGTTGGCAAACTGATGTCCCCCTGAAAAGGATCATGAGTTTTGTGAATGGGGATGAAGGTCTGGGCAGACTTCTTTACCAGCTCCCAGATGCTAACACAGGGCACTCCTGCAAGGTGGACTTCCTAGGTCATGTGCCCCTTCCCACACTTGTGAGTATAAAATATCCTTACATGTTTGTTTTATGAAGGGTGTGTTTTTTGTGCATTTCTTCACATGACCACTTAACCGTCTTTCAATTATTTGTATAAACTTAGATAAATCCACAGATTGATCATTTCACATGTCTTTATCAAAAGCGAAAGATTTGTTGATAGCATAGATCATGCCACTGCTGACTGTGATATTGCATATACTCTTAAAATTCAAAATTGTCTGATCAACACCTCATTCTTTCTTTGGATTACTGTACTTTTTATTCCTTTCCCGGGACCAACATATAACTAACTGGCTTTAAGGTTGTCCTTCCTTAAATGCTTACGGTGAGGTGTGGAGAGGCGGAGCTGCAGCATGGGACCCAGGTCAAGGCAGTGGAGTTGCTCAGTGGGCGTGTCTCTGCCTTGACTGGACTGTGCCATTCTAAGCAAACCTTCAACCAACTAAAACTCAATGTACACTGTGGGCCTGTGTAGTTAGATGGGAAGAGTTGGAACTGGAGCTAATAAATCCAAGATCCTAGCGTGTCTGACTTGGGAATAGGAATTAGCATGCATGGGCCTGGAATGCAGATAGCAGGTCACCCATTTTAATCAGGTGTATGTCATTAGGCCTAAATGAGAAAACCTTATTGAATTTATCATTAACTATATTTAAACATGATCAATCTTAAAATTTCCTTCTTCTAAAATGTTGCCTTGGTGAGAAAAAAAAAAAAAGAAAAGAAAATGTAATTGTGAGACTTTGCCAAAGGGTGTTTCATGGGGTGCACAGCAACCAAAACAAAAGGCCTGATTTTAATTGAATTATAGACTGTGTAATTATATAACCTGTACCAGCTGGTCTCAAGAAGCTACCAGATTCCTTAGAGAATGGATCTGGCCAGAAACATAGGTACCTTATTAGTACCAAGAAAGATGTCCTTTCCACCCGAATTATCACTGACCCCAAAGAACATAACAGGAGAAAATAGCTTGAGGTCCGTTATTGGTTTAAGAGGCAGCCATTCCTCCCTCTGCATATGTAACAAATTTGCTAAGCACCTATAGTCTCTGAGGGACGGCCAGTATAAACAGCATGGTATTGCATCAGACAGGTAAGAGTAATTTCTCTAATTAGCCAGTGGAGATTTCATTTTTCACTTGGAAACACTGGAAATTTAATTTGTATGTGATGTGCAATTGGCAACCTGACAATGGCTGCTACTGCGCCTCCCTCTGCCCTCTTTGCTGATGCCTCGTGGAAGGCACCGGCGGTCTCCACGTCAACTTGCTTCATCTTTCAACATCACACCAACTAAAGCACCTTCGAGTTGAAAAATGTTCTAATTACACATTCCTCACTTGTGACGCTACAATAAGCCTAATGACTTTCCCCTGATCATTTTTATTTTAGATTAAATGCTTTTTTCCTCAGTCACCCCAACTTTTTCAGTGGAGTCATAATTCATGATAAGCACTCATCATCGTAGATTTATAGAGCAAAGTATTTTTAGCAAACTGCATTTTTACGAATTCAAGTGTGAGCATGATTGAAGACAGACTCTGACTTAGCTTTTGATCACAGAGTGCATCCTATTTATTTTGCTTTTAAAACACCCTTCCCTCAAGAAAGATTGATGGGTATCAACTGTAGTCCCCATAAATCATAGATATTGATTTTACATTTGTTTTAGCTCCTCTGATTTTGTGTCTTCTTGTGTCATAACTTGTTATCCTGATAGCCAGCCCCTGAGCCGATGCTGGGACAAGCTGAAAGATGGGGTCCCTCCTTCAGACCAATCTATCTGTGAAACAGATGAGATTTCAAACACGCAACCACGCTCCTCTTGCTTTTATGCCACTGCCATGGTATCTCCACGGAGACTACAGAGGTTGCACAGCCAAGCCGGGAGCAAGTAGCATCGTTAGAGACGTTCGCAGAGCACTGGCTACATCACGCTGGTGTGTCTGTCTGCTGCCTGCCCTGAATGTCATGGGAATCTGAGGGCCCCTCCTTCAACTTTTCACACTCAAAACTGACCCTCGGGATTCAGAATGCAGGTCAGATGGCCACCTTTTGGAAATGCTTCAGATCAGATAGCTCTGCTGTCATCCAAAAGTAGAAGTGATGAGAGACAGAATATCTACTAACTACTTCCCACCTTGTTCATTAAATAAGAGATGGAGGCCTCTTTCCCGCCTGTATCTACTGAGAGGCTTGTGGGTAGGCGTGAGGATGCTGCCAGATCACAGGTAGCCCCTTTGGAGTACAGTAAGTCGGACCACCTGAATATAGCTATTGTGCTCTTTTTATTTTCTCTTCTTTTTTTTTCTGGCTGATTTGAGTGAAGGTTCTCATTGAAAAAAATAGCTGTTTTATTCCTTTTCTCTTCTGGCTTTCCTTTCAGTATTCAGTCACCTCTCTCAAGACCATCCCAGAGCTGTGCCGAAGATGTGATTCACAAAACGAAGACCGGTCAGGTAGGTCTGGCTGCTGCCCGCTCCCCTCACCCTGAGGTGGTGGTAGCGTCACTGGACAGCACTCTCCCTGGTGCTGGTGGCTCCTGGCTTCCTTCAGCCTTTATGGTTTTTCCACTCACATTCCCTCCTTACCACTTTCCTCAAACAGATGTCATGCCATCCTCAAAAGGACAACAGGACAAGGAAGGAGGTCCTAAGCAGTACCTGGCTACATGTAGATCAATGTAGAATGTCTCAGTGTCTCCAAACCACAGAATATGTAGCAATATACTGAATACCCAAGAAACCATTGGTGACAAAACATAACGATTCAGGCGCCAATGAAAAAATGTTGGCTGCATTTACAACCCATATGGCAGTGACCAACTTGGGGGATGGTGCTTTGCCAAATTCTGAAATCCTATCGGGATGTGACATGATAGAATCTGCAGTAAGTCATACTGTAACAGTTAAGATTAAAGCAATGCTTTGGAGTTTAATAGTGTAAACGAAACAGAATTATGGCATATAGATGAAAACCAGCTGCCTGACCTTCTCTCCTTGCACCCCCTCCCCAACCAAAAAAAAGTACATTTAGAGTTTCCCCCCTTTAAATCAAATTAAGCCTGATTTTCTCTCTGTGATGGGCAAAACTGAAAATACAAAAGTACATTGATGGGAATGATATTAAACTATGAAATGATGTCTATTAGTGTTTTCTCTAAGGCATCACTGTTAACCTTGCCAAGAATAGACTTCTGATAGTAACAAGAGTCCTGAGAACCACTGTTGGTGGGAGGCTTAAGATAATCCTTAAATTATGTGCATGGTATTTAAAAACAAATAGAGATACCTTACCTATACATCTAGTAGACTCCTGGGTTTCTGGCTGAAAGGATGTGGCAAGGAAAATTTGCTTTTATTCTGGACTGTTTGTTTTTCTTTGACATTTTGCTTAGATAAGGTAACAAAAATAATTAGTCTTTTTTGGTTTGTTTATGTGTGTGTGAGTTTGAAAGTGATATGTCAGTTCTTGAGTCAAATGATAGTTTTAAACTCAAATAAGAGTTTTCATTTGACCTTCAGTTTTTTTTTTTAAAAAAAACATTTTATATTTTAAAAACACTCAGGTTTCTATTAGGTTTGACAGAGGCTGTTGGAGATAAGCTTTGTAAGACCATATTTCCTTAAAGCAGCATATTTTCCAAGGTGACGCAATGACTGTGCTCAGTGGCCCAGGCTATTGACTATAGTGGCGAGGCAGACAGCGTCAGAGCCCGGAGACCTGGGTTTACGTTAGAATTCAGCCACTTAGTAGCTACATGGCCCTGATCCTGTCAGTAATTATAAGAGTAATGAATAAATAAATGAAAAAAATTCTACCAATGATGTCAAATTGTTGTTAGGATCAAAATGTGGAGGCACTTTCTTTAATCGTGGGTGTGGAGAAAGAGAAGCAATAGCACACATTTTGTTAGTCCTAAGTAAGTGCCCTTAAGGTACGAGTGTAAGTTCTTTATCTGCATTAACTATTAGGATATTTATGTTGCAGACGGGCAAACGGGCGACCAGAGCAGTTACACTTCTTGCTCAGAATCTAACAGCAATTAACTTATAGAAATTGCACTTGGGATTCATACCCCAGGAAGTCTTTCTCTATATTCTCTTTTCTTTATAAAACATATTACTTCTTGGGTAACTGGACCAAGTTGATACAGTGTAACCTTAGGATGTTATTTTTTTGATTTTTACTTTTAAAAATATTTTATTTGTTTGAGAGAGAAGGAAGCAGATAGAAAGAGATGGGGGGTGCAGGGAACTCGGCATACCAGGGCCTTTAGCCACTGGAAACAAACTCCAAACACATGTGCCACCTTGTGCATCTGGCTTTACATGGATTCATTCCATTCTTCTTAGGTTTGCGACATATAGCTGCTTCTGTGGTAGAGTATGTTAGACTTCTGTGGTGAGGGAGAAGGTCAGATTTAACTTAGGAGCTTTGGGGCTGGAGAGATTGCTCAGCAGTTAGCGTGTTTGCCCGCAAAGCCTAACAACCCAGGTTTGGTCCCTGGTACCTCACGTTAAGCCAGATGCTCAAAGAGGCACATGCATCTGGAGTTTGTTTGCAGTGGCTGGAAACCCTGGTGTGCCATTTTCACTTTTTCCTCTTTCTCTGTTTGCAAATAAATATGTAAGTAAAATACTTAAAAAAAGTTAGGAGCTTTAAATTCCACCCAGATCAAAGACCCAGTGCTCCAGGTGATCAACAATAATGAGTGCTGGCAGGAAGCGGATGGATGAGGAACCTCTGGAGGGAATGGCGTACCTACTGCCAATTGAAGGAACCACATTCTAATGGATGAAGGATGCATGTAGTAAAAGAAACACAAGGAAAAATTGTTGGGCTGGAAGGATGGCTTAGCAGCTAAGGCATTTGCCTGCAAAGCCAAAGGACTCAGGTTCGATTCTCCAGGACCCAAGTTAGCCAGCTGCAAAAGGGGGTGCACGTGTCTGGAGTTTGTTTGCAGTGGCTGGAGGCCCTGGAGCACACATTCTGTCTTTCTCTCTCCCTCTTTCTCTGTAAAATAAATAAATAAATTTTTAAAAAGGTCTGCACGCAGCACAGCACAGCATGACTACAGGATTGCTAATTGATTGAAAGAATGTGAAGTTATAGACTTAGTTTTGAAAGAATGGGTGGAGTATTCCAATTATTTCTATGGGTAGCAGCTGTAGAAATAATCCTTTATGCCTATTTTGTAGCAACCACCTAGGAAGAATGCCTTCTGTCACTTAAAGTATATTCCGTATTTATAGAATTCACTAGGTAACATCCACGTGGGTAGATGGTCTGTCAAATGTTCGCGCTGACCTTTGTGTTAACAAGTCTTTGAGCAGATGTTCCTGGTTGTTTTCTCATGGATTAATTCAATCATTGTGTTCTCTGACTCAAGCGTGGAGGGCAGAGCTAAGAAGAGTGCCGCAATTTGTACAGGCTCACGGAGCTTGCGTTGTGATGGGGCTGACAGTCAAAAGACAGTCAAGCCAGATCATTCCAAAGAACACTAAGAACTTGAGAGGGTTGGGATAGTGTTGCAGTCAGGTTCGCATTGCTGGCCGAAATCACCCAAGAGCAGCTTGTGGGGAAAAAGAGGTTTATTTTGGCTTACAGGCTTGAGGGGAAGCTCCATGATAGCAGGGGAAAGGATGACATGAGCAGATGGTGGACATCACCCCCTGGCCAACATTAGGTGTACCGTAGCAACAGGAGAGTGTGCCAAACACTGGCAAAGGGACACTGGCTATAACACCCATAACCCCGCCCCCAACAATACACTGCCTCCAGGCAGTGCTAATTCCCAAATCTCCTTCAGCTGGGAACTTGACATTCAGAACACCCGAGTCTATGGGGGACCCCTGAATCAAACCACCATAGCTAGGAAAGCGCATTTGCGAGGTCAAGGGCGATCAGACTGTCTCAGCCCTGTGGAAATCAGCACGAGGGGTGGAGGGCAAAGAAATGGGCAAGAACAAAGTCCTTGAGCCAGGAGCGGGCTCAGTGATTATGAAGAAGGAAAAACAATCAGTGTGGGTACTTCATGGACATCAAAAGGGTGACTACCGAGAAGAGGGAAGGGTGGGGCATGATCTGAGGGGCCCGACTCCCTAGGGAGATCTGACCTGTGAATACAGTGAACATCACTTCCAGCGAGATTCCAAAGTAAACTTTCTCTTACCGAGAATGCCTGGGTCTAGAGGCGCTTCAGATTTTGGAAGTCTGTATTTTAGACTCTTTTTTTCACCCATGTTGAACCTCATTGCTTCTGCACAAGAGAGGCCATGAGCACAACCTACCCTCAAGGCTGACAGCCTCCGCCCAAATACCACAGCCTCGAGGTGCTCTGGAAGCTGAAACTTGCCCGCACCTACAGCTCTGCAGATTTTGGCACAGTTTAGCATCTGGATTCTTAGCCCAGGAATGCTTCACCTGTAACTGGTAAGAAACTGGCAAGAAACTGACATCATTGTGATTGTAACTCTTAAGGAGACTAGAGATCTTAAAATATCTGGTCTGAGAGAAAGAGCGAGGGCAAAAGTGTAAAAGAGAAATGGGTAAAATGTTGACAATTGGTGAATGTGGACAAAGGGTGTATAGTTGGCTTTGGCATTGTTTTTCACTTCACAACTATTGTATAAATATATTTGTAATGAAAAAATTTAAAATATTTACAAATAAAAATGTTTTTAAGAAGGCAAAAGGGTCACAGTCTAAAGCCATTCAGATTAAAAAATATTTTATTTTCATTATTTATTTGAGAGACAGAGAGAGAGAGAGAGAGAGGGAGAGAGAGGGAGAAGGAATCTGAGACAGAGAGAGAGGTAGATAGAGAATGGATGCATTAGGGCCTCCAGCTACTGTAAACAAACTCTAGATGCATGTACCATCTTGTGCATCTGGCTTACGTGGGTCCTGGGGAATTGAACATAGGTCCTTTGGCTTTGCAGGCAAGTGCCTTAGCCACTAAGCCATCTCTCCAGCCCACCATTTTTATTATTTATTTGAAAGTGACAGACACAGAGAGAAAGAGGCAGAGAGAGAGAGAGAAAGAGAGAGAGAGAGAATGGGTGCGCCAGGGCCTCCAGACACTGTACACAAACTCCAGATGCATGCGCCCCCTTTTGTATCTGGCTAACGTGGGTCCTGGGGAATCGAGTCTCAAACTGGGGTCCTTAGGCTTCATAGGCAAGCGCTTAACTGCTAAGCCATCTCTCCAGCCCCCACCATTCAGATTTTTGAGGGTAATTTTTACTATCCCAACCCTGGGGTCATCCAGCCTGTATTTCACCTCAGTAACAGGGTGAGCAGGGTCTCATGATGTAGCATGAGGTTTATTTTGTTATTCAGCCAAAATCAGTGTCCCTTAAATTTCTACCCATTGGTCCTACTTCCTGCTTCGGTGCATTAGAGAAGTGACGTGGTTCCTCCTGGGAAAGAGTGGGAAAAACAGTCACTCATAGTCCTGCCTTCTCTGGGTAACATTCTCCTTCCCCCCACAGTGCCAAGTACAGCTTGGTCATTCTTTTCACTCTCTTGTGGATGCACCGCACTTTCCAGCATCCTTCTTGAGGGGCAGCACCCAGAGCTGCAGCTGGGGTCTCTCCATGGGTGGCCTGACCGAGTCTGTCAGCAACACGACGCAGATCCTTAGCACTTACACCATGCTGTCCCTGCCTTCCCAAGTGGGCCTGTCCTTTTCCCTGTGTTCTGAGTGGTCATAAAGCCAGATACACAAAGTGGCACATGCATCTGGAGTTCATTTGCAGTTGCAGGAGGCCCCGATGTACCCATATTCACTCTTTCCCTATCTGCCTCTTTCTGCCTCTTTCACATAAATAAGAATTGAGGAAGGAAGTTCCTTGTGAGATGTTTGCAGGCATTCCCTGCTTAGTGTCTGCTGTTCCTGTAGGGACAACCAAGGCACAGAGTATAAATGCTGCCGTATGGTTTCCGTCAAGTGAGGATAAAAATACATCATGGAGACATATGGTATTCAAATAAAACATATTCAATTTCATTGACTTAGAGTTTTTTAAAGTTAATTAGATATTCAAACACACAGTTGTTCAGTTCATAATGCTCGAAATGGCTGTGGTTCCTTCAAAATATGTATCTGCTAAACTCATTGTATCATTTTCTTATGAAAGAAGGAAAATAAATATTAATGTAGCTCTGCATTTTAGAACTTATATGTACTGAGGTAGCAAAATGCAGCTATGTTATAGTGATAAATAGTACTCTCTCTTTGAAAGCAACTTCTGAAAGAATTTTAAATGACATAATTTTAAATAATATAAAATATCACTTGTATGACAATGAAACTATCTTCTAAACACTCTGTGTCTCATACAAGTCCTTTGGGATATATGCTTAGAAACTCTGCAAATCTGCTATATTTTTATACCTCATGCATGCAAATTTTGTTATAAATCTTGAACCTATGAAAACAAGCACTTACATGGTATTCTAAGACTTTTTGAGGATTTCGGCCATCACCTAAAATAATAAACTGACATCACATTTATCCCGTAGACATTGCTGTGACATTGTGATGTTTCTAAATATACGAGCCTCCTGTTTCTAATTTGTATTAAGGTTTCATGTTAAAAGCATGAAAGGGAAAGCTAGCTTGGCAATTGAAATCAAAGCCTGCTGATGAATCAGCTGTACATGATGTAACATGAACTGGGCTCCAAGGTCTAGGACAACAAGCCGTTTAACATTTATGACCAAAACCCAAGTTCATTTAACAGCAGTCACACTTTACAAGTGGTGAAACATCTAGACAAGGATGTTCTTCACAAAAAATGATTATTTTAGCTAGACATGATGTGGCATGTGGGGAATCCCAGGACTCAGGAGACTGAGACATGAGGCTGGGCTTCATTGTAAGACTTGGTCTCAAAAAAATTTATTTTTCTTTAAGAAAATTACAATTATAAAAGTGATCTAATCCATAATCCATTATTTTTAAACATAGAAAATTAAAAACAAAAAACTGAGCCGGGCGTGGTGGCTCACGCCTTTAATCCCAGCACTCTAGAGGCAGAGGTAGGAGGACTGCCATGAGTTCAAGGTCACCTTAAGATTATTTAGTGAATTCCAGGTCAGCCTGGGCTAGAATAAAACCCTACCTCAAAAAACCAAAACAAACAAACAAACAAACAGAACAAAAACAAAAAACTATAATCTTGCCATTAAAACAACTACATTTTTTTTCAACTTTTATAATGAGCCATATATTTTTTTTAATTTTTTTAATATATTTATTTGAGAGCGACAGACACAGAGAGAAAGACAGATAGAGGGAGAGAGAGAGAATGGGCGCGCCAGGGCTTCCAGCCTCTGCAAACGAACTCCAGATGCGTGCGCCCCCTTGTGCATCTGGCTAACGTGGGACCTGGGGAACCGAGCCTCGAACCGGGGTCCTTAGGCTTCACAGGCAAGCGCTTAACCGCTAAGCCATCTCTCCAGCCCAATGAGCCATAGTTTTTGTCGTTTAGTCACAACGTGAGGACAGTTGCACCTACTGTTTTTGTTTCTTGCTGCAGAGTGTGCATGCTGTTGTTCTAAATGTGCGATAAAACTTACCTATCCATGAAAGTGGAGGCGCCCCCGACTTTCCAAGGGCAGAGATCCTGTCTAACCTTTTGCCTGTCAATGCTTTATATTTCTGAGAGAAAAGACGTAATCAGTGTGTGTAAAGATGGGCAGAGTGGTAGAAAGCTAGATCCTGTTTGTATTAAAATAAGGAAAGGACCAGCAGGGGCAGAAGTTTAATATATTGCATCTTGGTCCCGCCCCTTTACTTTCACATTTCTTCTCATTGCTTAAGTGTAGATAGCAACCTAGATTTTTTTTAAAGTTTAGAGAGACTATATTGCATTAAGAGAAGGAAAGAGGAGGAAATACAGAGAGGGCTCAGCATAAGGGAGCCAAGAGGGGTTAAAGTCCACCCTGTGACCCAAGTTGGGGTCATTTATAGATTCAGGATGGGGGTTGAGCTAACCAGCCATGATGCCAAGTTCTGGGGCTGACCTTAACCAACCACAATGTTGAGATCAGATTTAAACCTTCCAGGAAGGTTCCTTCCCAGGGAGGGGCTCAGGTTGTTTATGGAAAAATAAATCTATGAAACTCCTTTGAGCTAGAGATAAAGACAAGCCAGATTCTTCTCTGCTGTGTAGCAAAGCACAGAATGCAAGGGCAAACCCAAGGACATTCCTGCTTTTTTACTTTTGGGGCTCAGTCACCCTAAACTGCCTCAATTCTCCCTCTGAAGTCACCTGACTGCCCTTAGGGAGTTGGGGAGGAGAACAATCTGGCTCCTTCAAGCTGAGTGTGGTTGTTGGTTGTGACAGTGGGGAAACTTCTCCAGTGGGACCATTAAGAAACCCTGAAAGTGTGTCGCTAGAGTGCAGAAAGACGGTCCTGGAAGAAAATGTTGGAGAGAAAGAATAGAGGCAAGGAGTGAAGGGGGAGTGGGCACACAGCAAGACAGAGGTCTTTAGGGTTCTTACGTTGTAGACTTTTAGGCCTTGGAGTGCGATCAAGGGAACCCAGGCAGATGCAGTGAGATGGTGTCAGGACCATCTGAGTATGACCTGCTAGTAAACGAGCAGAAATACAGTTAAAACAACAACTGAGCATACAGGGCCCAAAAATTAACAGAATGATATAAAGTGTATGATAGGTATAATCTTTTTCCATGATGAAACCTGAGATCCACTCCCAGAACTGTTGGCCAGTGGCACGGTCGTGTCTGACATGGTCTGCAAATGCTTCTGTAGACTTTGCAAAGCAGATGGGTCGTTAGTAGAGTATTAGGTACAAATACACACAACACTTGACGCTGATAGTGGTGCGTGTGTCACTGGGCTGCTGTGAGGATGTCTGAAGTCCTGTAATGTTTGTATAATTGCTATTTTTCTTATTTGAACCTTAGCATTGAGAAGGGAGATTCCCTCAGATGGGTTTTTGTAAGCCTTTGCGGTATATTTAGTGAGTTTCTCTGTGCCAGATGACATCTTCTAAGTCAATAGATGTAATAAGAACAGAATCAACGAGCAATCTCGTCTTCTTAAGCGTTAATAGCAGTGGAATTTTAAAAAAGTAAAGTCGTAAGTGGAGAAGATGTCTCAGTAGAGAAGCCATTTTGTCACATAAGCATGAGTCACTTGAGTTTGGATCGTCTGAACCCACACAGGGCTGGACTTTGTAGCATCTGTAGTGCCTATGGAGAAAAGAGAGGTAGAAACAGAAGAATCCTGGAAGCTCATTGGCCAGATAGTCTTGTGAACAGAGCAATGCATAATGAGAGGCCCTGCCTCACATGAGGAGGAAGGTCAAGACTGACACTCACACACAGGCCATGACACACACACAGCCTCACTCACATATATGAGCATGTATGCACATAGACACATATAATATATATGCATACACTTAGAAAGTCATAAAATAGAAAATCATGTGAGGAAAATAAAACTTAGAGGAAAGAATTAGTCTCCTCTTTCAATGTCTTGGTTCACTTTTATTGGATTCTAAGGAAGTCTCATCCCCAAAACTGTTCACCAGAGATGGTGTTGCAGTCAGGTTCTCATTGCTGGTAGAAATCACCCAACCAAGAGTAGCTTCTGGGAAAAAGAGATTTATTTTGGCTTACAGGCTCGAGGGGAAGCTCCACGATGGCAGGGGAAAATGATGGCATGAGCAGAGGGTGGACATCACCCCCTGGCCAACATAAGGTGGACCACAGCAACAGGAAGGTATGCCAAACATTGGCACGGGGAAACTGGCTATAAAGTCCATAAGCCCGCCCCCAACAATACACTCCCTCCAGGAGGCATTAATTCCCAAATATCCATCAGCTGGGAACCTAGCATTCAGAACAGTTTGTGGGGGACACCTGAATCAAACCACCACATTCCGCCCCTGGCCCCCATAAACTGATAATAATACATGATGTAAAATGCAATGCATTCATCTCATTTTAAAAGTCCCTATAGTTTTTATCAATCCCAAAGATGTTCATACATCCCCATATTCTAAGATCTTTTAACTGAACCATAATACCAAAAAATAACCTCAAAAAACCCATAATGACACAGAATAAATATTCACACTGCAAAAGATGGCACTGGGCATAGCAAAGAAACATTCAACCAATACAAGATTTAAAACAACCAGGGCAAATATCAAACGCTGTAGCTTCGAGTCCAGTAACTCTAACCAGTGACAAATCTTCAAGTCCAATAATTCTAACCAGCAACAAGTCTCTGGCATTCCAATTCTGCCCCTCCAGCTAGGCTACTCACAGTCCTGGGAAACTTCATCGGGGCCAGCATCTCCTTGGCAGCCATCTCATGGTCCTGGCATCTCCACTGGGTCTCCACTGCAAGCCACGGTTCATCCTCATGGCTCCATGGGGTCTCTGTGCAGGCAACCAGCAAACCTGCTTTACACTGCTCATGGCCATTTCCAAAATACAAGACCGTGTTGCAAACTCAATGACCCTCTTTCTAGCATTCCTTATACTCCACGATACCAGGTATGGTGCCAATTTGTTAATCCAGGGGGGAATAAAGCAGACTTTGAAGAACAGGACACTCCTGGAGCACTCAGGCCCCTTCAAAAGAGTCTACATTCTTCTTGTTGCCCCAGCACAGGTCAGCTAGCCCAGTCTCAAAGGTTGTAATCTCTCAGTTGCAGCTGACCGGGCAACAGTTCACCCAAAGATTTTTCTTTCTGTGCCATATCCCTCTGCTCATACCAGTTCATTTCTATGCAAAGCAACCCTGCACAACGTCTCAGGACATAGGCATAACAGTAAGCTGCTCACACAAACTGCTAGCTCAGTCCAAGCAAAGCTCTTTCTCACCCTCATAAGCCAAACCTCACAGTCCATAGTTCTTACTGCCTTCAGGTCTTTCAGCTCAGACCAGAATAGTCCATCAAGCTGTACGTACAGCACTGCAAAGTATCTCTTAGGCCAAGGTTTCAACTCCTTTCACATTCCTCTTGAAAATCAGCATCAAAAGGCCAAAGCCACACAGTCAGGTGTCTAGCAGCAACCCCACTCCTCGGTACCACTATACTGTTGCAGTCCGGTTCGCATTGCTGGTAGAAATCACCCAACCAAGAGCAGCTTCTGGGAAAAAGAGATTTATTTTGGCTTACAGGCTCGAGGGGAAGCTCCACGATGGCAGGGGAAAATGATGGCATGAGCAGAGGGTGGACATCACCCCCTGGCCAACATAAGGTGGACCACAGCAACAGGAAGGTATGCCAAACATTGGCACGGGGAAACTGGCTATAAAGCCCATAAGCCTGCCCCCAACAATACACTCCCTCCAGGAGGCATTAATTCCCAAATATCCATCAGCTGGGAACCTAGCATTCAGAACACCTAAGTTTATGGGGGACGCCTGAATCAAACCACCACAGATGGCTCTTGGTGGAAAAGAGTGTATGGGCATCTGCTTCAAGGAAGGACGAGAAACCAAGAGCACAGCGAGGCACGTCAAGGCTGGGAGGAAAGGAATGTGCCTCAGGGACGGGGCAGCTGGGCGCAGAAGCCAAGCATCCTTTATACCTGTGACCTCAGAGGGACTTTGCTGTCGGGCAGCCTCGTCCTGCTGAGGAAGGCTGTTTCCCCTGTGCACCTTTCCATCCCAGTGCACAAGTGTGTGTGTTGGGGGGTATTCTAACCAGGAGCTCTCAGAGCCTACTTGCTGAGGTACACACTTCTCCATTTGTCCAGCATAAATGGGCCTCATCTTCCCATTTCAAAGAACCTCTGTCTCCACGGCCCCTTTACTCTGATTCTTTCATAAAAGGTGTTGGGATGTAGCTCGTTTGGTAGTACGCCAGGCAAGGATCCCTGAGTTCGATTCCCAGTGCCTTATAAACCAGGTGTGGTTGTCTACATACGGTGTGCCCGGCACACCTAGGTAGAGACAGAAAGATCAGAAGTTCAAGGCCTTCCTTGGTTCTATGGCAAGTTCAAGGCTAACTTAGGATGATATCCTGTCTCAAAACACAGTAGAGGAGAGGGAGGGTCTCATAACTAACTCAGGCAATAGAAACAGAACCCTTAAGTCCTACAACTCAAAGATCCTCCGAGGGGGTGGTGAGGGAGAGAGGTCGAGTCCAGCCCAGACACTTCTGAGCATTTGTTTAGCCAAACCTTGCATCTCACACTGTGGCCCAGGACCAGTACAAGCATCACCTGGGGGCTTTGTACAGGCTGTCATGGCACACTCCAGACCTCACATTTGGAAGCTCTATTATTATAAGCCAGATTCCAAGGTGATTCAATTATTTACATATAAGCCAGAGAAACACTGGTCTAGAATGTATTCCATTGTCTTTGATGAGGCACAGCTCTCTACCCCAAATAATGGAAAGCTGCTCTTCCTTCCAGCTAAAAACCAGGTTGTCTTCAAGACAGTTGTCAAAATGTGACATGGGAAGTTTTCCTTGAAGGCTCTGAAGGCCTTGGTGATCTACTAGACGGGCAAGCGTCTTTGCACAGCACTTCCCGTTGCGTCATGGAACCTCCCTCAGTTTTGCAAATGTGCAGAGTTCCTTCACTTTTTCTCCTCTCACTTCTGTATTGTTCTCTCCTTGCTGGGGCAGAACCCATGACCAGTAGCAGTGGTTGGAGGAAATGGTTTATTCCAGTGTCAAGGGGAAGCTTCAAGTATGGCAGACACACATGCCAGGCCACAGGCTGGCTATCACCTCTTGCCACGGCAGTAGGCAGAAAGCACAAGACAGAGTTCTGGTAGCTTCTGGACTGGACAGTGTCAGCCTAGGTTTTATCCGTACCAACCACAACACACTACATTATCTCCTAGCTCTCTCTGCTTTTCTCCTCTGGAAATATCTGTGTGGCTGGCTATGCTGTGGGGAAAGGGCAGGGGTTGAACTCAGGCCTCACGCATGATAGGCAAGCTCTGTACCACTGAGCCTGATCCCCAGGCCTTTTGATCCTTTGTGTTTTGAGGTGGGGTCTCACTAAACTGCCCAGGCTGGCTTCAAACTAGCTTTGTAGTCCAAACAGTCTTTGAAATCCCAGTCCTCCTGTCTCAGCCTCCCAACAGATTAGGATTATAGGCCTGAGCCATCAGACCCAGTTAAATATCTGATTTCTTGAATTTTATTAATAATGTAAAAACTAGGCAGCAAACTCATTTGAGCGATTTTATTCATGGTGTATCTTCTGGACCTTGGTGCTAACTGTGTCTCTGAGGACTGGTTGGACAACCGTAAAGAGGTAAAAGAAATCCTAGTGCTTTGGGCTTTTATAATAGACACGGGACAGCTGCTGGTCTATTTCTTTTGTTTAGTTGACAACTTGATGCTCGTATCTCAGCTTTCATAGGCATCGTCAATGTCTTTTCTATGAAGCTGTCACCTTCGACATGCAAACACTCCACTTCCCATCTTAAAAATAAAATAAATAACCTAAAACAAAATCCCGTCTTGGCGCTTCCATCCTGTTTCTCGAGTCCGCCCTTCACTGACCTCATTCCTCATGACCTTCCGGGTCTCCTGAGCTCACTGTATATTCTTGTGCTCTGGACTACGGGTTTGTGTTTCTCCAGAATTTGTAAACTGAAGCTCAACCCAGGGCGATGGTATTCGGAGGAGGAGGCTCTGGGTGGGGGTGATTAGGTGGGACTGTAACCCTCTCCCCCTTCCGCCCCATGAGGACACACATTTCTCCATGGAGCCCTTCCAGAATCACCCCGCTTCCGTTATGAAGGACAACAAACCCACCGAACCCCTCAGTGTATGCTGAGCCCCGACAGCCTTCCTTGTCTTGGTCTCCAGTCCCTTACTGTGCCGCTCACTGCTTCAGCAACAAGTACTACTTCTAGAACCTTCCAGGCTCTCCTGCTTTGGGCGTTTGTGAAGGTGCTTTCTTTTGCCCAGCTCTTCACAGAATTACCCTTCCTCTCCCTCCACCCGTGGCCCTTACATACCTGGCTTCTTCTCATCGCCCTGGCCTTGGTTTAAGTATCACGTCCTAGATGAGATTTCTCAGCTGCCCGGTGTTCTCCTGCCGGACACTTGGTAAGGTTTTAGTCACCTGCGCACCTGCACCGTTTCCTGGGCAGGGTTATGCCTGCTGCATCCACCCCTCGCCCTCAGAGCCATGTGCACACGAGACAGCCAGCAAATGCCTGCTGAAGGGATGAACCCGAACAGCGGACTTTAACACCCGCCGTCACCAGTTACACCGCATTCTGAACACGCCTCACAGCGGCTCTGTATGTCCTGCTTATGCTGAAAAGAGACCAGCGGCTTCGGCCCCTGGAAGGAATTGGCCTCTGGAAGCTGGAAGAATACATTCCCGGGGAGGAGATGAATCTAAATTTAGGCTTCATGTTACTTAAGGTAAAGTGGAGAAATTCTACTCAACTATTTTTAGGGAAGTTATTATTTAAAAAAAAAAGTTTCATCAAACTTTGCTCCTAACTAAAGTTTGATACTAATGGATTACCAAACTTTAGGTAAAAAGCTGAGGTTGGGGGTTAGATTAAAGGGAATGAAATGAGCATGACAGGCCCCCGGATGCTGGATTCCACGACCTACATGTGACCCACATAGAAAGATTGCGAATTGCATGTTTTGGGAATAATTTTAATTTTGATAAATTGGTCCTCTGGTGTTTTAGAAAGTTGGAGTCAGGGAACCTAAGTCCTGGTTGAGAAGTCAGCATGTAATTTCCCACATAATACTTAAAATTCCCTGAGTTCTCATTTATTTTCAATTGAAAATACAGAAGAATTACCCATCTATCTTCTAAACTTGTGACGAATCTCTGCTGAACTCATATTCTACTCAGAAAGTCTTACACAGAGGTGTTGTCAAATCTGAAGTGTGGAAAGGAGGAAACATCAAGAAAATTGCAATGAAATGTTCTGTGAAATGGAGAACATGCATTTGCCTCGCCCTTTCACTGTCTTATGATAATGCCCACGAGAGGTCCACTGACTGCAGGTGAGGGTGGGCACGCAGCCCTGCTCCTCGCGTGCCCGGGAAGAGCCAGCGTCCTTCGTGCTTGCCTTGTTCTGCCGTCTGTGCCCGAGCTCTTGCCAGCTCGTTCAGGGGGTCTCTGCTGAGGCGGGGGCCTGCAAGGAGGAACAGCGGACTGTAGGGCACACTCGTTCTTTCCCTTCTCCCCTCCCTACCTCAGAGTGCGACCCTGCCAGTGAAAGACCGGGTTTCATGTACGCCCTACTTTGTTTCCATGGCAAATGGGAGGGAGAGCTAAGACTCTGGCACACTAAAGACATCATCACTTTGTCTTCTTGGCATCTAAAACTATTTTTTAAATTTTTATTTCTTTAAATTTTATTTATTTATTAGAGAAAGGGGAGGGAGGGGGAGAAAGAATTGGGCATGCCAGGGCCTCTAGCCACTGGAAACAAAGCACCACCTTGTGCTTCTGGCTTATGTGTGTACTGGGGAATTGAACCTGCATCCTTATGCCTTAACCACTCTATCTCTCCAGCCCTAAAGCTAATTTTTTTTTTAATTTTTTATTTATTTATTTGAGAGCGACAGACACAGAGAGAAAGACAGATAGAGGGAGAGAGAGAGAGAATGGGCGCGCCAGGGCTTCCAGCCTCTGCAAACGAATTCCAGACGCGTGCGCCCCCTTGTGCATCTGGGTAACGTGGGACCTGGGGAACCGAGCCTCGAACCGGGGTCCTTAGGCTTCACAGGCAAGCGCTAAACCGCTAAGCCATCTCTCCAGCCCCCTAAAGCTAATTTTGAAATGTGGACACATACTCCATACTTAAAAGTGTAGTGATCTGGCCTTTGGGTAGCTGCCGGCGGGGGTGGGGGGGTGGGGGGGAGAGACGCGGAGGAAAGAGCAGGGATTCTCCAGCGCATCCCTAGCGTCTGCTCAGCTGCCTCTAGCAATCTCTTCCCAAGGAGCAGCACTGAGGGTGTGCGCCGTCCCTGGCGTCAGTCACGCTGTCAAACATTGCCACCTTCAGTTAGAACCGCTACATGTGTGTCTGTGTGGCCAGAAACCACGCAGCCTGCAGCTCCCTCTCTGCTTGAGGTGTGTTTCCACCTGTGCTCAAGGAAGGAAGGAGGGAGCAAGATGGAGGGAGGAAGAGGGAGAGAGAGAGAGAAAGCGAAGCCTGATAAACGAGCGTGGAATGAACACAAGGTCAAAATGAGGGTCAGCGGCATACTTTCCACGTGATGGAATACCTTTGAAAGCACGTGCTTTCTTCAGACTTCCTTCGGTTGCAATTCTGTGACTACTGTACTTCTGAAGATTAAAGATTTAACCTTGTCAAACTATTAAGTCTGATGTCACGATAGAATATGCCTTTTTGGTAAAGAAGTATGCTTTCTGTCCAGGATCATAGGCCTTGAGCTTGTCAGTGAGCTTTCTCAGACAAAGGAACAGGCATAGATAAGCTGCCAAGTTATCTGAGCAGGTCTCCATAGCTACGGGGAGAGCTGGGAGTAATAAAACATGAAGCTGGCACATTTGATAACAGCTGTTTGATATCAGTAGCCATTTAAAGATGGGAGGTTTGGAACTCAAATCAATAACTATTTTCCACAGCACCTTAATGGTCATTGATCAGTGACTGGCATTTTGTACCCTCAGGATACGCTCACTAAAGGGCCTGTGGTCTCAGTGAAAGGGAAGAGCCAACAACCCTGTTGGAACATTCTAGAAACTTGTGTTCCTTTCACAGACACAGTCACTCTTCTCAACCTAGTCGGATCAGGTTGCAATGGGTCTAATCTTTGAGGGCAGCCCAGCAAGTCACTGTCCAGACCACACCCTTCTTCCTGCTGTCATGGAGAAGCCGCGCCGTCGCTCCCAGAGCTTGTGTGGCGAGTCACTCGTGGGCTTGGTGCCGATTTCAGTTTGCCTCAGGTAAAGAGGCGCATGATACTGACACCCGCCTAATCTTTCCTAAGCCCTTTGCATGGGTGAAAATGAAGGGCAGTGAAGGTTGGAGAACATGGAACGTCTGACCCTCAAGCAGCCCCTTTTCAGTGACTGTGGCTGCGTGGCGGGTTGTCATGTGTACTTAAAGTAACTGCAGCTAAAGCTAAAGCTAAAGCCACTTTCTTTCTGCTGGAAAACAGAACCCATTTAACTTGACATAACCATTTTCTTTCTCTTCTTGCTGCCTCCAGCTAACATTCTAATCTAGGCATACAAGTCCATATTTAGAAGTAAAATAAATGGGCATTTTAAGAGCCAGAATTGATGTTTAGTCTCAGAAGTTGGATCCACCATGGCAACAGCAAACTGTACATTATCTTCTTAAGAAAATACTAATTTATCAGACTAAGAGCCAAGGAATTATTCTGTGTCAGCAATCAGCATAGCCTCATAATTACAAATTTGTGAGGATCTGGTAAAATACATGAATCCAAAAGAATCATAATGTTTCTTAGTGAGTCAGAATAAACAGCCCTGTGATTTGGAGACATTCTATACTGTCACAGAAATTTAAAGTAGATCGGCTCTTGGTAATAACACAGTCCAGCCTCTTTGTCCTGCAGCCGAGAGGACTAAGAACTAGCTACAGGAAGTACAGGAAAGGGCCTCGATAGGCAGCACGCCTGCACTAGCTTACCATCACTCAAAAGTTCAGCATGGTGTGCCCACAGGGTGGCTAATGTTTGCCATCTATACCCTGGCATTTTCCTTCCTTTTCCACTTCATTCACTCATTCATTTGGTGAAGTATTTGGCCACTCCACCCCAGTGCCTTTGAGGTTCTGTGCTAGGTGATGGGATAGTTACAAATGTCAGTAGGTCCTTGAGGAATCTTTTCCCTGGGACTCTCAGGAAAGGTATGACTGGTGCATCGCCACCAGAACTGCCTGGCTCTGGGTGTGTGCCCATATTGCCAGGGCACTGAGAAGCAAGGAACAGCTGTTCCCTGAGAGCCATAGGAAGTAGGTCAACGGGTGATGCCCCATGCAGGTCTGGGAGATGCACGTGGTTCTTAGGCAGAGACTACAAGCAAGGGCATTGCAGGAAAGGACACACCAAGGGCAGGGTGATGAAGGAAGGAAGTTACAGACCCAGAAAGAGTGAAGTTAGCAGTGGAGGAGCAAGAAAAGTAGTGCCTGGGAGTCATGAATACTGAGAAGAGAAGGCCAACTAGAAAATGGATGAAAGAACTGCTAAGGAATTTTGCTATCAACCTGAAACCAGTGTTTTCCACACCTTGTAAGTTACATATCATTTTCATATTATATGTTCTATCCAAAGTCTCCCTCTATTGCTTTAATTTTACTTGCACTATAGATACTTAATGTATTTTTCTGTACCACTTTATTTTTATTTTTTATTTTTTTTTAATATACTTTATTTATTTGGGAGAGAGCAAGAGAGAAAGAGAGAGAGAGAGGGAGAGAGAGAGAGAGATTGAGAATGGGCATGCCAGTGCTTCCAACCACTGCAAACAAACTCCAGATGCATGTGCCCCCTTGTGCATCTGGCTTAGGTGGGTTCTAGAGAATCAAGCCTGGGTCCTTTGGCTTTGTAGGCAAATGCCTTAATAGTTAAGCTATCTCTCCAGCCCCTATCTAGCACTTTATTTTTAAATATTTGTGTTTAGAGGGACCCATGCCACTCTTGTAAATAGAAGACCTATATTTCTTTTTATTATTATTGTTCATTTTTTGATGTAGGGTCTCATTCTAGCTCAGGGTGACCTGGAATTTACTATATAGCCTCAGAGTGGCCTTGCACTCATAGCGATCCTCCTACCTGCGTCTCCTGAGTGCTGGGATTAAAGGCGTGTACCAACACGCCCTGCTGAAGACCTATATTTCTTGAAATAAATCAAGGCCATCATTAAAATAAATATGATGAGCATAAAACCTTCCCATTAATACTGTTTATGAATGTCTATAAGCCTAATGCCTATAGTGTCACTTCCTAAAGGGCTTCTTAAGTTTGGGAGAATAATTAAATTCCTTCTAGCACAAAACTGAGACTCTTTACAAGAATTGGGAGGAAGAACTGAATGGTGAATACATCACATTCTCTATAAATCAAGTATGTGTAGCACGGGTCCTGGGTGCCTCTCAGACACAGTGGGGTCATGCATCCCACACATGAGGAAATAGTGTTTTAGGCAATATAGGAACTTCTGATGCTTTTGAGATATTTTTTAAAAAAATATCTTATCATTTATTTGAGGGGAGGTCGAGAATGGGTGAGCCAAGGCCTCTAGCCGCTGCAAGTGAACTGCAGCTGCATGTGCCACCTTGTGCATCTGGCTTACATGGGTCCTGGGGAATCAAACTGTGGTCCCTTGGCTTTGCAGACAAGTGCTGTAACTGCTAAGCCATCTCTCCAGCCTGTTTTTGAGCTGATTTTGAGTGACAGTCAACATTATCTCAGGAGAGCAAGGGAGCAAGGAAAACTCGCTTATGGAGGCTGTGAGGAAAGGTCCCATATCGCTCAGTGAAGACAGCGGAGATGCAAAAGAAAAAGAAAAACAGGGGGTGGGGTCCAGGTTTAAGAGGGTGCCTGAGGGATGTGGGGCAAGGGGCACAGAAACAGAAGGATCAACAGTGCCTTGAGGATGAATTAGTTGACAAGCTGCCCAAATGGTACTGCGGTTACTCAGGCCAGGATCAAGAGGAATGTGTTTGGAAGAGCGGAGAGAGGGAGAGAGAAGGAGGAGGAGGAGGAGGGCAGGGGGCAGAGAGGCAGAGAGACCTTGTACTTGGATCATGCCTGGCACAGACCCTTGCACGCACCAGGTCTGTGCTCACGACTAGTGCTTGTGGGGAAAGGGCCAGGTTTGAATGGTTATGAGGTGACTGACATGCCTTACTGATGCTCAGAAGCGCCAGGCAGCAGCACAGACCAAGCCAGCGCTCTGCTTTCAGTCAGCATCAAAGCATCTCTTTTCCTACTGACAGTCTTAGAAAAGCTGCGATACAATCAAGTAGATAGGCTTAAGGCATATTAAGCATGCTTACTTTCATAAGATGCTAAAAATTAACCCACTATAAACCTACTTAAGTAAAGCAAGTTTTTGAGCATTTTGAGGAGCAGAGAGACAAATTAGACAAAGATCTCGTTCTGGTGAAACTTTGTAAAGATCTAAGGTAGACATGAAAAAAACTTCAGGGGTTTAAACTATGTTAGTATGTAAAGAATTTATTCCTGACTTCCATAGAACAAATCTTTCTAGTAACCATAATTAGTTTGTAATTTGCTTTCAGGATGATAAGAATTTTATTATAGTATTAGAGCAGGGCAATATTATAAATGAATTTTTTGATAGCTTTGAAGAACTGGAAGTGGAAATCTTGTTAGACATTAATAATTCTTTTTCTTATATGTGTTTGTGTAGCTTGGGAAAAATAAGTTAATTGAATTTTGTCTTTTGTCAATAGCATGAATTTGCATTTCCTCTCAACCAAGCGTATGATGTAACTACAAATGAAAGCATTCTCATGAAAACTCATTAATCTATTTTTTTTCTTAGCAGTCAAGGCTTAGACTGGAAAGCACAAATTTTACCCTGAGCCTAGAAAGAGCCATAGGTTTTAATGAGGGAAAGGATAACAAACCTAAATGTTGACACTCCTTCTTCAGTTTCTAGATCTTTCTGTGGAAAAAAAAGTGTTTTCATAAGACTCAGAATTCATTTTCATAGAGTGTTCTTAATGGCTCCTGTCAGAACAAAACAGCTGGAAAACATATGGTATTCATTTCCCTATATCACTTGGAAAAAATTTCACATGTAAATAAAGCTAACATAAAAGAGTAGCCCTTTGAACCCATGACCTTATATAATACATAAATATATCAGTACAATGCACTCATTGTATTGACCCACTAAGTCATTTGGCTCTAAATATTTTTATTACATTCTGAGATACACATTTTTAAAAGTTCCAAAGAAATCAAGATAATTGGCAAACTATTGGCAAATTCCATGCCTAAGGACAAGTACGTATCTCGGAAATGGCACTGAGTGGTTTTTCCCACTACATTTATAGCTTTTCAGAAGGTGATGAATAAAATCAGATGCCAATTTGCACCTTCTAAGCTTTTTTTCCTTTTGGTGTGTGTTTAGCATGTGTGGTGGGTGTATGGTGTATGCACTTCCTGTGCACATTGTATGAAGGCCAGAGGAGCACGTTGAACGTCCTTTCTCATCTTTCCACTTGTTTCTAGGAGACAGTCTCTGTCACTGAACCCAGAGCTGCTGGTTTTAGTCAGACTGGTTGGCCAGCAAGCCCCAGTGGTCCTGTAGTCCGGGTGCTGAGTATTTGCTCTCGGGGGCAGTTCAGGCCCTCTCTGACCCCCGTGCTCACACAGCAAGCCCTTTTACCTGCTGAGCCATCTCCCAGCCCCTGTCTATTGTTTCACGTAAGTTACCATCTGTCCTTAAGGAAGGGAGAAATGGACAGCTAGGCAGAAATTTATGTCAAACATGAATTTTTCATAGCTTCAAGATTTTAGAAGGAAAAGCCCATACAAAAGAGAGAAACTTCTACATTTACAAGGGACTAACTAGAATTAGTCTTTGTCAGTTTACATTTTATAAATAACTTTTGAGAATCTAGCTTTCTTTGGTGATTATCACTCCTCTGGATTTATTAACAGGACTTTTGTCCCCTGTGAAATTAAGCTGCAAATCCCCCAGAAGGATTCACTTTGTGCATGTTAAAAGATTTAATGAGTTGTGCAAAGTGAGATTCAAATTCACATACTTGCATTTGTTAATTGTCTGCTCTGGGCCAAGCATGTTCTGCAGCTCAGAACGCCAGCCAAGAAATGGGGAGCGCAGCAGTAGCCTGAAGCCATGTAGACACCTTCCTTCCCTTGCTAGATGTCATTATTGGAGAGAAATCAGCCCTCCCTCCACAGTTCATAGCATTCTCTTCTTAGATTCTAAAACATGGGAGCCAGAAAGGCCTCAGGGGTAGACTGTGTAGTGCAGATCCCCTGAAACCACATGCCAAGATGTTGTCCATTTAGGGGACAGAACTCACAATTTAATAGCAATCAGAAGACTCACTCCCATCCCTTTGCTTGGTTCCAGAATCTCTCTGACTTTGTTTTAGAACACATCCCAGCAGGAAGAATTTAGTAGGCTGAATTTAGGGAGCTTAATAATGAGTCCTTCAAACTCAGCAACCAGTTGTGACCAGGGACTATTGCCAAAGCTGCAGCTGGAGTAGACCTGCTAGCTCAGGCTCTGTCGGCCTTTGGTTGTGCCCAACAGCAGTGAGCACCCTGAGGTTAACCCTCCCATCTGGAGTTGTTCCACGGAGTATGTCATTATTTTCTCTTAAAATATTTTATTTTTGTTCATTTGTGTGTGTATGTGTGTGTGTGTGTGTGTGTGTGAGAGAGAGAGAGAGAGAGAGAGAGAGAGAGAGAGAGAGAGAGAGAGAGAGAGAGAGAAAGAGAATGGTCATGCCAGGGCCTCTAGCTACTTACTGCGAACAAACTCCAGGCTCACGCACCACCATGTGCATCTGGCTTACATGGGTTCTGGGGAGTCAAACATGGGTCCTTAGGTTTTGTAGGTAAGCACCTTAACCACTAAGACATCTCTCCAGCCCCAAACCTTTCTTTTATAGTTCTCTGTTTTCCAGTGGTAAGTGTACTTTTTTTACATGAGACAGATTGAGAAAGAGAGAGAGAGAGAGAGGGAGGGAGAATATTGGTGCAGCAGGGCCTCAGCCACTGCAATAAACTCCAGGCTTGCACCACCTAGTGGGCATGTGCGACCTTGTGCTTGCCTCACCTTTGTGTGTCTGGCTTACATGGGATCTGGAGAGTCAAACATGGGTCCTTAGGCTTCACAGACAAGCGCCTTAATCACTAAGCAATCTCTCCAGCCCTGAAGTATTTTTTGGTGGATTTCCAGTCTCCTGAACTCATCCTTCTGTGCAGGGACTCAAGGTAAGCATAGCATTAGTGGACCATGTCTTCCTACATGGCCAAAATGTGCTGAGCATCCAAATTTAATAGTTTCCTCTTAATTTTTGTTTTTTGTTTTTTTTTTTTTTTTTTTTTTTTTAAAAAACAGTTTCTAACTCTAGCTGGAATTGTGGTGTCTCAACTCTCATTACAAACCCACAAAAGCCGACAGGAATTGCCGACGTATACAGTAAGTTCCGTCCAGTGAAGCGGGTTTCTCCCCTAAAACACCAGCCAGAGACTCTGGAAAACAATGAAAATGATGACCAAAAGAGTCACGCAGTGGAGTACCAGAAAGGCATTGAGTCTGACCAGGGACCCCAGCACGAGGAGCTGGGCCCCGCAGATGGAGTGGGAGGCTTGCCGGGGAAGGGCTCTGAGCCCAGCCCGGAGCTGGGCGAGCTGGAACATTATGACCTCGACATGGATGAGATTCTCGACGTGCCTTACATTAAATCCAGTCAGCAGCTGGCCTCTCTTTCCAAGGTGACTACAGAAAAGAGAATTTTGGGTTTATGCACAACCATCAATGGCCTTTCTGGCAAAGTCTGCTCTCCTGGAAGCACTGAGAACGCCCCGTCCAACATGACGCCCTTCTGCGTTCTGTCTCCTGTGAAAAGCCCTCACGTGCGGAGAGCCGCGGCCGCCCTCCGTGAGCAGCACAAGCTCGCCCCGGACGACTCCGAGAGCTTCTCCCCTCTGCTCCAATGCGGCTCTGCCTATGAGCCCGAGAGCCCTGGTAAAGACTTCCTAAAGAAGGCGTTCAGTGAGCCACACAGTCCAAAACTCGAGAAAACCCTGTCTGGCTGCCAGCTCAGGGCCTTCCACCTGCAGCCCCCAGCAACAGAGCCCAGACCAGAGGAGCAGGTGAAGGGCCTGGCCTGGACCACCTCCCATGGCCCAGAGGAAAGGAGCGAATACCTGAAAAAAGCAAGAAGCATGTTGAACATTGTGAAAGAAGGACAGATTTCTCTCCTGGTGAGTATTTTCTCTCAGCTTTCAAATCTAGGACTCCATTTTTTTTTTTTTTATCAGCTACACTTATCTTCAGAATGATGTGTTTGTTTCTCTTGTTTACTCTTTTTTTGGAAATTTTTATTTATTCATTTGAGAGAGAGAGAGAAAGAGACAGAGAGCAAGAGAGAATGGGCATGCCAGGACTTCCAGCTGTTGCAAATGAACTCCAGATACATGTGTCGCCTTGTGCATCTGGTTTACAATGGTCCTGGGGAATCAAACCTGGGTCCTTTGGCTTTGCAGGCAAACGCCATAACTGCTCATCCATTTCTCAAACCCCTTGTTAATCTTTACTTATCGCTTTAGTTGGGAAATGGGACCCTTTGAGATTTCAAATCAAAGACTAGGAAGTTAATAGAGGGAAAGCAAAGAAGTGTTACTGTATTTTCATTATGTCTGAGTAGTTAGGCATAAAGATGGAATAAAGACATTTTATCTAAAACACAAAGGAAACAAAGAGAACTCAGAACCTTTTCCAGTGGAATCTTCGTGCGTTTCCTTTGACTTCTCAAATGGTTCCCTCACTTGGTTTCTGTGAGCAAGTCACTTCTCAGCCGGTGGCGGACATGCCAGGTCTCTGAACACAGTGCTCTGTCTGTTTCATCCTGTTCATTCTTCCGAAGAGTTGGGCCAGGATGTTTGTGAAGCATATGTAGGTAGACACTCCCTTGAGAGCTGGCTTGCCCTCTGACCCACGTGGAGGTTTTGCTTAGTTCCAGCTCTGCATGTCAACCGAGCATGAATATTTTCAACGACCGCAGACATGAAGTGACATGATGTAAGAAAAGTCTGCTCTGGCTAGACAACCCAAGCAGCGCTCTGTCTGCCCATACGGCTCTTCTCTAGCTTCCAGACATGGATCAAACAGTAGCAAGCCTGGGCTCATGCTTTGATGCTAATTAAAGTCCCATCCAAGGAAACAATTGCTTATTCGAAATGTGATTCCACTTAGTATAAAGACATGCAAAGATAAAATACAATGCACTTGGCTTATTATCACAGATATGGTTATAACAGGACAACATGGTGAAACAATGATTTTACCAAATAAGCTAATTATTCTTTTTTGTTTTGTCTTGAAGTTGTACTTTCCATTTTCCTTGGCTCTTTCCTCTAAATTCTCTTTGGTTCATTCCTTCCCATACTTTCAGAATTCTCAAATGCTAACACCACTCAGCTTTTCCAACATTCTCTATCAACCACTTCATACTCCGAAGACTAAATTTCACTGGAGGTTAGAAACCCCGAAGAGCCCGTGAGAACACCAGTAGCAACAATCATCATGCGCTCTAAAGTCAAATTCAGTTCACACAATTCAAAGCAAATGGTTGAAACGAGTAGCTTGTTCATTCAACAAGTCTGAGACGCAGATGAAAACAGAACTCATTCCCCAAGGACCTAGCAGTCTAGTGGCAGAGGCAGGAAGCTGCATAAAAGTCATCGTGTTTGATTAGAAACCAACTTGAGGCCTCTCAGCTCATTGGTCCTGGTCCCATGGTCCTGTTTCATATGAAAACCTGCTTCTTAATGGCTTAGCGCTTATGGTCTTGCCAGGAAAGCCAAAGGACCCAAGCTCAGTTCTTCAGCACTCATGTAAAGCCAGATGCAGAAGGTAGAGCATGCATCTGGAGTTTGTTTGCAGTGGCTAGAGGCCCTTGCATGCCCATTTTTTCTCTCTCAAATAAATAAAGAAAAAAAATTAAAGAAGAGCTTAAGGGCTGGAGAGATGGCTTAGTGGTTAAGGTGCTTACCTTTGAAGCCTGAGAACTCATGTTGTAATCTCCAGGCCCCACACAGCACAGTGACGCAAGCTCTCAATGTTATACATGCGCACAAGGAGGCGCATGCATCTGGAGTGCACTCACAATGGCCCAGGCCCTGGTATACCCATTCTCTCTCTGCCTCTTTCTCTCTCTCTCAAAATAAATAAATGATAATAATAAAGAGCTTGGGCTGGAGAGATGGCTTAGTAGTTAAGGTGCTTGCCTGCAAAGCCAGAGGAACCAGGTTCAATTCCCCAGGACCCATGTAAGCCAGATGCACAAAGCAGTGCATGCATCTGGAGTTCGTTTGCAGTGGCTGGAGGCCCTGTTGTGCCCATCCTCTGTCTTTCTGTCTGCCTCTTTCTCTCTCTTGCAAGTAAATAAAATATATAAGAAATTATTAACAAAAAAAAAGAGCTCAAGAGAGCAATAAACATAGCAGCGAGGGTCTGATCTCCCAGGTCCCTCCATGGCCACCAGAGCTTCTGCAAGTCATGACTTTTCCCTGAGCCCAAGGAAAACTTGTGAAGGGTCTTGTTTGGATTTATCTACTGAAGTTTTCTAATCTGACTGTTTACACAGCCACACCTAGCTGCCGACAACCTGGACAAAATTCATGATGAAAACGGGAACAATCTGTTGCACGTTGCCGCATCGCAGGGACACGCAGCCTGTCTGCAGCACCTCACTTCTCTGATGGGAGAAGACTGCCTCAGTGAGCGGAACGCGGAGAAGCTCACTCCAGCAGGCCTGGCCATCAAGGTGACTGGTTGGGGGCTGGGCTCTCCCCAGGGGAAACGTTGGATTTACACCTTTTAAGATATCTTGTGAGGGCTGGAGAGATGGCTTAGTGGTTAAGGCACTTGCCTGCACATCCTAAGGACCCAGGTTAGGTTCCCCAGCACCCATGTAAGCCAGATGCACAAGGTGGCACATGTGCCTGGAGTTCTTTTGCATTGGCTAGAGGCCCTGGCATGCCTCTCTCTCTCTGTCTCTCTCCCCCTCTCTGCTCCTTTCTCTCTCCCAAATAAATGAATAAAATACTTTTAAAAATATTTCTTGTGAGTTAAAGTATTAGAAGGGTGGGGGAGGATAGAGTATTTTAACAAACAACAAATGAATGCCTGTGAGAAATTGATCACTTTGGTCACTAACCACTTTTAGGTTTTGACTGCATTCCAATTTATTGTCCAATGAGAGCAGTCTTCAAATTGACCAGTCAGAGAAAAGAAAATGATCTGTAGCAGTGTTGAGAACGTTGTTTTGTTCTTGTTTGTTTGTTTTTCGAGGTAGGGTCTCACTCTAGAGTTGGCTGATCTGAAATTCACTCTGTAGTCTCAGGGTGGCCTCAACTCATGGCAAGTCTCCCGCCTCTGCCTCTGGAGTGAAGAACGCGTAGCTTTCACGTGAGCGCTCTCTAGCTTCTCAGCCACCCCTGGCTCCCTCTGAGACTGTGTCATGTTCTCAACAGTGAGGATAAGGAGCAAGCGTGAGGCAAGTTAAAGCACAAGGGCTTTACGGGAGACGAGCACTCAGCACATTTCAAACAGTACAGTGGGCCTTCTGCACTAACTTGTTTGGAGAGAGAGAGAGAGAGAGAGAGAGAGAGAGAGAACCCGCCAGGGCCCTTTGGCACAACAAACAAACTCTAAATGCCTATGCCACTTAGTTCATCTGGTTTTATATGGATACTGGGGAATCCAACCTGGGCCAGCAAACTTTGCATGTAAGCAAGCACCCTTAACTGCTGGGCCGTCTCCCCAGCCCCTAAAGTGGGCTCTTAATGGAACAGATCTGAGTTTAAATGTCTGCAGTACCAAGAATTGTTTATAATATCAGTGTGGATTTTGCATTCAGCTCTTTAAGAGCACAATATGTTGTCAAACAGGATACAAATTAATGCCAACTAGGGTAGAGCTAAAACTTAGAAATCATATGACAAGAAAACATGGACTTTTATAGCATTGCCACAAGGGCCTCTGTGAAATATAATCCATTACTAGATGGTTAGCTATTAAACTACTTTTAAGATGTTTGGCAAACAAGTATTGAGTTCAGTCATATTTATTAAAAAGCCAGAAGTGAAGTTCAGGGAAATATAATACATCTTGTACTTCTGCATCTATATTTTGCTTTACATAATAATTACATTCTTTAAAAGTTGCATAATGACTTTTTTTTTTTTTTTTTTTTTGGTTTTTCGAGGTAGGGTCTCACTCTAGCTCAGGCTGACTTGGAATTCACTATGTAGTCTGAGGGTATCCTCTAATTCACGGCGATCCTCCAACCTCTGCCTCCCAAGTGCTGGGATTAAAGGCATGTGCCTCCACACCCGGCTACAATTTTTACAAATGGAGTTACATAGGTATAGAATACGGAAAGTTGCTGGCTACAGAAACTACTTACAAATTCACTGAAGAACATGTTACTTTTGAAAAATAATAATCATGGTTCTTTCCCTAATATATCTTCTGGGTAAAGCTGAATTTTTAAACTTTAATTCATTTACCAATTAGTAAGGTTTTACATATTACAGAATATGTTATAGCTTATGAACTTTGCTCACTGTTAAAGTATGGCTTCAAAAATAAGATATCAAATAAATTGTTATAAGATGGAAAAATTTATGGTTCTGGTGGACATATTTTTCTTTGGTTAAAAGTTGATGCCAGGTCAAATCATGGGGCCAACATGAAGACAGGGAATTTATTGTGAAGTCAAGGTATGGTAGAGTTGAGTCTAACCATGTATACCTAAGCTACCAGATACTGTGTGGTTGCCACCATTAGAAATTTGAGTAAAATGCAGCACCTATTATTAAGGATTGAATAGCCTAGTAAATAAGGCAGGTGCTTTGGTCATTAGTGATACGAGTGCAGGATGGTGGGTTCAGGATTTGGTCCTGTGACCATGGCAGCGAGGGCTGAGATCTGCATGCTGGCCGAGTGTGTATAGAATGCAGTTCTCCTCAACTTTCCCATCTAGTGGTAGAGGACAGAATCCATCCTCTAGCACATAATGAGATACAAACATTTGTCTTGATTTATATGTCCTCTGCTTGTTAGATTTAACAGTTTGGACTCTGACAGTCATTAAGCCAACCCTCAGGATAAGGCCTTATCCAGGATTAGCATATCTTGGTGTTAATTTATTTCGGAACTGAAGTTACTATTGCCTTGCTATTACCAGACAGCCTGCAACATTAAACAGCAGTCGTTTTAATTTGTATGAAAAACATATGAAACCCACAAGACTCAGGATCTCTTATAGATTTGGAGTCTCGGGCAAAGACTTGTTTTCTGGACAATGGTTTGAGAAGTGGAACTGTTCTGTTCCATTGCTTAACCTAGGATTCATGAGAAGCAAGAAGTACAAATACCTTATGACCAGTGCTGCCCCCTTGAGGCGTGTTCTGAGACACACTGTCTACTCCGTGTTCTTTGAAATTGATGAGGTGGAGAGTCCTAAATCCTCATTCTTGTTCTTGTGAATACCAGTAACAACTAGCAGTGTTTCACCTCATTACCCAGTTGCAAGAGCCCTGCTGCCACTAAAGACAAACATGTCCAAGAGGCAGAAGTTTCTTGCGTGTGTGTCTTTCCTGACGGGAAGCAGCTAGAGATAAAGTATCAAGTCAAATGATGGCTTTGAAAGGGGCTTTAAAATCATACCAGAGTTGAACATGTCTCCTCTCTTCTTGGACTTCTTAAGTGGAACAAAGTGAATTGTGCCTGTTATACACAGAATTAATTGAAAGTTTTCTGGGCTATCCAAGAATGGCAGCTGTGGGCGTTCAGGATAGCACCAAGCTACCTTTGGAAATGGCTAAGCAAAGAAATTGGAATAAAGATTTCTAAAAACAATTTTATTTTTATATGTATTTATTTAAGGGAGGGGGGGGAGAAAGAGAGAGAGTGGAAGAGTGAGTATAGGCATACCAGGGCCTCCTGATACCACAAACAAACTCCAGATGCATGCACCACTTTGTGGACCTGGCTGCATGTGGGTACTGGGGAATTGAACCCAGGCAGTCTGGCTTTGCAAACAAGGGCTTTTAACCACTGAGCAATCTCTCCAGTCTCCAGGAAGAAAGATATCTAAAAGGTCTGATGCATATAGCAGTTTATTTTCTAAAATGTGACTAGCAAAAGAAATTATTTTAGAAGCTAAACAAACTTTTTTCCACTTCTCTTTTTTAAAAAAATATTTAATTTAATTTATTTATTTGAGAGTGACAGACAGAGAGAGAAAGAGAGAGAGAGAGAGAGAGAGAGAGAGAGAGAATGGGCGCGCCAGGGCCTCCAGCCACTGCAAACGAACTCCAGACGCATGCGCCCCCTTGTGCATCTGGCTAACGTGGATCCTGGGGAGCCAAGTCTCAAACCGGGGTCCTTAGGCTCCACAGGCAAGCATTTAACCGCTAAGCCATCTCTCCAGCCCTCCATTTCTCTTTTGTTTATTCTTATTAAGCCTAGACAAGATGGAAGGCAAGAAACAGAGCTTCTCTCTGACCTCCGCATGCACACCGTAGCACATGCTCAGCTGTACTCACACTCTTTCACGCGCGTGCACACACACACACACATTCATAATGCATACTCAGTAAATCCCTAGATAAATGAAGTATTCGTTTCAATATGATCGCAATACAAAGTTATGAACTTTACTCACAATGAAGTGTGTCTAGACATTCATAGTAAGGGACATCCAGGTTAGTTGTAACTATATGACATTAACCCACTCTAAAATACAAATGTATAAAATACAAAGGAAATTGGAAAATACCTTAAGATGAATGAAAATGAACATGCAATAAACACTTCTTCAGGAAGAAGCTAACGTTATGCTTAGAGGGAGGTTTGTGAAGGATGACAACAATGCCAAACCAGTTCCCCACAATTCTATCTCTGAAAGTGGGAAAGAAGAGTGGGCCACACCCAAAACAAGCAGAAGGAAAGATTTCATCTTTGCAGTGGGAATAAATGAGATGCAGGGCATTAAACAAAAGTAGGTATGTCACCTCACATTTTTGTACCATGTAAAATACATGTATATAGCCGGGCGTGGTGGCGCACGCCTTTAATCCCAGCACTCTGTGAGGCAGAGGTAGGAGGATCACTGTGAGTTGGAGGCCATCCTGAGACTACATAGTGAATTCCAGGTCAGCCTGGGCCAGAGTGAGACCCTACCTCGAAAAAAAAATACATGTCTATAAGCCATCTTGTTCCACATATGGTCCAGCTGGTTCCTGCTCCATTCTTTAGAAAGCATTCAGCATGGCTGAGGACATGGCTCAGAGGCGACAGGTGCTTGTTTGCAAAGCCTGCCTGCCTGAGTTCAATTCTCCAGCTCCCACATGCAGCAAGCTGCACTAGGCGGTGGCACATGGTCTGGCATTTGTTTGCAATGTCAAGAGACCCTGGCAAGCACACAAGCATGAACCCATGCACACAAATAAAATATTAAAAAAAATTTTGTTTTATTTTTATTTATTTATTTAAGAATGACACACACACACACACACACACACAGAGAGAGAGAGAGAGAGAGAGAGAGAGAGGGAGGGAGGGAGGGAGGGAGAATGGGCGCACCAGGGCCTCCAGCCACTGCAAACGAACTCCAGACGCATGTGCCACCTTGTGCATCTGGCTTCCCTGGGTCCTGGGGAATTGAGCCTTGAACCAGGGTCCATAGGCTTCACAGGCAAGTGCTTAACCACTAAGCCATCTCTCCAGCCCCAAATAGAATATTTGTAAAAAGAAAGAATTAAGTAAATATATAGTGCAGGGGGTTGTTTTTACTTCTGTAGGAGAGACTTGGCATGCTCACATAGTGAAATTTCAGGAGCTTCCGGAAGGAAAGGATTGTCTACAAAGGTAGGCTGTTTGAAGTGAGTCCGTGAAGGGAAGTGCAGTGCCAGGGCTCAGCAGCCTCCAGGGCACAGTTGCACCGAAACCTGATGGGGTACTTATGCAAATTGGAGACAGAGGCTAAGTAGAGGTGGCAGCCAACTTTGACCTGTGACTATTGGAGGCAGTTCTCATCTGGCCAAGGCCACCCCACAGAAGGGAGTCAAAGCAGAAGCGACCTCAAACTCACTCTTTCCTGATCTCCTGCCCCTGATCTGCATTAGCCAGACGCAGCCAGAAGCCAGGGTCCAGGAGCAGGGAGTGCAGAGACAAGAGAGTCCTGCTACCTGATCATGCCAATACAGGCGTATGTCACTTGACAATGAAGGCTCATTCTGAGATGAGTCATTAGGAGATGCTGTCCTTGGAAAAACACCACAGGGCATATTTACATGAACACAGTTAACATAGGTTGTGTAAGTGACCTTGGCGTAATGAGAGATTTGGTACACATAAAATGTGTGAGGCTGGGATGGAGAGATGGCTTAGCGGTTAAGCGCTTGCCTGTGAAGCCTAAGGACCCCGGTTCGAGGCTCGCTTCCCCAGGTCCCACGTTAGCCAGATGCACAAGGGGGCGCACGCGTCTGGAGTTCGTTTGCAGAGGCTGGAAGCCCTGGCGCGCCCATTCCCTCTCTCTCTCCCTCTATCTGTCTTTCTCTCTGTGTCTGTCGCTCTCAAATAAATAAATAAATAAATAAATAAAAAACGTGTGAGGCTGACAGAACAAAACATCTGTTTAACAGTCAACTTTTGTAAGTTGAAGGAGCAAAGACTAAAAGAATGAGACTGAGCACAACATAGCAAGTATAGCAACCTGTAAGGGAGTTGTTTGTTATCAAGCATCTCTATGATTTTATGGGGCTACTGTGATATATGCAGTTGACAAAAGCATCATTTTGGGGCATATCACTGTACCTCAAAAGAATCATCAACATGAAATTCTGTTACTCAATAGGAAAAGATGAAGGTTGAGCAGATTCTTTGCATGCCTTCCTCTCAGAATGCACCTTTTCATCTCAAGGAGTTGTTAAGATTCAAAAATAAAGAGAGAATAACCTTTTTATACTAGCTCAAGTGTTGCCCACCTCGAACCCTTCCCTGGCTCTGTGCCCACAGTAATTTTCTCTTTCTGTGTGAGTCCCTCATACTGTGCAAACCAGGGAGGAAGTTAAGTGCCTCGTTTGACTCCCAGCATTACACAGAGAATCCAGGAGAGTTCTGTAAGAGAAGGAAGCAAGGATTCTGGGCTTAGCGAACTTGCGGGTTACCTTGTTTTATCATTATAATGGTGTCACAAAAATAGCTGCTGTCATCTGTTTCACATGAGACAGCTGTGTGTCCAAGAGATGAAGTAACATGTGCAAGGACTTGAGAGCAAGTCATGGGCGGAGCATGCAAGTCCACCCTAAGCTCTGAGGCCAAATCCCTAGGACACGCAGATTACTCTGTAGCGGATGGTCAGAACCCCCTCCACATGTGTGTGGACTGCATCTTAACTGTTCTCATATATTGTTCACTTTCTGAAACTTTCACAGTGCCTGGGAGTAAAACCTAATGACGATATGGGGCTGGAGAGATGGCTTAGTGGTTAAGACACTTGCCTGGGATGCCTAAGGACCCAGGTTCGGTTCCCCAGAACCCATGTAAGCCAGATGCACAAGGTGGCATATGTGTCTGGAGTTTGTTTGCAGTGGTTGGATGCCCTGACAGGCCCATTCACTCTCTCTTATCTGCCACCCTCTCTCTCACACACAAATAAATAATAAAATATTAAAAAATCTCATGATAATTTAAAGTTGGAAGAGAAGTGTAGATTTGAAAAAACAATGAGAATAATATCCTTATAAAAACTCCAAAAAATTTTCCTTTTTTTCTGCTTACTTCTACTTTATTGTACCTCTTTATTATAACTGAGGATCATTTAAAAATTTTGTTTGTTTGTTTGTTTGTTTATTTATTTATTTATTTGAGAGTGACAGACAGAGAGAAAGAGGCAGAGAGAGAGAGAGAGAGAGAGAGAGGGAGAGAGAATGGGGTGCCAGGGCCTCCAATAACTGTAAATGAACTCCAGACGCATGTGCCCTCTTGTGCATTTGGCTAATGTGAGTCCTGGGGAATTGAGCCAGGGTCCTTAGGCTTCACAGGCAAGCGCTTAACTGCTAAGCCATCTCTCCAGCCCTGAGGATCATTTTTTGTTTCCTAAAAAGTGTTTATCAATGTTTTGCCTTCTGTAGCAACCATTTTATCTATTTTTTTAAAAAAATTGTAAGTAGTTTACTAGTTGATATAGTTACCTGATTACTTAGTGTCAATTATTATTTAAAATGTGAATTTGTTAATATTTCACTAACAGATCTGATAGCTTTGTTTGGGGTTTGGAAAAGTATTGCTCCATTGTGTAATCCGTAATTAAGGGTGCCCACTCCAGACAGTGTTCCATGCTAGCTTGGCTGGCAAACAACTGGGATGTTCTCATGTTGCTAGCATACATGTGACTTAGTTAACCACTTTTGAAATCAGTTTGACAGCTTTTAAAAATAATCATTTTTTAAGACTTAAGTAGCCTTTGTTTTTTGTTTTGTTTTGTTTCTTCAAGGTAGGGTCTCATTCTAGCCCAGCTGACCTGGAATTCACTATGTAATCTCAGGGTGGCCTCGAACTCATGGAGATCCACCTACCTCCGCCATTAAGCAGCCTTTTGTGGGAGGAAAATCATCAGTAGTCTTCTCCAGCAGTGGACCTTGAAAGCCTCATGCCTGGCCAGTCAGGCCAAATGTACCAACTGGTACAATGGTGGCATGTCTGTTATAGGAGAAACCAACTGCTCTGTATTTGGATTTGAGGTCCACTCCACAGGAGGGAATACCTGCCTGGTATTGAAAACCTAATCAAAAGACTTTGGCTTGGGAGGTCATATGCCTTAGTTTGGGTGGGTGGGGGGGCTTCTACTGTTATCTGGCTAAATGGATATATTATGTCCATTAAACTTCCCTGTAAATATTTGTTCTTATATTAATGCTACTGTCACTTTTGGCAAGAGGAGCTTCTCTTTTCAGTGTTCAGCACTAAGTGAGACATCTCTCTCACACTTTCCAAGGCTCAGGGACCATTGTGGAAGAGGAGGCAGAAAGAATGTACGCACCAGAGGAGGAGCTCTTACAAGGCTGTCTGCGAGACTCACAGTGCCCTTAGTGTTCATGACCTCACAGTGGCTGATGGCACCCACCCAAGACTTGCACAATAGGAGGGAAAAGGGTGATGACAGTAAAACTAAAGACAGACTAGTTGGAAAGAAGAAGAGATTCAGTGGATGGGAGATTGAGAGGGGGAAAGGGGAGACTGGTGAGAATGGGTGATGATCATTGTATTGTTTATATTTATGGAAGTTGTCAATAAAGTTTTTTTAAAACATGATGTACCCCCATGTGCTCTCCAGAAAGCCACACTTCCCACCACCTCCTAATTATGCCATCAGTTTATGAAATTATGAATCTAAAACCGGGAATGATGGCACAAACCTGCAATCCCAGAACTCTGAAGGTGGAGGCAGGAGGAAATCCTCAGCCACATAGCAAGTTGGAGGCTGGCCTGGGCTACATAGGATCCTATATTTTTCTCTCTCCTCAGACAGATAAATAATGATTGCTAGATAGCTAGATAGATAAATGATAGATGATAGAGAAATGCCTCAACAGGTAAGAATGCTTGCCATGCAAGCATAAGGGCTTGAATTCGATCCCCTGTACCCATGTCAAAAGTCAGCAACTGTTAGCCAGGCGTGGTGGTGCACGCCTTTAATCCCAGCACTCAGGAGGCAGAGGTAGGAGGATCGCCGTGAGTTCGAGGCCTCCCTGAGACTACATAGTGAATTCCAGGTCAGCCTGAGCTAGAGTGAGACCCTACCTTGAAAAAAAAAAGTCCAGAACTTTTATTGACAACTTCCATATATACAGACGCTATGCCATGATATGCTGTGACATAATCCCCTCTCACTTCTTTCCCTTTCCTCCCCTCTATCTTCTTCATTATCTTCACAGAATCCCTTCTTTCCAACTAGTTCCTCTTCTGTTTTGATGTCATCTTATTTCCCCTTTTGCTCTGCAGGTTTTGTGTAGGGCATATCAGCCAACTGTGAAGTCAGGAGTACTACGGCCATTTTGTGTCTGGAATAGAGTATTGAAAAGCACCCTCTTCCTTTAGTTCTTACATTCTTCCCACTACCTCTTCCTCAGTGGCCCCTGAGCCTTGGAGGATGTGACAGACATGTCTCACTTAGTGCTGAAAACTCCGCTGCCTTTTCTTCTTAGTACTTTGGTAGCAGTTTTGTGTCTCCCTAGTAGTCACCAGCATTTGAAAAGAGAAGCTTTGCTAACCAAAAGTGAGAGTAGCAATAATTCATGTGAGCATGAATATAAATATTTAGAGGGTAGTTTGGTGGGCATAATATTCCCTTTAGCCAGAAAATAGTAATAATTCCACCCCCCTTCAAGGCTTATGAGCTCCCTAGCCATAGGCTTTTCATTAGGCTTTCAGTACCAAGCAGGAATTTCCTCCCAGGTACTGTGCCTCCAGTTAACCCAAGAGCAGCTGGTTCCCCCATAGCAGACACGTCACCATGGCACTTTTTGTTACACTTGGCCTGGCTGGCCAGCCATAGAGTTTGCAGGGTCCAGTGCTGGTAAAGACCACTGATGACATTTCTCCCTCGGCAGGCTATGTGGCACTTTCCAGCCCCATGACAGCAAGAGTCTGATAGCTTTTTGCAAGTTCAAACACACACCTATCACTTATTTCAGAAATTCTAGTCCTACGTACTTGTCTAAGACAAATGAAAGCCTATATTTTAAAAAAATAGTCACAGCAGTCACATTCATAATGTCATCCAAATGGAAGCAACCTGACTTTCTATCAGGTTGACAGGCCAGTGAGCTGTGCCGTAACGGTACAACAGGGTAGAGCGGCCTCAGCAGTGAAAACGGACGACTCCGGGTACAAGAGGCGGATTAAAGACGCCAGAACAAAGGTGGCCAGCGCTGAGCTCTTATGACAGAGCTTACCAGTGGTTGCTCAGGGGCAAAGAGGAGAGCCGTGAGAGCTAAGGAGCATTAGAACACTTCTGGGGTGATGGAAATGTTGTGATGGAGTTGCAGCTCCAATCAAAAGTAATGAAACTGGGCTGGAGAGATGGCTTAGCGGTTAAGCGCTTGCCTGTGAAGCCTAAGGACCCCGGTTCAAGGCTCGGTTCCCCAGGTCCCACGTTAGCCAGATGCACAAGGGGGCGCACGCGTCTGGAGTTCGTTTGCAGAGGCTGGAAGCCCTGGCGCGCCCATTCTCTCTCTCTCCCTCTATCTGTCTTTCTCTCTGTGTCTGTCGCTCTCAAATAAATAAATAAATAAATAAATAAATAAATAAATAAATAAAAATTTAAAAATAGTAATAATGAAACTGGGGGGACCGGAGAGATGACTCAGTGGTCAAGGTGCTTGCCTGCAAAGCCCGATGAGCACGTTCAGTTCTCCAGCACCCACGTAAGCTAGATAGGCAGAGGGGCACTTGTGTCTGGAGTTTGTTTGTGGTGGCTGGAGGCCCTGGCACACTCATTCTCTTTGTCTTCTTTCTCTCTCTCTCTGCTTGCAAATAAATAAATAAATAATTTAAAAAATAATCCAACTGTACACTAACAAATGGAACATGTTACATGCATATGACACTTCAATAGAGCGATCTCATTCATTCATGCATGTAGTTGATAAGAAATCATTTGAGGTACATCAGAAGAGATAATACAGTGTGTGTTGTGCCCGGAGCCTATGTAGGCATTCTACCTCGCAATTACACCCCTAGCCCAACAGGGTGATATTAAAGTAACTGATTAAAATCAGTAAAATGCATTCAGGTTAAAATTCTGCAATTGATTTAGAAGCAAAAATCACAAATTAAGAACAAAACAGGCAATATCTTTAAATTGCAAATAAATACAGGCCAGGTATAAAAGCCAAAATTCATTTATCTTCCCATAGTAAAATTAGTATCTTTGGGACCATTTCCAAGTCTAACTACATTGAATTTCTGTCTGTTCTTTTCTATATCTAGAATGGACAGCTGGAGTGTGTACGCTGGATGGTGAGTGAAACGGAAGCCATTGCAGAACTGAGTTGTTCTAAGGACTTCCCAAGCCTGATTCATTACGCAGGCTGCTATGGCCAGGTATGGAGTCTGTACGTCTCTTCCTTTATGTGCCTCGTGATCTGCCTTTCTTATTAGTTCATCAGATTCTAGCAATCATATCATCAAAAATATATCCAGCCAGGCACGGTGGCTCACACCTTTAATCCCAGCACTTGGGAGGCAGAGGTAGGAGGATCGCTGAAAGTTTGAGGCCACTCTGAGACTACATAGTGAATTCCAAGTCAGCCTGAACTAGAGTGAGACTGTACCTTGAAAAACCCTATATCTATATCTCCCAAGACTTGCAAACAGTGATATTCACTGTAACATCTTTTAAAGAAGGCATGTTTTAAACAGCCTAAATGTCCCAAGATATTGATAAATTATGAAATTATATCCATATTTTTGGATTGTGGAATTTTGTGAGGAAATGTTAATTGCTTTGTATTAACTAGAATATATGGGTTGGAGAGATAGCTTAGTGGTTAAAGCATTTGCCTACAAAGCCAAAAGACCCCATTTCAATTCCCCAGAACCCATGTTAGCCAGATGCACAAGGGGGCACATGTGTCTGGAGTTCATTTGCCATGGCTGGAGGCCCTGGTGTGCCCATTATCTCTCTCAAATAACAAATAAATAAATAAAAATATATGATACAGAACTGTCACTGTAATTTAGTACCAACTCTGAATGGTGGAGAAGCAGAAATGGAAGAGAAAACAAGACTAGAAAAAGCTGCAGCACAGCATTTTACAGGTAGTGCCATGTAGGGTGGCATTAAAAGTGACTTAAATTCTGTCAGTGCCTTTTAGTTTAAGTGCATATGTTAAACATTTATCAAAAAGAAAATTGATATAATTTATTGAACCCAAAGCTAAGAGGCAAATTTTTATGACATTAATCAAGGAAGTCCCATTGGAGCAAAGATGAACCAGCATGCTAACTAGATGACTCGTACGAGTAATTTCTACCTTAGAAAATCCCAACATTATTAATAGATGTCCACAGACCACAATCCGGCACATTAAATCCCAATCTCCCTTTGAGGGGGTGATTATAAATTATCTTTGAAAACATCGAAACCACACAATGCCAATCTGTCTTTACAAATAAGGAAGTCAGCACAGTATGAAAATAGGTTTAATCAAGTTTTCTTGTGGCAAAGAAAATTGCTTCTCATGCATATAACCATATCCCGTTTGGCTTCACGGACTTTCCTACTAGCAGTAAATTGTTGTGTTGTCAATGAGAGACTGTGCTTTTCCAAGCATGACAATCACATTTTTCAAAAAAAAAAAAAGTCTGAGGAATATTGCCATAGTCTGCCTTTCTTCCCTTTTGTTGTTGCATTTATTTATTTATTTATTTATTTATTTATTTATTTATTTATTTGAGACAGAGTCTATGTACTAGCCTGAAGCACACACTACTAGATGGCCTCAAGCTCACTGTCCTCCGACCTCTGCCTCCAGAGTGCTGGGATTAGAAGTGTGTGCTACCATGAAAAATATAGCAATTTTTCTTTCTTTTTTTTTTTTAAATTATTTATTTATTTATTTATTTGAGAGCAACAGACACAGAGAGAAAGACAGAGGGAGGGAGAGAGAGAGAGAATGGGTGCGCCAGGGCTTCCAGCCTCTGCAAACGAACTCCAGACGCGTGCGCCCCCTTGTGCATCTGGCTAACGTGGGACCTGGGGAAGCGAGCCTCGAACCGGGGTCCTTAGGCTTCACAGGCAAGCACTTAACCGCTAAGCCATCTCTCCAGCCCATAGCAATTTTTCTTTGTAAGAATCATGTTTGCTGCTTCTGTATCAACTTCCATTTGGTACAGGTATAGATACATATATTTTTAAAATTTTTATTTGTTTGTTCATTTCTTTGAGAGTGACAGACATAGACAGAAAGAGGCCGATAGAGAGAGAGAGAGAGAGAATGGACGCTCCAGGGCCTCCAGCCACTGCAAACTGACTCCAGATGCATGTGCCTCCTGCATATGGCTTACGTGGGACCTGGAGAATCAAGCCTTGAACTGGGGTCCTTAGGCTTCTCAGGCAAGCGCTCAACTGCTAAGCTATCTCTCCAGCCCTAGATACCTATTTTGAATGATCTAAGTAAAGCACACACGTAGTTTCCTTTGTGCGCCAGGTTTCTGCCTTTGGAGCCTCTGTACATTATCCGACCCTCAAAACAATTCTATGAGATATTGATTTCACCCCTTCTAGAGATGAAGAGACTGAATAAGGAAGATTGCATAGATGGCTTCTATATCTACACGTGTAAGATGGCTTACACAGTCTACTAAGGGCAAAGACTAGATTTCCCGCAGGTCCTGTGACTTCATGGCGGGCTCTGCTATGCCCAAATCTGCATAGATCATTTGTACAGATGACTTATATTTTTGCAATTTTCTTTAGCAATACATTGTGGCATTTGGAGTACCACAGGGCTCCGAAGTGAGCAGCTAGCTGTATAAATGTATGAAATGAAAGCAAGAAGTAGGAAGAATATTTAAAAGCTGTAGAAGCTACTATCTCTAAAATATGAGTCCTTTCCTCTTTAGACATTGTACTCAGCAGTCCCAACTCAGCGTCTTAAAGACAAGCAACGGCGACTGCCAGCTCTTTACTAAGGATGCCATTTTGTGCTTTTACTGGAAAGGAGACAATAGACATTTTTCAAATGATTACAAGAATTTGATCAGTGCTAAGCTTCATAGGTATTTTTTTTTTTTTGCCGTTAAACAATTTTACTAAACTGTGTAAATAATAGCTTTGCTTCCTTGATTTCATTTGCTTCCTCAAGCCTAAGCAGGGTGTTCAGTTAGGAACATCATCATGTGGATGCTGCTACAGGAAAGGAAGAAAGGATTTGGGGGGGCGGGGCCTGTTGGAGCCTCAGTAAGTGATTGAGCCTTAAGCATTCTTTGTCTTTCAGAAATGTCGCTTATTTATGCCATTTTTTGTTGTAGTATTCAACTCTCACAGCAGGTTTCTCATCGTTTGAGCTGTAGGGATAGAACAAAAGAAAATGCCTTTGGTGAGCCTGGCTGGTGACGGTTACTTTACTTATAGCTGAATTATAGGAACATATGCAAATCAACAACCTATTTGAAGAGCGTTATCAAACATTTGCTTCATGCTAGTATCAGTCCTGAGGCTATTTCAAGCTGACAAGCATTTTTTTCCCCGACCTAAAATGCAGCTCTGAAGGGGGCAGCCCAGCGTTTGCCAGGAGAGCGTTCTTAGGCACCTCTTAGATCTGCGGGTGCTGTCCGTCCACCGAAGCTACTTATGCAACAGATTAACCTGCAGAGCTGCTCAGCTTGGATCTGTGACAAGGCTAATATTTTCACAAGGAAGACTTACTGCACAGCTCTCTAATGGATTCAGGATCTGCAAGTTTTCCCCCATCAAGCAGGCATTTGCTTGTGCTCTGGTGATGTTTCTTCAGTAAATATCTCTGGAAAGGAGAGTACCAAAGAAATTCCTCTTTTGGTTTATTTTAGTTGCCCTCTGCCCTTCCTATAGATTCATGAAGAACGGGCTCCATTGGACTCCAAATCTGTGTCCTTTTTCTTGTAAAAATTACCTTTAAAGGCTCCAGTATCTCAGGGTAGCTGGCAGTTTTTAGTAGACTTCTAAGGCGATAGATCTTTGGGTGAAAGGGATTATTGATCTGCCTCATCTTGACACTTGAAGTCTCAGAGGGTGCAATTATCCCATCGTCTGATCGTACCTTGCAGAACGAGCCTGGGACCCATTACCGTGAAAGCCGCAGGGAGATTTGAACAAGCCAGGGTGTCCATCGAAGGCCGCTTTGCCTCCCTAGAGAGGGGCAGCGCTGGGAGAACAATTGAGACAAAACTGTGTTGACTCAAAGCCACTGCCTATGGAACTTTTGGGCTGTTTCATTCAAATGCCAAGGGGCAGTTGTCTCGCCTAGACTCTCCCAAGAGGTCTCCCGCACGCAGCTGCTCTGGGGGTGGTCAGCCTGTCCTGTGTTGGTCCTTCTCCCAGTGGACTCTGTGTGTGCCAGTCAACATCAAATCTGTGATTCCTTTGTTCCTGAATCATTTATAGAGCTTTTGACCAACACATTTTTCTACAAACAGAAAACAGCAACCCTACATCTTAGCAACGAGCACCTTTGCCTGCACTGCATGCTTCTTCATTTGAAATATTTGCCCTGGTGATTCGTCAAGGCCTCCTCTTTTTATTTATTTATTTATTTATTTATTTATTTATTTATTTATTTATTTATTTATAAGTGATAGAGAAAGAGGGAGAGAGAAAGAGAGAGAGAGAGAGAGAGAGAGAGAGAGAGAGAGGGAGGGAGGGAGAGAATGGGGACGCCAGGGCTTTCAGCCACTGCAAACAAACTCCAGACGCGTGCGCCCCCTTGTGCATCTGGCTAACATGGGTTCTGGGGAATGGAGCCTCGAGTCAGGGTCCTTAGGCTTCACAGGCAAGCGCTTAACCGCTAAGCCATCTCTCCAGCCCAAGGCCTCCTCTTGAGACAAGGAAAGGGTGGCTGGTGCCTGTGAATGACTGGTCATAGGCATCAATGGGGCCTGTGCGAGGCACACACTTCTACTTCTCTGTTGTTCTATAGTTTTCTTTAAAAACCGTCTGGATTTTATTGTTTTGTTGACTGTTGCTTCGCAGTCATGAAGCAGAAATGAGCAGTCTGAATGTTTTGTTATAGATGAACAGAGTAGGCGAAAATTTTTTGTTTGGTTTGGTGTGGTTTGATTTGGCTTTTTGAGACAGAATCTTGCTATGAAGCCTAGGCTGGTTTGGAACATGGGATCTTTCTGCCTTGGCCTCCTGAGAGCCAGGATTTCAGATGTGCATCACCACAGCTCACAGAGACACCTTAGACTATTGTGAGCATCTGTCTACACTCCAAGCACTGATCTTGAGAAGGTATCACTGGCTTCAGAGCTCCACAGCCTACAGAATGACAGGCCAGCAACCGTGGTTTCTTTGATCTGAGGGGCACAAAGGGAGCGTGCCGTGGAAAGCCAGGGGCCACTGGAGAATGAGTGTTGTGAACACTGATGCTCAGAAGACAGAAAACAGTCATGAGCAACAACAGGCCCTGACTTAAACTGTCTGAGGTTTATTGTTAGTCCTACTGGGCCAGTGGCCTTGGACCCACTTATTAAAAGGAAGAGACAGAAGAGGAAAAATAAGACAAGGAAATAAAAGAAGTCTCCTATACCTTTGTGTCATTTTTGTGGCGAGTACAATAGGACCTTCCTCATGAGGCTGTTCTGCAGACAAAATGGGAACACAGTGTATTGCCCAGCCCAAACCACACAGTAGGTAAATGTTGAGTGTTGTGACAGTTGGATATTTGCAATTTGTTGCTTTTATTAATCAGTATTTTTTGCTTATCTCATTACAAAACATAAGCTGGAGAGATGGCTTAGCGGTTAAGGTGCTTTCTGCAAAGCCAAAGGACCCAGGTATGATTCCCGAGTACCTACATAAGCCAGATGCACAATGTGGCACACATGTCTGGAGTTTGCTTTCAGTGGCTAGAGGCCCTGGTGCACTCATTCTCTCCCTCCCTCTCTCTCTCTCTCTCTCTCTTTCTCTCTCTCTCTCTCTGTATATCTGCCTTTCTTTCTCTCTTTCTCTCAAACAAATAAATAAAATAAAAGGGACAAGAGGACCGGCATAGTGGTACATGCCTTTAAGAAAAAAATAAAATAAAATAAAATAAGAGAAACTTGCCAAAGAATTAATTTGACCTTGATCTACTTAATAAATTTTACCTGAACCTTTTTTCACATCTCACCATTTTGTGTTCTTCATTTATTTTATAAGAAATGACATTATGAAATTATTACTGGCCTTTTTTCTTACAATTGAAAAACTAGAACGAAGTTAAAATTGAAGCCATCCTAAGTTTGGTGACCTGTGGTCACAATGGAGCTCAGTCCTTAAGGCTGTGCCACAAGCCATGGAGACTTCATTGATGTCAGCAACAAAACTGGGACATACCCTTCACTTAAAGTTTTATTAGCCTTGGTTCAGCAAATCTAATAAATTATATGCATTAATTGTGTCTTTAAACAACTCACATTGCCTTTGGGAACACATAAAACACAACATTTAAAACAGGTTACCAAAATATCAGAAAATCCCCAGAGAGAAAATTAGTATGTGAAGGAAATTCTCAGTTAGTAGATGCAGGCTATATGGATGGACGGATGGATAGAAAGGAAGGAAGGAAGGAAGAGGAAGAAAAAAGGTAGATGATATGAATAAATTAATGAACTATAAGCTGGAGAAGTACTCTTAGACACTGAGATAATGTAGCTGGGCCTCTCCATCCATGTTACTGCACTGCATGTTCTCTGAAAGCAATATTTATAGGAAAATGAAAATCTGGTATTATAGTCTTTTTAACACTTTCTCCTCTCAGGGAGTAGGGAGTAGAAGTAGAATGAGAAGGGCTAAGAGGGGAAGTAGCTTAGATAGATAGATAGATGATGGACAGACTGATGATAGATAGATGATGATAGATAATAGATAGACAGACAGACAGACAGACAATACTTTGAGGGGTCTTTTCAATAGTCCAATAGCTAGCTAGCTAGACGACAGAGTAGATAGGTAAGTAGAGGTACACCATACATGCCTTCTTAGCTGGAGAACATCATGTATATTCCCTTCTCCCTATGAGGTACTTGTCAACTAAATCATGCTTAATTGTAGGACTTGGCATCTTCACAGACGTGAGCATCACAGGGGCTCTCTCTGAGAATGGATGAGCTTGTGAAAACCAAAGGAATTAGTCTTCTCCATATCCATCTTAGAAATCAGAAATGTGGGTTATTAGAAGACCGGGATTATTGTTAGAGAATCCTTTTAAAACTTAACATTTTTAACACTTTATTGAGAATTTTGATACATGAATTTACTGTAATTTGATTGTATTCCTATTCTAATATCCCCTTTTGTCCCCTTCCCCACCCCTATCCCATGGAGCACCCTCTTTCCAAGTAGTCTTTCTTCTGTCTTGATGTCTCATTTCTTTTGTCCTTCTACATCCTCTCTGTTAAAATGCTGATGGGCTGAGAATTGTACGGGTCGTGTGGGGGAACAACAACTACTGTGAGGTCATGAATGCACCAGTCAGTTCATGTCCAGAAGACATACCCCAAAGTACTCCTTTCCCACCCTGTGGCTCTTACATCCCTTTTGCCCCCTTTTTTACAGTATTCCCTGAGCATGGTAGAGGTGCCGAGCTATCAACAGCCTGTTGTTTTCAGCTCTGATGGGGTTTAAGTCTCCCCAGTGTCTACCAGCCTCTTCACAGAGAAGCTTCTCTGGCCGGCGGAGAGAGCAGCACATCCTGCGTAGTGTTCCATGAGCCCTGGCAGGTGTGATGGAGATGGACTTCCTTCTTGTCTCATCATCTTGAGGAGCCTTGGGTCTCCCCAGTGTTCACCACCATCTGTAAAAAGAAAATTTTCTAACCAAAAGTGAGAACAGCATTACTCAATAGGCATAAGCATATACATTAAGCAGATAGTTTGATGGGCTCAGTATATCCATCTAGTCAAAGAACAGTGGTAGCTTCCCTCTGAGGACTATGTCCTTCCAAGCCATGGGTTTTTTAAAATGTATTTTTAAATTTATTGTTTTGTGAGAAGAGAGAGAGGAGAGAGAGAATGAGCCTTCCAGAGCTTCTTGCTGCTAGAAAACTCCAGATGCATTTCCCACTTTGTGCATATGGTTTTCTGTGGATACTAGAGAATTGAACCCCAGTTGACAGGCTTTGCAAGCAAGCACCTCCAGTCACCATGCCATTTCCCCAGCCCGCCACAGGCTTTTGACTTTGTTCACAGTACTGGGCATGAATTCCCTCCCACTAATCAGAAAGTTGGTTACTCCCATAACTTATGTACCTCTGTTGCACGCAGAGGCACATCTCGCCTGGCCGCCTGATGGTGTGCTTTGCAGAAGTCGTGCTTGTTATGACTGTGGACCACTGTCCTCTCCCAGCAGCCTGCATGCCACTTTCCACCACTCTGCCAGGTCGCCAGTGGCAGAGGTGGCGGACAGCTCAGATCCAGGCTGAGTTTTCAGTGTCCTGGGGCCACAGCATGTGGTGTCCTTAGCAATAGGTTCTTATCACCTAGTTCTAATGGATAACTAAAATCACTGGCAATCAGTAGCCCACATGGTTTTGGGGCCTCATGGGCCTCTCTGCCCAGCAACTCTCTGGGGACCAGAGGTGTCCATCCTTGGCACTAGAATTTGCCTGCACCAACCTATGGTTTCAGGGTCAAGTTTTCTCTACCCCAGCAGGATACTTCTGCCCAAAATTTTTCTCTCTCAAATATATTTTTAAACAACTTAGGAAGAAGCAGGTTTCTATATGACGCGCGCACAATGTCTTTAGTTGTGTATATTCCTCCTCCTCTCCTCCCTCCATTTCCCCGCCTCACTGGGACCTTTTGCCTCCTCCATTCTGTCCATCTACTTTCCTGTCCACTTTCTACCTCCTCCAACCCTTTTCGGCTTTTCCTCATTCCAAGCCTCATTCTAACTTCCTGGCCTCTAGCACCGACTCTTACTTCAGCTTACAAACACATCTAAATATTCAAAGCTAGGACTCACCTATGAGAGAGGACATGAGGCATTTGTCTTTCTGAGCCTGAGTCACCTCACTTGGTATTTTTTTTCCTAAATCCATCCATTTTCCTGTGAATTTCTTTTTTTTTTTTTCAGTTGAATAAATTTCCACTGTATATAAACCACATCTTATCATCTACTCATTAGTCGTTGGGCATCCAAGGTGATTCCATTTCCTAGCTGTTGTGAGGAGAACAGCAATAAACATATTCAAACAAGCATCTCTGTAGTAAAGTGCAGTCCTTAGGGTGGACATCCAGGAGTGTTACAGCTGGGTCATGTGGTGGATCTATACATCCAGGAGTGATACAGCTGGGTCATGTGGTGGATCTATACATCCAGGAGTGATACAGCGGGGTCATGTGGTGGATCTATAAGTCCAGGAGTGTTATGGCTGCATCATGTGGTAGATTGTCCAGGAGTGTTGCGGCTGGGTCATGTGGTGGATCTCTATGTCCAGGAGTGTTATGGCTGGATCATGTGGTGGATCTCTATGTCCAGGAGTGTTACAGCTGGGTCATGTGGTAGATTTATACGCCCAGGAGTGTTATGGCTGTTTCATGTGGTCGATCATCCAGGAGTGTTATGGCTGGGTCATGTGGTAGATCTGTACGTCTAGGTGTGTTATGGCTGCATCATGTGGTGGATCTCTACATCCAGGAGTGTAACGGCTGGGTCATGTGGTGGATCTGTACATCCAGGAGTGTTATGGCTGCATCATGTGGTGGATCTCTACGTCCAGGAGTGTTACGGCTGGGTCATGTGGTGGATCTGTACATCCAGGAGTGTTATGGCTGGGTCATGTGGTAGATCTATACGTCCAGGAGTGTTGGCTGCGTCATGTGGTAGATTGTCCAGGAATGTTATAGATGGGTCATATGGTGGATTTATAAGTCCAGGAGTGTTACACCTGGGTCATGTGGTTGATCTATACATCCAGGAATGTTACAGCTGGGTCATGTGGTAGTGTGGTAGATCTATTTTGAGGTTTTTGAAAAACCTCCACACTGATTTCCATAGTGGCTACATCAGTTCAGTGACAACAAATGCTTGTGAGAATGTGGGGGTGTTGGTGGGGGTATAAACTAGACAGACTTTTTTAGTAGTACTCCTAATTACTTCTCTTATAAAAGAAAATTGTCCTACAGAAAATATAAAACCAAAGTTAAGGTTCTGGGCAAATCTCATGGTGTTTTGAATAAGTAAAGATAATTCTTACTTGACGTAAGTTTTTTTATATTTGATTGGGTAAGACCACTAATTGCCATTACAAGAAGAAAAGGCAGATTATTGTAACAACTCAGGTTGACCTTAGCTTGCCATGCCCTTAGGAGTCAGGGAAGCTTTTGTTTTTTCCTCACATAAACTTCAAGTGCTTTGAATGGTCATCCTATGAGGTCATTTGTCAAGAACTGTAGATTCTCCTGCATTTCCACAATAGGATAATTCCTAGTCTAATGCCTATAATCCTATCACTAAAAGTCAAAATACATAATTTTAACATAGCACGGTGTGTTGCATTAAGTAGATATACAATCCATTATAATATTTAATTTAGTGTGCAAAATTAAAAAATGCACAGGACTAAAAGGTACAGCTAAACATTTCAAATTATCTTAATCTCCTTTAAGTCTTACTTGCTAAATAAAGAATCTGGTTAAAATCATGAAATAGTCCTCCTTGGTTTTCGGACTGATAAATAAAGTTGTTACAGTTGGATGTTCCCCCAAATCTCTTCCAGTCCACAGCTTAAAGAGTCCATGATTGAATGTCATGGAACAAACCAAGTTACCCCGTGCTTGAAAATCACCCATTGGGGAGCCTCATTCTGCACATGGTGGGTCATCTTCCCCCCAGCCTGCCTTCTTGGACCTTCCCATGTCTCAGCATTCGCTGCATTGCCATATGTCTTTGGGCTTCATACTTCTGCTCACTGAATTTTTTTAAGGTTACTTGGTACAAACCTCTGTTTCCAAATAAAAATAGCTGGGAAAGGTAAGGAAGTAGTTTTATTACCACAGGCACATGAAAACGCTCCCTGTTCTGATGCGCACGTGAGCTCCAGCTTTCTCCAGGCCGGCCGCTGAGGGAGCCTTCTCCAGCTTCCAGCTCCCAGCCTCGGCCTCCACCTTCTGCTCTGCGCCACCCTCCAGGGCGCCCGGAGGGCTTCCCCTAGTTCTGCGACGTCTCTGGGCTTCAGCCAGCACCCATCCTGCTCTCCAAGGTGCATTCTTGGCCGGCTGTTGTCATTGATTCTATTTTCCTATTTTTTTTTTCTTTTTAGGGGTCTTACTCTTACTTGCTCATTTGGAAAAAGTAAGGAACAGATAGATATTCAGCCTGTCCCTTGCATCTCAGATATCTTTATAAGCAGTGCCTTGTTTCTCAGTTTGGGGGGGCATGAAAGAGTTGGCTGTTTTTATCCAACATTCCTTTAGCAGGTTAATTGGCATGTTCAGAAGATGAAGGAAAATTTAATCCAGAAAAGTATAAAAGTTCATGACCAGTCCAAGCAAATAACCAAGTTAAAAAAAAAAAACAACACAAACCTTTAAAAGGCTAAGATGAAAAAAAGTTCAAAGCTATTTCAAATGCATAATCGTCTTTTTAAAATGTCACATTCCACCCACTAAACTTCATGCTGTTGTTTTTACCACTCTCATATTTTTTTAACTTTATATTTAATTCTTCTATTTTAAAACAGTGAAACCCCATCCCCCTGCTTCATCCAAAGCCAAGCATAACATGAAAATACCACAAAACACTGTGGGTAAAATACAAACAGATTATGACAAAACATACTGACTACTTACTCTATGACTTCGTTTTTGGAAGGTCTGTGTTCAGAGTCTTTGGTCCCCTCCCTTTAACATGGAAAAAGAGACAGCTTTGCTTCTGTGTATTTGCACATGTGTGTGTGTGGTGTGCCTGTGTGTATTTGCGTTTCCATGTGTGTGGACAATGTGTGTGTGGGGGGTGCATGCGCTCATGTGTGCATATAGAGGCCAGAGGACAAAGTCAGGTGTCATATTTTCTGGAGACAGGGTCTCTCACTGAACCCAGAGTCATGATTCAATTGGCCAAGCTAGCTAGCAAGCCCTAGGGGTTCTTCTATCTTCTCTGCCTCCCTGATGCTGGGGTTACAGATGTGCACTATCATGCCAAGATTTTTATGTGGGTCTGGGGGATCTGAACTTAGGTCCTCATGTTTGCTTAAGCACTTTACCAGCCCTACAATTTTACTTATAAAATGTCACTAACATTTGGTTAGAAAAAAAAAAAAAAAAGAACAAGAGGTTCCTAGTTTTGTTACAGTGAGATTATCTTGCCCTCGACAATTTACCATGTTGACTCTTTTTGTTAAGTCTGTGGTCTGCGTGGAAAGAGGTAACATGGTTGGGGGATTATGAATTTGAATAGAAACTAGTTACCTCACAAGTTCAAGGCTTGATGACAATATGCTTGGAGTCTCCAGTGCAGCTTAAACACAGAAGAAACAGCATTGCCTCGGGAAGACTTGGAATCAAAAGACCTAGAGTCTATAGTTCGAACTTTGGATTTGTCTAGAGGTGTGACTTGGAGGAAATACTCAACTTCCTGTGAGTTTGTTTTCCTTTCTGGAGAGTAAGGAAAACAAGAGTGTTTCCTAGGTGCCTTCCTACTCAAAATCTTCCATGTGGTCCTCTTTCATTAATTTCAGAGGAGTCCTGGATTTCAGTTAATTCTAAATTGGTATTTCCTTTTGCTATGGTAAGCTTAGTGTGATGTACTACTCACTGTTTAGAATGTTGTTTTCTTCTACATACTGACTTTCCTGCATGAGAGTCCACTAATCATGGGTATTCCTTTGTTTATAGGAAAAGATTCTCCTCTGGCTTCTTCAGTTCATGCAAGAACAAGGCATCTCCCTGGACGAGGTGGACCAGGACGGCAACAGCGCTGTTCACGTGGCCTCACAGCATGGCTACCTTGGATGCATACAGGTGCACAGCCTTGCTGTTTTGCAAATAGGAAGGGGTGTGTTGAGAAACAAAACAGGAAGAGGTGGGGAAGGAAGGGAGGGAGGGAGAGAGGAAGGAAGGAAGGAAGAAAGGAATTTGCTCATGGAGAAAATTCTTGTGTAAAATCAGCTTTTGTATTATAGTAGACAATGAGGAATTAAAATGATGTACCCATTCTCCAAACTCCACACAAATGTAGGCAAAAATAGCCCTAACTTTCTCCATGAGTGTCGGAAAGTGTTGAAAGGGACTTTTCCTGTTCTCTCAACATTGCTGCATGCTGAGGACAGTGTGTGATAAGTGCCCCATGGCCTCACGAGGGCAGGGACACCACCATGTGGACATTTCTCAGTTTCTCAAATGGATTTTTGCCCTCATTAGCACATCTCTCCTATCTAGGCTTATGAGGAACAAGACATTTTCTGGGTGAGAGTCCTTCAGTGTAGACAGTAGTAGACTCTTCTTTTTTGACAGTAGAGCTGAGCTTTGCAAATATATTCATAAGGCCCAGGGTTAGGAGAGAACTCAGAGGTTCAAGGTGCTTGCTGGCAAGCCTGCAGACCCAAATTGAGCCTCCTCCACGCCCATGTAAAACTGCACACAGAGTGGTAATATTCATCTATAATCCTGACCTTCCCACAGCAGTGAGAAGAGGAAGGAACCAGGGAACTCTGGGAGCTCACAAGCAGTAGCATCCAAATCACAGTAAGAGAGAGCCATATGCAATAGATATACACACAACCAGAAATAACTTTTAAAGGCCCAGGGATAATTATCAGGGCTACATAACCGGTTCTCTTGGGCCTTTGGCAGAGTAGATCGGTCCTTGGTTGTCCAGCCCCTGCTTCTAGCCCATCTTGTCCTCTAAATATTCTCCTATTCTCTGTTTGCAATGATGTCAAAAGATTGGTTAGCAGAGCCACAGAAGAAGGGGGAAAGTTGTGCCCACTGCCCTGAGCCACACGAGAATTGCTCCCGGGTGAAGCATTCAGAAAGAAAGAGGAAATTGTGTCTGAAATGGAACACTGGACATTGAGAACTAGCTGTCCAGGAAGGTTACAAGGACTCGGGAAATAACAGGAGAATATATGCCAAAACCAAAAATATAAGACAAGGGTTTAAAGAAAACAAAGGCAGAGAGCACCAGAAAGCTCTCTAGAGTATTTACTCACACAGAACTATTCCTTAGAGGGCTAACTCAAGAGGAAGTTTTCAGAGTGTCGGAACTTTTGCTGTTAGTGTTGGCAAGGCAGGCATCTTCTCATTCAAGGTACCAGCTTTTAAAAGCAGTGGCGAGAAATAAGAGCATATTGCTGGATAGATGGTTTAGTGGTTTAGGCACTGGCCTGAAAAGCCAAAGGACCCGGTTCCGATTCCCCAGGACCCACACAAGCCAGGTGCACAAGGGGCACGTGTGTCTGGAGTTCATTTGCAGTGGCTAAATGCTCTGGCACGCACATTCTTTCTCTCTGTCTCTCTCTCACCCTCTCTCTGCCTCTTTCTGTCTGTCTCAAATAAATAAATAAAAATAAAACATTAAAAAAAAAAAGAAGGCTGGAGAGATGGTTTAACAGTTAAGTGCTTGCCTGTGAAGCTAAAGGACCCCGGTGAAGTTCAATTCCCCAGGACCCACATAAGCCAGATGCATAAGGTGATGCAGGCATCTGGAGTTCGTTTGCAGTGGCTGGAGGCCCTGATGTACCCATTCTGTCTGTGTTTGTCTGTAGCTCTCAAATAAATAAAAATAAACAAAAAATTTTAAAATTTTAAAAGGGAAATAAGAACTTATAGAAATCAGATACATTAAATTCTTAACAGGATCTTCAGAAAGATTAAAGGAGTGGCATGACTTTTTTGTGAAAAAAAGATAATTGAATGAAGATTGAAAATTATACTTTTTCTAACTTATCAAAATAATGTTCAGCAACTCTGAAACAGACTTTTTATCAGCTAAGAAGAGACTAAAAAGCCAAAGAAATCCAGTTGGTCACTGACTCTATTTCAGTTATTTTTAAGTACGTGGAGACAAGTGGTCTGTCCTTCCAGGGTACTGGTCATTCCACTTCACATGGATGATGTTTTTGGCACTGGACACTGTGGCTGTGGGAATTTGTGTAAGCTTGGAAGAGGGTCTGGGTGTGAGATTAAAAAATAATAATAGAGGATGACTGAGAACAAGCAAGTGACCTTATGAGTAAGGAGGGGACTGAGGAAATAAAACAGTGGAAAGAAAACTGCAGGGGTCAGAGTCAAGGGGAGGAAGAAGAGTGCGTGCTGACAGCGAGTGTCTCTGCGAGCCCCGGAGCTCCCAGCTGGCGGAGTCGTGAGCTCGGTGCAAGTGGCTCTGGGGAGAACTGACCTTTCACAGCGAGTGTTCATCAACTAAAAGGAAAATCGAGTTCTTTACTGGCCGCTGAACCTAAGTAACCTAAGAAGCTAAACACAAGCACTGCTTCTAGAAAACATGTCATTGTCCCAAAGTAACTCAGAGGCAAACAGTGTCATCACGATATTATCAAAGAAGGCATCAGATGGCAGTGGATGATAAATATTCATGTAACAGCTTTCTCTAGACTTTAATGACATCAAGAAATAAATAGGCAATGGCTCTGGTGTTCTTCAATTACTGATTTCAGCCATGTGCCGTCCAGTCTCCCTCTCCCTCCTAATGACTCGTCAGCCACATGCCCTAATGTTGCTGTCTTTGGCTGCTAAACTTCACTCTAACGTGGCTGAAAGCCTCAATCCCGTTTATCCCTTCAACGCTTCATCTGGCTGTGGTCAGTGGTAGAGAACTCTATGGCAGCCTTGAGGTGCAGACGCTGGAGGATGTTATGGGATCCCTTCATGAGTACTTAACATGGCTCCAGCTTTGCCACCCCTTCCCCCAAACAATTCCTTCAGCCTGTGACATACCCCATGGCCACTGCTTCTGGAAAGCCCTCTCCTTGTGAGGAGGTATGCAGGTGGAAACAAGTTCCCACTAAGCCCCGCTACATTGTCCATGCAATCCCAACACAGGCATGTGGGCTGCTTCTCAGCCTCCCCGCAAACTATGTCATCTCCCTCCAGACGCCATCTCTCTCCAGATGCCATCTCTGTCCAGATGCCATCTCCCTCCAGACGCCATCTCTCTCTAGATGCCATCTCCCTCCAGACGCCATCTCTCTCCAGATGCCATCTCTGTCCAGATGCCATCTCTCTCCAGACGCCATCTCTCTCTAGATGCCATCTCCCTCCAGATGCCATCTCTGTCCAGCCCTTCTTACTCCTGATCAGGCAGGTACAGCAAGAGGTCAGCAAGCGTGACTCCAAAACCAAGCCTGAGTGAATAGGAGCAGACAGAGAGAGTTGCGGTCCCCACATCTTACAGGCAACTCTGCCTTTAGGAATGATTCCTTTGGACCCTAACCTTCAAAAGAAACAAAACACCACAAATACTGTGCTGCCCATCTCAGAAAAGAAATGACTTTGGAGAAAGCAGCAACCTCCTCTCCGCCTGTTAAGCCCTGATAGGCACAGGTGAGCGGGGCGTAGCCCTGGCTCAGGTCTGCTCTAGCAGGCTCTGAAGGGAGGCCTCTGCCACTAGCCACTGGCAGGTCACTAGTGACTCTCTTTTTCTGAGCTGGTGTTTCCCCCATCAAGCACCATGGATTCTGATCACTGACTTTTGAATAAGAAAAAAAAGTCTCCCCATTCTGTTATACTCATTTAAGAACATTGTTTAAAGGAAGTCTGTTATAGTCATTGAAAAATAATGCTTTTTGGGGCTGGAGAGATGGTTCAACCATTAAAGGTGCTTGCTTGCAAAGCCTGATGGTGCTGTTTTGATTCTCCAATACCCATGTAAACAAAGCCAGGTGAACAACATGGCTCATGCCTCTGGCATCGTTTTGCAGTGACAAGAGACCCTGTTACGCTCTTCTCTCTTTCTGCTTGCAAACAAATAAATAATATTTTAAAAATAATGTCTTTTGTCCTCGGGAATCTGTTCTAATTAATTTAAAATAATATTTATAAGGAGGTCCTGATACCATCATAAGTGTGTGCATTTTCTGACAGACCCTGGTGGAGTACGGAGCGAATGTCACCACGCAGAACCACGCCGGAGAAAAGCCCTCCCAGAGCGCTGAGCGGCGCGGGCACACGCTGTGCTCCCGGTACCTGGTGGTGGTGGAGACCTGCATGTCGCTGGCCTCCCAGGTGGTGAAGCTAACCAGGCAGCTGAAGGAGTAAGTGGCCGCTGGTTCCGAGAACAGTCTGACTTGTCCCTGCTGTGTTTCCGACCCAGCCAAGGGCTCTGACGAGCTGCCTTGGTTCCAGGCATGGCTTTCCCCTCATCCTTTCTTCGTCTGTCCTACCAGCTCTCGTGTCTGCAGAGGTACGGTGACAGCGAGCCAGGCAGGGACACTCGGCTACTGCAGATGAGGAGGGGAGGCTCTGCCCGCCTTCACATCCCTTGGGGACCTTGTCGCGGCCGAGCAGCGGACGTACACTCGGTCACCACCTCTGGCCTTCTGTCCTTCGTAGTCTGGAAAGTCCTACAGAGTATGAAGGAGAGAAAGAAAATGGAAGTGTTTCTGAATTTTCTCAAAAGTAAAAAAAAAAAAAAAAATGAGTGTTTTGGGAAATTACACATGATCAGCTTTATGTCTATCACGAGCCAATTTATTGTAAAAAAAATTAGCCAGATGATCAATGAACTTTCAGACCATGATAGTGTTTGTGCCACGGCTTACTAAAACAAGTTCTTCCCTGGATGTCTTGTGTGTCTGGTTGTCATGGAGAAGACGTTCTGGGAGATTTCCATGACATGCTTGCAAAAGTGGGGTGGTGGTGATGGATAAAAGGCCATCAGGTAGGTTTCTAGCAAGTTGAAGGATTAAAGGAGCTAATGCTAAGAACCAACTTCAGCCCCTTGGAGGACATGAAGGTCAAATTACAATTGCTAGTTGAGGAGGGCTTCCTGAAAATAAGATCAATATTCCAAACAATGTTGATAGGAGGAAAACCTTAAAAGTAAGGTAAATTTTAGAGGGAAAAAAATGAAGTCTTACCTTAAAGATATATGCATATAGTCATATACATATGTAATAATAAAACATACAGTTTTGCAATGGGTGCTAGAAGCCCCTCCCCCTCGGCTGGGCAGAACCAGCCCCCAAGCTCCAGAGCACAGTTTTGCTAAGTGTGGCTGGGGGTCGCTCCCGCCAGGAGAGCACTGACTTCTGAGTCCACTCAATGGTCGCAGATCCGGGAAGAGCCCAGGAAGTCTGTGCAGGAGTCCCGGGCAGCACTGGAATTTCAAAGACAGGCATGTGGAAAAACAGCAAGTGTCCATATCCCACTTCCCTCTCCAAATTTAATGATTATCCTTGTTTTGCCCTGCCACAGTCACCAGTAGGTAGTGGGGTCCTAGGGGTTCAGGAGAGTCCTTGAACCCTAAACTCTAGGTCCGTGTCTACTTGTAATCAAAGAACTGAGTTTTAAAAAAAGACTGAGAAGGATAATTATTAAATGATTATGTTTCTCGAGGGAAGTACAGTTAGGGAAGTGCAGAGCCAAGCAAAGACACCTACATGGCTTGAGAGCCCACATGGAGGGCCTGGAAAAACCATGGAAAGGACAGAAAAGAGAATTCAAAGAGAGCTGGGCATGGAGGCACACACCTTTAATCCCAGCACTCGGGAGGCAGAGGTAGGAGGATCATCATGAGTTCACGGCCACCCTGAGACTACATAGTGAATTCCATCCATCCAGGTCAGCCTGGGTTAGAGTGAGACCCTACCTCAAAAAAACAAACAAACAGAAAGTCTCTAAACCGTGAACTCTGAAAAGCTTTCCTGGGCTGCATTTCTTATCTGCTGTTTCTTAGTGAATGGTGAACCTTCAGGGTCTTCTCCGTGCTCTCTCTAATGGTGATTCTGGGGTACGCTGTTAACAGACAGCAGTTCTCAGTTGTCTCCAGGGCAGACAATTGTTGATCCTGTGGCAAGAGAAATGTGAGAGGTTGTTTTTCTGACCCCTGTCTTTCACTTACTGTATACGTCACTGAAGTAGAAAAGCCGGGAACTTACTGAGAAACCTCTGCACACTGTGCTGTGTCCTTCGGGCTGTAAGGCATTAGCAGCAAGTATGCACAGGAATGGAGATGATTTCCATGGGTGAAAATAGGAGTCTTTCCAATCTAGAATTCTGGAGGCAGGTAGTCTTAAAAGCTTCTTCTAACTCGAGCATGTGACCAACTCTTTTTTATTTTTTTATTTTTATTATTGACAACTTCTTTGTTTTTGAGGTAGGTTATCACTCTAGCTGAGGCTGAGTTGGAATTCACTATGTAGTCTCAGGGTGGCCTTCAACTCACAGCAATCCACCTACCTCTGCCTCCTGAGTGCTGGGATTAAAGGCGTGCGCCACCATGCCCGACAATTATTATTGACAACTTCTATAATTATAGACAATAAGCCATGATTGTTCCCTCCCTTCCCTCACTTTCCTCTTCACAATCCACTCTCCATTATTATCCCCTCCCTCTCTCAATCAAACTCTCTTTATTTTTATGTCATCCGCTTTTCCAACTGTTTTTTCTTTCAAGGTAGGGTCTCACTGTAGCAAAAGCTGACCTGGAATTCACTATGTAGTCTCAGGATGGCCTCGAATTTACAGCAATCCTCCTACCTGTGCTTCCTAAGTGCTGGGATTAAAGGCGTGCGCCACCATGCCTGGCCTTTTCCAACTTTTTATAGTTAATAGACTCTGTTACCATTTGGAAATGGGAAGCTTCAACTCTATTGCAGTCCCATTTAGTCAACAAAGGTGTTTTGGATCAAATTCTGTCCCTACCAGGAAGGTATGCTGGAGTATTGAGCTCTAAGACTGTATAATGTGGCCGTATTTGGGGATATGATCTTCATAGAAGTATTCAAGCTCAAGTGAGCTTTTAGGGGAGGTCCTAAACCAATGACTGATAGCCTTATAAAGAGGTGACATTTAGACACAGAGATGGACCCATGCGAGAGACTGCTATGTGAACATTCAGAGAGCAAAAGGATGTATGTCTAAAACTAGGGAACTCAGAGGTTTCCAGCAAACTAACAGACCCAAGGACAGAGGTATCAAGCAGTCTGTCACAGCCCTCACCAGGAGCCAGTCTGGCTGACACCTTCACCTTAGACTTCCTAGGACTCCAGGACCGTGAGACAGTACATTTCTGGTATGTAAGCAGTCTGGCTGGTGTCTGGTACTGTTATAGCAACCCTATTAAATGCATTCAATAGGCACATACACATTTTTTCTTGTTATTCCAATTGATCAATCCTGGGGCTGGAGAGATGACTTAGCAGTTTGGGTGCTTGCCTGCAAAGCCTAGGGACCCCAGTTCGATTCCCAAGCACCCACATAATCCAGATGCCTAGGGTAGTGCATGTGTTTGGAGTTTGTTTGCAGTGGCCAGAGGCCCTGACATGCCCATTCTCTCTCTCAAATAAATAAATAAAAATTAAACATAAAAAGTATTGATTGAGGGGCTGGAGGGATGGAAGGCTTAGCAGTTCAGGTTCTTGTCTGCAAAGCCAAAGGTCCCAGGTTCGACTCCTCAGAACCCATGTAAGCCAGATGTACAGGGTAATGCATGCTTGTGGAGTTCACTTGCAGTGGCTGAAGGCCCTGGCAGACCCATTCTCTCTCTCTCTCATCTGCCTCTTTCTCTCTCTCAAATAAATAAAGTAAATTTAAAAAAAATGATTGACCCTTTCTGAGGGCTTCTTTCAAACATAGAGCATAGAGTCTTCTCTATTCCTACCTGTGATCCATCCATCAGTCAACCAACTATCTCCAGATAGTTTCTTTTAAGGTATCATAATTCACTCAAGTCATGTAATAAATCCTTCAAAACAAGACTCTATCATCCTTACTCATTTGTTCTCCACTTCTCTCTAACTTGAAGCACGTGGCATGCATTACCAGCTAGCACAGCTGGGCAGAGGAACACGCTAATGTGTTTTGGAGTATTTTTCTTACATGAACCCAGTGTCAGCAATGATCTTCACTGGGACAAAGCCAGCCCACCACTCATTTTTGTAAACGAAGTTTTATTGGTACACCCCCCCCCCCATTCATTTATGTACTGGAAAGGCTGAATCATGCTACAAAGGCAGACTAGAAGCTGTGTCACGACTCACAAACCTAAGATGTTGTCTGTCTGGGCCAATGAGAAAGAGTCTGCACGATCCAAGTAAGGGGATGAAACTGAAGTGAGATTACACACTTGCCTGGCCTTGTGGATGAAAGGTCAGAAATAAGGCGGACTGCTGGGGCTGGGAAGACAGGCCAGCAGGCCATGGTGCCTGCAACGCAAGCTAAGGGTCTGAGAGGGCCTGAGGCCACAGCTGAATTTGAGTTTGATTCCCTAGCACCCATGGGAGCAGCGGCAGCTGGGAGTGGACACACACACCTGTAATCCCAGTCCTGAGGGAAGTGGGGACCAGAGAATCTCTGGTCCTCACTGGATAGCCAATTGTTGCACACGCGCGCGTGCACACACACACACACACATACACACACACACACACACTCTCTCTCTCTCTCTCTCTCTCCAGCCAGCAGCTAGCTCCTGGCTCAGGTTAAGTGACAGGGTCTGTTTCAGGGAATCAATTGGAAGAGTGATAGAGGAAGACAGCGGACATTCTCCTTTGGCCTGTGCAAGACCATGGGGCAAGTGAATCTGCACACACACATACGCACTCATGCCACCACCATATGTGCCATGGGCTATATACATACACATGCACGCCACCACCACATGGGTTACATACATACACAATAAACATTATTAAAAATAAAAGCTGACGGTGTCCGAGAATCACAGCGGAATACTTGAGGTTTGTGGAAGGCACTAGAATCTCACTTCACAGAGTTGGAGCTGACCGACGTCAGTTGTTGAGTACATGTAGCAATGTCCTGCAAGCAGGCAGAGCGTCCCGCGGCCAGGCCTGAGAGACAGCAGTCATTTTAAAATTTTTATTTTTTTATTTTATTTAATTGAGAGCGACAGACACAGAGAGAAAGACAGATAGAGGGGGAGAGAGAGAATGGGCGCGCCAGGGCTTCCAGCCTCTGCAAACGAACTCCAGACGCGTGCGCCCCCTTGTGCATCTGGCTAACGTGGGACCTGGGGAACCGAGCCTCGAACCGGGGTCCTTAGGCTTCACAGGCAAGCGCTTAACCGCTATGCCATCTCTCCAGCCCAGCAGTCATTTTAGAGACGCGTGCATTGACTTCTGTGTCCTGGCTCCGTGAGGGCTGTCTCCGTTTTTGTGCTAATTGTATTAGTATCCAGTTGCTTGTAACAATCACAGAATTAGTGATTTACAGTAGCACAGTTGACCCCAGGCTTCCGTAGGCTAGAAGGGCGCATTAAAATCCAGCTGGGCAGGATGTGTTCCTTTCCGAAGGCTCGAGGGGGAGTTGTGTTCTGCTCACGCTGCTCCTGACATTCAGGGGCTGGAGGTTCCTGCTCTGCTGCTGGCTGTCAGAGGGTCATTCCCAGCCAGACTTTGTAGCTTCCTTCCTCCATTTCAGCACCAGCCAGAGAAGAATCCCATCCTTGCCAGGCTTCTAAGTCTCTCTCTTCCTCTTCCACTGTTGGGTTGGACCACCTTAGTAATCCACCTAAATCCTTTTTTTTTTTTTTTTTTTGAGGCAAGCCCAACAGATTGGCCTTTTTCTTTTCTTTTCTTGCTTTCTTTCTTTTTTTTTTTTAATGTGAGAGAGTAAATGAGTGAGTGTGTGAGAGAGAGATAGAGAAAGAGAGAGAGAATTGGCTGGCCAGAGTTTCCAGCCACCACAATGGAACTCCAGATGCGTGCGCCCCCTTGTGGGCTTGTGCAACCTTGATCGTTTGCATCACTGTGCCTCTGGCTTATGTGGGACCTGGAGAGTTGAACATGAGGCTTTGTAGGCAAGCACCTTAACCATTAAGCCATCTCTCTAGCCCAAATCCCTCCTATTTTAACATAACCAATAGATAGATAGTCTTGCCTTTTGCATGTGAAGTAATGTAGGCACATGGGGCAATTGGGACGTGGATGGACATCTTTGGGAAAACTTCACAGTATTGCCTACTGAGTTCAGCAAAACATTACTTCTTCTTATAGTATAAGAATCAGTTCTGTTTATTTATTTCAACTTCTATGATAACGAGTATGTGTTTTCTAAATCAATTTTACTTGCAGTAGCTGTGACTTTCATCCTATATCCTTACCTTTACAGCACATTCTGATACATGTTCAGAGGAAACTGGGCATTATTATATATTACCTTCCCTTATACAAAAAATGCCAAGTTGTTTGTTACCCAAAGTAGAAATAGTTCACTGGTTGTTTTGCTTACTTATTTTTTTCTGCTTTTCCCCCCCACTCAGTTAATTGTTTTAAAGGCTTTAGAAAATTTAAACAAACTTAGAAAGCTTAAGCAATATTTTGAAATATGTTCTTACAGATTATTTTTATATAGATGAAAGAAAGTTTTCTTAAAACTGAGACTATAGAGAGCCAGGTGTGGTGGTACATACCTTTAATCCCAGCACTTGGAAGGCAGAGATAAGAGGATTGCCATAAGCTCGAGACCACACTCATTCACCACAGAGTGAATTCCAGGTCAACCTGGCCTAGAGTGAGACCCTACCTCAAAAAAAAAAAAAAAAAAAAAAACCAAAAAAACAAAAAGCTGAGCTATACAACTCATAGTACTTTGTAATACTCCTTTTCATTTTAGGCAAGTAAAGTATAATATATATTAATATAATATACTAATATAGTATATGTTATCTATATAGACAAACCATTTATATGCCTATATATTCAAATATATTATAAATTTAGTGGCTACCATTATGGAAATTATTACAATTCCTTTAGACAATTGGTGAGCATTTAGTTTACTCACAGCTTTCTATTTATAGGAACAATAAGCATTCTTTTGGGTACTTTTAACTATTTCCTTTGGAAAACTTCTCAATTATGAGGATAAGGATGATACTTTTTAAAACTTTTGAATGGATTGTAACTTGCTGCATTTTCATGAAAAATCCTTGACCTACCAATTTATAGCCATAGCCATGTGTCGGAGAATATGTACTTTGGTTGTTTTCACAGACAGACAGTGGAGCGCGTCACACTGCAGAATCAACTCCAGCAACTTCTAGAGGCTCAGAAATCAGAGGGCAAGTCACTCCCTTCTTCACCCAGGTAACTAGGGATGTTGGTGCAAGGGGCACTTAACTATTGCAAATTTTTAAACTTTCTTCTGGACTTCCTTTCAATACCCTTTAAGAAAATGCCAATAAAAATGTCCTCATAGAGAGAAACAAAACGCACATATCACAGTGAAAATGTCACTGGGGTGAGTGTCGCAAGACCTGAGCTAACCTTCAGGTATTCTAGTCCTTTGTTCCTCAACTACAAACAAGTGGCTTTTTCTTTCATGGCTTGAGCTATAAAATGAGAATAATGTCACGCAGGTTGATAAGATGGACATGGAATTGAGGAAATTCATGCAAAATTGGTGTGCAAGCAACAGAGCAGACAAATTTACTAGCCATATAGTACAGGCCATGCTATACTTTGGCCACAGGTGCTAGAATTGAGTATTTATGAATTGCTTTGAAAAGATAATAAGCATTTTGACTGGGGAAATGGCTGAGTGGTTAAGGCATTTTCCTGTGAAACCTAAGGACCCTGGTTCGACTCCTCAGGATCCACATTAGTCAGGTGCACAAAGGGGTGCATGCGTCTGGAGTTTGTCTGCAGTGGCTAGAGGTCCTGGTGTGCCCGCTCTCTCTTTCTCTCTATCTGTATGTCTCTCTCACACACACACATAAATAAATAAAATAAAAGGCAATAAGCATTTATTCTTAATTCCAGTTTTACATTTCATAAATTATTAGTAATATTACAGGCAGGGAGGAACTTGTGACAGTTAGAGAAACCTTCTTACCTGTCCTTCAATCTCCTTTCAGTTCACCCTCCTCACCAGCTTCCAGGAAGTCCCAATGGAAAATTCCAGATGCAGATGATGAGACCACAGCCAAAAGCAAGCCAGTGGTCCAAGAGGGGATCCAGATTCTCCGAAGCCTGTCAGCACCGGGCCGGGCAAGGGCCAAAGCAAAGGATGAGGATTCTGATAAAATCCTACGCCAGCTACTGGGAAAAGAAATCTCTGAGAATGTCTGCACCCAGGAAAAGCTGTCCCTGGAATTTCAGGATGCTCAGGCATGCTCTAGAAATTTGAAGAAAGTCCCTCTGGAGAAGCGGGAGCTGAAGCTGGCCAGGCTGCGGCAGCTGATGCAGAGGTCGCTGAGCGAGTCGGACACCGACTCCACCACCTCCGAGGACTCCAAGAACACGCCGGTGAGGAGGGCGGACAGGCCCCGGCCGCAGCCCATCGTGGAGAGCGCGGAGAGCGGGGACGGCGCCGAGAGCTTGCACCTGATGATCAAGAAGCACTCCCTGGCCTCGGGGCGCAGGTTTCCTCCCTTCAGTGCCAAAGCCTCCAAATCCTTGGGTGAGCACAGCCCGTCTCCAACCTCGGAGAGTAGCGAGCCGGACTTGGATGCCCAGGGCCCAGGCTCGGGGGGCACTCCTCCAAGCCAGCCCGCTGCAGACCCCAATCCGGACGGCACTGCTGCCCAGAAAGTGGCCACCAGTCCCAAGAGCGCCCTCAAGTCTCCATCATCCAAGCGCCGGACGTCTCAGAACTCCAAACTCAGAGTCACCTTTGAGGAACCCGTGGTGCAGATGGAGCAAACGAGCCTCGAGCTAGGCGGGGACAAGGACAAGGACAGGAACAAGAGCCTGCCGCGGAGCTCGGCGGCCAGTGAGCCCGTGGAGCCGCTGAAAAAGCCTTTTGGAACTTTTCGCTCCATCATGGAGACCCTGAGTGGTAACCAGAACAATAGTAACAACTGCCAAGCCGCCCACCAGCTGAGGACCTCCACCCTGCCCTTGACCTCGCTTGGACGGAAGATGCCAGACGCCAAGGGGAACCCCATGAGCTCTGCCAGCAAAGGAAAGAACAAGGCGGTGCGTGCTGTCTGTGCGGTCCGGTGACACCCTCTCGTAATCCCATTGTTCCTAGTGCTACGCACAGCCCCAAATTCAAAAGTTCATGTTCCTGACGAAACATGCCATGTTAGAACACATGCCTGTTGCTTTAGAAAACATATCTGAGAGGTACAGGTTGGGGAGTCACACAGGCTAAGGTCTGATCCCTCACTTTCCCTGCATGTCTTGATCCGCAGGAGTTTGGACTCCTAGACGGAGAGACCCTTCTCTAAGATGAAGCCACCAGTCAGTGCAAAGTCAGGTCCTTCCTTGACACTGATTTTCGCCTCAGGAAGAGTTTGTTCTCTTCACTTGACTGTAAACTCTCAAGCCCGATTTAAAAAGCACGTAAATAATAGCTTTTAGCCACTCAACTTGGATGACCTTTGAAACAAATACCTCATGGGAATTTCACGTGGCATGTTACCACATAGACCTCCAGCAGTTGAATGCAGGCTGCAGACCTCATGCCAGGACACGGGACACTGTAGAGGTCACGAACTACATGTTATAGTTGCATTTACTAGAACCCATGAGCTGTCATCTGTGACTTGCATCTAGTGAATAACAGATCTATTTTTTGTTTTGAGGCAAGCCCAACAGACTGGCCTTTGGTTTTTTATGTGAGAGAGCGAGCAAAGAAAGACAGAGAAAGGGGTAGAATTGGTGCGACAGGGCTTACAGCCATTGCCTTGAGCTCCAGACATGCGCACCACCTTGTTAGCCTATGTGACCGTGCGCGTTTGCCTCACCTTTTACGTCTGGCATAAATGGGACCTGGAGAGTAGAACATGAGTCCTTGGGCTTTGCAGTCAAGCACCTTAACCACTAAGCCATCTCTCCAGCCCATGAGCATCTTTTTAGACACTGTTTTCTGCATGCTCTGTGCTTACCATGCCACCAAAATAGAAGAGCAGCCAAAATATGAAACTTGCTGTAGAAGGAATTACTCACCCACCATTCCATCTACTAAGCTTCCCGGTGGACTGTCCAGAGCTCCATAATAGATTATTTGCTACAGTGTTAAAATCCTGTTCACCTTCTTCCTATGGAACCAAGACAGGTCTTAATTAGTATTTATCACCAGTTTTTAAACGATCCATTAATCTCCTCTGTGTTATAAGGGACTTGAGCATGTATTTGCTTCATATTCAAAAAAAGGTGCACACGTTTTGTTAAATATGTCAAAAGCTGAAGTGTTTTCAAATAACTCACTCCCTGGATCCGTAATAGAAAAGTCACCTCCCCATTTTCCTGTACCTCAGGCACCCCAGCTCCTGACCACTAACCCGTACCTCAGGCACCCCAGCTCCTGACCACTAACCCGCCTCCTCCGCGCCTCACCGGGGCTTGTGCATGAGCTGAGCTTCCTGCATGTTTTCAGACAACTTTCCGTTGCCCTTCCCAGGACACGTACAGCAGCTGCACCAGTCTTTCCTCTAACCCGCTGGTCGAGGAGCTTCTGCGTAACCCCGCACGGTACGTGGCACCGGCCTGCTGTGCTGCTGGCCTGGCCTGGGCTGAGGCTGCATGAGTTTCCAGTTCTGGGCACATTTCATCGGTGTTAATGCCAAGGAAGAACAAAACTGCATCTCTTCTCCCAAATAGGAGTGGGCACAGAGGTCACCAGGCTTGGGAAGTAGCTAGTCTCCATGGCGGGGGCTTTAGTCTGTCATGGGTCAGAAGAATCCCTTCATTTGCAGACTCCCTGCATCTCAGTTGACCCTGGCTTTCCGTCTCTAATGAGTCAAGTTGCAAGTAAGAACTGACATTAGCTTTCCTGTCGTGCGTGGGTGGAAGGAGCCGGGACGGAGCTGGGCTTTTCAGTTCTGGTGGTAGACTGAACGTGCTTTCGTTGCCACTCTGCTGACCCCGGGAGGGCCAAGGCCATGCCATGCCAAAACTTGTCTAGCTTAGCATCGTGAACCATCGTTCCGATCCAGAAGCCAATCTGATGATGCCTACCAATAAAACAAGCGTCTTACTCAAACAAAATGTTCGCAAGTCCAAAAGCATGGGCTGTATATGTATATGTACATGGAAGCCAGCCCAGCCCCAGTGAGTGGGGCTCCTCCTTGGGCAAAGGCCTTCTGCATGCCAGGGTTTGTCCTGTGCTGGCAACGTGCGCAACTTCCTGAACAGACAGGAAGTGGGCGAGTCAAGGGGAAAATAGCCCAAGAGGAGTTAATGTGCTCACTGCCTCTTGACTGGTTTATTTGAGAACAGTTTAGCCCCAAAAAAGCCATTTTAAGAGGAAACTATTGCTTTTAAATTGTTTCAGTAATTGAAAAATCATGACATGTTACTCAGCATTGTTCCAAAATCCTCCAAAGAACGTGTGTGTTGTACATATGAACTTTAGTTTAAAACACTAAAGTGCAAGAAAGTCTCTTTCCTCTCCTGCCCCCACTAAATCATACTTAACCCACTCTGTCTATATCCAGGATGGAGGAAAGCTAAATCTGCTGTATTAGGGGTAGCATCTAGAAGTTTCATTAGCTCAGTGCATTGAAGGAAGATCCTCAGAGCTTTAATATTTTCTAGTCACCACTAGTCTTGCTGGAGTCCAGCCAAAGACCAGCGGCTTGAAGGCCCGTGTGTGGACAGCTTTCTGCCATCTTGAGGCAAAGGCTCCTGGCCCGTGCTGAGAGCCCAGAGCCTAGGCAGGGAAGGCGATAGGAAGAAATCCTGTTTGCCCTTCCGGACATTTCTCTCAGCCTGCTTACCTAGTCTTATAGCCTTTCCTTTCCCTGTCTTTGGTTGCATGCACAGTCTTCTTGGTGTCTGGAAAATTCTGCTTTTGTCCCACAGGCAAAGAAGCACAAAGACTTGGCAAAGTCCCTGGGAGCAGGAGAAAAAATGCCTCTTATTTCTTCCAGGCTTTATAGCAACTGGGAATAAGATAATTTGTATCATGACAGATTCTCCTGCCAGAAATAGTCCATCTCCTCTTTCTACAAGCAAAGGAACAAAGCTAAGCATTTTGCTGTAATAGGATTACAAAACTTAGAGCACTAAACAAGGTGATGGGGCCACTCAGATATCTGACACTCAATTACCACTTTTCCAGTCAGCTTAAGGAGCAGTCCTTCTGAAGATTCCAATGTAAACCCAATAAATCCACTGGCTTTGTATATTAACAAAGTTTGGTTACAACATTGGATATCTAGAAATTCCAAAATAGAAGTAATCAAGCTATTGACAATTACTTTCCCTCAGTATTGTATAAATTAAACTATATTTTATCATGCTTTTAGTTTGACATGTGTTTCCATAAAATGTAGAGTTTTCTGATTGGAGGGAAAAGATTCTTTTGATTCACTCTGAAACATACACACACACGCACGCATGCACACACACACATACACATAAACACACACACGCATACACATGTGACAATCCTGGCCTGCTTGTTACATAGATCAGGGATTATACTTTCTATTTGAAATCAGGATTCCTCAGAGAAATTAACACTAGAGTGAAGTATGGGATGAAAAATGACACCTAATTAACTCTTATTCCTGTTACATCTTACCTATGGGACCTACATACAAGCATTCATCCACCAGCCATATCTTCAGAGCTCAAACAAAGAAGTTACTTGATGACCAGGTGGCCTTGGGTTAGCAGAGGACTTCCCAGTCTGGGTGGAAGGTGGGGACCAAAGCCACTGTGCTGAATCTCCTTCTCAGAAGAGCCTGTGACAGCATCCGTCAGTTCCAGGATCCACTGGCATCACATTTTAGCTTATAAACTTTCATTTTTCCTGGTAAAGAAAAAAAAAACAATAAATGTAACACTTTAGAGAATGTCAGCTCTGTTAAGGGGATTCTGTGGGCTATTTATTTGTCTAAATTGGTCACAGATTGATAGCAAGGAACCTGAATTTCTTTTCAATGCCCTTTGAAATGAGATTTGACCTTATTGCTTTTGCAGCCTCTCCAGTACATTTTAGCTACAGGAGACAGCCATTTATAACAAACATGTTTTTCTTAAAAAGAATAAGTTGATTTTGAGTTATTACAACTCCAAGGAAACGTTTGCAGTTACTGGACTTCAAATGCCCATGAAGCATTCACTTCTCAGTGTTTAAGTCTGTCTGAGATCCGTAACACATGACATGAGCTTGATTCCAGTTGGGCGCAGCTGCCAGGGTGGTAGCCCTGGCAACCTCCACTAACATCCCCCCTGGCCATGTGGAACTACTGCCCTTGGGGCAAGCTTCGGAAACACCTGATCCTCATACCAGAATTCCAGGAGACTCCCTAAAAAGACATTAAGCAATAAATACCACTCGTGTGGGTTTTACTGCCAGTGAATTAGCCACACTGGGAATTTTATCTGCAGCCAAAGAGCTAATATCAGGTATTTTGCATAGATTTCAAGATTGTTCAGCAGCTCCTTCATAGCGGATGATGGTGATGTGATTGATGCCAACTATGGCATTGGTCATCTGCTTCCTGTGTTCCATAGAGAACACAAAGGAGAGACCTTCCCTGGAAGCCAACACCATCTCAACAGGACCCATTCTCTCAGCATGCCTTCCTCATCTAATAGTAGTCAGAACACTCGAGAACAAACAAGTCCTTGCTCATCTCCTTCCTCTTCACCTCACTCCTGAGAGGTCTGGTTAGGAGTTGTGTGAGCCCAGAGAGAGTGCATGGCCTCCAGTGTCATACCTATAGTACCTGCCTGCCCTGCTGGGGACGTCTTTGTATATTAAGACAGTACAGCATATCTACCAACTCCTTAAAGATTGGAATTTAAGACATTATTTTATTATGTACTTGAGAGAGGCAGAGCGAGAAAGAGAATTGGCACACCAGGGCTTCCTGCCACTGAAAACAAACCACAGATGCATGTGACCTTTTGTATGTCTTGCTTCACGTGGGCCTTGGGGAATCAAACCCAGGACAACAGGCTTTGCAAACCAAGTGCCTTTAACTGCTAAGCCATCTCTCTAGCCCAAAGATTGGGATTTCAAAGAACTGGTAGGTTGAGAGCAGCCCAAGTAGATATTTTTCTCTGGACCACATCCCTGGATTGTGAAACCATTCTTTTCCCTGTGTTTGTCGATAAGGCAAGGTCCCTGACCCCAACAAGACCTCAAAGAAGGACACGCCTCAAGCAGAAGAAGCTTCGTGAAGGGTGTGGGAGCTTCATGAGGACAGTGACCCTTTACGGCACCACTGCGCCCCATTTGTGCCCAGTGTCTGGTGTGGGTGCCTGGCATATGGAAAAGACTTCACAGATATTTTTGAGAGAAACAGAGCATGACAGAGGAAAATAGCATAAAAAAAGTAATGTGGTTTTTCTTTGCAAATCATTAGCGGGAAAACAAACAAACAAACAAAACCCCCTTAGCCTATCAACCTACCAGAAAAAAAAAGAAAAATGCTATCCTTCATTAATTTTGGGGGGGCCCTGAGACTCAGTTTCTTGGCAGTGTCTCAGGCTGTGTACTGAGAGCACACACTTTCATACTTTGAACCAGAATCCCATGTTTTAGTAGATAAAATGCACAGCTGTAAGGGATCTTCCTGTGAGGTTACCGAGGGAGGTAGGTGGTGAGCTGTGGACCATTGCTTGCTGAGCCTGTGAGGGGCTGGCTCTTGTGCCATGGGCCGTGGAAGTCCCCACTCGGTGCCGGGAGGTCTCCGTGTGTTAGATTCCCTGGAAACTGTTACTTAAACTTCAGCCTTTTCTGCTTTCCAGTCTTGGTCACTCAGAATGTGATGTCATATCCCAAAGTGAAATCAGGGAACAGTCAGTTATCAGAATAATTCATGCCAGCATTATCCACCATTGATCTTGTGAATTCTGTAATTGCACGCTCACCACTGAGCCGTCTCTCCAACCCCCTAATTTAACTCGTTTGTTCTTTATTTCTTTGGCAAATTTATCTGACTGTAATCTGACTGAAGGGTTCAGGGAGGCTAAATTATTCTCACATCGTTCAGATGAACGTCTCACCCTAACATTTTGCTTGGTTTTGGACAGTTCTCTCTAATCTGTCCAGCAGACAGAGGATTCTTTAGGTTGGGGGGGGTGAACCTAGCACCCCCTTTATTTAAGCAGAAATGTGCCATCAAATTCTGAACTATATTATCTTTATAGTGCAACCTAGACATTCTCTTCTTTTATATTTTTTAAATGCCTTTAATTCCCATACTTATTTATCCTGTATAACTTATTTATTTATTTATTTAACAGAGAAAGAGGGAGAGAGAGAGAGAATGGGTGCACCAGGGCCTCCAGCCACTGAAAATGAACTCCAGACACGTGCGCCCCCTTGTGCATCTGGCTAACGTGGGTCCTGGGGAATTGAACCTAGGTCCTTTGGCTTGGCAGACAAAATACCTTAACTGCTAAGCCATCCCTCCAGCCTGTCTCGCTTTTACTGTGTGTGCGCGCACATCATGCACGCACATGCAGAAGCCAAAGGATAATGTACAGTGCCCTCCTCTTGTTCTCATGACATTCCTTCAGATGAGTCTCCCTCTGAAACTGAAGCTCCCCATTTTGTGGGGAGACTAGCTCACCAGTGAGCCCCAGTGATTCTAATCTCTCTGCTCCCCTCAGCACTGGGGTCACAGGCACGGCCACCCCCGGCTTTTTATGTAGTTCTGGGAATCCAACTCAGGTCCCTTGCTTGCTTGGCAAGCACACTCACCGCTGAGCTGTCTCTCCAACCCCCTAATTTAACGCGTTTGTTCTTTATTTCTTTGGCAAATTTATATAAATACATATGAGTGCGAGCAGTCTGACCAAAGCTGGCTGTCTCCTGTCGCAATCCGCCCCATTCACTGTGCGCCATCCACTTGCTTCGCTTACAGGTTTCTTTCAATATTCTTGATTTTTAAAAATAACTTGTTCGCAAAGCTTTTCATTCTTAGCTATTGCTCCCATTGTCAATTGGCATCCTACCGTAGGCAGTAGAAGTGGTTCCTGAATGCATGGCTTCATTTCCTCTCACTCCCAGCATGTGCGTCTGTTGAGAAGCCCCGTTCCTCTCGGGTCACTGTTGCTTTGGAACGCCTGTGAATTCTTTACCCTCCCTCTCTGACTCCTTGATGCTTTGCTGTGCTCTGGGCACTGAGTGGATGCATTCCCTCTGGAAACCTTCAATCTCTGATGTGTCATATAATTTCCTTAAAAAATTTCTTTCTTCTAATTTCCTTTTAATTTCTGTAAGTTCTGTCATTCTAATGTTGGATGTAAGTCTTACCCTCAGTTTTGCTTTTTAACTTAAATATTCACTCTAGCTCTGCCTGCCCTTGCTTCATTCTGCATTCCAGGATACTTTCTGAAATATACATCTGGATATTTATATACATTTACTTACATCTTGCTCTTCATCAGTTCTACAATACTGGTGCTTTCAATAGCACTTTGCTCATTCTTTCTCTTGTAGCATGACACACACAAACCTTATATCAGCTTTGTAAGATTAAAAAGTATATTCTTTTTATGCTAAAGATGACATATTATTTACCATAGAGTTTTCCTTCTATGCTTCTAACAGGTGGGCAGTCTTTATACATGAGTATAAAGAGAGCTCCTTTATTCTTTTGCATAATTACTGTCATCTTTCAAAACACATACTTCATGGGCTGGAGAGATGGCTTAGCGATTAAGCGCTTGCCTGTGAAGCCTAAGGACCCCGGTTCGAGGCTCGGTTCCCCAGGTCCCACATTAGCCAGATGCACAAGGGGGCGCACGTGTCTGGAGTTCGTTCACAGAGGCTGGAAGCCCTGGCGTGCCCATTCTTTCTGTCTGCCTCTATCTGTCTTTCTCTCTGTGTCTGTCGCTCTCAAATAAATAAATTAAAAAAAAAAAGAAAAAAACACATACTTCTTGCTTCTTGAAGTGTGAACCTGTCTGCTGGGTTCCTGATTAGAGACCCAGGATTCTGCTCCTTCCTCTGTTTAATCAATTCCAAATGTCCTTTGACGAGCCTACTTCTGAACTATCTATCATTGGCATTTTAAAAATTTTATTTGAGAGAGAATTGGCACACCAGGGCCTCAGCCACTGCAATTGAATGCCAGACACTTGTGCCACTTAGTGGGCATGTGAGACCTTGAGCTTGCTGTACCTTTTTGCGTCTGACTAACGTGGGATCTGGAGTGAAAAATGGGTCCTTAGGCTTGTCAGGCGAGCACTTAACTGCTAAGTCATCTCTCCAGCCCCTGCCCTCAGCACTTTATCCAGCACTCCCTCTCCATTTACCTTGCTTGCATGGGCTTGTGCCCCTGGTGTTTTATTTGCTTATTTGGCTGTTACCCCACAGGCAAGGATGCACCTGCATCCGCTTCATTAAGTGTAGCTGCAGATCCTAAAACACATTCTGATCACTGATCATTTGGGTTTTACATCTGATTCATCCTTTTCACTTTCTTGCCTACTGACCAATGTCAATGTTTTATTTAGAACCAGGCCTCCAGGCTTTGCAGGCAAGGTCTTTGAACTGCTGAGCCATCTTCCCAGCTCAAAATTTCAGATTTTGACCAAATATGTACTATAATACTTAGGAGTGTATTCATCCTTTTTGTACATTATTACAAACCACAAGGGACTGGATAACTTTACAGAGAAATGACATTGTGTTTTAATCTGTCAACGTTGTAGGTATTTTCTTAAAAAAAAATCTTTTTTGATTCTTCAAGGTAGGGTCTCAGGGTGGCCTTGAGCTCGTGGCAGTCCTCCTGCCTCTGCCTCCTGAGTGATGGGATCAAAGGCATGCATTACCACACCCAGAAAAATTTTTAATATTTATTTATTTTTTATAAAAAGATTGTGCTCTTGGAGCTCCTTGTATTTCTGCTCCAATTCTGCTGAAGGTGTTCTTCAGTGGGGCTACTGGTGTTCATTATGGGGACCGAGAGGCCTCAAATTCCTACCTTACCCGCCAAGGCTCAGGACCATTGCAGAATAGGTGGTGGAGAGATTGTAAAAAGTTTATTTTGATTGTGTTTATAGATATCCAAGGTCTAGGGGCCACATCTGGTAATGATTGTGCTGCTGGCAGTGTCCAAGGTGATGGTACACAGCACCATGCACTGAGAGGCAAGGAGCATGCATGTGTGTGTCTCCTTTCTTTCTCTCCTCTCCTCTCCTCTCCTCTCCTCTCCTCTCCTCTCCTCTCCTCTCCTCTCCTCTCCTCTCCTCTCCTCTCCTCTCCTCTCCTCTCCTCTCCTCTCCTCTCCTCTCCTTCCTCTTCCTTTCCCAGTACTGGGTATTGAACCCAGGGCCTCATGAATACTAGACAAGTAGTCTACCTCTGAGCTACATCTGTACCTAGCTCCTCTTTTTCTTATAAAGCCACAAGTGTTCAATCATAGGGCTCTATTCTGATGACCTCTCAAAGGCTCCATGATTAAGTTTTTACCTTTTAATTTCTCACAGTGGAGATTAAACTTCCACACATGAACCTCACTCAGACCAAACAGAAGCCATAACCATGAGCAAGCACGATTTAAAAGTTGTAGATGTTCTCCTGCATCCTGGTGTGCCATCATTACAGGAACCAGTTTCATTTTGTCTTGTGTGGCCACAGTGAGGAATTTAATAATATGTGGGTTAACCCACATGCAGCAGCTAGCTCCTCTTTGGAAGCTTTTATATCCCACTCATATCATGAAAATGAACGTATCTTATCCAGAGGACAGTTCATTGCCAAAGAATGTCTGATTTAATACATGAGGTAGACTAGTTGTCTAGTATTCATGAGGCCCTGGGTTCAATACCCCTGGGCTGGAGAGATTGCTCAGTGGTTAAATGTGCTCGCTTGCAAAGTCTGCTGGCCCAGGTTCCATTCCCCAGTACCCACATAAGGCCAGATGCACACAGTGGTGCATGTGTCTGGAGCTTGTTTGCAATAGCAGGAGGCCCTGATGTGTCCATATCTCCCTCTTTCTCTCAACCTCTTTTTTCTCTGCCTCTCACTCTCATAAATAGTAATAATACTTTTAACAAGTACAATAACTAGCCTTTTAGTATGAACTATCCTTCAATATGGTTTGGGAATGGACCATTTCCATGTTTGGTGAGCTGCTTAGTGGCATTGTCTTATAACTTGACCATAGTTTTATCTAATTTTGGCCTGTGGTTTCTCTTCCACTTAGGCATAACGACATCAGTAGAAGGACAAAGAAATCCGACAGCACAAAGCACGTTGCTGAGCCAGAGTCGAAAGAACTCTTCTTGTAAGTCTCTTGGGGATTGTCCTCGCTGATGCCCTTTGGACGCCCTTGGAAGTGACTGGACTGTCCCTGTGGGCACAGCGCCACAAACGTGGTGCCTCACCAGCAAAAGACTGATCAGGATGCCTTAACTTTAAAAGACAAGACTCTAGGAGACACATTTTGGGTGATAATTGTATATATTACTTGATTTTTAAAAATATGCAGTTTGGAAGCATGATTGGGCAAATGTCTGTTTTTAGCGTGGGGTTGATGATTCGTCCTTTTTTCAGTACTCTGGCCAAGCCTCTGACCCCACGGGTATTTTGACGGTTGCATGAGTGTTTGCTAGTGTTAATTGAACTGTCCTGTCCCCACAACATGGGCAGCATTGGCTCAGCTCTTCAGCGAGACCAGGTCAACAGTATTATTCTCGGTCAAGAGAGTTTTTTTTGTTTTTTTTTTCTGTCATTTCTACTTTTTTTTATATAAAGGAAATAAAATATTAACAGCCACCCATGAGCTCTGTGCATCTGCTTTCTAATAAATTTGTGTTGTTCTGATTTCTAAAGGGCTTTGAAAGTATTGGGATTGCCGATATTTATGTCTAGAACATGGCGCTCCCCTGACTCCCTCAGGGGTCAAATAAAACAGTCTACAGTTCATGAAGTACTCAGGGGGCAGACCAGGACACGGAGTGAGATAACCCTGTGGCCTTCTCAAATCTCACCATTGGCATGGGAAAACAGTAATGACAGCTGGGGATTCAGTCCCTCCTTGGGTCACCGTTTTCTGCCCCTGACACATTATGGGACGTGTGTAACCCCTTAGGAGACAGTATGGAGCCCAAGCTCATGACGGCCTTATTGCTGACACAGCTTTTCCAGTCTGTAAGCGGTAAGTTATGCAAAGTCCCATCTTGTCATATAAAAAGCCATGTCTGTTGAAACTTTACGAGTTTCATTTTGAAGGCACTGGTGTGGCCCATAAGAGGCCAGTCAGGGTCTGGTTTAGGGGCAGAATGTGTATTTGCCAGTGGAACAAGTACATGTGCTGTTTACTTATTACCACTTGATGCCCTGGGCACAGAGCAGGCCATGACTGAATCTAGAGGTTATCTGACATGTTTGGGTCAACTTTCGAGCACTGCAGAGAGGTACAGAAGGAGGATTTAATACTCGAATGTCGTGTGTGCCAGGCAGTGTGTGATGGGGTCGTTGCTCTCATTTACACACTGGAAAACAAGCAGGGTGACGTGACTTGCCAATAGCAGAGCTAGTTCCATCCCCACAGCATTCGGTCAGTCCCATTACTATGCTGTGTTCCTGGGACGATGCCACTGGACAGCTAGTAGTCAAGAAGCATGAGTGCAGGCGTGGAGAGATGGCTTGGTGGTTAAGGCATTTGCCTGAACAGCTAAAGGACCCAGGTTCGATTCCTCAGGACCTACATTAGCCAGATGCACAAGGGAGCGCATGTGTCTGGAGTCCATTTGCTGGGGCTGGAGGCCCTGGCACTCCCATTCTTTCTCTCTCTCTGCCTCCCCCCACCCATCAAATAAGTAAAAATAAAATAACTTTTTAAAAAGCAGCATTAGTGCAGCTGGCCTCCTGGGCAGTTCTATAGTCTTGCACAGGGGACATTGCCTCCTTGAAAAATTTGGAAAAGGGTTAGCTCAAGCTATATACATGTCTATGAAGAAAAGGCCTTCCAACTTACAGAGCCACACCTATGAATGTCAGCCAGTTCTGTCCTCACTGAGTCCTGTGACTTGCTGTTACTAGTCTGGTGTCACTTCTCACCCCGTCTTATACTCAAATGCAAGGCCCTGTGTCCAACTGTGACCCTTGGCCACTCTGCCCTCTTTGGTTGCTTCACATTTCACTGTTACTACCAGAAGATACATCACAAGGCCACAGGAGAACAGACTCATGTTTTTACCTGGTACAGAGGAGCTGGCAAGAGTCATGCAATGAGGCAATCTATGGTACTTGGGCCCAAAGATGGCCAAGGGAAGGGGTTCTAGAGCATGATCTCTCTGTCCCCCAGAGCTCTCTCTCTTGTTCTGACCTTTTTAAAGGTGAAAGATGAAGGGCACGGGCTTTCTACAGATGTTTATAGCAAGACAGACAGACAGACCAATTAATCATAGCAAAGAAAATTTCAAGAGATTAAAAGAAGAAATTAGGGCTGGAGAGATGGCTTCATGGTTAAGCGCTTGCCTGTGAAGCCCAAGAACCCTGGTTTGAAGCTCGATTCCCTAGGACCCGTGTAAGCCAGATGCACAAGGTGGTGCATGCATCTGGAGTTCGTTTGCAGTGGCTGGGGGCCCTGGCGTGCCCATTCTCTCTCTATCTGCTTCTTTCTCTCTCTGTCACTCTCAAATAAATTAATAAAAATAAACAAAAAATTCAAAAGAAAAAAGAAATTACTTTTACCTGGAACAACTGGCAATTCAACCCTTTAGTAGAAGTAATGAAGGACTCAGGAACAAGATGGACGCCATGACAGGCTTCAGAGTTCTCAGTAGGCCTAAGTTTCTGTTTCTCGGCAAAGTCTAAGTTTTTATCTTCCAGTAAGAGTGGGTTTAACAGTTACTGGAAACTGCTTACGCCATACATTCCTGTAGTCATAGATAAGTTCAATTCCCCTAGCCCCAGCCTGCCAACTTTGCCTGCCAAAATCCTGAGCCAACCAGAGGAGTATACTGTTTAAATCAACCAATCATGTCCCCATCCCCTTCTTCCATGTTCAAATCCCTATGAAAACCCTACCCTCCCACTACTCAGGGCTCTTGTATGGATCCACTGCGTTGGTGAAGTCAAGAGACCGAGGGCTGGAGAGATGGCTTAGCGGTTAAGCGCTTGCCTGTGAAGCCTAAGGACCCCGGTTCGAGGCTCGGTTCCCCAGGTCCCACGTTAGCCAGATGCACAAGGGGGCGCACGCGTCTGGAGTTCGTTTGCAGAGGCTGGAAGCCCTGGCGCGCCCATTCTCTCTCTCTCCCTCTGTCTTTCTCTCTATGTCTGTCGCTCTCAAATAAATAAATAAATAAATAAAAATTAAAAAAAAAACATTAAAAAAAAAAGGGAGACCGAGCTTAAGCCGGAAATAAAGCTCCTTGCCCTTGCGTACGTGTTTGGTTCTCCTTGGTGGCCACTGGGGGTGCCGAGAACTGGGCCTAACAGTAACATTTTTGATCCCCCTGTACAGGCAAGCACAGAATGGCATGGGTGAAACTGGAAAGATGAGTAGATTCTCATCAGCTGGGCTGTAAGGTAGCACTTTCCACATTCAATGTGTCTCTGACGGGACCCTGCAAAAGGCCTGTCCTCAGGTCCTGTCCAGGTTCGTTTTGAAATGGATACAATAAAGTGACTTGAAATTGGTAGAGATATGTTTCCTTTGCCACAACAGTTTTGAACACAATTTTGATGAAATGAAACCATGAACTTATTTTTCCATAGGAACAGAGACACATTTGCATGCTCAAGAGAGACCGAGGGGCCGGCTGCTGCAGGGTGGGAAGGTGGCTTCGTGGTAAAACATAGTCACAGCGTCTGACGGCATCTGGTACGGACTGGCCTCTTTCATGACTCTAGTGGGACTTACATTGCCAACTTCAACATATCAAATGCAGAATGCTTCTCAGAAAAGAAGAGAAGACACTAAGCTGTCACAACTGCGAATGGATCGAATTCTGATTGTTCGCCCACTCCAAACAGCATCAAGACTTCAACCCTAGTGAGAAAGCTCTGATGCTCGCTGTGGCTTTGAGAGTGGGGACGAGAGCTTCAAGATATCTCCAAATATGATTTTCATTCATTTATATTTTTGTGGTGATGGGGATGGAACTCAGGGCCTCGCCCACACTAAATAAGTGCTCTGCCACAGAATGCACCCCCCCCGTGCAATATTATGAGGATATTTTTCCTTCATGCCAGGCATGGTGGCACATGTCTATAATCCCAGGACCCAAAGGCTAAGGCAGTGTGATCACATGTTCAAAGCCACATAGTAAAATCTTATTTAAAAAAAAAATTATAGGGGCTGAATAGATGTCTCAGCACTTGCCTGCAAAGCCTAAGGACCCAGTTCAATTCTTCAGTACCATATAAAGCCAGGTACACTAGGTCCTGCATGTATCTGGAATTTTTTGCAGTGGCTAGAGGTCCTGGAACATCCATTGTCTGTCTGTCTGTCTCTCTCTCTATCTCAAATAAATAAATAAAATATTTTAAAAAATGGGCTGGAAGATTGCGCCATGGTTAAGGTGCCGGCCTTCAGAGCCTAAAGGTCAGATTCTCCAGGACCCTATACAGCCAGATGCACAGGGTAGCTCATACATCTGGAGCTCATTTGCAGAGACCGGAAGCCCTGGCTCACCCATTCTCTGTCTCTCTTATCTCTCTCTCTCTCTGCATGAAAATAAATTAATTAATATTTTACAAAAGAAAAACACACAGGCAAGAGAATGATTAGTGTTAACAGCATGATGATACATGGCAGAGGAACGAACTGCAGAATCAATATTTACTCCCTCCAAGCCCTTTAATTCAGGATGGGTCAAATGCTTGTCCTCTGTGTCCTCCTACATGCTTGTGTGAAGTTGAAAAAGCCAAGTAGAATGAAGAATTCTTGCAACAGAGTCAGTGCCCTTTTCCCCCATGAAGCTGAACTTCACTGTGGGCTTCCCACAACACCCACATGCTGAGAGCCTGCCTTCATGCCCTACGATAATGCTGGTTCCTAGCGCCCGCTGAAAACACAACTTTACTGATCTCAACAGCATCTCCACATCACCTCACTGGTGGTTCGGGAATACTGATACTGTTTTTCAATGCCTTATGCCCTTTTCTTCTCATCTCATTTTCTTCCAGCTCCTCTTTGCCTTCCTTTTTTCTCATTTTCTTTTCTCCCTGATTTTTTTTTCTTTTTTTATTCTGTCTGCCCTATTCACAAGATCTCAAAACGCTATCTATAAAATCTTCTTTGAGGGCTGGGGAGATGGCTTAGCAATTAAGGTACTTGCCTTTGAAGGATAAGGACCCAGGTTCCATTTCCCAGAAACCACATGAGCCAGATGCTCATGGTGGTGCATGCCTTACATTGGCTAGAGGTCCTGCTGTGCCCATTCTCTCTCTCTCCCCCTCCCTTATCTTCTTCTTTTAATAAATAAATAAATAAATAAATAAGTGATTTAAAATTTTCTTTGAAAGAAGTCAGCAAAGGGATTACAAATTGAACTATGTTAGACCCAGCTTTATTATGAAAAGTAAGTCTTCTCTCACTTGTCAAGAATGTAAGTAGGGGCTAAAAGGACAGCTTAGAAGTTAAGGTGCTTGGGGCTGGAGAAGACGGCTTAGTGGTTAAGGCATTTGCCTGCAAAGCTAAAGGACCCCAATTCTATTCCCCAGGACCCAAGTAAGCCAAATGCACAAGGAGGCATATGTATCTGGAGTTCATTTGCAGTGGCTGGAGGCCTTGGTATGCCCATTCTCTCTCTGTCTCTCACTCTCACTCTCTTTCCTCTCTCAAATAAACAAATAAATAAATAAAGTATATTTAAAAAAAAGAAGTTAAGGTGCTTGTCTATAAAGCCTAGGACTTGGGTTTCATTACCCACTACCTACGTATAGCCATATACACACAGTGGTGCATGCCTCTGGAGCTCATTTGCAGTGGCTAGAGGCCCGGATGCACCCTTTCTCTCTCTTTCTCTGTCTCCATTTTTTTTTTTTCCCTGTGTGTGTGTATGTGTGTGTGTGTGTGAAATAAATAAAGAAATAATATTTTCTTTTGTTTTTTAAAGGTAGGGTCTTGCTATAGCCCATGCTGACCTGAAATTCACTCTGGAGTCTCAGGGTGTTCTTGAACACACAATGATCCCCCTACTTCTGCCTCCCAAGTGTTGGCATTAAAAGCATGTGCCGCCCCACCCAATGAAATAAGAATTTTTTTTCTAAAAAAGAATGTTAGTAGAATAACAAGATGAATCAAGAGTGCGATTGAGCACTCTGTGCTGCCTGAATAAAAAAAAAAAAAAAAGGCCCAGAAGGAAGAGTATCAAAGTCTGTGATCGCTGAAGTTCACCTAGCCTTCCCAGGTGTGCTAGAAATTACGAAGGACCACGCGGCTCAGTCTGGCCAATGACAGGCAAGTGAAGTGGACAGCATTAGGCCTTGGGAAATCACGTGGAGGACGCCGCTTACCTGACCCTCGTATTTGACCCTTGTTAAAACGCTTCTTCACCCCAGAGTACAGCACAGCCTCATTAGCAAAGAGGACAAAACATATTCTACCAAAAAATAGAAAAATGAGGGGGGACTTAGTTATCTGAATAGTTTCACAGGCTTTTAATGGTACTCCTGTGTGATCTGCTGAATAAACCCTCTCGATTAACTAAACCCCTGGTTTCTGGCCTCTGGGAGGACCAACCAAACACTGTTCATAACTGATGCACTCAGTGGACAGAATGGAATATACGCCCAGCTGCTGGACTGAAGCCAGATTTCACTGCCTTAATTTACTGCCAGGTCTCTGGACAGTGGCTGTGCTGTAGGATCAAAGGAGGTTTTGCTGGTGAATTTGGTAAATGGCGCATACAAAATCCTACGTCACGCTGTGCTGTGCCACCTTCAGACAGAACAAAAGCTTCTCCCCAGATGCCAGTAGTGCTGCTGGCCCACAGCCCCAGTACTGGCCTTCTCCAGCGACCTCTCTTGGCTGGGGAGGCCTGCCTTGTCCCGGAGCTCACACTTCGCTGAGCAGCCTGGAGCCGGTGAGCCCGTCGGTTGGAGCTAGACAAGACTAACTCATCACCCAGCTCTGCGCAACTCCAAGAGAGCATCTGCGCTCTGGAGGAGATGACAGTTTACCCAACTGCTTCTGCCTGGTCCAGCTTCCTTCTCCTCCGTGGGCGTCGGTCTCCAGAGCCGTCTGCAGTTAACTCCCTACAAGCCAGTCACAAGGCCAGTGTACTTGCCAGCGAATCCAATCTGTGACATCATGACACCACGTCCAAGTCTTGAAGCAATCCCAGAGCACAAAAGAAGCGTGTTTAAATTGTGTTTGGAACCTAAACTCACTTGTACCCCAGAGGATTGGAGCAATACTTTTCTCATCCCCGAAAATGGTTTTGCTTAAATTTTGTGGACATGTTAGGGTTAATTTTAGATCATTATGCATAGACAGAATCTAGACCACTGTTAAATAAAATATACATTCCATAGCAGAGCTATTTTGATAAATTTCAAAGAAATGTAGCCAAAGTTATATTCTATTGGAATATAATTTCATTTGTATACTAATGTCAAATTGATAATAAAACGCCTGTGGCCATTATTAGGGAGACATGCCCTTCCTAGCATCCTTCCATAGAATGTGAGTCCAGATGTAATCCATCAATCTCGTTTCATTGCTGAGGGTTGAATTATAGCACAGTTCTCCATAGAAAAATCACCTCTGTATTATGGCATTTATCAAAAATCAATATAAGAAAGAGCCATGTTGAAAAAAAGTTTCCATATATATTTTTAAAACTTATTGAAACCATCACATGTTTGAAAGGCCAATGGCTCTATAAGGGGCTATAAAATAAATTCCTCTTAGAGTTAGTACTAGGGGAAAAATCTGCCTCTATAGAAAAACTGGTATGCTTCATTTTATTAGCTAATAAGAACCTTATATAACTTTTGTTTTCCTGTTTGTCTTGCTTGGCAGAAAAAGGTCAAAATAAAGTTTGACCTGAACCTTAGTAGCAAGCCCTGGTTTTTCTGGAATATCTAATTCTCCAGACCCACCACCTTCCTTTGTTCTTACTTTTTTCTCCTTTGATAATGGTTGAATAGTTTCACAGGCTCCTCATGTCTTCTGGTGTAAGTCAACCCAGTGCTTTCTGAAAACCAATCCCGTTGTTCTTTCTGCCTCACTCACTACTTAACGATCTTCCTCATTGTATTTACCTGATGTTGAAACCTTCTCTGTGCATACAAGGAAATGCTGATTCAAAGTAGAAGATAATTGTTCCCTCTTTTAAGATTTTATTTTTAGTTATTTATTAGAGAGAGAGAATGGATACGCCAGGGCCTCCAGCCACTACAAACAAGCTCTAGACGCCTGCGCCACCATGTGCATCTGGCTTAGGTGAAACCTGGAGAACCGAACCTGGGTCCTTTGGCTTCACAGGCAAGTGCCTTAATCACTAAGCCATCTCTCCAGCCCCCAATTGTTACTTTTTTAAAAAAAAATTATTTATTTATTTATTTGAGAGAGACAGATAGAGGGAGGGAGAGAGAGAATGGGTGCACCAGGGCCTCCAACCACTGCAAACAAATTCTAGATGCATGCGCCACTTTGTGCATCTGGCTTATGTGGGTCCTGGGGAATGGAGTCTTGAACTGGGGTCCTTAGGCTTGATAGGCAAGTGCTTAACTGCTAAGCCATCTCTCCAACCCCCTAATTGTTACTTTTAAAGTGCTGCTTTTCTTCCAAGGATGGAAGAGATCACACATGTGTATGCAAAGTGTAGTAGGTGTGACAGGGACCAGGGACCAGTGTTGTGAGAAGAGGGAGAATTCACCTGCAAAACAGCTAAGACAGGTACACACCTTGTAAGGCTGCTATTGAATAAAGGCAGACAAGTATACTCAGCTCAGTCTCTTTGCCTGGAAGAAACTAAGTTAACCTAAGCCTGGAGGCCTCATGTAGCGTAAGTCAAAACACACAGTATTTCTTGTCCATAGCCAATGGTCTTAGCAGCAGTTACCAAACTCACACAGCTTTCAAAAACATCCAGGCAAGCTCTTCTTGACAGAGCAATCTGTTACAACCCACAGGCAGGAAGAAAAGATGCTGAAGTGAGTCTCGGCGTTGTTGGCCTTGTCTCCTTGTTGGGACTGAGATCAAGGGCTGTAGTCTCAATCCTGAGTGTCCTCCTTGTGACCCTTCTTTGGTCAGCACCGAGTGTGCTTCTCCGATGGTTTTGATCTTCTCAGCCAGAGTGCTTTCCCAGGTGTAAGTCCAGCTCTGGCTGTCTTCACCCCCAAGACCAACCCTCTCCCCAACTTTCTTAGCCAATGGCTAAGCACGCTGGAGGTGTTAGTGCCAGGACACATGTTCCCACCAAGGGCCCCTTCTAACTAACTGACAACTGTTGCCTGGGATGCCCTTGCTATGGCCCAAACTTCCTCCAGACTGTACTACGTTCTGAAGGTCTGACTCCCCATTCCTTCCTTACCCCTCTCATCAGCCAGATGTGCACTGCGAAGGGCTCTCTCTGCCTACGCCTGCCCTCCCCATTGCCTTTCTTGGGAAAGTGTCCCTCAGATCCCTTGCACAACTCATCCCTTTTATGACTGCTTTTCAGGGGACCTGAGATGACGCCCCCCATCTTCTGCTCTTCTTGCTTACTTACATCTCTGTGTGGTCCTCTCCTTGGGGAGGCATTAAACTGGACCCGCCCGTATCCTCTGCCTCCTCCCCTCCCCTGCTAGCTGGGTGCGTGCACTGTGGAGGTTACAGACGGAGGTGGTCTGGGCGCAGGCTTCACTGCTCCTGCCTAAGTGCTCTGTACCATGCTGAACACTCTCTCTCTCTCGTAATTCTTCCCCAACTGAAGTCTTATTACAAAAAAAGCCCACATTTCATTCCTTTATGTCCTATAAATTCCAGGCTTAAGGCCCAGATCTTGACTTAGTGGGAGGGAAAGGAGAGTTGGTATTGGGAGATGGTATATGACTGAGAAAATTCACCTTACAACATAGCCAAACTATGTTACTGAGCTCAAAGCGTAAAAAAGAAACCTCAGAAAGCAGAAATTTCCTCTTGGCATTAGTGTCTCTGCGTATGTATGTGGCCTTGATCCAAAACCCTTTGCTGTTCATGTATGACTAACTCACAGTTCTTCCTTTGCATTTCTCCTTTCCATCAGCATTTGCCATATGTATGCTAATTTACTAAAACAACCACATAAACAATGTACTATGAATTGCTCATTTGTTTGTAACATAGAGTTGTACTTTCAAAATAACCATACCTAAAATTTTAATGAACTTATTACAGGTGGTGATCATCAGGTGCTGAAAGTAAATAATAAAGCTAGAGTGAGAAATTCCTAACCATGAATGCTATGGATGGTGCTTGCTTTTTCCAGCCCACGTGCAGGACATTTTGTCATAGCGATTTCCCAAACCTTCTCAGTAACGACTAAGAAGGGAATGATTCTGTTTGTGCCCTGGCGGGGTGGGGGGGGGGATGGCATGTGATCACCTTATCACACAGGTAAGATACCTCACCCAAATAACACAGACTTCTGGATTCATAGCTGCAAAGTGCCATGGTGATCTGAGCCTTTGTCACATCATCCTGTGGGGTCACATTCCCCGCAACTGCCAGGTGGTGACAGATTCCAGCAGAAAGCAATGGTAGCAAAGCTGTGGAGGGATTAGCAAGGCTAGGTGGTCCTTTATGCTGGCAATGGGCAGCAGTCCTCCAGAAGGACACCATGCTTATTTCCAAGCTTTAAAAACTCTGACAAGCAGAAGAAAAAAAAAAAAAAATCACACCTCTGACTTTCAGACCATTCCGTTGGAATTTATTTTGGCCCAATGGACAGTTAAAAATAGTCACTTTATTTGAATATTTTTCAGTCTCTTTCGAGACCCATTTAGAAGGCTGAGCTCCTTCCCTCACAAGTCTTTTGTTCTCCAGACGTACCACAAGCCATAAGGGTGCACGGTCTGCGCAGTACAAAAAATGTTCAGTGACGGGGCTTCTTGATTGGCTAACCAATTAAGTAAATCTCCTTCCTGGAGGAAAACTAAGTTAAAATAACATTGAGGTCTGTCTCCAAGCCCACAAAAGAAATGAAAATTAAAAACCAGGGTTTGAAAATGTCTTCTGTTGGGCAATGAGAATTGCAGAATTGCCATCATCTGAAATTTCAAATCTGAATTAACACTTTGTCAAGTGGATGTTCAGACCCCCACAACCCCCTGACCTTTGCAGGTTAGTGTCTGGCAGGTTACGCTCTTAGAAGTGCACCCAGCTCCAGACCCAGGGAAGTGTGTTCTGTGCTTACTAACTCTCCAGAGCAAGATGCTATGTTTCTCGGCATTTCTTTTTTAAAAAAAATTTATTTATTTGCTTATTTATTTGAGAGTGACAGAGAGAAAGAGGCAGAGAGAGAGAGAGAGAGAGGGAGAATGGGCGCGCCAGGGCGTCCAGCCACTGCAAACGAACTCCAGATGCATGCGCCCCCTTATGCATCTGGCTTACGTGGGTCCTGGGGAATAGAGCCTCAAACTGGGGTCCTTAGGCTTCACAGGCAAGCGCTTAACTGCTAAGCCATCTCTCCAGCCCTCAGTATTTCTTTTAGGTTGTTGCAACCATTAAAGCTCGGCAGATCTCCCTCCTCGACCGATCACTTCCATGGGGCCTTGGCCACAGTGAATACTCAACATGCTGCACCCGTAGAAGGGAGGCGGGGGTCAATTCTAGAAGCCGAGAATGGTAAAAGGAAAAAAAAAAAGATTGAATAACTCTTCAAGTGTAAGAATTGGCACTCCATTTTTTTTAACCATAAAAAGAACTAAAATATATCCCCTCATAAAGCCAAGTTTTATTGATATATATGGGATCCAGTAATGTGAAAACTACTTTAAAGCTAATAAATAGCTCATATTCCTCTCGACCCATGAAATAAGTAATCATGTAGGACAAACGTCTCGGGGTTATGCATATTCCTTGGGTATATTTATAATAATTCAGTGATTGAAAAACATCACATGACTGTAGCCAGGTCCTAGCAACAATTTCCTATCCCAACCAGGACCGTGAGACCACTGGAGACAGATCCCTCTGGGCGGGTTTCATACCCCCATCTCACATCTAGTGCAGGTTCCCGTTTTTAGCCCCCACAAGGATCTATTACATGGGAATTACCTGGTTTATTTCCATATTAGCTCTTGATATCTAATATGCCTTATTAACATAACTGACCATATTTTCTGGGAATAAGTGTTTATGGGAAAAACTTCAGATTTATACCAGGGTTGGGACATGTGAGTCATAAAAACTGGAGTAAGAGCATTGTTGCTAAAACCTGGGCTTGCTTTGAAGCCTCATTATACTGTTCTTGGGGAAACAGTTACAGAAAATGCCCTGAAGGGCAGGAGAGATTGCATTGAGCAATAAAATGTCAACAAACGACAGGATTTGAACATCAAGCACTTTCATCTGAACATGCCCTTCTCTCCTTTCACTTGGCAGGAGTTTGGTTTTTGAAAAGTAATAAACTCGAGCACTCTGGTTGACCTGGGATGTGTTTAAGAAATCAAATCCTCAAGCCAGAAGCAGCATGACCTTTCGCGTGGCCTCCCCACCTTAGAAAAACCATAGAATGAGAAACATAAACAAAAGGAGAACAGAAACGTCTGTCTCAATTGTCCAAGTCTTGGCTTCTCTAAAGAAGGTACACACCAAAAGCCAGACAGAAAGAACAACCTTAAATCTGTCTGAACAGGTGTCGAGTACTCACTACTTCACAAACAGCAAATGAATATAATCATAGACATCTCAAGAAACCCTGTTCCTAGGCCACCGTCATCTCCATAAACCTGTGACAGTGTTCTGCCTCCGAGCAGGTTTGTGGACAAGAAAGCGCTTCCCACAGCCAAAAGTGGTTCAAGACAGCTCACCTCTTCACTGACTTAAGAACTGCAAAAGGAGAGCTTGGGAATGGATCTGTGGATGAAAGCTCTTGGCCCACAGTGTGCAGAGATGAGTGGGGACCCTCAGGACTCACAGAAAGAGTCGGGGCGGTAACGCCAGCGTCTGCAACTGCAGCGCGCTTACAGAAGAAGAGCGAGTCTCGGGCAGCTCGCGGGCTGGCCACTGTGGCGTAGACGGTGGAGAACAACAGCAAGACCTCCTCACACAAGGTGGGAGGCAAGGCCGACATCAGAGGTGGTCCTGCGACTTTCACTCGGGCACCATGGCATACGTGTGCCCACACTCACACAAGCATGCACGCACACACACATGCATACACACACACACACTTACAAAGAAAGGAAAGGAACCATAAAAGAGATCCAACTTCAACAACCATAGCAATGGTTATTCAAACCCTTTCATCTTTCACCTTCTCCCTCGCATTTGCTGCCACTGGAAGCCTTTCACCTCACGATCCCATAACTCCTTTCCACACGTCAGCCTCTGCCCTGTCTCTCCTCGTCTTCTATGACGTTGCCATGTTCACCGCCTCACCTCCTAGCAGAAGAGCACTCCTGCTTACAGTGAAGAGTCAAGAAGTGGATCTCGTAATTAGAGTTCTCTTTGGTGGGGGAGAGGAGGAGAATCGATGGCAAGTGTTCCATACTAAGAGCTTGATCCCACACATATATTGAACAGTGCTGTGAAAAACAGCTATTACAAACTGCTGGGGCCTGGGCAGGGAATGTAAATCACTTGTCTGGCCTGTGCCAGGCCCTGGGTTTACTCTCAGCCACACATAACCAAGGTAAGCACTGCAGCTGTAGTGAGCCGCTCAAACTGAGATGTGAAACATGAGCAAAGAGGCTGCTTGGACGGCTCAGGAGGTGATAAGGGTTTGACTGGAGAAGTCCAAGTTTACAAAAGCAAAGACGGAGATCTCTGTTCATCTCCAAGCAGTGAAGTTTCCTTTTGGAAATATAAATCTGGCATGCTACAAACAGAGGTCTTGAGTTTCTTGGAGAAAGAAAGGGAAGGAGCTGCAAGAGAATGCTGCCTTGTGGCTTTGGAAAGTTTTAATTTTATTTAATTTTAATTTTATTTCATTTATTTGAGAGAGAGAGAGAAAGTGGGAGGGAAGGAGAGAGAAAGAGAGAGAGAAGGGCACGTCAGGACCTTTAGCCACTGTAAACGAATTCCAAATGCACTCGCCACCTTGTGCATCTGACTTATGTGGGTACTGAGGAATTGAACCTGGGTCCTTTGGATTTGCAGGTGCTTGCTATGGAGAATGAGGGATTGCCTGGGTGGGCCAGCTTTCATCTTATAGCTGGTTCAAAATCAAAGGTTATCCAGTCAGGTGTTTATAACCAAGTGGCATCAGTTGAATTATGACTGTGGCAGAGGGACGAGCGTGCAGTCTATATGCGCAGGCGAGGACTCCGTCCCCACTGGCTCTTCGCACAGAGGAGTGCAGGCCTAGAGCTGCCGGACTACAGTTCTCCAAGACAAGGTAAAACCCCAAACACTACTTGTGACACCCTCCCAGCCTTACATGTTGGCACTTTTATATCTTTTATTACTTATGAAGACCAAATAACCATGCATATGAGTTTATGCAGTCAACCAACCAAGCAACTCTGGAAGAAAAATTTAAAACCTTCAAATAATAAATATACAGAAATATTTGGTCCCTTTATCTGATTCAATCTCTATAAAAACATCCACCAATAAATAAAAAGGCTTAGAGGAAATTTAAAAGGTAAGAATTTTGATAAATAAGGGGATTTAATTGACCATGTAGAAAAATATAGGTTTGTGCCAAGAAAAAGCCAGTATGAAATGGGATACTATCTCTGCCCAACCATTTCACTTATAGTGAGTTATATATATAATTTTTTTTCAAAAGGTCCTCTTGATTATACAAGATTAATATGCAGGGATTGTGTATTATAATTTGTAACTAAAAATTGAAAATAACTAAGTCATGCAGCAATTGGAGCTTAGTTTCCATAAGTTTTGTATGAAATACATATGCAGTGTGCCAGACTGCACACTTGCTAAAATGCTGCTGTGGAAGATTATTTAGTAGTAAGATGTTCTTGATAATACTATTAACTAAAATGTAGGTTACAAATACAATTAAATTATGTCTCCCTTTTTGCATGTTTATATTTTTTGTGTTTATAGCCTTGAATAACAGAAGAAACAACAAAGGAAACCAGAAAATAGTTTCAAGTGTATGATACTATAAACAAAATATATCAAAACTCTTGCCGGGCATGGTGGCGCACACCTTTAATACCAGCACTCGGGAAGCAGAGGTAGGAGGATGGCCGTGAGTTCAAGGCCACCCTGAGACTCCATAGTGAATTCCAGGTCAGCCTGCACTAGAGTGAGACCCTACCTCGAAAAACCAAAACAAACAAACAAACAAACAAAAAAAATACACAACTCTTGAGATGCAGCTCAAGCAGTGTTAATTGGTAAACTTACACTTTAATCCTGTGTTAAATAGAAGAAAGCCTTAAAATTATATAAGCTTTCACATGAGACAATATTTTAAAAAGATGAATCAAATCCAAAGTAAGAATCAAAAATATAATAATAATGATGAAATAAGACTAAAATCAAAGACATAATGAAAATAAACAATAGAGAAAAACAATGAAAATAAAAGCAAGTTATTTGAGATCTATAAGAGTTATAAACCCTAGGCTGATCAGGCAAAACAAAATAGGGAGCTGGGAATCTTAGTCCTGGTGATGGAGTGTTTGCCTCACATGCATGAGGCTCTGGGTTTGATTCCTAGCATTGAAAATTAAAAACAAATAACAACAAAAATCGCAGGAAATATGTGAAACATTAACATCATTCTATTCTATAGCCACTTCAAAAAGACAATGAACATACAATGAACAATTCTATGAAGGCTGGACACCTGAAAAAAAAAATAGATTCTTTGAAAGCAGCAAATTACAAATCAAGCAAGAATTAGCAGATGAGGGATAGAGAAACACCTCAGCCATTAAGTGTGCTTCTTGTGCAAGTGTGAGAGCCTGAGGGGTCCTGACGGAAGCCAAACTTAAATCTTCAAACCCGTATTGGTAGCTGGCTGTTGTCCTCATTATCTGAACTCCAGTCCCATCGAGAGGCAGAGGCTGCAAGCTCCAGGGTCAGCAAGAGACTCCTGATGGACCAGCAGAGTGATGGAGAAGGACAATCATCAAAAGTTTAGTCCTGGCCCCTGCAGGGGAGCAGACACAGGTGAGTTCATGGGGTGTACATTCATGTACCATACACAGCATACCCCAAGACCCCCCACACTAAATACAAAAACAGAACTGGCAAGTGGACCATGGGAAATTGAAAAGCCTCTGCATGACAAAGGAAAAGGAATTAAGAGGCAGTCTACAGAGTGATAGAAAAGATTTTCCAGCTAGGTGCATCTGACAGGGGAGGATAATATCTAGAATACATCCAAAGAACTCAAAAACATTAAACACAGAGGCTGGATAGATGGCTCAGTGGTTAAAGACAATTGCTTGCAAATCCTGCTACAGATGTTTAGACTTTTGTGTGATTGGGGTAAAAATTGGTAGCAGAGGTCTGTAAACTACAAAGTTTGTTCTTAATAGTAATTTAAGAAAACACTGATAAATCAGGCGTGGTGGTGCATGCCTTTAATCCCAGCACTCCGGAGGCAGAGGTAGGAGGATCGTCATGAGTTTGAGGCCACCTGCAGACTACACAGTGAATTCCAGGTCAGCCTGGGCTAGAGTGAGGCCCTACCTCGAAAAACCAAAATAAAATAAAATTAAAAAACACTTATAAGAAACTAGAATAAAAAGAGCAGACATCAAACATTAGACAGACCTTTCAGGGCTGGAGAAATGGCTTAGCAGTTAAAGCACTTGCTGGCAAAGCCAAAGGACCCAGGCTCAGTTCCACAGTACTCATGTAAAGCCAGATGCACAAGGTGGCACACGCATCTGGAGTTCATTTGCAGTGGCGGGATGCCCTGATGTGCCCACTCTTTTTCTTTTTCTTTTTCTCTCTCTCCCTCTTTCCTTCTTAAATAAACAAATAAATAAAAATAAAATACCTTAAAAATCAATTTCTGTCCACCTTCCAATGGCATTCTTCTAAGATCTAAGACACAATCCAACAATGTGTATGAAAGCAGAGAATATAATAAATTTCCAAAGTGGATCTAATCAGAAAAAATTACAAATATTACACAAGCTCAGAAAATAAAACATAGGGAACATTTCTAACCAATAGTACCACCTTAATACTAAAAACATGTACATATATTAAAAGAAAAAAAATTAAGTATTCCTTGTGGAAATGGAAGAAAAACACCTTTAACAAAACTTTAGCAAACAAAGGCTGACATATATATATATATATATATATATTTATATATATATATATATATAAATATATATATATATATATATATATATATATATATATGTAGATGTATTCTATATATTCTTTCTACCATGACCATATGATGATTATTCCAGCAATGTGGATTGATTTTAGAGCTGGTAATGCAATCACTGTCATGCTGCACAATAAGAAAAGAGAAGAGGGGGCTGGGAGATGGCTTCGTGGGTCAAGTCACACGCGTCCCAAGCCTGACCACTGGGCTTTAATTCCCCAGTACCCACATAAGGCCAGATGCCCAAAGTGGCACATGTGTCTGGAGTTTGTTTGCATTAGAAAGAGGTCCCGACACACCCATACTCATTCTCTCTTTCAGATAAATAAAAAATATTTTCAAAAGAAAAGAGAAAATCACAACATCGTATTAATAAACATGGTGGAAAACTGTGATAACACTTTAATGCCCATTCATGAGTGAAAACCTTCAGCTAGTATGAGCAAGAGAAAAGATCTTTTTAAAAAAATTGTTTTGTTTATTTTTATTTGAGAGTGACATACAGAGAGAAAGAGGGAGAGACAGAATGGGTGTGCCAGGGCCTCCAGCCACTGCAAATGAACTCCAGATGTGTGCGTCCCTGGCTATCAGTTCCCTGGGGAACTGAGCCTTGAACCGGGGTCCTTAGTCTTCACAGGCAAGCTTCAATTGCTAAGCCGTCTCTCCAGCCCAAAGATCTTAACATAACCAAAGATGTCTAGGAAAAGCCTATGGCTAATATCCCTTACAATAGTAAAAGACTTACTGCCCTCACAAAGATTAAGTTTTGAACAAAGCAAAAATACCCACACGTAGCAATGTAATTCAAGTTGTAATGAAAGTTCCAGCCAGCATTGTAAAGCAAGAAAAAGCAATAAAAGGCCTGCAGATTGGAAAAGAAGCAATAAAATTGTCTTTACTCACAGATGGCATGATTATGTGTATACACAGCAATTCCGAAGGAATTTATAAAATAAACCACTGCAACTAATGGTGAATTATGTAGTCTCACTACAGAAGGTTGATGATAAAATGGATTCTTGCTTATATGATAGCAATGGATGTGGAAAGTAAATTTTAAAAAACATTTGACAAAACTAAACAAGTTGGAAGCAGATGTATCAAAAATCTGTGTAAGATGTATCCACTGGAAGCAGCAAAACGTTCATAAGAGAATAGAAGACCAAGGTAACAAAAGTAAAGTGTATGTATGGACTGAAAACTTCAAATGTTAAAATGTTAATTCACCCCAAATTGATCTAGAGCTCTAATACAATCCCAGGCAAATTTCTGGTAGGACTTTAGGGTTGAAGAAATTGACGTGCTGCTTCTAAAGTGTGCATATAGAAATGCAAAGGATTCACCAAGACCAGAGAGATTTTGAAAAGGAAGAGCAAGGCTACAGAACTGACTTCAAGCTTTCAAAGAAACATAATACATAATTACGAAGAATTGACTTCACAATATTAGCTGTTGGTGTAATGGTAGAGCTATTATTTAATGAGATAGAGCTCAAAATATACCCACATAGCCAATTAACATTATTACAAAAGTCCCCTGGCAATCCCATAGGAAAAACATAGCTTTTCATTGAGGGGTCCTGGAATAACTGGTTACCTATCTATGTGGGCATGATGGCTAATTTCACGTCGATTTGGCTGAGGCATAGTGCCCATATATTTAGACTAGCATTATTCTGGATGTTTATATGAGAGTTTTGTGGAGGAGGGGCTAGCAGGAATTAAATTAACATTTCAGACAGGAGTATTTCTCCCAATGCTAGCCCAACTTTCAAATCCAGGAAGATAGCAACAAACACTGTGGTGAACCAAAACAGATGGTAACAGAAATACGGAGACTACAGACATATCGGTGCTAACCCCTAACACACCTGCCAAGGCTCAGGAACTATTGCAGAAGAGGGGGCAGTAAGACAGCAAGAGCCACAGAAACCCCCCGAGGCCCAGCTCCCCCAGAGACAGAGGCCCTGATTACCCCACAGTGAACACCAATAAGCCGACCGAGGAGGCCTTGCAGGTAAACAGAGACTGGGGGAGAGGACACACTGCGGCCTATATGTAAAAGTTAACAAATAAAAGATAATGATGATAAAAAATTAATTAAAATTTCAATTGGTGAACACTGAGTAATGCAAATTTTTCTCCCTAATGTGGGCAGCACTCATCCAGTCAGCAGAAGACCTGAATAAACCACTGTTGACTTCTACTGAGCAATAAGAAATCCCTGCAAATTGCCACCCTCCCTGAATCTTTCCTCCCTAACTCACCAGGCCATCAGATTTCACCATGCCATCAACCCATTACATTGTATAAATCTACCCTTTAAAAAATCTCTCTCTCCCTCTCAGACACACATACACATCCATTCATTTTTAGGGGCTGGAGAGGATGGCTGAGCAGTTAAAGGTGCTTGCATAAGTGGGCTGGAGAGATGACTCAGCAGTTAGAGGTGAGTGCTTGCAAAGCCTGACAACCAAGGCCCTCTGCCCAGTACCCTCAGCAAGCCAGATGCACAAAGTGGAGCATGGATCTGGAGTTCATTTGCAGTGGTAAGAGGCCCTGGTGTGCCCATTACCTCATTTATTGATGCCTTCTCTCTGCTTGGAAATAATTGGTAAAGATTCACCTAAGTGGATCATAAATACACATAAGAACAAAATACATGAAACTCTACATAATATAATATGAGGGAAATGCATGTGGCTTCAGATTATAAACAAAGTGTTTTATAGACAGGAACACAATAGCCCTATAATAAAAAATGAAACTTGCAATTTCCATTTAAGCAAAAAAAATTTTTTTTAAGTTCTTCAAAATGAAATCACTAAGAAACTGAAAGGTAATCCACAGAAGGAGCAAAATACCCGCAGTGTATATTTGTGGTAAGGAATCTGTGTTCTGGATACATAAAAAGCTCCTAATTAAAACAAGACAAAGTATTTGAACCAATGCTTCACAGAAGAAGATATGTACATGATAAATACTCATTTGAAAAAAGATGCTATGTAAATATCCATTGATGGATGAAAGGTTATCAAATCTTTGTTCGTTCATGCAATAGAATAAAACTACTGACATAGATTATATATCTGAGCAAAACAAAGGACCATATATACCATGTGATTCCTTCCCATGTATTTCAAGAACTGATGAAACTAACCTGATAAGAAAAATTGTACTTGAGACTGGAGAGATGGCTTAATGGTTAAGGCCTGCAAAGCCAAAAGACCCAGATTCAATTTCCCAGGACCTATGTAAGCCAGATAGATGCACAAGGGACACATGTGTCTGGAGTTCATTTGCAGTGGCTGGAGGCCCCGGTGTGCCTATTCTCTCTCTATCTGTCTCTTTCTCTCTCTCTCTGATTGCAGATAAATAAATAATTTTTTAAAAAAAGAAAGAAAAATTGTACTTGCCTAGCATATGGATCAGGTTGGTAGGGCGTTAACCACGATGCAGCATGCATGAACTTTCAGGTGTGTTGGAAATGCTGTATGCTGGGAGTAAGGATAGCGAATACTCAGATACGTACACGCTCAGCAACAATGGTGAAGTTGCTGCATCCTGTTGCAGCTGCGCAAGATGCCTTGTACTCTACCATTGCCTCCTCTGAGCTCAGGCAGAGCCTCTCAAGGCCCAGCACACGTAGCTCCAGGCCTTGCCTGCTGCCCCGACAGAAGTTGTTGTAAGGCAGAGATCACAGTTGGGGCTGTCAGTCACAGTCACCAGGGCTGGGCGTTGAAGGTCCAGGTACCTCTGTACTCTCCCTCAAACGTCTGATCTGAGCAAACCCAAGGCATGCTGTCCTGTGCTCAGCACGCACACCCCTCTCTGCAGCTTTGCAGGGGCTGCGTGCAGGGCGTCCCGCTGCAACAGCTCCCCATGTGTCCAAGGCTGTCTTTGGACCCTGGTCCTACTTCTCTACTAACTACCTTTTTTTTTTTTTTGCCCCAAATTTAAGCAGCTCAGGAGACAAATGATGTCACTCTTACCATTTATATATCAAATTATCATGGCTCTGAGACAAACAGAAATCTCAGCCTTTTTCGAGGGTCCTCTCCTCATAGTAATCTTAGGAGTCTCCGGGGAAGATGACGTATGTGCAGGAAACGGTCCCACTCACGGTCGCTGCTCGTGCGGGAAGGCAGCAGTGGAACTTGCCCCTGCGATCTGGGATTAAGGATGAAATCCTTTAATGGCGGTATGGAGGAACTCAGCTCTGGTTCCACCTCAAGATGACTGAGGAATTCTTACCATGTAACTATTTTGTTAAACCACAGAGGACAGTTCGTGAAGTCTGTGCCTCAAGACCATAAAGACTGCAGTGGTTAGGAAATCCCTTTGTCTGAAAGCCATTGTTTGCTGGTTTGATCTGCTTAGAAAAATGTCAACAATTGTACCTCTAAGTCCATGAATTCAGGATGGGCATGAGCTTCTTGGCACATGGAAGGTGGTGATGGCGCATGTGTGACTTCCAGCATGACAAAGCTTTGTGGAGCACCCCCGTTAGCTTACAAGGGGGGGGACCTTACATGCATATGAGGCAACAATCCCGAGCCTATGCATGGCGGGTCCTACAAGACCAGGAAGAGACATCGAACCACTTTTCCAAACTGTAGATATTCTTTAGGCTTCTTCACTTACCTTTCAGGAGTTGTAATACGTGAAGACTCACGAGGTTGGAAGCCTAGCTGGGGAAGAAAGCAACAGCGCACATCTCTCTGCGGTTGGGGGGCAAGAAGGTTTGGACGGCAGATGGCAGCCTCAGGAAATTCAATTGCTGTAGTACAATGAAAGCAACTCCGAAAGCACGGGCAGTTCGGAATGCAGAATGCAGGCTTGGTGTTCTCTGCTGGGCCCTGGCGGCAGTGCTGGCTCTTAAAGTCCTCTTACTTTTTACCAACAAGCTTACTTTGGGAAGCAGAAAAGCCATGTGCCAGGATTCAGTCCAATCACCATTAGAGAAACATTCCATTTCTTTTTGTGTCCTTCTGATTCTCTGTAGAAAAAAAAAAAAAAAAAAGAAAGAAAGAAAGAAAAAACAATGACAAGTCCATTACTTCCATAAATATTCTCTCCTGTCAATATGATGGTGACAGAATTTTCCTAGCCTGGGCTCTCAGTGGTATTCTAAAGGCATGCTTTCTTATTTTATTACATTAATGACACCTCTAAATTTTTAAGTAAAAATGACATTGGAAACTTTCTAGTCCTAACTGTTAATTTGATATGTTAGCTATTTATGAAAAATATATGTGATTAAGCTCCTACTATGTGCCAGGAGTAAGAGCTACAGACATAGCCTCAGATATCCGCCTTTCCTGTTTTCCCCTCTAAGCTGGTGGCAATGAACATCTTCAAGTGTCGGTTTGTAAGTTTTCTGAGCCACTACTTATTCCACAAACAGTAATTCTTCAAAATGTTCCTAAAGTTACCTCTCTCTTTTTAAAATTCTATTCTTATGAGAGTGAAAGAGAGAGAGACAGCAAGAGAAAGGCAGGGGGAGAACTGGTGCACTAGGCCTCCAGCCACTGCAGCCAAACCCCAGATGCAGGTGGCATCTGTGCACATGTGTGACCTTACGTGCTTGCATCACCTTGTGCATCTGCCTTAGGTGGGATCTGGAGAGTAGAACATGGGTCCTTAGGCTTGGCAGGCAAGTGCCTTAACCATGCCATCTCTACAGCCCTAAATTTACCTCTTTTGAGCTCAGCAGACACAATAGTATACAAAAAAAAAAAAAAAGGACAAACATCCTACCCCAGGCAAACTTAGCATCTAACTGGAGAAAGTATGCTATAAGATTATATCAGTAATTGACATGAAACAGTGACAAGTGTGAACAAAAAGTTAAAGTGAAGAGATAAGGACGGCAGGTCGGTAATTTACTGGGTGTAGTGGTTAGGGACAGCTTTTCCGGGAAGGGAGAGGGTAGACACGTAGAGAGAAGGAAAGCAGATAGAAAGAAGAGAGCAGCATCCCAGAAACCAGTAGTATAGGCATGCAGGGGCTGGAAGGAAATGCGGGGACACCTCACCGACTTTCCAAAGCTAGGGGCGTAACTCACCCTGCCTCCCACCACACTGCCCAGAGAGCTCTCACAATAACCTAGAATAACCCCGTTTCTGAAGTCACGATGCATCCTTACAATGTCACGAAGTTCCAGTTGTGCATTATGAAAGACCACAAAATAGCAGTCTGAGAGAGATGAGTACTCCCCGAAAGGAATTATATGATGATTAAAGTTTTGATGGGAAAACTACACACAGGGAAATTTAGATGGAGTTTTCTAAACCATGGAAGACGTGATAAGGTCCCAGCGGAATTATCTTTAACCCATTCCTAACTATTGCTTCCTGTGGAATGTACGGTCCGGATATTTTCTGTATCTGTACAGTGAAGCTTTTGGAAGCTCAATCGCACACCAACAATCCCCATAGAATGAACTGTCAAACAAGGACCAGAGAGGAGTGCTGGGTTACTGCCCCTGGACTCTCTGTGGTTGCCCAGGTATGCCATCCAGAGTAGACCAGTGGCTGCCAGCTAGGCAGAATAACTCTAGAAACCTGGCAGCTATTGCCTCAGGTTTCTGTCCAGACCTTAGATCATCAGCCACTCTACTACATATTAGTAAGTCCTGCTTTCAAAAAAGAACTCAAGGAGACCTGTGAGGAACATTGCACCCAAGTAGATGTCTATCTGGGACAAATCTTGAAAAATAGTCATAAGTCAGTTAATAGGTTCCTGGAGTCATTATTTTTAAAATGGCATGGTGGAGTACTGAAAATAATTAATTCACTATGTTATTATCTGTAGATACTTTATTATTCTTACCAAGAAATGAGATGATGAATGGAAAGTTCATAGATAATTACAACTAAGTTAACAAGAAAAAAGTAATTTCATATTTTTCTCAGAAAAACTTCTGGCAATTCAAGTGTCTGTGCTTAACAGAATGTTTTCTGATGAGTGTTGCTCTTGCAGAGGTCCTTAAATTACTGGATAAATTTATTGGCTAAACTGAGACCTCTGTTTTTACTCAAGTAGACATTTCATATGTCTCTCCATGTTTATGTTAAGGAATCTTCTGACCCATGCCCTGGGCTATTCTCCAAATTCTTCAAGAATTGTCTATTCTCTCTCTCTTTTTCAAGGTAGAGTCTTACTCTATCCCAGGCTGACCTGGAATTCACTATGTCGTCTCAGCATGGCCTCAAACTCACAGCGATCCTCCTACCTCTGCCTCCTGAGTGTTGGGATGAAAGGTGTGCACCCCCATGCCCAGCTTTATTCTCATTTTAAATTTAGTATTTCTCTCCTATAGAATCCTATCCTTCCTTTTTTATAATCTTCCTTCTCCTGAAATGTATTAGCCACTTAACTCTGTGTGAGTATAGCTCTAGTTATTCTCTAGTTTACTCTAATTTTAGTTCATTTTCACAACTTTATCATATGTTCTCTCCTGTCTTGGAGCAAGCATTGCTTATTATTTGGGTCGTAGATATGTAATACTTATTCTGCCTAAGAAGCAAAACTTCGTCCAAAATGTTTGCAAAACTAAAGTGTGCCTTTATATTTCACATGGGGCTTATTCCAGTAAAATACAAAAATCAATTTTTTTCCATTCTTAGTTCAACTTTTTTGTCCCACCTTTTTAAATACCATCATGAATTACAGACTCTAGAACCAACAAGAGAGCTGTAGGGAGAAGGATAAAGGGAAGGGAAGAAAGAGACAAAGAGGGGCTGAGGGCGCAGCTGTGTGTAGAGTTTGTTCAGAGCATGTTGGAAACCCTGGGTCCAGTGCCCACTGGCATACAATGGACCAAGCATGGTGAGACTCAGCGAGAGTCCTGGCGTTTGGGAAGTGGAGGCGGAGGATCAGAAGTTCAAGGGCATCCTTGACTACAGAGTGAGATGAGAGTTTCAGGGCAGCCCGGGACACACACCTTTGAGAGAAAAGGCAGTGAGGGGGGGACGTTCTAGGGGTGGGGCCAGAAGACATGACGAGGACCCGGACAGGAGGAAGGCATGGCATGCTGCCTTATGCTGCTGCTGCTGCTGCTGCTGCTTTGAGACAAGGTCTTAACTTTATCCCAGGCCGATGTGGAACGCGCTCTGCCTCTAGCCTAGGCTGGCCTCAAACTCCCAGCAATTCTCCTACCTCGGCCTCCCGAGTGCCGGGATTACAGGCCTGAGCCACTGGCCCATTATACCTCCTTATACCTTGTGCTTCCAGTGAACTTCAAAATGTGCTTCGTCTTTCTATGATTTCCTCCTAGAAACCAGACTAAAGAAGAGCATGGGTCATCTGAGGGTCACTTGGGTCATTGGAGGGTCACTTTCAGTGTACAAAAGTGTGCCTACAAAAGTGCTCAGAATGAGAGTGAGGAGAGTGTTCGTGGTAAACATAAACCACACTCTTAATATTCTGATCAGCAAAAATCCCTTTTATTTCTTTTTTTTTCAATTTTTATTTATTTATTTGAGAGAGAGATGGAGAGAATGGGTGTATCAGGGCCTTCAGCCACTGAAAACAAACTCTAGATACATGTGCCACTTAGTGCATCTGGCTTAAGTGGGTCAGGGGAAATCAAACCTGAGTCCTTTGGTTTTGCAGGCAAGCTCCTTAAGCTATCCCTCCAGTCCTCTTTTATTTCTTTTTGTCCCCAGAAATAAAACTCCTTAAGAAATGGATCCCTTGTTTAACCCATTGAAAACTTTATTGCTACATCAGTTTGGATCTATTCTAAGTCCAGAATCTCGAGCAGCAGAATTCACATGTGGACTCCAGAGGCCGTCCAGCGCCCCAGCTGCTCCTGAACGGACGTGTGGTAGCAGCTCAGACAGCATGCCCAGGGACAGACATGCAACAGTTCAAACCCTAGAGCCGTGGCGACAAGGCAGAAGCCACGTGCCGCTCCCATGAGGCTGACTGCATTCTGCAGGAATGCTGGAAATAGCAGCTTCCCGGATAGAGACCCCAAACTGCTTTATGTGATGGCATCCAAGCTGCGCTGCCTTACGTGGCAGGTTAAAAAGCCAGTGAGGCTGTCCCTGTTCCATTCTCCTTCTCAAGCTATCTGGTCACCAGAAACCAGGGTTATAAAAATAACAATTATGTGGGAGAATTCACCCAAAGCCGAGGTGGTAATGATAGCTGCATTTTGGAGGCATGCGATTAATCACAACAACCAGGATTGCCTTTTTCCTCTTTTACTTTTCTTCATTTTATTTAAAACATTTATGGATAAGGAAATTAGAGCTGAGATAGGTTAAGTAACTTAATAAGTGGCAAAGTCAGAATTAAAACCAAGTCTTTGGGATGTAGAGTGGATGGCTAACATTCACAGGGACTTGGGATTAATCCTAAGCAACACACACACACCACACCACGCCACACATCACACACCACACACCACATACACACACCACAGGAAGGAAGGGTGGGAGGAAGAGAGGAAAGGAGGGGGGGGAGGGACGGAGGGAGAGAGGGAAGAAGGAACATGTCTTGCTCAACAAGGGGCAGTTGTGCCCCCTAGGGCACAGTCTTGGTGGTAACAAGGAGAGGGTACACTCCTGACATCTACTGGGTAGAGATTAAGGATGCTTTTATTATTCAACAGCAGGTAGGGACACTGCCACGATACAGCCAGGCCAAAAGGTCACCAGTGCCCAGGCTGCACGATCCTAAGGCTGGCATCCGAGGCGTTCTGGGACACAGCTGAGGAGGATGAGGAGGAGTGGCCGGCGGTGGTGGCGGGCAGTCGAGAAGAACTCAAGTCCCCAGCCGGCTTGGGGTGGAAACTCCCATTAATTTGTCATGGCAGAGGGTGAGAAGTAAGTGTCTGGTTGTTTCAGTTAGCCTCTCCCTCGACAGCCTGTGTATGGAACCCGTCATGGCCAAAGATGGAGTGCCAGCCCGAGGAATCTGGAGAAAGCCAGACACTGGGTCCTGGTTGTCACTTGCTCTTGCTGTTGTCATCTGCATGTCCAGAGACAGAGAGGAGACCAGGAAAGCCACTGGGCAGCTTACCCTACACCCTGACTGCTGGCTGGGAAAGCCTCGCCAACGTCCAGGTCATCGTGAGCTCAGCCAGCCTCTGGCTGTCGGCACCCGGCTCTGGGCCCGTGGGGCTGGGGAGGGAGGCTGGTGCCAGACACCAGGCCTGCGCTCTGTCCGCCCCTGCCTAATAAATGACCTTCCTGGCGCTGCTCCCACATGGATGGGTGGCGGCATAGAGTCCCTGCTGGCAAGACAGTTGTTCCTCTATGACTAGTTGGGGCATGAAAAACAGAAGCTTCCCTGGATCGTTCGTTCATGTCAATGCTCTATCACACATCTTCTCCATCATTAACCATTCATAAATCACCCTACTGAACAACCTCGTGGTGTATCTGTGAAGTTTTCTTCACTCTTCTCTCTTCCAGAAACGGGCTGAGCTGGGGAAATCACACAGGGAACTCAAGAGCCTTCACGGCCTTTCTCACACGCCTTTCATCCTCTCTGCTCTGAGATATAGTTTGTTCAGCCCCGTCCCCCCAGAGCCACTGGACAGGCCTGTCCAGTGGCCCCACAGAGCTCTGTCCAAATCTAGCAGGAAGCCCACGAGCTGCGCACTTTCTCCACGCTTCCCTGTCCGTCCTCGTGGGGCGGAGGCCTCGACTGAGCATCGGCCGCCGGTGGGTGCATCCATCCTTTGAGTTAGGAAGCGGGTATGATGTCTGCGCAGATGTCCCTGACACCAGTTTACACTGCTGCGCTCTCACTGTAGAACGCCGGCTCCTCTACTAACCAGCAGCATCCTTTCTGGCAAGGGACACATGCATCCCGGATTCCCGGCTCAGAATAGCAGCTGTCGTGACTGAGCATAAACAATAATTTGAAGCAATCAGTGAGCCTAGGGTTAAAGCCGTTGTGTTTTCCTCCCAAGGTCCAAAGAAAGAACCGGAGATTACACAACTATATACATTCATCAAGTCACAGAAGTGTTTATCAACTCAGTTTATCAACCAAAATCCCAAAAGACGTGACTGTGAATGCCCCAGTCCTGGATGTTAACATCAAGAGAGATTAAAATCCCTACCTTTGGACACTTGGAAGTCAAAGGCCTCCAGACTGGAAGGCCACAGGACTTGTAAGATGAGGGAAGCAGAATCCCAGGAAGAGGTTAGTTCACTGCGGTTGTACACAGGCTGGTTGCCCTGCATTAGCCGGAACGAACATGTAGAAACCCACAAAGCATTACTGGGATGTATCTGGAGAAAGTCAGTGCGTGAGTCTGAGGGACTAGATGGGAAGGAGCCAGCCTAGAGGTAGGGTGCGCCACCAGATTGGCAGTTGCCTGAAAAGAACGGCTGTGGAAGGCAAGTGGATCTCTAGGAGCCGGAGCCCAGCCCAGGCGGCTTCTGCTGTCTTAAACACCACAAGTTCCACTTTGATGCCTTTTGGACTCCAGGATGTGCACCAGGGCTCCTGGGTGCTCGGGCTGCTGACCTCAGTCTGTACACCCACAGTTAAGCTTTCTGATTGGCTAGGAGAGCTGCTCAGTGGAAAGGAACCTATAGTTGGAATTGGGAACCAAGTCAGAACTCTATGGAGACCAAGATTACAGACTGCAACGAGAAGCTTCTACTAGTTTTTGGGCAAAAGTGAGGCTACACCCATAAAAATCTCTCTAAATTAACAATGTTCATCCCCTTTCACCTATCCTGATCTCACTCTCTGTTGGAGAATCTGTTTCTCTTTTTCAGAAAGCAGTGAGAACTGAGGACAACTGAAATCTTTCAACAAGACAAGAAAAGATGGCTGACTCCCAGGCAAGTGATGAACCACCCCTCACCCATCAACCAGGGCCCAGGGGACCTCAGAGGAATGGGTGACATGAGCAAGAGTGCTGCTTCCATGGGGAGCCTGCCAACCAGCCCCAGGGTGGTGGAGACAGACACTGAGGACAAGAGCTCAGCACGAAAGTAGACTTAAAACACACCCACCATGGCTTGCGGAACTTTGCAGAAGAAGGGGAAGAAAGGTTGTAAGAGCCACAGGGAAGGAGGGAATATCCAGAGGCACTGCCCCCCCCCCCATGACTGCTGCTTTCACAACTCACACCCCACACGCCCATGGTGAACACCAGCAGTCCCCCTGAGGAGGCTCTCAGTGGAGCGGGGGCAGGGAGGAGGGAAATGATGGTACCAACACATGACGTGTCCATACAAAGTTTCTACTTAAAAGAATTTTTTGAGGTTTCTTTTTCAGGATTTCAACATTTCAGGTTTTGATATTTGGGATTATGTATTTTGGATTGTATGGCCTAGACCCATACAAATTCACTTAATTTTTTTAATTTTAATTTTAATTTTTTGTTTTTTTGAGGTAGGGTCTCACTCCTGTTCAAGCTGACCTGGAATTCACTATGTATTCTCAGGGTGGCCTTGAACTTATGGTGATCCTCCTACCTCTGCCTCCCGAGCGCTGGGATCAAAGGTGTGAGCCACCAGGCCCAGCTTCATTAATTTTTAAATGTAAAATAGTACAAAACCGTAAGAGGGAAATAAATAATTTCCCCCAATATGGAATTGTACCTACAATAAACATTTAAAGAAAGCTTCTCCCACAGAAATATTATGCACAGACATGTCATTTGAAAAGCCCTACTTAGCTACATTGAATATCAATATATCTTATTTTATATACAAGTTCCTAGTGAAAATAAGGCACTTCCAGTTCCTTAAGGTGATATTCAGCTACAAATATGTCTTGAGAGATTACATGTTCTTTTAGCAGAATATAGCTCTATTAGACTTAAAAGCAATGTGTTAGAATTCCTGAGTTTTAAAAATTGTTTTACCTGAGGGATTTATTTACCACTCTCCTAACACATTACATCATAAAATAGCATGCATAAAATACCAAGAACTGCTTTCTAGGGACATATAGACTTAATATGGTCCTATATTAGCAGGATATAGTTATAATTTAAAACATTTCAAGGCTGGAGAGATGGCTCAGCAGTTAAGGCACTTGCCTGCAAAGCCTAAGGACCTCAGTTGGATTCCCCAGCACTCACATAAAGCCAGATGTGCAAGGTGGTGCCTGCATCTGGAATTCGTTTGCAGTGGCTAGAGGACTTGGCATGCCCCTCTTTCTTTTTCTGTATCTGACTCTTTCTCTCCAAAATAAATAAGTAATATTATATACATATAAAATATTTTTAAAATTCATAATTTAAAATAATCACCAGTGTTTGAATGGTAATAATAATAATAAGTAGAACAACAGCTATCATACCTTTGGCATGAAGCAGAAATACCACGGCCCTTCTCGAAGCAGGCTCTGTGTCAGTTTGCGCTAATGAGGATCCCAGAAGGTCTCAACATTTTCCTTTCTGTCGCCTGAAACCAGGTTCACCTCTGTATGCAGAGTCCGTCAAGCCCATGTGCTTGAGAAACGTGGCAGAGTTCTGTACAGGAGCTATGAACTTTTTAAGGTTGTCAACATTCCACCAATGATTTCAAAGCTGATCATTTCCCACACAGTACCATGATCTGGTTTCTCTTGAAAAATCAACAAGATCTGGCAATGCTGGGCCACATTCTCATGGATCTAACCGTGGATGGCTGCTTTGCACAGAAGAACCATTGGTTCTCTAGTTTGCCAGTGTTGTCCAGCTCCAAGAATGGCCAAGTGAGCCAGGCGTGGTGGTGCACACCTTTCATCCCAGCATTCGGGAGGCAGAGGTAGGAGGATCACTGTGAGTTCGAGGCCACCCTGAGACTCCATAGTGAATTCCAGGTTAACCCTGGGCTAGAGAAATGGCCAAGTGTAGGCAACATGGGCTCAACTCTCTGGTTGTGACTAAGTGGACTGAATGAAATGATGAGTACTTCCTGAGACTCTCCTGGCCAGTGTTGTATGGAAACGCCTGTCCTGAGTTGGCCAAAGCCACAAAACTGGACGAAAGGCCCACAGGTTGTGAGACTCTGTCAGTGAGTGGCCAGAGGTTGGTCTGGGTGCCAGAAGACAACAGGTGATCTTCAGGGTGGCAACTGTGTTGACAACATGCTGGTGTCATCTGGGCCCGGCAGGTGAAGACCTCTGGCAAGCCGTGCCATGGTGGCGTCCTGCTACAAAGGGTCAGAATCCTGCAGCCCGACGCAGGAGTTTCCTAGTGGTGTCTTCAGCATGCTAGTAGAGACATGATCTCACTGGTGCTCACGGAGCTGAGGCAGAGGCTCTGACTTCAGAAACCTTCACAGGAACCTCCTTTCAACAACTCTTCATGTCTTGTATTGGGTTGCTTTGTATGTTCTTCAATAGCAGAGTCACTCTCTTGTAGGCATACCTTAGATCTCACACTCTATGGCAATGAATATGTGTCCATCACATCGCTCATACTCTGTCCTAGAGTGGATTAGCAGGCTGTCTTCAGAGCCCAAGATCATAGAGACATGTGAGCAAAGACTGTGGGAACTACAGCTGAGCCCTGTGCTGGAGAGCTTGGCCCCTGCTTTGCTCTTCATGGTAGTTAAAACTACCTGTTCTGCAGCTGCCAGGCTGGGGGCCCCATGCTGGAGAGAGACTTTAAGATGTCCTGTCCACCAGCATCACAAAATGTAACTCCTGCGTAGTGTCAGGAGGAGTGAGGTCCCCACCTGGTTATGTCTGAGAACAGGCACTGGGCAACTGTGATATTCTCCATGGATTGTGATGCTGAAACGCTTCAGGGGGATATCTTCTTTCTGAAGATTGTTAATTTCAAATGCCCACAACTGCACTTTCAGATGGGGTTTGTACCTACGCCCACATAAGCCTGATAGAAATTAGCCCCAAGAACCAATAAGAAGGAGTCATCCCTTGTTATAAACACTGGTTTATCAGCCTTACTGCTGATTAGTATTCACCCCGACTTTTAATTATGCTCTCATTTGTACCCTGCAAACATCTAACAATTCCTCTAACAGTTTTTTTTTTTAATTAGTAAGAAAATCAGTGGCAGAGGTGGAATTTGTGGGATATTGAATGCAAAATGTTAATTAATTTTAAAAGTTTGAGGTCTTTGAAAAACCCCATCTGGGAAAATTTTAGGTGATGTCTTCATTGACAGAGACTGTCACATAGCCTTTGCTTTTACTGTGTTCCAGCACGCAGCCAATCCAGCGTAAAGGAAGTGGACTTCTTCCCTCTGCCCTGTTGTTTCAGAACGTGCTCTGGCACAGGCAGGCTTCCTCCCTGGGCACTGGACCCTTTACTCTGCAAGTGTGAGTGGGTCAGCTCGGCTGGGAGGGTTGACCGTGGGCCTCTGAGCACGCATGCGCTCGGTGCTGGGCCGCTTTCTCATTAGCCAGGGCAACGCTGCGACTTCTTCCCCTTTCACGTGTAAGGGCTCTGAGGCTCAGGAGAAAAAAAGCAAATGTGCTCAAAGTCAAAGAGCTGAAACACGCCAGAATCAGGATTTGACCCAAGTCAGATTCTAGAATGTTCCTACAATAGAAACTTCTGAAATATTCTTAGGACTAAAATCTGAATGTCTTTCTTACTTTCACCTTACAGGATATGATTTTAAAACATGAACTGTGAATTCCTTGTGTGAAAGTGGGGTCCCAATATGCATGCCCCATCCTCTCTTAACTACTGCCTCGTTTTCAGATTCTCTTGGGAAGAATGTCTTGATGCGGTTGGGGACACGGCTCAGAGGCTAAAATGCTTGCTACACAGACGTGAGGGCTTGAACTTGGATCCTTAGCACCCACGTAAAAATACCAGGCAAGGTGACATGAGCCCGTAATCCTAGTGCTTGGAGAGAAACACAGGAGCGTCCTCTGAGCTTGCTAAGCAGCTGCCCTAGCCGCATCAGAGAGTTCTAGGTCCAGGGAGAGACTACCCCAAAGACTAATGTGGAGAGAAACTGAGGAAGACCCCTGATGCCACCTCTGTGTCTCCCACACACACGTGTATCCATACCCATGCTCACATGCATGCACACCACACACACATGCAAAACTATGTCTTGATGGGTTTGACAGTGGTGAGCTATTCAAACCAGTAGAGTGCCAGCCACGTGTGCGCATCAGGCTCAGGGCAAAGCGCTGACATGGAGGAGCCAATCTGTTCCTCGCAACAGACGCTGGTCTGCTCATTCTCACCGGCGCAGAGAGCTTCAGAAATACACTGGAAGCTTCTCGGGGAGAAGAAGTGTTGGCCCTTAAAGCCTGGCAGCCTCACTCCAGGGCATGCTGTCATTAATGGCACCAGACAATGGCTCCCATTAGAGTCCTCAAGCAGGAGGAGGGGCACCTTAGCCCACGGAACCCGTCGCTTGGTGTGGCTGTGGCTCAGGCAGAGGCCGGAGCTCGAGCGGTCAGCAGAGGGAGACAAAGCTTGCGGCATCCACATCTCGGCTTGTGCCTGAGCCCGGCTCAGCCTGCCCGGGAGAAGGATGCACACCGGCCTTCTGCTCTGCTGGTCCGGCCTCCGCCTCCCCTTCCTTGTGTCCTCTGCCGCCCCAGAGTCCTTCGCCCCTTCATTTCCCAGCGTCATTCCAGGAGCCGCTTCCCGGGCCCAGTCCAAAGCAGAAGGAACGTTATAGGCCGAGGCTTAGCTGCAGAGCACCCTGAGCGTGTGCAAGGCCCTGGGTTCAAGCCAAGCACGGAGAACTAAAACCTCAAAAAGAAAGCCATGAGGTAAATGTCCCCCTCTGTCCTCAGCCTTAGCATTTGAACTTTGGGGACACACGGCATCTAAGCTGAAAGGCAATGATGAACACAGTGCACAAAGCCCTTGCCAAGTCCTGCAGTCTTTTTAAAAATTTTTTTGTTCATTTTTAGTTATTTATTTGAGAGTGACAGAGAGAAAGAGTAAGAGGCAGAGAAAGAGAGAGAATGGGTGCGCCAGGGCCTCCAGCCACTGCAAACAAACTCCAGACACACGCGCCCCCTTGTGCATCTGGCTAACGTGGGACCTGGGGAACCGAGCCTCGAACCATGGTCCTTAGGCTTCACAGGCAAGCGCTTAACCACTAAACCGCCTCTCCAGCCCAAGTCCTGCAGTCTTGATGTAAACACAAAAGCGACACCCAACAATAATGCACACACACGCATTTACACACGTACACATGTACACAAATAGTATTTTGATTTCTTTTGATTATTATTTCAGTGACAGACAGAGAGAGAAAGGGGCAGAAAGAAAGAGAGAGAGATAGAGAGAGAGAGAAAGAATGGGCGCGCCAGGGCCTCCAGCCACTGCAAACGAACTCCAGATGCAAGCGCCCCCTTGTGCATCTGGCTAACGTGGGTCCTGAGGAATCAAGCCTTGAACCAGGGTCCTTAGGTTTCACAGGCCAGTGCTTAATTGCTAAGCCATCTCTGCAGCCCATACATATATTTTTAAAAGAAGAATTTTGACATCTCCCAAGACAAAAGAGAGTGTGACATAGAATTAATTTGTATGATTTTTCTCACAACATTTTAAATTGGATTACTAGTATTATTATTATTATTTATTTTTATTAAGTAGAAACTTTGTATGGGTGCATCATGTGTTGGTAGCAGCATTTCCCTCCTCCCTGGCTCCATTCCACTGAGGACCCTCCTTAGTGAAATTGCTGGTATTGACCATGGCACTGTAGGTTAGGGGTTAGGAGAGCAGTAGTCAGTCATCGTGCTGGGGGCAATGCCTCTGGGTGCTCTCTAGTCTTTCCACCCTCTCTTCTGCAAAACTTCCTGGGCCGTGGTGGATGTGTTGTAAGTCTAGCTCAGTGTAGGGTTCTTAGCACCGTCTGGATTTCTGCATTGTGTGTTTTGAGTATCCTCAGTGTCTGTCTGCATCAGCCTGACACATGCTCACCGTGGAAGCAGCGCTCTTGCTCACCTCACCAGTTCCTCCGTGGTTTCCCCTGGGCCCTGGCTGACGTGCGAGGGTGGCTCATCTCCTACCAGGTAGTCAGATATCTTTTCTTGTCTTGTTGAAAGATTTTGGTTGTCCTCAGTGCTTTCTGCCTTCTGAAAAAGAAAAAAGCAGAGTCAACAGTGAACAGTGAGATCATAGGTTTAAGGGGATAAGCCTTGTTAATCTAGAGAAATTTTAATGGGTGTAACCTCTCTTTTGGCCAAAAATGAGTGGGAGCTTCTCTTTGGAGTCGAGTCCATAATCTTGGTCTCCGTAGGATTCTGATTTTGTTCCCACTTCCAGCCGTGGGTTCCTTTCCATGAAGCACATTGCTTCGCCAGTCAGAAAGCCATTGGTTTCCCACCTTGGCTGGGCGCCACCACTGCAGGTGTGTACATCCTGCCTGGCTGTTGCTTTTGTACATCAGGTCCTTTGCTCGCTTACAGCGTTGTCAACCATGGCCCCCAGCAGCCCATATAGCACTTTCCAGCACATCCAGACTAACCATCTGAGAACTGGCTTCCTTCCAGAATGCAGCCAGATCTCTGGATGTTTTGTGTCAGAAGCATGTGGTGTCTTCAGCAATAGGGTCTTAACTTAGGTGACTGCTTTGGCAGAAACCTGTCTTGTTTTGGTGATCTCTGATAAACAGCTCAATGTGGGTTTTTGTTTTATTTTTTTATGACAGAGAGAGAGAGAGAGAGAGAGGGAGAAAGTATGTGTGTGTGTGTGTGTGTGTGAGAGAGAGAGAGAGAGAGAGAGAGAGAGAGAATGAGAATTGGCTTATCAGGAGGACCTCTAGCCACTGCAATTGAACTCCAGACACATGTGCCACCTTATACATCTGGCTTACATGATTCTGGGAGTCAAACCTGGGTATTTAGGCTCTGCAGGCAAGCGCCTTAACCAGGGAGCCATCTTACCAGCTCTCAATGTAGGTTTTTAAATGGCAAAATATTCTGTATTATAAACAACACAAAACTATACTCAATAGTGGAAGCTTTATAAAGCACTGGTTATATAATATTTAGATTTAAACTTAAAATTTGTCAAGGATGGGCTGGAGAGATGGCTTAGCGGTTAAGCGCTTGCCTGTGAAACCTAAGGACCCTGGTTCGAGGCTCGGTTCCCCAGGTCCCACGTTAGCCAGATGCACAAGGGGGCGCAGGCGTCTGGAGTTCGTTTGCAGAGGCTGGAAGCCCTGGCGCGCCCATTCTCTCTCTCTCCCTCTATCTGTCTTTCTCTCTGTGTCTGTTGCTCTCAAATAAATAAATAAAAAATTTAAAAAAAATTTGTCAAGGATTCTCCTAAGATTTGCCACATAATGGGAGTGAAAAAAAACTTGTAGTAGAATCTCACTCTAGCCCAGGAAACCCCAGAACTCACACTGGTAGCCCAGGCTAGCCTTAAGCTCAATAGCCACCCTCCTCCCGCAGACTTCTGTGCTAGGATTACAGGTATGAGTCACCATGCCCAAAAAGGAAAACATTTTTTAAATCATAGAATTAAAAATAAAATTTGCCTTGGAGTCAAAGATCTGAATAAAGAAAACATTTAGGCTACCACACTGAGCTCCTGGGGAAGGGGAAGCTTAATTTTATTATTACATCAGATATCTCCCATATCTCTCAGTGTGTTTGTGTGAGTGAGGCATCACTAAATACTTACTTAACTGATTAGTGAATGGTGGATCTGTGATACCTTGGAACCCACACTGAAAGCGAAAGGCCAATGTTGCCAGACCTCTAGGTCACCCACTGGAGAAGACCCAGATCCTAGAGCAAGACCCAATCAAACAGCCCAGTAAGAGTAACACAGTCATGCTAATTCTTGGCCTCACTTTTCTCTGCCCACATCCTTGTCCTGATCTGGAAATTGTTAGTTAAAAATAGAAAAGCAGGAGCCAGGCATGGTGGTGCACGCCTCTAATCCCAACACTGGGAAGGAAGAGGTAGGAGGATTGCTGTGATTTCGAAGCCACCCTGAGACTACAGAGTGAATTCCAGGTCAGCCTGAACTAGAGTGAGACTCTACTTAGGAAAACAAACAAACAAACAAAAATCCCCAGAAAAGCAGATGGGGAGATGGCTCAGGCAGTAAAGTCCTTGCTTTGCAAGCATGAAGACCTGAGTTTGCTCCCCAGGACCTACATACCAATGCCAGGCATGGTGGTGCCTATCTGCAATCCCAGCACTGGGAGAGTCAGAATCAGGAAGAACCCTGGAGCTCCCTGGCAAGCCTGTCTAGCCTAGTGGGTAAACTTCAAGCCAATGAAAGACCTGGTCTCAAAAATAAGTGGATGACATTGCCGAGGGTAACACTTGAAATCGGGCCTCCACACGCATGCACATACACGTGTGCACACATATATTAACATGCACACATGCATGCACACCACACACATGCGTAAAATAAATAAGCCCATAAATAAATGAACAAATGAATACATAGCAAATGTCCACCCACCTAGGCTGAACAGGAGGGAAGAGGACAGTACATCACGAGCCTTCTAGGTGGCCCAGCTAAGGAAGGACAAAACACCAGCCAATGGCAGTGGCCTCATGCCATCACTTCTGCTCGCTCCCTGAGAGGTCTGCCCCTTCCCCGTGCATTTGCTTCTCTTTCTGCTCCATCTGCCTCACTCACTCTACCTGTGATAGCAAGTGTCTGTTCTAGCGCGCACACACGTCCTTTGAGCTTGATTGTCTCTGTGTTCCAAATCCAGTTTTCCCTGACAAGGAAGCTGGCCCAACTCGGGAGCTGGGTTTGAGGTTAATCAAAGTTACATAGTGAGATGCTAGCTCAAAAGATAGAAAGACAGAGGGAAAGAAGGGAGGGAGGAAGATAAAGAGAAAAGCAGGGCTGGAGAGATGGCTTAGCAGTTAAAACATTTGCCTGCAAAGCCAAAGGACCCAGGTTCAATTCCCCAGGACCCACGTTATATGCACAAGGGGGCACATGTGTCTGGAGTTCGTTTGCAGTGGCTGGAGGCCCTGGCACACCATTCATTCTCTCTCTCTTTCCCTGTCAAATAAATAAATAATATAATATAATATATTTTTTTAAATGTCAAGAGAAAATTAAGGAGGAACAAAAGGAGGGAGGAAGTGGAGGAAGAAAATATCTGCCTGGTAAGATTTATTCTATTGCATTTGGACTATATTGCAAAGTTGTTGATATACATATTCCTTTCCTCTTAAGTTTAGTTCTTTTTTTAAAGATTTTTTTGTTTAGCTTTATTTATTTTATTTGAGAGCTACAGACAGAGAGAGAAAGAGGAAGAGAGAGAATGGACGCACCAGGGCCTCCAGCCACTGCAAACGAACTCCAAATACATGCAACACCTTATGCATCTGGCTTCCTTGGGTCCTGGGGAATCGAGCCTCCAACTGTGGTCCTTAGACTTCACAGGCAAGTGCTTAACTGTTAAGCCATCTCTTCAGCCCAATTTTAGTTCTTTATGTATTTTCAGATATATTCTCTAAGTGCCTAGAGCTTATCTTAGGAGGCTTCATGATGAAGATATTTATGCAAAAAGTGGGACTCATAAGACAGGAGTCACAAGATTCATTAGAATGGATTTCCCATCCGAGGAGGGAATGCCCTTGAGTTTACGCTGTGGTTGGCTTTTCCTTGGGCAGAAGTAAAGGGCCAGTGAGACTATCTCAGGAAGGACTATGGTACTGAAGCTCCGCGTAAGAACTCCTTCAAGCTCCTGCACTTCACCACACATTTGTCCAGCTAGAGCTTGATAATCACCTACTGTGTGCCAGGAGATGGATTAGTAGGGATTAGAAAATAACCTAGACTGCTGCCAGGATGCTCATAGTGCTGGAGAGTGGCCCATGCACTCGGGGAGGGAACTGGAAGTCTCTTAAGGAAGACGTATTTCTCGCTCTCTCTCTCTGTGCATAAATCACATACTAGGAGCTGAAATAGAGACAAACAAATATTTGTGATAAGCACTGGTTTTGCAAGCTACTTTTATGACTCTGAAAGTAAGTTTTAAAGACACCCCAGCTAGTTGAATTTTAGCCTCATTTGCTTCCTGTCTATTCTGATAAGCATTAGTAATATTGTATGAACATAGAGCTCAGCTGTGTCATTTACAGAAATCCAGTTCTTTTTATGTGGAAAGGGCTCATGATTATAGCAGCGCTTCTTGCCTTTTGTTTATTTGTGTTTGCCCAAACCCTTATCCCGCCATAAACAGAACAATTTACTTTGTTGCCATTTTAATGGTTTGGAGTATATATTTTGGTTTACCTCCAGCAAGGGCCTGCAGTGGAGTAAACCATTCTCTGTAGTCCTGCATAATTACTAAGCTTTGCAATCTTAAACAACATTTATAACTCCTTGGCGCTCTGGTAGAAGCTTTCAGGTAAATAGGAGGGATGATTTCTCAGTCCTTGTTTTGCCTCAGATCCATTTTCCAGACATAATTCATGACTGATTATCCTGCTTATGTGAATTTTTAAAGGAGTAAATGCCAATATCAGGACAGATGACTTTTTCATCTAATCTAAAGAAACCAGCCCTTAGTGAGCCTTCCTATTTTTTCCAGACCTGTAAAATAGAAACAGAAATAGCTGGTGGTGGCAATGGAGGCAGATGAGAAGCTACTAGAGCCTGGGCCATATGCTATCATCTCACAGCCTCTGGACCCAAACACATGGCGGTCATACAGTAGAAATGCCAGTGTGTGCAGAATGGAATGCTGCCTTTGAGGATGTTGTTAACATATGTAGAGAACTGAATCTTAGTGTACAGAACTCTCAGGTACTCATTCTATCAAATTCAAGTCAAAACAATCCAGTGTCTACTTGTTTTCTGGTTTCTGTGCTAAGGGAATCTGGGTCTTTAATTGTTGAGCTTACATATCCGGAGTCATCTTCTAAAGCTAGTAAATGTAAAACTACTGTTTTAGTAAGTATTATGTTCTTAAGGTATTTTGGGGGAGGTATAGTCTTGAGGTAGGGTCTCTCTCTTTAGCCCAGGCTGACCCAGAATTCACTATATAGTTTCAGGGTGGCCTCAAACTCACAGCAATAATCATCCTACCTTGGCCTCCCGAGTGCTGGGATTAAAGGAGTATGCCACAAAGTCCAGCCTAAAGATTTTTTTTTTTCTTCTCAAGGTAGGGTTTCATTCTGGCCCAGGCTGACCTGGATTCCCTATGTAGTCTCAGGGTGGCCTCGAACTCATGGTGATCCTCCTACCTCTGCATCCCACGTGCTGGGATTAAAGGTGTGCACCACCACGCCCAGCTTCAGCCTAAAATATTTTTAAACCAGACTGTTGAAGAGAAGTGAAAAGAAAAACAAATCTGCCTAGACCTATTTATTACTTCTGTTACTATTTAACAATCTCCAAAGTGAAATGACTTAACAAAGCAAATGTTAGGTCTGGGGAGATGGCTCAGCCAGTAAGAGAATTTGCTGTACAAGCATGATGGTCTGAGTTCAATTTCCAGTATCCCATGTCAAAATCCAGACATGATTTTACATGCCTGTAACCAGAGAGCTGGGGAGGGAGGAGGCAAGAGGGTCACTGAGGCTCACAGGTGGGTCGGTCACCCCAAAAGACAGTGAGCTCCAGGCTCATTCAGTGACAGACTCAGGGAAATCAGGTGGAAGGGCAACAGAGGAAGATGCCAGCGTCCTCTACTGGCCTCCACACATGTGTGCATGACCTGCATGCATCTGCACACACATGTGCATGTAACAGGGTGTGCCTCAAGTGAATGCACGCACACACATATACCAAAAAATTAAAAAAAATCAATAAAAAGGTAAATTAAAAAACATTACCACAAATTGTATCTAGAACCTAGAGGTAGCTTAGCATTCTCCATGATGGGATTCTGCCTCTGGTAAGAGAAGATGGTCTTGGAGCCTCATTCTCTGTCTCGTGTCATCAAACACATTCTTTTTATTTTATTTTATTTTTTATTTATTAGTCAGAGAGAGAGGGAGAGAAAAAGAGTGAGTGTGAGACTGGACACTCCAGGGATTCTAGCCACTGCATATGAATTCTAGATGCATGCGCCCCTTTGTACATCTGGCTAATGTGGGTCCTGGGGAATTGAACCTGGGTCCTTTGGCTTTGCAGGCAAATGCCTTAACCACTAAGCCATCCCTCCAGCCCCACATTCTTTTTAAAAATGATTTAAGGGCTAGAGAGATGGCTTAGTGGTTAAACACTTGCCTGTGAAGCCTAAGGACCCCGGTTCAAGGCTCGATTCCCCAGGACCCATGTTAGCCAGATGCACAAGGGGGCACAAGCATCTCTTTTGCAGTGGCTGGAAGCCATGGCACACTCATTCTCTCTCTCTGCTTCTTTCTCTATCTGTAGCTCTCAAATAAATAAATCAAATAAACAAAAAAAGATTTAATTATATCTACTCAAAGATCACATTTTATTTATTTATTTTTAAATATTTTTTTATTTATGAAAGAGAGAGAGAGAGAGAGAGAGGAGAGAGAAGAGGCAGAGAGAGGGAGAGAAGGAGAGATTGGGTGCACCAGGGCTTCCAGCCACTGCAAATGAACTCCATAGGCATCTGGCTTACATGGGTCCTAGGGAATCAAATCTGGGTCCTTTGACTTTTCAGGCAAGTGCCTTAACCACTAAGCCATCTCTCCAGCCCCCCACCCCCCACCAAAACATTCTTGATCGACAGACATGTGTTTCCACGAAGTCTTTCTGCTTTGTGCTCTTTCTCGGGTTTGAAAATAAAGAATTTGCTTGTGTATATTGATACCTTGAAGGAAACAAGTAACCAATAGCTTTAGATCTTCCTGGAAATGGTAAATGGGACGTTCATATTTATTAGCTATGCAAACAATCTGAATTAATTTTCTAAAAGGCTAATTAGAGTTTGTTTCAAATATAAACCTGTCTGGGTAATAATGGCAGCCTATTGTTAGAAAGGCCTTGACAACAGTAACAATAATTAGCAGTGACAGTATTAGCAACACTGAATAGAGAAGGCTGATTGAGGGAGCGCAAGTTTAAATTCCGTCCCCGAGCAAATGTTCCAGTTCTAAGGAGATTATGGGGTGCCTTGGGGCTGAGGGCAAGTCAAAGGTTGGTCACAAAAGGGAATGATTTCCAGGGCTGAACTGGAAACATGCTCCTGCCTCTGACTGTGCCAGACGCCAAGAAGGGAAAGTGAGAAGGAGCCGGGAAGGAGGAAGCCACCATTGCCACCCACCGCCTGGTCGTCCCCTGGCCTCCCAGGCTGGGCCACACTCGGGAAGCCCCCAGTGAGACCTCGGTTCTCTGCCTGCCTCTCGTGCCAGTCACTCTAGCTGCTGCCGCCACCTCCTTTTTGCAAGCTCCAAGTGTTTGCTTGCTTCTGAGCCAAACACCTGCCCATCCTTCACTAATATGAGAGAAGAGAGAGAGCGAGCGAGCGAGAGCGAGAGTGAGAAAAGGAATGGATTTCTATATAAGAGTCAGCACTGTTATTGACCATTATTTATTTATGTATTTATGTGGCTCCAGATACAAGTGTCCCCTTGGTCTCCCGGTGACCATTCTAGCGTGCCACATCCCCACACAGCCTTGCTGGAGGAGGTGTGTCACTTGGGGGCAGATCTTGCGGTTTAACAGCCCAGCCCACTCGCTGGGTGTTCCCAGCCGGCCCAGGACAAGTTGTGATGCCCTGCTCTTTGTTCCTGCCATGCCTGCCCCACCTTGATGAAACTGCCCCTCATAACTGCAGGCTGACATGAACACCTTCCTTCGCTGAGCTTCTCGTCACGTGTGGTGTCCCAGCAACAAGAAGGAAGCTGCCACACTTCCCAGCTAGACTTGGGCTTTCTGAGAGTCTGAATTGGCATGTTTGGTTCCTTCTGAATCTCCGGAACATGGATCAGCACCTGTGGGCGCTCAGTAACACTCAATAAATTTATGCTGAATAAAGGAGCGAGTTACTGGTTTGTCTGCATCACAAAGACCAGTGGACTCTGTGTATGAACTTACGCAGGGGCGTCAGGGAGGGACTCTGTTCACATGATCCTTTTTCAGGGTTGCAAGAACTCAGAGAAGTAAGCAAATTATGTAAGACCGCCTAGCTGGTGGGTGAGCAGTGGGGATCCGAAGCCCAGTGCAGCCTGATTCTGTGCTCATAACCAATTGACCTCTTCTGATGGAGTGATTATCCCCAACAGTCAGGTGGAGGGAGCTACAGAAATTCCCGCCGAATTGCATGTATCACTTGGACTTTGCCACCCAGTCCGTGCTGGGGGAAACGCCACCTAAATGAGATGGAAAAGTTACTGACGGTCCTGTCAGAGCTGTAACTGAGCTCCTCGCCTCCCTGGGGCCCAGCCTCCTCTCGTTTGCAGGAAGTCCAGCTATCACGGAAAGAGTTGTGGTGACTTTTCTCTACCGTGCAGACGAAAGGCAGCCACGGTAGCCCTCGTGGGGACCGTAGGAGGACGAGGGAGAGGCCGCAGAGGAGGCTGGCACAGCCCGTCCGGACCAGCCTTCCACCCCTGCGGCAGACGACTTCAGGCTCGCTGAGATGAGCGTCCGGACCAGGCTCGGTTGTGGAGGAAGGGATTTATGGAAGCTTTCAGATCCAGGGGACGTTCCATAATGGCCGAAGAAGCTGGCCTGCCTTCCCAGGACCAAACACACACAGAGCGAAGCACAAGCCAAAAAGCCAAAAGCCACAGCCCAGCACACTTCAGGAACTCCAGCCAGGCACACTTTGCAGATCTGTAGACTGAATCTCAAACCCACCACCACCCCTTAAGGTCTGCCCAGTGACACCTCCTAGCCAGGTGGCTGCAGACGCCAACTGCAAACTACAAAGCGGACACTGAACATATTGGGGGTCTTCTGTTCGAACTACCACAACTACTGACACAGTGAGTGAAGCGCCCACCCAACAGCTTCTCAGTCCAGAGTCCTGCAGGCGCCCGCTCTCGCATGGTCGGCGTGGAGCATTTCTGCGGCCCTGGGAGTGACATTAGTGTCTTTTGAACACCGGGCAGCACACAATTCAATTTCATGCATTGTCTCCTTAAATCCTCAGCAGAAGCAGAGATTTGACAACTAATATGCTTGACACTTAGAAATGCCAGTATATACTCAAGGTATTAGTAACAAGCTGGACACATGATGACATATGCCTATAATGCCAGCAATGGGGAGGCCCAGGCCAAAGACTGAGTTCAAGGACAGACCAGGCTACACAGCAATACCCTGACTCAAAATATATAGATTAGATGACCTCTGGAATTGAATCCCTCGAGTCTGGATTTCTTGCTTTAAAAATGGGTTCCTAGCCAGGCATGGTGGCACACACCTTTAATCCCAGTACTTTGGAGGCAGAGGCAGGAGGATGATGGTTGTGAGTTTGAGGCCACACTGAGAATACATAGTGAATTCCAGGTCAGCCTGGGCTAGAGTGAGAACTTACCTCAAAAAACAAAAACAAAAACAAACAAACAAAACAATGGGTTCCTGGGACTCGGAAAATTGCTCAGTGGTTAAAGGTACATGCTTACAAAGCCTAGTGGCCCAGGTTCAATCCCAGGCCACCCACATAAGCCACCCTCAAAAAGAGGTGCAATTTATAATGGCAAGAGATCCTGGTGTGCCCATCTCACACACACACACACACACACACACACATGTGTGCACACAAGCATGCAAATAAAATATTTTGTTGTTGTTGTACTTCAAGGTACAGTCTCACTGTAGCCCAGGATGACCTGGAATTCACTATGGAATCTCAGGGTGGCCTCGAACTCACGGTGATCCTCCTACTTCTGCCTCCCGCATGCTGGGATTAAAGGCATGTGCCACCATGCCCGGCTTAAAATAAATTTTTTAAAAAAATGTATTCCTAAATATTTTTTCTAGAAGCTATATTTGACTCATAAAACCATGTTAAGCTTTTCTGCTGCCTATACACAGTCTGAGCCAGGGGAGGAGAGCGGAGACGAAATAGAGTTGGTAATTTTTTTAACATTTATTTTATTTTATTTACTTGAGAGAGAGAATGGGCACACCAGGGCCTTCAGCAGGTGCAAATGAAATCCTGACTCCTGGGCCACCTTACGCATCTGGCTTACGTGGGTCCTGGGAAGTTGAACCTGGGTCCTTTGGCTTTGCAGGCACGTTCCTTAACCGCCAAGCCAACTCTCCAGCCCAGTAAATTATTTTTGAAACTACAGTTACTATAGCATTTAAGTAATGCTAAAAACGAATTATTTTCTACAGTTGTGCTTCAAGCGCTAGGATGAAGCTGGGGCTTTTCTGATGCACAGCTGCGGACCCTGATTCCAACCCCATCACAGGGGCTGGGCTCTTGCCAGTCGGCTTGGTGAGCGCACAGTGCACAGTGTAGTACTGGGCACCCGTTTCCCCTCCAGCCCCAAACACCAGAGCACTGAGGCCTCCACCATCTCTTTACAGGACTCTGCTCCTTGCTCTCTTCCTCAGCAGCCTACTTCAAGTTCACGGCATCCTTGCAGCGTTCACAGGAGGCGATTCTGAAGGAAGACGGAGGGAAGGACAGAGCCCACTAGAATCCCAGGCGAAGGGCCCTGGCGAGTCAGAGAGATAAACAAGAGAGTCACAGAGTTTTCAAACACCAAGGACGATTTTCAACAATTTTTAGTAAGAGTAGAGGTGTCTCAGTGGGTGAGAGTTCTACCCACTGCATCCATGTAAAATGTCACGCATGGCCACACAGGCCTATCATCCCTGGGCTGAGAGGAGTGGAGACAGGAAGGTCTCTGTGGTGCCCAGTTAGCCTGTCTCACCGAAGGATGGCAAGCTCCAGGTTTAGTGAGACACTGCCTCGGGGCAATACGGCAGGCGAGGGGCCAAAGAGGGTTCCCAACATCCTCCTCTGGCCTCCGCACATATTTGCAGGAGGAGCCACGCATCTGCATATATACACAGCACATACAAACACACCACACGCACACACTCACACAAATGAATAAAAATAAAGTAAAAGACGTAAGAGCACAAAACTATCCGTTTTAAAAAGTGGGGAGGTGAGGTCAAAGGCAATGGAGAAAGATGATGCGGTTAACAGCCAGCTGGCCCGTCCACTTCCCAGAGGAGCCAGCAGAGAGCAGTGTTGTCTCACATATGTGGTTCTTCATGTCCAGCTTGTCTGAGCTTCAAGTTACAATCACCTCCTGGAAGGATACTTCGGGAGGAAAGTTAAGAATACCATCTCCTCCCAGGGTCAGGGGATTTAGGTTTTAACTCCAGCTCTGTCCTTTGTAAATTAGATTAAACTCATGCTGCTCCTTAAAAAAATAATCGTTTTCATCTATTGAGTACTCCCTGCTTGTCAAACCAGGTTCTAGGCCCTTCCATCACCATGGCTTCAACTCCTATTTCTATGACACGTTTAGGGTTGGTGTGATGTGGGAGAAATTATTTTCTTGAAACTTCAGTTTTCTTCTCTATACATTTGAGATGAATGGTCATGGGACAATTCTGAAAATTGAATAAAAATATATATACTTAAATCCCTCAGCCCTGCATCTGACATGCTAATAAATACAACTATTATCATTTGTTGACTCCATTTCATGTTCACATAAACCCTGTGAAGTGGTCACTGCATTTTATCCCACTGTATTACTGAGGAACCCAAGGATCAGAGAAATTCAGAATTTATTCCACTCAAAAGAAGGCCAACTGTGGCTGGAGGGGCGGCTGAGTGGGTTAGGCATTTGCCTGCAAGGCCAGAGGGTGCAGGTTCGATTCCCCAGGACCCACGTTAGCCAGGTGCACAAGGGGGCGCATGTGTGTGGAGTTCATTTGCAGTGACTGGAGGCCCTGGCGTGCCCATTCTCTCCCTCTTTCTCTGTCAAATAAATAAATAAATATAAACAAAATGCTTTAAAAAATAAAGGACAACTAGATTTCAGTCCTGCTCTGACATTTCTGCTCCGCATGCTAAGCCGTCTTAAGGATACAGACCCATACTTTAACTGTTCCATCTCTCGGACTAGAGCTTGATTGAAATAGCCCCGTTGGAAGAGGAGACAGCCTGGCGTTCACAGGGTTTTGAAGCTCAGTGAGTCTCCCACAGGGTCAACGCAAGCAAGTTGTCAGGAGGAGCAGAGCCCACCTTCAGAATGAGCTGCTATAAACCAGCCAGGTTCATTCATTCATAGGGTATAAATGTGTTCTGGTTTTTGTAAAGAGCATTCATTCCCACTTTTTGCTTTCTCCTGAAAGAAGCCTGGATAACTGTTTGGAATGCTAGCTGGGAATATCTGAGACTCAGATTTCATAGCATAGGCTGAAATCATCTGGAGATACCATCACTTGTGTGTCGTCTGATGGTTTGGTCCTCCAACTTAGGCAGGACCTCTCCGTGTGATTTCTCTACGTGAGTTGCTTTGGGCTGCCTCACAATTCGGCAGGGGCCTTGAACACAAGGACCTCCCGAGAACAAGGCCCAGCGCATGGGGTTTTTATTACTTATTATTAGTCACGTGGCATCAAGTCCATGATCATCTGGTGGTCAAGACAATCACAAAGGCCCACCCAGACTCAAAGGCAGAAAGCCCAGCACCCCAGCACTCTGTGTAGACATGCCAAGGCCCCATTAAAAGAAGAGCATATGAAGTGCAAGATAATGTTGGAACCATCTCTGGAAAATCTGAAACTCAGTATGTTCATACCAAACCTATCATTGTTCCTAATTTTCCTCATTCTTTATTTTAGTGGATAATGTCATTACTATTTGGGCTATTTTCCTAAATTATAAGTAGAGATCATTTCACAATTCTTCAGTTGCTTGAACCAGGAACTCAAGAATCAATGCGGAATCCTGCCTCACACCATCCCACAAGATTGTCACCCAAATACACTTATTTGTTGTCCAGGTTTTCTTTCTTGTCTTGTAAACACTTTTGGCACCTCTCCTCTCCTTGTAAACTCAACTCCTCAATCCGGGCTGTAAAATTAAACTCCTGCCTTTGCCTGGGGCTTCTGACGTCCCCTTTCCCACTAACTCTCAACCTCAACCTCAACCCCATTCCACATGCAGCTGTCAAAGCCATTTGCAAAATTCAAATCGAATGAAGCCGCTCCTCCCCTGGCTTCCCACACTCCCCAGGAGCTTGGCGGAGCACACGTCAGCCCCTTCTCTACCTCCACGCTGGCAGACCCGCCGTCCTGCGACCACAGCAGGGCTCTGCAGCTGCTGTGGGACCTTGTGCGTGGGCCTCCGCCTGTCCTCTGGCCACCTCCTGCTTGCATTTTCAGGCAGCTGAGGGACTCGCTTTTCCAAGAAGCCATCTCCTTATTTCTTCCTCCAGGCTGAGCAGTGAGCCTTCTCTGCATTTCCCTTCATTTTGTCTTCACACTTGGTTAAACCATTAGCTTGCCTTGTTTTTCAGCAACCTTCTAATTATGATTGCTCTGAGGAAATTATGCTACATGCCACCTCACAGCTGGAAAGAACTCCATCACCTAAGCTGACCCTGTTACAGCCATAGCGCCTGAGCACCTGGCCCGCAGCAGCTGTTGAATATGTCGTCCACGGTGTAGATGGCCACGCTTTGATGGCCAGACGTCGAACCTATGGTTTTGGAAGCCATAGCAGGGTTGTCAATCGGGTTTCCAGAGGGAGTCAGAGTAGGCAAGCGGGCGTTCTCCACCTGCCCCGGAGGGAAAGTGCAACAGCGTGCTTCTGTGTGTGTTCATGAGGGCGCCTGCAGGTGTGAGCATCTGTATTGTGTGGGCACAGATGTGTGTGCTGCAAGAACACGTGTGCACTTGTGCGCATGGAGATCGGCAGTGGGTGTCTTCCTTCGTTGTTCTCCATCTTGCGTGCTGGGCAGGGTCTCGCACTGACCGGGCTCCCGGCATTGGCTGGACGAGCGGCTTAGCAGGTCCCGGGGCTCTTCGTGTTCACCGCGCAGCGCCGGGAGCTCAGGGCCACAAGACCGCGCCGGCTTGAGATGCGCGCTGGTGACCTAACCTCAGGTTCTCGTGCAGATGGAGCGAGCGCTTTGTCCACTGAACCACCACCCCAGCCTTTTAAAAGACTTTTCCTGCTTTCTTGTACTGATTTCTCCAGGAAAGATCACTCACAAATGACTTGAGTGGTTTTCTGGCTGCACTTAATGTTTTTTTTCCCTCCAACTTTGTTTTATTTTTTCTGAGAGAGAGAGAGAATTGGTACACAAGGACCTTAGCCACTGCAAATGAACTCCAGACGCAAGCGCCCCCTTGTGCTCATCACCACCTTGTGTGTCTGGCTTAGGTGGGTTCTGGGGAGTCAAACCTGGGTTTTTAGTCTTTGCAGGCAAGTGCTTTAACTGCTAAGCCATCTCTCTAGCCCAACTTTGTTTTATTTTGTGTTTTTTAAAATTCTTTTATAAAATTAGTAGTGGACATACTCAGTACATAAATAGCACATGTTGGCACCATCCTTTCCCTCATCCCTGCCCCTCCAAAGGGACCCTCCTCTTTGGGCATGCTGGTCATACCCTGGGGATTGTGGCATGCATTGTTGAGACAGCCATCAGTTATGAGGGAGAAGCAATATCTCTGCATAATGTCCCAGCTTGTGGCTCTAACAATCTTTCCACCCCCTCTTCTGTGAAATTCCCTGAGCCATGTTGGGTTCGTTTTAAGTCCACCTCAGTGATGGGCTCTTGTGAGCCTCTGGATCTCTGATATGGTACAAGTTGAGTGTCCCCAGTGTGTATCTCCTTCACCTTCAGGTTCACTGAGAAAGCAGCACTCTGCTCACTTCCCCAATTACTCTATGATTTTGGCTGGGGCTCTGATGAAGTGAGATGAGTCATTTCTCTCCTCATGTCCTGCTTCTGTCTGAAAAAGAAAAGCAGATCCTACAACAGAGAGTGAAGTCAGCATTGATTAAATGGGATATCCATTGTTAGTTTAAAGAGAATTTAATAGGTGTAGACCCTCCTGTAGCCCAAGAACAGTGGGAGTTTAATACTGGAGAGCAATCTCATCATCTGGATGTGGTTCTTACTTGTTTCCCAGTCCCAGATATGGGTTCCTGTCCACTGAGCAGATCCATTAGCCAGTCTAAGAGCAGTTGGTTACCCACCATGGCTGTGTGCCACTATTGCACTTGTGTGAGCATCACGTCAGGTTGTTTGCTTCTGAGTAACTTAGACCTTGAGCTGCTCGGACAAACGTCGGCCACTTTCCCCCAGTAGCACTTTCTAGCACTAGATGTGCTCTCTGGGGACTGACTCTCTTCCCGAGTCCAGCCAGGTCTCCATGGTCCGTACTAACAGCATATTGTGTCTTCAGCAGTAGGGTCTTACCATTAACCTCTGGATAATCAAGTGCTCTGACAGAAGTCTGTCTTGTTTGTGGAAACCTTGTAGGTCACTCTGATCAACAGCCCATTTGTGGGTGCTAACTGCATCCTGGTACTAGAAGTTACAGGCCAGTGCCAAGGGAAAAGAAAGAAGGCAAAGAAAGAAAATAGAAAAAAAGAAAGAAAGACTAAAGTAAACAGGAGAAATTTAAGGTTGGGCTTCATTTCAACTTCTCCAGGTCCCCTTGATTCAGGTGCTCCCTCTAAGGTCCTGTTAAGGGTTCAACCTTTTAGTCTGTCTTCCAGGATATAGGATTCTATGGCACCAGTTCCATTTGGGTTCAGCTTTGTGTCTCCCCTTCAACCTTACTCTCCCCTCAAGCCCTATCTTCCCCATTGTCCAGGCCTCAAGATGCTTATTAGTTTGTCAGCATCTCAGGCTGATCCAGGTTAGGAGCCACAATTGAGTAAGACCATGCGATGATTGTCTTTCTGTGTTTGAGTGTGTTTGCTGAGTCTGATCTGTTCCAAGCTCAGCCATTTTTCTACAAATTGTATTGTGTCATTTTTTTCTAAATGCTGAGTAGAATTCCATTGTATAGATATATCAGATCTTGGTTTTCCATTCATCCAATGATGGGCACCTGGATTGATTCCAGTTCTTAGCTATTATGAATTGAGCAGCTATAAACATGGTTGAGCAAATATTTTTGAACTTAAGCATGGAGCTTTTAGGGTAAATGCCCAGTAAGGGAATAACTGGGTTTGTTGGTAACTTTATAGTCAACCTTTTTAGGAGTCTCCATATTGCTTTCCACAGTGGTTGTACCAGCTTACATTCCTACCAACAGTGAATGAGGGTTCCCATTTCTCCACAGCCTCACCAATATTTGTTTGCATTTGATTTTTTTTAACGTTTTCTGTCCTTACTGGGGTAAGGTGGAATCTCATAGTTGTTTTAATTTGCATTTCCCTGATAGTGATTTTGTGTTTTCTTCCTAAGAGGAGAAAAAGTTCACAGGATTTATGGTAACAAGGAAGACAATCTAAAAATCCAAACCAAATAATATCTCCTTTTTCATCTTCTCAGGAATATTTAATTTCTTCTTATAATGTTGCTAACAGCAGCATTTCTTATGGAATAAGAAAACTCGAGCAGATCTTCAGTGTTACATTGTGTAATGTACAACTGTACGATTGTATCATCTAAGTAAATGTACATCTTTCATCTTTTATGAATTAATCATCTTCGTGTTTGTAAATAAAACTCATAAGCTTTTAAATTCTACATCAAGCTCTTTAATCAAAAAGTTTTCTTGAAAAGTAGAAAACTCAATTCCATACCTATATGCATATATATGTATATATGACACCTTGACACATGTATGCAATAAATTTTAAAGCATTTTATTGGCAGCTTTTATACATATACATAATATGTTATGATCATAATCCCTTCCGATTACTTTTTTCCCTTCTTCTTCCCCTTGTCCCTCTTCGTTTTTCCAACTAGTCCCTTTACTATTTTGATGTCTTTTCCCCATCTCCCACCATTCACAGTGGAATGTTAATGCACCCAATACTGTGCAAGTAGAGGTAGCTGCTTGAGCCACTAAATGAGACGGCCAGAACCTAGCGTTCCAAACACCACTCAGGCTGGAGAGCTGGCTTAGTGGCTAAGGTGCTTGCCTGAGAAGACGAAGGACCCAGATTTGATTCTCCAGGATCCACATAGGCCAGATGCACAAGGTGGCGCATGTGTCTGGAGTTCATTTGTAATGGCTGGAGGCCCTGGTGCACCCATTCTCTCTTTCTCTCAAATAAAGAAATAAAAATAAAAATATTTTTTTAAAAAACTAAAAAAATAATTTAAAAATACTTAGTCCTCCCCATCCTCTGGCTGCTGCATTCTTTCTGTCCCCTCTTCAGCAGTGCCTTGGATGACATGACAGAGATGTCTCATTTAGCACTGAGCACTCAACAGTCACCTACTCTCAGCACTTTGTCAAGTTTTGAGCTTCCCCAGGGGCCACCGGTAACTTCAAAGAGAACAGTCTCTGTCCAGAGGTGTAAGCAGCATTAACCTAGGAGCATAAACATAAATATATAGAGGGAAAATTTGGTGGGCATAATAATATATGTATTTAGCCCCAAACAGTCATAGCTTCTCCCCCAGGGCCTATGGCCACTCCGACCACAGGGTTCTGACTGGGTCTTCAGCACCAGGCAGGAATTCACTCCCAGTCAGCAGGTAGAAAAGGAATATTCTGCTTCTAGAATGAACAAGAGATTTAGTGTTAAGAACAAGTAATTCCTAAAGAAGCCACATTTTCCATCTTTTTTCCACTTCTATAGCAAAGGAAAAGTCCAAGGTTGTCACTGAAGCCACTAACCTTGATGAGACTTTCCTGCTGTCATGACTGCCAGCGTCATGCTGGAGAGACGGATCCCAGGAACCTGTTTAGGTCATTCTGCTCAGTAGAATGAAGGAGGGAGCGATGCCCTTCCCTCTGATGAGCTCCAAGTGTGTTTTAAATATAGTGTATAGAAAGATATTTAATTCTTGTGAGAAGAAATGGAAAGGCAAGAGGTGGCCTGTAAAAAGTCACCTTGGGGTCTTGGGAGATGGCTTAGTGGTTAGGGCGCTTACCTGCAAAGCCTACGGACCCGGGTTCAATTCTCCAAGTCCCATGTATAAGCCAGACGCACAGAGGTGCAGCTGTGCTTTGGTCTGCCATCTGAGCTCTGTTTGCGATGAAGACAACTGTCCACATCTCCCCAGCGGAAAAGTTTCCCACGAAGATACCAAAAGCAGTCCTTTTCTGATCTGGCTTTTGTGTATGGTTGCCAGACAAAATACAGGGCCCTTGGTTAAATTTAAATTCCAGATAAACAAATGTCTTTTTGAAGTATAAATATAACACATGCAACATTTGGGACATACTTATAGTGAAGAAAATATTTCATTATCTGAAACTCAGATTTAATTGGGAACTTTGTATTTTTATCTGCTGAATATTTGTGCTTATGCAAATTGTCTAATTAAGCAGATCACCAAGAATGTAGGCTCCCAGTCTTTTAATTCTGTTTCCCCAGACACCCACAGCAGGGTGCAGTGCATTCTTTTCTAACTTTATTTTTATGTAGGTTCTCTGAGACAGTGTCTCAGGCTGGTCTGGAACTCTGTACCTCAGGTGAGCTTGAACTCATGGCAATCCTTTTGCCTCAGGCTCCCAAGAGCTAGGATGATGAGATGCCACAACTGACTGGGAATACTGCCTTGTACCTGAGGAATATTAAAACAGGTCTCATGGGCCTATCAACCTCACCATAAGTGAACGCATGATTTGTGTCATTGAGATGAAAATCTACATGTGTTCAATTGTTTACAACGTCCTTAATATTCTTTAGTTCTCAAAAACAGGAGAAATATGGCCTCCTTTTGAAAAACCATTTGTTCCTATTTTGCAGGTTAAGAAAGTAGACATAATATATATTCAAGATCACACAAAAGGTAAACAAAGTATTTTTGCCATGTTGCCAGGCATTGAAATAAAATAATCATTTCTCTCTATAGGAAGCATGTAATATAATTTTTTCATGTAAAAACTGGCCTCAAGATGGCTTAGCTGTTAAGGGGCTTGCCTGTGAAGCCTAAGAACCCAGGTTCTATTCCCTAGGACTCACATAAGCCAGATGCGCAAGGTGGCACAAGTTTCTGGAGTTTGTTTGCAGTGGCTGGAGGCCCTTGTACACCCATTCTCTCTACCTGCCCCTTTTTCTCTCACTCCCACTCTCAAATATATATATGACCCTTCTGCACAAGAATTTTTATTTAATATGACCTGATTAATATCTATGATTTTTAAAATTAAGAAATACATAAGCTACCAATTAATAAGATGATTTTTTTCTATCTGTCTCTTTTTCACTGTCCTTCCACTAAGTGGATAAATAAAAAAATATATTTTTTTAAATGAAAGGACAGGTGGCTGTAACTTTGTATGGGAAGTTACTAGTATTTCCAAGCTGCTTGGAGAGAAGTTTCTGATTCTTTGTCGACCATCACAACATTGTAGTTTGAGACCTTCGTGAGGGGATGAAGTAGTGACCAGGTCACTTAGGATGCGGTGGCTTTGATGATCAATACATGGTGATTGGGCTGCTTTCCGGAAGCCCTGTGCCAAGTCAGCTCTCTCCCAGCACCTTCAGTTTCTTTCTTTTTAAAAAAATCTTTTGTTCACTCTTATTTAATTCTTATTTATTTATTTGAGAGAGAGAGAGAGAGAGAGAGGGAGGGAGGGAGGGAGGGAGAGAATGGGCACGCCAGGGCTTCCAGCCACTGCAAACGAACTCCAGACGCGTGCACCCCCTGGGTCCTGGGGAACTGAGCCTCAAACTAGAGTCCTTAGGCTTCACAAGCAAGTGCTCAACCGCTAAGCCATCTCTCCAGCCCATCCTACTGTTCTTCCTAGAGGCAGTGAGGAGCTGAGGGAGCAGCTGTCTGGTCCACCCTGAGCAGTCCCTGTCCAGCATCCTGGCTGTGGCTTGATTTGGTCTAAGGAGATTATCTGTGCTGTCAGCATCACTGGGGAAGAAAGAACTCTTTTCTTTTTTCTTTAAAAGTAAGATCGTCTTATTAAAAAAAAAAAAGTGGAATTTCATGACCAAAGCCTAGAGTTAACATGGAAGGTGATCACGCATATTGCAAAGGGACTTCAAAGTATCTTCAAATACGACTTTTCTCCAAGTGCCCGTCGCTCTCGATACCAAACTCCTCACACAGCACCAGGCCTCTGCATCTAACATCTCCTCGGCCACCCCATGCTCCTGTTTCCGTGTCCCGCATTCTAATGGCAGCCACCTGCTGGCCCTGGCTGTGGGCTTCTGTGCTTTTGTTCCCGCGGCTCTCTGCGTCTTGGACCACCTTTGGTAGGAGCATCTTGGGGACCTTGGGGTCATGCTAGGATATATGCATGGGATAGCATATTGTGATATACATATACTGTGTAGACTGACTGTCCCAGATAGTGTCTAGATTGGGGACGAACCAGAAAAAATCTGCATTAGAAAAGAGGGTGGAAGTTTTGAGTCCCACACTACCATTTGACTTGGAAGCCAAGATCAAGCCCATAATCAATCAATTAATGACATCCATAGGGCAGAGTCCCAGTAAAATCTGTCAAGGCTGCCCAGTTGGCATCCTCCGCGCCTCATCGCAGGACGGTGGCAGGGCAGCGCTGCGCGCACCCGGCGGAGCGTCGGCGTGCGGGCCTGCCCCAGGCACTGTCCCCGCGAGGCTCCCCACCCCCACCTTCATCCCGGCCCCGCCACGGTCAGAGGCTGCGACCACGATCACGACCATGACCACGACCATGACGGCTCGCTTCGGGCTCTGCGTGTCCCCGATAAGCGTCCACCTAAGTCAGGGTGCGGGCAGTGGGAGAAGTGAGTGAGGTCCCACGCGCGCCCTGCTGCTGGGCAAGGAGAGGGTGACAAAAAGCAAAGGGCCTTTACGAGTCTCCCTTGGGGTAGCTGTCCGTATTCGGGGCCTGCGGATTGCTCAGGGCAGTCGGGAATGACACGGAAGGAAAGGAGGAGGTGGGAGGATGGATGGATGCCCCTCGCCCTGGTCCTCCTCCTGGCCTCCGTGGGAGGAGGGCGCCCGGATGATTTCCGCAGGGCGTTTCCAGAAGCCGCCTTACCACCCAGCTCACTGCTCGTTCGGAGTCCAGGGCAATGTGAATGAAGATAATGATGCGAAAGTAAATTCAACATGCTGGTAATTACTCCTGGGCTCTGCCCCTTCACAACATCTAATCAAACCGGACCTTTAAGTGTCGATCTTTACAATGCAGCTGTGATATGTTTGTTCTGCTTTTACTTTTTTGTCGGTCTTGAATTTTAAAAAAAGGTGCATTTCATTGGAAAACAGTACATTTTTTATTTTAAGTGGAATAGAAAAAAAATTGATTTTTTTTCTAAGCTCTAATTGCAAACATGTCAAATAACATGTCACATTTAAAGGCTGTCATGGGAGCCAAACAGCGTAATTGTATATGGCCAGTGCCATCTAATTCAGCTGTGTTCCTGTGATTTACGAGCACGCTTTGCTATTGGTGGTTTAATTTAGGACTTTGATAATCTCCCTTTTTTTTTTCCTACTAACCTAAATATGAAATCATTCACTTATTTTGCTCTATAAGGTCATTTTTGTCAATCGCATTATCTGGATATACCTGTAACTGGGCCTACAAAAGAGGCGGGGGAAGAAGGAAAGGCCAGCAGGCGTGAATGTGCAAGCAGGCTGTGGAAGCGAAGCAGGACGGACCCTGGCCCTGGAACCTCGGGTTTATGGAAATGTGGGATTGCTGGAGAATTCGTGAAGGAGTTTTGTTTTTGCTTTTATTTTTCTCACAAAATCCTACCCCCTATTAATAGGATATTAACTCAGGTTAAAGTATCAATTTGTCAAATAAGGATTGTGTTGTAGCATTTTCAACAAATTCATTGTCAATAAAAATTGACAGTAAGGTATTTCCAAGTTGCTGCCATGGGGTACATTGCATTTTGATGTCTTTAAACTTGTTTGTGTGAGTATGTCATTGTGTCTTGTTGTGAGACCTTCTGGGCTTAAAACGTCGAAGTTCCCTTGACCAGTTGGGGTGCTCAGAAATGGAGTCCTACTGATGATGTGAGCTCTCCTGGGGCCACCCGCAGCCCTCTCTTCAGAACCTGGCTCCACACAAGCGTAGCTGGAGACTCACTGTCAACTCTTCTGGAAAAAACAAAAAAGAGCAGTGGCTCAAAGACTTCCCTGAAAAATATCTCGTGCTTAATTGCTTTATAATCCACACCATAGCCCTAAAGCCTTCCCTTCATTGAGAGTGTTTTCTATCTGGAAGTTACCATGGGGTCAGCAAATGTCTTTGTTTGCGGTAGGGTCTCACTCTAGCCCAGGCTGGCCTGGAACGCACTATGTTATGAGAGGTTCATAACCCAGAAACCAGTCTTTTAAGCTAGCTTTGCCGTTACCTGCAACTACCTAAAAAGATGTCTCCCCCGGCCCCCTCCGGAAGCGAGGAAAATTGCCCTATGAAAAGCAGTTCCTTAGGAGATTGGGTGGCGTGGCCAGAGGCGTGATGCAGTCATCACATTCTTTTCAAAGCACTGTCTGGAACCTACAAGGAGAGCTTTGCTGCGTCCATCTGTGTTATCATCAGATGACAACCAGAAAAAAGAGGAAAAGTAGAAGTTAACAAAACTGTAGCTGGAGGGGCAAGTAAGCTAACGCACCAGGTTAGAGCGTCTTACGCTGGCCTCTTCAACATTGCTAACTCAAGGCAAACGCGTGCACGTTCCCAGTCAATCTTTCATGCCAAGCCGTTCATTTACATCAAATGTGTGCTACTAACTGGAATCCATTGTTGACCTTATTTCACACTCCAGATCCAGAATGCATCTGCTCTCTACTTCTAAAAACTCCTTATGTCATCTAAGAGCCAACTGTATTTGTTTTTATGAAAGTTTTTCTTTCAAAATTAACTTCCCTGTAGTATTCTCAAGAACAATTGTTTGTGACAATTTGGTGCTCCAAGACCCCAAGACCCTGAATGCGTTTGTGCTGACCATGACTCACTGGCTTTGGGAAGATTTTGGACTCAGTAGCTTTGGGAATAGCAATATTTTTTCTCAGGCAAAAAGTAGGCTTGCTTACTACTGCTTGCTGGGAAAGATTCTTTAAATTCCTCAGATACAAAACTCATCTGCATTATCCATTTGGGCCCACACTCCCCTCATGAAACTTGCAAACTAGGGGAGCTGGTACAGACATGCAGAGGTACCTACTACCACGAGAATCAAGTTCCCTGCCTTTCACTCAGAAGTCTTGTGTCTTGCCAGCCCCCCCCCCCCGAAATAGTAAGAGGTTAACTCATTAGCATGTAAGTAAAGACCGGATCACAGACCCAGCAAGCGTACAACTCAGCCCACTGCTTTAGACCTGTATAAATGTGTTGGAGCATGATCTGCTACCTGCATGCATGCATGCCATACCCTATGAACGTCAGTAAGAATATAGGTATTCCACTGGAGAGTACTGTCAAGTTAGTGATGTACAAATCAGCCAAGGCTGCTTATACTATACAAACACAAGACAATACTCACTTAGCTTTAATAAAAATAAATGAGCCAAGGTCGATTACATAATATAAGCAATGACCATCTTGAAAATGGCATTACCACACAATTGCTTTTAAAATAAAATAAAATTTTGTGACTATAGAAGAAAATTAGACATGCTTTTCCCACCCAAGTACTAACCAGTCCCGACCCTGCTTAGCTTCTTAGACCAAATGAAATCAGGCACATTCAGAGTGGTGTGGCCTTAGACTGGATATGTTTTCTATGCTTAGACTTTATGCTGCAGATGACAGTTGATTCTTTATGTTTTCAGAGCAACTAGGCAGGGATAAAATATATAATAGAATTGTTTGCAATCCAGTCATGTCACAGTCATTTGCTTAGCTAGGTCTGGATTTCAGCCATATTAAGTACTGCAGTACAGACACACAGAGACACACTTTTAAGAGTGTATGCAGGGCTGGAGAGATGGCTTAGCGGTTAAGCGCTTGCTTGTGAAGCCTAAGGACCCCGGTTTGAGGCTCAGTTCCCCAGGTCCCACGTTAGCCAGATGCACAAGGGGGCGCACGTGTCTGGAGTTCGTTTGCAGGGGCTGGAAGCCCTGGCGCGCCCATTCTCTCTCTCTCTCCCTCTATCTGTCTTTCTCTCTGTGTCTGTCGCTCTCAAATAAATAAATAAAAAATTAAAAAAAAAAAAGAGTGTATACACAGGAGTTGGATGCCCACATTTGTTTTACATTAGATCACCAGTTTCACATTTAATATAATCAAATTAAAGAGGAAGAAAATGAAACTGGGTCATTTTCCTACCGAGCTACTTTTCAGATATTATGGGCACAAAGTATTTCGTCTTAGTCAAAGTGTTTATTTCTGAGAGCCACTCAATCCAATACTGCACACCACCAAACTACCTGCGTCAACCTGACTTTCGTAAAGTCCAGATTATCTTTTTCTAATTAAAACAAGAAAATCCAGGTGTGGCAGTGCATGCCTGCATACTCATCACTTGGGAGGCAGAGGCAGGAGGGTGGCCAGTATGGGCTGATGCAGGCATATTCTTGCAGCGTGTGGAGATGACACCAGGCGAATGTCTTCCGTCTCAGGGAGTGAGCGCGGTGCAGCTTCACTGCTCATGGACAGTTCAGCCAAGTCTCCTCAGCGCCAGGTTGCCCTCTTCCAAATGTCTGTTCAGAGGTTCAATACTTCTCCTGGTTACGGTTTCACCATCTTTAGTATGTGGCTTCTAAGACCACCAGGAAGGGGAAACAGCACAGGCAATCCCCGGTGAAACTGGAGGTGACACAAATCACATGTCGCTTCTGCTAACATTCCACTGATAGAACTTAATCAGATGGCCGCCTCTGAGTACACGAGAACATGTGTGATCTAGGTGTCCTGGGAAGAAAAGAAAATAGGCCTGGTGATTAGCTAACAGTTCCTGCTCCATACAGCTTATAGGTCTTATGAGTAAATCTCACATTTTGTGATTATTCCTTTGAAGGCAATTTTCAGAATTGGAGAATAATTTGATAATTTAATGCACATTTATAAAACATGTACTAAGCTTCTAACTTCTTGTCATAGTCTTAAGAGATGGACTGAATATTTGCATTCTCATTGGGAGTCCCGCTCACGGACTGTAAGACTTCATGAAGTGTTGCCACTTCCCTGGTGACAGTGATGCCATTGATGACAACTAGATTTCTTCAGGTAAATATATGCACATGTGTAAACTTAGTGAATATGAAAGAAAATTAGAGGGCAGCTAAATGTTAAGTGTTAATACATTGCAGTTATTTTCAGGGGCATACCCATATTTTTATACCACAAAGGACAGTTTATAAAATGTATATGTTAAATATAAATTTATTTGTTTTGTGACATTAAAAAGCTTACTCTGAGAGCCAGGAGTGATGGTGCACACCTTTAATCCCAGCACTCGGAGGCCTCTAGAGGTAGGAGGATCACCATGAGTTCAAGGCCACCCTGAGACATAGTGAATTTCAGGTCAGCCTGAGCTAGAGTGAGACTGTATCTAGAAAAAGAAAAACAAAACAAAACAACAACAACAAAAAATCTTACTCTGTCTAGGGTAGTTTGAAATTCCAAAGGGATACATTTTGTAGTTTTTTATTTATGCACACCAAATGTCACACCAAAATTCCTTTCTATTCCCTATTTTCTACCTTTCATAATCAACTGAAAATAACTAGCAAACCAGGAGAAAAATAACTAGCAAACAAAGAAAATTCTACTATGGGTAATAACTTCTGTGAAATCTAAGTTAGGAGTCATGGTAGTGCTTACTGGAAATCTGCTCGTGTGTTTGGAGGATTATGATCCCCATCTTGCTGGGCCTTCTCAATCACTGACATATTTGTTTCTGACGTTTTGCTTCTTTCTAATAACTTTTTGGCTTTTCTTTAAGTGAGTGTATATTTACTAAAACATTTACCTGAGAATATTTCTTTCACACACCTCGCTGCGTTCTTTTCATATTTATCTTCAGCACTAAACACATGGCATTCACTTCCTATCTATATTTCCTCTTTAAAGTGGTGGTTAACACTTAGCAATAATCCTGCCTCAAAATAGAAAACAGAGTTCAGAGACTTGAACCAAATGAAATATCGATTCAGGTTAGAGAATATTTTGATGTTTTAGTTTTGTCACAGTTCAGTTGTTTCAGAAAATATGTAGGTTTAGATTTAGTTCAGACTGGTTCACTGATCTTTTTGTTTTTAATGGATTTGATTTATAGTTCTGTAAAAAGTTTAATATTGGGCTTAGGTCAGAGAGGACATATTCAGCAAAATAGTTGTTTAATTCCAATTTCTGTTCATGGGTCATTACAAGGCCTTGGTATTGTCGTTGTTTCCAGAGCCATAGCTTGAGGTTCGTGACTCCCCGAGGGGCCTTCTTCTCAGAGGACCAGAGAAGCCACTTGTTCTTAGCAGACTTGGGACCACTCACATGGATCTTACACGGCCTGAGTGAGACATGAAGTTATTGAAAAGGTAATGGTAGGAGTCACTCGTGTTTTAACCTAAGATGAGGTTTTCTTTTCTTTCCTCTACACATAAACAGAAAGCTTCCTGTGTCTTTAATTTTTAACATTATAACCTAGATTTTATGTCACTTTTGTCTTTTGGATGTATTTAATCATTTGGTATTTTATTCAATAGGTTTTGTTATTCAAAAATCATTGCAGTTTCAGGAGATGCCACTGAAGTGTTCGGAGCCCAATTAGTCCTGTCTCGAGTCTCGTTTTAATGGCTTAGTGTGGTAAGGCATTATGGAGGTGTTAGCTACAGAGGTTGTCATAGTAATATACTTCCATCTAGTAATGCTTTATGCAAAAACTGCAGTTTAAAATATCAGTTGGGTTGTTAGTGAGCGTAATATTTAAAGTGAAAGGATATGGAGAAACCTCTCAGTAGAAAAACTCTTTAAAAGCTGGATAAATAGTAAGGAGTGAGTGTAATACAACTAATTCACAGATTAATGCGGTGCCAGGCTAGAACACATTAACAAGGTAAGGCTTTGGGGTCTACTAGGTAAAATAATATATTGCTTTCATTAAAAAGCAATCTGCATGGACGATATCCACCAGCCCTGGAAACTCTGCAGCTGTCACCTTTATCAGGGGAACAAGAGCAAGCCACTACATTTTAATCACTGGAGTTTGTCAGGAACAAAAAACAGCCAGCTTCCCACAAATCAACAGACATGTATCCTGATAAGGGAAGTGCACTGGAAAAGGACAGCTACAGAGCACATGACACTGCCTATTCTAGGTGATCAAAGCCCTGTAATTGTGGAAGATAAATCGACCAAACTGGGCTTTGGGATGAAACAGTTGTCTCTGAACAAAGCAGGCACATACTTATACAAACAACCCACAACCCACGGCCCCTGCGCGGCTCACTTGTTTTGCAAGGTGGGAAGGAATGCGCAGTAGAAAGCGAGTTTGAGGCATCGTCACACTCCTCTGGCTCCACCAACTCCTTTCTGGTTGACGCGTTGGACAAGTTGAGAAGCTCTCAGGAAACAGTGGGAGCAGGAGGTCGTCAGGACACGAGGGGTGGAGACTAGAAAACTTGTGCTAACGAGTGGTGAGTTATTATTTTTTGGTTGCTCCTGTCTTTCATTCCTGCACTTCAAGAACTAGAGATTATCCCAGTCCCAAATGCTGCCACCTTCTCTCTTGTTCCTTCTCACCTCCATGGACTTCCTTGTTCAAGGTGACATGAGACAGACTTTGTACTTTCAACATAAGAATGTAACTTTCAAAGCACAGGTCACAAATGAGCAAAAACTACACATGGATATTCTAGAATTATGCCCATGTTGTGTGTGTGTGTGTGTGCACATGTGTGTGTGGGTGCACATATATGTGTGGACTCATGCACGTTTGTGTCCATGTGTGAGGCGGGCAAAGGACAGCCTCTGGTGTCATTCTTCAGGAAATCCATCCACCTTTTATGATCCAAGGCTCTCACTGGCCCAATAGGCCTAAGCAACAAGCTTTAAGGAATTCTGTCTACCTCCCTAGCAGTGGGATGATGAGCACGCACCACCACACCTGGCATTTTAAAAAATATATATTTCTCATTTATTTGAGAGAGAAGGAGAAAGAGAATGGGCATGCCAGGGCCTCCAGTCACTGCAAATGAACTCCAGATTCTTGTACCCCCTTGTGTATCTGGCTTATGTGGGTCCTGAAGAATCGAACAGGATCCTTTGGCTTGGCAGGCAAAGGCCTTAGCTGCTAAGCCATCCCTGCAGCCCCCACCTGGAAGTCCAACACCATAGATTTTCCAGGACTGATGCATCATAATGGAAAAGAGGACTGTGACGTTGAAGGGTGAGGCTGCCACGCCCAGGTTCTTGCACAGCAGCGAGGGTGCCTCAAGTCAGCAGCAGTGTGGAGGTCTCTGAGCTAGGACAGCGCCCCAGGAGAAGAGAGCACGCCGGGAGGAAGCAGTGCTCTAAAAACGAGCCCCCACGGTCAACACGGACAACTGAGGAGATTGTGATCTGCTTTGAAAACCCCGAACCGATCAATAGTCTTTGGCTTAAATTATGTACATGGAATGTTGCCTGCCCAGAAAGTGCTAGAATAGCAGTTAATAAGACGAAATTAAGTTTATGATTTACTAAGGTAAAAAGAGTGTATAAACACCACAGAATCCCCAAACTTATTTTTCTAAACTGAGAGGGAAATAACATAACATAAAGGAGGAACAAATTTAACGTGTGTAATTCGGTTGCATTTGGTATTTTCACAGCCATCACTTCGATGTCGTTGCCAAGCACTCTATCATCCTGAAGGAAATCCCGTGAGTATCAAATGTCCACTCCCCACTTTCCCACCACGACCACCCAAAGTCCCTGGAAACTGCGAACTGTTTCTTGTGTCTGTGGATTTGCTGTGGTGGTTTGAATCACCATAAACTCGTGTTTTGATTATTTATTTGGTTCTCAGCTGGTGGCGATTTCAGAGGTGGTGTGTTGCCAGAGGAGGTATGTTGTTGGGGGTGGGATTTGGGGTGATACAGCCCACTCCCCCTTGTCAGGACTTGGCTCACTCTTCTACTGCTGCTTTTCACGTGCTGTGGCGGGGGTGATGCCCAGCCTCTGCCCATACCATGCTTCCCCTCGAGACTGTAAGTCAAATATAAAAACTTTCCTCCCGTCACTTGCTTTGGGTTGGGTTCTATGCCGTATCAGTGGAACTGTGGCATGCGTGATCATCTGTGTCTGAAGTTGTCATGGAGCATGATGTTCCTGAGGCTCATACATGTTGTAGCATGCATCAGCACTCGGCTCCTTTTCATGGCTGGGTACTATTGTCCTAGACGGATTTATTATGTTCTGTGTATCCATGCCTTCACCAGTGGACATTTGAACCTAGGAGTTTGGTGCTTTTCTGTTTTCTTGTATTGGTTATTGTGAATTCGACAGACTTCAGGGAAGGGAGGTTCTGGCAATTCTGCATATAAGGTTAATCCTTAAGACCAGAGAACTTGAGTAGGACCAGGTGAGGATGACGATAAGATAATTTGGGATTGGTAGAAACACAAGCATATTAAGCATAGGCTCAGAAACTCAGTGATCCATTACCTACTGATACTTCTCGTCCAAGGGTTGATAGGTCTTTCGGGAAATTCCTCTTACAGATCATCCAGTTGTTGACCTGGTCAAGAGACTTTTGAAATATGAGATTCTGTTACAGAGGATAAAGGATAGTAAAATCCTGTTTAATCTAGATGCAGTCAGCTCTGTGGGGGAAGATGCTCTTTGTTTTTACACTGTGAATGATGGAGATTCATAACAGAACACATTTTTTAATAATATAAAAGATACTTTACATTTAATATTTTTAAATATACAATGGTCAAAATAATCATATATTTAAAAGTATAAAAGAAACTGTAGGTCTCTCATAATTAAATACAAAATTATGAAAAGGACATATTTACTGACAATATTGGGCATAAAACTGCTCCCGAGCCATTCCAATGACAAAATCCTGTAAAATAAGTTTACCCAAATGTAGAACATGTATGTGGTGTTAAGATCCTTTGGGGCAAAGGCCATATCTGTGGGCCATTGATATTATAGCAATAAAGGATATAACCTCCCACACAGTAATAGCTACCTAACGCCTCAAGTAATGATTATTTGAGAACTCACGGTGGCGACTAAGCAAGTGTTCACGTCAAGATACTGTTTGTTTGTCAACAAGGAAAAGAACTGCTTGAAGTATCTTAACGCGTTGCCTCATCACACTATGCTTATGCTGTTTGGCTACTGAAGGATCTCTAACAGGATGTGGGGAAATTTGGGACTTCCTTGCAAGGTAAGAGCTGTAAAGGCTGACATCAACTTAGCCTCTAGGCTAAGCATCCAATGGCCAATCCTGCCTGATAACACAGAAATGTATTTATAATGAGTTTCCTGTAATTAAAGAAAAACTAACTGTAAAGGAGTAGAAAGAACAAATATTTCATTCCTGCTGCCCTCGGATCGATCAGAGAGCATATTAAAAAAATAGAGGCTTCACTATTTATTTTCAAATAGATTGAATTGTGCAAGGGAAGATGTTGTGGCTCCATAGACTGTGCAATTCTGAAATGCTTGGTACTTTTCCTAAGCTGGTGAGGGCACACGCACTTGCCTTCTGCTAAGCATCAGCAGTGGGGAACGAAAGCAGAGTGAGTCCGCATTCACCTGTCATTGTAAACAAAAAGTGGTTGCTCATCTAAAAGACAAAACAATCACCTCTGGGGCTGGGGAGGTGGCTCAGTGTTCTTGTCACACCAGCATGACCTGGAGCTCAGCTCTCCAGAGCCCACAGACAGCGGAACGGGGTGGCACAAACATCTACAGCCCCAGCGCCTACGATGAGATTCCCAGAAGCTCCCCGGCCTGCCTGGGCGAGTGCAGACGAACAAGGGGAGACCCTGCCTCAGACACTGCCTTCCACAGAACGCACGCGCCTGCCCTTGCACCCCAACACACACACGCACACACAGAACAATCGCCTTCTCTAGAAACAAGAGCTATTACCTCACTCAGAATTTGTTAGGTGAATGCTTCAATCTAAGAATCAGTTTTTTGCCTGTCATAAATTTCTCTAGAGCTTTTATAAATTATAGTAAAATATGTTACACGCAAAATACTGTTTTAGCTATTCTAAGAGTGCAATTCAATGGCTTTACACAGTTATGGAACCATTACTGTCTTCTGTCACCTTCCCTCAATGAAACTCTGTCCCCATCCAGCCCCAGGAAGCCACCCTTTAGTTTCTGTCTCTGTGAACTTGATGACTCTGTCTCACCTGAGTGGAGTCGGGAGGTATGGATTTTTGTGACCAGTCTATTTCACCAGCATGAAGTGCGCAGGGCTGATTCATGTGGCCACTTTGGCGTGGCCTCCCTCACACTGGGTGGAGCACTCTCCCGTCGGTGAGCTGTGGGTGGCCTGTACTTGAAGGTCATTATGAATAATGCTGCTACAAATGCAGGTATGTAAATACACATGCAAAGCCCTAATTTCACTTTCAGGGGCACATGCCCAGATGGAGAGCTCCTAGGTTATATGGGAATATTGAACAACGGGAAATTATTTTCCTGTTGTGGCTGCGCGATTTTGCATTCCCACCAACAATACGCTTGGGCTCCGGGCTTCCACACCCTCGCCAGTACTCCGAGGTTAACTGTCTCGCCCCTCTGGCCTCCGCTCCCCTCATCTCTTCTCTTGATCTCTTGGACTTCTCAGCACTATCGCCCCGTTTGTTCTTTTTTAAAAAACCTTTGTATTTATTTTTTCCATTTAAAAATATTTTATTTATTTATTTGCAAGCAAAGAGAGAAAAAGTGAGAGAAGAGAAATAGATGGAGAGAATGGGTGAGGCAGGGCCTCTAGAAGCTGCAAACAAACTCCAGATGCATGCACCACTTTGTGCATCCAGCTTTACATGGGGACTGGGGAATTGAACCTGGGTCGTTAGGCTTTGCAGGCAAGTGCCTTACCCACTGAGCCATCTCCCCAGCCCTTCTCTTTCCATTTTCACATGTTCATACATGTGTATGATGTATTTTCATCCTATTCCCCCAGAATCCCTCCCATTATCACCTTTCTACCTGCTTTTCTTTTTTTTTTTTTCCGAGGTAGAGTTTTGCTCTAGGCTGACCTGGAATTCACTACAAAGTCTCCGGGTGGCCTCGAACTCACAGTGGTCCTCCTATCTCTGCCTCCCAAGTGCTGGGATTAAAGGTGTGAGCCACCATGCCTGGCTTCTACCTGCTTATTAATCCCCATATTACTTTCATGCCTTTTTAACCCACTGAATTAAGTCAGGGATCTTTGTGTGATCATGGGTGGAAGGCTATTTACTGTGGGCAATTTAGTAGTGGCTACACCACTGTTGTGCTCCCTCTCTCTCTCTCTCTCTCTCTCTCTCTCTCTCTCTCTCTCTCGCTCTCCATTTGTTAAGCTTGCATAGGTTGAACACTGAAATGGTATTTCAAATGCAATGAGTCCCTTTTATTCTACAGAAAACAGGGGTCCTATTCTATGGATTAGACTCACAACCTCTGCTAAGGGAAATGACATTTGAGGGAATAATTGTAAGGATTTTTAGTTTGATCTTCATTTCTTTTTTTTTTTTTTTTTTTGAGGTAGGGTCTCACTCTAGCCCAGGCTGACCTAGAATTCACTATGTAATCTCAGGGTGGCCTTGAACTCACGGTGATCCTCCTCCCTCTGCCTCCCAAGTGCTGGGATTAAAGGCTTGTGCCACCATGCCTGGCTTCATTGTTTTTTCAGTGTTGAGGAGTGAACCTAGGACCATAAGTATGCTGGAGAGGTAGCCCACCAATGAACACATCCCAGCCCTGACTGAGCATGCTTTAATTTACAGGCCCCTTCTTGTAGAAGGAACATCCTCTGGTGTCTAGCATGGCTCGGAGGATCTTATGAAAGGCCATGCAACGCTCTGTGTCTTGTTCTGTAGGATTTTGATGTTGTGAAGAGAGTGACCAGGAAGTCACTGATTGCCCAAGGCGTCTGGGCTCTGTCTTAGATTGCCACATGCTAACGAAGGGTGTTGCAAGTCATTTCAATTTCAAACCTTCCATTTCTAGATCTGTACAATGAGATTAGAGTTCATCATCTTATTTTTTTTTTTTGAGGTCATTTCAAGTTTTTGGATCCCATGTAATGATCCTCAGTAGTTCACTTAAGGAACTAGGTAGCAGTCTGTTAAGTAAAAGCGATGTAGAAAAATGGATAAGTCTATCCAAAAAATTATCCTGCTTCATGTAGTTTATGTGACCTTTCAGAGACAATTACATTTAAAACATATCTCAGGACATAATCCACAGATGACTTTCACATAAAACCACATGGTAGCATATATATATATACACACATATATATATATACATACATACATACATACATACATACATACACACACATGCATAACGTGCATATACATATATATACATGCATATGTATCCATGCATACGTGTGTGCATGTGAGTGCATGTTCCTTGTGCATGGCTCCATGCATAGTCAGAGGAGAAGCTCAGGTGTCATCCTCAGGCTGACCTTTCCTGAGGCGAGGTCTCTCATTGGCTTGGAGCTCTCCAATTAGGCTAGACGGGCTGGCCAGCAAACCCTCCCCAACCCACAATTTTACATTTTTGGCAGTCATGAAAACAAAAAAGACTCTGAATGTCACCGTCTCTACTCTGGCTCTGTCATCCAAACCCTTATTTGTCCGCAAGTCAGCACCAGCTGTGGTATCTGCGTGATGGCTGCATGAGCTGGCATTCTTGCTGCCATATTAGAAGTCCTGGGTGGTTCTAGGAGAGCCGCATGGTATAGCCTGCTTGCCGATTCGCTTGCTTGCTGGGGATTGAGCCTAGGGCCTCCTGCCCGCTGGGTAAATGCTCTACTGCTAAGCGATATCCTGAGCCCTGAGTGGCAGGAATCCAAAGACGGGGTGTTTTTCATTTGTCAAGTATGAATATAAGACTTCTCACAATTTGAAAGTTCTGCACAGGAATTATGATTTAATATGACTTGACATCTATGCTTATGATTAACAGCTATGATTTTTAAAGTTGAGAAATATCTAAACTACCAATTCATGAGATGATTTTTCCCTGTAATATGCTGACTCATGAAATCCAGTGACCTTCCATTTGAGCTACCTTCATAGGGACTAAAATGTACTGTTTACATATTAGGATTTGGGAGTAAATTCAATAATAGCAGCTCTACTAACCATTCTATGTGTGTGGGCAAGTTTTTCTAAACCTGCTCCCTCTAGTTTATAATTTCATAAGCATAAGAATTTATCATAGTATTTGAGCTATAAGAGATACTCAGAACCAGGCGTGGTGGCGCATGCCTTTAATCCCAGCACTCCTGAATTTTCTGGTTTCTTTCTGACTCCCTGTAAGCTCCTTTTGGTCAGATAGATAGAAATGGGAGACTGCTGTTGGAAACCTCCCCCCGTCTGTTCAACAGAGGTAGGAGGATCGCCATGAGTTCAAGGCCCCCCTGAGACTACAGAGTGAATTCCAGGTCAGCCTGGGCTAGAGCAAGAACCTACCTTGAAAAACCACAAAAATAAATAAATAAACAAATAAATAAATAAAGACACTCAGAAATATTTATGGAATGGATGACATTCTGAATCTCTTGGCTACACATTGTCTTCATGATCCCCACTGATAAATAGTTCTGGGCAGAATTGAGGCCTAATGCAACAACTTTGCTTTTCTATTCCAGAAGTAGAGAAGTAGTTTTCCACACACAAAACCTTTCTAAATAGTTACTATATTGAAAATAGCCTTGTGTTTGTAAGCACAAATAATAATAAATAAATAGACTCACTACTTTGTGTCACAGAACTGTTTGAAAACTACATGGTCAATCTTGACCAGAGCTTACATGGTTAAAAAAAAAAAAGGAGCGGGGGATGCTTCAGCCCCCCCCCCCCCCCAGCTAACCAAGTCTTTGTTCGCACCATCACGTGCACGGAAAACATACGTGAGCTCTTGTGTGGTCCTATGTGTCCTGCTGAAATCTTTTCGTTGATATTACAAACGGGCTATTTTCTAGGGTATGGGGAAATACTTTTTGGTAAAGTCTAGGGAAGTCGATAAAGGGAAATTGTGTATTACAAACCTATATTTAAGGGAAGGGTTATTCTCTGACAACCCAAACAGAAAAATTAAATGGTTTTCCTTGACTGTCATTTTCTCTGAGAATAAAGATTTTGGTAATCTATCATCCAGAAAACTACTTAAATAACATCACCAGTTGTCTGTTAGCCAGAGAAGGAGGCCACATTGTCTTTTCTGTTTTCTTGTACTTTTCAAGAGAGAATCTGAGTATTTCATGTTGATTGCTTGATTGGCTGCAGAGGGACTCTTTAAAAATACTAAAAGAAAAAAAAATCAGGACTCCAGTACAAATCAAACATAAGCTGCTATCAATCATGTGCTTGGGGCATTATGTGAGGTTTTTACTCAGAAAAATGTCATTAAAAGTTGCAGAAATTAATTGGTGCCATTGAATGTAATGGCCTTTCCTGCCATAGTTTCTCAAATGTAAAGAAAAATTATGGATAACATAAATTCCTGGTGGGATTCTTATAGATGTCTGCTTTGTTCTGTTATTGTTTATTGCAAATGTTATTACTGTGATCTATGGCCCTATCACGCTTTGGCTACAGAGGGTTGCTATTCTGCAACCCGCCACAGCGGAGGGCTTCATTCACAGCCTCACACTGTGTTTATTTGGAAATTCTTTGCCTTATATATTCCAGAAGAGTCTCGAGGTGTTCATTTTGTGTGTTTAAATTTTCATACAAAACCAGATTTGTTCTGATTGATTAAATATTGACCTACACCATTTTTAGAGCAACTCTGAATCTTATGTGAGTTCAGGGTTTGTTTTCTGCCTCCCCAGACGGTTCAGATTTAGTGTAATAACGGTCATTAGTTTGTGTGAATCAATGAATTGGAATCTACAATCTTTCTCAATAACATTGGTTTAGTTAGCAGTAGTTTAAAAAGTTAACTCTTAATTAAGGTACAATGTTGTATCTCTGAAAAAAGTTTAAGGAGTCTTTTTGTATATTAAATGATGTTTTACATTGCAAAATCTACAATTCCGTGTACAAGTCACATTACATTTTTATTTCACATCAGTAAAGATTAATCTTTCACTTCCTGATGCTCTGTCTTTCTGATTTTGTGGCAAAAGATACTAGAAATTTGTCAAAAGATGCAGATACCCTTCTAAAAACTAATGAATTAAACTTAAAATTCCAGTTTCTTCACCTTTTGGCTATGTCTTATAGAATTTGGAGTATTTCTGAATTCAACTTGAGACTAAGTTGTAATCATGTCAAATGCTAAAAAATCTATAATAAAAATTAAATCAATTTCAAGATAAGGTGGATGCTTAGATTCACATACTCCCTTGGCTCTGGTATCCAGAAATAGTGGAGAAAATGATTAAATGCTTGTTATAAAATATATCAAAGCTATCATGGAAAATGTTAATAAAAATTAAAAATTTTTAAAATATATATCAAAGCTAAATTTGGAATATAAAAAGAGTAAAAATAAATTATAGAAAAAACTCAACATTTTTTTTGAGCTGTGCAATGGGTTTATGAGGGTTATGGTCAGGAGTTTCCTAGGTGATGGTCTTGTATTGTCCAAGCTTCTCTCCAACTTCTGAGTGCAAATGATCCTCCTGCCTCAGGATCTCGAGTAGCTGGGACCACAGGCTCACATCACTGTGCCTGGCCCTCCACGACTTGTGACTTTTGACAAGTCCCGTGGTATGAAAGACTTTTATGTTGCTATGAAAGATAAATGTTTTAAAAAACAGTGACCACTGAGAAAATACACATGCATTTTTATATGTTCAAATTAGTGAACATGAAAGCAGTAGAAGAAAATAGTAATAATCTGACAAAATGCAGAAAAAGAAGAGGAGAAGGTCAAATAAATGGCAACGCCACATGAAAAACAAACTCCTATTCCAAGTTATGAGAAAGAAGCATTCCAAACCATGTCCCTGTCAAATGTACACAAAATAAGTGATGACTGTTTTTCTCGTAACCGAGACTGCTAAAAAGGCAAACACGTTAGACAAGTAGGTGCTGGGGAAAAAGCGAGACATGGATCTGACTGACCAGCAGCAGCTAAGATGCCGCCTGGAGGCTCCACCCTGATAGAAAAGGAAATGTAGAAAGGCTTGAAACCAAGAACGGAGTTTGTGATGAGAGCATCTGGCTTTTGTAGGATCCAATGAGTACTTTGGATGGCAAGCTAGCTTTGCTTGTAAGGCACCAAAAGAGAAGCTGCTCTTGAACCCTTCCTGGGCACATCTCCTGTGTTGCTGAAAGAATTGACTGTGTCTTCAAAGAGGAATGACTTTACAACTGCGTGTTACCATGTCAAGTCGAAAGAACTTTAGTGAGGTTGCTCAGTGGTTAAGGCACTTGCCTGCAAAGCCTAAGGACCTGAGTTTGATTCCTCAATACTCAGGTAAAGTGAGATGCTCAAAGTAGTGCATGTGTCTGGAGTTTGTTTGCAGTGGTTAGAGGCCCTGGCATGTCCATTCTCTCTCTCACTCTATCTGCCTATTTCTCTCTCTCTCAAATAAATAAATAACGAGACTATTTTAAAAAGAACTTTAGAGCGATCTGGAGAGATAGCTTTGTGGATAAAGTGCTCACCAATCAAGCTGGAGCCCTTGAATTCAATCACCAGACCCTTTGTAAAAAGCCAGAAGCTGTGTGGGCGGGGGGGGGGGGGGGTCCTGTAGACCTAGCATACCAATGCTGATGGTGAGATAGTAGGTGGAGACAGAAGAATTTTCTGGAAGCTCCTGGACAGCCCAGCAATGAACAGCACAGCAAGAATACAGGGCACAAAACCCTGCCTCAAAAAGATGGACAGCCAGGCATGGTGGCACACGCCTTCAATCCCAGCACTCAGGAGGCAGAGGTAGGAGGTGAGTTCAAGGACACCCTGAGACTAATTCCAGGTCAGCCTGGGCTAGAGTGAAAGCCTACCTTGCAAAAAAAAAACAAACAAACAAAAACAACATGGACAAAGGAGGGCCAACTCATGTGCACCATGATACACATGCACCCACACACACATGAACAGACATAGACAAAGAAATAGTAATAGGGCTGGAGAGATGGCTTAGCAGTTAATGTGCATGTCTGTGAAGCCTAAGGACCCAGGTTCAATTCTCCAGGTCCCACGTAAGCCAGATGCACACGGTGGCACATGTGTCTAGATTTTGCAGTGGCTAGAGCCTTGGCACACCCATTCTCACTCTCCCTCTCTTTCTCTCTCTCTGTCTCTGATGATAAATAGATATAAATAAATCTTAAAAAGAAATAATAATAAATAACTTTAGAGGTTGATAAATTTTCAATTTTAGAAGACTTAAGAAATTTTAATCCATGTTACTCCCAAACTCGGATTTTGTAGCTCAGTCATACAACAATTATGTGAAGGTCCAGGCATTTCAAAATACTTTTTATGGATACTCTTACCATTTTAACTGCCTGTTTAAAGTTTTGCATAAATGGTCAGAGGTATTTGTTGAAAATCTGAAAGGTCTGACTACACTAAGTTTGGATCCCCTCACAACAACTAGAGCCAGGGCTGAGCCAGTCACCTGCTGGCAGGTGCTCTCCAGCTCCTGACTCCCTGAAGAGGGTGAGTGTTCCCTGCACTTTCCCACTCACGTCTCTACCACTTCATTCCCTTCCACAAACTACCTCGCCCTGTGGACATGTGATCTTGCACCCTGTGGCTGTCACACATGGTGAATACAGGTAGAAAGAGACTTCACCAGATCAGTTCAGTTAAGGGGCTGCTTACAAGATTTATCCACCCCCACAATCAAACTGTGGGTGCTGTTTATGTCTTTATATTTTCCTTTTTGAGGGAGAGAAAGAGGGAGAGAGAGAGAAAAAGAGCACACCAGGACCTTCAGCTACTGCAAACTCCAGACGCACGCGCCCCCTTGTGGCGCATTGTGGCACTGCGTGCTTGTGTCACTGTGCATCTAGCTTCTGTGGGACCTGGAGACTGGAACATGAGTTCTTAAACTTCTCAGAAAAGTGCCTTAACCACTAAGCAATCTCTCCAGCCCCATTTCTTTATATTTTTATTTTTGTATTTGATTTGGGGTGTGTATTTGCATGTGTGCACGTTCGTGTGAGATCAGAAGACAACTATCGGCCAGTCTCTGCCTCCCACCTTGTTTGGGGTTTCTTCGCCACCACTGTCTTGGAGAGCTTCTGAGAAATCCTCCTGTCTCCCTTCCCACAGTACGCACACCGAGATTACAGGAGCCCACCACAGCTTCTGGCCTTTTACTTGAGGTCTGAGCATTTAAGCTCAGGTACTAGAGTTGCATGGCAAGCATTTTTATTCACTGAGCCATTTCCCCAGGCCCACAGCTAGCTTGAGATATGGAACCACTTCACATACAGGCCTGGTGATGTACGCCTGCAATTGCAACTGGAGAACTATAGGTTCAAAACCTGCTTGAGCTACAGAATGAGTTCAAGGCCACCTTGGGAAATTTAGTATGATCCTGTTTCAAAATAAAAAGGTAAAGGAAGAACAGGGGATGGAGTTCAGTGATAAGTCAGTGCCTGCTTAGCATGCACAGGGCCTACATTAAGTCCCCAGTACAAAAGTGGAAAACCAAAAACTTTTCAATAAAAGTGAGACTGAAAGGTAAGAACTTGGTGTTCCTGTGACATGTCCAGATGCTGGGACTGGCTTAAGGCTTTGGGTCTGGTCAGCCCAATGTCTGCAGACCACACCAGCACCTCTGCTCTCAGCCAGTCCCCTGCTGCTCCTCAGTCTAGATTTCTGAAGATTCTCATTCCCATGGAGCAGATAGGCTCCATGATGCTGGACAAAGTCATGCAAACAAACAATCCTTTACATCTTTAGCAACTGTATTATCCTCTTGAGTTTCTCTTTTTCTTCATAAAACAACTGCCAAGCCATCCTGTGTCAAGTGGGTTGTAGAAGGCAATCATGCAAAGAGTTCAGGACACATCAAGGCATCTATCTCTTCTTGAAATGCCTCCTCTTCCTTTCCTTTAATCTCTGACTTTACTCTCCCCTGCAAAGGGAGAGCAGACACAGCTCTTGTCTGATAACAATATCTCTGTGAACAGCCCTGCCCACGTTTGTTACTTCTTTGTGGGCTGGGGATTGCTCCTGCTGTTTGAGGCTTTACTTCGCACAGGCCTTAGAGGCAGACAGATACCACGATGAATGAGCCTAGTGGGAGAGTGGTGAGAATGCAGAGGGATGAAAATAGAGACTAGATGAATCATACGAGAGGAAACTTCCTCCTGGATACTGGCATATAAGATATAATCCCCAGTTAAGGGGGCTAGGGGATAGGTGGTCCAGACAGACAGGCCCAGTGGAAGGTGGAGAAAGCTTACTCCTAAAGCCACTGGCTCTGGCTGGTGAATCTTATGACCAAATTGAGTTACCCCCATCCTGAGCAGTTGGCCAGGGAGACCTATGAGACCTCCCCACACACAAAAAAAATACAGGCCTTGCCAAAGCACTCAGTTGCCTGCTAGAGCTAAAACATAAGCCCCTAGTGCTAAAGACACCACAGACTGAGAGACCATGCAGAAACTGAGAGGAAATCCAGTCTTCTGGCAGGTCCTCATGGGCTGGAAAGTGCTCCAGGTGCTACTGGGTGATAATGGTCACCAACGACAGGAGTTAGCAGGAGACCCTGAAAGCTATGTAATCAACTGGCTGGGCAAAAAGTACACACCTATGCAATAATGGCACATAGCTTTTGTGAGTAACCAACTGCCCTGTGATTTGATATGAGGCCTGCTCAGTGGGAGAGGACTCATAAACTGGCACTGGGAACCAGGTCAGAACCACGGCCACAGAACTTCTAGACCCCAGAGAGAAGCCCCATTGCACGATGGGTAAGTAGAGCGGGCATACACATCAAAATGTCTCTCGAATTTCTACGCACACCCCCTTAATTTTACAGATATCAGAGAGTACTGGGGAGATCCAAGACCCACCAATATGATAAGAAAATATAGCTAATTGGCCACCATGAGATATGCCTCCTTCACATTTACCAGGATGCAGGAGAAATTGCAGAGGAAGCTGTGACACAAGTATTTCTCCCAGTGCTAGCCTGACAACCAGCTTCAGAGAAATGGCAACAGACACTTGGTAAATCAAAACACATGGACACAGAAACCCAGAGGCTACACAGAAGTCAACAGTGAGCCACACTGCCAACCCACTTGCCAAGGCTCAGGGATTGTTGAGGAAGAGGGGGAGGAAGATGGTGTGAGCCACAGGGTGGGTAGAAATATCTTGAGGCACACCCCCCCACACACAGAGACTGACTGAGGTCTGAATTACCCCACAGTGAACACCAATGACCCTACTGAGAAAGGTTCTTAGGAAAAAGGGGACTAGTGTGAGGGGATATGAGACTATAACCTATATAAAAAACAAAACTAAAATAAAAGCAAGAGACATCTTCCTCTGCCCTCCATACTTCCACCATGTGAGCACACAGAATGCATAATCATGACCTGGGCGTGGTGGCGCACGCCTTTAATCCCAGCACTCGGGAGGCAGAGGTAGGTGGATCGTCGAGTTCGAGGTCACTCTGAGACTACATAGTGAGTTCCAGGTCAGACTGGACTAGAGTGAGACCCTGCCTCGAAAGACTGAACAAAAGAAAGAATGCACAATCACGAAGAACGGGCCCTCACTGGACATGGAAACTTGCAGTACCTTGATCTTGGACATATTAGCTCCCAGAACTGTGAGAAATAAAGCGCCTGTAACTACTCACTCCACGGTCTTCTTGTTATAGCGCCTCAAACTGACTAAGACACCTAGCCAAACTATAAAACTTTAGACGCTGGCTCTGCAAATTCACTTCCAGTTCCTACTGCGCACACTCAAAGCTGGTGATCAAGAGGAGGTAGTGTGGAACTGACACAGGCCTCCCACGGCCAAGGACAGTCGGTACACCTCCGTGGGTCAGGGGCAAAGCATCCGGTACAGGATGTGTGCCCAATAAAGGCAGGAAGAAGAGGAGAAAAGAAAGAATTCAGAGGACTGCCACGAGTCATGACCAGTCCACACTCATACCACGATTCTCTTGTCTTCACTCTTTAACTGCCTAATTAATAAAGAAATCTGAACAAAGGATTTTGTGACTATTGTCATTGCTTTAAGATCTTTTCTTATTTAGGTTTTGTCTTGGACTATTTTGCTCATTTTGTTGTTGATAATAGAATTTTTAATAAAAGATAGCATCCCTTATTAAATATTGATGCTGTTTTCCTTTAATAGAAACACTTTGTTACTGAAACAGTAAACAAGCAAAAATTGTCATCAATGTGGCCTTCAGTAATATATTTTGCATGTGTAAAGTTGTAGTCACCCCCGTTTCTTTTTTTCTCTAACCCAGACATGACACAGGATGTTGATGGCCTCTGGTCTCCCTGGCAACAATTTGCACACAATGATGGAATCTAACTCAAACCTGTCCCCATGCGTCCCTCCTCCTCCTCCATCCTATGGGAGGAAAAGTTCCAATCGATCACCATTATGTTCGGGAAGCAAATACTTCCCAAGCAGAGGAGTCTTGGCAGTGAATGTGATTAAAGCCAGGTTGAGGTGGGTCAGCGTTAGCATCTGTGCCTCTGGGTGTCCACCGCCCTCTTAGGCCCTCTTCCTCCTGGCCACTGCTTGTGAGAGCAGTGCTGCGTGCCATGTCTTCCTCCGTGAAAGGGGTTAGCCACGACCTCCTCCGGTCTCTGTAGCATCACTTTTAGCAATGGGGTGTAGGAGAGTACAGATACTGAGGTTTTCAGACCTAGTTCAAATTTTGACTCTCTCAATTATTAGTTCTCTGTCCTTGAGCATGCTACATAACTTGTCTAAAACCCAATGTTCCCACCTGTAATGTGGCAATAGAAAGAATTCCTATTAGGACGGCAATGAGAGGTACATTAGATAAAATACGTAAGATGTAAGAAAACAGTGTGACTTATTTTCTTGTCTGGATATATTGCCTACTTTCTTCTTTTGAGTCTCAAAAAAGTATAACTCAATTGTCATGTCAGTTACATTAACTGAGCCTGGATGTGTTACCAGATGAGATATAGCCCTGGGAAGTAACAATTCACTAGTTCAGACAAATTTTATGTCCAAATTATCTTCCTGCCACAAATAAGTCTCTAAGCATAAATAACTACATTGAGGAAAGCCTGTTGTTGCACTTGGCTTTGGACCGTGGGTAGCCCTCTCCTGTGCTAGACAATAAACCCCAGCCCGTTAGACAATGGTCCTCTGTCTTCCCCAAAGCTCCGGGCATAGCCATTTGTACACAGCGACCCACAGTTAGCTCCGTCTCTTCTCTAAAAGATAAGACTCAAAGGAAGCTCGTCTGTTGCCCAAGTCCAAACATGTCTGTAGAAGTGACACTTCCAGTGAGGACAGTGAGGTCTGCGGCAGCGTTGGGAGCTTCTCTTTCTACTCATGCGCTGTCGGCCCTCTGCCACTTCTCGTGCCCGCGTTGTGGGTCTACAGACCCTGTAGTCAGCCACCTGGGTTCTGTAGCCTCCACCTCCAAACCAGCTCTTTATCTTACTGTCCAGCGTTTCCTTACGAGTGTCTCTTGTCCGTTCTTTCTAGATCTCAGCACCTTCCTAAATCCGACTCTCTCATTCTGCAGAATGTTCCTAAGATCCTTCAGTTCTAACACTTGATGGCAAACATGAAAATCCATCCGGTGCATTTGAAGGATGCTGCTAAGATTGGCCTGGCAAGTGACCCTGACCTAAACCTCCTGGAGAATCACAGCAAGCAGGTCTGCAGTGAGCACTGAGTGACCGGCGGGACTTCCCTCACCACAGGGCCGTGTAGACTTTCTCTTCTGCAGGCTGCCCGGCACACCCACTAACTCTTACCCTCTGGCTATGGACAAGGCCACCAGGACTGTCTCCGGCATCACTTAACAGCTCAGTTCCGGAATCTTCTCTCCAATAGTATTGGAGAAAAATCATAGTGAGGTCAGGCCTGTGTGTTCACAGCAATAAATAACTGCAAGACCTTAATCATAGTTAGCCTGGTTTAACATGTGTTCTAATATGAAGATGACATTCAATGGTTCTTTAAGAAAAACACAAAGCAAATTAATAAAAGCTTGTTTCCCTAGATTCCTTGGTCACCTCTAAATAAAAAGTAATGCGGCCAAAACTCAGCAGGTTTTGGCACCTATTAGGCTCATTAATAAGCTTTATTAGAGCTGAAGGGATTGCCTAGTGGTTAAGAGCTTACCTGTGAAGCCTAAGGACCCAGGTTCAACTAGCTAGCGCCCATGTAACCATATGCACAAGGTGGCACATGCGTCTGGAGTTCAGTTGTAGTGACTGGAGACCCTGGCAGACCCATTCACTCTCTCCCTCTCTCTCTCTCTCATAAATAAATAAATATTTTAAAAAGAAGCTTTACTGCTAGAACAAAGAATGCACTCCATGATATCTCTTCCTTAAAAGTTTATATGCTGCAAAGACTGCTTCATGTGGCTAAGGACTTATTTCTATTTTTAAATTACTATCCTTGCTAGAAATCACTTTTTAACATACCCTTGTTCAGTGTAAAACATGGCTGGATTTTTACCTTTAAAGGCTCTATTTATTTCAATTTATATTGATCAGGTAATATGGCAAATAAATAAAATCTTGTGTATATAATATTGGGTTCTTATTTGGAAATAGGATGCATCTTCAACGGCAACAAGAAAATAAGTCTTGAGCTAAGAATGGAGGGAGCAAAACCTGTATAAAAAATGGTATCTTTAGGGATGCAAAAAAGAGGGCATTTTGTACTCATAATTATTTATATTTCTTTAGTCTTCTTTCAAACCAAGATCTGCTAGCTAGAGGCACCACAATTTAGTGAGACAAATTAGACTAAACTTTTTTATCTCGGGTGGTTTGCCCATGCACTGATTGAACTAGTATTTCTTGCAAAGATTGCCTGGGAAGATAAATGAACAGGAGGAGCAATTAGGGTAAGGAAAAACTAAAGATTGGCTGACGTGATTTAAGCTTACCTCTAAAGCAGTTTGTCATGTTGTCTCTATAATCTCTATCAGAATTGACTAAAACAGTAAACATAAATCATTATACTAATTTATTTCACTACACTGTGGCCTAGGAAAAGAAGATTTTATTTTTATTTTTATTTTTCTGAGACACTTTGGGAAGCCAGGCAGTCACTGTGAACTTCTTTTCATTTATATATCAGGTGGGGAAAAAAAAAAACCAAGAGAACCAAAGATGAGTACCTTAGGTTCCGTAAAAACAATATTTTTTAGTGTGGAGACAACTTATTTTTATTACACTATGCTAAAACAACTCTGGGCTGTGCATTAAAAGCAGCTCAGCATTGATTGAAATTTCTTTTTATCAAAGCAAAATTTAATTCCTAAGGTAGAGATGCAATCAAATACACTACTGACAGTGATTTTTCACACACTGGTTAATAAGCCTTTAAGTTTCTTCTCTGAAGAAACTTCTGTGACCACGGAGCAGGAGGACATCATAAATTGACTAGGAGTTCTCTACAGAACATCAACACCCTTGAAAATTAGGTCCACATTGGTGCCCTCTGGATATAGCTACATCTTGCTGACTCACCAAACCACAAGCCCTTCCAGGTAGGAATCAGTTGGCTGCTTGAACAACAACAAAAGAGTAAATTATTTGCAGATGAAAATGAAATGCTAATTTCATTCATCAAAAAAATTAAACATTAATAAATGTATTGGTTAATTAAAATAACAAAAAGTGAGTTTTAAAATTATCAACATTCCTAATAGTCAAGGCTTTCAGGACTAAGAATATCTACGGAGGGCTGGAAAGATTGCTTAGCAATTAAGGTGCTTGACTGCAAAGCCAAAGGATGCATGTTCAGTTCCCCAGGACCTATATAAGCTGGATGCACAAGGTGGCACATGTGTCTGGAGTTTGTTTGCAATGGCTGAAGGCCCTGGTGTGCCCATTCTCTGTCTCTGTCTGTCTGTCTGTCTGTCTCTCTCTCTCACTGTGTGTCTAGTAAAATAAATAAATAAATATAAAATAAAATAATTTTTAAATAATATCTATATATTTATATGCAAGTGTTTATAAGACATGGCTTCTGTGTCTATATCATGGAGTATATTCTGTATTTTTTTCCTCTAGCACTTTCTGTGTTTTTGGTTTTATATTGAGGTCTTTGACCCATTTTGACTTAATATTTATACACAAAGAGAGAGAGGGGTTGTTGCAATCAGGTCCGCATTGCTGGTAGAAATCACCCAACCAAGAGCAGCCTGTGGGAAAAAAAGAGGTTTATTTTGGCTTACAGGCTCGAGGGGAAGCTCCACGATGGCAGGGAAAACGACAGCATGAGCAGAGGGTGGACATCACTCCCTGACCAACATAAGGTGGACAATAGCAACAGGAGAGTGTGCCAAACACTGGCATGGGGAAGCTGGCCATAACATCCATAAGCCCACTCTCAACAATACACTGCCTCTAGGAGGCGCTAATTCCCAAATCTCCTTCAGCTGGGAAGGGAACATTCAGAACAGCTGAGTTTATGGAAGACACCTGAATCAAATCACCACGGGGGGGGGGGGGGGGGGGGGGGGGGCGGGGGGAATCTAATTTCATTCTTTTGCAGGCAGATATCAAGTTTTGCCAGCACTCTTTGATAAATAAGTTATAGTTTTTCCACTGAATATTTTTGGCCCATTTGTCAAAAATTAGGTGGTCAAAGCACTGTGGCTTAATATCCGGATCCTCTTTTCTGTTCCTTTGGATGTTAGGTCTGTTTGGGTGCCGGTGCCGTATACCAAATCTTTATTTGTTATCGTCATGTCTCCTGCTTTGTTCTCTTCCTTCCGGACTGCACTGGCTGCTCATGGGGCCTATAGCTTGAGGAATGGTTTATTAAGAAGAAAGGAAGAAGAAATCCTGCGTTATGAGACAATATGGATGTACCTTGAGGTCATTATGCTCAGCAAAGGAAGCCAGCCATAGTAGTGCACGTTACACCATTCTGCCTGTTTGAGGCGTCTAAGAGAGTCAAACTTTCAGAAGCAAAAAGTAGAATGGTGGCTGGCAAGGTCCAAAGGGAAGGAAAATGGAGTGTTGGCAGAGTTTCAGCTATGCAAGATAACTAAATTCTAAAGAAACGTTATGCCACGTTGTGCTTCTAACTAACACTACCATATACTTTCAATTCATTAAGTGGGTGGAGCCCATGTTATTTGTTCTTACAACAACAAATGTAGACTTTAATGTTTAGAGTTCAATAGTTGTTGAGCTCTCAACGCTGTGCGGTGCGGGCACGTTTGCACTCACAGGTAAGTTTGACACTAGCGAACACAGGGTAACTAGTTACAGAGCACAGCTCTTGTATAGGATGCTTGATAGCAAAACACTCATCATTTTCAAATAAGTTCATTGAACACCTAAGAAAACAAGTTGATTAAACTTAGAACCCACCAACTTTAAGATAAATACAGGAAAAATACACAAAAGAGCTTTCTTATAATTCAGAAAAATTTCCATTAGACCAAACTGACTACATGCCCAGTAGCAATGACAAAGGATTTGACAGTAAACCTACAAAGACTACAAAAAATGCCCTAAAATTTATCAGATCTTTAAGACCTGCAAATGGAATAGTGAATCATTCTTCAGAAGCATTTACATTAATTTCATTATAAACACCATGTGATTTCATTTCTGTTTGGGTTCTGGGGTATCAAACCTGGGTCCTTTGGCTTTGCAGGAAAGTACCCTAACCACTAAGCAATCTCTCCAGTTCTAAATACCATTTTTTAAATCTTACTTTTACGTTAACCAAGAAACACAGAGTCGGGCGTGTTGGCGCACGCCTTTAATCCCAGCACTCGGGAGGCAGAGGTAGGAGGATTGCCGTGAGTTCAAGGCCACCCTGAGACTACAGAGTTAATTCCAGGTCAGCCTGGACCAGAGTGAGACCCTACCTCGAAAAACCAAAGAACAAAACAAAACAAAAAAAACACAGAAAGCCTCACAAACAGGACCCACGTAAGCCAGACACAGAAGGTGGCACATGGAGTTGGAGTTTGTATTCAGTGACTGGAGGCCCTGGCATACTTATTCTCTCTCTCTCTCAAATAAATAAACAAACAAACAAACAAACAAACAAACAAACACATAAATTCATAAATTAAATTGAATTTTTTTTTAAAGTAAAGAAGGAAGGCTTAAAGGGAAAAAGTTTGAATTAAATAATGGAATGATTCATGTTGTAGCAGCTAGAGATGCCTTGGTTAGGGAACGTGACCTGGTCATCATTTCAGCAGGAGAAATGCTCCTCCACACTGTCGCGCTGGCCCAGCTGCCCCCGGCGACATCGCCCCCCTGCGCGGCCTTCCCACCTGGCGCTGAAGCACGTCCCTGAACAGCGCGATCTTCCTTTTGCACTGCAGTGACAAAAGACTCCTGACGAAAAGAACTTAAGGGAGGAAAGGTTGATTTGGGTTCACTACTTCAGAGAGATTTCAGCGCATGATGTCAGGGAGGGCACGGGGCTGCTCAAAAGACCGGGAATCAGAGAGCAGCTAAAATGCCAGACCAGGCTAACGATCTTCAAAGGCCCGCTCCCAGTGGGCATCTTCCAACAGCCAGGCCCTGCTTTCTAGGTTTCCCCATCTCCACCAAATAAGACCTCCAAGTACGCAAAACAGGAGCCCACAGAGAACATTCCAGATTCCAACCATGAGAATCAGGAACATGGCCACCAGAGAGATGGGAAGCCAACACAAAGCTATGGAGGTCTAGTTTCCGCTCTTGTCTCTGTCCCATGGTATAATTAGGTCACCAACACTTATCATCAAGGTCATACTTGTCTCCTATCTAGTTAATCCCATCTCTATCTAAGGTGCAGCACAGGTGAGGGATGTGAATCCACCAACCATATGAGCCCTAAACTTTATAGCACCTAATCTTCCTACCTTAGCAGCAAGCCAAAATGCTGCATTTCCAGAGACTCTTTACTTGCAGAAAACATTCTGAAAATGTTAGCTCTGGTATGTGGTGCATAGACAAGCATGTTTCTTCTGAGTTCTGAGTTCTAAATGGTTTCAAATGAGACTCTGAAACAATAAGTGGATAGGTTTCTAAGTCTTGATTTTCCTATATATCTGTCAGAGGTTAGAAGAAATCCCAGACTAAACAATCATGCCACCAACTGGAAATTTACAAATGACACAAATACCAATACCTAACTGCTAACTGATCTCTGTTAACTCTTTACTTTCAATCTTGAAAATTCTGTAACTAATTCTTACCAGTTAATTTCTTATTTTGTCTTAATGGAGTGTTACTAAGGATACTCTGTACTTTTTCCCCTCTAAGTCTGTGCTGTGTTTCTTCCTTATAAAAAAATCTAGTAAATCACTAGTAAACTAACTTCTAAATTTTAATCGTAAATGCCTGTATCTTATGCCAGTTTATGAACCCTTTGGTTGTATATGAATTTCTAAACTGGCCAGTTAAGCAATAAATCTTAATCTTTTGGTTGTTATAAATCTTTGTGGGCATCTGATGGAAACCAGTACCCCCTAGTTCTTGGAAACACATGTACTTGTAACAGTCATAGAATACTTCAAAACTTGGACCATAAAGATGTGAATTTCAAGTCCTATACTCAACAACCTATAATGTCATCATTTCCTAAATCAGAATATTAAACTTGTAAAAAAATGAGCTCTTTGTTCCATGAGTTATTTATATTATTCATAAAAGGGATTGTTTTTTTTTTTACATTTGCCTCTAGTAAGAATGTGTTGTAGTGTCAGAAATCAAAACAATAAAATGCCATAAATAAAACCCAATGTTGCCCAGGCCCAGAAAGTCAAACACCGCATGTTCTCTCTCATCTGCGGATCCTAGCTTAAATGTTTACATTTTTGTGTGAGCTGGAGTAAAAGTAAGTAGTAGAGGCCAGGCAGTTAAAAAGGGTCTATGAGGGAGGGAGGAGAGTAGAAGGAAAAGGAAGGGAATTACAGATACGTAAGTAGAGAGGCAGAGTACTGTGAGTGCAAGGACTGAGTGAGATCAGGAGAGGGTTGGAGGGAGAGGAGGGGTGGGAAGAGGGCTAATCAAAACTTAAGATGTTATGAAGAAACCGTATGGAAACCTACTGCTTTGCTAGCCAATAATATATATGTTAAAAATGAGGGAGTTTGGGCAGAAGTTTCCTATGGAGGTGGATAATGGTGTGCTCCAGAGCGATAGATTGTTTTTTGAAAGTTTTCAGTGCCAAGGGTGGATACTTTGCAGTGAGTTCTTGGCCAGGAAGGCCCCTAGTCCCTCCAAAACATTACAAGCCACTGCCAAGGCTCTTGGTTGCCCACCAGAACGTGACGGAAAGACGCGATTGCTGGTGACTCCACATGCTTGGGCTGCAGATCACTGGAAAATCAAGCTGGAGCTGAGCTGGAGACCTCCCCATGGACTAAATATCAGGATGCTGGAAAGAGCTATGCAGTTGCAGCCTTTTGAGAGAGGAGAGAAGTCACCAGTGCTGTGAACCAGCAGTGGACTCTATAAGCCTTATGGCTGGCAGCTAGTCCAAATGTGCCAACTGATGCAATTGTAGCATGTCTCTTCTGGGGGAAACCAACTGCTCTCTGATTGGACTGGAGGCCTGCTCCATAGAAGGTAACACATGCCTGGTACTGAAAACCCATGGCTGGGGAGGTGATAAGCCCTAGGGTAGTAGCAACTACTGTTGTCTGGCTAAATGGTTATGATATTCCCACCAAACTTCCCTTTAAACACTTGAGTGTGCCCATATATTAATGGCACTCTTACTTTTGGTTAGAGAAGTTTTTCTCTTCAGATGGCGGTGACCACTGGGGTGACTCAAACCCCATCATAGTGCTGAGAAGTGACAGGGGAGTGCTCAGCACTGAGACATCTCTATCACTCCCTCTGAGGCTCAGGTGGCAGAGAGAATGTAAGACCCAAAGGAAGGGTAGGCTGCTTACAATGCTGCCTTGATACTCATGATCTCATCGTGCCTGGCACTGCCTATGCGAGACCCACATAATGGGAAGGACAAAACGATGACATCAAAATAGAAGAGAGACTAGTTCGAAAGACGAAAGGATGCACTGGGAAGGGGACAGTGAGGGTGGTGGGAGGGAATTGCCATGGCTTATTGTCTGGTGCAATCAGTTTCTCATCAGTAGGACAGACAACTGACCAGGAGCAGCTTATGGAAGGAAAGGGCTTGTTTCAGGGTTACTGATTCCAGGGGGACACCATCAATGGCAGAAGAAGCCGGCTCAGTTTAACAGAAGATCCCAGCAGGGAGACACCACCAACAGACAGCTCCAGGCGCCCTCCCCCCACCTCAGGCCTAGACTCCAAGGTCTGCCCTCAGTGACGTGCCCCCTGGTAGCAGGGGTCTGCCTGCAAGGGACTCAGGTTTCAAGCTCAATTTTACTTAAACACCTGAGCCTATGGGGCCATGCATTAAAACTATCACATTCAAGCTACCACATTGTCTTGACTGCGACAGTCCCCTACCTAAGATTATTGTGTTTTTAAAATGTGCTCATAGAGCCTCGTTGTCTCTCTGATGGACTCCACTTGGGTTCCGCGTAATTTACAGCTCTAAAACAGTATGTTGAAGTCTGGACAAAGGTGAATTTTTATGGTTCTCTTTTAACAGTTTAGATTACATATAAGTATGGTTGGAAGTACAAGCTCACCAAAACCAAATATTGCCAAGTCCTGATTAATGATTGACTTAAGGTGATTTCTATCATTAAAAGTTTCAGTCTTTATCCAAATAGTATTGTTTCAGGTTGTATTTTCAATCTAGCTGTGGCCCTTGACACGTAGGGAGGGGACACTTGTACTCAGTGTCAATCCTTATCTAGCTGTAAGAGAATGAAGGGCAGGACGCATGCTGAGAATCTCTGTCTGTGAGCTAGGCGACATTCCTGTCATGCACACCATGCTCTGAGAAGGAAGCCAAGGTATCAACTAACCATGGAAAACACCGCCATAGTGTCAACGAGTCACGCCATATAACAAGGAAGATGACCAGAGTGCTTCTTTTTTAGAAAATATGTGTGGTAGAGGGATAAAATATATTTCCTTTAAAAAAAATCAGGGCTAGAGAAATGGCTTACTGGTTAAGGTGTTTACCTGTGAAGCCTAAGGACCCAGGTTCAATTCCACAGGACCCACATCAGCCAGATGCACAAGGTGGCACATGTGTCTAGAGTCCATTTGCAGTGGCTGGGGGCCCTGGTGCTTCTTCTCTCTCTCTCTCCCACTCTCTCTCAAACAAACTAAATAAATAAATTTAAAATAAATAAGTAAAATAAAATCAATGGTTTACACATTAGAAAGCTGATCACATTTAATAATAAACTGTGTTGCTGGGTAAGGTGACTCTGTTGTAAAGAGAAGCAGGAGGATTGTAAGTTCAAGCTAGTCTTGGCTTCACAGCAAGAACCTGCCTCAAAAAATCAAATGACTGGAGATGTAGATCAGTGCTAGAAAAAAAAAATATATATATGTGTGTATATATATATATATATATATATATATATATATATATATATATATATATTTAAATTATTGAGTTTTTTGTACTTAAGCAGAGTATAACTTACAAAGATTGAAAGTTAGCCTGGGACCCCAAAACCCTGCATTGGAATAAACATGAAACCACCATTGCTGGGGATGACTTGCAAGTCTGTACCTGGAACAATTAGATTGTCTCTCAATACATTGAAATCTTTGAGACCAGGATACAACTTAATCACCCAGTTATATGGTAACATGTCAGGCATGAGGAGGTGATAAATGGGGACTGAGAGGAAAACATTGATCCACTTTTGTCTCTATCTTAGATACTGGAAAACTCAGGCTCAAATTTATGACTCACCTCTGTCATACAGACAGGAGCTCACAGCCCCATATTTTCCTGTTCATCTCACTTCCAGTTTTAAAAGCCTGGTTTAATATACATATATATGTTATTACAAAGAATTCTAATCACTTATGGAGGTGGTAAATATCTGTGTTTATTTGGTAATGTGTGTGGGAAAGGCTTGCAGATTAAATATGAGCCCCGCTGCAAGGGGCTGGCATTGCTTTTTAATATATTTTATTTATTTATTTGCAAATAGAGGGACAGAAAGAGAGGAGAGAGAGAGAGAGAGAGAGAGAATGGGCATGCCAGGATCTCCAGCCATTACAGATGAACTCCAGATGCATGCACCGCTTTGTGCATCTGGCTGTACATGGATACTGTGGAATCGAAACCCAGACATTAGGCTTTGCAGGCAAGTACCTTCATAGCTGAGCCATCTCTCCAGCCCCACGGCCTGACATTACTTATGCTGCTGGAGGCGTTGCAGTGGCATGATCATCGCAGAGCTGCCATCCTGAAGCCTGTCTTCCTAGGCAGGTTTTCACAGCCAGCCCCATTCCTCCACTCGGGCGCTCATGCTGGCCCGTACACATAAGCATTCGGGTATCATATGCTTTGCCTAATTTTCTTTATCAATCTTAAAGTTGACACTCCAGCTCAGTAATTATTCTCTTCACATGCGATTGTTCTCCAAACCCTGGAAAATTTGGAGATGTGGCAGAAACTCACTGCAGATCGTGGCCGGTGCTGAGCATCCCCAGAGACTCAAGCTGCACTCCACCCCCATCCAGGCTGGCGCCAAGCGCAGCCAGAAATCCACTTGAAGAGATAAAACACTGCACCACACAGTTTGCATCTTTTTATTCGTCCATTTTGTTATGCTGTTGCAACTTGTATGCTTCTCCGCAAGAAATCAACCTGCATGCCACGGGATCTACTCCAGACACTAAAATGCAAACTTCAAATGTCCAAGCCTGAAGCCTCCCAAAGCATGTCAACTCTTCTGCTCTCTTTCCGTAGGAAAAGGGGACTTATTTTGAGATACCCTTGCACGATTCACTACCATGACGCCTGTGAGTGTTAGGGTGGTCTGAGCAAGTACTCGGCGTGGAGTGGTGTGCTAGGTGATACCTGCTGTGATAGGGAAGAGCCAAGGGAGACATGCAGACTTTCAAAAGTGCATAAATAGCGGGGTGTGGTGGGGCACGCCTTTAACCCCAGCACTCTGGAGGCAGAGGTAGGAGGATCACCATGAGTTTGAGGCCACCCTGAGAGCACATAGTGAACTCCAGGTCAGCCTGGACTAGAGTGAGACCCTACCTTGAAAAAAAGAAAAGGCGCTTAACTACGTGTTTTCTTATCCACTATGAAAAAGCAATGGATGCTGAAGTGGAAATTAGTTAGGGGGATACCCACATTATATTGCAGAGCCAGAGTGTACCTCCGTCCCCAGTAAATGATACCTTTTGGTAAGGTGAACATATGTGCTGTCTGTTTGGTACAGTCCCAGTTAGCGCCAGCTGTCTTACTATAATTATTACTAGAGTCTGCTTTCCCCCCTCAGCACATCCTGATTAAAATAATAAATTACATGGTCATGCTAATTTTAAACAAAGTGGAAACTCAGTAAAGCACTCTGTCCTATGAGGGATAATGACTTCTAAGTACTTGGAAAACATCCCGAGGTGAAGGTAAGCATTAGCAGTGTAATGGGCTGACATTAACTTCACTCCTGGCTTGATTCCAGGGCTGGGAAAACTCACAGCTTCCACCATATCGCATTTAAGGGCATGGAATCAATATTGAGTGAAGAAAAAGGAAGAGAATCTAAGTAAATGAAATGTGGGTCATTTTTCCCATTGTGAAGCCAGAATTAGCAAAAAACAAAGATCCCAGGTCTTCAGCACAAGAGAAGACTAGAAACCTCTAATACGAAAGCACACAGCAGAGCACAGCCACAAAATGTGTGAACTGAAGGAACCTGGGAAACCAGCTCATCCAGATCCCGTGCCATGGAGGAAGTGACCACAGAGCACAGGGCAGAGAACCCTGAAGGCCAAGAGCCGCGGTGTAGCACAGCACATCTTGCAAGGGTCACCTGTGGTACAGACCCGCCAGTTTCTTAGGCATATCTCTTGCTCTTCCTCCATGGCTTCCTCAAGTGGAATCCCAGCATATCAACATCTCCATGTGATCCCCCAGGGTTACTAAGAAGATTAAACAAAATCATATAAGCTCTGAGGGGCTTTACAAATGTACTTATTGTTAGTAATACATTCATAAGTCTAATCCACGCTGTAAGCAAAAAATGGCTATTGCTACCATGAAATTATGACAAGAAGGTTCCCCTGCCCTCTTGGGTTGAATAGAGGAGAATCAAATGTAGTTTTCAAAGCTCTCAAATTTACTTCCTTCTCTGGTCCCTCCAAATTCATCAACAAATGCAAATAAAAGATTGCCATTAGGTGATTGATAATAACTAGGGCTTTATACCCACTCTGGTTTTAGCCGAGGAAGCTGTATCTAGAAAGTACTGTGCGCACAACAGTTATCATAGCGTCTTTTCTCTTAGGATTAGATTACTTTATCAACTGGAACAAATAGACAAATGGGAAACATGGATCTGAGAGTGAAAGACGGGATTTTAAGATGAGAAACAGAAACAAGGGGTAGTGTGTCCTCCTGGCTGAAGTAGGAGCATCATGAGTCTGAGGCCAATATGGGCTACCAAGTGAAACCTTGCCTGGGAAAAGCAGACAAACAAATGACAACAACAACAAAAACAGATAAAAGAGAGCCTGTTGTGGTGGCGCACGCCTTTAATCCAGCACTTGGGAGGCAGAGGTAGGAGGATCACCGTGAGTTCAAGGCCACCCTGAGACTACACAGTGAATTCCAGGTCAGCCTGGCTAGAGTGAGACTCTACCTTGAAAAAGCAAAAAATTTAAGAAAAGAGAGAGAAAGAAGGAAAGATAGAAAGAAACAAGGAGGAAGAGAGAGGGGGAGTGAAGAGGGAGGGAAGAATGATGGATGGAAGAGAGGGAGGGAAGAAGGGAGGGAGGAGGGGAAGAAGCATGTCAGCACAAGTGATGCGAACAGCAGTACTAAAAAAGAAAGAAGGAGGGACGGCTTAGAGGTTAAGGCATTTGCCTGCAAAGCCCAAGGACCCAGGTTCGATTCCCCAGAACCCACATTAGCCAGATACACAAGGGGGTGCACGCGTCTGGAGTTCGTTTGCAGAGGCTGGAGGCCCTGGCATGCCCATTTTTTTCTCTCTCTCTTTCAAATAAATAAATTGATTAAATAAGATATTCTAAAAACATAAAGAAGTGAGGTCTTAAAATATTTCCACATAGATGGGCCAATGTTAGGGAAGTGGACAGAGTATTTTTAAGCTAAAACCTGAAGCTGGTAAACCCTGTGGTGTGAAGTCAATCTGCATGAGGTAGGGGACATTAGGCAAAGAAACAAAACCTGGAAGGACAGACATGACAAAAGTTTGGCATTAGGCAGACATAGTGGCCCACGCCTGGAATTCCAGCTACTTGGGAGGGTGAGGCAGAAAGATGGCCGGTTTCATGCCAACCTGGGCAATTCAGTGAGACCCTGCCTCAAAACACAACGTGAAAAGGCCAGGATGGAGCTCAGCAACAGAGCTTGCCCACCATAAGCCAGGCTCAGGGTTTGACCCTCAGCACTGAAAAGGAGCAAAAAGGGACGAGAATGAGGAGGAGGAAGGGAAGGAGTTGTACTGCCCTCCTGCTGTGTGGAAAGAGACAGCGAGCCAGGTGACCCTGGAGCCAGGGAGACTCAGAGGAGGAGTGCCAGCCCTGCCCATGTGAAGCGCTGGACACCGCTGGGCCTGTCCCAAACTCCAGCACCGAGGGCGGGCAGGCAGGACGGGAGGGTCACGGGTCAGTGGCCAGCCAGCGGAACCAAAGCTGTGGACTCTGTCTCTTGCAAACAAGGCCAAAGAGCAATAGAGGAGCATGCCTAGTGTCCTTTGGCCTCTGAATGGGGCATGTGCATCTGCACACACAGGTGTAACACACACACACATACACACACATGGACAGTGTGTGCCCTCTCATTTGCTGGGTGGAACCCCAGCTCACACCTCTACCCAGCTCTTGTGAATCTAGGAGGGACACACACTGGAAAAGAAGAAGAAGAAGAGTTCTGGTGAGCAGCTCGCATTCTCAGCAGTCGGCAAGGCTCCAGGCTGGCAGTGAGGCCCAAGTAAAGAAAGAAGGAAACAAGGCTGGGAAGCGGTCCACCTTCCACGTGCAGCCCTCCCCTCTCAATCTGGTACCTCAGTCTGTCCCAGGGCCTCCCAGGGTGGACGCAGTCAGCTCCAGGGCAAGGGTTAGGATTTCTCTTCTGGGCAAAACCACTGTGACCCCTGTTTGCAAATTGACAAAGGAGTCAGCTGAGGCCCCCTGGCCTTGTCCTTGAGATAGCACAGAGACACATCTCTGGACAGAGTGTGACAAGCCCACTCCTTGCAACTTATGCAACACCCCGAGAGCCAAAGGCTTCCTAGAATTTTCCATCTGAAAACTTTGGACACCTTGGCAGTGGTTCACAGCAAGCGAGATCTTCAACCACAGAACTTTAGGAATTCTAGACATTGAAGCTCTGGGCCCAGAGCCAATCAAAGTCACACTCCTACTTTCCTCATCCTTCTGGAAGGCGATCTCCAACTCTCCCGCAGACTTTGAAAGGAGAGAAACCACTGGGAAGGAAGAAAGCAAGGCTTGGCTACGGGGCTTGCTTTTAACTGAAAGGCGACACTTCAGGAAATTGTGAAACCACCACCATTAAGTAGATGGTGTCAAGATGGAGAGTACTACCTGAAAACACACGACTGTCAGAAAAATCAACTTCCAGCTATGATTTGCATCCTTAATTGTCTATTTCTCTTTCAAGATGAGAGAGAAATTGAATTTCTAGGCTTAGACTTCCATCAGAAGACAGACTTACCACTTTGGTCAAGTTGTTATATTTTGAACACAAAAGAGAAGGTATTGCCAATGGCATCTATGTGAAAGGAAGACAGCAAATCGCTGCAGACTTTAAGGAGAATGAAAAATGGAAGTCTGAAGGTGTTTTAGGAGAGAGAGAACTTGCAGGAGGTAAAAAGGTGCCGGTGGGACTGGCTGGTCTTTGCTGGAGTTGCTCAGGTGCCAGTCATAACCATTCGCCTTCAAGAGAAACCAGAGCCCAAAGTAAAACCACAAATGCCAGAAGCGCTGGATTGGGATGTGCAGGCGCAGCGAGGTTGATGACACGCTGCATGTGCCGACTGGAACTGGATTGTCCACCCAGCTGTAGCTGATGACCACAGTGCTTCCCTGAGAGCACTCGGGGAGGGGCTGGGAGGACAGGAAGAGTCAGGAGCTCCCAGAAAGGAAGGGCAGGAATAGAAGGGTTTAGAAGATTGGGGCTGGAGAAATGGCTTAGTGGTTAAGGCATTTGCAAAGCCAAAGGACCCAGGCTCAATTCCCCAGGGCCCATGTAAGACAGATGCACAAGGGGGTGCACACATCTGGAGTTCATTTGCAGCAGCTGGAGGCCCTGGCACACCCATTCTCTCTCCCTTTCTCTGCCTACTTCTCTCTCTCTCTCTCAAATAAATAAAGAAAAGAAAATATTAAAAGAAGAAGATAAAGATTACAGGACATGAGAGGTCCCTGGACAATACTAGAATAGCTCTCAGAGGCAGCGTGGATTTGTTTCTGAGATTGGGGAAGATTCCCGGAGGCTGAGACAGTCCAGCCTAGGCAAACAGCAGGGTCTGTATAGCAATGAAGTAACTGTTCACAGTAGAGGAATTAATAAGGAGGCACATGGTTTCCACCATGGAATTCAGGAGCCACAGCAGCTGGGGAATGGGTCAGGAGGCCTTCATGGTCAGCAATTCACTGAAGGGCGCCAGGCAAGGAGACCCTGGAGGAGGACGTCTCCAATTGAACTCGCCTTGCTCTTCAGTTTTCAAAATAATTATGTTTTCAAGATGATTATTTTTCAAAATATATATATTGAGAGCTATATATATATACATATGTGTGTGTGTATATATATATTAATAGATTGATATTAACCTCATATATATATATATATATATATATATATATATATATATGTACATGTATATCATTAAGAGGTTAAGTCATAAAAAAGTCCTTTTTTTTGGCTTTTCAAGGTAGGGTCTCACTCTGGTCCAGGCTGCCTGGAATTAATTATGTAGTCTTAGGGTGGCCTCAAACTCACGGTGATCCTCCTACCTCTGCCTCCCGAGTGCTGGGATTAAAGGTGTGTGCCAGCTTGCCCAGCTAAGAAGTCCATTTAAAAAAACAAATTGTCAAATTCATATGATTCAACTGAATATTGAAGAATAGACTCCTTGGGCACTTTGCATGTCTCACAGCATATCTTCCATGGTTGGACATCCCCTGGTGCTGAAACAGGCCTTGGGGGCCAGGCTGTCCCAAGAGGATGATTACTCTGACAGAATGGTCACCAAGGTAGTCAATAGTCTTGTTCCTGTAGAGGACAGAACGCTGTCCCTGTGGGAGTCAGTGACCAAGCCAGATTTTTAGATATTAAAATAAGAAATTCAAATTTCATCTGCCTCTTATTTTTTTATTTTAGAGAGAGTGAGAAAGAGAGAGAATTGGCACACCAGGGCCTCAGCCACTGAAATCAAACTTCAGACACTTGTTCCACCTAGTGGCCATGTGTGACCTTGCACTTGCCTCACCTTTGTGTGTCTGGCTTATGTGGAATCTGGAGAGTCAAACATGGGCTTCCCAGGCAACTGCCTTCACCAGTAAGCTGTCTCTCCAGCACTGCCTCACCCTTAATAAATGACTGACCTACAATAACTGAGAGAACAGAAGCCAGTGGGTAGGGATTTCGTATATTCCACCCAAACATTCTGCATTTGCCGCCAGAGGAATTCAGCATATTTTCTTAGACTGAACCTGGAACATCATCTGTTCCGAGAACATTATTTTGAACCACAATAGAAATGTGTGGTGACTCACAGATACACAGCTGTTTCTTCCTGTGCCAGACAGTGACACCAATAACCCACCGTCATGGCGTTGTGTTCTAAACTAAATCAAATCAAGGAGGTTTGTCCTCACAGGACCGCGCTACCAAACTGCAAATCAGATTGTGTGGCTTGTGTAACTGGCAGCACGCAGACTCCTAAGCCTGGTCAGACACCCCACTGCCTGGGGCTCACCCTGCTTGACGCTTCAGTTTCACCCCACTGTCAGGCACTGCCAGGCACAGGCTGGAGCCTTCGGGAGAGGGGCCTGAGCTTCCAGGCATGGCTAAGAACCCCAAGCTACAGGAGGCCACTCCCTCTCCAAGCCTGGCACACCTGAACTTAGGCTCTGCCCATAGCCCTGTGACCTTTGGCCAGTTGCCTAGGAAACTGCTAATCAGCCTTCACACAGCCCACCCCCTGAGACCCTAGGTCACCTCCCCCACCCCCCATTGCCTACATGCTAGAACGAATGTCCACATATGCTAATTAGGCATCAGAAATAAATAAGTCCAATCCCCTTAGGGTCCTCCCCCCTCACCCAGGTTCTTATAAACCTATTTTCACTGACAATAAACTGAGAGAGATGTTCACTGACACTCCTCCCAAAAGTCTTTTATTTTCTTGTGCTCACTCTCCCCTGTTGCCTGGGTGCCTTCGGGGGGGGGGCTGGGGGGGCACATGGCTGGGCCTTGGAGGACACAGGCACCCACACTCCACATGCATCTTTTCCTGAGCCATGCTCAGTTCCTTCTCTTCCTGACAATACATCATGCATTTGCACTTTCTGCATGTTGAGTCTTCAGTTTGTAATTTTTTTTTTATTTAGTTAGTTGAGAGCGACAGATAGAGAGAGAGAGAGAGAGAGAGAGAATGGGCGCGCCAGGGCCTCCAGCCACTGCAAACGAACTCCAGACGTGTGTGCCCCCTTGTGCATCTGGCTTACGTGGGACCTGGGGAACCGAGCCTTGAACCGGGTCCTTAGTCTTCACAGGCAAGAGCTTAACCGCTAAGCCATCTCTCCAGCCCAGTTTGTAAATTTTTTAAAACCACATTTTTAATATTTACTTTTTATTTATTTAACAGAGAAAGAGGGGGATAGAGAGTGAGTGAGAGAGAGAGAATGGGCACGCCAGGGCCTCCAGCCACTGCAAACGAACTCAAGACACGTGCAACCCCTTGTGCATCTGGCTAACATGGGTCCTGGGGAATCAAACCTGGGTCCTTTGGCTTCACAGGCAAACGCCTTCACCACTAAGCCCTCCCTCCAGCCCTAGCTTATAAATTTTGTTCCTGTCAAGACTTTATTTGCTAAACCTGACTCCCTCAAAGAAATGTCTTAGTAAGACGGCCCGACTGAGGGGTGACCGACCTCCACCCTCGTGTGTGTCCGCGGCCCTCGTTCGGCTGCCCACCTACCCTGTCACTCACAGGCTGCTGTATCAAGTGGACACAGTGCATTTTGAGTAGGAACTACACAAAATCAAAGCTGTTCAAACTGCAAGTTGGAACAAGAGTGAAGATTGTCTGGAAACTTACATTTTAGCTTCCTAGGGCCTAAAAAGTTAAGAGTATTTTCACATACAAATATGTTCCATTGTTACTGTTTTTTATAAACGGAAGGAGTTTCTAAAAGGCTTTGACGTCAGTGGACTCCGGGGCAGACGCCATACTAGGTGCTATGGGTGCCTACTGCAGTCTCTAAAGCCATCCCCGCAGAGCTCTCCTTTCTTGTAGATGTGGGGAAAAAGATTTGTTTCTATTTGATTAATATGGCTTGTGCATATCCAGAGTTTATAAAATGGTTTCCATCTGAACTCCAGTTGAAGAATTAAACTTTAATACCCGAAATGTGACACATTTCAATGAAAGTACAAACGCCTTGCCTTGCTCTTCTAGTGAATCAAAGCATAGCAACTGCTCCTCTTGTCGCTGCCATCTCTGATTGCTCCAGCCGCCACCTCGTGCTGACTCTCTAGTTCTAATGCAGCCCACTCTGGGTCTTCCCGTCGCTCTAGGTTCATTAGGAGTCTTCGTGTTGGGATCCAGGGTGCACTGTGCTGCCCAGTCCACTCCCAGGGCGCATCCCTGCCTGGAGTGTTTGCGATTAGTGGAAAATAAGATGACAGAACCGTACAGAGAAGATGAATGGCTTGAGCTGATGGGCAGGATTTGGAATTGGGTTTTGTTTTCTTTGAAAAATGTGGTGTCATTTTTCTTCGTCTTATCTTGTCTCTGCTGATTCCATCTAGGGGATGTCTTTTAATGTAAAAAAAAAAACAACAACAACAACAACTGAGCAATAGCTTTATAAGAAGTCTCCAAACACACCATACAGGATCCCAACTTAACCTTAATTCACATACCCTTCTCACATACAGGAAAGAATGTTTTATTCATTTAGGCCTCAATCATGTCCCAAGAAATCAGTCTCTGCACTAAATGGGAGCGAGCAGCAGATAAGGAAAGTCAGATGAGTTGGGCCGCTTCTCTGCGCTCCTTGGAGTCAGTGTGTTTCCTCTTGAGAGAGCGCTGGCGAGGCACTTCCGAGCTCTCAACATGTTCACATAAGCTGCAGATCAGACGGTTCCATGGTCTGGAAACCTGACATGAGTGAGATTATGGTATGTACACTCAACAGCCAAGGGCTGAAGGAAAGGAGAACTGGAAGGATTTGTTCTGGAAAGCCAATGTTACAACAATAAAATTAAAAACATTAGATGGTAGTGTCCCCAAAGTAAAATGGCAGAATTAACGTGAAAACACGAAGCACTGCCTTCCTCACATACACTTCTTCCCCGTACAACAACCAAGACACCAGCTCTAGCCGTTTCCATCCACACATAGACAACCAGCACCACCTGACAGCCTGGCTTCTACAACGGGGCTGGTCACTGAGGGATGTGCAGAAACTATCTCGATAGGAAGACTCACCCTGCGGGTTCTGCTTTTAGATTTTGTTTTATGCTTTATCAATTTTATATACACACACACACACACATCTATATAATGTATATCGATCATATTTACCACCCATTACTTTCTTTTGTTCCCATCTCTCTCCCTGTGAACCTCATTCCTCTCCCCAAGTAATCCCACCTCCACTTTATTATCTCCTTTTATGAGCCACTGAGTTTAACTGACGCTGCTTTGCATGAGCTTGGAGTAGGGATTTTTATGGAAGTATGGCAACTTAAGGCAGTGGCTACATTGCTGCAGAAAATGCAGATTTGGATTCTTAGCTATACTTTTGAAATGCTACATGTATCGTACACCTTGCCAGCAACTCGGAAGCTGTAGCCAGTTCGATTTCCCACTGACCTCTAATCTATACGGCAAGAAGAGACTCTTAGTACCTGAGCAAGCCTAGACTGGATAAGAGTCCCTTAAACCCAGCTTGCATCGAGAATTAGGCGAACTGCGCAGCCCTCCTGGGCCTGCAGCTGCGGTCCACTTTCTCACTGCTGGGCACTGGACTAGGCTGTACTCTGGAAGCTTGTTGAAAATAGAGAATTTTGGGCCCTATTTGCTTAAAATATTGCATTTTAAGATCTCAGTACTTTACTTATGTACCTTAAAGTTTGAGGATCACTACTATACCTCATTAACATGATAGCCTTCAAGTTGATTTTTCATGTCAATCTTAGTTGTTTTACTCCATTTTACATTCATTGCCTAAAAAAATCTAGCCTGTTCTTGAATGCTCTAAGATCAGGTCATGTCTAACTCTTTTACCAAAAGGAGGAAAAAAATAGAGACGCAAGCTTAAGCCTGAGTTATTGGGACCTGTAGCCTGCCTGCAAAAACCCCTAATGACAATATGGCCCTTCTCCAAGCTGTCTCCAACAGGATCATTTATGACTGCATTTCACTGCCAATAAAGCAAAAACATGGTATTAAATTTACCCAAAGATTGCTGAGAACATGACTTGTCTAAAATCCCATCTATTAGTTATTTTCCCCTTCATGAAATGGAGGATATGGGCTCAAGTTCTTCAAAACAGGTGTGAAAATTGGTGAGAACGCTGGCGTTGCACTTCACAATGAACAGCCCAGTGCTAACATATGGTCACGCTATTCACTGACGGAAGCCACAGAGAACCTCAGCCTCAAAATGACTGATACTGATATGAAATCAGAGCTCCAAGTGAATGACATGTTTGGTTAATACACTAGTTTCTCTAGACAGATACTGAAATAATGCCGTGTAGTTTAAGAAGGGACAGCCAGCTGAACGTGGTGGTGCACACTTTTAATCCCAGCACTCGGGAGGCAGAGGTAGGAGGATCGCCGTGAGTTCAAGGCTATCCTGAGACTATGTAGTAAATCCAGGTCAGCCTGGGCTAGAGTGAGATGCTACATCAAAAAACAAACAAACAAACAAACAAAAAAAGGAAGCGACAGCCTCCAAGTTGATTTTTGCACATGTCTTCCTTTGACCCAGAGTCTGCCTGAAGTCCATGCAGTTGCTGAAGTGCTTCAGGCTCGGCTGCAGTCAGCTTCTCGCTGCTGGGACAAACATCGATCGGAGCAGCTTGTGGCGCAAGGAAGGGTTTGGCTCAGGCTTACAGTTTAGAGGTTTAGCTTCACCATGGTGGAGAAAGCCGGCTCATGTCAGCACATAACCATGTAGACACACTCGGTCACAGTCACCTGAGGCTACAGGGACATCTTATCTTCAGACCACCACATTCTAGCCCTGGTCCCCATGTATCAAGAAACTGAAATCTTAAAATGTTAGCAGTTGTTATGACTCTTAACCTCTATGGCCACACAATCTGTTAAGCCTTGGATTTGTTTCTGTTGTTTAATGGTAGAGATGGAGATAGAATCGAGGGGTTACAGCCTCAAGTACCACGCCGGGCAGGCTTCTACCACTCAAGTGCCCTCCCTGCCCCACCACACTTACTAAAAAACAATGTCTGGCTGTCATGGAGGTGGTAACTGAGACCTTACACACTCACTATAAGAGCAAGAGGGATGCTGGCGGTAGGGTGTGGACGCCAGTTTTACAGTGTGGAGCCACCGGAGAGCTCCAGATGGCAGGTGTGCCCTGAAATTGGAATGCAAAGATGGCGGAAGGAAACCAAATGCTAAGATTGTGATTGTGATGTGGCACCTCCAGGTTTTGTTTGAGCATTTTCCGTTTTCCTCTGCCATTACTCTGGGATCTCCCCTGCCTCTGCCTGCTGTGGCCAGAACAGAGAGGAAAGTGAGGCAGGTCGGGGTGACTGTCATGAAAGGGAGAAGCAGGGACATCCTTGAGCTTGCCCTTGATCTTTGCTAGAGATCAGAGCAGGCTTCTCCTTATCCTTTGCTGAAAGGAATTCACTGGCTCTGTTTTTCCAGAAACAACCCAAATACTCCCTGGGAAAGAGTTTTCCTTCCCTAAGGTTTTAAATCCAGTTCTGGTGTTGTGGCTGGTTAAGCTCAGCCCTAAAACTTGGCATCATGGCTGGTCAGCTGAACCCCATTGAGGATCTGTAAGTGACCCCAGTTTGGGTCAATGGGTGGGGTGGGGTTTACCCTCCACACGACAGGAGCTCTCTGCACTTCCCTTTCCTTCTCTTGATCTAACAAATTCTCTCCAAATCTTACCCGCTGTTCCATGGACATCAGCTCTTTGAATTCATAAGACAAGAATCCGAGGATACCCCAGATTTATTGGTGCATTGGTGTGCATTAGTGTATTGGTGAGGAATCCCCAAATTCCTGTATCAGAAACTCAACTTCTCTCTTTTTAGATTTTGTCTTCCTCTCACTTGTGTGGGAAGAGGCCATTTCCTTGTTACTTGTTATAAATGCTACCATAGAGCATTTCTAGCTGTCACAGGAACCAGGGATTTTCTCTATGTTTGGTAGAACTGGATCCTGGATTTTTCTAAAGGGAAAAAGCATCCACTGCGAGCCTAGTTAATGTGATTTCTCTTCCTACTGTAAAGTTCTATTGTGTGGTCAGGCACTAAGGAGCCTGTTCTTTCACTGGCTTCCTTCTGAGACTCCTGATTCCCTCTAGGTGCAAGAATTTCTCAGGAAGATTAGGGTGAGGTCAGTGTCCTCAAAGAGAGGACAAAATAGTGAGAAAAACTATCTCTAGTACCTGCCTTGTGTTGAGTCTCTTAGAACATCTCAGTCATTGAAAAGTGTTAAGAGTGTGGAATAAATTTTCAAAATTTACTTAGGAGTGTGTGTATGTGTGTGGTGTGTGGTATGTGTGTGTGGCGTGTATGGTGTATGGTGTATGGTGTGTGTGTGTGGTATATGTGTGTGTGGTGTATGGTGTGTGTGGTTTATGGTGTGTGGTATATGTGTGTGATGTGTGGTACGTGTGTGTGGTGTATGTGTGTGGTGTGTGGCATGTGTGTATGGTGTATTGCGTGTGTGGTGCATCTGTGCATGTGTATGTGCTGATGTGCACACAGTATACTCGCCTGCAGGAGCTGGAACAGAGCAATGGGTGCCCCACTCCACCATCATCCACTGGATCTTATTTAAGCTGGAGTCTCTTATTGATCCTGCAGCTTGCCTTTTAAAAAAAATTATTTATTCATTTACTTAGTTCCTTACTTATGTTTGCACTCTCTGGTGATCCTCTGGTCTCTGTTCCCCATGGGACTTAGGTTAGAGCAGCTTAGTGCTCAATTGGGTCCTAAGATTCAGACTCAGGCTGTCTCTTGGGCCTTTTTCAGTCCCTTCATTTGCACAGGAATTGCTCTTAAGCCATCTCGCCAACCTACAAAAGTGATTCTTATCCAAATTCCAGCACTGTTGGGTCAGGTTCAAGCTGAAACTTTGAAACTACTTACAAATGCCGTGTCCTCCGTGAGGCTGGAGAATAGGGCCGTGAGTCTCCGTAGAGGCCTGTGAGGTGACATACAGCAGAGAACCCCGAAACCTCAAGGCCATGTGACCTCTAGAGGACCGGAGGAAAGGAGCGTGCTGTGCAAAGGAAGCGTAAGCCGCCGTAACCACCCTCGGGCACACTCCGCCACCGTAACCACCCTCGGGCACACTCCGCCACCGTAACCACCCTCGGGCACACTCCGCCACCGTAACCACCCTCGGGCACACTCCGCCACCGTAACCACCCTCGGGCACACTCCGCCACCGTAACCACCCTCGGGCACACTCCGCCACCGTAACCACCCTCGGGGGCACCACTCTGCCACAGTAACTACCCTCGGGCACCACTCCGCCGAGCGCTACCCTTCCTCCCAGCCCCGGCGTACTTCCTCTCCGGCAAGTGTGCTCCTTCTTAATTCACTGACTCTGCTTCTGCTACTAGCTGCATGTCTCTGTGAGGTTCTCTTCTTTTGTGGTTGCTGTGCTACCATAAGAAGCTGGAAATCGGGCTGGAGAGATGGCTTAGCGGTTAAGCGCTTGCCTGTGAAGCCTAAGGACCCCGGTTCGAGGCTCGGTTCCCCAGGTCCCACGTTAGCCAGATGCACAAGGGGGCGCACGCGTCTGGAGTTCGTTTGCAGAGGCTGGAAGCCCTGGCGCGCCCATTCTCTCTCTCTCCCTCTATCTGTCTTTCTCTCTGTGTCTGTCGCTCTCAAATAAATAAATAAAAAATTTAAAAAAAAAAGAAGCTGGAAATCCCCGTGGACACCTACCAATATCCACCAATATCCATTAACATTCCCACTGAGATGAAACCCTCAGCACAGCACCCACGCACGTCAGGCACGTTGCTGCCACGTTGCCCAAGACACTGTGGTGCCCGCACAGCCTTACCCTGCAAACAAATGGCCTCGCTGCCAGCGGAGGTGTGTTTGGCTGCCTTCAGTTTATTTGTTGCTGTTTCTTTTTGTCTTACCATTAAGTCTCAATCTAACTCTGCCCAGATATATCAAGAGCTAGCTATGTTTCCTGCTGGTGGTTTTTATTTGATATCGAGATGGATTAGTTGTAAACTATTCTAATGAGGGCTAAGGAGATGTCTTAGTATTTCAAGGTGATTACTTGTAAAGTCTGATGGCCCAGGTTCAATTCCCCAGTATCCATGTAAAGCCAGATGCACATAAACAATTGTAATGCAATTAGTGTGTATGGGCTTAAGTTATATTCCCTGTTTATCTCATTAATGGATTTGAATGATTTCCACTCATGAGCTGTTAATTCAAATTTCTGGCTTGCTTATTACTGAAACTTTCTGTTTAACTCAGTCCTGTGGCTAAGTTTGTACCTATTAAGTTATTTAGGAACAAAGCCTGTATTCCCATGCCTATGTTGGAAGTCTGAGCACACTCTGACTTCCCTTCTGCTGCCAACCTGAGCCTCCTGAAGTTATTATTGTCATCATTATTATTATTATTATTATTATTATTTATTTCAGAGTGACAGAGAGAGAAAGAGGTAGAAAGAGAGAGAGAGAGGGAGAGAGGGACAGAAAATGGGCGTGCCAGGGCCTCCAGCCCTTGCAAACAAACTCCAGGTGCATGCGCCAACTTGTGCATCTGGCTAATGTGGGTCCTGGGGAATTGAGCCTCGAACCAGGGTCCTTAGTCTTCACAAGCAAGCGCTTAACCGCTAAGCCATCTCTCCAGCCCTTTTGTTTGGTTTCTGATGTGGATCTCTGCACAGTGACAAACAGGCACAGCCTGGCAGAGACAGGAGGGAGCTGCTCCCAGCCATGATCAATCCTGCCAGCACCCACGGCAGTTCTGACTGTTTTCTGTTGGCCCATGAGGATGTTGTGTGTACTTGCGTGTAAGATAGATTTTTTTTAAAAAAAGAAATTTTTAGTGCACTCTGGAATTAGAAAAAGGAGAAAAAATGTCCCCCAAAGTGTGCCATTATTAGGAGATGCATCATAGCTGTGGCCCACTGTGGTGTCTGCAGTGGCACCTCACACTTTAGGAAAAAAGAACCCAGTATTGCAAAGCATTAGGTTTTTAGAAGTGAAGTTAAACTGATAAATTAGACCTCATTTATTGAGCCACCGTTAGAGCCGATTGCCTGGGGAGTCATTTGACACCTTTGAAGACCCTGCTAACTTAATTGGTGATAGTTTGGGGGCTGCAGGAAACATTTAAGCTGGAGCTGCAGGACCGTGCTGCATGAAAATGGAGAAGACAAGCGTTCTCTCTGACAAGGGGAGTCATATATAGATTTTTGTGTCCATTGTTTTCGCTTATTTGTGTGTGTGCTTTACTCAGTCAATCAAATATAATTGACACCACTGGGTTCTGTTGTTTTGTAGATGACAGGAGCTAATGCAAGTGGAAAAAGCTGGAAGTAAACTTCCCCCTGAAAGGCTGTGCAAAGGTTTTTCCACCCAGCTCATGACATTTTTTGCTCAACTGTATTAATTGATGTAGTGACAAGACACTTGGAAAGATGATGGATACTGATCACCGCACCCTTTGTAGGGCTGGGTTCTGTCTTGCTATTAGCATAAGCACTTGTTTGTGCCAGGAGCGAGCAGCAAGCAGAGAGAAAGAACAAAAGAAAAACACCTAACAAAGCGGTTTGCTCGCACAGTGCACCTAACAGAGCAAGAGCCCAGGGTTCACTGGGCAAAAGTGCCCAGGCAGAGGCGAGATGGACGCTCGATCAGGGACAAGCTTCCGGCACTGAACTTAGCATGACTTCCTTTAACGTACTATCTCTGAAGAGGTTTGGTCCCAGATTGTAAGTATTTGCTCAGGGAAGCAAAGGGGATTCTAAGTATTTTCATGAAGTTCTAACCCTTAAATACCAGGGCAAAAAATCCGAGCAAAACTTACTAGCATTGAAGTAGCCTGCACTGGAAGAGCCAGGTTATTGAGGCTAAGGAAGCTTTGGGTGTTAGAACGCTCATTTCTCAGAGTCAGTGACAGGGGCAATGATGCGTTAGAATAGGCCACATGGCTTAGCAAAACAGTGCCAGGCATATATGACTGACTATCATGATAAATTTATCCAAAAGACCTTGACTATAACGGAGAGGATGCAGCGTGAGGAGCCTTACCTACGGACGACTGCCTGGAGGTCATAAGAATACATAACCTGTGTTACCTCTTGGTTCCCTGAAGTTCTGCAACTTTATCCTCAGTTTTCTTATGGATTATCACTGGCACTTAAATCTTCTTGAATTGTCTGACTCAGCCTAAATTCACAGTGCAAATGTGTCTTCAGTCACATCAGGAACAACCATTTAATTAAAATAATTTCATTAGTATATAGAATTCATTCTTCCTCTTTTTAAAAATCGAGTATTTTCCATAATTTCTATTGTTTGGCATTTATTATTCAATATTATGGAATTTAGAGGAAGAAGTCTCAGGGACAGAGATTAAAACAATTTTATTTTCCTTTTTCTAATCCTTAAAGGAAAAACCAACAACTAAATGCACATGGGTAAAAGAAAGGTGGAGGCACAGGCCTCACTATTGTTCCACAAATGTTTCAAAAGCTAACTTGTGAGGCCTCATTCCAGCAGATATCTGAAGAAAAAGGAGAGAAAGAGAAGCAAAGAAAAGAGAAATACAACCTTCCATAAATCTACAGGTATCATCATTCTGAGGTGTCAGAAGCAAATATACAGGAGAAATCTCTAAGACTTGGAAGGGTGTTTTGGGTCCTTTCTCATCAAGAGAACACGAATTCACCCATTCACTCCACGTGTTGATTGCGCACTTGTCCTGTGCCGGGTCTTGACGATGGAACAAGGGACAAGAAACAGAGTGGACCGGCAGCATCTTGCATCTCTGCCTTGGGGATGAGCAGCATGGATCAGAATGGCCTGGTGTGGAAGAGGGGCATAAAGATCATAAGAGCCACAGTGTGGGTGAAATATTCCAAGGCACAGTCCCCCCACTGCCGACACTAATGGAGGCCCTAGATATCCCACAGTGACCACCAAAGACCCTACTGAGGAGGGCTTTCCGGGAATCAGAGACCAGGCATGAAGGGAAACAACAGTATAACCTATGAAACACACAAACACACACACACACACACACACACACACTTACACACATATATATGTAAAAAGAAGGAAGGGATTCAGTGGAGAGAGGATTTGGGAGGGGGAAAGGAGGGTGGTAGGAGGTGAATATGATCATATTTATATTTATGGAAGTTGCCAATAAAAAAATCAAACACACACACACACACACACACACACACACACACACACACAGTATCCGAAGAAATTTGAAACTGAAAATGTGGCAAATGCTTTAAATGAGAGGTAAATGGTACTATGAGACTCTGTAACTGGAAAATATTACCCTAACAGAGAGATCAGGGCAAGGACAGTCTCCTTATGGAAATATAAATTAAGCTGTGATGTGAGAAAAAGTAGTTACCTGTGAATGTGGAGGAAAGGGAAAATATTTCTGTCTTTTGCCCAGAGCATGAAGGACCAGTGCAGTTCTAGAAATTAAAATAAGTAAAAGTGGCTGAAATAGTGAGGGGTGTGGGGAGGAACTGAGCTGCAAGTGGGGTAGACACAGGTAAAAGCAACCCGTGACAAAGCTTTCCTGAGCAGGCCACGTGACTATGACGTCTTCCACCTTGTTTACCGGGGTAGTTTGAATGTATGCCCCCCATAGACTCAGGTGTTAACATTAAACTTGTAACTTGGATCTTCAAGCGCCTGGCTAGAGGAGGTGGCTTGGGGTGTGTGTGGGGGTGGGGTCCTGAATTCCAGCCCAAAGGTGTACTGAGGTCTGAGCTCAGGGAAGGGGCTCCTGCTCACTGCCAGTCTCTGTGCCCACTGCTCTTACTCTTGGCTTGGGTCTGTGAAAGGGAGCTGGCTTCTTCCTCCCTAGATGGAACTTCCCTGGATCTGTGAGCTTGAAAGAATCCCTTCCTCCTGTAAACGGTGCCTGATTTGGATGCTCAGCCCAGCGACGTGGAGCTGCCTACTGAATTTACCTGTGCTGCTTTTGTTTTTGAGCGCACGAGCAGACACCATGGGTGATCGATCCCCTCATGGCCAAAGTTTTGAGTCTGCCTTTCCCAATGGCATGGCAAGAGGCAGAGTGGGAGAAGGCCCGAGGACTGATGTTCCCCACTGTGGCTGAGAGAAACAGTCTTGTCAGCTCTCTGTGGAGGTCACAATTGTAGAAAAAATGAATTCTTTATATGGGAAAATATGAATTCTCTACATTGCTATAAATGTTAAAAAAAAAAAAAAAAGGTCCAGATCAGGAAGTGAAGAAATTTGTCAGTGGTGGGATGACGTTCCAGTGGAACGGCAGCCATCTTGGATGGTATTTTTAATGCCCTTGCAGAGAAAAGCACTTTTAGTTTTGAAAAATATGTGAGAAATTTGATCTTTTCTTCTGGGATCTTTATTAGTTACCAAGACATGACTAAAGAAGACATATTTAAAAGTGAGTTCTTTATCGTTAGGGTGGACAGCACCCATCTTCCTCAGAGCTTGTTTGGGGGCTGTTCCATTTGTGTGCTTGCTTGGAGAGGGAAGGAGCCTTCTACTTCCTCCAGCTTACTATAATTTGTTCTTTCCTGATTAGGATTATGTATTTTTGTTTTTTTTCATTCAATCTACTCAAGAAAGCTGTACAGAATTGGGTTACCTGCATATCGCTGTGCAGCTATAGACCTTGACGAAGCACACAGCATTTGCCACCACATAGGTATGCAGGCCAGGTGTGACGTTCTCCTGACCCGGCCGGGCACGCCTGATCTCAGCCACACTCCTCATAGCCGTGGGCAGGTAGTGATGTTGGCTAAGCCATTCTGAATCTCGGTGGCCTTGGTTGGGACAATGGCTGTCTAGTCTCTTGTTTATGGGACTCTCCAACTTCTGCATGACTGGAGAGCTCGTCACTTGGTAGAGGCCGGAGGAGGAGCTAGAAGTGCTAACACTGTCGAGACTCAAGCCCCGACACCTCTCCTGCACACGATTAGCCATGTGTGCACGCACATGCAGTTGTGCAAATAGACATGGACAAGTGGAGGGAACAACAGAGCACGCCAATCACATTAACTCCGGGCTTTCCTCACACGCAGTGAGGGGAAGCACTTGAGGCCCTTTCTGCCACTTAACTTTCCTTCCTCTTAACATTGTTTAAGGTTCTTTGAGGCAGGGTCTCACTCTAGCCCAGGTTGACATGGAATTCATTTTGTAACCCAGGCCAGCCTTGAACTCACGGTGATCCTCCTACGTCAGCCTCTTGAGTGCTGTGCTGCGTGCTATACCTGGCTTTACTTTTCTCCCTTTCTTTCTTTTCTCTCTCTTTCTTCTTTCTTTCTCTTTTGTTTCTTTCCTTCCTTCTCTTCTGCCTCTGCTTCTTCTTCCTCCTCCTGTTCCTTTTCTTCTTCTTTTCCTTTGGGAGACAGATTCTCAGTATGTAGCCCAGGCTGACCTGGAGTTCACAATCCCACAGTCCTCCTCTCTCAGACTCTCAAGTGCTGAGATGATGGGTGTGTGCACACAGCTCGGAGGAGACTGCCTTACCTGAGGCACTTCCATAGATATGATTTCGGAGTTCAAGGAGCAGCAAGAAAGCCTGGATTGTTTGGATTGGCATTTTACATACCAACTACTGAAGGAAATTTTACTTTTTTCACCTAATTTCTTGTTACTTTGCAGTGGGTAAACAGTGGGCTACAGAAGACCTCGTGCCTTGTGCATGCTAGGCAAGCACTCCACCCCTGAACTACATCCTCAGCCTCATTTTTTTTTTTTTTTTTTTTTTTTAAAGAGAGAATGAGAGAGGATGAATGGGTGAGCCAGGGCTTCAGCCAATGCAATTGAACTCCAGATGCTTGTGCCATCTAGTGGGCATGTGAGACCTTGCATTTGCCTCACCTTTCACTTCTGGTTTACACGGGATCTGGAGAGTCAAACATGGGTCCTTAAGCTTTGCAGGCAAGTGCCTTAACCGCTAAGCCACCTCTCCATCCCTCGTTCTTCAGTTTAAAGAGTGATATAAGTTTTCAGAAGATACCCAGCTCAAATTTCTTACTATCTGTTTCCCATGTCTTCAACCATTCCCCTTTCCTGACTCATTTCCACCTCTGTTTAACATAATAATTTCTCTCCCATCTTTTAAGAACCTGCTTCCTTAATCCCAGGTCAAGCTGTCTTCCCTTCCCACAGCCACCCTCGCTGCCTCTGACTGCGGCTGTGCACTTGTGGAGAGCCCCTGCTGCTCAAGCAATGGCCTCCCTTCAGCCCATCCTATCGGGCCCACCCCACAGCCCTACAGAAGCCGCTGCTTCTGGTCCCAAGTCACTCCTGTAACTTCCTTTCTCTTTTCTGGCTGCTCCTTTGGGTCTTCTGAGCAAGCTTCTCTCTCGTCTGGCTCCTCTGTGCTAGCTCGGTAGAATCTTCTTCACCCACCGTTGACCTCACTCCGCTCCAGCACGCAGAGCAGGCATGCTCCCAGCTCACATGTACAACCTCCACCCCACTCTACGTCTTCACTCCAAATGAATGCGAATCTCCAGACATGCTTGGCCACCCCACTGACCCTTCAGTCCCAAGTGTCATAAACTGACTCACCAGCCTCTTTTGTGCTCTCAATATCCTTGGCTTATTTAGAAAGGCCTTTTCTCCTATCCTTTTTATTTTTATTTTTGAGAGAAAGAGAAAGAGGGAGAGAGAATGGGCACACCAGGGCCTTTTTACAATTCCAGATGCATGGACCCCTTGTGTGCATGTGTGACATTGCACGCCTGCATCACTGCGTCTGGCTATGTGAGATCTGGAGATTTGAACATGTGTTCTTAGGCTTTCAGGCAAGTGTCTTAACTGCTAAGCCACCTCTCCAGCCCTCTCCTATCCTTCATAATCAAACTTGTCAATAGTAAAACCAGTTTTGCAAATAGTGGTGGGAAAATGGATTTCTACATAAAGATGGATGAAACTAGATTCCCATATCTCCCTCTATGGAAAAATCAACTCAAAATGGATAAATAACTTCAATGTAAAACCAAAAACTCTAAAATGGCTAGAGAAAAAAGTAGAAAAAGCTGGGCATGGTGGCACACACCTTTAATCCCAGCACTTGGGAGGCAGAGGTAGGAGGACTGTCATGAGTTCAAGGCCAGCCTGAGACTACATAGTGAATTTCAGGTCAGCCTGGGCTAGCATGAAATCCTACCTCGAAAAACCAAAAAAAAAAAAAAGAAAGATAAAAAAGCATAGCAGGAAATATAGTCCAATATATAGGCATAGACAAGGACTTTCTGAATTGGACTCTGGTCACCCAGAAAATAAGGTGCACAGTCAACAAATAGGAGTTCAAATCTTCTGTATAGCAAAGGAACCTGTCTTCTGAGGGAAGAGGCAACCTTCAGAATGGGAGTAAATCTTTGCAAGCTACATATCTAACAGAGGATTAATTTCTAGTATATATAAAGAACTCAAGAAAGCTAAACACAAGGAAAATGAACAAACCAATCAAAATGTGGACTATGGAATCAAAGTTCTCAAAAAGTACAAATGATTAATTAATATCTAAATAAGTGATCGACATCCTTATTCACCAGGGAAATGCAAATTAAACCTACTTTGGGATGCCATCTCGCTCCAGTTAGAATGGCCATCATCAAGAAACCAAATGGCAACACATCCTGATGAGAGTGTGGGGAAAGAGGGACTCTTATTCACTGTTGTGGGGGCGGGGGTTATAAACTGGTGCAGCTGCTATGGAAATCAGTATGAACGTTCCTCAGAAAGCTAAAACTAGCCATTGTGGTGCATGCCTTTAATACCAGCACTTCAATCCCACAGGCTGAGGTAGGAGGATCCTTGTGAGTTTGAGACCAGACTGAGACTGCATGGCAAATTCCAAGTCAGCTAGAGCTAGAGCAAAACCCTACCTTGCAAAACAAAACACACACACACACACACACACATACACACACACACACACACAGAGAGAGAGAGAGAGAGAGAGAGAAGAAAAGAAAGCTAAAACTCAAACTATCATATGACCCATCTATACCACTCCTTGGAATATACCAATTGAACACAAGACCCTATTCCTGAAGACCCCACACCCTTTGGCTGTAGGATGTCGAGAAACCAAACTGGAACTGAGTTGGAGACCTCCTTCTTACCGGTTAAGTGTCATAGTGCTGGAGGATGCTACTTAGGTTGCCTGGGGAGGAGAGTCACAGTGGCCTCACCCACGGAGGACGCTGTGTGCTGCAACACTGACCTGCCAGGCAAGCGGTGCCCACTGCTACGACACCAGCATCACTGCTATGACAGTAAGCTGCCTCCGGTTGGAACTGAGGGCATCCATGCTTGATACTGTAAAGTGGGTCAGAAGTTCATGGGTGGGGAGGTCAGGGGAACCTACTACTATTGTTTTTCTGAACAGATGTGTTGTTAAAACTGCCTGCTAAGTGTCCGCCTATACCCACAGACGTGTGCCGCGCTTAGCCTCGGGCAGAAAAGCTAGTTGTTCGCAATGGGCTTCTGCCCATGAAATCTCCTAACTGGTCAGGGAGCAGTGCAGTGCCAAGCCCCGCACAAGACGTCTTCCAGCGCTCGGGAAGCTTGGCAGAAATTAGGACAAACTAACGTCAGAACCTGAGTGCGGGGAGGAAGGCTGTTGTTGGAATTACTTTCCTGTCGCAGGCACAAAGCACCCACCCCAAGCAGCTGAGGGGAGGAAAGTTTTTATTCTGGCTTACAGTCTAGAGCGGACACTTCATGGTGGTAGGCATGCGCAAAGGCTGGACGTCACCTCTGCCACAGCAGGTGGAAAACAGTACCAAGAAAATGAGCCAAGTTCTGGCAAGAGCAAGATGTCCACAACATCCTTAAGCCCATCACCAGAAACACACCTCCTCAAGCCAGGCTCCACCTCCCATATTGCCACCAGCTGGAAACCAAGCACTCAGAGCACACGAGGTCATGGGACATGTCTGATTCATACCATCACAGTTGTGGAATCCTCTCACCTGGACACGACAGGGTCATTGCACTCATGAGCTCCAGTAGCTGTGATTGCCTGCACAAGGCCTATACACGATGTGCCGATCAACATCTCATCATGGATGCAGAGGGCCTTTCAATTCCCCCCTGCTCCCCAGGAAGCTACTGGTAGTAAATGGTGGCTGGTAGAGGGGAAATCATTCTCTTCAACTGCGTAGCCACTATTAAGTGGGGGGAAGAAGAAATCGGTTAGATATGTGAGTAGACCCTGACCCAAAGAAGAGGTGAGGAAGGTGGGCTTAAAGCAGACGGTGGCACCCGTAGGACCTCACGCACCATAGCCACCACATCAGCCGACGCTGCAGGTCCCGGCTCGTTCTCACCTTGGCATGAGTCGTCCATGAAGTAAAGCACCCCCACACTGGGAATTCTATGAAGGTGGAAAGTTGCCCACCTGTAGGAATTCTGCTGCACCTACTAGCTGTTGGGATGTTTGCCCCATACTTGTTTCCATGACCACAGGTTTGAGGGAGGACTGTCTTTGATGTCATTAGGGAAGAAACTAACCAGAGATTTCACCTTGCTAGGCAACATGTACCAGGGTCTTCACAGTTGCCATTCTAACTTAGAATGTAATCGTTTAACAAGGTTATTATTATGGTTGGGTATAACTAAACCCCTATTTTCTTTGCTCTCATGGCCCAAACATGGTCTTCTATTTTCTCAGAGTGAAACTATAGCTGTGAGACTGTACTCTGACCAGTCTGCTGACAGATCACCCCCCGTGCCAAGAGTGGAATTTCTCAGAGTAGATATGAGAATGAGAATCTTGGAAATAATTTATGTGAAAATATGAAAGTAGTGCAGAACATGAGCTCACTCTTGGCAGCCTAAAAAGAAACGGAGTTGGCTCTTGTGCTTCCAGGGTGTAAAACCATAGTCAGGCTTCTCAGAGACCAGCTGAAGGTCACAAGAAAAACAAGAAACTGGACAGGGAGATTTTTTACAGGGAAGGAGAGAAGAAACAACAAAACAATCCTAATCCCAGGACTCTGGTCTGCACTGATACCTAGAGGAAAATAAAGAATAGGGTTTACTGCAGTCCAGTCATGTCACTGCCTGAAGAAGGGGGGAGAAAGGACCACCTCAAGGAAGGGCAAAGGTCATAGGCAAAGGTCAAGTGTCTGTTTCACTCTTGGTCCACTTCACTGAAAATAATTAAGTGACAGGAAAGTTTTATGAAAGTGTCCGAGAGAATGAGCAAGGAGAGACGGTGGAGTTCTACAATAAATTTCTTGGTTTATGAACTTGCTTGAAATCCAGATATGGCCTTACATCTTGCATAGTACAAAGGTGCAACGCAGTTATTACATCTGATAAAAAAAATTATAGGATGTCTCTCTTCTCTGTGGCTAATGTAAACTTCACTCCCAAGGAAAAAGGCTAGCATTGGTTTTTGGTAGGAAGCTGGCTTCTGTTCATGGCAGAAATCTCAGGAACTGAGCCTTATGTTTGAACTTCTTACAGTTAAGGAAATTGACAGAGGGTATAAACTAAGTCTTTGAAGACTGAGAACAAGCTAAAGGTTTTTAAAGTTACTTGTGACATTTAAATAGTTATATGACCCAAGCAAATGACTTAACTTCTCTCTTTTAAGTGTGTAGGAGAAAAGGACCAAGTAGGAAGTCAGAAACTTTGCAGGCTCTGAGCCTCAGTAGGTGTGTCACAAGACTAGTGTGCTATGCTCCCTACAATCCCTGAATTTCTGCTTCGAAACATTTGAAGTGTCCTCAGCATCTCTCCCCATCTCCCTGGAGCTGGCTGTCAGGCCAGCAGTGAGAGCAGTACTGCAGAAGAGAGGGCAGAAAGATAATAAGAGCCTCGGGGTGGGAAGGAGAATCCTGTGGCATTGTCAGCTCCTCAATAGAGACTGACCAATACATTCATGACCTCTCAGGGAACACCAATAACCCCACTGAGGAGGGCCCTCAGTGCACTGAGGTTGGGAGAGAAAGGACGTAAGCATGTAACCTGATGGGAATATGACCAGCACCTGGTAAGGTCATACAGTAAAATTCATAATCAGTTTTTAAAAAGGAAACTTTGGAGACCTTTGTGCTACTGACGCTGCCACCCTGATACAGTGAACGCTACCTCACTGCCTCTCCTGAATAGCTGCCTGTCTGCCGTATGTAACAGGTGATGCATGCAATGAGAGATGTTAAGCCCCTTTAGCTCTTTGAAAAGCAAAAACCCTAGGAAAGGGGAGTGGGAGATAACGTCCCCTGGTTTGACGGGCTCAGGCTCGGAGAGCAGCAGGAGCAAAAGCTGCACGTCCGCACGCTGCGTATGCGCTACACCACGCACACCACCCAACGCCTCCTATTTTGATTCTTCTCCTGGAGCAGAGAATGTAGATGCAGGAAAAATAAGCAACCACTGGCTTCAGAAACACACACGAAGAGCCTTCAGCTTGCAAGCAACAGCCTGGAGTAATAGACCACGAGGTTTTCACGATTTTCCACAGCTCTGACACTCTACACAAATCAAGTCTGATTGGGTTTCTCATTGAAGCGATCTGACAGCCTGCCCAGGAGGCCTCCTGAGGCTTTCTTTTTCCTTCACCCCCCTCTTTTTTTTCCTTACCTTACTAATGGATAAAAACAAGGCAGAAAGCAGTCCGTTTGGAAGTGGTGGTATCTACCCTTAGTTTTCCTTTTTATTTATTGTCATGCAATTGCTTCTTTAACCCACGCTATTGATCTTGAGTGTGAAGTGGAGGGGGTTGGACGGAAAAGGAGCCTCGCTTGGAGTCAGGCATCTGTGGTTTGGTCCTGAGGGGAAGAAATAAATAGTCCCAACCTAGCAGAAGGAGGGGCAGGAGTTGAGAAAAGAAAACACAAGATTGACTGGTTTGCAAGAGATCCCAGTGGATTCCTGCTTACACCAGAGCATCATTTAAGCCTGTGTTCCCCCATCTACCTTGTTTGCAGCAAATAGCTGCCCATTATGTCAGGTCAGGCAAGTGCCGGGGCGTCACAGCCTGGTGATCGTGATCTGCCCACAGAGAAGCCAGGCAAGTCCCCCCGAGAGCAAGCGCGCGTGTCAAGTTCTGGAGCCGTCAAGGTTCTAAGCGACAGCTTATCTTGAGGGTTTAAAACATGCTTGCTTCTCCCCCTCCCCCCTCACTTTCCCTCCTCTGCTCCCCGCACCCCGCAAGACCCCCTCCCATGGCCATTTCTCCTCTTGACAATCTGCGTGAAAGAAGACAGATGCTGGGCAGTTTTCCTCAAGTCGGCTCTAATTCCATGCGGTGCAACCCACCAAACGCAACTCTGTCCATCTTTCGCAAGGGCTAAGATCCTGAAGCAACCCCATTTAGTATTTGTCTCGACGCGCGCTCAGATCTCTTCGGATGGGCTGGAGGCTGTCGCTCCGCCATCCTGATCTTCTATGCCCTCAATAAATAAGATGCATTAACGTTCTTCAAGGCAAACAAAGAGCTGTGTCCTGGGTACCATCTGTTCTGTACTTGCCATGTTTAATTGAACATTTATAGCACTCTAATGTCATGTCAGGTTCTTAATGTGACATGTGCTCCTCTCTTACATTATCAGGGGTAAGAACATCAGAGAATCTTCCCTGGATTCGTGTATATGAGAAATAAGATTTATCCTGCGAGCTTTGCTGAATCATTTATGAGTTGTCTTATCTCACCCAGGCAATTTTATACCTCTTAAATGGCCCCTCTAGCCTGTGGTCTGGGCTTTGTTTACTGTAGAATCCCAAAATAGTATGACTATTTTCAAGATAGCAAGCTAAATTTTGCTGCAGCATAGAGCTAGCCTACCTCTATCTGCTATTTTCCATTTATTATCCCAGATGTGGGGCATGGAAACATTTTGAGGGGAGGGGTGTGGACGTATGGCGTGTTAGGACATGTGTTCTATAGAGGAAAGTAAAAAGTGGTGTCCCTTGACCTCAGAAAGTCATTGCCGTGTCAGACAACTATCTTTAGAGAATGTGGTGGCAAAAGTTCTAGCTGGTTCCTTTCCAACAGAAATTAGCCATGTCAAAAGAAGACACGCCCCTGGCTAATATTGAAAAGTACAAAATACTGCTAAGCCAATAATAATAAGAGGAAAAATATACCTGAAGGTCAAAGGTAAGGGATGAGAGAGTGGCGGGAGGTGATGTTTGTGTTGTGTCTCTTTCGGTGAGGACAGCCTTCATGCAGCAGGCGGGTTCCCAGCGACCTGGTGAAAGAGAGGCAGACGGCTGACAGTCCCTGCCACGAGCAGGCCTCAGCCACACGGAGCTTGGGGCATGGGTAGTCAGACAACATATTTTCTTCCAACTCAGACATCGACTAGATAATTTAAACATATTTCAGGGCACATATAATACAGAAAATGTGGTTTTCACTAGCAACAGCCATAATGTAATATTTTCCCTGAGTTCTTTTCTATATTTTCCTGGCAATGACTACAACTTAATATTTATTTCTGATGTCTGTTTATTTCAAAGAGACTGCCTGGACTTATAAAAGCTCCATTACAATATATAAAATATATGAATCTTTGAGTTGAGAGCATATGCTTAATGTCTTTGAAAATTATTTTTAAAATTCAATCATAAACTAAACATTAGAAGGGACAGTAAAGCACAGTTAATTGGATTTGGATTTCATGACTATCTGTCTTTTTTCTCTCAAGTCTTACTTTAGTCAGCTGTGACATGGAAATAATGTTACTTGTGTCATTTATACTTGCTCTAAAGATCAAATAGGAAGTATCTAATCTGGTTCCTAAAAAATGTATTCAATAAATACTTACTGTTCTTATTACTTTCATTATTATCAAATGCATATAAAATTGACTTATTGTACTGGGTTTTACAGACATTTTAACACTTTTTCTCTCACATCATATATCATGACAATGGCAAGATAATCATGGCACAGTTGATCATATTCCTTACACTAGGATTCATTAAGTGCTCATCATAAACTCATCTTATGAAAAGTTAGGAGAGAAATAATAAACACTCCAGTCATGGAGATTAGAGCCACAATGAAAAAATAAAACTCTTAGTCTTTGAGTGCATAAAAAACTTCTTGAGAGTCAGGCATGGTGGTGCATGCATCTAATCCCAGCACTAAGGAGGCCGAGGCATGAGAATCACCATGAGTTCAAGGCCACCCTGAGACTACATAGTGAATTTCAGGTCAGCCTGGGCTAGAACAAGACCCTACCTAAAAAAAATCAAAACAAAACAAAACAAAAAAAATTCTTGATAATTTTTTAAGGTGGATGGGAAGGTTTAGGGTTCAAGTCATTTATAATACACTCTTCTTTTTTTTTTTTTTTATAATAATCCACCCATCTTGAGAAACTGCATACACATAATGGTTAAGGATTTTTGGCCCAAGTGTTCACTCTATTCCTACAAATTTCTTGAATTTCTACCCATACAAATTTTCATAAAAACCAATACCATACCTTTTCTTAGTTGCATTCATCATAAAGGAAGGCTGAGAGACCCACTCATTTCTCTGTCCCTTCCAGTCAGTGTCAAAATCTCTGTTACTAAAATATTGTTTACAGATAAGCAATTCATATCATGCCTATAGTAAATTTTCTCTTTTCTCTAAAATGCAAATGTGAGAGGCATCAAAGAATTCAATTATAAAAACCTATTTTCACTCAGTTAAGAACATGAAAATTTATTATGGGCTGCTATTTGCCATGTTTCACATGAGCATAAATGAATTCAATTTCAAAGTATCAACTCGATCCTAATAGGTTTCGGCTGGCCTAACACAAGCATCGTGACTTATATGTTGAGAATATACAGCTCTACAAACCTACTTAGGAAATCAAGAACTTACCCAGCAGGAATAACTCACACCTGTAATTCCAGAAGTTTGAAGATGGAGGCAGGTGTCACGAGTTCAAGGCCAGCCTTGGCCACCACAGTAAGTGCTAGGCCAGCCTGTGCTGTGAGTGAGACTCCACTTCAAGAAGAATGAAAGAACCACAAAAAAAATATGAAGGGAAGGAGAAATGCAGAACTTTTCAAAAGAATTTAGGTGTGAGGGAGATGGTCCCATGGATTATGCCCTTGCTGCTCAAGACAGAGTACCCAAGTTTGATCCTCAGTTTCCTGTAAAAATCTGGAAGCCATGGTAGGCTTGGTGGAAGCAGCAGGCAGCAGAATGGGAGGGGAACGTGGGAGAATTAGGAGGCAGAGACAAGAGAATTCCCCAAGAGCTCTTGGTGAGCACAGTGAAGACCAGCAGAGCAAGAACTCCGAGTGAGAAATCCTGCGTCAAATGAGCTGAAGAGGCAAGGACCAACCCAGAAGCTCTCCTGTGGCCTTCATGCTTCTGCCCACACCAATACACACAAACATGCACACACACACACACACACACGCACACACACACACACACACACACACACACATACACACACACACATAAAATAAAATAAAACAAAGAATTTAGATGCCTAGACAAATTTAAAGTTATAGCTGTGGAACATTTTCTTTTTTTAAATTTTTTGAATTTTTTTACTGACAAATTCCATAATTGTAAACAATATCCCATGATAATTCCCTTCCTTCCTCCACTTTCCCCTTTGAAACTCCACTCTCCATCACATCCCCCCACCAATCAGTCTCTCTCTTATTTTGATGTCATGATCTTTTCCTCCTATTGTGATGGTCTTGTGAATATAGTGTCAGGCATTGTGAGGTCATGGATATTCAGGCCATTTGTGTCTGGAGGAGCACGTTGTAAAGAGTCCTACCCTTACTTTGGCTCTTACATTCTTTACGCCACCTCTTCTGCAATGGACCCTGAGCTTTGGAAGGTGTGATATAGATATTTCAGTGCTGAGCACTCCTCTGTCACTTCTCAGCACCATGGTGCCTTCTGAGTCATCCCAAGGTCACTGCCATCTGAAAAGAGAAGATTCTCTAACCAAAAGTGAGAGTAACATTAATATATTGGTATGAACATTAAGAGAATTGCTTACTGGACAGTTTGATGAGCATAGTATATACATTTAGCCAGACAACAGCAGACATTACACCCTTAGGGCTCACGACTATCCCTGTTGTAGATTTTCAGTATCAGGGATGTATTCCCTCCCATGGAGCAGGCCTCCAGTCAAATTAGAGGGCAGTTGGTTTCCACCATGACAGATGTGCCACTATTGCACCCATTGGCTCATTGGCCTGGCTGGCCAAATATAAGGCTTGCAGTATCCACTGTTGAATATTTTCACTGGTGATTTCTCTCTCTCCCATTGAACTGCATGCAGAGTAGCTTTTTCCAGCTTTCTGTCAGCTGCTCAACATGGAGGAGGTTTTTAGTTCAGCTCCAGCAGGATTTCTCAGTAAACTTGCAGCCCATGTATGCGGAATCCTCAGCAGTAGGGTCTTACCATCTATTCCTGGTGGGAAACCAAGGGCCTCGGCAATGACCTATAATGTTTTGGGGACATCAGGGACGGCCCTGGCCAACAACTCACTGGAAGATATCCCATCCCTGTCACTGAAAATTTTCCAGTAACAATCTATGGGTCCAGAGTGTTCCATTGTCCAAAACAGTAGGTTTCCATATGACTTATTTATATCCTCTTATACTTTGATTAGCCCTCCCTCCACCGTTCTTTTACTCAATCTCTTCCCCTGACTCCACTTAGGCCTTTTCACTCCCATTAATCTGTTCTTCTACTTACGTATTACAATACCATCTTATTAAGTCCCCCCTCCTCCCTTTTTATTCCCTTTATATCTCCTTTCTAGCTTACTGGCATCTCCTACTGAGTTTTAGTCCTATTCACATAGAAGTTCAATCATTTGTAGCTAGGATCCACATATAAGACTTGAATGGATGGCTTTGCAGGATGAAGAACCTTGGTTGACAGTTGTTATGTTTCAGAACCTGGAATGCATCACTCTAAGCCCTTCTGGCTTTTAAAGTTTGTGTTGAGTAATCTGCTGTGATCCTGATGGACTTGCCTTTGTATGTGACTTGATTTTTCTCTCTAACAGCTTTCAATATATTTTCTTTGGTTTGTATGTTTTGCAGTTTAATTATAATATGGCAAGGAGAGGTTCTTTCCAGGTTTTGTCTGGTCGGTGTTCTAAAGCATTCCTGTATCTGCATTGGCACCTCTTTCCCAATTTGGGGGAAGTTTTCTTCTATGATTTTGTTGAAAACACCTAATATGCCTTTGGAGTAAAATTCTTCTCTTTCTACTATACCCTGAATCCTTATGTTTAATCTTTTCATAGTGTCCCAAGTATCTTGAAATTCCCACTCATACTTTTCTATAAGTTTGTCTTTCTCTTTGTTGGACTGTATTAGATTTGCCACCTGGTCTTCTAGCTTAGATATTCTGTCCTCTCCTTCATCCATTCTACTGGTGAGATTCTCAACAGAGTTTTTTATTTCACTGACTGTGTTCTTCATTGCTAGTGTTTCTGACTGTTTTTTCTTTATTATTTCTTTTTCCTTACTTATGTCTTGTATTGACCTCATTTCATTACATTGGTGTCCTGTGTCATCTTTAATTCCTGTAATTTCCTCTTTGAATCCTTTGATTTCCTCTTTTGTTTCTTTGATTTCCTCTTTGATTTCTTTGAACATATTTATAATCATTCTTTTGAAATCTTTCTCAGGCATTTCCTCTAAATCAATCTCACTGGGGGTCACTTCTGATGCATTAATACTTTTGGTGGATTTATATTGTCTTGATTTTTTTGTGTTTCTTGTATTATGATGTAGAGATTTTTGCATCTTGGATTAATTTAATCCTTGGGTTTTCTAATTATCTACAGTATTATTAGATGTATCATTCTGATGTGATATATCTTCAGGGTAGGAACTTAAGGTACTAGGTGTGGTTCTCAATACTCTCAGAGTATCTACAAAAGTGACCCTAGGTATTGGGTTTGCCTGCTATGAGAGTATTCAAGTAGGCTGAGTGGAACAAAATACAGGCAGATTCTAAAATTTAACTAAACAATGTGCACATTCAGTAAAAAAAAACAGCACAGTGTATTTATGCAAGAGTAGGTATTATGACAACCAGATCCTCTAACAAGGTCACAGTCCCTAAGGATGTGTGGTGCTTCACACCCTTAATCCTGGGAGGCTAAGATTTCTGGTCTATAGAGGGTTCCAAGTCAGTTTGTGACCAAGTGAAACCCTTCCCTAATGAACAACAGAAGAGGAAACAAAACCACTATAAATCAGGAAGCAACAATGACAAGCCCAAAATATAGCTTATTTAAGCATGGCAAATCCAACCATACATCAGATTTAACCTATAATTTATCCTGACATGGAAGGTGCAATTAGCACTTCCGGTTCAGGCATATATACCAGGCTTATTTGGCGGGTACTGACCTGGTTTAATCCCAGTTACCTTTTGGGATGGTTTTCTTCTCACTTACGCTGCGCTCCTGCTTGGGTCCCTCTTTGCTGCGCTGTGGGCTCAGGTAGGCTGGCTGGGTGGCTGGATGGCTGCCGGCGTTGGCGCTCGTGGTGGGGAAGGGGGGCTGTGGATGGTGGGCTCTAGTTCTCCCGCTGGTCCTCACGATCCTCTTCCTCACGAACCCCTCCTCCGTTGGTCCCTGCCGTACTCCCTTCATGTTTCTTGAGTTTGCATGGAGGCCGCTGTGAGTGGAGAATCCTTCACCTGCCTTTTCCTGTGGCTCAGGCTGAGCCTGGCAGCTGTGGTGGCGCCCACCTGGTTCCACTGCCCGCTGCTGCTGGAGCCGCTTCTGCCGGCCTGTGCGGGCCCCAGACGCTCTGGATCTCTCCTGCTTCTCTGCTATAGCTGTAATTTCTTATACACCTCACTTTTTTGTAGAAGAGTGCATTTTGCTGGTTTTTTAAAATATATATATTGCTTTTCCTCCTCTGCTAGACTGTTTGGTGTGGTTCCTGTGCCGCCATCCTAACTGGAAGTCTCAGCTGTGGAATATTTTCATAAGCAAGGTACGTTTTGGGTGGGACAAGTACTTTTTGGATGGGTGTCTTTAAATTTACCCACTTTAAATAGCAATTGGGAAAGGGGCACAAGCAGCTATCTGCCACCACTCTACTGGGCACAATTTCTTTTCCCAGAATGCTCCAGCAGCTGGGCAGAAAGGGGATCTGATGCTTTGCCTCTCCGTAATCATCCAGATAAACAGATCAGAAACCCACGCCTTTTCTCGAAGGTTTCTTCCTCTCTACTCACTTATAAGAGAAGGCACAAAACCAAAGTTTCATTTTTTTCTTTTAACCACAGTAACATCTGCTACATGTTCTAGATCAAGGGCAAAACAGATCTCCTCTTGTAAAGTAATTTTGCATTCCCTTTACATCATCCAAGTTGCATGACTCAGAACCTGTTCTTCCAGGCAGATTCGCACCATAGAGGACTTGTTGCCTCTGTTCATCGGAAGATACATGCAAGAATCACCTTAGCAGCATTTCCTATAGTAACAAAAGCCAAAATGCTCCAACTGTCTACTCACAGGAGAATTAGTAAATAAGTTGTGGCAGTTTTATATAGCAATGAAAGTGAGGGAATCATGTCTTAGTATGATAATAATATCAGAAGTAGACTCAAATATGAAAGCAGGTCAGAAATATATATATATATATATAATGGCTGTATCCAGGGGCTGGAAAGATGGCTCAGCAGTTAAGGCACTTGCATACAAAGCCTAACAACCCAGGTTCGATGCCCCAGTACCCACATAAAGCCAGATGCACAAAGTAAAGTTCACAGCAGCTAGAGGTCCTGTTGTGCTCGCGCTCTCTCTCTCTCTCTCTCTCTCTCTCTCTCTGCTTGCAAATAAATAAAATATATTTTTTTCTCAATTTTTATTAATATTTCCCATGATTATAAAAAATATCCCATGGTAATATCCTCCCCCCTTACTTTCCCCTTTAAATTTCCATTCTCCATCATATCCCCTCCCCATCTCAATCAGTCTCTCTTTTATTTTGATGTCATGATCTTTTCCTCTTCTTATGATGGTCTTGTGTAGGTAATATCAGGCACAGTGAGGTCATGGATATGCAGGCCATTTTGTTTCTGGAGGAGCATGTTGTAAGGAGTCCTACCCTTCCTTCGGCTCTTACATTCTTTCTGCCACCTCTTCCGCATTAGACCCTGAGCCTTGGAAGGTGTGATCAAGATGTTACTCACTACTCCAGTCACTTCTTTCCAGCACTATGATACCTTCTGAGTCATCCCAAAGTCAATGCCATCTGAAAAGAGAAGATTCTCTACCTAAAGTGAGAGTAGCGTTAATATAAGGGTATAAATATTGAGAGAAGTGCTTACTGGGTAGTTTGATAAGCATAGTAGATACATTACAATATTTTTTAACAATGGCTCTATGGAGTTCAAAATGATACAGAAGGAAATGTAAGGCAGTATGGCCTCCAGAAGTTGCAGAATAGGGGGAGTCTCGTGGAAGCAGAGCCAGAGTCCTGACAGCAGTGTGAACAATTTGCGTTGTCCTAAGCTAAGTAGGAGACATGCACACTTATCTGTTATCATGCCTCCACGGCTTACATATTTCTTTTTATGTATGAAATGGCCACATGATTTCAAAAGAATCATACTGAATATGAAAGGCCAGTAGAATTCAGAAAAGTATGCCAAATACTGATAGATAAGTTCTGAGTATCAGCAAGTGAGGAGACCCCCAGGAAGGTGCAGTTTGGACACACTGTGCTAATTCAGAGTTTATCCTAAGACTTGCTTTCAACTTGCCAGTAGTATTCATAGGTCCTGCTTAGACCTATAAGATCACGAATGAACGTCTATGAGGATCTATAAGATCTGCTTCGTAAAGCAGCCAGGAGCGTGTAAAACTGTTATGCTTAAAATATCAAAAGAGGCTGGGCATGGTGGCACATGCCTTTAATCACAGCACTTGGGAGGCCAAGATAGGAGGATTGCTGTGAGCTCAGGGCCAGCCTGAGACTGCACAGTGAATTCCAGGCAACCTGGGCTAGAGTGAGACCCTACCTCAAAAAATTAAAAAAAAAAAAAAACAGGGCTGGAGAGATTGCTTAGCAGTTAAGACGCATGCCTGCAAAGCCTAAGGACCCAGGTTCAATTCTCCAGGTGCCATGTAAGCCAAATGTACAAGGTGGCACATGCGCCTGGAGTTCCTTTGCAATGGCTAGAGGCCCTGGCACACCCATTCTCACTCTCTCTCTATCTCTCTTTCCTTCTCTCTCTCTCTCTCTGTCTCTAATAAATAAATCTTAAAAAAAACACAAAAACAAAAAATAATCAAATGAGGGCTGGAGCACTGGTTCAGCAGCTGAGGTTCTTGCCTGTAGCTCCTAACAAGCTGAGTTCCATCCCCCATGACCCACACAAAGCCAGATGTACAAAGTGGCGCCTGCCTCTGGAGTCCATTTGCAGTGACTTGAGGCCCTGGAGTGCCCATTTTTCCTGTCTGACTCTCTTCTATCTCTCTCTGCTTGAAAAAAAATAAAAATAAATCAAATAAAATTGTCTATGTCACCGTTTGGGATCTCACTGACATTCTTTTCATCTGTCTAATGTGTGTCTTGGGGTTTTACATGTGGCTGTGACCATGCAAGCATTTGTAATAACTCTACAGTCTATGTCTGCTCAATTCCCACAGCAGCTCAATTTTTAAAAGTCTTTTGCCTTTTTTGTTGTTGTTGTTTTGCAAAATAGGACACCAAAGCCTAGCTCTGTTCCTCAGTGAGATTAAATGCTTGGGGTTTTAGACTCCAGAGAAAGGCACTATTCATGTCATGATGAAGTCTAATAAAGACTACATCTCCATTCCTCAACTTTGTAGTAGAAAATACATTAACATATTCGGAAAGTAAAGAAAGACTGGCCATGCTTATTGTGTGACCGACATTATAGTGGGAGATGTTTTATCCTTTCAGTCTAAACCAACAGAAATTATTTTCATTAAAGATGCCCATGTGGAGAGAAAATGTTAAAAATCAAAGTTCCGAGCGAGATCTTAAAGAATCCTGATGAGGCCAAATCATTGTGTCTGAAGTTATGTTCTCCCAGTGGTTAGGAAATGCCTTTATGAGAGACATTACTGGTGCTAACCCCAGCCAATTGTGTTGGCTGAGTAGCTGTTCCTCCAGGGCGAGTCAAATGCTCTACAGGCATCTTTTATTGATTGTTGTTCCATGTGGACCTCTGGGAGCAGAACAGCAAAGAAATGTTTTGATGGGAGAAAGTGACCTTTTCTTTGGAAGTGTTTTAATGCCGTGATATGCTGAAATGACTAACAGAAAGGATAACAAAGAGGAGAAAAAAAACTGACTATTTGGTAACCCATGGGGAGATGGACATTTTTATATTTTTCTATGAAATCCATGCTCTGGTAAAATTCTTGAAGCTGGATCGGAAATGCTGTGTTCCTGATTGGAATCAGATGCGCTGTCATCACGACTAATGACGAAGCTTATGCCAGCACTGGAAGGTGCACACATGTGCCTTCCTAGTGACACAAGAAAGAGGGGACTGCGGACTTTATCCATGATGCTATCTAACACTCATGGGCCACCGTCATCCTTGTTTGACAAACAAAGTGTCGAAGGCTGAGTCACAGGGTGGTCATGTAGTCGATTCTGATTATAAGCTGAGCTTCCAACAATGAGAATTATGAACTGGTGACCAGAAGACTTGTCCCTTATCTTACAGAAAGCATGTCATATTTGAAGTACCCCTAATAGGAATAATTACTGTGTACCTTAAGTACTCAGGAGGTGGAGGCAGGAGGAGCTGGAGTTTGAGACCAGCCAGACTGTCTCAAAAAACAACACAGTAAAAGTCAGTGCACTCTCCAATTCTGAGCAGCAAAGATAACCTGCACAAGATTGGGCCCTTTGGTGGTCCATCACTCAGGAGAGCTTCACAGGACCCTGCTCCTTCCTGAAGAACTACGCGCAGTTAATGGCTGGGTGGGCGGGCAGTCCCTTTCTCCAGTGGTGTGGCCTCCAGTAAGTTACCACACACCAGTAAGTGACTCCTCTCCCAAGTTCCTGACACTCACATAGTCACAAAAGAAAGACAAGATGGACAGAAAGACAGAAGGAAGGAAGGAAGGAAGGAAGGAAGGAAGGAAGGAAGGAAGGAAGGAAGGAAGGAAGGAAGGAAGAAAAGGAGGGAGGGAGGGGGAAAGAAAGGAAGGAAGGAAGAAAAAAGGTAGGAAGGAAAGAAGGAAGGAAGGAAAAAAGAAAGAAAGGAGGAAGGAAGAAAAAAGGTAGGAAGGAAGGAAGGAAGGAGGGGAGGAAGAAAGGAAGGGGAAAATGAAAAGGAAAGGAGAAGAGGAAAGAGGTCGTTGGGAGAGGATGGGTCAGGTGATAGTAACGGTGGCAAATGTGATCAAAGTACGTTACATAATCCATGGAAATGCCATGAAACACATTATTATGTATAACTAATATGTGCTAGTAAAATCATTTTTTAAACAAGCAGTTCAAGGAACCAGGCATGGTGGCGCACACCTTTAATCCCAGTATTCAGGATGCAGAGGTAGGATCATTGCCGTGAGTTCGAGGCCACCCTGAGAGTCCATAGTGAATTCCAGATCAGCCTGGACTACAGTGAAACCCTACCTCAAAAACAAAACAAAAAAAACAAAACAACAACAACAAAAAAACAACTCAAGAAAGAAAAAAAATTCAGCTCAAAATAAGCCTCTACATTAGGCCTTCGGAGATGTTAAAATCAAAATGTGGACTTAAGATATTTTAAAATTATTTCTTTGCTTGAGTTCAGTTTTTGATCCAAACCTGGAATTCCTTCTTATTTGGTTTTTGTTGTTTGTTTGGAGAGTCATATTTTGAGACAGTCTTGTTGGCATCCCAGGCTGACTTGGAACTCAAGATCCTCCTGCCTCAACTTCCAGGTGCTGAGATTGTAAGCATGTGCCACTGGACCCTGTAAACCTGGCATCCTTGTGTAAGGGTTTTATCTCCTCGGGACAATAAGAAGTTCTTGATTTTTAAGAGCTCAACAGATTACCATATATATTGATCAATGAGGTAAAAAGACAAAAAGAAAAAAAAATAGACAGATCCAAGAAAAAAAAAAGACAAAGATGCCATGCTAGGACTATGGGCTGAGCCATCTCTTCAGCCCCAGACATTTAACTTATGACGAAGCATCATGAGCCTATGTGAGCCCACTGTCCTCATGAGCAGGTCACCACAGTGACCGTTGTTAGCGGTCAGCCCCAGTCACAGGGAGAGTCAGCGATGAAGGACGGGCCGTGCTGATCTCCATAGTACAGAGCACGTCTAGAAGTCACCAGTGTCTCTGAAAGCATATGGACACCCTCAGCCGCTAAGAACTGCATTTAATGTGCTACAAAATGAGCTGGAAAGAAAAACACAATGTGCCTGATGGGTAGCAAATAAATACTTCTAAGAGTTCTTCCAGCATAACTCCGATGACAGGACACATATTAGAATGTCACCAGAGTCAGTAGCCTGGCTCTGGAACCGGACTGTCTGGTTCAAACACTAGCATTGCGGCCTCTAATCTGCATGGCCCTGGGAAATCACTTCACCTTTCTGCGTTCCAATTTTCTTGTCTGCAAAGTAGGGTCGATAATGTTTCTTACCCCAAATTGTCCTGTGAGACCGTGTAAATAATCTTTATTTACTCCTTCTGTTAGTGCTGGGCATATATTAAGCACAACACACATGTTTGCTATTAAGGATGAATATAAGCATGGTCGTACTCAGAGGACAGGACCTGCAACAATGAAGGCTTTTTCAAGCAAAGTGACAAGTATAAAGATAGCTCCACTCAAAGCTTCTGTTCAACTGAAGTCTGATGGAGACAAGTGAAATGGATATTTCTAGAACACATAAAATGAAATTTACTTCAGTGCTTCCTTTTTATGGCCCTTGACTGATCTGTTTCACTATCCCTCCCTTATTTTAAGAGACTGGCATTTTCTAAAGCCTCATCACAAATGAGCACGCTCATTTATCTATCCAGTAGTTACCGTGTCCTTCCCATGTAAAATCATGCTATATGCCAGAAAGCAATGACGACTAAACAAAATCCTTGCTCCCTTCTCTTGACTCGAAGCGTGTGCAGCGGCAGGAGGGGTAGACAGTGCATAAACACGACCACCACAGATGGAGACAAGCACTGGGATAGGCCTAGCCAGCTGAAAAACAGAAAACAAGAGGACTGGGATAGGTTATTTAGTTGGTCTGCAGGGGTCTCTTTGAGGAGGTAATAAACAGAAACCTGAAGGAAGACACGGACATTCAAAGACGGCAGGGAGCATCGAGCATCAATATTCACCGGCAGACAGCGGCTACTTCAAAGAACCAGAATCAGGCCAAAGCCAGAGCCAATGGGACTCAGTCAGGGATTTCCCCCAGATCCACGCAGTCCAGCGCCAAGTGTCGGGGTGTTGATATCTACTCCACACTCAGTAAGATGCCATTGGAGGGCTCCATGTGGGAACAAGATAAAATATGTTAGATTTTACAATATTACTCTTACTGCTCTATCAAGAATGAAGACTGGATGTATTTTGAATCTAATGAGCTTCTGCCTAAATTTTTCCATTTCTAGTCATTTATGTTTATGTTTTATCCCAAACCCCTTTACATGGAATGGCCCACCTCTGAAAGCAACTGCAGACAAGAGTCTTGTCCCTGAAATCACTCCCTGGAATTGAATTATTTCTGGATCCTTAAAGGATGAAGTTTTGCTCGCATGGGTAAGACTGCTTCCTAGAGAAAAGGTGTATCATTCTCCCAGTTCTGTCTCCCAATGCCCACTTCTAGAAACTTCCAGTGACACTGGACAGTTCTTGGACGTCCTCTTCCTCAGCCGCAGTCCCCAGATGGTAATTCACGGTCACTCTTAACTCACTCATCCACCAGAGCCTGAGCCTGCTCCTTGCTCTGTTCCCATATTGCCACATGTTGAGGGTGAGTGCCCAGGCCCCATCCTTCACCCTCCCCATTTCCCAGTGGAAAGGGGCACAGCCTTTCTTCTCCCTCTCCAGTCAGCAGGACACTCCCAAAATTCTGACCCACAATGCAAAGCAGGGCTTCCCAGGAAGGGCCCTGCTTCTTGGGCACAAATGTTCATGAGCAGGTTGGTCTCCTGGGCTATTTAGAAACTAAGGTGATGACAGGAAGTCATGGTCACTGTTGTAGTTACCTTCTTGTTGCTGGTGCAAAGCACCCTACCAAAAGCAGTTGATAGGAGGAAAGTTGTTTGTTTTGGTTGATAGTCTGGAGGAGAAGCTTCATGACGGCAGAGGGAAGCATGGCATGAGCAAAGGACGGGCATCACCTCTGCCACAGCATGTAGACAATAGCAGCAGGAAAGTGAGTCAAACTCTGGCAGTGTGTGTGTGTGTGTGTGTGTGGAAGGGTGGCTTTAAGACCTCTAAGTCTGAAGCTCAACAATACGCCTCCTTTGGCAAGGCTCTGCCTCCCAAATTGCCATCAGCTGGGGACTAATCATTCAAAACACATGAGTATATGAGGGACGCCTAATTCAGACCACCAGTCACTCACTGACAAGTACTCTTGAGGGACATGTTATCTGTATTTTACCAACACTGGCATGGCAAGCCTTCTTTGGATAAGACAAGGCTTCATAGTTCCACCTATTTAATTTTCTCATTTCATTATCACCAAATCTTATAGTCCCCAATGCACATTCCTGGACTCATAAGTGAGCAACACTGAGCAGAAAACTAGAAAAGAAAACAAGTCTGATCTCAGGTTGCCTGCTCTCTGAGACCCACGAGCCACTGGAAACTGTACACCACATGTCTTGCTGAGTTACCTGTAACTTAACTTTAATTTGTGTGTATTTGGTATTTATTTTAGTAAGTATTTTTGGCACTTCAAAGTCAGGGAAATAAATTGAGTAAAGGAAAGGTGGAGGGAGGGCTAATAAAAATCTAAGAGGATATAAATAAGTCATATGGAAACCCACTTTTTTGGACAATAGAACATACGGGAGCCATAGATTGTTACTAAAAATTTTTCAGTGCCATGGATGGGATACCTTTCAGTGAGTTGTTGGCCAGGGAGGTCCCTGATGCCCCAAAAACATTATAGGCCATTGCCGAGGCTCTTGGTTTCCTACCAGGAACAGATGGTAAGACCCTATTGCTGAAGAATCCACATACTTGGGTTGCAAGGTCACTGAGAAACCCTGCTGGAGCTGAGCTAATAATCTTCTCCATGTATAGCAGCTGACAGAAAGCTGGAAAAAGCCACACTGCATGCAGTTCAGTAGGAGAGAGAGAGAGAGAGAAATCACCAGGGAAGATACCCAACAGTGGACATTGAAAGCCTTATATTTGGCCAGCCAGACCAAATGAGCCAACAAGTGCAAAAGTGGCATGTCTGTTAATCGGGAAACCAACCACTCTCTACTTTGATTGGAGGCCTGCTCCATGGGAGGGAATACATCCCTGATACTGAAAACCTACAGCAGGGGTAGTCATGAGCCCTAGGGGTGTAATGTCTGCTGCTGTCTGGCTAAATGTATATACTGTGCTCACCAAACTGCCCAGTAAGCACTTCTTTTAATGTTCATACCATATATTAATGCTACTCTCACTTTTTGTAGAGAACCTTCTCCTTTCAGACGGCAGTGACTTTGGGATGACTCAGAAGGCACCGTGGTGCTGAGAAGTGACAGGAGCACTCAGCACTGAAATATCTCTTTCACACCTTCCAAGTCTTAGGGTCCATTGCAGCAGAGGTGACGGAAAGAATTTAAGAGCTAAAGGAAGGGTAAGACTCCTGACAATGTGCTCCTCCAGACACAAAATGGCCTAGATACCATGACCTCACAGTGCCTGACACTACCTACACATGACCATCATATTAGGAGGAAAAGATGATGACATCAAAATAAAAGAGAGACTGATGCAGAGGGGGAGGGGATATGATGGAGAGTGGAACTTCAAAGGAGAAAGTTTACAATCATGGAAATTGTCAATAAAGAAATAAAATAAAACAAAGTACAACTCATAGACCTTTACAGTTTTCCAAAGCTTGCTTGCTCACAGACTAATGCTACATGGCTTCTGAGAGACCCACATGCAATTAGCTTCTTTCAAGCACTACAATAGCAAAAAGACAGATGCAGGTGTGTATGTGTGATAAAATTATCTAATATAAATATAGCCCATCCTTATTTCCTCGAGGACAGAGAAAAACTGCATTTCCTTAGATTACACATGCACATCTCATGTCTCCAAACATCTACACAGAGAAAAACCTTTAAAAATAATTCTGCAATTGTATTAAATATAGTATTATCTCATTTTCTTTTTTAAAAATTATTTATTTGCAAGCATAAAGAGGGAGAAAGAGAGAGAGAGAGAGAGAGAGAGAGAGAGAGAGAGAGAGAGAGAGAGAGAATGGACACACCTGGGTCTCCAGCCACTGCAAATAAACTCCAGATGCATGTGTTCCCCTTGTGCATCTGGCTTATGTGGGTCCTGGAGAACCGAACCAAGATCCTTTGGCTTTGCAGGCAAATGCCTTAACAGCTAAGCCATCTCTCCAGCTCTGTCTTAACATTTTAATGTTATTATTTTAAATTGTTTTGCTTTCTGTCTTCTTATTAAAGATATGGATGGTTTACAGTCCTTGCTTATGCTATTAAAGCATCTGCACTTGTTTGAACCCTCTTACCAGTGTTCATGCATTTCCATGTTGTCTACTTGCTCTTTCAGATTGAGGAGTATCCCCTGGCACTTATTATAGAATAGCTCTGGTGGACATGTATTTCTGAGCTTTCATTTGTCTGGAAGTTGCATTTTTACTTTTATTTTTTAATTATTTGAGAGAGAGAGAGAGAAAGAGGCAGATAGAGAGAAGGGAGGGGAGAGAGAGAAAGACAGAGGGAGAGATTGATGCACCAGGGCCTTCAGCCACTGAAACAAATTCCAGACACTTGCGCCACCTTGTGCACCTTGCTTATGTGGGTCCTGGAGATTTGAATCATGGTCCTTTGGCTTTGCAGGCAAGTGCCTTAACCACTAAGCCTTCTATTCTGGAAGTGTCTTTATCCATCCTTAATTTCTAAAGGATATGTTAGCTGGGAACAATGTCCTCAGTTGACAGTATTTTCCTTCCAATTCTATGAAAAATCACAGTTCACTCTCTCCTGCCTCACAGGCCTCTGCTGAGACGTCTGTTGCCAGGTAAGCAGCACAGCCTTCTTGTGTTGTTTGTTTCTTTTCTCTTGCAGCCTGTAAGACCTCCCCTTTGTTATGTTCAAGAGCTTGGTTATCAGATGCCTCGGAAGCTCCCCTCTTCTGCAGTGTCCCCTGAGCCTTGGAGGGGGTGATTTTGTGTTGAGCTCTCGGCAGCCTCTGATTTTTTTCTTTTTTTCTTTTTGCTTTGATGAGTTTTGAGTCTCCTCCCTGTACACTGCCGTCTCCCTGGAGGAGGGTCTCAAGTGCAGTGAGACAGCATTCATGTTTAAGCTCATCACTTCCTCTGTCATGTGTCATGGGCTCCAGTGGATGTGACAGAGGTGACTTGTCTTATGCTGGTTAATCAGCTTTCTTTTCTTTTTTTTTTTTTAACTTAAAAAATAATTTAATTATTTACTTTTATTTATTTATTGGCAGCGAGAGAGAATGGGCACTCCAGGGCCTCTAGCCACTACAAACAAATCCCAGACACATGTGCCACCATGTGCATCTGGCTTACATGGGACATGGAGAATCAAACCTGGTGTTGCAGTCCGGTTCGCATTGCTGGTAGAAATCACCCAACCAAGAGCAGCTTCTGGGAAAAAGAGATCTATTTTGGCTTACAGGCTCGAGGGGAAGCTCCACGATGGCAGGGAAAAACGATGGCATGTGCAGAGGGTGGACATCACCCCCTGGCCAACATAAGGTGGACCACAGCAACAGGAGGGTGTGCCAAACACTGGCATGGGGAAACTGGCTATAAAGCCCTTAAGCCCACCCCCAACAATACACCCCCTCCAGGAGGCATTAATTCCCAAATATCCATCAGCTGGGAACCTAGCATTCAGAACACCTAAGTTTATGGGGGACACCTGAATCAAACCACCACACCTGGGTTCTTAGGCTACACAGGCATGTGCCTAACTGCTAAATCATCTCTCCAGACCCTTTTTAATAACATTGCAGGGAAATTAAGTGAATCCAAGGTAAATGACCGCCAAATAGTCTTACCAACATAAGTTATTTAATAAAAGCACGCTACTGAGCAGAATTTATTTTTTTAATTTCATGGTTCAAACTCACATCACATGCATTAAGCAACCCCATCCTTTCTTTTGAGGACCCCTCCCACTCTTGGAAGCCTTCCTTGATTTCTTTAATCTACTTTTGCCTTGCTTAATAAGATTTCCACATTGCATCAGAATTTGGAAAATTACAACTTAGCTAATTTTCCTTGTCAACAGCAAAATACGTGTATCAAATTAGTAGCATTAACAGCTATTAGTATTTGCACCCTTTGGGTTGAGATTACACCTTTTGCCTTCTTCTCCCTAAATTGCACTTAATCACCAAAAGCACCAGAGCCACTGGAACCAAGCACTGTCTCATCAGGATTGGTGAAAAAAAAATGAATCTTTGTGTTTAAAGAGTGGGGAATAGAGTGGAGATCCTGTACTAAATTTTCAACCTCAAAAATAGGAAATGTCTTAGCAGCTTAAATATTTTAATATAAGCTTAATGTTAGGTTTTTACTTTGATATGTAGCTTAAAACCAAATCAACTGAACATACACTGGCACTTTAGCATGAGGGTAAGCTTCTTTAAAATAATTGTGGACCTTTAAAATTAGGCCCTCATAGAAAAAAGTCCATGGTCATACATCCAGCAAATTCATACTAAAATAGTCTTTGTAGGATGAAAGAAAACTTTCCATATGTTACAAGCTTATTACATGTATTTACATGGCTCTTTCTTCTCTAGGCACTTAAGTCAGTTTTTAAAAAATTAGTCCGTCTGCAGGCAGATGCATACCCACTATACTTAAGAAACAGACAAAGCCAGGCATGATGGCACACACCTTTAATCCCAGCGCACTTGGGAGGCTGAGGCAGGATCACTGAGTTCAGGGCCAGCCTGGGCTAGAGTGAGATCCAAAAACCAGGGGCACTTGGACATAGACTGCTTTGTTCTAGCAAGCCCTGACTGACCTTCACACATACACCAATTAGTAAGTACAATTTAGTCAAATGAGATCTTTAGTAAAAATTCATTTTCTTTTGGCAGTTTAGGTGCCCTTAGGACATTTAATTTCCTAATGTCTACATTTTTCAGTCCCTGTATATTTCAGCTATAACCTGACTGACTGTAAACGACTATCTCCACAATAGACAATTTTAAAAGTCAGCTATTTCCCAAATCAACCTGAATGGTTCACTTGTATCAAGCATAATTATTTAAATTGCACTGATATGGCAAACAGCACATAAATGATAGTCTTGATTATACTTGTAAATTACAAGTTTTACCTCCTTAAGTCAATTTGGTTCAGACCAATTCATGACTATGTAAACAGTGCTAAATTTAAATATTAGTACTTCATCTTAAACTTGTACTTTAAGTAAGGTTTTAAGTTGAAATGTCATTATTTCCTTATCTGAAGGATTAAATGAAACTGGAACCCAGTGGCTTGGTGGCTTGGGAAGAACACTTGGTGATGGTGGCTCACTAAACTTGGCTCCAGCATAGCTCTGGTTAGTTTGAGATTTAAAAAGCAAACTGGGACTTGATAGACTAGAGTTTCAATTTGGATTACTAGAAAAATTGTTCTTCCCGCCATTTTGCATGGCCTGCCATGCAGCTGCTGATGAGTTGTAACTGTGTCCTCATTCTTTTTTCTTGTGAACAATCTGCATCTGGGAATTCTGATCCTTAGTCTTCTGTCTAGTAAGCTGCTGTTGGTTCTTACTAACGTTTCTAGATTGGGGGGCTAGAATGTTATACCTCTCTCCACCAGCCATTGTTCAGCTTCTATGTCACCTTTCAGTATGGTTTTCAGATTGCAGGAATTCCACTACTTGTCCTCTTCCTTGCTGCCAAGCCCAGGATAATAGATGTTGCTTTCTGCCAGATCCTTTCCTTTGTCTCAATACGTTAGTTTTCATGAGCCAATCTGCTGAGTTCAGCCTAGGAGCTGAGGCCAACATCTGAGTCTCCTCAGCACACAAGTTTGAGAGAAACTAGCGACTTCGAGCTGACTGCCGTGGCGGAGGCAGTCAGTTTGGCTGGAGGATCAAGGATTTGGAAGGAGCACACTAGAAAGACATTTGGAGAAGGTGTATGTGGTTAGCTCTCTCTGAATGGACAAAGGATATAAAAATAGTTGTGTCCCACGTAAATGCTTATCAAAAGGTGACTTCAGCAGAGGGTGACTGCAATATTCAGGTAGGTGAGATGGTTTCTTCTGTGGATAGCAGTCAACCTCTTTTCCCAGCCATGCTTGTCATTGCCCAGTGGGCCCACAAATAAAGCTGCCAGGGTGGCAAGGATGGAATTGTTCTCTCTCATAAACAAATAATGTTTTAAAAAATAATTAAAATAGCTGGGTATGGTGGCACGTGGAGTCCTATAATCTCAGCATTCAGAAGGCTGAGGCAGGAGGATCGAAAGTCTGAGAGCCATACTTGCTCTGGCAGCACAAAACTGAAATAACATAGAGACGATCGCTCTGCTTCCCGCACAGGGACAACAGGTGAAAGGCTGAGGCCACTGTGAACTATCTAGTAAGATTCTGTCTTCAAAAACTCAAGAACTGGGGGTGTAGCTCAATGGAAACGCCCTCACCTGGCATATACAAGGTCTTGGGTTCAAGCTCCAGGCAAAAAATAGGATCCTGCAGCTGAAGTATCAGAATTAATATGTAATCTTGCAAGGTCATTAATATGTAAGCAAGGTCATTAGCTCCAAGACTTATCTACTAAGTGCAATTGTATTTCTATGGACCAAAGAAAAGTAGCTTAATTAAAAAAAATTTAAAGATACTATGTGCAGTACCATTACAATTCTTACATGTCTAGAAATCTTTCTGATGGTATAAAATATTATTGAAGGAAAGTTAAAATAATTCTTGGAGCCATCTGGAATTCATTTTGTTATAGTATATGAGGTAAAGATTTAGCAATATTTTTCCAATTAGTGAATTAACTATTTCAGCTCAATCTTAGTAATTTGTTTGCTGTTTCCTGTCACATTTCCCATACACTGAAAGCTTATTTGTTTTTAAGACTCTGGGCTTTTTCCATGGGTTAGTTTAATATTATACCAATAAAAAACTAGTTAAAATATAATTTCTAAACAGACAAGTTTCCAGGTCTGGAGAGATGGCTTAGTGGTTAAGGCTCTTGCCTGTAAAGCCAAATGACCATGGTTCAATTCTCCAGGACCCATGTAAGCCAGATACACAAGATGGCACAGGTGTGTGGAGTTCATTTGTCGTGGCTAGAGGCCCTGGTAAGCCCATTCTCTCCCTCCCTCTCTCTTTTTCCTCTCTCTCCTCCCCAGGCATGGTGGCACATGCCTTTAACCCCATCGCTTGGGAGGCTGAGATAGGAGGATTGCTGTGAGTTTGAGGCCAGCCTGAGATAGAAGGAAGTTTCCAACAAATGGAAGGACTAGCTGGTTTTCTTAGCTGTATGGGGAACATGAAAGAGATGAGTTCACTGGGATCCATGAACATTTGCTTTGTGTGGCATGCGGCAGCCTGCGTGGGAACAAGGACACTGCAGGCTACAGAGATGGAGACCATTAGCGTCATGGTACTTCAAGTGAGTTTCACTGGAAGTGACTTCCTTTCTCATGCTGGGTCGGGTTGCTTGGCCTCTTCCCCTTTCTAATAGAGGCTGTGAATTTCCTGATTTTTGATACAACCTGGCCTACATGAAGATTTTTTTCCTGTTTTTTTTTTTTAATTACAGTTCAGTTATATATCATTTAACATGAGGATCCAATTTTGGTTTGGTTTGTTGGAGTTTAGATTAATAGCTCGGTCCAAACTAATAGCCTCCCATAAATTTGTATGCAGCCTGACTTTATGGTACATTCCATTATCCAGTAAGGCAAGTCCATTCTTACTGTATTTTCAGCTTCTTGGCTATTTCTGGCCTTAGGCTCCAATGGACTAGGATCATGGGTGTGCACCCCCACAGCTGACTCCCCTTAATGTTCCTGAAGGAAATTTTGTTCTTGGACAAGTGGGTGGATGGACTGGGGGATGGCTTAGAAGTTAAGAGAACTTGCTGCTTAAGCATGCACTCCTCCCCACTGAAGACCACCAAGTTCACTCCCAAAGAACCCATGTAAAAAACTGGTTCTGGCCGGGCATGGTGGCACACGCCTTTAATCCCAACACTAGGGAGGCAGAGGCAGGAGAATCACCATGAGTTTGAAGCCACCTTGAGACTACATAGTAAATTCCAGGTCAGACTGGACTAGAGTGAGACCCTGCCTTGAAAAAAAGAATAAGCTGGGCATTGCCATGCATGCCTATAACTTCAGTACATTTGGGGGGCTTCGAGAAGACCTGAGAATCACCAGGGTTCCCTGAGTGACAGAAGCTCTGGATCAACCCTCCAGATTGAGGGAGAGACCCCATCTCAAGGAAGTATATGGATGAGTGATAAGGATGTTCCCCTCTGACCTCCGCATGTATGCACATGAAACATGCATCTGCGTATACACATGCACACATCATGTAGCACACACAGCCCACAACACAATGCAAAAACAAATAAAATGGTAAGTGGACTTTTGTCACTTCTTAAGCTCAGAATTTACAATAATTAACAATAATAATAATAATAATGATTTATAATTTATTTATCTTCCCTAATCCCATTTAAGTACCTGGAAACCCTGCTTGGTAAGGTAGAAAGAGGCATAATGACCTCACTTTAGGTAAGGCCTTCTGAAAAGCATTATTATTATTTTATTTTATTATTATTATTTCCAGTAGGTCTGCCAGTGGAGTAAAGGCCATTTAAATTCCATATTCCAAATGTGGCTGGTCGAAAAAACATTTTTCTGGCAAATGTTTAGTGAGTGGCTTTATCCAGAAGAAGTCAAACTGTGGCCAAGAAGAGTAACAGACGCAACAAGAACAGCTAATATAATTTGAGCATGAGCCTTGTGCTAAATACTTGATGTATTCTCATTCAGTTCTCAGAAAATCCCTGTTGAGATTGGTTCCTGGGCTGGGGAGAAGGTTCCGTGGCTATGGGCACTTGCTCCACAAGTCTGCCAACTTGAGTTCACATCCCCACGCCTGCAATAAGCCAGATGCAAGGTGGTACACACATCTGTCATCACAGTGAGCCTGCAGTAGTGGTAGGCAACATCAAGGGGGCTCTGAAGCTCACATGCCAGCTAGCCTGACCTTCCCAGCAGCAAACAACTGGAGAAACTAGAGAAACTAAGGTGAGAGTCAAGGACAAACACCCTATGGTTGTCCTCTGATCTCTTCATGGTAGCCATTGCATGAGCATGCCCATGTTCACACCTCTCTCTCTTTCTCATACACACACACAATATATAAATAATATTTTTTTCCTGCAAGGAATTGAGATACATATTCTATGGTCACATAGCTAGCAAGTGATAGAACTGTAATTTGAACCTAGGACTTTTGAATTTTTATGTATTCATTTATTTTTTTTTCATCAGAGAGAGAAAGAGAGACAGATTGGGAGTGAAAGAGAGAGAGATAACTGGTGCACCAGGGCCTTCAGCCACTGCAATTGAACTCCAGATGCATAGAGCATCCTGTGGTCCTATGTGACCTTACACCCTTGCATCACCCGGTGCACCTGGATTACTGGGATCTGGAGAGTAGACCATGGGTCCTTAGGCTTCACAGGCAAACAAGCACCTTGACTGCTTGCTAAGACATCTCTCCGGCCCTTTATTTATTTTTTACTTATACATGTATGTGTTTGTGCATGGGGGAGGGGCAAGGTCTCTTGCCACTGCAAATGAATGCTCATCTGGCTGCACACAGGTATCTGGGGAATTGAACCCGGGCTGGCAGGTTTTGCAAGTGAGCACCTTTAACTGCTGAGCCATGTCCTCAGTCCCATGAACTTTTTTTTTTTTTTTTTTTTTTTTTTTTTTTTTTTTTTTTGGTTTTTCAAGGTAGAGTCTCATGCTAGCTCAGTCTGACCTGGAATTCACTATGCAGTCTAAGGGTGGCCTCGAACTCATGGAAATCCTCCTACCTCTGACTCCCGAGTGCTGGGATTAAAGGTATGCGCCACCATGCCCAGACCATGAACTGTTGAGATAAAAATTCTGCACAACTTAACAACCATTCTTTTTTGAAAGATTTTTATTTAATTATTTATTTGAGACCGAGAGAGAGAGAGAGAGAGAGAGAGAAAGAATGGGCACGTCAGGGCCTCTAGCCACTGCAAATGAACTCCAGATGCTTGTGCCACCTTGTGCATCTGGATTATGTGGGACCTGGATAATTGAACCTGGATACTTAGGCTTTGCAGGCAAGTGCCTCAACCACTAAACCATCTCTCCAGCCCTAACCATTCTTATTACAGTGAAAGATTTAGTAATTTCAAGATCCTGTTTTAAAGTGACTCATACTGGACTACCAAGAATAATAGGTTGTACTATATCTTATTGCTATATTTATATATACATATATACATACATATATATATGTATATCACACACACACACACACACACACACACACACATATATATATAATATTACATATTGGTGGAAAGATGCTCCACCCGTAGCCTCTGTTCCTCTCCAGTGAACAGATAAGTCTTGATTGCAATGCTAGTAAAAATTCTACTAGTTAATTGAGAGAAAAACAACAATGGAATTATAGAAATGAGAACGCCCAAAAACCCCCACGAAATGCTGGCCCCTTAATAGTGAATTCCTAGCCTTGTGAGAAGTAAATTCTATAACAAAGGAGGAAGAGGAGAAGGAGGAGGGGGAGAAGTAAGGAAGGGAAGGGGACAGTTAAAGGGACAATCTTTCTGGTTGGGATTTCTTTGGAGGAAAATTTACTCATCCCAAAAGAAAAGCTTCATTTTAATCTTGTCCAGATGTCATAGCTAAGCCTCCCTCCTGACAGACGCGCAGACATTTCAGGTGGAAAGCGCATGCCCATATGCAGAGGGGGAAGGGAAACGGAGTCTCCTTCGGGTGTGAGTGAATGGGCACCGAGGTGTCTTGTGATTAGGCTGAGGCAGAAGCAACCAGCCCTGTCAGACTCATTCTGTATTCAAGGTGGGCTGCTGTAGAACAATTTGTTTCACAACCAATAGTTGACAGAACAAATCCAAAACATTTCTATGCACATGTTTACACCGGCCGCGATTGGCACCCACAGTGGGTCCGAGGTGTGCTGAAGTCCCTTAAGCTTTTTGTAACATTTTCAAATTCACTGCTGTCTCCTCGATGACAGGAAATTCAGGTCTGCCTTCCTCCTGGGAGATCTTTATTCACAGACAAGTCAAAAACCCTTGACAAAAGGCAACCAAGGGAACCTGCTGACCTTTTAGCTGTCTGCCTAGCATCAGTGCAAGTATTGTTCCCTGATAAAACAAGAAATTCAATTTAAGGGGAAATTTAGAAGGCGTTGGAGGCACTCTCATTTTATTTTACCTCTCGCGCTGTCTTTCAAACTGAGAACAAATGTAAATAAACAGGAGCTGTGCTCTCGTCCAAGGATTCGACAGCAAAAATCTGGTCTCTCAGCTTGATGTAAATGCGGCATTGTCTGCCTCCTCAGTTACCTCCCAGCCATTTGTTGATGTTTTTCTTCCTCTCACCATTTTCCATGTACACACATCCACACACTGCACATATAATTATTAAGAAGTTAAAGTTTCATTTCCTTTGATATGTCATTAATGCTTCCCATGTTATTTGCTACATGTTGAAAAGCTATAGTCCTTTATAACTGATAAAGAAAAGCCACCCCAACAATGCGGTCAGATGACCACTGTTAGTCTCTGTGGCCGGAGTGTAGATACTTAAGTTAAAAGCTTGTTAATCTTTCCATTCCGTAGAGGCTTTTTAGACTATAATTTTAACATACACTGCCTAATGAAAATACTTTTCTCTCTGGAAGTTGATGAAACATTGATTTCCCCACATCCTAACTTAGCATGGGAAATATGCTGGGGTTATAAAGTAAAAACAAAACAGCCTGTGCCTCTGAGGAGAAAGCCTGAAGGAGGACAGAGGCAAGGACGGATCTGGCTCCCCAAGCCTAAGAGTCACATTCCTGTCCCTTCAAACGAAGCTCTTCTCGGAAGCCCTCGCGTTTCTGCTCTATAGGACCTCGTATTCCCATCATTTCTACTGAGAACACACATTTGAATCTACTGTTCATTCCAGTGCTTCTTTGAGTAGCGAGATGGCTCAGCAGTTAAAAGGGCTTTGCGCACAAAGCCTGTCGGCTCACGTTCAGTTCCTCAGACCCACATAAAGCCAGATGCAAATGTGCCCGGATTCGTTTGCAGTGGCAAGAAACCCCGGCATGTGTGTGCACCTGCACACACACACACACACACACACACCATGGTCTGCTAGGATAAAATATTTATTATAGTGTCTAACCAAAAAAAATTCTTAGTGTTAAAGAATTTTTTTTGTTTTGGTTATTCCAGCAAACCCAATCCTTTGCATGTAGATAGAAGTGTCAATCTAGCTGGGCGTGGAGACGCACACCTTTACTCCCAGCACTCAGGAGGCAGGGGTAGGCAGATCGCCATGAGTTCAAGGCCACCCTGAGACTACATAGTGAATTCCAGGTCAGCCTGAGCTAGACTGAGACCCTACCTAGGAAAACAATCCAAAACAAACAACAAGAAAAGTGTGAATCTGATCTTGAACTCAAGGCAAGGCGTAGACACATTGTCACCTTATTTGTTTCCAAGTCCTTATTTCTTTTCCAAAGCATTAACTCAAGACTTCACAACCTGGACTGGTGGGGCGGAAGATCACTGGCGGCTGTGGGGCTTTGCCACCGAATGACCTTCAGAGGCGTCTCGCGTGACTTCCAGTGCAAATGGTAAACAGGACATCGGGCACCACCATGCACACTCGAGCCCGTGATGGGAGCAGGGTCCTCACAGCGCCACGCCGTCCTCCGTAGCTTTGCACAGCCCAGGGGCTCGCGACGCTGGGAGCAGAACGTGAGACCCTCCGCCGCATGCCCGCAGCTCGGGCTGCTCAGCGCACGTGCTCTCCCGGTGGCCTGTGGCCGCCCTCTCGGCCCATGCAGTTGGCACTTGTGTCCTGTCGCATTCTACTTGGTTAGTAAAGTTCCGGTTTAAATCTAGATGATTCCAAAACCCAGGGATTCACCACTTGTAGTTTGAAAAACCTCTTCCCACTCTCACCCCTCCTGAAGGTGTGACTCTCTCTCTCTCTCTCTCCTCCCTCTCTCTCTCTCTCTCTCTCTCTCCTCCCTCTCGCTCTCTCTCTCTCTCTCTCTCTCCTCCCTCTCGCTCTCTCTCTCTCTCTCTCTCTCACACACACCCTCTCTTTGCCACAGATCTCAGACTGCTGACAGTATACCATATCTATGTAACAGACTGCTTCTGTAGAATAAACAATGAAATGTTTGCTGTGTGTGAGACTTTACACGGCCATTTAAGTCAAAGAAATATAGCTGCTGGGTAGAATTTAAAATGTTTTTAATAAAGGATGCCAAATCCACTGTGTGGAAGATAGAGGCCTCACTCTCTAGCTCTCTCTGCTGGCTACACTTAAGCTGAAAGGCAGAAAATGCACCTGAAATGGTTCATCTCTCCTGAATTGTTTGGCCTCATCTTTTCTCGTGTTTCTATGTGTATGTGGGTGTATATACAACATGCACATTTTTTAACCTTGCAATAAGGCTCGTACCCAGAGACAAACGCTCCATCATGCCTGGCATGTTTAACCACCCATGCTGCTGAGCATATCCACTGGGTTACAGCCTGTCGGTGCTGAAGAGGTGTGGGGTGGCATGATGCCCGTCTACCCTGTGCTCCCTCAATAACTCACGCTCCTTTCATATTACTTTCATCACAAAGGTAACTACAGTGGCCACAAAAGTCTTTACCCTGTGAGGGCGATGACGCGGAGAGAGCACACCTCACTCACCTGTGTCTCTCGCACACAGCTCGGGCTCCAGAACATGGCCATTCCTCGACACATATTTCCTTGAGTACGTGGGAGGAGCGGTGCCAGTGAGACTTTCTCTAGGGTCACGTGGGGTACAGGCGAGACCGGGCTCTAAACAAAATTATCTTGTTGCATTTGCACCATTTGAATTTCTGTTATTATTCTCTGCTCCTATGTTTAGTATCACTGTGACCTCCCACTATGTGTCCAGTGATAGAAACCGTGTTCTCTGAGCACTTATCCACCTGAAATGAATCAAAACGCTGGCCATGTGAGATGTATGCCTGAGATCCCCAGCACAGCAAAGGGCGGTCCTCTTGGCTGCATCACCCACCCCACAGCAGAAGTTGCTAATGGCTTCTGTTCTGCACACCAGTTAATATTTGTTTGATGAGCTAAGTGCTAACAATGGGATTCAGGCTTAAAGGCAGATCTTTAAACATACTTTCGTCTTGGATAACCATAATGTTTACATTTTAAAGGAGGATATATAGGGTTTTTAAAAAACTTTTTTGGTTTGTTTTGTTTTTATTTGAGAGTGACAGAAAAAGAGGCAGACACACAAAGAGAGAGAGACAGAGAATGGGCGTGCTAGGGCCTCCAGCCACTGCAAATGAACTCCAGACACGTGTGCCGCCTTGTGAGTGTGTGTGTGTGTATGTGTGTGTGTGAGAGAGAGAGAGAGAGAGAGAGAGAGAGAGAGAGAGAGAGAGAGAGAATGGGCATGCCAGGGCCCCTAGCTGCTGCAAATGAACTCCAGATGCACATATCCCTTTGTGCATCTGGCTTACATGGGACCTGGGGAATCAAACCAGGGTTCATAGGCTTCGCAGGCAAACTCTTTAACGGCTAAGCCATGTCTCCAGCATTACAATTCTTTGTGGTGAAAGGGTTCATAGCAATTCATAATGGCTAACTTTCTTCCTCCTGGTCTTTAACCCTGACCATTCATTTTCGTAACTGGCATTGTCCCCTGCACTGTTCCAGGGTTGACGACCCGCAGCTCGGCGCTGTGGCATGTCCACCGCAGGGCTCCACAACAGGCACCCAGCTTGTCGCCTTGCTCGGAGTGTGGAGCTGCTTCATTGCTGCATAATCTCAACACGGGCCACCTACTGACCTTAGCCAGAATTTATCCCTATAGGTTTCCATAAATTGTGAGTGACAATTTAATTTCCGTTACCACCCATAAGGACCTGATCTTGGTTGTTGTTGTTTTTTTTTTAAGCTAGCCAATTGGTACTGCCCCTCTCTAGAATAAAGTATGCTAAAACACAGGGTTTCGTGTATAATATTAGAGCAAGGGTCGGATTCCTGGGAGGTTTTTATTCTTCCAAAAGATGCATGTTGAAAAGAAGCATTCACACATGCATTTCATTGACTATTTATTTCATAAGCAAGAAGGGAGAGGGTTAAAGTGTAAAGAATAGAAGAAAACATGGAGCTGTCAAAGTAGGCCAAGTCATCAGGGAGCTGAGGTGGTGAGGAACAGAGTTCTTTCTTCCTCTCCATGAGGCCCTGCTACTGACCCTGTGCTGACCACCGCTGCCTAATGGGCTCTGTATCTGGAAAACGCTTTCACCAGGTTCAAATTGCAAGTCAAACATATTTGGTTTTCAATGAATATGATGGAGTTTGAGTGTGTTGTACCCCGAATGGCCTCCTCACCATTTCCGGTAAGAGGACACCCCTGGTGTGTGGTGGGGTCCACAGTCCTTGAATGAGGGTTGCATTCGTTCTTTGTAGTTGCCACTGCAGTAACTTGTAGACACACTGTCAACCAGTTTGAAGCTTCACAGCTGAAGTTAGGGTACCCTTTCAGCTGGCATGGCTGGTTACCACAACCGCGGGGGGAGGGGTTCAACCATGTGGTCTGATAGCTAACTGAGCAAACAAACAGATAAACAAGCAGAAACAATCAAATGCCTTTTCAAAAGCATTGCCTTGGCTTTCCACACTTTTGGAAGCTAGAGACAGGGAAGAACAGTAGCCCAGACATCTGTTCACACTTGGTAGCTACATTACACCTTTCGTTTAAATATATTTTATTTATTTATTTATTTGAGAAAGAGCGAGAAAAAAAAAAAGACAGAGAGAGAGAGAGAAAGAGAGAGAGAGAGAGAGAGAGAGGGAGAGAGAATGGGCATTCCAGGGCCTCCAGGCACTGCAAACAAACTCTAGACACATGCACCCCCTTGTGCCTCTGGCTTACGTGGGTCTTGGGGAATCGAACCAGGGTCCTTTGGCCTTAACCGCTAAGCCATCTCTCCATCCTTCCTTTATACATTTCTAGAGCTTGACTTCATTGACTTGAGACTGCTTATACAGGTAACGAGTCCCCTGGTCCCTGACACCCGCAGTGACGACACGCAGACAGTCAGAGCAGCTCCACACTCCAACCAAGCAAGGCAACAAGCTGGGTGCCTGTTGTTGAGCCCTGCGGTGGACATGCCACAGCGCTGAGCTGCGGGTCGTCAAGGCTCCTGCGATGCTCTCACTGGTAACTCTGCAGAGTGCTGCTTACAGAAGGCGCCCGCCCCCACTGTAAGTGCCACCAAAGCCCACATACCTGTGGCAAGGACAGTGACCGGGCAAAGACCTGGGAATTCTTATCCCCAATACACCTCAAAACCTGAGGAGTGGGCTGGAGAGATGGCATAGTGGTTAAGTGCTTGCCTGTGAAGCCTAAGGACCCCGGTTGGAGGCTCGGTTCCCCAGGTCCCACGTTAGCCAGATGCACAAGGGGGCGCACGCGTCTGGAGTTCGTTTGCAGAGGCTGGAAGCCCTGGCGCGCCCATTCTCTCTCTCTCCCTCTATCTGTCTTTCTCTCTGTGTCTGTCCCTCTCAAATAAATAAATAAATAAATAAATTTAAAAAAAACCTGAGGAGTCCATTCTTCAGTGACATTTGCATGGAGACTGAAGACAAAGGATGCTTCTCGGTCTCTGCTCCACCTGTGATCCGCTGGTATAAAGAAACTGCACCGACTGTATCCAGAAACCCGCTCCCAAAGCGGACAGGGGATAAGATAGCAATAGATCTAGGCTCACACGTGTGACCTCAGCACTCAGAGCGTCTAAGGCAGAAGAACTGAAAACTTGAGGCCAGCCAGGGCCACACGGGGAGACCGTCTCCACAGGAGGAAGAAAAGATTAAAACACTCAGAGCTTCTCCTGCAGGTAACAGGGAAGGTGGCTGTTTCCTAAAAGATGTGCTTCTTACACAATCCCTACCTTGTCGTGTGGAGGCATTGCAAATACAGCATGAGTGTCATCTGACTGTCAAACTGAGCAGGAGCAGCATAAGGAGACTGACCGACTGCAGGTGAAGTCTTCTAATGGAGCACTGTTTCACTTTTATTCTCTTTTTTTAAAGATATTTATTTATTTGAGACAGAGAGAGGGGAGAGAGAGAGAATGGACACACGAGGGCTTCCAGCCACTGCAAACGCACTTCAGACGCATGCGCCACCATGGACATCTGGCTTATGTGGGGGTCCTGGAGAATCAAACCTGGGGTCCTTAGCTTCGCAGGCAACTGCCTTAACCACTAAGCCATCTCTCCAGCCCTTCACTTTTATTCTCTTAGTGATGAGGTGCAAAGTTCCCTCTTGTGTTTCACAGACAGAGCTAATGACTAAAAGCAGTTTATGTTTGAAAATAGCATAATCAGCCACTGATGGTCCAATGTATGGCAAGTTCTTATCTACCTGCATTCACATAAAATATGCAGAGCAGAGCTGCAAGTTTCAGAGGTGGTCTCACTTAATTAAAAGCCTGTGAAAGCCAAGGAGACTTCCAAATTATTTTGAAGAAGACCCCTTGGGTGAAATCTGCAGTGCGTGTCTGAAATATGCCACTGTCGCAGCTGCCGCCTGATGAGGCTTGGGTTCCAATCTGTGCCGGGCAGCAGGCTGTGCGCCCACGGCTGCCAGGTGGCACTGGCTCCCTCTCAATGCCTTCCCCCTGGCTGCCAGGAGGGAAGAAGGCCGCCTCTCCCTGGGAAGCCCTCGCCCGGGACTCAGGAGAAATGTGTCTGCAGAAAAGAGATGGCACATGTGCTCGATTGGGAGAAGTGACTTGGCGCTGTCAGCAGCACACTGCGTTCTCCCGGCGCCCGACCTTTGACATTGAGACAGTTTGCTCACATGCAGTCACGCTATTTGTAAACTTAAGGTAAATGTGGCTTTAGAGGAAACAGAAAAAGAGCTTTGTAAGCTTACTGGAAAGGGAAATTAGCAAGGTAGTACTCAAGTGAGCTGCCTATAAAACGGCGTAATTACCAATTTATATTTTATAAGATCACCATCAAAGACATCTTTTCTAAATGAGCTGAGCCTAATATTTCTTAAGATTATACAGCAGACACCTTTGCCACTCCAAAGTAATTGTCTGGTTTAGGACTAGGCTTGTTCCTGAAGACAGACTAGGAAAGGAAAAGGGAACACTTGCAAACCTCATCTTTTGTACTCCGGGGACAGTTGTGACAGCTGTGCGCCTGAGAAAAAAAAAATTGAGCATGTAAGTCACTTATGTCACTATAGCTCTGCCATACAGCTATGAGAGCAAACAGAGATGACAAAATCAGACATTTGCAAAATAACTATCTTTTTTACCTTCAGAATTCCTCAAATGTGATTCATCAATCCTTTGCTATTAAATAATACACACTCTACTTTGCTGTGTCGGGTCTTGTTCCAATGCTGCAGGTTGGACCCACGGCCTCACGTACACTGGAGCTCTAGCTCGGAGCTACGTCCTCAGCACCATCTTCTTTTCGTACTATTGGAAAGATGCTGGTGATACCTTCCATCAGTCAATATCGAAACAGGTTTTGACATTAAAGAAGAAATTGTCAGTCACTTCACAAATGATTTCTTAAACAACTAGCCCACTTATACTTTATAGGAAGAACTTACAAAGCAAATTAAATAGGCTCATGCCTACAAAAGTGTGACTTGAAACCAACTTGCTCTTTACCCACCACATCAACCACCACTGAGTCTGCATGAACTCTTTCAAAACAGCATTATCTTATTTATTTTATTTTATTTTTATTAATTTATTAAAGAGAAAGAGAGAGGGAGGGAGAATGGGTGTGCCAGGGTCTCCAGCCACTTCAAACAAACTCCAGAAGCATGTTCCACGTTGTGCATCTTGCTTATGTGGATCCTGGGGAAATGGAACTTGGGTCTTTGGGCTTTGCAAGTAAGCACCTTAACCACTAAGCCAGCTTTCCAGCCCCATTATCTTATTTTTTGGAGTATTTATTTCTCTAACCCGAGAACTTTATTTGTTTTACATAGTGGAGAAGAAAATGAACGTAAGTAGATAATAATGTAAATTACTTAAGTTCCAAGGCTGTGCTTTGCTTTACTTTTTTGATCTCCGACATAAAATTAATCTTAAACATATACAATACTCTTAACATCTAGAACTGACGGTAACACCCAGGGCTGGGACTGAGCAGAGGGAACTGGGGCGCCAAGGGTGCAGAACTCTCAGGACTTTGTGATGCTCTCACCCTTGCCACCCAAGACTGCACCTGCCTCACCCTTCCTGGCCCTGTTGCTCACTCACCTCCCCACAGGATTGGAGGCCATCACACCAGGTTTTCTTCCAAGAGGCTGTGGTCTTGTCCAATCACAAGGGTCTAGGCAGAGCTGCTTCGCAACCACCTGGCTGGAAAATAATGATGACTCCTTTCAGACCTAATTATACAATAAGCATCATAGAGATTTCCCCCTCCCTCCCTCCCTCCCTCCCTCCCTCCCTCCCTCCCTCCCTCCCTCCCTCCCTCCCTCTCTCCCTCCCTCCCTCCCTCTCTCCCTCCCTCCCTCCCTCCCTCTCTCTATCTCTCACTATTTATTAGTTTAGTTATTTTTGAGATAGGGTCTCTCTGTGTAGCCCAAGCTGGCTTTGAAATCCACGTCCTTTTGCCTTGGCCTCCTGAATGCTGGGATCATAAGTGTCTACCACCATATCTGGCAGACCAAATCATGTTTGGGGTTTATTGCTATTATTGTTTTTTTTTTTTAATAGTATTGGTTTTGGAGACAGGGTCTCACAATGTAGCTCAATTTGTCCTAGAACCTGTAGCATAGCTCCACCTGGCCCTGCTCTCATGATCCTACTATCCCAGCCTTCAAAGTTCTGAGTTTACAGACATATCCCACCACACCCTCTATTTTATGCTAACATAAAACTCAAGCCACTCACCAACATTTCCTCTGAAATTCTACATGGAAGTTGTTTTGATTGCAAGCTATTAGACCAGCCTGTTTTCCTAGATGGCAAAACTGGGACTCGGATCACAAGATTGACAAGTGCTTCTTCCCATCACGGACTGTGATTGAAACAAATTCGAGTGGCTTTCAAAGCCCTCCGTATTCTTGTAATTTTTTCATGGGTTCATATTCGTCTACCTCACTTGTAATACTGAAGTCTCTTTGTTTGTTTTGACACAGGGTCTCACTGTGTAGGCCAGACTGAACTCCATTCTCCTGCCTCAGTCCCCAAGGCTGGAGTCACAGGCAGGCACAACCATTCCCATCTGAAACATACTTTTGAGATTTATCCCTACCACCAAATTGCCTCTGGCAGGTTACAATCCTGAATTTTATCTTTGCTACTTGGATAGTAATAAGTATATACATACATAAATATATATATATATATATATATATATATATATATATATATAAAATGAATAAAATATTTTGCCACAACAAAGTGTTAATTTAGTACTATATGTGTAAAAGATAACAAAATCCTAAGATGTCCCATTTTACTTTAATAATAGATATCGAATCATAGTTTTAAAACTTGGCATGGCAAGGTAGGAGGGGGCTCTGGCAATAGCTACCTAGGAAGTTATCACTGCTTTTCAGTCAAAGCGAAATCCCAGCCCCCGCACAAACCTAAGTCATTACTTCTTTGGATTGTGTATTTATCAGTAAAGGATTCCACGGAGAGACATGTTTGGAAATTTGCTTTAAAGCATTTCAAAAAAAGTCTGAATTAGCGAGGATGAACTATTTTCCAGCAGGGAAGCATTCAGGATTGCGGTTTGCAGGCGTATGTCTGCCTCAGCCAGAGAGCCTGTCCACCTCCGGCTTCTGCCCACGTGCGCTCCCGACATCTGTCCTCGGTGCAAGAACCCTCCCGGATAACCTTTCCTGTCCGCACATTGTGTTCTCCCCGCTGCTCGGGGAGCGCTGCTGAAGTCTCAGCACGTAGTCTCGACTCTGCACTGACACCGGCTTAAGTAGTTGCAGACACAAGCAGCGTCAGCAACCGCCAGGACTCCAGGCCAGGGCGCGTGGAAGGGCCGCCACCTCCACCGCCTCCGCGCTCCTGACGGCGCCTCCGCACCGCGCACCTCCGCGCCGCGGCCAGCTGAGCCCGGGCCTCAGGAGGAAGCTTCTGGAAGTTCCTCCTGCAGTAGCACAGGCTCTCTGGAGGCCACAGAGGAGAACTGAATGAAGAGAAGCCTATCGATCAGAGAAATGAACAGGCTCAGATAGCAAACCCAGCAGAAACCTCACCACAATATATCCTGAATACCTTTTCAAGCCCTTCTCTGCTCACTGAGTAGAAGCAGTAAATAGAGCAGAGGGCTGAGAATTCGGAAAGCCCTGGCAGATGGGGCTAGCCTGAGTTATGGTTTTCTGTAACCCTCTGCCTGCCCAGGAGTCATACATAATGGAAAAGGAGGGAAATAAGAATTAAATGCCCGAAGTCTCCTTTTTCTTCTGTCCTTTGATTACATCTCTGTTTTATTTATAGTTCCCCAAAGACAAAGAAACTTCCCTCACGTGCCATTGCTTCTGTAAATTGTTAAAGAATCACACAAATGGAATACTTCACAGCAGGTTTTTCTCTATTGCCTCTTTCTTGCCGTTCTGACCCTTTTAAAGTGATGGTTTACACACAAGGGCCCCTGCTGTACCTGCGTGACGCCACCCCAAATCCATCCACCTCGCCCTTGGCCGTGTCCCGCGCTCAGAGGGCGGGGCGCCCACCCACCGGAGTGGGGTGCATTTGCCACGCCATCTGGGACTCGCTGCGCGCCTGGTGCCGTGGTGGTCTGAGACCATGCCCACCGCACACAGTGCCCGTTCTTTGTTTCTCCCCTGCGCGGGCACTGAATGCATTGCGACAAAGCACGCCGGGAAACCCCGAGTCTCACGTGGGGTTTGGCTTTCAGTGCTGTTGCGCGCAGCTCGGGGAGAGGAGACTGGAGAAAGAGCGCTTAGCTAACTTGTCTGCGCACTCTCTCAAGGGGCAACTTTTCTTCAGCAAAATAGAACTTGAACAGGGCTCTCTGATCTATTTGCAAGTTTCTAGCATTAAGTTCTCTTTTTTTTGTTTGTTTCTAGGACAAATCTTTCCTTTTTTTGTTGGTTTGACATGACTAAACTCTAAAACAAAGAGGGTCAAGAGACTATAGAAAGAACAGGCTCTTGTTTTGAGCTCTCCTCTACCTGCAGAAAATGCCTTTTAAAGAGAAAAAATTTGGAATGTGAATAATAGGTTGATGATGTCAAGACAGAGACCAATAGGATGCCAGAATGATGAAGATGGAGACCAATAGGATGCCAGAATGATGAAGATGGAGACCAATAGGATGCCAGAATGATGAAGATGGAGACCAATAGGATGCCAGAATGACAAGACAGCAACCAATAGGATGCCAAAATGATTAAGACAGTGACCAATAGGATGCCGGAATGATGAAGACAGTGACCACTGGGATGCCAGAATGAGGAAGTGAAGCCTTCTCCACGCAACCGTTAGCGGACGTAAGGGAGACAACAGGAAAGGAAATGCACCTCGCGGGGCAGGCAGGAGGCTTTTTCACTCTCGCTTACCAAATAGTCATTGGTTGTGTGCACTAGTCCACTGCTCTGGAATTAAGCAAGCTTGAGGAAGAGCTAAAATCCCGAGCAGAAGACAGGGTATCCTGGGGTCACATTAATGGGTGTCCTGCTTACAGGAATGTGACCACGTGAGCCCAAGATCAGAGCGATTCAAAGGGAATGAGGTTGCCCACACTCATTCATTTACTTCAAGCTTGCCAATTCACCAGGCAGAAAACCCCTGTTGCAGTACAACAGTCTCAGCCCTAAGTGTTTATGTACTATGTGCATCACATTTTTATATAGAACTCTTTATTTCATATGATTACTATATTATATTCATAGTACATATATATTCATTCATTGTACTCTATGGACAATTTTAAGAGTGATTCTGGTTCTCTTCAATTTTGTTTTTTTTGTTTTTTTGGTTTTTCGAGGTAGGGTCTCACTCTAGCCCAGGCTGACCTGGAATTCACTATGTAGTCTCAGGGTGGCCACGAACTCATGGTGATCCTCATACCTCTGCTTCCCAGTGCTTAAAGGCCTGCACCACCATGCCTGGCTTCTGGGTTTTTTGTTTGTTTGTTTGGTTGGTTGGTTTGGTTTGGTTTGGCTTATGATGTAGAGTCTCACTCTAGCTCAGGCTGACCTGGAATTCACTCTGTAGTCTCAGGGTGGCCTCAAACTCATGGTGATCCTCCTACCTCTGCCTCTCGAGTGCTGAGATTAAAGGTGTGTGCCACCACGCCCGGCTTCTCTTCAATTTTCATTTTGCACACTGACTTTACAAATTAACCTCTATTCATGATTCCTATCTAGCGAAGCTGTTTGGATTAAGTTTGGTCGCCTCAGCTTAGACAAATCACATCTGTGATGACTGCAAAGCCGTGAACCTGGAGGCGCACACAAAGTCTGTTGGAGGTTCTTGAGAAATCACAGGATGCTGGAGAGATTCCAGAAAATTGGGCAATGGGAAAATGCACTGATCTTCTATGGAAAGGTAAAGATACTTTCCAGGATGTAATTACCACAAAATATCTGGCAACAAAAACAACAAAATGTGCTCAGAATGTTGGAATGAGTTGGAAGAATTTAGAGGACAATTGCACTTTGCATGGTGATAATAAAACAATGGCTAGTAGGTTTTATATTTTGTTTTCTTTTGTGTATACCAGGTAAGCTCTCCACCCCTGAGCTGCTTCCCAAGTGCTGTTTACCTGTTTTATTTTTGAAAAGAAAACCTGTGGAGATAGCACACCTTACATTTTGAATTTCTTAGTGTGTGTGTGGGGGGGGGGTTGTTTTATTAACATAATCCAGCAAAGGAAGCAAGACCGGTTTTCAGTGACTTGCCCAAAGGGGTGACAGGGAGCAGAGGTGACACTAATAGTTGGCATCCTTACTTCCTCCTCTCTGACCATCCCTACAGTAATCTGCATTTTTCTCAGAAAAGGAAGGTCACCCACTAGGGAGATGCGCCATCGGAGAGAATGGCTTCTTCTTGCCTCTTCAAGCTTACCCCCTGTGCCCTGCTCTGGACGACCTGCGAGAGCAGCCGCCGCTCTTCCTCGCCATCTTCGTCATGGCAAGCCATCACCAGTCGGTTAAGGCTCTGGGGCTTTATTAGGAATGGAGCAGGCTGATAGGGAGGGCCTGCTCCAGCCTCTCTCTGTGCCCTCTTCTCTCCCAGTGCGTGCCTTCCGCCTTCCGGGGAGGTCAGTAGGCCGGTATGGAAGGAATCTGGGAAGATTAAACGAGGGGAGAGCCTGTTCTAAGGTCCTCTGGAATTCATTCAATATGGAAATACAAACTCTTCACTGAAGTGCAAATTTTAGCTTTTCATGCACAAAATTGGTCCGATCTGTCTTGAAAATGCAGTTTCTATGGAAAGAACTAGACTTTTCATTGATTGAAAGTGTGACATGTGCCCAGTTATATTCCATATCTGTCAGAAAATAACTATAAACTTTGCTTATATTTCTAGTCCCAAAGAAAAAGAAAGGCTGTCTTCTCATTGAGTTCCATTCTCATTGACTACAAGAATTAAGTCCAAATGGATCAAAGAGCTTAATATCAGACCTGAAACTGCTAGAGGAAAAAAAAGGGCATCCCTTCCACATGTAGTATGGGCAAGGCCTTTCTGACTAGAGCCCCAGTCGCTCAGGCAGGGAGACAGCTCACCAATCACGGGACCTCGGGAAATTAAAAAGCTTTTCTGCAGCAAAGGACACTGTGAATAGAATAAAGAGGCAACCTACAGAATCTTTGCCAGCCATACATCTGACAGGAGATTAGTATCTAGGATTTACAAAGAACACACACAAATAAAAAGCCCTAAATAATAAGAAATCAAACAACCCAATCAAAAAAATGGGCAGGGTGTGAATGCACACCTTTAATCCCAGGATTTAGGAGAGAGGTAGGAGGATTGTTGTGAGTTAGAGGCCAGCCTGAGACTACATAGTGAATTCCAGGTCAACCTGGGCTAGAGTGAGACTCTATCTTGAAAAAAAAAAATTAAATTAAATTTGCCATGCTTGGTGGCACACGTCTTTAATCCCAGAATTTGGGAGGCAGAGGTAGGAGGATCGCTGTGAGTCTGAGGCCAGCCTAGGACTACAGAGTGAGTTCCAGGTAAGTGAGGGCTAGAGTGAGACCCTATCTCAAAAAGGTTGTTGGGGGTGGGCTGGAGAGATGGCTTAGCAGTTAAAGAACTTGCCTGCTAAATTTGATTCCCCAGTACCCTAGTACCCCATGCAGGCCAGATGCACAAGGTAGTACATGTGTCTGGAGTTTGTTTACAGTGGCTAGAGGCCCTGGTGTGTTCTCTTTCTCAATAAATAACTAAAATCTTGAAGAAAATAAAAGTAAAATTACCAGGTATGGTGGCACATGCCTTTTATCTCAGAACTTGGGGGGAAGAGGTAGGAGGATTACTATGAGTTCAAGGTCAGCCTGAGACTAGTGAATAGTGAGTTGGAGGTCTGCCTAAGCTAGAGCCAGATCCTACTTTGAAAACATAAGAAAAGGAGGGTGGGAATGAAGCTAACTATGGAGTTCTCAAAAGACAAAATACAAACAGCCAGTAAACACAAATTATAAGCATTCTCTACATCCTTAGCAAAGAAACATGCAAATTAAACCTCCTTTGGGAATCCATCTCACTCCAGTCATATGGTTATTATCAAGAAATCAAATGGCAATAAATGCTGGGGAGGGTGTAAGGTGAGGAGAGCCCTTTGCCATTGTTGGTGGAAACGTAAACTAACAACACCATCGTGGACATCAGTGTGCAGGTTCCCGAGACAGCTAAAAATAAATTTACGTTATCATCCAACTATATCATTCCTTGGTGTATGCCCTAAGGACTACTCAGTACTATCTGTACACTTGCTCACCCAAGTTTATTGCTTCTCTCTTCACAATGGCTAGGAGATGCAGCCAGGCTATCAGCTGATGAATATATAATGAAGATATGTTGCCATTACACAATGGAGTTTTATCCAGCTGTAAAGAAAAATGAAATTTTCAAGGAAATGGATGGATCTGAAAAAAGATTCTACTAAGTAAGGTAACTCAGGCTCAGGAAGTCAAATGCTTTATGTTCTCTCATATGCACATCCTAACTTCAAATGTTTAGGTTTGCAGTGAGTTGGAATAAAAGTCAGTAGTAGAGGACGTGAAGCTACAAAGGGGCTATAAGGGAGGGAGTCGAGGGGAGGACTTAGGGAAAGGCATAGTGCATTTGTAAGTAAAGGCAGACTAATGGGGGAGAAATGGTGTAAGGGAAGGGGGTGGACAAGAGAAGGATATGGAAGAAGGTTAATTGAAATTTAAGATGTTTTAAATAAACCACAATGGAAACCTACTTCTCTGATAATAAGATATATGTTTTAAAAAGAGAGCTCAGAGCCAGGCATGGTGCAAGCCTTTAATCCCAGCAGAGGCAGAGGTAGGAGGATTGCTGTGAATTCAAGTTCAGTCTGAAACTACAAAGTGAGTTTAGCTCAGCCTGGGCTACAGTGAGACCCTACCTCAAAAAGATAAAGAAAGAGAGAGAGAGAGAGGGAGTGAGTTTGGGCAGAAGTATCCTGTGAAGGTGGGGAATGTGCCCAGAAGATGAAGATTATTACTAGAGAAAGTTCAGTGCCAGGGTTGGGATACCTTTCAGTGAGTGGCTCTTGGTTGCCCACCAGAAGTAGCTGGTAAGACCCTCCTGCTGAAGACTGCACGTGCTTGGGCTGTGGTCCACTGAGAAGCCAAGCTGGGGCTGAGCTGGAAGCCGCCTCCCTGCTGACTTGCTGTCGGAGTGCTGGAAAGATCTATGGAGCCTGTTGGAGAAGAGTCATCCACAGTGTTAACCAGGAGTGGACCCTGCAAGCTTCCCAGCTGGCCAGCCAGGACAAATGTGCCAAGTGGTGCAATGATGGTGTGTTTGTTGTGGCAACACCAGCTGCTTTCTGATTAGACTGGAAGCCTGGTCCATGGGAGGAGATTCATGCCTCATATTGAAAACCTAATGAAAAGCCTATGCCTGGGGAGGTCATAAGCCCTAGCGGGGAAACTACTGCTATTGTCTGTCTAAATGGATACATTATACCCATCAACTAACCTCTAAATACTTACGTTTTTGCCCACTGATTAATGTCTTACTTTTGGTTAAAGAAGCTTCTCTTTTCAGATGGCAGTGACCACTGGGATGATTCAAAACTCACCAGAGTTCTGAGAAGGGACGTGACAGGCACAGCTCTAAATGAGACGTCTCTATCCCACCCTCCAAGGTTCAGAGAGCAATTCCAAAGAGGTGGAGGAAAGAGTGTAGGAGCCAAAGGATGGGAGGAGAGCTTACAAAACTGCCTTCCAGACCACAGCAGCCAGGGTACCCGCAGACTCACAGCGGCTGATCTACGTAAGACTCGTATAGTAGGAGGGAAAATATGACAGCCTCAAAATAGAAAAGAAACTTGGAAAGAAGACGGGATTCAGTGGAAGGGGGTAGGAGGTAGAGAAAGGAGAATGATGGTGTATTTGTCTATATTCATGGAAGTTATCAAGAAAACGTTTTATTAAAAACTATCATAAGCCAGACATGGTGGTGCACACCTTTAGTCCCAGTGCTTGGGAGGCAGAGGTATGAGGATCCCTGTGAGTTCTAGGCCACCCTGAGACTACATAGTGAATTCCAGGTCAGCCTGAGCTAGAGTGAGACTCTACCTAGGAAAAAAAAAAAATGAAACAACATACTAGTTGAATAGGAACCCCTTTAAAACAATGATAAAGCCTACAATTAATAGTATCTTCAAGCCAAAGAAATATGGTCAGACCATTTTACACACTCAGCTCATACGTTTGCTTAAGATAGAACTTCCATATCTGAGGATGGCAACTCACACCTATGACTTCAGCACTTGGAAAACCAAGGTAGGAGGATAACCATAAGGTCAAAGTCAATCAAGGTCCAACGGGGATGCAGAGTGAGGTCTAGGTCAGCATGGCCTAGGGTACTACCTTACCTCAACAGCAACAACAAACCTTCCATGAGCTCTGCGAATGTCTGACAAGTGAAATGGGAGGTGAGCATGTTTGCTGTGAGGGATGTTGAAAAGGTAAAGTGCAAAGCCAGCATGCATGCTTCAGAGGCTGCAGAGGGCAGTGAAAGAGCTTCGATGCAAGGCTGTTAGGAGATGGGTGTGGTCAGAGACCATTGGAGATAGCCCAGTTGCGGACCATGAAATCAAGGAAGGAGGTAAGGCACAGGGCCAGAGCAAGCAGAGCCAACAGGATTTTGGCAAAGTCTGTGTATATGTGTCTCCATGTTTCAGCCTTATTGATCCATCACAAGAGCCTGAAAACTTGATGTTGAAAGCATTAGTAGTTTCAAACCTAGCTGACAGTTAAAAGACACCCTAGTCTAAGGAAGCTAGGACAAGCACCTCTGCAACTGTAGTAGCTGGGTAACTCTTCTACCTGCATCCGCCTCTGAGCCTTCACAATTCTCTGCTCGGCATGCATATCAAAGGGTTAGAGTGTTAAGTGTCTGCATGGTTCCCACTTTCTTTCTGTTTTTTTTTTTTTTTTTTTTTTTTTTTTTTTTTTTTTTTTGGTGCTTCTAGAGATTGAATCCAGAGCCTTGTATGTGCTATGTAAGTACTGTACCATTCTACCCCAGCTGGCATGGCTTCAACTCTTAATGGTACAGGAATTGGGGATATCTTTGTGAACGAGGGAACGTGGAGTGTCTTTGTGAACAACAGAGCTTCTCTCAGCTCTTTTTTTTTTTTTTTATTTGAGAGAAAGAACGAGGCAGAGGAAGAGAGAGAGAAAGAGAGAGGATGGGTGTGCCAGAGCCGCCAGCCACTGCAAAAGAACTCCAGATGCATGTACCACCTTGTGCATCTGGCTTATGTGGGTCCTGGAGAATCAAACAGAGAACCTTTGGCTTTGCAGGCAAGCACCTTAACCACTAAGCCATCTCCCTAGCCCTTCTCTTGGCTCTTGGTAGTGCTGTAACTGGGTTGTAACTCATGAGTTAGGGTGTCAGATATCCGTGGTCACATGAAACTTCCAGTGAATCTTATAAGTTTGTCAAATGAAATTCACAGGTCACCATGTGTGAAGTTTAGAAAGATTTTATTATATCATTTAAGAAAAGGAAAATAAAGCAGAAATCCTTTAGAGCAGGAAGGGTTTCCAGAAAATGGGAAATCCTACCTTGATATCATGATTGGGTCATGATTAGGGAGTCTTATAGGACTTTACTGAACAGGCTAAGCTGGTCAGTCCAGTTCTCATACCAGGGCCAGGTACTTTTTAATCTTTTTAAAAGTTTAATTACACATATATTGGGTGTGGTGGTTCATGCCTTTAATCCCAGCACTCAGGAGGCAGAAGTATGAAGATTGCAGTGAGTTCGAGGCCACCCTGAGACTACATAGTAAATTCTAGGTCAGCCTGAACAAGAGCAAGACCCTACCTTGAAAAAAATTATTATGTGTATGTGTGTGTGTTATATATGCTATATCCATTATATTCATTTTCCCCTCACCCCTGCTCCCATACCCAGGGGGTCCTCCTCAGTAGGGTTATGGGATTCACTGCGGGTCATGAAGGCCTCAGTCAGTCCCTGTGGGGTAGCAGGGGCAGGAGTGGGGAGGAAACCATGCCTTAGTATTCCTGTCCACTCTGTGGCTCTTCCTGCCCCCTCTTCCACAATGTTCCCTAAGCCATGGCAGGCCTGTTGGCAGTGTGATTTAGTGCTGACTTTTCTATAGCCTCTGGATTTCTTCTTTGATAGGTTTTGATTGATCATTGTGTCTGTCACTATCACCCTGGAGCTGGTTGTCAGGCCAGCAGTGAGAGCAGTGTTCATGCTTCCTCTGAAACTTCTCCTGGGCCCTGGCAGATGTAGTAGAGGCGGCACAACTTGTGCTGGGCCATGGACTACCCTTTTGTCTTATCAGTGGATCTTGGTTCTCCTCTGTATTTTCTGCCTCCTGTCAAACAAAACCATTTGTCATTTGTCATTAACATACTCCTGACCTGGCCATTGTTCATGAACTCAGAGCCCTGTGGCTTCCTGTACAAGACTTGTGCAAGGTTAGACCCATCACCATCATGGATGGAGAAAGGGGTTGTGGGGCACACCCCACACTGAGGAGCTATGGGCAGCGAATGGTTTCTGAAAGAGAGGGAGTCACATCTCAGTGTAAGCTGCTTATACTCCAGTAGATAACCCATGCCCATTCAGACAACCTAGCTAACCCTAATTCAATGCAGCCAGTAAATAAAAAGAAAGAAGGAAGGAAGAAAGGAAGGAAGGGAAGAAAGAAAAGGAGGGAAGAAAGAAAGAGAACTGAATGTAGGGTGGGGGCTAGTTGTGAAGAAGGGTTTAGCAGAAGGAAAAGGGGAATGGGAGTAACATATGATCAAAACACATTGTATACACAGATGAAATTATCAAAAAGAAAATATAAAACATTTTAATTTACCAGGCAGCCATATAACAGAATTTCTTGGGGCAAATTCCTAGTTACAAAGATCCAATAAAAACAGTGTTATGTGTCTGGAGGGAATTTCTCTATGTTTAGGTGGACTTTTTTATGATTCCAACAATATTTATGTAACTATGTGAAAGTGAATCAACTTTGATCTCAGCCTAAGAAAAACAGTGGATTGTAGACACTGGTTTGGGCAAGGAGACAGGAACCAAGTTTGTTAGAACCACTTGGTGCCTTGGGAGACCTTCAGCTGCAGAACAGCCAGTCGTTGGCTTGGGTCACCACTTCTTTGCGAAGACACCTCTCTGAAAGAGAGCAGCAAAAGGAAGTCCACCAGAACCAAGGCAATAGGCGGCAGAGGAGGACCAGGGCTCACGGGAACCACCCACGGCTGTGAGCTTTCTGGAGACTTGGTCTTAGAAAAATGACCCTGGTTTACAGTGAAGTAGAGAGGGAGCTGGGATTTCTACACCAAACTGCAACTACTAAGGTCGGTTGGAAAGCCCCAAGGTTGATGGATAGTCTTAGCTATTGGCCAAAACAGAATATATCTTTTCTCAAAAAAAAAAAAAAATGCTTCCCCAGTCACCAAATTGGAAATGAAGGTTATTCACTGGGAAAAAATAAATCAAGTAATCAAACATTCTAAACATACAAGAAAGCAATCCACTATGTCCCACATAGTGAGCAAAACCAGCAATTACACTGTCTTCTCAATAACCTAGTTATTACAACAGTGAGGTGCAGAATGCAGGTCTACCATATAGGTAGCATTCAGAAAAAGTAAAGGTGCATCACATAGATGTGTATTACAAACTAACTTAGCAGATTGAAAAAGAAACAAAATCTGTAGAAATGAAAAAACTTTCAATTATTGAAATTTTAAAAATAACCTGGGCTGGAGAAATGGCTAAGTGGTTAAGGTGCTTGCCTGCAAAGCCTAATGACCCAAGTTAAATTTCCCAGTACCCACATAAAGCCCAATGCACAAAGTGGCACATGCATCTGGAGTGAGTTTGCAGCAGCTAGAGGCCCTGGCATGCCCATTCTCTCAGTCTCTTTTCTCTCTATCACTCTCTGCTTGCAAATCAATATATAATTTTTAAAAAGTAATGGCAATCCCCAATGAAATAGCACATCAAACATTGTAAGAGGGCTGGAGAGATGGCTTAGTGGTTAAGTGCTTGCCTGTGAAGCCTAGGGACCCCGGTTCGAGGCTCGGTTCCCCAGGTCCCATGTTAGCCAGATGCACAAGGGGGTGCACGCGTCTGGAGTTCGTTTGCAGAGGCTGGAAGCCCTGGCGCGCCCATTCTCTCTCTATCCCTCTATCTGTCTTTCTCTCTGTGTCTGTCACTCTCAAATAAATAAATAAAAAAATAACATTGTAAGAGAGAAATAAGAAACCAGATAATACATCTGAAAATTTTCCTATCAAAGGAGAGAAATGAGATAAAATAATGTAGTAGAGAAGAGCCATCACACATCAACTTAGAACCCAAAATGAGAAAAAATAAAGAAAATGTGGAAGAAGAAACAAGACAAAATCCAAAAGGTTCACACTGAAGGCGTGTCAGTGGGGATGACAGCAGACTCCTCAACAGCAATGAAGAAGGGAATATTCACCCAGAAGTACCCTTCACCGAGCTAGTTAAGAGTCTGGTAAAATTACTTTTTACAAATAAATGGTCTTCCACTCTGGAAGAACTTAAAGGATGTAGTTTAGGTTGGAGAATGGCGCTAGATTGCAATGTGACATAAAGGTGAAATAATTTATCAGATACCCAGATGTACTGGCGCACACTGGAAGCCCCGCCTGCTCTGAAGGCTGGAGTCCAGTTCAAGGCTAGCCTGGGCAAAATAATGAGCGCTTACCTCAGGAAACTGAAGCCTGCCCTCCCGGACAGCGCAGAGCTTCCTGAGCCTGAGGAGGCCAGCCCCACTCACAGTCTAGAAGAGCTGAAGCTTAACAAGGACACTGACCTCCCCGAGGCCGTGGACGGAGCAATCGCTTTCCATTGTGTTGCCTTGCATGGCTCTCTTTTGTGACCGTGATAGAACGGGAATGAATATCTCATACCATAAGTAGTAACAATAAAAGCCAAAGTCTGTGGACTAGGGAGATGGATCCACTCTTAAAGGTGCTGGCATGCAAAGCCTGACCAGCCCAGGTTTGATTCTCCAGTCCCCATTTAAAGCCAGATGCACAAAGCATCACAGGCATCTGGAGTTTATTTGGACAGGTAAGAGGTCCTGGGATACCCTTTTTCAATCTCTTAAATGAATGAATAAGTAAATGTGTTTCTTTTCTTAAGGAAAAAAAAAAACAGTCTAATTCACACAATGTAAGCAAATGACTCAGAATTTTTTTTTCTTGAGCATGCTGGATAATCAACCCTAGATATAATGTGATCAACTAGAAGTAAAACATATATATCCTTAAAACATTTTTTCACTTCACTTAGAACATACTTTTGATAATATAAAAGAAAGTAGGTTGCAAAAAAGAGAGTGTGAGAGAGAGAGAGACAGAAACAAACAAAGGCCTCATGGTCACCTTGCATCTAGAAACTCGACTTTTACTTGAATCTGAACAAAACTGTGCTTGGGGTAAAACTTAATCAGCTCACCTCTTGGCATCCTGGTTCCTGCTATTTTCCTTCAACATTCAGGACAAGAACAAGGCTTCTATTGGCTGATACACTAATGTTGTATTTACCACTTTTCAGCTGGCTCTAGACTACATACCCCTCTCCAATATACAGAGACAAAATAAGATACATTAACAATAAGTTGGAGGCTGTAAAGATGCCTCAGTGTGTATAGCACACATCAGGTAAGTGTGAAGCCCTGAGTTCAAATCCACAGAGCCCACGTAAAGCCAGACGTGAGAGCTCAAGCACCTACAATCTCAGTGTTGCTATGGGAGAGGCAGAAGCAGGAGACCCCTGGAAGCTGGCTGGCCTTCCTCAAAGTGGAGGACCGGGACTGACACCCAACGTTGTCCTCTGACATCACATGTGTGCCATGGTCTGTGTGCACCCACACACATGTGAACACAGACACACACACAAACGCACACACCCACATTATACACAGATGCACAAGCACAAAAATTTAAAAAACTAAAATAACTTAAAGTCATTTTATTTATACCACATTTGCTATATTTCCAGTCAAATATTTGTTGCCAAGGCTCTCCCCTATCCCTCCCTCTCTTACAGGCCACTATTTTCTCAGTTATATTTTGATGTGGAGACCACTTTAAGCAGCTCCGATTGCTGATCCCACCAAGAATAAAAACAAAGCTGATGGGAGCCTTTGGCAGGAACCCTTAGACCCAAGGAGCAAGTCACTAATAAATTCCTGCTGCAGAAGAGATTTGTTTTGTTGTATGAACTTGTACAAGCAACTCTTTTTTCGTTAGTACAAATGTAGTCCTGAAGGGGGAAAAATCAACTCACTAGGAGGAAGAACATACTCTGTTCTTTAACCAACTTCTAAGAATACGTGTCTGTCAGCATTTAAATTACATAGAGCAGGCTGACCCTCTCTCTTTGTCTTTTGTCCATGAGCTCTGTTCTGAGAGTAGATGGGAAATAGCCCTCGCCCTTTGTTTCTGGGTTGTCTTTGACGGTCAGATACAAAACACAAGTGGTTCAGATGTCACCTATCGATAGAAGGCATGGTGACAGCATTTAGATGGAGAATAATTGGATTCATATCTGTGTTATGTTTTCAAGCTCTTGGGTCAGTTCTGGGTCTCCTGCTGTAAATTCTTCATTGCAGACCCAAGTAAAAGGAATGTGACAGATTTAATAGCTAGAATAAGTTATTAACTGTAAGAGCGCATAAAACAGTGGCACTGCTGGGCAGACAGCATTACATTGCTCATAATTCTGTAATGAAAATTAGAGCGTTTTTTATTTCAGCGGAATATTTTTTTGCTTTACTCAAGTAAGTTCTTTCTATTAGATGTAATATAAAGCAATAATTTTCAGTTGGCCATTTAACTTCTGAAAGTCTAAAGCCTAACAGGCAAGTGGGAGAGAATGAATCTGATAAGAGAAGAGCGCAGCTCCTGTTTCATTTCCCAGAAGGTCAAATGGGTACAGTTGCCTGCAACCATGATCTTTCATGGGAACAATATCTAGGCCAAATCCCTTTAGACAGACTCCATGAGATGTCATTTTGTTGTGATAGTGCACTTGCCTTTTTTATGGTCAGAAGAAAGGAGGTATGATGTCTAATTACATCTAATTTACAAGTATTTTTAAAGTAGCAAACAAAACAGAAGCCAAACACCTGGGAGGAGAAGACACAAGTGTGCCCATGTTCAACATGCCCCCAGGATCCCTAAGAGCGGTGCTTGGTGCTGGCAATGACTATGTGGATTTCTCTGGCTTGTCTGGGCCTCCGTGGCCAGGCACACTCCACTTCTCCATTTCTACAGCACCATCCACCAAGGAACCCAGAGAAGACAGAAGCGCTACACAGCACAGGGACACCCCTCAACCTCTCATCTCATTAAACATTGACCAAACTCCTCCTTCAGAAAAAGCCCGTCGTGGTACTAGTGTAGGCAGGAGTTTCTCAAACCTCAGTCACCAAACATGGCCTTCTCTCTTACCTAGCATGCATCGAAGTGGCTCATGCAGGCGCTCTTCCAAGGACTTTACGAATACCAATCTTTACACATGTTCATTGCCCTCCTCCTTTATTACAGACAAAGAAACCGAGGCTCACAGAAATGAAGAAGTTTGCCCAAGACCAATCTTTACAAGTTTTGCCACACCCGTATCTCATTCTACTGCACCCGTATCTCATTCTACCGATCTTAAGTGACTTGCTTTTTCACACTAAAAAGGTATATTTAAGAAATCTTCATTTCTGGGGCTGGGGAAATGGCTTAGCAGTTAAAGGCACTTGCTTGCAAAACAAGTTTAAGCTTCCTCAGTGCCCACCAAAAAATCCAGTTGCAAAGCTGCATATACATCTGTAATCCCAATGCAATGGGGAAAGGAATTGGGTGAATCAGGAAACTCATAAGCAGTTCCAGAGTTAAAGAGACCCTGTCACAAAAGAAGGTGGCAGAGGGGCTGGGAGATGGCTCTGTGGTTGGAGGTGCTTGCTTGCAAGGTCAGGTTTAATTCTCCAGCACCCATGTATATGTCTGCCATTCATTTGCAGTGGCAAGAGACCCTGGTGCACACATGCACATGTATGTGCACACACACACACACTCTCTCTCTCTCTCTCTCTTTCAAATAAATAAATGAGTAAATAAATAATTTTTAAAAATGGAAAAGGGGCTGGAAAGATGGATTAGCAGTTAAGGTACTTGCCTGTGAAGCCTAAGGACCCATATCCAGTTCCCCAGATCCCACATAAGCCAGATGCACGAGGTGACGCAGGCACAAGGCTGCGCATGCGCACAGGGTGGTGTACTCGTCTAGAGTTCAACGATGGCGGCTGGAGGCCCTGGCATGCCAATTCTTTCTCACTCTCACTCATAAAAAAATAAAATATAATAGGGCTGGAGAAGACATCTTAGCAGTTAAGGCATTTTTCTGCAAAGCCAACAGATCCCGGTTCACTTCTCTAGGGCCCACATAAGCCAGATGCACAAGGAGGCACAGCCTTCTGGAGTTCATTTGCAGTGGCTGGAGGCCCTGGTGTACCCTTTCTCTTTCTCTCACTCTCCCTTGCTACCTCTTTCTCTCTCTGAAATAAATAAATAAAATATATTTAGAAAATAAAAAATAAAAACAGAAGAAGTGGTAGAAAATGAGAAGAAACACCCTAATGTTATCCTCTGACCACCGTATACCTGTCACGCCACACACATGCCCAAATACACACATCACACACATCTATGCACACATAAACAGGAGATAGATACACAAAGAAATCTTATTATTGCCCAAAGTAGAAAACAAACATTACCTGAATTTTATATGTTTATTATATTTTAACTGTACATTAAACTATATGTATAAGGCATATCACATTTACAGATAGCTATTACTTTCCAAAATAGAAAGTAATAAGTGCTGGTGAGGATCTAGGGAAATTGAAAACCCATACATTGCTAACAGAATTGTAAAACAGTATGGCTATTGTGTGAGAGAGAGAGAGTTTAGCAGTTTCTCAAAATTTTTGTTATCAGGGCTAGAGAGATTGCTTAGTGCTTAAAGTCCTACCTTGTAAAGCCTAGGGACCCAGGTTCTCTTCCCCAATACCCCCATGAAAGACAGATGCACAAGTTGGTACATGTGTCTGGAGTTTGTTTGCAATGGCTGAAGGCCCTGGTGGAGGCCATTCTCCCTATATATCTGCCTCTTCATCTCTCTCTGTCCCTCTCTTTCTTAAATAAATAAATAAAAATATTTTAAAAATGGAAAAAAAGATTTTGTTATCTAACGATCTATCAATCCCATCCCTAGGTTATTATCTGAAAGACTTGAAATGTTACTCAATGTGATTGTACATAGCAGCATAAATTATAATAGACAAAAGTGTGCTCAACTCCATTGCTCATAAATGACAAATGGATAAAGAAAGTAAGATGCCACCACACAGTGGACTATACTATTTGACCACACAAAGGAATTAAATACTGACACATGACTTAAAATGGATGAGCCTTGTAAACAGCCTGCTAAGTGAACAGAGCCAGGGACAAAAAGCCTCATCTTGTATGATTTCACATATGAAGAATTTTCAAAGTAAATCAGCTATGACATAAAGTTTAGCAGTGGCTGTTAGGGGATGGAGGAAGAGAAGGGAGTGATTGCTTAATATATATATGGGACTTGTTAAAATGATGAGAATACTCTCATATTAGCTGATAGTGATAAATACATAGCTCTGTGAATATATCAAAACCCACTGAAATACATGTTTCACTATATAAATCCACTACAGCTTCCAGCTTTTGCATGGGTTCTGAAGATCTGAACTCTGATACTAATATTTGCATGGAAAGTGTTTTATTCACTGAGCCATTTACATAACCAATCTCTGTTTCTTTTTAAAAAATGTTTAATTTATTAATTTAAGAGAGAGAGAATGGATACACCGGGGCCACTAGCTACTACAAGCAAACTCCAGACACATGCACCACCTTGTGCATCTGGCTTAAATGGGTACTGGGAAATAAAACCTGGATCCTTAGCCTTTGCAGACAAGCACCTTAACTGCAGAAACATCTCTCCCACTCCACAATCTCTGTTTTTTATATCTTTCCAACAGGGTTGAAATCTCTGTAGTGGAGGACACGTAAGGTCATTTTATAGAGCTTTGAAGATGGAAAATTGGTACCAAGAAATGGGGCTGTTTCTAAGATGAATCTAACCATGTGGATTTTGGTGTTTTGTAATGTGCCTGCTGGAGGAATGTGGAAAGATTTGGTACTTTGAATTGGAGAAGCCTTGCTGTAAGCAGATCTTGATGGGCTGTTCTGGTGAGAGTTTGAAAATGTGAAGTGTAGAGATAATTGTGGACTGTGAAGGCTTGGTTTATGAACTTTCAAAGGGGAAGAAGAGAACTTTGTTGGAACTGGGCTACTGATAAAAGACTGGGCGCATTTTGCCCAAGCCCATGGAGGCTGAGCAAGGTTGCAGTAATGAGCTGTGGTGTTTTGAAAAAAGGTGAACAGAAAGACATGAAATATGTTTGTTTGTTTATTTACTTATTTATTTATTTTAAGTTGGAAGTTACTGGCACAGAGGCTGGTTTTAGTTTACTGAGGTGCAATTGTTAAGCACATTGCCACTATTAAAGGTGAGCCAACTGTTTCGCACTGAAACAATGGGAATGATGCCCTGAGGGTAAGGAGGGTAAGCCACTGAAAAGAGGTGGCTTGAAGGAATACTGGTAAAGCAGTGCTTTTCAAGGTCAAATTTGTTCTCCCCTAGATTTACAAATTTGGCTACGCCTCACATATGGTGCTAGTTTTGGAAGCCTGAAAAATACTGGAAAGAAAGGAACATGAAGTGCAACATCATTTTCTTTCTTGGAAATGGTCCCTGGGTAAAGTGAAGCAGGGTTTAAATTTCTGTGTGAAGACCCAATAAAAGCCTTTATATGAAGGTGAGCCAAAGGCACTGAGATGCAGCATGGGAAAGAGGGATGAAATCCCCGTATTGGAGACAAGTAGAGCAATGGCACTATGAAGATGAGCCATGGCTTGCAGCGTCGACTCAAAGACGTTTTGGAGATTCCAGGACTGTGGAATGGCTGCCGTGGAGAGCTGCTGGCTAAGGATTCCAGGCTGCTCAGACCAGTTGGTGGGGCAGAATTAGAATCCAGAGATTTCCACCCCTGGTTATAGATGTTGGACTTTAGCTGCAAATGTTTGATGTTTTCTACTGGTTATTGATTTTGCATTTGCCAAATATCCTTGTGTCTTTTTGCAATGGAAACGTGTGCTCTGTGCCAGCATATGCTGGAAGTATGGGATTCATTTCATTTTACCAGACTCACAGTTAGGAGATAGTCTTAAATCTCAGAACAATGTTAAAGGTGGTAAAGACTACGGGGTCTTGAAGTTGGTCTGAGTACAGTAAAATGGGAATAAGTATATGGGGGCCAGGGGCATAATGTGTTGGTTTGAATGTAAATATATTTGGCTCATAGTCCCAGGGATTGTGGTTAAGGTTAAGCTTCCTACTTGAGCCTCCTACTGGAGGAGGTGTCACTGGAAACAGGTCTTGTAGTCCAGCCCTAAGGTACACGGAGAGCCAAGTGTTGCATCTGTCTGTTTATGTTTGCTGGCTATGGGTGGTGTCTCTCTGCTATGCATCTATGGGAGTAAGCCAGCTTCTTCTGCCATTGATGATGTTTCCTCTGGATTCTGTAAGCATGAAATAAATCCTTTCCTCCCATAAGCTGTTTCTGATCAGATATTTGTCCCAGCAATGAAAAGCAACTGCAATACTCCCTTGTCTGTGATTGCCCTGACACTTGGACGGGCTGATATAGATGTCCCATATAGGGCTGAACATTCAACAGTCACTTTTTCTCAGCACTCTGACAAGTTTTGAGTTTCTTCTGTTATTACCACTAACTGCAACAAGAAGATTCTGTTGTCTATATCACCCCCTCCAAGGCCCAGGGAACACTGTGGAAGGCTGGGAAGAGAATTTAAGAGCCATAGCATGGGAAGGGGTGCTGAGTAGAGATGTCTTCATGACATGAAGTGTTGCAATCATGACCTCACTGAAACTGTCATTACTTGCACAAGACCTTCACAATATTAGGCTTATCATTATTCCATCATGTATGATGGATAAGGGGAAAAAAAGACATCAAAATATGAGTTACTACTTCGAATAAAGGAGTTCCATGGGAGGGGTTTGGAAGAAGAGTGGCAAAATAATGGGAGGTGATTATGACTAAAATACATTATGTACATATATGAAGATTGTCAATAAAAATGAATTTTCTCTGACCAAAGATGAGAGCATCATTCATCTGTGGGCATAAACATAAATATTTAGAGGGTAGTTTGATGGGCAAAACATATCCATTTAGCCAAAAAAACAATAGTGGCTTCTCTCCCAGGGCCTATGACCTCCTCAGCCACAAGCTTTGGAGCAGGTTTTCATTTCCAAGCATGAATTCTTCCTGTGGAGAAGGCAGTTGGCTACTCCCATAACAGTCATGTCACCGTTGCTTCAGTGGGCACATCTTGCCTGGTTGGTCAGTTGTAGAGCTCACAAGGCTTATGGCTAAGAGTCTTGATGACATTTCTCCTCAAAAACCAGCACAGCACTTCCAGGTACAATGACAGCCAGCAGGGGACTTCTAGCTCAGTGCTGGCTTTTCTCTATGCCCTGCAACAGAAACAAGTGGCGTCTTCAGAAACAGGGTCTTACCGTCTAGCTCTGGTGGGCAACCAAGAGTGATAAACACATTGCATTTAAAAAAACATATATTCAGTCCACCTAAAATAGTTTTGTGTATATGTCTGAAGGTAAAGGTATCAAGGTTATAGAAAGTCAGCCAGCATAGGCTTGAAGCCCAGTTCTATCACCTTGTGAACTGAGGAAGTTCCTTAATATTTCTCAATCTTAGTCTCTTCATTTATACATGGGAGATAAATCCTCAGGGATCCAATAACAAGGAAGTCTGGGTTATTAATCTAAAACTGCAGCACTTCTTCAGACTCTATGATTTGCTAGCAGGCAGTATGCTAGATGCATTATGTGTAATTCCTAGATATACAAAAACATGGTCTACTTTCAATCTAAGAGTAAAGTCGTTAGTCCTTCCCTTGGGGAATATCACTAGGTACTGTTGGAAACCCAGCATCTTCTACTGTCCCACTACTGATAGGGTGATTGCTGCATAAATATGAACTTCTCCAAACTTTTTAAACTCAGAATCTGTTGTCTGGAAAAAACACACACTAAAGTCTTAAGAAATAAACAGATGAATCTATTTTAGTGTCTAATAAAACTATACCAAAAATTGTATTTATTTACATTTCATATATGAGCAGGTATTCATATATATGTATTCATTTCATATATATGTATTTCATTTCCAATATATATATATATATATATATATATATATATATATATATATCTTGCAGATATTCTCAAAAAGATTATCTTAGAATTCTGCAAGAATTTTCCCCAAAATCCATAAAGTTTGTTAAAACGAAAAGATAAATTACTTGACTCTTAATTGGCATAAGATCTTTAAGTATCTTGTTGGCATTGGAGAGACTCACTCACCTACTACTGCAGTCATTAACTAAAAATAAACTTCACAGGTACAAGTGCAGTGACAATAATAATAAACAAGTGCCAAATTACTAAAATGTATTGTGCTTTTATACCAGCAATTGAAATGTGTTTGGAGTCCCTGAAGGTCCATGTGGCAGTCAAAGTATGGCCCCCAACTGGATCAGAAATGTGAATGTGCAAACACTTTTTCTTTTAAAGAGTCTATATAACATGCCCTATAGAAATAATTCAAATATTAAGCATCATATTACCTTTATCTGGTAGTCTTTTGCTTGACTGAATGCTTCAGGAATCCACCACACTGGGAGTGCTGAATCAACTTTGCAAAGCAATCAAGGTTACTAAAATAAGCTATGTGTATAAAACAAGCCCCTCCCCCCGCCACACCTTAAGCAGCTTAGTGCATGTGAATTAACCCCTAGTTAATTTTTTTTTTCAAGAGTTCCCAACCTGTCCTCAATGGTGTCTACTCAACTCAGCCTTCATATCTACAGAGCCAGGTAGGGAGAACTGGGCCCATGGGTTTTACGTTTTCATTTAAAGCCAGAGGTAACATCTAACCAAGTTGATTGGTGAGTGTCAGCTCACTCCATGACTTCTTCAAAGAAGATGTGGCTGACCATAAAGCTGGGCTGGGCAACAAGGTCATTGTCTGCTTTATTAGTAGGTGCTTATAAAATGGTTTTTGGCAAGCATTTACCCAAACGCCTTATGCTGGGCCCCAGCTTAATTGTTATCCTCCCTGATAACCTTTCAGTTATCACAATAAAACGGTCAAATTCGTGACACATAAAAAAGTTGCAAAGGCACCATCTGTTAGCAGTACCTGTAACAAACTTCCATTTCTGTTAAGCCTCATTAGGAGAGGATACAGTGAACTCAACCGATGCTCTGTGTCAGTGCTAGTACGTATGTATGTGCATTTGTATGTGAATGCACAGAAGTACACACAAATGGCCAAATTGTTAAAATCTGTTTATGTGTTCCCACATAAGTATAAGTAACCCTTAATAAGCTCCTAAAATATAAAGGCATATAAATACTGACATGCAATTGTGGGCAGGTAATTCAGTGATAGAACAGTTTCCTAGTATGCATGGAGCTCCAAGAAGAGGAGGCAGAAAAGGAAGAAATATCTAAATAAAATATAAAAAGGAGAAACATAGATATAGAGATATATTAAAGCATAAACAAATAAGAAAAAATATTTCACTTTGCGTCTTAAGATTGCATATTTATGGAGGAGAACATTCTAGTACAGACTTTATGGCTAAATTTTCAGACAATATCCTCTGCTTTCAAATATAAAATGCTGAGTATATTTATTGCTTGCCCTAAGTATTTCAATATTTAACAAATGGTCAAAGCAAATGAATGAGTGATTTTCTTTTTAAAAAAAAATTTTGTGTATTTTTATTTATTTATTTGAGAGTGACAGAGAGAGAGAAAGAGGCAGTAGAGAGAGAGAGAGAGAGAGGGAGGGAGGGAATGGGCATGCCAGGGCATCCAGCCTCTACAAACGAACTCCAGATGCATGCACCCTCTTGAACATCTGGCTAATGTAGGTCCTGGGGAATCGAGCCTTGAACCGGGGTCCTTAGGCTTCACAGGCAAGTGCTTAACCACTAAGCCATCTCTCCAGCCCGAATGAGTTATTTTCTATAAGTTAAATCAACAGAGAAAAATAATGAACTGCAGTGGTTTGAAATAGGTTTCCTGATAAACTCATGGGTTCTGAATGCTTGGTTCCCAGATGGTGGCAAGTTGTGAGATGTAGCCTCACTGGAGGAGGCATGTTGTTGGAGACATTCTTTCAGTGTTATAACCAACTCCCCCTTGCCAAAGTTTGGCTCATTCTCCTGCTGCCATTTTCCACCTGAGCGTTATGTCCAGCCTGTGCCCATGCCATGTTTTTTTCCCTGACATCATGGAGCTTCCCCTCAGGACTGCAAGCCAAAAAAAAAAAAAAATCCTTTCCTCTCATAAGCAACTTCTGGTCCGGTGTTTGTCTCAGCAGAGGGAAGGTAACTACAACACAGACAGAGACTCCTTAAGAAAACTATGTGTAGTTTGACTTTTATTTTATTTCATTTTTATAAAAGAGAGAGACAGAGGCAGAAAGAGAGAAAGAGACTTGGCACACCAAGGCTTCTAGCCACTGCAATCGAACAACAGATGTGTGCTCTGTCTTGTAGAGATGTGTGACCTTGCTGCTGTGTCCCCTTGTGCATTTGGTTTAAATGGGTTCTGGGGAGTCAAATCTGGGTCCTTAGGATTCACAGGCAAGCTCCTTAATTGCTAAGCCATCTATCCAGCCCTAGTTTAACTTTTACAGTCTACCTACTGGGTTTACAATTGGATGACTATCTCATTGGGTATGGTAGCACATGCCTGTAATCCCAGCATTCAAGAGGCTGAAGGAGGATCTTGAGTTCAACACCAGTCAGTGTGTTGCGGGGGGTGGGGGGGGGCTACATAGTGGGACTCTGCCTGTGAAAAAATGAAAGAATTGGAGAGAGGAGACAAAAGGGCAAGGGAATGGGGAGCGGAGGGGAAATCTCAACTGCTTAACAGTTTCTGCTCCACTCTGGTACAGTTCACAACATGACCCTGGAAATCAAGATATCATATACCAAACCTCCAAATTATGACCTGTCACTCCAACAATGCCCCCATCAATTGGAAAGATTTGATTTATAATTTGAAATTTCTACTCATGTCTACATTGCAACTTCCCCTTGATCTGTAGAACATAAGAAAATAATGTGAGTTACTGAACAATGATGGGTATTTGCATTTCTTTTCTTTCCCAACACCTCTAGTACAGTTCTGCTAGAAACACATGTAGTATTTACTTAGCAAACACTGCTTCCATTATCGTTTGACAAAGGCACTGGAAGCTTTCCAGTGCACAGATGGCAATCTGATGTTAGTCAGAGGGCTAAATTGTTGGGTTATCTAAAAGATTGAAATAAATTATACTTCTCTAAGATTTTCCCTAGATATAATTGATTAACACAAAACAGAGTTAAACTATAATACACATAAAAGAAGGATTTCTCTGACTTGAGAATGATAATTTGTAAAACAACCAAGTAACCCAAGTGATAAGACTGTTTTCCTACATTATTTAGCGGTCGAGAAGTCTGGCAAGGTGAATTATGGGAATGATTTCTAAGTAACTCTGACTAGGGCTGGAATCTGACCTCGGGCTCTGAGCATTCTTTCTCTTCATCTACTGCGCGGCCTCAGAGCGCTGCCAGCCCTCACAGTAGTAGGCAGGAGCTGGGATTTTTAGGTGATCAGCAGAGTTCATCTAGTACTTTTATATCTGTGGACTTCTCAACACACTGAGTACAAAAAGTAAATGTTATCCATTCAGCACTGACCTACTTTTAAATTGGGTACGCTAGGTTGTACAGCCTATCTCTCATTCTGGGTTGTAGGACCGCTGGATATAATTGGTGGTACTGCCAATTCTGTCACTGACCCATCCTCGAGAAGTGAACTCACGGCAGTACAGCTTCTGTATCCTCGCCTGTCACACTAAGATAAGTTGTAACCCTTAAAGAGCTTAACTTACACTTAGACGGGACACGAAATAATGTGATGCCAGCTGAGGTCCTGGCGCATTTAGTACTGCACTCTTTACGCAAACATGAGTTTCCTGTTCGCCTACAAATTTTTAATTCAAACTTTAATGTAATCCATGCTGAATGAAGGAAAAAACCTGTGCTAAACAATAAAAGCATAAGTGAATAAAAATCTCATACTATGCCACCCTCAAATAGCATTAGCAGTTCAGTACATTCCCTCTACCCAAGTGGTTAAGGAATGAAGATTGAGAATTCAGAGTGCCTGGGTTCAAATCCTAGACCTGTCACTTACTAGTTTTATGGCCTCAAACAGAGAGCTGAATAAAGTCCCTGTGCTTTGGGTTCTCAAAGAACCTTAATAGATGTTGTGAGAATCAAATGGAATTTTCTGAGTTTGAAGAACTACAAGATATCTACTCAGCGGTAAAAAAAAAAAAAAAAAAATGAAGTTATGAAATTTTCATGAAAATGGATGGATCTGAAAAGGATTATACTAAATGAGGTACCCCAGGCCCAGGAAGCCAAATGTCACATGTTCTCTCTCATATGTAAATCCTAGCTACAGATGACTGGACTTCTATGTGAGTAGGAGGAAAACTCAGTAGGAGGTGCCAGTAAGCTAGAAAGGAGATATAAAGGGAAGAAAAGGAAGGACGGGGGGGGGGGGGGGGTTACTTAATAGGATGATATTGTACATACAAGTAGAAGAACAGATTAATGGGGATGAAAAGGCCCAAGTGAGGTCAGGGGAAGAGATTGAGTAAAGGAAAGGTGGAGGGAGGGCTAATCAAAATCTAAGAGGATATAAATTAATCATATGGAAACCTAACTTGTTGGACAATGGAACACTCAGGAGTTATAGACTGTTGCTAGAAATTTTTCAGTGCCAGGGATGGGATACATTCCAGTGAGTTTTTGCCTAGGGAGGTCCCTTATGGCCCCAAAACATTACAGGCCATTGCCAAGGCTCTTGGTTTCCTACCAGGAATAGATGGTAAGACCCTATTGCTGAAGACTCCACATACATGGGCTGCAAGGCCACTGAGAAATCCTGCTGGAACTGAGCTGATAACCTTCTCCATGTACACCAGCTGACAGAAAGCTAGAAGAAGCCATTCTTCATGTAGTTAAATGGGAGAGGGAGAAATCACAAGTGAAGATATTCAACAGTGGACACTGCAAGTATTATATTTTGCCAGCCAGGCCAAATGAGCCAACAGGTACAATAGTGGCATGTCTGCCATGGTGGAAACCAACTGCCCTCTAATTGGACTGGAGGCCTGCTCCATGGGAGGGAATACATCCCTGATACTAAAAACTTAAAGGAGGGGTAGTCATGAGCCCTAGGGGTATAATCTCTGCTGCTTATCTAGTTTAATAATTTCTAAGAGACATAGCCATGATATTATACATTTCTGTCCCTTAGACTGAATAATACTTCCAAGGTTGGTTTACTGAGTGAATTCTCACCATCTAATAAGTAGGATTATTGTCCAAGTTGTCTAGGAAATATGTCCTTACTGAGTACTAGAGATTGCAAATATTCCTGAAGTGGATCTGCTATTGAGTCTGTTACTTACTTGTATTTCATTTCTCCTTCTGGGATGTTGAACTTATTGGTGTCACCACTAAAGAAATGGTTCCTGTGTGAATTGCAGATCAACTTGACTCCTACAGAAGTTCAAAACTCAGGCTTCATAGATGCTAGTGCTTACACTAAGAAGAAAATTGAGCTATGAAATAACGCTGGGACAGCCACAGCAGCAACACCAGAGAAGCAAGGAGCTTAGCATGCCTCCAGAGGTGAGAATGGAGCACACATATGCCAGTCGTTCAAATAAAAAATATCAGCACTTAAGAACAGAAGCGGGGACTGGCATGATGGCGCAGTGGTTAAAGGCACTTGTTTGCAAAGCCTGGCAGCCTGGGTTTGATTCAGCAATGCCTATGTAAGGCTGGATGTGCAAAGTGGTGCGTGCTTCAGGAGTTTGTTTTCAGTAGCAGGAGACCATGGTATCTCCTCCCTACCCACGTCTCAAGTAAGTAAATTAATATATTTTTTTAAAAAGAACAGAAGAGAGACACGAGGAAGGAGCTGAGTACATAGCTCAAAGGTGAAGTGCCTTGCAACATAACAAGCCAGGTGCAGGGCCAGCACCTGGGCCAAGGGCTGCCTACGGCGGAGGCAGAACAGAAAGAGCCCTAGCTTTCTAGCTAGCACGACCAGTCTCATTGGCGAGACTCGGGCCAGTGACAGACTCTGCCTCAAAGGAGGTGGGTAGCACTCCAGAGAATCATACCCTAGATTGTCCTCTGGGCTGCACACATGCATGCACACCTGCTGTGTGAACACCCATACACACACACACACACACACACACACACACGTGCACTACACACACAAGTGAAGGAAAACAAGCAGAGCCCAGGAGAATTCTCTTCCTGGTCTAGTCTTGGGCTGCTTCTAGCTTCAGGACCACACTATAGGGAACCGTTACACAGCACGGAAAAGTGGAGTTGGCCAACAAGAGATAAAAAAAGAAAGTTGAAAGAACAGTCTCTGTCATCAGTTCTCCTATTCAAGGACTGAAGCAAACTCATGATATTTTTAGTTAGCTTGGAGCTAAGTAGAATGAAAATGCTTCCATTTCACTGGAGGAAGGCCAGCTGGAGTAAAAACCAAGCAGTTGATAACTAAGGGTTTATATTTTATCTTTCAATATAGGGAGGAAAAGAAAAAATACCATATCTGAGTGGAGTGGTTTAAAACCAAATTGTTTTTCACAAAGTGGAACGTACTTTGATGAAATGGGGGTGGCTCTGATGATGTCATCCACATGGCTTAAGTAAACAGTGTTCCAAGGTTAACAAGCTGCAGTCGTAACAGAATTAGTGGGGGATTATAGCTGGGCTAATTTGATCAATTACTTTTAATTCCAGAAGACTCTACAAGAGACAGAAGCCAGCACACACATTATGGCAGATGAAAAATAAGTTTGGTCAACATGCACCCTGATAGTAATGAACATTCTTTCTAACTTCATTTTTCATCCACAAGAGAGGGAAATCCCACTGATGCCAGTCACTGCCACTTAAAAACAGCCAAAAAGATAACTTTAAATATTTTTAGAAGCCAGAAACTCGCATTCCATGGTGTAGAATATGGCTGGTCTTTGAGCTCCTCCTTTGAAGCCTTGGGTATTGTACTTTAAGTTTTCCTCTCACTATTTTACTATTGAAATTAATTGCAAAAAAATATAATTGGAAGTAGAACTAAAGTTTTTAGTTACTATATGTTTTCTTTGCTCTGAAATAGGCCATCATGGTGCACACCTGTAATCACAGTACTCCCTAGGCTAAGGCAGAAGGATCAAAAGTTTTTGGCCAGCCTGGGCTACTTAGCAGACCATGGCACAAGAAAACTACAGCATGGTCTGGCATGGTGGCACACACCTTTAATCCTGGCACTCAGGAGGCAGAGGTAAGAGGATTGCCGTGAGTTTGAGGCCACCCTGAGACTACATAGTGAATTCCAGGTCAGCCTGGGCTAGAGCGAGACCCTACCTCAGAAACCAAAAAAAAAGAAAGAAAGAAAATCACAATAGGATTAGAAAGATGGCTCAGCAGTTAAGACACTTGCTTGCAAAGCCTAACAATCAGAGTTTGATTCCCCAGTTCCCATGTAAAGCCAGATGCACAAAGTTGAGCATGTGTCTGGAGTTTGTTTGCAGTGACTAGAGGCTCTGGTGCGCCCATTCTCTGCCCCCTCCCATATCTTTAATCCCAGAATTTAGGAGGGAGAGATAAGAAGATTGCTGTGAGTTCAAGGCCAGCCTGAGACTGCGTAGTGAATTCCAGGTAGCCTGGGCTAGAGTGAGACACTACCTTGGAAAACTAAAGAGAGAAAAAAAAAAAGCAACAAAATATTTTCTACTTGTAAATGATATTTAAGTAAATAGGAATTATAAATAATTTCATATGCATGGAGACTGTGATTGAATAGTGAGCTTTAGATAAATAAGTTATCAACTCTATAAAATGCTAAATACAAGGAGATAGGTTTTGATAGAAAAAATAAAATGGAAACTAATGAAAAGTACAGACACTTAAATCCTCCCATGGCTCACTCACTGTACTGAAGAAAGTAGTTTGATGCTTCAGAGCACAAAGTGATATGTCATAAAGCAAGACTATGACCTTGTCATCTACTAGGGTCAACGACAATATAACACAGTGTAGACATGTCACAAAGGAGACACAAAAGGACTCTGGGGGAGTTAACCATGGTAAGCCTTCACCTGGGAGGTATTGTATTGTTCAATGGAAACAGCAGAACATGTCCACTAGCTGGAAGTGGTAACACAGATCAAAAACCAAAAAGCTGGCTGGGATGTAGTTCAATTGGTAGAGTGTTTGCCTAGGATGCATGAAGCCCTGGGTTCTGTCTGTAACATGGATAAACTGGACACTCTGGAGGTAGAGATGCGAAGATCAGAAGTTCAAAGTTATGCTTAGCTGCATAGTGAGTCAATGTCCACCATACATGAGATGCTGTCTTTCCAAAAAAAAAAAAAAAAAAAAAGCTAAGGCTGGAAAGATGGCTCAGAGGTTTCGGCACTTGCTTGCAAAGCCTGACAGCCTGGGTGTTATTCCACAGTGCCCACGTAAAGCCAGATGCACAAAGAAAGCAGCCTGTGCCCATTCTCTCTCTCCTTTTCTCACAAATAAATAGATATAAATGGTTTTTTAAAGTAAATAAATAAAAATTAAAAAGGAAAGAAAAGGCGAAAGGTTGGATTTCAATCCCAACTGGATAAAAAATGGTTCATAGTAAAATTAGTGGCATGGACAATGAAAAAGGGCTGTTTGGTGGGTTTGCTTTGGTCTCTGAGTTCCAACATTCCGATCTCCAGCCATCTAAATGTTTATGAAGCTTAGAAAGGTTCATTGAGGAGAACTATATGCAACAAGGCGTGTTTGAGGATTAACTCATGCAGAATACAGTCCCCTCCTGAACGAGTTTTTGATTCTCTTTCAACAAGCATTTTATGAGTTCTGTCTATGTGCCAAGTACTGTGCTGGACATGCTAAGGAAAACTGAACTACATGAAACAGACCTTGAATTTAGAATCTAGCAGTTTCTCATTCTTTCTACCACTCCTTTTGGCTATATAATTCACAGCAAAGATATGTCACTTTGGTTATTACATCCTAGGAATATTGTTATATATACATACAACTGCTGAGGTGGTGGCATCAGGACTCTAAAATATTTAGGACCATGGGGGAGTTCGTGGGAAATGTTACTTTGAACAGTCATGAGGGCGAGTGAAGGCAAGAAACGAGGTGACAGCTGAACTCCCCGAGTGAGCGCGGCGCAAAGGAAACACTTAGAGAAGGCTCGGAGGCGGAGGCGGAGGCGCAGGCGGAGGCCAAAACTCTCGCCCGCCGTGCGTCACTTTCCAAGCGCGCGAGCCAAGGCGACCCGAGGCAGGGCCGGGCTGCACCCGGCAGGCACAGGAGTGAGGTGTGTTTCCACCAGGACCCCTGCCAGCTGGGAGACGCAGAGTGCAGGAACCGAGGGCGGAGGCTGTAGCCCAGGGGGCAGAGGGCTTGCTTAGCCTTAGCGTGCATGAGGCGGCACCTCCAGCCCTGAATGACCAGACACAGAGGCACTTGCCTGTAGTCAGAGCGCCTGGGAGATGAAGGCAGGGGACCCGGAGGCCAAGGCCAGCCTCAGCCACAGAGGAAGGGCAAGGCCAGTCCGAACGTCACGAGAATGAGCGGAAAGAGGACTGCGGCTTCCTCCCGCTGCGCTGGCCGCCGTTGACCGATGGTGGCGAGGCCCGCTGGGCGCGCTGCGCTGCTTGCTGGGCACACGGAGGGAAGCGGAGCCCACGCTGCCCTCTGGCAGTACGAAGTGTGTTGTCTAGTGAGAACGACAGGTCGGGACGGTAAGGGATGCTATGAAAAGAGCTAGGCAGGGCCCGGGGAGATGGCTCAGTAGACAAAGCCCTTGATACACAACGCTGAGAAGGCAGGTGGAGACGGGAAAACTTCCTGGAAGCTCATAAATGGAGGACTGAACAACAGCCAGTGACCCTGCATCAAAATGAGGTGCAAGGCAAGAACCAGTCCAGAAGTTGGCCTCTGGCCTTCACACACACACACACACACACACCATGGCACACACTCACACATACAGATATGTATGTCTGACACACCCAGACTCACTACATAAGTAAATATAAAATTAAAAAATTAAAGTGGTGCCCACCGAGCCAATAAGGAACATAGCTGGTCACTACTGCTCTATCCTATTCCTGGTTACTTGAGCATGCAATTGCAGAGTCCAGAGATCAAAACGTGAAAGGGTAGAGCTTAGTGGGAGATCGCATGTGCAAGGGCCTGGTGAGGAAGACACATCTTAATCAGATTTCCGTGGAACAAGACAATAATAGATGCTATAAAAAGAGCTAGGCAGGGGCTGGAGAGTTCAAGTCCCAGCATCACCACAAAGAGAGAGAGAGAGAGAATACAGTAAAACTTCATCAGGTATGATGGCTCACATCTATGATTCTAACACTTGAGAAACTAAGAAGGATCCTAATAGGCTCAAAGTCATCTTGGGATACATAGAAAGACAAGTCTAAAAATGAAAGCAGAAAGAAAGACATTCTAGCCAGGCGTGGTGGTGCATGCCTTTAATCCCAGCACTCGGGAGGCAGAGGAAGGAGGATTGCTTGTAGTGAGTTTGAGGCCACCCTGAGAATTCACAGTGAATTCCAGATCAGCCTGGGCTAGAGTGAGACCCTACCTTGGAAAATCAAAAAGAAGAAAAAAAAAAAAAAAAAAACATTCTAACAGACAAAAAGGTAAAGCCTCAAGCTGAATCTCTTCACTTAGGAGGAAGGAGCAGGAGATCCCCAGAGCAAGTCTGCTAGATAGACAAGCTAGAAATGCTTAACAGAGGGCTGGAGAGATGGCTTAGTGGTTGAGACACTTGCTTGCAAAGACAAAGGACCCACATTTGATTCCCCAGGACCCATGTAAGCCAGATACATAAGGCAGGACATACTTCTGGTGTTCGTTTGAAGTGGCTAGAGTCATGCCCATTTTCTCTCTCTCCTCTCTCCCTTTGTCTCTCTCAAATAAATAAATAAAAGTTTTTAATGGAGAGACCCTGGCTTAGCAAATAAAATGAAGAGAGATATAGGGAAACATCCAACATATTCTGGCCTCACACACATGCCCACATATGTGCATACACATGCATATACACATGTACATACCAAAAAAATGTTGTTACAAAATCTGGTGTCAGCTCCCATGTGACTGAGATACAATAGTGAGTCTGTATAAGCCAGAGTTTCTACCCCTATAAGGGAGACAAAATCAGAATATGTAACCCAATGGTTCTAGTGAGAATTAAATTTAAAAATCCATAAGATGGTTTCTAGCACTGGCGCAAATAAATGATAAATGTTAGCTGTTAGCACCACAAATCATATTTTTTCATACAATTCACCCTTTTAAACTCTAGCTGCCACCACCATCCATTCCAGAATGTTCTCATCACCTCGAGGAGAAACCCCATAGACATTAGCAATCTTCGCCCTTCCTCCCTCACATCCTGGCAACCACTTATCTATTTTCAATCTCCATGGATTTGTCTATTTTGGACAGTTTCTGCAAGTGGAATCATATGTGATTTTTGTGTCAGACTTCTAGTTAGCATAATGTCAAGATTTGTCTGTGATGTACATTCCTTATGACTGAATAATAATACTCCGTTTTTTGGATATTAACATATACATTTTGGTTTTGGGTTATTTGGAACAGGGCCTCAATGCATAGCCAAGGCAGGCCTTAAACTCACTATGTAACCCGAACTCTCCTTTAACTCCCAATCCTCCTGCCTCAGCCTCCTAAATGCTGAGGATAGAGACGTGGCTTTCCATTTTGCTCAGTTATTCATCAGTTGAAGAACAATCAAGTCGTTTAATGTTTGTGAGTATTATGGTGATTCTTCAAAGAGCACTAATGCATAAATTTTTGTGTGGTTTGCATATTGTTCCCTTGGGTATATACTTAAAAGTAGAATTGCCCTATCGAATGAAAACTCTGTGTATAATATTTGGGAAAACATCCCAAGCTCTTCCCCGAAGTTTTGGCATCCCTGTAAGTTCCCATTAGCAAAGCACAGCGCTCACCGTCCTTCTGCGTCCTCATGGACGCTTGCCGTGCTCCATCTATGAGGGTGGCCATCCTGGAGAATGGGAAGTGATGTCTCATTGCTGTGCTGTTAATTTGCTTTTGCTCAATGACTGATCAGATCAAACACAGGATCACGTGCGCATTGGCCATTTGTGTATCTTTTTCGGGAAATCCATCCATTCATTTCCGTGCCCACTTGCTAATTGTTTTGTCATTTAATCATGAGTTTGATAAAAGTTTTTACTGAAAGATTTTTGTTCGCTCTCACTAATCCTTGGAGGATGATCAACTCTCCCAGAAGGCGTAGGGCCTTGTGACTTGAAAGCTGACTTCACAAATAGCACACCTTTCAGATTTAGCAGGAACAGGGATTCGTACAAAATCAGTAGGAGCGCAGCAGATGTTCATGACCTTTCTCCAAACCCTGGCCCTCCTCCTTCCCGGTGTCGTAGTCTACCCATTCCAGCTTTCCTAGCAGTGGGATTCATATGTAAAAGAACCTTATCACACTGAGCAAATGAAAGTGTTATTATGCAGTAAAAATCCACCTGTGTACAGCATGGCCACGGAGCTGAGTGAATGCCAGGATCTATGTATAATATTCTGGCTAGTTTCTGTGATACATCATTTATGTTTGTAGTTTTTCTACATCTTATTTTATTCTTTAAGTCCTAGTTATTTCTTTTCAAAAACTTTATTTGAAAAGGAGTAAAAAGCCCATCCAATCAACTCATGAACACGTGGCATGTTCAGTAAGAAATTCTTATTCTATTCTCACACACTTTATAACCAGACTAAAACAAATGGTGAGTATAATATCCCTTAAGCATTTCAATAACTGGAGTGAATTTGTTATCAAATTTACTTTAAGCATTTAAATAGGATCAAATAATGTATGAAGCATGAAGTCATATAACCCTTTCCACATTCAAATGAGAGACTAATTATTATTCCTGCAGGTTTTCAGATGAGAACAAAATGAGACTAAAAACAAGCCTCATCTATGAGACTAAGCTGAGAATGGGAGCAGTGTCTCTGATCACAAGGTCTATGGATGCTCGGTGTCTTTGACTGCAGGTTCTGGGAAAGCACAGGGTCTTTGACCACAGGTATGATGGAAGATCAATGTCTTTGACTGCAAAGCCAAAGAACCCAGGTTCAATTCCCCGTACCCATGTAAACTAGACGCACAAGGTAGCACATGCATCTGGAGTTTGTAGGCAGTAGCTAGAGGCCCTAGTGTGCCCATTCTCTCTTTCTATCTGCCTCTTTCTCTCTCTCTCTTTAAAGTAAATAAATAAAGTATGTTTTACAAATGAATAATTTAATAAAAGTAAGAATTATTAAAAAGTTATAAATAATTAAAGAGAGTTGTCATATCTACTTTTGTGAAGAGCTGCAAGCAGAATAAATCTTATTTTTTATAGCCTTGCTAAATTCAATTAGTAAAGTGGACTCAAAAGAATAAATAACCTGAGCCGGGCATGGTGGCTCATGCCTTTAATCCCAGCACTTGGGAGGCAGAGGTAGGAGGATTGCCATGAGTTCGAGGCCACCCTGAGACTCCATAGTGAATTCCAGGTCAGCCTGGGCCAGAGTGAGACCCTACTGTGAAAAACCAAAAAAAAAAAAAAAAAATAGAATAAATAACTTATTAAGTTATAGTGAACACAAGGATAGTGTGCCCTATGAATGCCTATGAAGTGAAAATTCAAATGCTAAAAAAAGTAAAACTCTCTAACTGCCTGGAGCTTGGAACTCATTTGCTGGAACACCTGCCTGGCACGGGCGAGCCCCAGCACTGCGAGTGAGGGAGCCCCTATGAGTCCAGCCTGATGAAAAGGTGACTATAATTTCAGCAATTAAAAAGTTGGGACAGCATGGGGGCGCACGCCTTTATTCCCAGCACTTGGCAGACAGAAGTAGGAGGATCGCCGTGAGTTCGAGGCCACCCTGAGAGTACATAGTGAATTCCAGGTCAGCCTGGGCTAGAGTGAGACCCTACCTCGGAAAAAAAAAAAAAAAAGTTCTGACAGAAGGATCACAAGTTTGACACTGTAACTGCTACAGGAAACTTGAGAAAAATGCTTCAAATTATAGGCAAAGACAGCAGCAGCCTTTTGTTGAAAAGAACAGCCTAGGAAATAATCCTAAGGAATGACAAATAGCATATTACTAGAAATTAACTAGAAGTTTCTCACAGCAGAGGAAACGACCAGGCTGGAGAAATGGCTGAGCAGTGAAAGGCGTGCAGAGCCTGACAGCTGGATTCGATTCCCCAGTGCCCACAAACAGCCAGCTGCAGAGTGGCACGCACCTGGAGTTCACTGGCAGTGCCTAGAGGCCTGGAGTGCCCGTTCTCATTCTCTCTCACGTCCTCTCTTATAAGTAAGTAAGAGCATGAAGAAATGGAAAGAAAATAATCACCAGAGTGAAGAGACAGCAGACAGCATGGGGAAGGCTTTGCCATCTTTTCTTCAGAGAGGGGTCAATATCTAAAATATATAAAGAACTGTAAAAGTAAAAGACCCCCCCCCAACAATCTTCAAACTAGTCAGTGGGCTAAAGAACTAAATAGGAATTTCTCACAAGAAGAAACACAAATAGAGATATTTCTGAGTGTTCGGAAATCCTCAGCCACCAAGGCAGTGCAAATTAAAACTATGTTAAGCTCCATCTCAACCTAGTCAGAATTTCTTAATTGGTCAATAAAATAACAAGAACTTTTCCCATTACAAAAAATTGTAAACAAATAAAACCCAGTTGGTATTTATTACATAATATTTTTAAAACATTAGATAGTGTAAGTGAATAAAATAACATGCATGCTCTTATACCTACATTTAATCAAGTCATTTAAAAAAATTTATGGGTAGCCGGGTGTGGTGGTGCACACCTTGAAGCCCAGCACTCAGGAGCAGAGGTAGGAGGATTGCCATGAGTTCGAGGCCACCCTGAGACAACATGGTGAATTCTAGGTCAGCCTGGGCTAGAGTGAGACCCCCAACTCAAAAACAAAAACAAAAACAAAAACTTCATGTGTAACTTATTAGTATAATTGTGTGCATACACATTAATATAGGAATTAAATATCAACCACTATAAATATGCATTTATATATGTATGTATATATATGTATATATAAATATATATATATATATATAAATTTTTACCTAGTTCTCAGTAGTAAGAGTAGAAATTGTGTTACAGAAAAAACAATGAAATTAATCCCAGCTGTATTCTAGAAATACACTTTGATATTGCACCCCACAAAACTATTCACGCTACTCATTTTTATTTCTAGCATTTCATGACTAAGCATTTATTACACTGTTCAAGAATAAAAGCTATCGCAGTGGTACTTCATAAGCCATATCTTTGTTTTAAATGCAACATATGCTCGCTCATAAACTCTTAGTATTTTAAAATACACAATCTCTCCACAAGAAAATATTCAGCTAAAGATAAAAGATAACTTTTTATAAAATTGTGGGGCAAGCCCAAAAGACTGGCCTTTTTTTTTTTTTTCAAGGTAGGGTCTCACTCTAGCCCAGGCTGACCTGGAATTCACATGGAGTCTCAGGGTGGCCTCAAACTCATGCGATCCTCCTACCTCTGCCTCTCCAGTGCTGGGATTAAAGGCGTGCACCGCCACGCCCAGCTGGCCTTTTTTTTCTTAATGTGTATGAGAGAGAGAGAGAGAGAGAATTGGCATGCCAGAGCCTTCAGCCACTGCAATTGAACTGCAACATGTGCGCCCTCTTGTGTGCATGTGCAACCTTGCACACTTACATGCTTGCACACTTACATGCTTGTTTCAGTGTACAACTGTCTTACATGGGATGTGGAGAGGAGAACATGAGTCCTCATGCTTCACAGGCAAGCGCCTGAAATGCTAAGCCATCTTTCCAGCCCCATAATAGATAACTTTTAATGTAATTAAATGTTACAAGATGTTTAAATTAAGCTCATCCTCGAGGTTTTCACAGGACAATGTACGGAAGTCGGCAAGCTTCCTGTACAGAGCGGGACGATCCTTCCTCTGGGCCAGTTGTTCAATAGCACGCAGGCAGTCTTCCACTCATCCCGGAAGCCTTCCGCCAGCTGTTCCTGCAGCACGCTTATTTCTGTCTGGTTTGTCAGCTCTTATGCTGTCAGGCATTTTCTCATCCTAGCAAGATCTCTTTGCTTTTTCTTATATGGGCTAATTAGTCTTCCTTTAATATCCAGCCTGTAGCTTCTGTATTGTTCAGCATCACTCCCGTCACTTACCAGCAGCTGGAGAATTTCATAAGCCTGACGAGCATGCTTCTTATTTATGCTGAATTTCTGCTGTGCTTGTATTGCCATATCTTCATTAAATCCTTGCATTAATTTTCCCCAGGAAACACCGGGCAAATCTTGACAAAACTTCACACGTACATAGTCTCTTAATTTCGCATACCTTTTGGATGGGTCTTCCGCTGTAATATCAAGAACTGAAGGACATGCAATCTGATATCTATGAACTGTTTCATGAAGTTGAGCACCATGGCCTTGACCTTTAAATGGAGTCAAAATCAGCCTCTGACTTACATGTGACTGGGTTTTGTCTGGGTGCACATAATAATTATAGACTGTCATCTAGCCTACGGTCACAAAGAGCATAGCTCCATCCTTATTCTCAAATGCTAGAAATTAGTGCCGTCTTTCATCATCCATGTCAATAAAGCTAGCAGTTTCAATAAACCATATCAAAAAGTCTGAAGCCTTTCATGATATTCTCACAAACCTCTACATATCATGTCAGCCTTGTACATCTAAAAAGCAAAGAGGTTTTCTTCTCCTGTTGGACTGAGAGCTGAGTAGGTGTGGAGTAGGGTTCTAAAACATTTGAAAGCAACTTCTTTTTTTTTTTTCAGCAAAGAAAGGAAATAATTTGTGTTTGTGCAAAACCCAGTTGGAATGACTTGTCTGAGTTTTGCCTTCAACATCCTCTGACTCCACACAGTCAAAGTTCTCATCAACTTTAGGTACATATTCGACCTGGAATAGTGTTGCTAGGTTACCAGCCATATAGTACAAAAGTGTCTTCAGACCTTTGTAACCAAAAGCGGTTTCACCATCTCCAAAGAGCTGACAGGTATGTTCAGGGAAGAAAGTTCCAATGTCATTCTCAAAATCTTCAGGAAAATGAGCGAATTTCAGTTCAAATGCTGCTGGTGTTACATGTGTACTCTGCCAGTTTCTTCTCCACTGCACTCTTATATTCTACCAAAACTTTCTCCATAGACCCAAATCCCACCTTTCCTGAGCTGTGGGCACCCATGTCATGTTATGCTGTCTGCAGCTTTGATAATCTTGACTTATTGTTTTTCCTTCTTACTTTATATCTCATCAGCTTACTAATTAAAACTTGGTTTTTTTTTTAAGTTAGCCATTTGGTTTAGGCTTTAAAAGTGAATAAATGAACTATAATTTTACAAAGTAGAAAATCAAAATATATGTTGCTTCTAGATCATCATTTTCAAGTATGAGTTGGCAATGAAGGTTGTTTAATTAAAAGCTTTGTCCTGTTTTTCTTACCTGGTACATGCATAACGCAGGGCCCAACATATATCCTAATGTTCTGAGTTATGAGTGAATCAAGATTTTATAATTGGACCTGCAATGAGCTTCCTAACTCTTTTTCCAGAATGTTAGAATACCAGTTGCTCAGCAAGCTATAAAAAGGACCTTTCAGAAATCCTTCCAACTCAATACCTCCTTTGTACCAGATGTAGTGACTTATTTCCACTCCATTTAGAGAAGTAAGTTCTTAATGCTGTCCGCAATATTCTGCTTCAAAGCATGGCAAGCTGCGTTGTTTGATGGATGTCAGGAGCCTATTAAACATAATCTCACAGTCATGTATTTACTATGGAAGCATGTGAATCACTCAAATAGTTCCAAAAAACCAAATTCTCCTGTGAATAATATCTGAATTTTATCAGTGCTTTAAGCAGACCTAGCCTGACTTAGCATACAGAAGTACAGACGCCTCATGACTTGCTGTCCGTGGATAGGAGACCTTGTCGTAGGTGGTGTTCGCTGTAATAAAACATGCACTTTGGGACACACAAGGGCCTTAAGGACTCAAATAAGGAAGAGATCTGTTCTAAAAATTTTCTAATTTAATGATCCTTTCAGATATTAAGGTATGGAAAAAAAAGACTAATGCCAGATTGTACATAGACATATCCCTCCCACAGCAAAATAGAGGTTATTCCAATGAAAGTACAGATTTTAGCACTTGGTGATAGAAAAAATAAGCAATAAATTATTGTAATGCAATATTTAAGCTGCTCGTGTTTTCTTTAAGATTGGCCTTGGTCTTTTGCAGGGTCAAGGAAGAACAAATGCTTCATCAATAGTACTGGTTGAGTGCATGAGCACATGGACTCCAGGAACACAGGGAATTTAAGACTTTCAGTGGGAAAACGTTATTCTTGTTGCTCTTTCCTCTCCTCTGTCCAAGTCATGCCTTACAATATAATCCGTGGTTTCCAGTGTGCTCACTTGAGAAAACGTTGCCAGAATTCTGAGAGTTACTTAGAGCTACTAAAACACATATAAGGCTGAAGGTGAATAGGCAAGCTCATGTAAAGAGCTCACCTCAGTGGCATTGGCTCCATCTCCAGCATCACATAACTGGATGTGACACACACCTGCAACCTCACCACTCAGGAGAGGCAGGAGGATGAGAAAGACAAGATCCCACTCAGCTATCCGCTGAGTCTGAGACAAGTCTGGGCTACATGTTTCCCTGTCTCAAGAAATAATAGATGCCTTTAGAGACACATGGAGTTCAGACCTGGCTTTGCTGCTTGATAACTTTGCTTGATGTTTTATAAGGAAGTGGAAAGAGAGTTGGGCTAGAAATGGAAGGACCCAGATTCTTTCTCGGCTCTACTAACTGTTAACACAGAAGTTATTGATCCTTTCTACGTCTTTATTTCCCCATTTGTTATTTTTAAAAAAATATAAGGATAGAGCTAGGTTTAGTGGTGCATACCTTTACTCCCAGTGCTCAGGAGGCAGAAGTAAGAGGATCACTGTGAATTCAAGGCCAGCCTTGGACTGTATAGTGAAAATGAGTTCAGCCTGAGCTAGAGTGAGGCCTTAGCTCAAAAGAAGAAGAAGGAAGAGGAAGAGGAAAGAGGATAGAAACTATAGTGCCTGTTCTGTTTTCTTGTCTGTGAACAACACTCCATATCCAGCAAATATGCCCATATTCCGAAGCTCTTCTCCCAGATTCCCCTTTACACCGGGCCTTACCCAAGCCCATGTGTAAGATAAGGATGTTCCTGTCAGACTAGCCCTCCTTCAATCTCATGAGAAACAGAAAGTAGGTACGACAAGAGAAGACACTCTCCACATCATGCTAGTGTCAAAACACGAAGTGTACAGAGCAAAGAAAGCACACCAAAAGCTGCAAGAGCTCCCTCTTGGTATCTGCCTCTCCTGAGCCTCCAGGTCCCTGCTGTGGTTCGCCCCTTCCCACATGGGCTCTCTACACCTTCCTGCCTTCCACATGGTGAGAGCTCCTGGTGCTTTTCTTCTCTTAATCTACTAAAGTCTTTTTAAGTCTTAAAAAAAAATGGCTGTAATACAGAAACACCACACATGGATGTAGGCCCACCAAGACAATAGTAGATTTCTCAACAGAAACTTCAAAATCCAGAAGAGCGTGGAAGGATGTATTTCAGCTCTGAAAGACAACTGCCAAGCCAGTACTATACCCAGCAAAACTATCTAATAATTGAAGGGGAAAGAAAAACATTCCTTGATTTAAGAAAAAAAAAAAAAAACAGCTTAAAGAATTCGTGATCACTAAACCAGCTCTACATAAGATTCTTGAAGGAACATTTTGGACAAAAGAGAAAGATAAACACATCCATCAGGTTATACAAAGAAAAATTCAGGGTCTAGGACGATGGCCTAGCAGTTAAAGGTATTTTCTTGAAGAGCCTGCTGGTTTCGGTTTGATTCCAAAGTACCCATGTAAAGCTGGACCTAAAGTGGTACATGTATCTTGCATTTATCTGAGACATCAAGAGATCAAACTTAAAAAGCTCAGGCCATGATGTGTTCACTGCCAAATTCTGCCAGACCTTTAAAGAAGAACTGACACCAGCACTTCACAAACTGCTCCACAAAATGGAAAAGGAATGAAGGCTACCAAACTCTTTATGAAGACAATATTACCCTGATAGCAAAACCAGATAAAGAAATAACAAAAGAGAAAATTGTAGAGCAATCCTCCTGATAAATATATATGTAAATATTCTCATAAACAAAATACAAGAATAAATGATAAAAAAACATTTGTGATGATCAAATTGGTCCCATTCCAGAGATACAAGGATGGTTCAACATATGCAAATCAATAAGTATAATAAATTTTATATATGGACTCAAAGTCAGAAATCATATGTTCATCTCAATAGGTATAGAAAAGACTTTATGATAAAAGCCAAAAAGAGAGACTAGAAATAGGACCATACCTCAATAATGGCTTCACATTGCAAACCAATAGCTAACATCATGCTTAACAGGGAAAACTCAAAGCATTTCTGTTATGATCAAGTGACAAGACAAAGGTGTCTATTTTTCTCACTCTTACTCAATATAGTTCTTGCAATTTTAGGTAGATCAATAAGAAGGAAATTAATGGAATACAAATAGGTAATGGAAATGCCAAGTATCCTTATATGCATATTATGTCATTCTACACATAAAAGACCATGTCATAGTCAGTTTCACATTGTTGGGATGGAGTTCCAACCAGACGCAGTTTGTGGGAAGAAGGTATTTATTTCAGGCTCACGGATCCAAGGCAGGTTTCATCAGTAGTGAAAGAAGCTGGCCTTCTTTCACAGATCCAAAGTGGAGAGATGTCACCAACAACCAGCACCAGAAAATAAGCAAAGGCCAAAAGCAAGTGAGCACAAAGCCAACAAGAACTCAAACTCCTCTCTCTCCACACCTTAGGCTGAGATCCATCTCTGCCTCCAGGGACACACCCCCCGTAGCAGGAATCTGCCTTCAAGGGGCTGAAGCTGCAAGTTTAATTTTAATAAAACACCTGAGTCAATGGGACCATACATTTACACTATCATGTTCAAACTACCACAGACCATAATGACTCCTCCAGAAAGCTCTTAGAGCTGAAGAACAGTTTTATAATAAAGTTGTAGGATATAAAATTGGTATACAAAAATCAGTATGCTTTGTGATACAATAATAAACATGTTGGGAAAGAAAGCAGGGTGAAAATCCAATCAATGTTGCCACTAATAAAAGAAAAAGAAGAAAAGGAAAGGACTGAAGAAAAAAATAGATGAGAATGAAGAGAAATAGGGAAAAGACACCTGGAATAAACCTAACAAAGGAAATGAAATACCTCTGAAATAAAAAGTAAGCAAAATCCTAGAAGAAAGTTTTCCCAAAATTGTGAAAGAAATGCCAATGCAGATACAAGAAGCTTTAGAACACCAAACAGACAAAACCTGGAAAGAACCTCTCCTTGCCATGTTATAATTAAACTACTAAATATGCAAACAAAGAAAATATATTGAAAGCAGTTAGAGAGAAAAAGCAAGTCACCTACAAAGGCAAGTCCATCAGAATAATAGCAGATTACTCAGTGTAAACTTTAAACAGCAGAAGGGCTTAGGATGATGTTTTCTTTCAACCAAGGTTACTTTATCTTGCAAAGCCATCTATGTAAATTGAAGAAGAAACAAGGATATTCCACAACAAAAACAGGCTAAAGGAATTTACGACAAATAAGCCAAATCTACAGAAAGTACATGAAGGAATCCTTCACAATGAAGAGAAGGCAAAGCACAGACATGAGGAAACAGGAAAAAAATAAACCACGCTCATCTGACAGTTAAAAACAAGACAGTAAAGGGAAAGAGGAAGCACTACAAAACAAGAAGAATGGCAAGAATAAACACACACCTTTCAATAATAACTTTTAATATCAGTGGCCTCAATGCCCCAACCAAAAGACTCAGGCTTGCAGACTGAATTAAAAGGTAGGATCCTGCTGTTTGTTGCCTCCAGGAAACTCACCTGTCTTAGGGTGGAATGATGGAAAATGGTATTTCAAGGAAATGGACATAGGAAACAAGTCGGTGTTGCTATCCTAATATTTGACAGGATAGACTTCAAACCAACATTAGTGAGAAAAGATTAAAAAAAAAAAAAAAGGACACTTTATACTGGTTAAAGAAACACCCCAACAGGAGGACATTACAATCCTAAATGTATATGCATCTAACATGGGGGCTTCCAGTTTCATCAAACAAACACTATTATACCTAAATTCACGGATAACACCAAACACAATTGTAGTGGGTGACTTCAATACCCCACTCTCATCAATTGACAGGTCATCCTGGCAAAAAATAAACAGAGAAACATCTGGATTAAATGATGTCATGGAACAAATGGACCTAACAAATATCTCCAGAACATTCCATCCAAGCACTGTAGAATATACATTTTTCTCAGCAGCACATAGAACATTCTCCAAAATATACTGTATATTAGGACACAATGGAAATATTAATAAATACAGGAAAATTGAAATAATTCCTTATACTCTATCTGACCACAGTGAGAGTAAACTATGAATCAGCAACAAGGAAAATTACACAGCATACACAAATCCATGGAGACTAAACTGTACACTTTTGAATGATGAATGGGTCATTGAGGAAATCAAAAAGGAAATCAATAAATTCATAGAATCAAATGATGATGATAATACAACGAACCAAAACCTTTGGGACACAATGAAGGAAGTCCTAATAGGGAAATTTCTAGCTCTAAGTGTATATATTAAGAAATTAGACAGGTCACAAGTAAACAATTTAATGCTTCACCTTAAGGCCTTGAAAAAAGAAAGGCAAGGAAAACCAAAAGTCAGTAGATGGAAATAAATAATAAAGATTAGAGCAGAAATTAATAAAATAGACACCATCTCGCCAGCCCATCACAGAGATATTTGCACATCAATGTTTACTGCAGCAATATTCACAATAGTTAAGTTATGGAGCTAATCTAAGTGGCCAACAACAGAAAATGTTTAAGAAAAAGATGATGTGTGTGTGTGTGTGTGTGTGTGTGTATTATGGAAAAATTTTAAGCCATAAAAAGTGTAAAGTCAGGACATTTTCAGGAAAATAGATACAACTGGAAATAATCATGCTAAGTGAATTAAGGCAGTGTCCGACAGAAAAACGCCATATGTATTCTCTCATTTGTAGATCCTGGGTTTTAGATAGATCATAAAGTCACGTGTGTGCATGTGGCACGGAAGTGGAAATGAAACTGTCTAGAAGAAATAAGACAGGCAGGAATGGAAGGAATGAGAACAGGAAACGCAGAGGTGTACGTGGGAAATGCTCGATGCACAATGTAGACTTAAGGGAAAAAGTCCTCCTGTGTTGCGGTACCATACACAATGAATATGAACAACGAAATTCAAAAATAAATTTTTAATATTTTATTTATTTATTTATTTACTTATTTGGAAGCAGCGAGAGGGAGAGAAAGAGAGGAAGAGAGAAAGAGAGAGGAAGGAGGAGGGGAATGGATACACCAAGGACCCCTGCCACGGCAAACAAACTCTAAGTATGAGCCACTTCATGCATGTGGCCTAGGTGGGCACCGGGGAATTGAACCCAGGCCATCAGGCCTTGCAAGTGACTTTAATCACTGAGCCATCTCTACAGCCCCCTAAAATAAAATTTTTAATACCTGTTTGTCATTATAAAAACACTTAAACTTGAGCCAGGGTGGTGGAGCACACCTTTAATCTAGCACTCCAGAGGCAAAGCTAGGAGAATCACTGTGAGTTCAAGGCCAGCCTGGGATCATAGAGTCAATTCCAGGTCAGCCTGGGCTAGTGAGACCTTACCTCAAAAAAAATTTTAACCTCATAGATTTATATTGAAACTAGATATGGGGCAGGCCTAATAGCCTAAAGAAAGTTTGTTTGGCTCACATAAGAAACAACCCAGAATCTTTCTAACGCTGTCAAATAATCAGTATGTCACAGCTTTCCCCCATAAGGGGAAACAAAACTTAATGATCTTTGACTATCATTGAAAACAGCCAAAATCACATCAACAGATGGGTGACTGTCAATTAGCCATTTGTTAACCAGTGTGGATTTCTTGGCAACCTTTACAAAATCTCAACAAAATGGTGTTGGGGGGAGAGAAGATATGAACAAGGATGGAAAGATGGAAATCTCCTGAATCTCATTTTTAATTTTTCATCACATTTTATATGGTTGACAGGAAAATAATTTGATGAGAAAAAGATGGTCTTTCCAACATCAATTGCAGCCCATTCTCTAAGACCTTCATAGCCTGCTGTGTTTCTCAAAAGTGTGAGCACTGGAGAGATGGCTTAGTGGTTAAGGCACCTGCCAGCAAAGGCAGAGGGCCCCTGCTCAATTCCCTGGTACCCAAGTAAAGCCAGATGCATAAGGTGGCACATGTGTCTGGAGTTTATTTGCAGTGGCTAGATGCTCTGGCACACCCACTGTCTCCCTCTCTCTCTCTCTCTCTCTCTCTCTCTCTCTCTCTCTCTCTGCCTCTTTCTCTCTCTCAAATAACTAAATAAACAAAATATTTAAAAACATTTTATCAATGGGTCATAACAGCTATTCGGTGTTTTTTATTCTAATAGTGTTGATTTTCATTTGGTTTCTTTATTAGAACATTGACAAATCAGCATTGGGGGAAAATCTGTCTGTGGGAGGTAGACCAGTAGTACAGCATTTGCATGTTTGTGAGACACTGGGTTTTATCCTAACCCTGCAAACAATAAGACAAAAAGGTATGTATGGAAAAATGCAAATATAAAAATTTTAAATACAGAGAAACGACTGCCAAGAAAACTTTCCTATTTATAAAGTATATAAGACTCAATAGAATACCTGCTAAAGGCTGGGCATGGTGGCGCACGCCTTTAATCCCAGCACTCAGGAGGCAGAGGTAGGAGGATCATCATGAGTTCGAGGCCACCCAGAGACTACATAGTTAATTCCAGGTCAGCCTGGGCCAGAGTGAGACTGTACCTCAAAAAACCAAAACACAAACAAACAAAACCGAATAGCATTAAAATTCCATCAGAGCATGGTGGCACATGCCTGTAATCCTAGCACTTGAGAGGCTAAGACAGGAGGATCATGAGTTCAAGGCCAGCCTAGGCTACATAGTAAGGTTCTGTCTTCAAAAAAGAAAAAATAATAGAAAGAAAGAAGGAAGACAAAGGAAACCTAAGCTACTAAAACTATAGTACAAAACAAGTTAGAATAATTTAACAACTTCTGTTCTATTATGAAACCTACTACCAGGGTATGATAATCTTTGTAGATTTTATATCAACTATTCCCCAGAGTTGTACAATTCCTTGGGGATCTTGTTAAACGAGTTCTCCATCCATAGGTCTGGACTACTGGTGCTATGGTTCCAAGAAGCTCCTAGATGATACAGCTGGTGATGTTGGACTTCAGATGACCAGTGAGGACGGCTGTCCTATACAAATCTGGCAGATAGCGTTATCCCATGGAGGGCTAGTGACTATACAAATTGCTGCCTCCACGTAAGTTCCTGGCTCATGTGGCCACAGAGGCAGAGACTAGACTGATACAGTAGCCAACCAAGGAATGCTGGCAGCCACGAGAACCTTAAAGAGGTCAGACACAGGGGCTCCCCTAGAGCTGACGTGGGAACCTTGGCCTTTGACACATGTGAATCTGAGTGGGACCATAGCATTGACGTGTCTGCCAGGCTCATAGGCAGTCCTACTGTGAATAACTGTAGATATAGTTATAGGCCATATGCAGGGGTGACACTATCATTGAGAATTATCTTTCAGAACTGGTGTTTTCTCTCTTTAAACTCACTGGAGAGTAATGTCAAACAAAAGCTCAATATTTCCACAGATCCAAGAAAAAAACTATAGTAACTACTGTTATAGTTACCTTGTTATTTATGGAATAAAACACCCAATAACAAAAGCAGATCATGGGAGGAAAGGACTTATTTTGGCTTAAAGACTTGACACGGTGGCAGGAGACAGCCTGACATGAGCGGAGGCTGGACTTCACCTCTGCTGTAGCAGGAAAACGGCAGCAAGCATTGACAGGCTAGGGGCTGACAAAGTCAAGGTCCACCCACGGCAACACACCTCCTCCAGGGAGGCTCCACCTCCCAAACTGCCATCCACTGGGAACCAAGCATTCAAAACACATGAGTCTATGGGGGAATGCCGAGTTCAAGCCGCCACAAGCACTTTCTTGTACTTCCCTTCTTTGGTATGTTGGGGAACAAAATGCACAGGAGAACACACACCTATCTTCAGTTTGAAGCAGCTGGCTCCTGAGGATCTTATTTCTGAGAAAGACTCATTTTTGGTAAAGATATGAAGAGTTCATGTACATGAAAGTTATGTTTTATTAACAATTTTATATATGTATGTAATGTATTTTGATCATAATCCCCTTTTGTTCACTTCCTTGTGATGGTTTGAATCAGATGTTCCCTATAAATGCATATGTTTGGGGTGCTTGGTCCCCATTTGATGACAGTTTGGAAGGCAGACCCTTTCTAGAAGGCCTGAGTTGCTGGGGACTAGCTTAGGGATGTCAGAGCCCGCTTCCTGTTGGTAGACTTTGGCTCATTCTCCTGCTGCTATTGTCCACCTGATGCTGACAGAAAGGTGATGTGTGCTCTCTGCTCTGCCATCTTTCCCTGCCATCCTAACATATTCCCTCAACACTACAAGCCAAAACTCAAACTCTCCTTCCATCAGCTGGTTGGGGCTGGGTGCTTTGTGCCAGCAACGAGAAGGTCATGACAGCCGCCTCATCTGCTCTGCCTCACCTCCCTCCCACGGAACCCCTTCCACCTTGTGGCCAGTCCCTCTTCTACCTGGATCTCGTTCTTCCTGCCCTCCTCCCCCAGCCACCATGGATGTAATGAGCCCCGAGCTGTGGGGGTTTTGCTCTGCCCAGGCAGCGACAGTCACTGGGGGTCATGAAGACAGTGGCATTGTCACGTCCGGAAGACAGTGCTCCACGGCACAGCTCACTTGTCCTCACTGTCCTCCTCTTCCACAACGATCCCTGGGCCTAAGTCCAAAGCTCCTCTAAAATCTGTGACATAAGGGTGGGTGACTATGTCAGAATAAGGCAGGCAAATTTGGGGCCAGCAACTGCTTTCTGCGTTGGGGCGTGGCAGCAGCTGGAGAGAGGTGTGACAAGCACCCAGGGCCTCACACAAACTGCCCCAAACTCCTACGTTTTCTCTTCCTTCGCATGAGGAAATTAAGGGATTTTGTAAAAATGTGTTTTACCTGGACCAGAGATACCACTCAGTGTTTAAAGGCACTTGCTCTGCAAGCCTGATGACCCGAGTTCAATCCCTGGATGCAAAGTAGACCATGAGTCTGTAATGCCACCCCCACCTATGGTAGAGGAGGCAGAGCCAGGAGAGAACGGAAGCTCTCAAGCAGCAAAGGCAGAGCAAGAGAGGGACTGTCTCCAAAGAGGGTAAAAGGAGAGTAGAAACATCCTAAGCATGTCCTCTGACATCCACACACATGCCAGGACATGTGCATGGCCATACACATATGCACCACACACACACACACACACACACACACACACATACATACAAATAAACAAACAATAAGAAAATTCAAATGAGTTTATCCTGTAGGGTTAAGGCATAAGGTGTTATCAGTCCACCTGGCCTAGAGTGTGTTTGTGTGTGTTTGTGTGTGTGTGTGTGTGTGTGTGTGTGTGTGTGTGTGTGTGTTCAGACATATTCCTGAGAAGCTGGTGTGTGTCCAGCACAGCTGTGGGCGTGCAGAGACAAGACATCACAGGAACAAAGGGAACAGGGAGTCAACTCTCCAGGAGCAAACACTCAGGGGACTCAAGAACTGGCAAATATGTAAGTGAACAAGTCCATTTAGAGGGTAGGAAATGATTTGGGGAAAATCAAACAGCATGAGATGACAAGTCCCCTACACTGCACGGGCAGAGATTTCTCTGTGAGTCGTGGGAGAGAAGAAAAAGCTAACGATGGTGTTCATGAAATTACCTAGCTACACTCACTGACAATTTTAGTGTGTAGTTAGGGCCTAGAGAGCAATTTTCCCTGAGGGAGAAACAAGGAGTCTTATTGGGGGACAGGATGTGGGGAAGTAGGGGGCGGGCGGCCACAGAGGCTCGCGCTGTGACAAAGACTCCAGTGCTTTTGCTGGGCCCGCTACCTTCTGAGCCACGCCTCTCGACGGCTTCAAACTCATACTTTGACTATTTCAGCCAAGCCCCTAATCTGGTGAGGTTCTAACCCCAGCTAAGTCAGTGCCACGGCGAAATACTTAATTATTTTCAGGTTTGAGCAGCTGTGAGCCCCAGGAACACACTTCAAAGACTTGGCAGTTATTCTCAGTCTGTCCATTTCTGAAGCAACAAAGAGCAGAGCACAGAACTTTCGTTCGTCTGGTCAGTGTGGTTAATCAAAGTTTGCTGAAGACCCCTGCCAGGCAGATCCAGGTTGGAGGTTCAAATTCGCATGAACGGTGCCCAGTGTCTGTGACCCCGAGCCTATACCACACTGAGCCTCTGCCTTTTCCCTCCACAGCCCCTGCACCACTCACTTGAGCAGAATTGACTTTAAAGGCTGGCGGAGAAGGCTCCAGAGTCGTCCAAGAGCAATGCCTTCACTACCTTCATTGGCTTGACGTTTCAGGGTGGCCGCGAACTTACAGCGATCCTCCTACCTCTGCCTCCCGAGTGCTGGGGTTCAAGGCGTGCACCACCACGCCCAGCAGTACCTGGGTTCTTAAAGGCTACCATTCAGAACTGGCTGAAGGAAAAGCAGGTGGTAACTGTGAGCTAGTGGGTTGGCCTTCTGGTTAAATGTGTGAACAGCGAGCATTCTGGATGAGGTCTTCGTCCATGTGCCTCTCTCTCATTCTTCCTTCTTTATCAACGGGGTTTTCAGAACTCTCTTCTAGAGAACCTGCTCCTGAATCGATCCTCTGCACATAATTCCTACACTCTAAAAACGGCCTCCTTCCTACTCCCTCAAATCCACACCTTGGTTGGGGTTTTAGCTTGTAAATTTGAAAGTGTAATTCTGTTATGATGCTACTCCATAATTTTATCTTCCGACCAGCAGCACCAACATAACATGGGAACTTACAAAAATGGAAGTTCTCTGCCAGTTCCCAACCTCAGGATATGGGCCTTGGCATATCTTTTAAAGGTGGGTGTGCACAATAAAAATCGAGAAACAGGGCTGGAGAGATGGCTTAGTGGTTAAGACGTTTGCCTGCAAAGCCAAAGGATCCTGGTTTGATTCTCCAGGATCCACATAAGCCAGATGCACAAGGGGCACATGCGTCTGGAGTTCATTTGCAGTGGCTGGAGCTCTGGCACACCGATTCTCTTTCTTTCTTTCTCTTTCTCTCTCTCTCCCTCCCTCCCTCTTTCTCTCAAATAAATAAATAATTTTTTAAAAGAGAAACATTGTTGTGGGGTATACATGAGGAATGTTGGGTGATTGTTGTTTCAATATGTTATATAACTACCTGTGGAAGGGGTCTTTAAAGCCTTTTTCTGAAAATATGACCATGTGAAAACTGTAGGATCCAGCATGCAGGGAGAGGGTGTCCCATCAAATTCCACAAGGCAGAGAACATAGTGGCTACTAGCTCCTGCCACACCAAGAACATCTCTGATGACAGAGAAGCTAAGTTTAGAAAATCCATTCAGAAGCCATCAGAACATCTCACCAGAAGGAGGGTGACTGGCGTATTTGAACACCATGGCACTCAGCACAGCCCGCGTTCAGAAGAAAGAATGAAAGCTTCTTAAAGCGTCTGCCCCTGGGATGCCTGTGGCCCGCCTCTAATCACACATCATTTATTGAATGTGAAAGGAGGTCTGGTATGGGCAAGGTGTGATGACCTGGCAATTTATTTTACTTCTTGGAATTACAGACAGGTTTCTCTGGGTTCAATGGGGTCAAAGAGCTTAAAATGTTATCTAGAATAAGACAAACACATAATTTTCCTCTTGCTTTATTCGTCTATTTTTTTTCCTTAATGATTAATTAAGAGACATTCCTTAAGAAATGTGATATGAGTTTGTACCAACCCTTATGGTAATTCATAACAGCTAATGTCTACAAAATTTAGCTTGCTTGGGAACACAAAGGCCAGAATTTCCAGCTGAGGAAAACATTCGTAGAAAACCTTATGTACCCCTCAAGTCTTTCCTGTGACATGCTCCCAGGCTTACATTTTCCATCAGGACTGCCTTCTCCATAAAACCTTTCGGAGTAATGTGTCTTCCGGCTGACAGTGTTTGAAAGTCAAGCAAACAAGCCTTCCAGGGCTCACGTTGAGTTAAGAAAACATTTTCTGCGTGACATTTAGGGCCAAATGAGGGACCAAAGTCTTCATTCTTTTGCTCGGGACTAGGTTTACGTCTCCACAGGCAACGTGAAATGGAGTGTGGAGAAATGATCTCATGAAATAAATTAGTTTAGACAGGATGCCTGGCTTGTTCTAACCCCACAGTGAGTAAGTGCGCATGTGTGTGTGCGTGCATGTGTGTGTGTGCGTGCGCATGCAAGAGACGAGCTCAGAAGCTGTGTGCCAGCGGGAGAGCTGGGCTCTGCCACTTACCAACCAGGTGCCTTCGGCCTTGGGAGACTGCCTGAGCCTTCTCCACCCTCCTGTCATTAGATGACCCTATTGAGCCGTTCCGCTATTCCACCAGGGTAGAGAGGAGCAGAAAGACAAACAAGGGAAGCACTCTACGGTGGCACATCAAAGCCCGACATTACTGCCATTAAATGTCACCCCGAATATTTGCATGCAGCTCTGCGGAGACACATGATCTCTTTTCTTGGGTACCTGCTGACACACCACAGCTTTGACCTTTCAGTCGCTCCCACCAGGATCTCAGAGCCACATACTTCCCAGCGCTAGATGAACTTGGTATCTCTGTCGTGCTCCCGGCCATAGGTGCCTCCAAAATAAGAGCTCAGACTAGGAAATTGAATCTGAGGTTCCCACACGGCAGGCCAGGCATTAGTCATGGCGAGCACACGGGGGGCTTTTCATGCGAGTTGACTGGTTAGGTTCATAAAAATCACTTTCATTTTTCATCAGGAGATTCCAAGTCTTATATATTTATTATCCCTCTCATTATTTCACAGCCAGCAACATATTTTACTTGTAGCAGTGCCTAACTTGAAATAATTTTGGAAACCACAATACTTATGAGGCATTAGGTTTAAGGTACCAGCAAGCCAGCCTTGCTGTTTATTAACGCACTGGGTTCAATATCGCTGACATCTGCATGCTGGTGTGGCCTGCCATTGCAACTTCTGTCCCCTAGCAACAACTACACGACACGGGGATAATTCAACCTGCCCACTCTTCCACTTTGTCACAGTTTCAAGGAATCTGGTAGAAACATCATTTACGTAAGTCCTGTGTTCATTCTAAAAGGCATCGCCCGTTACGCGGCAAGGGCACTAACGGGTATTTTCATGGCCACTATGCCTCAGTGAGACACAGAACATGAGTGCGCTGCCACCTTCAAGCCAACATCGACCCTCAAAAAAGTCGGTGTCCATGGGTGGTTGTCAATATAGATCAACCAAAGAGGAAAAACACGCTCGCTGAGAAGTTCTTTGGCCTGGTCTATGGCATACAGGAACGTGGAGATTACAGCTGGATTTTGGCCTCTTTAAATGTTCCCATTCTTTTCCTGCACTGCCTCCTACTGTGAATTCATTTGGCTCATATTTGGCCACAAAAGAATGAGTTTAGGTCACTCAGTTTATGTCATAAAACACAATTTGAGTCCTTATCTTCAGAAGTAAAAAAGATTTCTATAGGTTGTTTGACATTGTTTTCACGGTCGTAATGAGTTATGAACACGTATCTTTCTAGTAGGAACAATTTGGGTCATTCCCTCTCAGACAAGAAGGTGAAGACAAGCAGGCAGAGAAGGGAGAAGAAAGCGCTGCTCAGAGAACAGGAGAACAAAGACAACGACGAGGAAGAAGGCAAGATGTGTGTTTTTTCACTTTGGAATCCAAAATAGTCTTGCTGCAAGAGGGCCTGGAGTTCCATGAGTCATATCCCAGCAGGACTCCGTGCCTCAGGAGGACACCAGTGAGTCATGCCATCCTTCTTTCCTCAGGTCACCACAGAAATGCATGACAACATACGCCTTAAAAAGCTCGGGAAAGGACAATATTATAATTCTTAGTTTAAATTGGGCCAACACAACTAGGTTGTTGAACCGTTTTACTTCAGAAAGCGGCACGGTGCCAAGAACACTCAAAAAGTCACGAGGGGATGATGAATGGGTGACCGGGATGTGTCCCTTGGATTGGGTTAAATGAGCTCAGGGGCAGTGTGGCACACTGGCTATGAGCCCCAGCCCGGGAGCCAGGCTCAGTGACACATCGCTTCTGCAACTGCCTACTGCTACCATGTCTCTTACTTGCAAGATGAGAATATGAGGGTCGACTTCATCGGGTCGTGGCGAGGATCACTGAGAAGAGTATCCTTAGAGTAGTGTGTGACATCTGGTAAAGGCTAATAAAGTGTGTGTAGATCTGCCATGGGGCAAAACTCTAAGGAACACCGCTCACACAAAACAGCCACTGAATGACACTGTCCCCTGCCCCCAGCATTGTACAGGGAATAGCTTACAAGGTCAAATAATAACCCTGGTCTTATCCTTGTTACCATCTACTTAGGATCTTTCTTTCTCCTTATTCCTTCTTGTTCCAGTATCCAAAAGTTACACAGAGACACATGACTATGGGTTATAAGAAGTGTAAAGAGTATCCTTTATGCATATATATAACAAAACATTTTCTGCACTGTGTTCTTTTAAACATTTTCCTTCACCAAAATCACAGGGAAAATCCACCTTCAGGAAGCATGTGGTAGTGTGTTCATTCAAACGACAGATCATACACTTGGCACTGCATTAAATCCGTCCCCACAGCAATGAGCCTGCTGCAGATTTACCAGCCTGAACGTTGACCCGCGATAGCATGGAAGAAAATGGAATGGAATGCCACGGGGCACAGCAAAGCGGCCGCCCAGCACTCTGCGGACTGGAGGGTCCCAGATCCCACCCCTAGAAAGCCAAGAGCTCGGACACATGAACAGACAAAGGAGAGGAGCTGAGCCTGGCACACTTCCTTTCTGGTGAAGCGTGATGTTTCCTCACCAGAAGCCTCTGGGCACAGTGGCTTTGAGAGCTGGCAGAACCAGACACTCGCCGCCTCCGAACTCACAGTAGTGTCCTTGCGTGACTTTCCCAACCGTAAAGCGGAGCCTGCCGTGGGGTGGCCGGGGAACCGGGCGAACTTCGCAGACTCTAATGACGCCTCCTTCCAAGCGGAGAACGCCGGTCCTCCAAGAAACTTGCAGACCCTAGGACTAGAAATTCTTGCAGAAGTTGAGCTTGTTTTTTTTTTTAATATTTACTACAAGATAATGAAATAGCTACTCACATATGCCAGTGAGGAAAGGAATCTGTGTTTCTAAACCAAAGGACTCAGTGTTTTTTTCATTCTAGAAACTGTTTATTGGACCACAAGATCCTGTCACAAGGTTTTAAAAGTCAAAATACTAAAACACACTTTCTGTGATAGTGACACCAAACAAACAAACAAAAAAAATGGACTCATATTTATTTATTTATTTATTTTGGCTTTTCGAGGTAGGGTCTCACTTTAGCCCAGGCTGACCTGGAATTTACTCTGTGGTCTCAAACTCATGGTGATCCTCCTCTCCTGCCTCTGCCTCCCAAGTGCTGGGATTAAAGGTGTTTGCCACCACAGCCTTCCTGGACTCACTTTTTATTGTCCTGCCTGGAGCTTTAAGGAAAAGCCTCACTCCCTCCCACCATGACCACCTCAAGATGGCTGGCTAGATAAGCCAGTCCCCTTAGAATGTCAAAGCCTACACAGAGAGAAAGGTAACTTTCTCCAGCCCAGGTCACTCTGTCTTGGTTCCTGTCCACTGAAGTGCTGGGTGCTCTTTGAGCCCCGACTTAGATCCAAGCACTAAATTCTGGGTTGATCTCAGGTTAGCAATGACTGAAGTTAAAACGTGAGAGAATGATGGAAGTTTGGATGGAGACCAGAGAGAGACAAAGGAGAGAGGAGATGAAATATGGGGTGCAGCATCAGGGGCTCCACAGAGAGAGCTTCCCAGTGTGTGCAGTATCTGGAGTCCCATCCCCAGCATCAGAAAAGAAAAAGACTATTGAGTGGATTTGAACTGCTATCTGCAGCGTCCTGATAGAAAATATAACTTGGTGGGGGGGGGTAGTGCTTGCCTGCCATGGTTGAGACCTGGTTTCAAGCCCCAGCATTACATAGAGTAAAGCACAGATGATTGCCAGGTATGGTGGTGTATGTCTGTAATTCAAGCACTCAGGAAGCTGAGGCAGGAGGATCACCATGATTTTGAGACCAGTCTGGAGCTATGGAAAGAGTTCCAGATCAGCTTGGACTACAGAGAGACCCTACCTTGAAAATCAAACAAGCTAAAATGCAGATAATTGTGTAAAATACCATGGCCGCATCTGCCACCCACGGTCCTCTTATTTTATGATAGGAAAGTGATGATTGGGAAACAGCAGCACAGGCATATTCTCCTGTGGTGAGGGTCTTGTGAAGGTATTGCTAGGCACTGTGAGGTCATGGATATCAAGGCCAATTTCTGTCTGGACATTTGCACTGTAAGGAGTTGTACCCTTCCTTTGGCTCTTACATTCCTCATGTGGTTTTGGTTTTGTTATGCTTTTGTTGTTTTGTTTTTTGAGGTAGGGTCTCACTCTACCCCAGGCTGACCTGGAATTCACTGTGCAATCTCAGGGTGGCCTTGAACTCACAGCAGTCCTCCTACCTCTGCCTCCCAAGTGCTGGGATTAAAAGTGTGTGCCACCATGCCCAGCTCTGGCTCTTACATTCATTCTGCCACCTTTTCTGCCATGGACCCTGAGCCTTGGAGGGTGTGATAGAGATGATTCAGTGCTGAGCAGTCCTCTGTCACTTCTTAGCACTATGGTGCCTTTGGAGTCATCCCAGTGGTCACTGCCATTTAAAAAGAGAAGCTTCTCTAACCAAAAGTGAGAATAGCATTAATATAGGAATGTGAATATTAAATATAGTGCTTACAAGGCAGTTTTGGTGAGCATAATACATGGATTTAGCCAGACAAGAGCAGACTTTACACCCCTAAGACCCATGGTCTCCCCTGCCATAGGCTTTTGATTAGGTTTTCAGTACCAGGCATGTATTCCCTTCCATGGAGTGGGCCTCCAGTCCAATTAGAGAGCAGCTGGTGTCCCCTGGATCAGACATGCCACTATTGCACCCATTGGGTCATTTGGCCTATCTGGCCAAACGCAAGTCTTCCAGTAATGGCTTCTGTCTCCCATAGGACTGCATACAGGGCAGCTTTTCCCAGCTTTCTGTTTGGTCTACAGGGAGGAGGTTTTCAGCTCAGCCCAGCTTGATTTCTCAGTGACCTTGCTGTCCAGACATATCAAAATGGCCATTCTTCCCTGACCCTGGAACACACAGTCCTTCATGCTCCCCTTCCGCTTCCTGCTGAGAGGAATAGGGCCTGGCAGACTCTGCAAGCCTGAGCTCCTTGACGTCAAGAGCAACTAGCAGGGTTACTAGAAAAAATGAGGTTTCACATTCTGCACACCTCTAATTTTTATTTAATTTTCTGTTATATTAGCTTATTCTACCTGAATATTGGTGCTAGCCCACAATAAATGCTATCTGCCTTTCAAATAAGAAGAAAAAATTCATTATATACTTTTTCCCTTTGCAATGTAATTGTGACATTGGTACAAGTAACTTAATCTTTCTGGTTCTGCTATATAATAAAATCAATAAAATTATCACTTTATAGATTATGGGATGCTTGTTAAATTAACATTTTCAAAGAGCCTTCGAAATCTAATACTAAAATCTAAAAGTACACTGAAAAGTAGCAATATAGTAATGATATTATGTTATTCTTTTTTAAATTTTTATTTATTTATTTGAGAGCAACAGACACAGAGAGAGAGAGAGAGAATGGGTGTGCCAGGGCTTCCAGCCACTGCAAACGAACCCCAGATGCAGATGCTTGTGCATCTGGCTAACGTGGCTCCTGGGGAATCAAGCCTCAAACCGGGGTCCTTAGGCTTCACAGGCAAGCACTTAATCGCTAAGCCATCTCTCCAGCCCACTATGTTATTCTTACATAAGAATTTTTGAGCAAAGACTTACTATTAAAGGAAATAACAGAAATACCCCAATCTACGAAAAATCTAGAATTAAAATCTTTAGGAGAAAATAACCCTTTAGGGAAGCTCTGGTCAGATAGTTTTAAGTAAAACTCCAGTACTTTTACTAGTTTTTTTGTTTGTTTATTTAATTTCTGAAGCCTTTCCTTTCAGTACAAGAATTTTTGCAAAATGTGCCTTCTCCTGTTTTGACCTATACTCTCACCAAAAATATAAGGAAACAGTTTTACAGAAAATGAGTCATTTATACGTACATACGTGTTTCCTTTTTCTGTCACACTTATTATCTTATTTTATGGAGGAAGGAAAGTTTATTTCTGCTTACAGTTCCAGGTCATCAGCCACATGGTAGAGGATGTGTGGTAGCAAGAGCAGAAAACAGGCGGTCACATCAGCCCAGACTGAAGAAGCAGAGCACAGTGAATGCTCCACCATTTATAATCAAGAAAGCTTTTTATTTATTTTCAAGCACAGAGAGACATAGATAGGGAGATAGAGAAAATGGGCATGCCAGGGCCTCCAGCCAGTGCAAATGAATTGCAAACAAGCGCCACTTTGTACATCTGGCTTTATGTGGGTACTGGAGTATTGAACCTGGGTTGTTAGGCTTTGCAGCAAGCACCTTAACTTCTGAGCCATCTCTCCAGCCCCACAATTTATAATTTTAAATTTAGCCCCTGATGCATCCATTTGCAGAAATTCCAAAAGAAATTTACAGGCCTGGGGAGATGCTCAGTGGTTAAAGGTGCTTCCAGAAGAACTTTACTTGAATTGGAGTGTCACGAATTCTCTTGGTATGTGCCAAATAGAGGAACTTGGTAAAAATACAGTGTAGAAACCTTCCACCTTCCCTGCCTTTCTCCCTCCTTTTTGCTTTCCTTCATGTTTTCCTTCCTTCTTCCTTTCAATTTATTTATTTTGCAGCACATAAATCAATCCCAGGGCCTAGTACATTCCAGAAAAACATGTTGCCACTGAGCTGTAGCCCCAGCATTTTGAATATAACAGAATAATTGAGTATAATAATTGAGCATAATAGAATAATTTATTAGACATAATAAATTAGTCCAATGTGATGAACATTTCTTTAAAGAAAAATAGATATAGTCATAGATTCCTTATTAAAAAGCATAATAATTCCCTAATAAATGGTCTATTGAGTTTACAGCCATACCACCCTAAACACACCCAGTCCTGTCTGATCTTGGAAGCTAAGCAAGGTGAGGCCTGGTTAGTGCCTGAATGGGAGAAATGATCATGAGAATGAGTCCGTAGATCTATGTTGTTTGCCTTTAGGATTTAAGATTAGGGCTGGAGAGATGGCTTAGTGGTTAAGGCGCTTGCCTGTGATGCCTAAGCATCCAGATTTGACTCCCCAGACTCCATGTAAGCCAGATGCACATGGTGGTTCATGCTTCTGGAGTTTTTTTGCATTAGCTAGAGGCCCTGGCATGCTCTCTTTCTCCTTCTCTCTCTCTCTCTCTCATAAATAAATAAAATATTTGAGATTAATAGCTAGATTGAAAAGGACTTTCTTTGGCTAGGACAAACTGCCTCAACCATTGAATTTTTCATTTTGCCTACATTTTTATTTATTTTATTTTATTTTTTAAATTTTTATTTATTTATTTGAGAGCGACAGACACAGAGAGAAAGACAGATAGAGGAAGAGAGAGAGAATGGGCGCGCACCAGGGCTTCCAGCCTCTGCAAACGAACTCCAGATGCGTGCGCCCCCTTGTGCATCTGGCTAACGTGGGACCTGGGGAACCGAGCCTCGAACCAGGGTCCTTAGGCTTCACAGGCAAGCGCTTAACCGCTAAGCCATCTCTCCAGCCCATCATTTTGCATACATTTTTAGATGAATGTATAAACATATACTTAAATTTTAACACATTTTGGGCTGGAGAGATGGCTTAGTGGTTAAGGCGCTCATCTGTGAAGCCTAAGGACCCATGTTTGACTCTCCAGATCCCACATAAGTCAGATGCGTAAAAGGTAAGGCAAGCACAAGGTCTCACATGCCCACTAGGAGGCACAAGTGTCCAGAGTTCAAGTGCAGAGGCCGAGGCCCTGGTGCTCCAATTATCGCTCTAAAAAATATTTTTAATACATATTAATACCATGAAAATTGGATAAAACATGGCACAATCTAATTGTTTAGCATTTATTAAGTGTGTGGTATGGTGGAAAGGGCCTTTCCCATTCACCCCCAAACGTCAGTGATGCAGAGGACTCCTTGCTCACCCATCCCTGAACAACCCACAGCCAGAGGGCAAGGAGCCAGGCCTTCGGCTGGCACCTCCTAGTACCCCATGTCCTGTTTCTGAGGAGAAAGTAAGAGCAGGAAACAGTTCTCCTTGTCTAGGATTGAAAGCCAGTCCACACAAGCCTCACCCTCTCACTCAGCACAACTCTCTCTTTACTGAAAACATATTATTCAATAATTTTAAAAAATATAGGTTACCACCTGATTGTTATTTTGAGTGTGAAGTACTGGAAAATTAAGAAAATATCATAAGCATTTTAAAAAGTTATTTTAAGAATTGTACCCAAAATGTTTCTGAGAGGGGAAAAGGTCTTTGGTAAAATGTGGTAGTGGAGGCTTGAGGTAAAAAGGCACATTTTAGGAGGCTTGGAAATAACTTAGATCAATACTATGGCAAAGAAAACAGAATTATTTAGGAGGCTGCTCATAAGCAACAGTTGGCAGGAGGCACATACAATAAGGCACTGCAGCATTTTTGTCATGGCACAGAAATGAAAACAACTTTAACATCTAGGAATATTAGAGTAGAGAATACATTGTAATAATGATACCATACCTTATTAAAAATAGACGTAGATTAAAGTAATTAAGTTAATTATATGACTGCATAAGCTCCTCGAGACATTAAGTGACAAAAATAAGAAATTACAGCAACTCATACCAATTATATGACACACACTCCAAAGGACTCTATATTTTCCAGAGATACGTGCTTGTGCATAGAGTGATTTGGGAGAATAGACACTTGCCAGATGGAAATGTGAGCTCCTTCTGGGAGAGAGAATTCCATTACAGGAGCTACTCAAAAAGAACTTTGGGGCTGGAGAGATTGCTTAGTGGTTAGGGCACTTGCCTGGAAAGCCTAAGGACCCAGGTTTGATCCCCCAGCACCCATGTAAAGCCAGTTGCACATGGTGGCACATGCATCTGGAGTTCATTTGCAGTGGCTAGAGGCTCTGGCATGCCCATTCTCTCCCTCCCTTTCTCTGTCTCTCTCTCTCTGACCTCTCTCTCTCAAATAAACAAAACCTTATCTATATTTTTAGAATTATTTTTTAATTTTTTTTTTTTTTTTTTGGTTTTTCGAGGTAGGGTCTCACTCTGGCTCAGGCTGACCTGGAATTCACTCTGTAGTCTCAGGGTGGCCTCGAACTCATGGCGACCCTCCTACCTCTGCCTCCCGAGTGCTGGGATTAAAGGCGTGCACCACCACGCCCGGCTAAGAATTTTAATTTTTACTGGAAAAATATATTCACTTACCACGTATATCCTCACTTTAAATATTTTAGCACCTTACCAAGATATGGTCGCACACACGTGTAATGCCAGAACTCGGAGGCTGAAGAAGAAAGTCGCCAAATCAAGGCCAGAGTCAGAACTATTTTTGTTATGAAGCATAGGAAACAAGGGACTTGTGGTACTCAAGGCTACATAGATGAGTTCAAGGCCCCTAGACTTACACCAGGCTTTGTCTCAAGAAAAAAGAAAACATTTTAAAGTAAAATTCAACTGAAATACTATTTGAAGTTTTGTAGCTACAATAGAATGATGAAGAATAGTTAACAGGGCCGGAGAGATGGCTTAGCGGTTAAGTGCTTGCCTGTGAAGCCTAAGGACCCTGGTTCAAGGCTCGATTCCCCAGGACCCTCGTTAGCCAGATGCACAAGGGGGCACATGTGTCTGGAGTTCATTTGCAGTGGCTGGAGGCCCTGGCGTGCCCATTCTCTCTCTCTCTCTCTCTCTCTCTGTTGCTCTCAAATAAATTAATGAATTAATTTAACAAAAAAGGCATGTGCCACCATACCTGGCTGAATATTTATTAAAAAAAAAAAAAGAACAGTTAATAAAGCTAGTCGTGGTGGTGGTGTATGTCTTTGATTCCAGCACTCGGGAGGCAGAGGTAGGAGGATTGCCTGGATTCGAGGCCACTCTGAGACTACAAAGTGAATTCCAGGTCAGCCTGGGCTAGAGTGAGACCCTGCCTCAAAAAAACCCAAACAAATAAGTTAATAAATAGAAATGATTATTAGAGGGAAGTGTTGTTGGTATATGCTTATATTGTCCTCAAATACTGCTCCATAAAGTTATTCGTAGTATTCACTTTTATATCAATTTGTCAATAATTCCTAAAATAATATTTACCACCTAAAATGCTTCTAGTCACAAGATGTTTGGGTCTTGTAGGCCACTTTTGAAGTAACGTGAGGCAAGAAGGGGGTCACTTACCAGCCCGTTTCCAGCTTTAACGAGGAGCAGTGAGCACATGATAACCTAATATGCAACTCAGCGAAGCAAGAGATGTCACCATGATTTTAGCCTTTACGTCTTGGTATGAACATATTAAACAACATATTAAAACAAGGCTTTAATGAGAATTTTCAGAGCGAGTTGGTTTCCTTCTTCACGAGAATCAAGAGTACCACAAGTCCCTTGTTTCCCATGCTTCATAACAAAAATAGTTCTGACTCAAAAAATTCCATTTCTGCTCACTTCAGCATCACTTCTCTAAGTAGCACTTTTACAATCTTAACTATGTGAGATCACCTTGACTCCAGTTTTGAGAATGTTGTATTTAAAATTCCGAGACGGTAATCTCCACAAATTACCTGTCCCAGTGGAAAACGTGGACTCAACATAGATCAAGCCTGTTGCGATTCAAACTTGTTCTTCCAGGAAAATCACATCTGAACCTGACAATTATACGCATGGGCAGATGGGGGCAGCCAAAAGTCACTTCCATTTTAATGCAGGAGGCATTAGATAATTTATGAAGTAAATTTGCCTCCTTAATTATGTTTGTTTACACTGCCTCTAAAATGAGCCTGGTTTGCATTCCTCGGCATGGGGGATTGATTTTCAGAGAAGGTGCTCAGAAATGAGACAAGGATACACATGGTTTCAATAATGACCGTGGATACCCTACAAAGTACGTAATCCACATAAGGATAATAAAAGACCTTTTAGTCTGCTCAATTATCTGTTAGATAAATATAAGCTCGAGCCAGCCTTCCCTGGCCACTTAGCACACTTCCGGGGGGGCTCGTTCCAGGTCAGTGGGCTGAGGCTCCAGGAATGCACACTCATTGTTATCCCAGGTAAAACATTTTTTACGGCCCAGGAATCGTTAAGCTCAGCGAAGGTCACTCACACTGTTAACATTTGTCTGCAGGATGTTCTTACACAGACTGTGAAAAGACAGGGGAGGATTCAGTCCTCGCGACTCAGGGGCAGTTAGGCGTCCTCAGTCGGGAGGCTCTAGTCACCTCTGCCTTGTCTGCCCTCATTCCAGTCCTTTCTTTCTACCGCTTCTATGCAGCCACACTGAGGTATTTTTCCGCAGGGAGCAAGTCAGGTCCCAGCTGGTCTGGGAATGGGCAGCAGAGCCCCAGAGAGCAAGGGGACCTGTCGACACGTATCCTGTGAGTTGATCACCAAGGTGGGACCTGAACCCTGGCTGATTTGAGCCATGGACTTGCTGATGTGTTAGAAATCACAGCACGACTCTGTCTCCAAAAAAAATTAATTAAATAACAAATAAGTAATGAAATGAAATCACAAAGGTGAAGCTGGGCGTGGTGGCGCACGCCTTTAATCCCAGCACGTGGGATGCAGAGGTAGGAGGATCGCCATGAGTTTGAGGCCACCCTGAGACTACAGAGTGAATTCCAGGTCAGCCTGGGCTAGAGTGAAACCCTACCTCAGAAAACCAAAAAAATAAACAAATAAAATTACAGAGTTGATTCTCTTTCAGAAAACATTTATATTTATACTTCAATACAAATATTTTTATTTCAATATAAATATTTTTATTTCAATATAAACCTAAAAGCAATTAGTATAAAACTATGTCTATTTGGGATATTTGTTTAATCGAACTCTGTCCTTTTTTCCTCTAAAGACAATTTGGGGTAGACAATATTTCAAGCTTTCTTCCTTAATTATAAGTGCCTATTTACTTGGGTGACCAAGTTTCTTATTTTTATCATATACTTAAACTGAGTGTGTGAATCTTTGCAAAAGTAATATTTCTTAGGCTATTTTTCTGGGCCCCTGAAGGATCCTGCTGTGCGAACTATTTGAGCTAGAAAATGATAATAAGGAATGGGAGCCTTTCCACCGGTAACGTGGTTTCCATTAGCACAAGTCTACATTTATAGCTGAAAACTTTATTAGCTGAGTTACCATTGGACGCTCAAAAATACTTCGTCTCTGTGAAAAGAAAAACATTAGAGTAAGGTCAGTTTGACAAAAGTGTAATATCTACAGAGAATGCCAAGGATTATACATTTAAAAGGCCAAGTTAAATAAGACTCAATTAGACCTCATTTGGCCTCCAACCTCTCAGGATTCGTAAACTCACATTTTAGCAAATTTTGGGAGAGGACCTTCGCCTTACTCATGTTTTGTTTCCATTGGAATCTGCATGGCTCAGGCTCTTGTGACACGCATTTGCAGCAAATATTGCATACCCTGCGCCTTACTGACCGTTGTTTCAAACTAGCCTTTCCTTATTAAATGCTTTTGAATAGCTATCATATTTTACTTTGTTTGCAAAAGCAAAGGGTGAAGACATATTTATCTACATAGCCATGAAAGAAAACAGACATCAAAAACAGAATTTTTAGAAAAACGTAGTTCTGATCTATTCTGAAACTATACTTTTTTATTTTTATTTTTACCAAAAGTGCACATGATCACTAGACCCCTGGGGTCCCAGTAGATGCTGTGACCTCAAAGAGAGATGAACATTTTTAGAGAAAGGAATATGATATGCCAAACGCAGCTTTACACATGTAAAAAATTAGGCCAAAAGTTTCTATTTTCACAGCGCTGTACATAAACTGAGTGGAGGTGATATAACACCTTCCTACGTTTCAAGAGGTCCTGAAGATGCCAAAACTCCAAAACTCCAAAATGCCTCACCTACCTGACCATTATTTTCTCTTCAGTCCCCAACCCGGGTACCTCTTAGCTTCATTTTCCCCCCTGCTCTCAGATTTCCATGACTCTTGTGAGAATGACACAAAGTCTTCAGTCTCACTGCACTCCACCGTTGATAGTAAACATCTCTGGTCTGTGGTGACAGACCACCCCTCATCTCTACACTCTCTACAGTCTCCCCTGAACATCTCTTCTGCTCACAGCATTTAGTGACATATTGGCCTGGAACTCACAGTGATCCTCCTACCTCTGCCTCCCAAGTGCTGGGATTACAGGTGTGCGCCGCCACGCCCAGCAAGTGACATATCTTGTTACTCTGTGTCACAGGTAGCTGTGCTAGGCTGCAAAATCCCCAGAGCTTCATATCATCTGAGTCTCCACTTCCTAGCTGAGTAGCCAAGAACAAGCTACTGGAATTCTCTATTTCTCACTTTCCTCCTTCATGAGGGTAATGGGCTCTGTTGTACGAGGCTAATATGAAAAGGTGTCGGTTGTAGATACCTTCTCGTTTTGCACAAAGCACCCACCCAAGAGCCGCTTGAGGGAAGAAAGGGTTTATTTTGTTTATAGAATCAAGAGGAGGCTCTGTGATGGCAGAGAGAAGCGAGGCATGTGCAGAGCTGGACATCACATCCTGGCCAACATCAGGTGGACAGTAGCCCCAGGAGAGTGTGAGTTGGCTGTGACGGCCAAGCCACACAGCTCCTCCAGCAGGCGCTGATCCCCAGGTCGCCATCAGCTGGGGTTAAGCATTCAGAACACAAGTCTATGGGGGCACTTGGATCAAACCACCACAGCGTACAAGTAGTAAGCAGATTCCTGGTATATAATGGAGTCATAATGGCATGCGTCACAGTTTTCTTCTTAAAGGAGCCAGGACCTGTGCATGCTAGGTGAGTGAGGTGGTTGCTCTACCACTGAGCTCTCATAGCAGTCTGCAACTTGACTCATTTTTTGTTCTTTTCTTTCTGTTTGACTACTAATTTGCATTCCTCATTAAAAAAAAAAAAAAAAACTACTCCAGAAAGCTTGCCTGGCCCTAGAGTTCCCGTCTTCTATGTCACTCTCGGCTGGTTTGAGTTCTAGCCACTGAGAAGCTTAAGATGAGCCATCCCGATTATGGTTCCTAGCAGCCCCTCCCCCAGCTGTCCTGACCCCAACCCCAAGCCTGGAGCTGTGGCCGTCCGGGCCATTGTGCGGAGCTGACCTTCCAGTTGTCTTCAACAGAAAGGGGCCTTACCTGGGCCTCTCTCCTCACTGTGGCTTTGTATCGTACTTGCTTTTTATTTTTCTCTTTCTTTCCTTCTTTCTCTCTCTCTAGGTCTTATGTAACCCAGGCCAAATTCTATAGGCAGCCAAGGAGAACCCTGAACTCCTGATCCTCATGCCTCTACCCTGTGAGCTCTGGAATCAGGTACCTGCCACCATGCTCAGTTTTAGGTGGCACTGGGGTTGAAATCGACGGCTTCGTGCATGCTAGGCAAGCCTTTTACCAGCTGAGCCGTGTCGCCAGCCCCTCTTCTGTTTTTCTTATTGTATCTTCTGCCCTTTGCCACTTAGTTATCAGTGGTTACACGAATGTCTGTTTCTTCCTATGGCACCAGTTCCTTCTCTGTACAACTGTTCAGATCAGGTTATTCTAAAACGAAGCCCTGGTCTGGAGAGATGGCTTAGTGGTTAAGGCACTTGGCTGAAAACCCACAAGACCCAGGTTTGATTCCCCAGGACCCATGTAATAAGCCAGATGCACAAGGTGGTACAAGCATTTGAAGTTTGTTTGCAGCGGCTGAAGGCCCTGGTTCACTCATATTCAATCTCTCTCTCTCTCTCTCTCTCTCTCTCAAATAAATGTATAAAAATAAAAATATTTTTAAAAATTCTTAAAATAAAGTCCTGGTTCTGTTCTCCATGGGAGCTGGTGCCCTCCCATCTGCTCCTTCACCAATTCCTGACCCACCAAAGCAACGTGGAATCTCCAGATTGCCTCTCCACTTGCTAGCTCTGTGTCCTTGGACAAATATCTCAAAGCTAATCTATACCACGGTGTGTAGATATGTAGGGACGTATGTAGATGTAGTTGTATGTAGATGTGGATGCGTGTAAATGTAGGCGATGGGTGGGGGTGGAAATCAATCTATCCTGAGGCCTAGATGAGTTAATTCCGGTGAGCAGTTGACGTGGCGCTTAGCGCATAACTGCTCTCTCGGCTGAGGCACGGGCCACTCCTCGGCTGACCGTCTTACCGTCTTAGGCTCTTGCCCTCCTCTCACTCCCGCAGGACTGTCCTCAGTGTGCTTCCTGGACATACGGACAGTGACAAAGACACGGACTGCCCCTCGCGGAGGGAAGGGTTTGTGGGCCGGGGTTTCCGATGATGAGGAAGGTTGCGGCAGCAAGAGTGTGAGGCGCTGGTCACGCTGTGCCTGCTGTGCGCAGGAAGAAGAAAGATGGGGATCCACCTCCCACTTTGTGTTCTCCTTCTTCATTGAGCTCAGTTGATGACACTAAGCTTCCGAGCATAGACCTTGGGACGAGAAATCCAGGGGATGAGAGACGTCTCTGGATGCCACTGAGGATGGAGACCAAAAACAAAAAACCAGCAAGCTCCACAGGGCCAGCACAGAAGCATGCCAGCGCAGCCCACCAGCCCAGTGTCGCCCCATGCTGCAGAGAGGAAAGAGGACAGGCAACCAACAACACAATCACACACACACACACACACACACACACACACACACACACACACACACACGCATGCACGCATGCATGCACGCATGCACCTGCAGAATTGCTTCCCTGTGACATCTAATCCCATCCTGTTCTTTTCTTTGGTTTTTAGAGGTAGGGTCTCACTCTAGCCCAGACTGACCTGGAATTCACTATGAAGTCTCAGGGTGGCCTCGAACTCACGGCGATCCTCCTACCTTTGCCTCCCAAGTGCTGAGATTAAAGGCAAGCGCCACCACACCCGGCTCCATCCTGTCCTTTATGTCAAATTAAAACCACAAAAATGACCAGCCCCTCCTCTATCTTCTTTATACGCTCATCTTAACTAATTCGTTGAAAAGCAATAATAGTTCGGAGAGATGAAATACAGATTTAAACATCAACACAGGAGAGCTAGAAGCTAATGTGGTCTGGAATGTTCAGTAAACATTTTAAGTAGTTTGAGCCACTAGAGGGAGTCCGTAAAGGTCCCAGTGACATCAGGTAAAACATCGCATAATGTTTAATTAACAACCACAAATCTGACAGCCAGTTATAGTAATTCTTTCTCTGTTGAGAATATACTTTAAAAAAGATAGGCCCTATGAAAAATATACAAAATCAAGCCATTTCTCCTCACACAAAAGCCAAAAACAAACACTAGTTACTATAGACACTGTGAACTTTTAAAAAGAGTGCATTTTAGAAATTTTTAAACAAAAATCATATAAGGGGGGATTGGAGAGATGGCTAAGCAGTTAAGACACTTGCCTGCAAAGCCAAAGGACTCAGGTTCAATTCCCCAGGACCCATGTAAGCCAGATGCACAAGGGGGCACATGTGTCTGGAGTTCGTTTGCAGTGGCTAGATGCCCTGGCACATCCATTTTCTTTCTCTTTCCCACTCTGTGCCTCTTTCTCTCTCTCAAATAAATAAATAAACATCAATTTTTTAAAAAGTCAAGTCAAACAGAAAGTTAAAAAGGAAATATTCTGAGGTAGGAGGATCACTGTAAGCTCAAGGCTAGCCTAAGACTACATAGTGAATTCCAGGCCCGCCTGGGCTAATGCAAGATCCTACTCGAGGAAAAAAGTAAGTCCTATAAGGGATGGAGCGATTGCTCAGTGGTTAAGGATGCTTACTTGCAAAGCCTGCTGGCCTGGGCTCGATCCTCAGGCATCCACATACAGCTGGATGCAAAAAGTGGTACAAGTGCAGGCATTTGTTTGCAGTGAAAAGAGGCCCTGGGAGATGCATTTGTGCTCACACACAGAATTAATAAATTAATTAACTAACTCACTCATTAATTAAGCAAAAATCTTCAGAGACCAGCCAGAACAATACTTTTTTTAAAAAATCATATGACAAGTATATCAAATTTCTCATTTCAAATTTTCAGAAGAAACTTTAGTGATCATCATTTAACAATCAGAAAAAAAAAAGTCTAGAAAAAAGTTACCCAAAGTTACATATCCATCTAGCAGATAACCCTATATGAAAATCTTTAAATATGAAAGTATATAAAAACAGTTTAACATTCTAGAAGGGGAGTCCATCTGCAGATTCCCTATGTGAGATACAAACGATTAAATTTTCTTAGAATTTAGGATTTTCAATGCCTGGGGAGATGGCTCAGAGTGTAAAGGGCCTACCACACAAAAATGAGGATCCAACTTCAGATCCCCAACACCCACATAAATGCCAGGGGTGGTGGTGTCCACCTGTAGCCCCAGAGCTAGGGAAACACAGACAGCTGAATCCCTAGGGATGGCTGAAAGACTGTGCCTCAAAGAGTAAGGCTGCTGGAGACTTAAGTAGGAAGCTTAACCTTAATCAAAAATCTCTGAGGCTGAGGCTGGAGAGATGGCTTAGTGGTTAAGGTGCTTGCCTGCAAAGCCAAAGGATCCTGGCTCAATTCTCCAGGACCCATGTAAGCCAGATGCACAAGGTGGCACATGCATCTGGAGTTCATTTGCAGTGGCTGGAGTACCCATTCTCTCTCTCTGCCTCTTTCTCTCAAATGAATAAATAAAATATATTTTTAAAAATCCCTGAGGTTATTGGGGACAAGCATGTGCATTCAAACCACCACACTACTGAAGATAAAAAGTAAGTGTTTGGAATTTTTACAAATAAGAGTCTGGGGAGATGGTTAGTGATTAAAAGTGCTTGCTTACAAAACCTGTGGGCCTGAGTTTGATTTCCCAGCACCGACATAAAAGCCAGAGGCAAAAAGTAGTGTAAACATTTGGCAGTAAGAGACTCTTGTGCACCTAGACACAGACACACACATACATACATGTGTGCAAACAAAAAAAGAAAATTTGTTTAATTATATATAGTACAGGCAAAGTGCACAGGAATGGTCTTTCTTATCTCTTTTTGACAGGAATATAAACTGGTACAATATTTTAAAAACACAATTTGATGAAGTCAGACATGGTGACGCATACCTATAATTACAGCATTCAAGAGGCTAAGGTAGTAGGATTGTTGTGAGTTAGAGGACAGCCTGGACTATGCAGTGTATTCAGCGCCAGCCTAGGATACATTGTAAAATTTCTGTTCAAAAAAGAAAGTAAGAAAGGAAACAAAGGAGGAAGGAAGAAGGGAGAAAGAGAAGGAGAAAAGGAAAGAAGGAAGGAAGGAAGGAAGGAAGGAAGGAAGGAAGGAAGGAAGGAAGGAAGGAAGGAAGGAAGGACACAATTTAGCAAGAAGAATTAAAGGTCTTAAAATATACATGTCCTGGCTGGGGAGATGGCTCAGCAATTAAAGTCACTTGCTCCACAAGCCGGCCAACCAGAGTTCAAATTGACAGAGCCACATGAAGCTGGACACAAACTGGTCCATGTGTCTGTAATTCAACACAGCTACAGGAATCAGTGGCAAAGGCAGGAGGATCTCAACGTTCACGGGTCAGCTAGGCTGGTCTTCCCAGGAGCAAAATAAGAGGGAGCCTGTGTCAAAACAAGGTAGATGGAGGGGACCAACACCTTGAGGTTGTCCTCTGACCCCCACATCTCTCTCTCTCTCTTTCTCAATCTCTCTCTCTCACACACACACATGCACTTAAAAAAGTAATAGACATGTTTTATACAGAGATTTGTATATAAACGTGCTCACTGCTCTATGGTATGTAATGAAGAAACCTTCTAAATGTCCAACACAAGCTGGGTGTGGTGGCGCATGCCTTTAAACCCAGCACTTGGGAGTTTGAGGCAGGAGGATCACCATGAGTTTGAGGTCAGCCTGGAGCTACAGAGTGATTTCCAGGTCAGCCTAGGCTAGAATGGGACCATGCCTCGAAAATCAAAAAAATCAAATAAAATAAATAAGCTGGGTATGGTGACATGTGCCTTTGATCCCAGGAGGCAGAGTGTAAGCAATAATTAAAAGTAAAAATGGGATGTTAGAAGTACATGGGAACTTCTAGAAGCAATAATTAGAAGTAGAAATGGGGTACTCAGCATGACAAGGTTGTCATGGCAACCAGGGGCCAAGCCCAGAGACTGACCAGGGCCCTCTGCCAGCTGATATGCAAATGAGCTACCCCTAAGGTGGCTATCAGCAGCCAGGATGACTGCAGAAAAATGGGTGCGGAGAAACGGGTGTAAGAATTCCATCAAAGACCCAGGAAATGGTCACTCAACTCAGAGAGGCTGACTCCTCGTTCTTCTCTGCGAGGAGAAGCAGCCGGCAGGACTCCTGGGCAGAGGACCCAGACGTGGTCGCCTGTGGACCAAGTGAGGTCACTTGTGAGTGCACCGTGAGTTCGAGGCCACCCTGAGACCACGTAGTGAATTCCAGGTCAGCCTGAACCAGAGTGAGACCCTACCTCGAAAAATCAAAAAAAAAAAAAAAAAAAAAAAAAAGAAAAGAAAAACCTACTCATTTTACCACAGCGAGACTCACTCATCCTTGTGGGCTGCTGCTGTCTTCACAATGGCAAGGAAATGGAGCCATCCCAGATACCCGTCAACTGATGAGTGGATAATGAAGATATGGTATATTTATGCAATAGAGTTTTGTTCATCTGTAAGGGAAAATGAAATTACGAGATTTGCAGAGAAATGGATGGGTCTGGATAAGATTATACTGAGGTAACCCAGGCCTAGAAAGTCAAACACTGCGTGTTGTTTCTCATGTGTGCATCCTAGCTATGAATGTTGAGACTTGTGTGTGGACTGGAGTGAAAGTCCGCAGAGGCCAGGAAGCAGAAAGGGCTGGGGGGGGGGGCATGAGAGAAGAGCATTGCAGATATGTGTGCAGAGGGTGACATTACTGGGGATGAGATGGTCTAGGTGGGGTCAAGGGACGGGATGGAGGTTGTGGGAGGAGGGGTAATCAAAATTTAACATTTATGAGGCTAGAGAGATTGCTTAGTGGTGAAGGTGCTTTCCTGCGAAACCCAAGGACCCAGTTTCAATTCCCCAGGACCCACATAAGCTAGGTGCACCAGGTGGTGCATGCATCTTGTAATACAAAAAAAGAGAAAGAAAGAAAGAAAGAAAGAAAGAAAGAAAGAAAGAAAGAAAGAAAGAAAGAAAGAAAGAAAGAAAGGAAGGAAGGAAGGAAGGAAGGAAGGAAGGAAGGAAGGTAGGAAGGGAAAAGAAAAAGACAACATTTATGAATAAACCATATGGAAATCTTCTTCACTAGCCAATAATATATATGCTTAAAAAGATAGAGTTTGGGCAGATGTATCCTACAGAGGTGGATAATGTGTCCAGAAGCCATAGATTGTTATTAGAAAAAAATTCAGTGTCAGTGGCAGGCTGCCTTCCAGTGAGTCACAGGTCAGGGAGACGCCTGATGCCCCCCAAACATTCTAGGCTATTGCCATTGGTTGCCCACCAGAACTAGACGGTGAGGTTCTGTTGCTGGAGACCCCACCTGCCTGATTGCAGGTCACTGAGAAACCCAGCTGGGGATGAGCCAGAAGCCCCCTCTCCCTGTGGCCAGCTGTCAGGACGCTGGAAGGACCCAGGCAGCAGGCAGCCCTTGCAAGGAGAAAAGTCATCAACGATCTTAACCAGCAGTAAGTGAGACTCTGCAAGCTTTACAGCTGCCTAGCCAGGCCAAATGTACCAACTGGTGCAATGGGGCCATGTCGATTATGACTCCCAACTGCGCTGTGACTGGCCTGGAGGCCCGGTACTGAAGACCTAGTCAAAAGCCTATGGCTGAGATCATAAGCCCTGGGGGGAGAACTAATACTGCTGATGAATAAATGAATGAATGAATATAGTGTGCCCGCCAAACTGCCCTCTAAATACTTACATTTATACCCTTATATTAATGCTGCTCTCACTTTTGGTTTTCCGATGGTGGCAAAGCAAACATGCAACACCTTCCCATTTGTTTCTATTCACCTATACTGAGATAAGTCTCAGTTGCAAAGTGAAATTTCTGCAGCACTTTCTCCACGGTGATCGCTCCTCCACGCTGTGTAGCCCCGACGCGACGCCCACCCCGTCACCGGCAGGGCGCTCTGTCAGCTGTCCTCCCGTCGCCGCCCCGGGCTTTAGCCACAGCCACTGTTCTGACAGAAGTGTTGTTCACACTGTTTTCTTAAGGGACGAATTCCTGACAAAAGTTTTTTTTCTGTTTCCTCTTCTCCAACTCTAGCGCTTTCGTCCTAGAAAGCGTTCCTCTGCCGTGCATTGTTCTTAGAAAAATTCCGTTGATTTACCGGCAAAATCACCGATTTCTGTGAAAAACCTCACACAAACGTTTCAGTGGCGTCATGGCAGTATGTTTCCTAACTGACAACGTGCCAGATGTTAGAGGCAAATGAGCTGCAGGCCTGATTACATCTTTTTTTTTTTTTTAAGTTTTTTTTTTAATTTTTATTTATTTATTTGAGAGCGACAGACACAGAGAGAAAGACAGATAGAGGGGGAGAGAGAGAATGGGCGCGCCAGGGCTTCCAGCCTCTGCAAACGAACTCCAGACGCGTGCGCCCCCTTGTGCATCTGGCTAACGTGGGTCCTGGGGAACCAAGCCTCGAACCGGGGTCCTTAGGCTTCACAGGCAAGCGCTTAACCACTAAGCCATCTCTCCAGCCCTGATTACATCTTTATATATGTATGGAACTCGTGAGGAAAGCTCCAGAGTTGAGCTGAGAGGCCAGATTCCAGCACTTTCTGTGCCACAAAGGAAATGTAAGACTCTGTTAATGATCAGAAAGGCAGAAAACAAATTGGCAAAAGAATTCATACAATTAGGGATAACCCATGAGTTGGGGAGTAAAACCCAATCCCATCCTAACAAAGTTTATCGTTTTTAAATTTATTTATTTATTTATTTATTTGAGAGAGAGACAGAGAGAAAGAGGCAGATAGGGAGAAAGAGAGAATGGGCACACCCGGGCTTCCGGCCACTGCAAATGAACTCCAAATGTATGTGTCCCCTTGTGCATCTGGCTTACATAGGTCCTGGGAAATTGTAGCTGGATCCTTATGCTTTGCAGGCAAGTGCCTTAACAGCTAAGCCATTTCCCCAGGCCCCTGAGAATGTTTTAAGGCTATGTTCTGTCATGATTTGAAGACTAGAGGTTTAAGTCACCATCTATAGACTTCTAGAAGCATGGACCTTGAATGGAACTATAGACAAAAGATAAATGCTTGTTTGTCAGGAAAGGACACTAGATACAAAACAGCATTTCAATCTATTATTGCAAAATATGCAAAATATGCAATACCATATACAATTCCTGATTTCTTAACTATAACAGAGTCCAGAGAACTTCAAAAAGAGCTCCAAGGAAAGGGTAAATGCGTTCATGAGATGTGATATACTGATAAAGTGCTGGGACATAATCAGATTGCTTTCAAAATCCAACTGAGTGACCCGCAGGGGCAGGAAGCGTGTCCATAACACACACGGTCACCTCCCAAGCCTAATCCCTATGTTCACTCTTCTAGAATGTTTGCTTCCTGGAGAGACGGCTCAGTGGGTAAGAGCACCTGCCACACAAGCGTAAGGTCCCGAGAGGACCTGGGGTGCCTGCCTAGACCAACCCCGGCACCCCGACAACGCGGGAACTGCGGGCCGATGACAAGCTAGGAGAATCTCAGCCCCTCACTGTTTCGCTGGACTCACCAACCCTCCGCTCCGGCCGGGTGTAAGGACCACACACCTTTAATCCTAGCACTTGCAAGAGTGAGGTAGGACGATTGCTGTGAGTTCAAGGCCAGCTTGGGAATGCTTAGTGAGTTCCAGGTCAGCCTGGGCTAGAATGAGATCCTACCTCGAAATAAAATATATATATATATATATATATATATATATATATATATATATATATATATATAAAACTCAGCTTTGAGTTCAATGAGAGACTCATATAAAGGAATGTGAAGACCAATAGTGTAAAATAAAATGATCAAAACCCGAGGTTAAACATTCATATTACACCACTACCTGACCTGTAGTATTAAAAAAACATATATATTTACCTATCTGTGAACAGAGAAAGAGAAGGAGAGAGAGTGGGCATGTCAGAGTGCCCTGCCTCTGCAAAGGAACTCCAGATGCATGAGCCACTTTTGTGCACGTGGATGAATGTGGGTACTGGGAAGCCCAACCCAGGCCAGCAGGCTTCGCAAGCATGTACCATTGTGAAGAAGGAAGAAAGGAAGAAGGGAAAGCGCAGAGAGCCCCTGTCCTATGGCTGGCCGTAGGGGTAGGGAGTTCACGTGGGAGTCGGGGCTCCCCTCATTTTAGCATGGCCAAGGAAAGAGGGGGGAGGGCTTACCAGAGCAGAGACCTGGAAGTTCAGGAAAGATGCAAAGCCATAAAAGAGGCCTGCCCACATGGCAATCATCTATGTGTAGTCTTAATGTGGTGGGCTTTACCCTTAATCTAATAAAATGGATGCCCAGAGGCCAGGTATGGTGGCGCACGCCTTTAATCCCAGCAATGGGGAGGCAGAGGTAGGAGGATCGCCATGAGTTCGAGGCCACCCTGAGACTACATAGTGAATTCCAGGTCAGCCTGGGCTAGAGTGAACCCTACCTCGTAAAAGCAAAAATAAAAATAGTGCATAAAGTGTTGGCTTTGGTCATATTTGTCGCCCTCCCCACTGCCCTCTTCCAGTATCCCAGCTCCCCCTTTCTGATCCCCAGCTCCCCCAGTCACCCCTCTGCTGCTTTTATGTTCCGTCCACTGTTTCAGTTAGGTTCCCTTTATCTGCTCCCACGTCCCACGCCGGCCTGCCTGCCAGATAGAGTCTGGCTACGTAACCTAGGCTGGCCTGGAAGTCACTGTCCTTCCGCCTCAGCTTTCCAAGTCCTGAGAATACAGATGCACCCTGCTGTGGTGGTTGGATTCAGGCATCCCCCATAAACTCAGGTGTTCTGAATGCTAGGTTCCCAACTGATGGAGATTTGGGAATTAACGCCTCCGGGAGGGAGTGTATTCTTGGGGGCGGGCTTATGGGTATTATAGCCAGTGTCCCCTTGCCAGTGTTTGACACACTTTCCTGTTCCTGTTGTCCACCTTCTGTGGGTCAGGGGGTGATGTTCACCCTCTGCTCATGTCATCATTTTCCCCTGCCATGGTGGAGCTTCCCCTTGAGCCTGTAAGCCAAAATAAACCTCCTTTTCCCCGCAAGCTACTCTGGGTTGGGTGATTTCTACCAGCAATGAGAACCTGACTGCAACAACTTCTGTGCTCAGCAAGCACGTCTAAAGCTTGGCTTGGCTGATGTCTCTTTAAAGTTAAAATCAGAGTGCACAATTTGGGCAGGAAGATCATGGAACTCATGCTAAGCCTGTCTGGTGCATTTTATCTATGTATGTATGTATAGATGGTGGAGAGAACATCATTGATCATCCATCTAGTACTTTCCTTGCTCATCCATAATGCCAGCCACTTTTCCAAATAACCATTCTCTGTGTGTGCACATTAAGGCAGAAGTAAACATTTCTAGCTCTAAAGTTAGTACTGGGATTTTTCTTATATATATATATTTTTTTGCCAGCCCTTATTTGTTTTATTTTATTTTTTATATTTTATTTTTTGTCAGATATTAGGATAGCAGCCTCTATTGTTTTCTAGGCCCATTTCTTATATGTTTTAAGTATCTCTCTGATACCAATACTCAGCTATAGTTGCCAGAAACCAAGTTACTTGGGAAAAAAATTAAGTTTTACAAGACCATTTTCAAAATTTTGGCTGGAGCTAACTTAGTTGTAATCTCTCCAGCTAACTTCTGGTCTCCTTGTTATTACAGTTCCACGTACATCAAGAAATTAAGTCCCCTTAGAGACTAGAAGACTTCATCTACCATTTCAACAAATAATGAGTTATGTGATTTTTTTTTGGTAGAGCGTAACAAAAGCCCTTTATTTAAGGGATTATTTTCAACATTCAGAAAGTTCCAGAGAGCTAGCGAGATCTCCAGTCTGAGTATTTGGGGGATAACATATTTCAGACCCACTTAAAAAACTTGGGGAGCCAGCATAACTCATTACTGTAGGGTTCCAGACATCAGATCGTGCAGAGAAGTATGACGAAAGACCACTAGACCTTTCCAGTATCCACTCTCCCTTCCTTAGTTAGCGGAGCCCAGTGTTTCAGCTGGGCACAGAGCCACCAGGAGTCCCGCTGTGCCTATGTGCTCTTTCAGACAGAGGTGCGACCATGTTATCAACTCAGTCCACTGCGCTGTGAGCCACAGTGACATTTATAATTCTCCAGTCATCTTCTTAAAGAAATGGGTCATTTTCAACACTTCCCCCTTCCCATGGCCTTGCTAGCAAGAGCCAGAGATGCCATATTGGGCAGAAACAGGAGTCACATGACAAAGGCAGGAAGACCTGAGCCTTGATACCACAGAGCTGCCGTTTTAAAATGAGGATGGTCAGCATTTACCTGGAGACAGAAGAAAGAAACTGGTCTGCTTGTCCTATGCCACTGTTATCTGAGGGCCTTTGTGATAGCAGTGAAACCCGTATCTAAGCAATGTAAACTTGGAATCTGGACATGAGAATGCAGAAACCCAACGGTCCAGGGGGCAAGCCAGCAGACCTTGTGATTCCATGACAAGAGTTTGCTTAAGCTGCTACCTGCCCTGCACCAGGAGGCAAGCACGCCCTCAGCTCCCAGGGAACCTGCTAGAAAACCGCTTCCCGTGTTGGCCGCCTGCAGCCCAGCCTCTCAGAGAAGATGAAGTCGTGGGTCATTCCCTACGAGAAGGAATTCAATGTTGTTAAAAGCGACTGTCTCTGACTTGCCTGAAATCTAAATGGAGTAACATATAATCATGTGGCTGCTCAAAGGGCTTAAAACACACCCAACATTGAAACCAATGGTTTCTACAGCAGTATCTCCCAGGAGCAGCTATAAGGAAAAATTCAAATGCAATCCCCACACCCTGCTTAGGGAAACTCCTAGGCTGGAGAGATGGCTCAGTGGTTAAAGATGCTTCCTTGCAAAGCTTGACGACCTATGTTCAAATCCCCAGTACGCACATAAAGCCAGATGCGCAAAATGGCACATGCCTCTGGAGTTCATTTGCAGTGGCAGGAGGCCCTGGTACTCTCTGCTTCTGTCATAAATAAATAGGATGTATTAAAATTATTTCTTTAATGAAATCCCTGACAGCAGGAACCAGCCCAATCCCGACATCAGACTATAGCTATGACCTTCCTTTTCGATTTATTGTTTGCAAATATCTCTACAGAGAGAGCGTAAGATGGAATTATGCTTTGAATGTGAATGAAATGGCTCCCCCGGGCGCATGTGTTTGAACACCACACGCCCACCAGGTGGTGCTGTTTGGGGTTGTGGAGACTTGAGGCGGTGGAGCCTCGCTGGAGCCTGTGGGTTGCGCAGCCTGGCCTCCATCGCAGCCCACGCGCTCCACTTCCTCTTCGGCTGCCGGGCTGGGAGCGAGCCACCAGCAGTTTACTGAGTGTTCTCTGCCACTCAACTGCCAGCTGGGTAAGCCCTTCCTCCTCAGGTGGTTTCCACCAGCTGTTCTGTCATAGCAACAGAAGTAACCCACACAAGGCAAATAAATGGTCTGGTCACAGAGTCTAGTAAAATGAAGATCAGAAATTGCAATTCTAAATCCTGTAATTGAGTGAGGGTCCCCTGGCTAGTGTACCTGAAACTGATTTGAAACCAGTACACCAGAAAAGTAATTTGAGAAGGTGTGGAGAGAGGTTTATTTGCAAGGAAATAAGCCTGCACCTGTGTTAGTCAGGATCCCATGAGAAAATACTCAAAAAAAAAAAAAAAAATGGTACATAATGAGAGGGGAGTTTAGGAAAGGAATTGGTTGTAAATTCTGGAGGGAAGTAGACCGCATGAGTTGTAGGATATTCCTTCATCTAGGAATGGTGGGGTGCTCTTAGTATCCCTAAGCTTCCTGCAGAATGGAGGGAGAAGTGACTGGCACTAAAGACAAGGCAGCCTGAGACCATGAGGCTTTTGCTGGAACACCACCATCCACGGCCGCCCTGCAGGAGCCATCGACTCCTCTCCCTCTTCCCTTCCTGGGCCCTTTTCTCTGGGTCTTCCCATTGCCTAAACTCTATTGAAAACCAGAGAAGGAATCCCTTTTGATGTAAATGAATGCAGATCGATCACCCAGGGGGGGGAAAAGTGCAAAAGGAGAGAAATTACTGATGTAGGAGAGCAGATAATATTCCACACATCCACACCAGCAGGAAAACTGGCCGGCAAAGCTAGTCAGCCTCTCAGGAAACAGGACAAGATGCTGCTATTTGTAGGCCAGAAAAATAGAATTCATTCCTAGGCAGGGAGCTTGCCTTCCCTGTCTATCTATGCCAGTGACCGCCTCCTTCCTCGGCTGCGTGGGCATTAGTGGTGGTTATTATGTGGTAGGACAGAGATAACTTGTCTCTCAGCTCAGTCTGCTGGGCCCCAAGGAACCACATGCAGACATGAAAGGCTTAGGTATCACCCAGGGATTCTGGACTTTGCTCCAGATGCTGCGATTAGATAGGATAGGACTTTCAAGTTATCTCTCCTTAGAAAGAAAAATAAATGCATATGCTTCATTTATGAGATAAAGCCGGTGCAGGTACAGTGAAGGAGTTAAGGAGTGGGCAGAGGTAGTTAACTGCCCTCCAGTATCTGCTTTCCATCTTCTTCCTTCAGAAACAGTCCCCAAGTAATTATGAAGTTCATGGCCATCAGCCTCCTTCGCAGGCCATTTTGGCTTTGTGGCTAAGTTCTAGCCAATCGCATATGGGCAGAAATTATATTGAAATTCATCTTTATGTCCTTACAGGATAGAAAATGAGCTCTGGTTTTTCTCCTCTCATTCTTTCTGCTGACTGTGGTGGGGTTGCTTACCTCGGGCCGGAGAGAGGGGAGGGGGCTGGAAACCCGCTGTCACTTTCAAAGGCATGCCACCAGTGACCCACTTCCGCAGGCCTCCCCTCTACCTAGGCGAAGGAACAGGTCAGTGGGTAAAATGCTTGCCTGGCAGGCGGGAAGACCTGAGCTCAAGTCTCAGCAGATGCCATGTGCCTGTAACTCAGTGCCAAGAGGTGGACACGGGGAGATACCTGGGCCTTGCTGGCCAGCTGGTCTACCTTGCATGTTTGCTTGTTTTTGTGTTGCAGGGCAGGGTCTCCCTCTAGCCCAAGCTTGCTTGGGATTCACTGTGTAGTCTCAGGGTGACCTCACAGTGATCCTCCTACCTCGGCCTCCCGAGGAGTCCAGGAGTGCTGGCATCAAAGCCCAGCTAGTCTAATCTTAACCTGTGCCGTTCAGTGAGAGACCTGTCTCAGAAAGACATGGTCCCCGTCCTTGAGGATGACACACAGCTTGTCCTCACACACATACATGTCCCCACACACCTGCATGCACCCACATGTACACAGTCATGCCCACCATAAAACATACATATGCAAGAAAAATATTTCCACAACTCCTCAAAATTCCACTACCAGCTGAAGGTCCAAGCATTCAACAAATGAGCTATGGGGGATATTTTGTATTTAAACCTTAGCAGATAGTATTTGAGGTAAAATGAAAGGCTCCTGTTATTTTGAGTATGTTTTATGGAAGCTAGATGTCTATCCTAACTAGTACACACGCAAGTAAGAGGAAAACCTTGGGGAGTCCCAAGAGAAGGGAGCCTACCCCTAGGCTTAGGGAGAGCACTTCCTTCTCTCAGGGCCACACTCAAAGCAGTCTCTGCTTCACAACAATGTCAGGGGGTGGAGGGGGACAGGGGGATGGCTGGCAGTTAAAGGAACTTGTTTGGAAAGCCTGTAGATCTTGGTGCACACAGTGGCTCATGTATCTGGGGTTTGTTTGCAGCAATAAGAGGCCCTGGACTGCCAATTAATTCATATTCTCTCTCTCTCTCCCTCTCTCTAACCAAAAAAAAAAAAAAAAGGAGCCGGGCGTGGTGGCGCATGCCTTTAATCCCAGCACTTGGGAGGCAGAGGTAGGAGGATTGCCACGAGTTCAAGGCCACCCTGAGAATTCACCCTGTGAATTCCAGGTCAGCCTGGACCAGAGTGAGACCCTACTTCAAAAAACCAAAAAAAAAAAAAAAAAAAAAAAAAAGGTTTGGAGAATATGGCAAATATATATTGACATTAGAATCCTATTTCCATGTCACAATTTTTCCATGTCACAATTTGCACATGAAAATTGCTTATCTGATGCTATCTCCAAATATTTAGCATATGCTCTTCAGGCCCCAGTGTGATGTGGTCATGTGTACAAAACAACAGCAATAGAAAACAGCATGGCCCTCAACCCAGAGTCACTTGAGCAAGCCGGGTGTGATGGGACAAGCCTGGAGCTGCTAGAAGGTGAAGGCAGCCCAGGCAACTTGTTATAAGAAAGAGAAAGATACTGCTGAAGACTCCACATACTTGGGCTGCAAGGCCACTGAGAAATACTGTTGGAACTGAGCTAATAACCTCCTCCATGTAGACCAGTTGACAGAAAGCTGGAAGAAGCCATTCTGCATGCAGTTTCATGGGAGAGAGAGAAATCACCAGTGAAGATCCTCAACAGTGGAAACTGCAAGTTTTAAATTTTGCCAGCCAGGCCAAATGAGCCAATGGGTACAATAGTGGCAGGTGTGTCATGGTGGAAACCAACTGCCCTCTAATTTGACTGGAGGCCTGCTCCATGGGAGAGAATACATCCCTGGTACTGAAAACCTAAAACACGGGTAGTCATGAGCCCTAGGGGTGTAACATCTGCTGCTGTCTGACTAAATGTATATACTATGCTCACCAAACTGCCCAGTAAGCACTTCTCTTAATGTTCATACCCTTATATTAATGCTACTCTCACTTTTGGTAGAGACCCTTCTCTTTTCAGATGGCGGTGACCTTGGTGTGACTCAGAAGGCATCATGGTGCTGGGAAGAAATTAAAGAAGAGTGCTCAGCACTGCAATATCTCTATCATACCTTCCAAGGCTCAGGGTCCATGCAGAAGAGGTGGCAGAAAGAATGTAAGAGCCTAAGGAAGGGTAGGACTTCTTACACTGTGCTCCTCCAGACACAAAATGGTGTGGATATCCATGACCTCACAGTGTCTGACACTACCTACACAAGACCATCATAATAGGAGGAAAAGATGATGATATCAAAATCAAAGAGAGATTGATTGAGGGGGGAGGGGATATGATGGAGAATGGAGTTTCAAAGGAGAAAGGGGGGGAGGGAGGGCATTACCATGGGATATTGTTTACAATTATGGAAGTCATTAATAAAAAAGAGAAAGAAAGAAGGATGAAAGGAAGGAAGGAAAAGGAGGGAGGAAGAGAAAGAAGGAAAGAAGGAAGGAGGGAAAGAAGAAAGAAAGGGAGGAGAAGAAAGGAGGAAGAAAGGAAGGAATTAAGAAAGGAAGGAAGGATGGCAAAAGAGGGAGGGAGAGAAGGAAGGAGGGAAGGAAAGGGGAAGAAAGAAAAAAGGTAAGAAGAAAGGAATGAAGGAAGGAAGGAAAGGAGGAAGGAAAATAATTGCTTAAGCAAATGTCAAATTCTCTCTTTGTTTATGGGAGTAAAGAGTGATTTTTTTCCCTTTGGCTTATGAATAACATAGAGGTAGGTGAAAATATATTTGGGAGTGAAAAGGCACTTTGCAAGACTAAAAAAAAATACTGTTAAGTCTAGGCTAAGGAACGGTCTTTAACGTGCGAGGACCAGGAGGAAGAGGAGGAGGCAGTGGAGGGAAAGGCAAGCGCCACTGCTGCTGTGAGAGTTTTGGTGAGAATTAATTCAAGAGTCGAGCCAAGCGTGTAACTGAAAACAGATCTAGTTAGGACAAAAGTACAACTTTTAGAAGTGAGGTCATAAAACCGGTTCCAAGTAGACATGTTTATACACAGAGATGGAAAAGTTCCTAAGACACTTCAGAGATCTATTGCCCATTTTCTAAGCAACACTTGGAGATGTAATACCCAGAAGAGACCCTTTAGGACAGTAAGTATAAACATGTTTTATTTTAAAATATACCTACAAAAACAAAATGAAGGCAAGAAACAGCCATTAAAGTGTTGAAATAGAAACATTAACTTGTACTTAAGTAGAGAATCTGTTTAAATGATGTTATTTTTATTTACCTTAAATACTTGAAGCAAAGATGGCTGCCAAATTTTCACAGAAATAACTAGTTATTCACAGTATTGGTAAGTATCTCTGTCTTTCATTCTCCTGACAAATCTTCTTGCTTTAAAGAGTCAGTTACTCATTTTTAAAATAATATTACTTGAGTTGGGCATGGTAGTGTGTACCTTTATTCCCAGCACTTGGGAGGCAGAAGTAGGAGGATCACTGTGAGTTTGAGGCCACCTGAGACTACATAGTGAATTCCAGGTCAGCCTGGGCTAGAGTGAGATCCTACATTGAAAAAACAATATATATATTACTAGTTTCCTAAGCATGTTACTATTTTAAAAACTAATGTTATAGAGTGCAATTGAGTATTAAGGAGGTGAAATGGAATGGTCTAAGCAAATGTTGTATATTGATTTCTAAAGCAATTATCTTTCTGGCAGATGCTTTTCAATGATGGGAGTCAGAGTCCTTCTCTATAAGTACACTGACTGGGAAATTACCACAGGAAGTTTAAGCAAGCCATAAATCCTCAAGCTGATCACCAGAACTGAATCAGAAGGCCTGAGTTTGGTTTTTGCTCACCAAGAAATTATCAGTAACACCACTTCCTATGCATGTGACCTTGTACAAGTTAACATTGCTTTCTTCTTTGGGGCTTAGCTCAGTGGTAGAGTGACTGTCTAACCTCTCTGCTATATCCCCTTTAAAATGAGAATAAGGGCTGGAGAGATGGCTTAGCAGTTAAGGAGCTTGCCTACAAAGCCACGGGACCTCAGTTCAATTCCCCAGGACCCACGTTAGCCAGATGCACAAGGGGGCACACACGTCTGGAGTTCATTTGCAGTGGCTGGAGGCCCAGGAGCGCCCATTCTCTCTCTGTGTCTCTCTCACTCTGCCTCTTTCCCTCTCTCAAATAAATAAAAAATAAAAAATTTTGAAAATGAGAATAAAGAAAACAATTGTTTTGCCCTTGGGAAGTACAACGGAAAGCAAGCTCGTGAAGCCACACCACATACTGCCAAGGACTGGTGAGTCCCAGGGCTGCCTCTGGTCAGGTAATGCCAATCCCCACCTCTGGTTGTCACCTCATTCCTGGGTCCCTGCACTTCCCTGCCTTTGAGCTCTCTGCAGAGACAACATGGCTTCATTTTCTACCTCATGCAACCGGTATAATGAGGACAACAGAGGCCGAGCAGACACCGTTAACTGCAGCACTCGGAAGACAAAGGGCTGCTGTGAGTTTGAGGCCAGCCCGGGACTACAGAGTAAGTTCCATTTCAGCCTGGGCTAGAGTGACACCCCACCTCATTAAAAAAAGAAGCCGGGCGTAGTGCCACACGCCTTTAATCCCAGCACTCAGGAGGCAGAGGTAGGAGGATCGCCATGAGTTCGAGGCTACCCTGAGACTCCATAGTGAATTCCGGGTCAGCCTGGGCTAGAGCGAGACCCTGCCTTGAAAAAAAAACAAGGAAGAAAGACAACCTGGAAAGCAGTGATCCAAGCTGGAGATGAACAAAGGCAATGATAGCCTCTGATCCACACCTTCTCTTCGCAGACAAGGAACCTGGAATGAAGGGAAGAAAGAATAAGTTCGCACACTGGGCGGAAGATTCAGAGGTGGCAGTTTTCTTTTAATACCACATTTTAACCTAATTTTTCCTCAGTGGATAACTGGAACAAGACAATTGTGGTTCAAGGTGATTAGTTTTTACAAGTGAGCCAAAAACTTCAAGTATGTGGCCTTGGTTATCAGTGTGAAAAGCTCAGTGCCTCTATAATGGGCATGTTACCAATCTTTCCTTCTCAGGATTCATAGGACATGACTTCTCTCATTTCTATACTCTGAATCTGCCATCCCAGAGGTCCCCAGGGATCTGCTTGTGCCAAACCTGGTGTCCTCATTCCCTGTGGTGACACAATCTTCACTTCACTTTCTTTCTTTAAGAAGTTCTTTCAGACACCATTACAGAAATGTCAACATATTGATATCCAAAATACCTAAAATAATGACTGCTTAAAAAGTTAACAGTACATAAGAGAAAATAAATGATTTTTTAGTAGTCAATCGAATATTTTTATGAGATCCTGGGCCACTTGTTTTAGCCTATGTGAAGATTCTTTATAGATTTAATTTTCTATGTTTAAGTGTTCTTTTTAACTGGGGCCATAAATGCCCTTTTAAATTAGTGACTGCAAATAATTGTCCTGGAGATTATTATGTGTGACAATTAAGCTTTACAATAGAGCAGTGTTAACCAGCTGGGACAGCCCTCCCTGCCCGTCACTGTGCTACAGAGAGGAAGAGCTCAGCTTTGCAGCCCAAGGGAGAGATGAGGTTTGTACCTCCAAAGGGACTTTCAGAGTAAATCTTCCCCAAAATATCCAACATACAGCGATCATTGATTGTGAACTAATTTTCCTCATTTGTTGAAGAGCATCTCTTAATGTTTGCAAACACAATATGACTTAAAAAGAAATTATGACTTATAGACAGTTTCTCAGAGGGCTGCACTCTGGCCTAGCGACCAAGCAAAAGCTGCTGGCACGACGTTAGACTTCAGACGCGATCCGGCGCATTCAGGCCGGGGTGGCCGTAGGCCATGTTGGACGTTAGGACTCCATGAAGCAATCAGCCTGTTTGCCCAAATCCCCGAGACACTCCAAAAGTCAGTTTAGACAAGACAGCAGGTGAAATGCAATGCATTACGTAGTGCTATTTGTTAAAGAGATAAACATGATGAGTGAAAGTTTATGCGTATAATGTTGCTCAAATATGGAGCAAACATGAAAGCATTTTACTGTAAGCTGAGTCTCAGTGTTCAGTTTGCAATTTTACTAAATAAACAGGTTAGTTTTCTTTTAAAACAAGAATTGAAAGACAGGCGTGGTGGCGCACTCCTTTAATCCCAGCACTAGGGAGGCAGAGGTAGGTGGATCATCGTGAGTTTGAGGCTACCCTGAGACTCCAAGCCGAAGCTGGTATGTTGGTGCATGCTCATAATCACAGCACTTGGAAGGTTGAGGCAGGGGGATTGCTACAAATTCAAGACCAGCCTGTACTGCATAGTTAATTCCAGGCTAGCCTGGCTACATAGTCAAGCTCAGTCTCAAAGTAACTAAACAACAACAAAAGTCAAACATGAAAGAATTGAAAATGGGCTTCATTTGGGAAGTCAGAAGGGAAGAGAGTATCTCAGCACCTGAAGAAACATCACTAATCAAAGGTGTGTCACTGGGTGAACAATGATGGTTGGCTTTGTTGCAAGCCAGATATCAAAGGAGTTTCAAAGGATACTTTTTTAAAAAGCAATTTTTATTTATTAGAGAGAAAGAAAGAGAGAATTGGCATGCCAGAGCCTATAGCCACTGCAGATGAACTCCAGATGCATGTGCCATCTTGTGCATCTGGCCTTACAAGGAAATTGGGGAATCAAACCTGGATCCTTTGGTTTTGCTGGCAAGCACCTTGACCACTAAGCCATTTCTCCAGCCCCGAAGGATACTTTCAAATCACTGAAAGAACAACCAACAACAAAAGAAAGAAAGAAAGAAAACCTTATGTTAAAAAAAAAATATCTTAGGGGCTGGAGAGATGGCTTAGCACTTGCCTGTGAAGCCTAAGAACCCCAGTTTGAGGCTTGATTCCCCAGGACCCACGTTAGCCAGTTTGAGGCTTGATTCCCCAGGACCCACGTTAGCCAGATGCACAAGGGGGTGCATGCGTCTGGAGTTCATTTACAGTGGCTAGAGGCCCTGGCACACTCATGCTCTCTCTCTCTCTCTCTCTCTCTTTCTCTCTCTCTATGTGCTTCTTCCTCTCTGTCTGTTGCTCTCAAATAAATAAAAATAAACAAAAAAATTAAAAATTCTTAGGGCTGTGCATGGTGTGTATGCCTTTAATCCCAGCACTAAAGAGTCAGAGGCAGGAGGATCACTATGAGTTTGAGGCCACCCTGAGACTACATAGTGAATCCCAGGTCAGCCTGGGCCAGAGTGAGACCCTACTTCAAAAAAAAAAAAATCTTGGGCTGGAGAGATGGCTTAGCAGTTAAACACTTGCCTGTGAAGCCTAAGGACCCCGGTTTGAGGCTCAGTTCCCCAGGTCCCACGTTAGCCAGATGTACAAGGGGGCGCACGCGTCTGGAGTTCGTTTGCAGAGGCTGGAAGCCCTGGCGCGCCCATTCTCTCTCTCTCCCTCTATCTGTCCTTCTCTCTGTGTCTGTTGCTCTCAAATAAATAAATAATAATAAAAAAAATATTACAACATCTCATTAAAAAAAAAAAATCTTAGGGGCTGGAGGGATGACTTACCAGTTAAGGCATTTGCTTGCAAACCCAAAGGACCCATGTTTGCCAGATGCACAAGGGGGCACACACATCTGGAGTTTGTTTGCAGTGGCTGGAGGTCCTGGCATGCCCATTCTCTCTCTCTCTCTTTCCCTTCTTTCTTTGTCAAATAAATAAATAAATAAAAATAATTTTTTGTTTGTTTTCTTTGAGGTAGGGTCTTGGTGTAGCCCAAGTTGACCTGAAAAATAAGATTTTTTTTTTAATCTTAGGCTAGAGAGATAGCTCAGCAGTTAAAGGCACTTGCTTACAAAGCCTGATGGCCCAGGTTTGATTCCATAGTACCCATGTAAAGCCAGATACAAAGTGGCATATGCATCTGGAATTCATTTACAGTGACAAGAGGCTATGGCATGCTATCTTTCTCCCCTTCCAAATAAATAACAATTTTTTAATATTTTATTTTTAGAGAGAGAGAGTATGGGGGCCCCAGGGCCTCCAGCTGCTGCAAACTCCAGATGCATGCAACACACCTTGTGTATCTGGCTTACATGGGTTCTGGAGAATTGAGCCTGGGTCCTTTGGCTTTATAGGCAAATGCCTTAACCACTAAGCCATCTCTCTAGCCCACTAGCAAATAGTTTTTAAAGGCCTGTAATTTATGAAGATTTCAAATAACACTGTGAGGGCGAGAGGGCAGCTTAGTTGGTAAAGCACTTGCATTACAAGCATGAGGGTCTAACTTCAGTCTTCAGAACACACATTTTAAAAGTCAGGTAAGCCGGGCATGGTGGCGCACGCCTTTCATCCCAGCACTCTGGAGGCAGAGGTCAGAGGATCGCTGTGAATTCCAGGTCAGCCTGGGCTAGAGGGAAATTCTACCTCAGAAAAAAACAGTAAATCAGGTGTGTGGTATGCTTGTAACCCTAGCTTTGGGGAGGAAGAGACAAGCAGATTCTTGCTGCTCACTGTCCAGCCAGTCCAGTTTAGTTGGTGAGCTCCAGACCAATGAGAGGCCCTGTCTCAAAAAAAAAAAAAAAAAAAAAAAAAAGGTGGAAGGGGACTTCCAATTAAGAAGGTGAGTAGAGGGCTCGATAGATGGCTTAGTGGTTAAGGTGCTTGCATGTAAAACCTAAGGACCAAAGTTCAATTCCCCATTATCCATGTAAAGCAAAATGCACAAAGTGGCACATGTGTCTTGCAGCCACTGGAGATCCTGGTGCACCCATTCTCAATCTCTCTCTCTCTCTTCCGCTTCTCTCTCTGCTTGCAAATAAATAAACACAAATACCTTTTTTTAAAGGTGAGTAGAGTTTTGCCAAAGGGCAAGGGGGTAAGATAACACACTATAAGCTGTTTTTCTTTCTGCAAGAGACAAGATCTTAAAGGAACTTGTTAAGCCAAGTGAGATCTGCACGGAGAAGCAGGAGGGAGCTACTGCCGATCAGTGTGGATGGGCTCCAGTGGGCAGCAAGGAAGTAATTCTCCTGGTTCACAGCTGCCCAGCCAGCAGCAGGAGCCTTGGAAGCTGCTAGGAAGGGTTCCTCCCCACTCATCCCAGCCCTTCCCAGTCAGAAGATCCTGAAGGAGAGACGCTGGACCAGCCGAGCTCCTTGGGAACAACCTCCCCTCTCCCATAAACCAGCAGCAGGAGAACAAGAGACCACGGGAGTTCCGCTCTCCCCACACAGTGGCCCGCATGGCAGCCAGACCTGCTCCAAACCCGGTCCCTGCGCAGCTTGGCCAGCAGAGACAAAGCCAATAGTGCACCAGGGAGGGAACCGCCTTGACACCTCAGCATGGGTGGAAAGGAAACACACCTCATAAGGTAAAAATCTGGTCACATAGGTTTGAATGGGGGAGTGATGAAGAAACGTCACAGGGGTGGAAAGGATTCAAAGCCAGGCCCACCAAGGCAGGAATACTGAGTACTTAGATTTGCTCTTTGTTTAGTGTACTTTGCCTGTTTTAATTGTTTGCATTAAGGATTAACTTTTCAGATATATATGTTTTTTGAGGTAGGGACTCATTCTACCCCAGGCTGATCTGGAATTCACTATGTAGTCTCAGGGTGGCCTCGAACTCATAGAGATCCTCCTACCTCTGTGTTGCAGTCCGGTGTGCATTGCTGGTAGAAATCACCCAACCAAGAGCAGCTTCTGGGAAAAAGAGATTTATTTTGGCTTACAGACTCGAGGGGAAGCTCCACCATGGCAGGGGAAAATGATGGCATGAGCAGAGGGTGGACATCACCCCCTGGCCAACGTAAGGTGGACAATAGCAACAGGAGGGTATGCCAAACACTGGCAAGGGGAAACTGGCTATACCACCCATAAGCCCACCCCCAGCAATACACTGCCTCCAGGAGGCATTAATTCCCAAATCTCCATCAGCTGGGAACCTCGCATTCAGAACACCTGAGTTTATGGGGGACACCTGAATCAAACCACCACGCTCTGCCTCCTGAGTGCTGGGATTAAAGCGCAGCACCACACCTGGCTTCACGTTGATATTTTTTAATCTCTCTCTCTCTTATTTTGTGTTATTTTTTGAGGTAGGGTCTCACTCTATTCCAGGCTGACCTGAAATTCAGTTCAATTCCCCAGCACCCAAGTGAAGCCAGATGCACCAAGTGGTGCATGCATCTGGAGTTCATTAGCAGTGGCTGGAAAAGAGGCCTTGGTGCATTCTCTTTCCCCCATCTACCTCTTTTTCTCTTTGTCTCTCTCAAATAAATAATTAAATAAAATATTTTTTAAAGATCTACTATATGACTTTAGAGTTCTTCCTCATCCATGTTTGTTGATGCTGCATGCACAATGCCTAGGAAATGGAATCCTAGCCATCAACCGAAGAATGGACAATGAAGACATGGTTCATATACACAATGGAGTTTATTCAGCTATAAAGAAACTGAAATTATGAAATTGATAGTAAAATGGATAGATCTTGAAAATATACTAAGTGTGTAACACAGCCTCAGGTTGCTGAGATGAACTTCCAAACTAGGTCCAGTTATGGAGGAAGGGATCTTTATTACAGCTTACAGCTACAGGGGAAACTCCATAATGGCAGAAGAAGCTGGCCCACTTTCAGGTCCCAGCAGAGAGATAATCCATCACCAAAAAGCACACTTCAGGAACTCCGGGCTGAACTAGGGCACCTTGCCTGTCTTGAGTCTGGAATTCCAAATCCACCGCCACGCCTCAGGGCTGGACCCTAAGATCCACCAGTGACACCTCCTCCAGCCAAGTGGCGGCAGATCTGAATCACAGACTTTAGTAAACTCCTGAATAAGTTGGGGCCGTCCACTCAAACCACCAAGGCCCAGAAAGACAAATGCTGAATGCTCTTTCTCCTATGCAAATCCTACCTTCTAGTTTTTAGATTTTTAAGTTAAGGTGGAGTAAAAGTCAACAAAGACCAGAAAGGTAGAAAGGGACTGTTTTAGTCAGCTTCGAGTTGCTACACAAAGAACTTGACCAAAAGTAGTTGGGGGAGGAAAGGGTTTATTTAGGCTTATAGACTCAAGGGGAAGCTCCATGTTGCAGTCCGGTTCGCATTGCAGTTAGAAATCACCCAACCAAGAGCAGCTTCTGGGAAAAAGAGGTTTATTTTGGCTTACAGGCTCGAGGGGAAGCTCCACGATGGCAGGGGAAAACAATGGCATGAGCAGAGGGTGGACATCACCCCCTGGCCAACAGAAGATGGACCACAGCAACAGGAGGGTGTGCCAAACACTGGCATGGGGAAACTGGCTATAAAGCCCATAAGCCCGCCCCCAACAATACACTCCCTCCAGGAGGCATTAATTCCCAAATATCCATCAGCTGGGAACCTAGCATTCAGAACACCTAAGTTTATGGGGGACACCTGAATCAAACCACCACATTCCGCCCCTGGCCCCCATAAACTGATAATCATACATGATGTAAAATGTAATGCATTCAGTCTGACTTTAAAAGTCCCCATAGTTTTTAATCAATCTCAATGATGTTCATACATCCCCATAGTCCAAGATCTTTTAACTGAGCCATAATACCAAAAAATAACCTCAAAAAACCCAGAATGGCACAGAATAAATACTCACACTGCAATAGATGGCATTGGGCATAGCAAAGAAACATTCAACCAATACAAGATTTAAACAACCAGGGCAAACATCAAACTCTGTAGCTTCAAGTCCAGCAACTCTAGCCAGTGACAAATCTTCAAGTCCGATAATTCAAACCAGCAACGAGTCTCTGGCATTCCAATTCCGACCCTCCAGCTAGGCTACTCACAGTCCTGGAAAACTTCATCGGGGCCGGCAGCTCCTCGGCAGCCATCTCATGGTCCTGGCATCTCCAGTGGGTCTCCACTGCAAGCCATGGTTCATCCTTATGGCCCCATGGGGTCTCTATGCAGGCAACCAGAAAACCTGCTTCACACTGCCCATGGCCATTTCCAAAACACAAGACCGTGTTGCAAACTCAATGACCCTCTTTCCAGCATTTCTTATACTCCACAATACCAGGTAGGGTGCCAATTTGTTAATCCAGTGGGGGATAAAGCAGACTTTGAAGATCAGGACTCCTTGAGCACTCAGGCCCCTTCAAAAGAGTCTACATTCTTGGGCTGGAGAGATGGCTTAGCGGTTAAGCGCTTGCCTGTGAAGCCTAAGGACCCCGGTTCAAGGCTCAGTTCCCCAGGTCCCACATTAGCCAGATGCACAAGGGGGCATACGCGTCTGGAGTTCATTTGCAGTGGCTGGAAGCCCTGGCGCGCCCATTCTCTCTCTCTACCTCTATCTGTCTTTCTCTCTATATCTGTTGCTCTCAAATAAATAAATAAAATAATGAACAAAAAAAATTAAAAAAAAAAAAGAGTCTACATTCTTGTTGCCCCAGCGCAGGTCAGCTAGCCCAGTCTCAAAGGTTTTAATCTATCAGTTGCAGCTGAACGGGCAACAGTTCACCCAAAGATTTTTCTTTCTGTGCCATATCCCTCTGCTCACACCAGTTCATTTCTACGCAAAGCAACCCTGCACAACTTCTCAGGACATAGTCACAAGAGCAAGCTTCTCACACAAACTGCTAGCCCAAAGCTCTTTCTCACCCTCATAAGCCAAACCTCACAGTCCATAGTTCTTACTGCCTTCAGGTCTTTCAGCTCTGACCAGGATAGACCATCAAGCTGTACTTACAGCACTGCAAAGCATCTCTTAGGCCAAGGTTTCAAATCCTCCCACAGTCCTCTTGAAAATCAGCTCCAAAAGGCCAAAACCACACAGTCAGGTATCTAGCAGCAATCCCACTCCTCGGTACCACTTTACTGTTGCAGTCCGGTTCGCATTGCTGTTAGAAATCACCCAACCAACAGTAGCTTCTGGGAAAAAGAGATTTATTTTGGCTTACAGGCTCGAGGGGAAGCTCCATGATGGCAGGGGAAAACGATAGCATGAGCAGAGGGTGGACATCACCCCCTGGCCAACAGAAGATGGACCACAGCAACAGGAGGGTGTGCCAAACACTGGCATGGGGAAACTGGCTATAAAGCCCATAAGCCCGCCCCCAACAATACACTCCCTCCAGAAGGCATTAATTCCCAAATATCCATCAGCTGGGAACCTAGCATTCAGAACACCTAAGTTTATGGGGGACACCTGAATCAAACCACCACACTCCATAATGGCAGAAGAAAATGATGGCATGAGCAGAGGTGGACATCACCTAGTCAACATCAGATGGACAACAGCAACAGGAGAGAATGCCAAACACTAGCAAGGGGAAAATGGCTATAACACCCATAAGCCCACCCTCAACAATACAATGCCTCCAGGAGGCTCCAATTGCCAGTGGCTGGGGACTTAGCATTCAGAGCACATAAGCTTATTGGTGACACCTGAATCAAACCACCACATTCTGCCCCAACTCTGATAAACTGATAACTATCTATGATATAAAATGCAATGCATTCAGCCCAATCTTAAAAGCCCCCCAATTTTTTTAAACCAATCTCAATGCTGTTTAAATATCTCCATAGCTCAAGGTCTTAAATGAGCCATAACACCAAAATGAAATGAAATGAAATTTAAAATACACACACAATGGCACAGAATAAGCATTCATATGGAAAAAGATGGCATCGGGCATAACAAGAAAATAATGAAACAATAAAAGATTTAAAATAAACAGGGCAAACATCACATTCTGTAACTACAAGTCTGACAACTCTAACCAGTGGCAAGTCTCCAAGTCCAATAATTCTAACCAGTGATGAGTCTCTGGATCTCCAATTCCGCCCCTCCAACTAGGCTACTCACAGTCCCAGAAAACTTTATATGGTGCCAGGAGCTCTCCTTGGCAGCTGTCCCATAGTTCTGGAATCTGCACTGGGTCTCCACTACAACCCATGTTCTCCACATGACTACAGTGGCCTCCATGCAGGTAACCAAGCAAGCCTGCAAGCCTGCTTCACACTGCCCATGCCCACTTCCAAAACACAAAACTGAGTTGCAAATTCAGTGACTCTCTTTCCTGAATTTGTTATACTCCATAATACCAAGTGGACTATGAACTTGTTAATCCAGGGGGAATAAAGCAGACTTTGAAGAACAGGACACTCCTTCAGCATTCAAGCCTCTTCAAAAGAGTCTGCATTCTTCCTGTTGTTCCAATGCAGGCCAACTGACTCAATCTCAAAGATTGTAATCTCTCAATAATTGCAATTAAACAGGCAGAAGTTTCAACTCAAAAATGTTATTTTTTTCTGTGCCATATCCCTCTGCTCACACCAGTCCATTTCTATACAGTGCAACCCTGAACAAGTTTTCAAGACATGAGCTTATCACAAGCCTCTCCCACAAACTGCTTCTAACTCAGTCTAGGCAAAGCACTTTCTCACCTCATAAGCCAAACCTCATAGTCCATAGTTCCTACTGCATTCAGATCTTTCAACTCTGACCAGAATGGCCTATGACGCTGTACTTACAGAACTACAATGTGTCTCTTAGGCCAAGATTTCACATTCATCCACATTCCTCCTGCAAATCAGTTCCAAAAGACTAAAAGCCACATAGTCAGTTTAAAGCAGTAATGACCCCTCTCCTGGTATCAATTTCACTATAGCAGTCAGCTTCGAGTTGCTGCACAAAGAACCTGGCCAAAAGCAGCTTATGGAAGGAAAGGGTTTATTTTGGCTTACAGACTCAAGGGGAAGTTCCATTATGGCAGAGAAAACAATGGTGTGATCAGAGGGTACACATCCTGGCCAACATCAGGTGGACAAGAGGAGCAGGAGAGTGTGCCAAACACTGGCAAGGAGAAGCTGGCTATAACACCCACAAGCGCACCCCCCAGCAATACACTGCATTCAGGAGGCACCCATTCCCAAAGTGCCACTCGCTAGGGACTTAGCATTCAGAACACGTAGGTTATTGGGTACACCTGAGTGAAACCAGCACAGGGACAATGAGGAGGGTGATGAGAGGAGGGGGGGCAGAACAGTGTCATGTGGAAGTGGAAGGCTGGCCGTTGCCTGCAGGGCACTGAGAAGTCAAGCTGGAGCTGAGTTGGAAGCTCCTTCCTGGTGACTGTCATAGTGCTGGAAGGTGTCATACAGGCTATTGGGGGAGAAAAGTCATAACTGTCTTATCCATCGGTGGGTCCACCTTGCATTCTATACAACTGACCAGCCAAGCAAGATGTGCCCACTGGTACAAGACTGTTATTGTGTGTGATGTGGGTGATATTTGGTGTACGCACATGTGTGTGCATGTGTGTAGGCTCCATGTGCATATATGTGGAGGCCAGAGGAGAATGTCAGGTATCCTCTTATTCACTCATATATTTTCCTTGAGACAGGACTGACCCTCAGCCTGGAGCTACTGCTGGTCAGTAAGTGCTAGTGATTCTCTGCCTTCCACCCTGCCCCCTCCACCCCAAAGGCTGGGATTACAGGCATGTGTGGCCACACCCAGGTTTTTACATGTTTTCTGGGGAGTCATACTTGGGGCTCTCCAGCCTAAGAGGCCCTCATGCTTAAGCAGTCAGAGCTTTTGCCCACTGAGGCATCTCCTCAGCCTCAGAAGCTTCTTTCTGTAGTTGGCAGTGACTACTGGGTGACTCAGAACTCAGTGATGTGCTGAGAAAAGGTGACTGCTGAGTGCTCAGTGCTAAACGAGCCATGTATATCACCCTGCAAGGCTCAGGGAACAGTGTATAAGAGGGGCAGAAAGAATGCAGTAGCAGGAAGATAAAGAAGAGTGTTTTGGAATGCTGTCTTGTGAACATGACATGGCCACTCCATGTGTGACCCCCACAGTGGCTGCCATTACCGGCATGAGACCTGTGCAGTACTGAGCCCATGGACATTCCATTGCGGATGGCAGAGGAGGGCACGGGGCCCCTTCCCTCCCGAGGAGTTATTGGCCGTTAATGGTTGCTAGGGGAGGAGCAGATATTTTCTTCAGCAGTGTAGTCTCTGGTAATTGCATGCATTCTGATCTGATAAATAATCCTTCACTGGAGCTCATGCAGGCAACCCTAATTGAATTCTATGGGTCACATACACACACAGACGGGAGAAGGTAACGGGAAGAGATTATGTCCAAGATACATTATATACACATGAATAAAACTGTCAATAAAAAATAGGATTTTAAAAATGTTTTGAGCATAGCTTGAGCTGGGAGCATATGCCATGTCATATGAGTATAGTTAATCTCCAAAACTCAAAGTTATCGATATTCATGTTTTGGCTGCATCCTGACACCAAGATGACTGTAGTAATGTCTGCGGTCACAACTACTGGCCCCTCTGGATGAATGCTGGACACTGTACTCTCACATCTGATATGACTTTAGAAAGCATCTGACAAAGGATTGGGGAGTGAAGCTTAACTGAATGGAGGACAAAATTTATAGTACGGGACTAGAGAGATGGCTTAGCAGTTAGGTACTTACCTGTGAAGCCTAAGGACCCAGGTTCGATTCTCTAGGTCCCACGTTAGCCAGATGCACATTGTGGCACATGCATCTGGAGTTCGTGTGCAGTGGCTGGAGGCCCTGACACTCCTATTCTCACTCTCTCGCCCTCTGTCCCTCTGTACCTAATAAATAAATAAATAAAGTGATTAAAAAATTAAAATAGGCTGGTGACAGTGATAGCTGGTACAAAGTTAATTGTGAGCGAAGGGTAGAACCTTCTGGGGTGTGCATTTAAAATGTGAGAACACAGGGCTCCCTTTCTCCAACTAGAATGTTTTCTCAAAATGTGAAATAAAATTTTAATATACATAAAAGCCTTCCCTGAGGAAATCACCGGAAACCATTTGAAGCAAATTTCTGGCACTTGGCTATTTCTAGTACTAAGGAGTAAAGTATTTTAACACACTCACTTATTTAGGAAACACAATCTGTGGTGGATAATGTATTTGCAAAGAGGAGGGAAGGGAAAAAAAAAAAAAAAACCCTATCCTCATAAGCAGATCTAGTTGGGGAATAATTTCTAGGATCGTAGACAATTACTGTGTGTATTTTTAGTATGCTTTTAGATGTCCTCACAGTACTGGGAATTGTTCCATTTGATCGTACAGAAGTGATCACATAAAAATCATGTTAAAGTGATTAAAAGAACAACCTAGGCAGTACTGTTTGCTGCTCTGCAAAACACGTGGCCCAGGAGACTCTTCACAGCTGAATGGAATGGAAAATGCTGGTCATCATCACGCCAGACCTGCTCCTCCAGTGGAAGTCACGGCCGCTGGCATGTGCGGCCTGTGCTGTTTGTCTCTCATTTGCTGCTCACATCAAAGCATCCACTCAGGGCCCCGGAAAGCAGGACAGATTGGGCACTGAGTATCGGACCTTAAACACATCTCTAGACCACTAACTGAAAATATCTCATTTGAAGACATTGATTTTTAATTTTTTTAATCAATAACCCCCGTCCATATACACAATGTCCCCTGATCACAAGCCCCTCACCACTCTCTTTTGTACACCTTCTTCTGTCCCCCTCCCCTGAACCCTTTCTTCTTTTCAACTGGTCCTTCCTCTGTGGTGATGTCTTTTCTTGTTCGCTTTGGTTTCTCGAGGTGGGGTCTCACTCTAGCCCAGCCTGACTTGGGACTCACTCAGTAGCCCAGGCTGGTGTCGAACTCCCAGCAATCCTCCTACCTCTGCCTCTCATGTGCTGCGATTAAAGGCATGCGCCGCCACGCCCGGCTCTGATGTTGTCATCATCCTCCGCTGTTCATGACAACGTGTTGATGGCCCCAACATCATGCAGGTCTTGTGCAGGTGAGCTACTGTGGTGTCGCAAACACAAGGGCCATTGCATGTCCAAAAGAGGGCATCGCAAGCTCGTCTCCCCGTCCTTTGGCTCTTCCACGCCCCGCCCCCTCTTCCTCTATGGGTCCTGAACCTTGGAGAGCTTGCGTTAGTGCTGAACACTCACTGTCACCTCTTAGCACTCTCCTGACGCTCCCCATTAGTCACCGTCAGCTGAAAAGAGACGCTTCCTTATGCATAAACTTACACTAGCGTAAGTATTTAAATTGAATGTATAGAGGGCAATTTGGTAGGCTTAATGCGTCCTTTAGACACATGACAAAAGTAGCTTCCCACCTTCCCAGCCATAGGCCCTACTGAATCTTTGATATCAAGCATGAGTGCCCTCCCATGGAGAGGGTCTCAAATCCAGTTACAGAGCAATCCGTTGCCCCCATAACAGACATGCCACTGTGGCAAGAGTGGCACATCCTGCCTGATTGACCAGTAGTATAGGTTGCAGGGTCCAGTGCTGGTTAGGACCGTGCATGGCTTTTCTCCCCAGCGTCCAGCATAACCCTTTCCAGCACTCTGACAGCAGGAGGTACAGAGGAGACTTCCACCTCAACTCTAGCTCGATTTCTCAGTGTCTTCCAAAAGAAGCAGGTGGTGAAACACTGACCTTTAATTTTTTTTAAAAAAAATCTTTTGCTACATAACAAATTACTCCCTAACTGTATGGCTTTGAACACTAACATTTATTATTTCAGACAGTTTCTCTAACTTAGGAATTAAGGAGTGGTTCACTCAGTGGTGTAACCCAAGGGCTCTCACTAGGTTGCAGATAAGCTGTCAGTGCAGGGGAATCAACTGTCTGAGAGCTTGGCTGGGGCTGGAAGGCAGACTCCTCACGGCTTCAGCAGAGGCTTGTGTTCTTCGCCACACGGTTTCTCTACCTGGCTGCTCGACTCCGCAGCTGCATGGGTGCATGGCTTCTTCCAGCTGGAAGAGAGGAAGCCACAACGTCTTTCATAACATAAATCATCTATCATGCTTACTACGTCCTATAGGTAATGCAGGCCAGGCCTCTTACATTGTGGGAGGAAGCCACACAAGGACATAAGGGAAGTCAAGGCCGCTGAGGCATCCTGGAGGCTGATTACTCCCGACAGAAAGCAATCCTGTGAAGTGTTCTTTTCATTTGCTTGGGTTGTTTTGGAGACTGGGTATCACTGCATAGCCCAGGCTGGCCTCAAACTCACAATCCAGTTCAGCTTCTAGGGCGCTGAGGTTCATGTTAGGGGTGAGTCACTGCACCCAGCTTCAGTGATGGATCCTTGTTCTAGGCCGGGTGTGGTAGTGCACACCTTCAATCCCAGACTCGGGAGGCAGAGGTAGGAGGATCGCTGTGAGTTTGAGGTCAGCCTAAGACTACACAGTGAATTCCAGGTCAGCCTGGGCTAGAGCGAGACCCTACCTCGGGAGTGGGGAGCTATTCTAGGATCTAAGCTAACTTCTAACTGACCATTTGTTGGGAAGAGAGAGGGATGAGGAATGGGAAGAGCAACTGATTAAGCCCCACCAGAGGGAAACAATCAATCACTTCCCGGCGGGGACAACCTAACAAACAAGATATCTCGTTTCCTCTGCGGGAACCAGTGCCGGGAGAGAAGGTGTGGAGCTGACAGAGCGGGAGAGACTCAACAGTCCCCTAATGATGATTCAAGTGACGGCTCCTGTGCTCACAGGAGCACTTCTGGTGTGCCGTGGTAAAAGCATCAAGGACAAAGCGTCATGCTCAGTGGGGTAGGGCACTGTGGATGGGTGCATAAATGTCCTTCTTAAAATAATCCAACAAAATAACAAGCAGTTCTCGGTTAGCCTGGCGGGAAGAACGAGAGACGCAAGGTTGGCAAGAAGGTGACAATCCCTGACGCCAGCCGATGGGGTCGTGGGAATTCATCTTAATACTCAATCCGATTCTGAACGCATCTGAACAAGCTCTAGGTTTAAGCTACTTTTGAAATTAGTCGCAGCAGAAGCATTACCTACAGGTACTGCAGCAGCGTTACCTAAAGGCACCCAGGGAAGCTCTGCAGGACTTCCCACGGCGGTGAACTTGAAGTCTGTGGCGGGAGAATCCGTGGACTGACATAGCCCCGATGGCGGGGGCAGCAGAGAAGCCCCCTTAGAATCGCTTGCAGCATATAAAGGTCACAACGGGCTTCCAGGAAGTGAAAGTACAAGTAGGAAAGGAAAGGAGCACCCTAACTGGGCGGAGGTCACACGCCACAATAACCAGCAGCTGCTTCCTGTCAAACCACTGCTCCATCTGTGTATCTCCCTTCTGGGTTGCGCGTTATTTTACTTCTGTGTAAATCTCTATAAATGTCCCTAAACTTTGTTCTACTTTGGGTGTAAGATTTGTTTTTAAGAGTGCTTAGAGAGGCCTGGGGAGGTGGCTCTGCAGTTAGAGATGCTTACTTATAAAGCCTGTTAGCCTGGGTTCAATTCCCTGGTGCCCATGTAAAACCAGATGCAGAAGGTGCACATGTCTAGAGTTCCTCTGTAGCAACATGAAGCCCTGGCACACCCATCTTCTCACACAGCACTGTAGCTTCCCAAGCCATAGGCTGTTGACTAGCTTTTCGGTACCAGGCATGAAATCAGTAAGCCACTGAGGGGCCTAGGGAGATGCCTCCAGGTGCTTACTTGCAAAGCCTATGACCTGGATTCGATTCCCCAGCACCCATATAAAGCCAGGCACAAAAAGTAACAAAAGCATCTGGTGTTCCTCTGTAGCAAGTGGTAAGAAACCCTGGTGTGTGTGAGTATACACACACACACACATACACACTTATAAATAAATACTTAAAACAAGAGAAAACAAAGCACTTGGATCTCCATAAGTCATGTGCCATTGGTCATCATATCTTGGCTAGCTGACCCATTGTCCAGCATGTTCAAGGCCCTAAGTTCAATTCTCAGTAAAACAAAGTACACACACACACACACACACACACACACACACACAACTAATCTTTAAACAGTAATGTGGCTTCCCTCTTTACTTTCTGAATTCATTTCTGACTAGTCTTCCACTTATCCTCTCACAAAACAACACATAATTCCTTTAAAGTGCAGCTGCCAGTTTCCATCTGTATGATGTGTACACCCTCCCTCCTAAGGTAGCTCTGTCTCCCTTCTTTAATGTCCATGATTATCATGCTTGAATCTATGTAAAAACCTTTTCTTGATAAGCTCCAATGCTGCCAAAGAAGGAGAAAGAGGAGGAGGAGGAGGAAGGAGAGACGGTGCAACAACAGCAGGTGACCCAGTGGCTCACACCACCATTCGGCACTCAGAAGGCTGAGGTAGACCAGTTGCCATAAATCTGTGGCCAGCCTATACAACAGAGTGGGATTCTGCTTAAAAAAATAAAAAATTTAAAAAAATAGCTGGGCGTGGTGGCACACACCTCTAATCCCAGCACTCAGGAGGCAGAGGTATGAAGATTGCTGTGAGTTTGAGACCAACCTGAGACTGCATAGTGAATTCCAGGTCAACCTGAGCTACAGTGAAACCCTACCTTGAAAAATGAAACAAAAAGGGGGGGCAGGCATGGTGACACACACCTTTAATCCCACCACTTGGGAGGCAGAGGTAGAAAGATCATTGTGAGTTCAATGCCACCCTGTGACTACATAGTGAATTCCAGGTCAGCCTGGGCTTGAGTGAGATCACATAAAAATATAATTAATAATAATAATAATAATAATAATAATAATAGAGAGCTGGAGAGATGGCTTAGTGGTGAAAGTGCTTGCCTGTGAAGCCTAAGGACCCAGGTTTGACTACCCAGAACCCACATAAGCCAGACACACAAGGTGATGTATAGACACAAGGTCACACATACACACAAGGTCATACATGCACCGGGAGTTTGATTTCAGTAGCTAGAAGCCCTGGCATGGCAATTCACGCTGCCTCTCTCTCTCTCTCTCTCTCTCTCTCTCTCTCTCTCTCTCTCTCTCTCTGTCATAATTTTTTTAAAGGGTTGGAGAGATTGCTTAATGTTTAAGGCACTTGCCTGCCAAGCCAAAGAACCCAGGTTTGATTTCCCAGGATCTACATGAGCCAGATGCACAAGGTGGGCATGCATTTGGAGTTCGATTGCAGTGGCGAAAGGCCCTGGCATACCCCATAACCATTCTCTCTATCTCTTTCTTTCTCTTTCCCTCCCTCTCAAATAAATAAATATTTTTTAAAATTTTTTTAAAGAGAGAGAGAGTGAGAGCCAGGTGTGGAGGCATACCCCTGTAATTTCAGTACTTGTGAGGTAGAAGGAGGATCAAGAATTCAAGGCTAGGCAGGCATGGTAGTATTACAGTATCACTACTGTGATTCCAGCACTCAGGAGGCTGAGCTAAGACAATCACTATGACTTCAAGGTCAGCCTAGGCTACAGTGAGTTCCTGATCATCCTGGACTATAGTGAAACCCTCTTAACTAAAAAGTTCAAGGATAGCTTGGGTACAAAAAGATTTTGGGGACAGCCTGGGATACATGAAACCCTGTCTTAAAAAATAAAAAAAATATGGGGCTGGAGAGATGGCTTAGAAGTTAAGGTGCTTGGCTGCAAAGCCTAAGGACCCAGTTTCAATTCCCCAGGACCCACGTAAGCCAGACACACAAGGACACAAGGTGGTACATGCATCTGGAGTTCATTTGCAGTAGCTAGAGGCCCTGGTGCTCCCATTCTCTCTATTTCCCTCCCTCCCTCTCCCTCTCCCTCTCTCTCTCTCTCTCTCTCTCTCTCTCTCTCTCTCTCTCTCTCTGTCTCTCTCAAGTAAATAAATAAATAATATATTTTAAAAATCAAAAAGATAAACTTTTTACCTTCCCTAGATACTGCTGTGCTCTTTGACTGCTACAACCCATGAAAATTACGCTCAGTTTAGCACTTACGTATTTCTGAGAGCATTATGACCTGCTGAAACATTTGATTAAAGGTAGTTATACAATAAACAGCTTTGGCAAGAACAAAAAGAAGAGAAGGAGATTCTTCTGAGAGCCAGCTGGCTGGCGGGAACGTATGGTAAGTACCCCGCCCTTCCTTTGGTTCTTGCGTTCCTTCTGCCCCTCTTCTGCAGTGGACCCTGAGCCTCGGATGGTATGACAGAGATGTCTCATTGAGTGCTGGACACCCCACTGTCACTTCTCAGCACTCTGGTGAGTTTTGAGTCACCCCAGTGGTCATTGCCATCGGGAAAGAGAAACTTCTCTAATGAACAGTGAGTGTTTCATTAGTATACGGGTATAAATGTAGCTCTTTAGAAGGTAGTTTGATGGGCATAATATCTCAACTTAACCAGATCACAGTAGCAGTTTCCGTCACAGGTGTGTGATCTCCCAGGCCATGAGAGACCTTCCGTTAGGTTTTCAGTGCCAGGCAGGGACTTGTTCCTGGGGAGCAGGCCTCCAGTCCAGTCAGGGAGCAGCTGGCATCTCCCACAGCAGACATGCCACCATTGCAATAGTCACATGTTGCCTATCTGGCCAGCTGTAGAGCTGGCAGAGTCCACTGTTGGTCAACACGGTTTGACTCTTCTCCCCTCAAAGGCTGCATAGGTCTTTCTAGAAACCTGCTTCTGGCTCATCTCCAGCTTCATTTCTGTGTGTCGTGCAGCCCACATGTGTGGTATCTGTAGCAACAGGGCCTTACCACCTTGTTCAGGTGGGCAACCAAGAGACTTGTCACCAACCGGCAATGCTCACGCATGGTCGACCATGACTATGAGTAAATGTTTCCTCAAGTTCTTCACGCTCATTGTGTAGTTTGACTGTCTTCCATTTCCCCCTCATTTTCTATTCACAGCCCCCACTAAATAGTCCTTGTCAGGCTCGCCAGCTGCCCTGTCATTTCAGAGTGCCACATGTGTGATAGTTGATTATGGCATCTCCATCACTGCTTTTCTCCATCTAGGTCTTTCTCCATTGGAACCTCAGACAATCATTTGAGTGTAAAATGAATATTTCTAACTTATAACTTTAAAACAGACTTTTCAAACTCATAACTAATACAGAAGTCTCAGTTTTTACCTAAAAATGCTTCTCCTATCTCATCATCATTCACCCAGCTTATCAGGCCAAAAGTCACAGAATAATCCCTAATTTTTCATCTTACAATCTGTATAAAATTCATCAGCAAGGAAATAATGTATTGAATTCTGAGAGTGGGCTGGAGAGATGATTTAGACTTTAAGGTGCTCACCTGCAAAACCAAAGGATCCAGGTTCAATTCCCCAGGACCCACGTAAAGCCAGGTGCACAAGGTGACACGTGTGTCTGGAGTTTGGTTGCAGTGGCTAGAGGCCCTGGGGCACCCATTCTCTCTACCTTTCTCTGTCTCTCTTCTCTCTGTCTCTCTCTGCTTACAAATAAGTAAATAAAAATATTTTTAAAAAAATTCTGAGAGCAATAGTTGTGATCCTGAGACAGAAGAGCTGTAGCTCAAGGCTAACCTGAGCTGAATAGTAAGGCCTTGTTTAAAAAAAAAAAAATGTTTGGGGGCCGGACGCGGTGGTGCATGCCTTCAATCCCAGGATTCAAGAAGCTAAGGTAGGAGGGTTGCTGTGAGTTCGAGGGCAGCCTGAAAGTGCATACTTCCAGGTCAGCCTGGGCTAGAGCAAGACCTTAGCTCAAAAATCAAACAACGGAAAAGATGCTCGGGGAGATGGCTGTGTTGGTAAAGTGCTTGCCATCAAGCATAAGGACTTGAGCTTGGGCCTCCAGCACCCCTGTAAGTGCAGGGTGGGCTGCTCTGAGTCAGCCCTGGAGCAAGTGGGATAGCTAGACCAGCTGAGTCAGTGGGCCTGGACTCAAGTGAGAGATCCTGTCTTAGTAAAATAAGATACAGAGAAATTAGTTGATGGAGGAAGACAGCTGACATCAACCTCTGGCCTCTACACACATGCACATACACATGCACAGACATGCGCACACATACATGCAAACACAGCTATGCATGTAAAAACATATGCTGCTCATGGCGGTGCATGCCTGTGATCCTAGCACTTGGGAGGTGGAGGCAGAAGGATCAGGAGTCTAAAAGTCATCTAAGCTACAGACTGAGTTCTAAGCCAGACCCTCTCTTCAAAAAGCAAGCAAAGGGCTTGCCTGTGAAGCCTAAGGACCCTGGTTTGAGGCTCGATTCCCCAGGACCCACGTTAGCCAGATGTACAAGGGGGCACATGTGTCTGGAGTTTGTCTGCAGTGGCTGGAAGCCCTAGAGTGCCCATTCTCTCTTTATCTGCCTCTTTCTCTCTCTTTCTCTCACTCACAAATAAATAAGTAAAAATAAACAAAAAATTTTTTAAAGCAAGCAAACTAAAACTTCAAAATGAAAAAGCAAAACAAACCGCTAACTCCCGACAGCCATACGTCTTTTGGTGCAATACTACGGGGTTTGGGTTCTCTCACTGGGTCCGAAGTACAGCCCTGGCCACTGTCGAGCAGCTCCTCCAACAAGGACGCTCCAGCCAGGGCCTCCCGGGCGCCTGCCTCCGCGTCCTAGCGTCCTTCCCGCCTCGCAACTTTATGTGTATTCTTTAGGCATCCTGCTAACATGTGGGTCAGTGACAGGTTTTAAAAGGAGATCAATAAAGGAAAGAAAAAAGATGCCTGAAAACTTTGGATTTTAATTTTTTAAATGTCAAACGAAGGAAATCAGACGGGGAAACTCAGAACATGGCATATACCTTAAAGACCAATTAGCATTCCCCATGCCTTTTATTAAACAGATACCTCCTTTAACTAGCCATGTTGCTTTCACTCAACAGCCTAATAACCCAGAAAGTAGTAAAACTAAATGCCTCTCTTATTGATTAGCTATCAAAAGTATGATAATAGTTCACCTTACCCATAAAATATATGCTGAAAATGTATCAGGACATTAATATATGAGTTTACCTCTCTAGTGGGATGAGCTGTGAATGCAAGACAATACGATTCTTTTGTTCTAGTCCAAAGGATCATTCTAGAGGCAGGTATGGTGCCCACTCTTGAGTGGCTAAAGTAAAAATATTTCTGTGGATCAAAGCCAGCCTGGGCTACATAGCAAAACTCTGTCTCAAAAGAAAAGTATGTTAAAAAAAAATGCAAGGGCCCAAAAACATTCCGTTTTGGATGGCACGGGAGGGCATGAGGCTCCCACTGCTGAGGAGTTGCGGGTAGTTACTGGTTTCTGCGTGAGTGGTAGACATGGTCTGTGTAGTGCTGTAGTCACTGGCAAGTTTCACAGCTCAGCTACTAATCCCACGTCCATGCTCCCACAAGCAGCCCTAACTAAACCCAGTGGGTCTCTTCTGGGAATGGCATGCGTGGAGCTTATGCCTAGCTCAGGTTTCCTGCCCGAGCACTTGCTCGGCGAAGAGAGCCGACTGGTCGTGAGCACCGATTTAAGCATCACAGGAGCCCCGACCCCAGCCACGGGCTTCCCTGGTGCTGGTCACCTCGCGAGGGCCCCGCCTTGCCGCTCTTGCTTCTCCCAGAGACGCCTGCGGACCCTCCAGCTCGCTCCTCCTGCTGTCTCACGGTCAGAGTCCATGTACGGGCTGCCCAGGCAGCACGCTGTGGGTGCGTCACCCTGAATTCAGTGACACGGAACGTGGTCTTTCAACACTGATACTGTCCTGCCTACTCACAGGGACAGTTAAAAGCAGATCGAATCAATGAGTTAGGTCACCAAACTCAAAAGAAAGTAGAAGTGGGTAAAGAAAGCAATATCAGGGCTGGCGGGATGGCTCAGCAGTTAAGGCGCTTACCTGCAAAGCCTAAGAACCCAAGTTCAATTCCCCAGGGCCCGCATAAAGAAGGGGCACATGTACCTGGAGTTTGTTTACAGTGGCTGGAGAACCTGGCACACACATTCTTTTTTTTTTCTCCCTCTCTCTCTATCTGCCTCTGTCTCTCTCACTCTCTCAAATACATAAAGTAATTAAATATTTTTAGAAAAGGGAAAACTAAATCAAGAAGTTGAGCCAGGCGTGGTGGTGCCCACCTCTCTCTGGTCCCAGCACTTGGGAGGCTGAGGTAGGAGAATCTTTGGGAGTTCAAGGCCAGCCTGAGTTTAACTCCAGGTCAGGCTGGGCTAGAGCGAGACCCTACTAGAAAAGTGAAAGAAAGGAAAAAGAAGGTAAATTGAATGAGGTGTGGTGATGCACACTTGTAATCCCAGACATGGGGAAGTAGAGGCACAGGGGTCAGCAGTTCAAGGTCTCCTCTACATAATGAATTTGAGGTCACAGTGAGTTGTAGGCCCACCAGGACTACACAGAAAGACCTCATCTCAGATGAGGCAAATTGACATTGAAGATGCTCCAAAATGAAACTAACCGATGAGAGAGAGGTGGGGAGGAGGAGAAAGAGAGAAGATAGTTTTTAAAAAGGAAGAGAATAAAGAAAAGAAAAAAGACTCCGGTCTGATGCGATGGCAAACATCTATAATCTGGGCTATGTAGCAAAATTTTACCTCAAAAAAAGAAACCCTGTTCTATAAGCATTTACTGAAGATTAAATGCATGCAAGACAACTGGTTAAGCTCAAAATATTGAAAAGATAACTCAATTTTTCCACTCTCTCGGTTATGAAGAAATCCTGTCCATTGCTGCTTTTGCTTATCTTCTTTATACTGCTGAGATAAGCTTTTCCATAACTGAAGAGAGAGCACAGTGAATTTGTGTTTTCTGTTAACTGACTATTGTGGTGGTTTGAATCACATGTCCCCCATAAAATCATGTGCTTTGAATGCTTGGTCCCTAGGTGATGGCAACTGGGGAGGTGAAACCTTGCTGGAGGAGGTGTGTTGTTGGGAATGAGCTTCGGGGCATTACAGCCAGAGCTCGGCTCATTCTCCTGCCGTTGTCCACCCGCTGAGGCAGAGGTGATGTCCAGCTTCTGCCCATGCCATGCTTTCCCCTGACCTAGTGAAGCTTCCTCTTGAGACCAAAATAAAAATCTTTCCTCCTATCAGCTGCTTCTGGCTGCATGCACCATTTCTTAGACTCTTGCCCCTTTTAATCTTGCCACGGTTTTGGTGATCAGAGCAGAGCTCGCTTCCTAGCCGGTGTCAGGAACAAGGCTGAAGTAGCCCTTACTCCGTATCGGGTGGCTTCTACAGAACCACTTAGCATTTACCACGTGCGTGGAGCTCCTGCTTCTCAGGGCAGCTGCCCTCGGGCGTGGAGCTCCCGCACTCCAGTGCTTTCTACCTGCTCACTGCTCGTGCCTTGCCGGGAGAGCAGTTGGGGGACAGTGGGGTGCTAGAGAGCCAGGGGCCCATTTCTGCCTTCCCCATGGCTCCTCCTTAGCAGAGGCTCCAGGATCAGACCCCGACCCCTTGCTAGAACAGCTCCTGCTGAGCAGTCCCTTCCGCTGGGCTTCAGCTCCTGCCAGGCCTTCTGGCTCTGGTACCTTCAGGCCTAAGGGCAGAAAAAAATTACTTTCACTGGTTGCTAGCCGCTGTGTACCCAGAGCTCCTTGTGGTTTCCCATGGGCCCACCTATGTCTGTATAAACAGCCCTTCAAAATCCCAGCTGAACATGTCCTCATTTTCTTCTAGAACTTTCCTACACAATTACATTTACTGAGATTCTTGTCAGAGCTAGCCAGTTTCATCTTTTGTAAGAAAATACAGGCAAGGGCTGGAAAAGTGGCTTAGTGATTAAGGTGCTTGTCTTCAAAGCCAAAGGACCCAGGTTTGATTCCCCAGGACCACATAAGCCAGATGCACAAGGGAGCGCATGCATCTGGAGTTCGTTTGCAGTGGCTGGAGGCCCTGGAGCACCCCACTCTCTCTTTCTCTCTCCCTGCCTATTTGTCTCTCAAATAAGTAAAGAGAAATAAACTAAAAAAAAAGAAAGAAAGAACGAGAGAAAGAGAGAGAGAAAAGAAATAAATAAAGAAAGAAAGAAGAAAAAAAGGAAAAGAAAATAACCCTTTAAAAAAAAGAAAATCCAGGCAGGCTGGTGTTGTGGTACCCATCTGTAATCTCAGGGATATCACTGGTTGATCAGGCTTGGGCTACACAGCAAAGCACTCCCTCAAAAGACAATAATAATAAATTATTAATAAAGGGGAAGGGGAAGAAGATGAATAGAAAGAGAAAAACACAGGCATGGTTCAAATAGTTTAGATCATGCGAGAACAATTTACATGCTAGTTAAATAATGAAGGCTACACTAGATAGCTGAAAGATAGTAAAGAAAAAATATTAGACAGGTTCTGAACTAGCAAATACCAGCCAACGTTTGATAAGAAAATGAGAAAAGGGGCTTGAGAAATTGCTCAGAAATTAAAGGTGATTGCTTATAAAGTTTGATTGCCTGGGTTTGATTCCCCAGTACCCATATAAAGCCAGAAGCACAAAGGGGTTCATGTGCCATTTGCAGCTGCAGGAGGCCTTGGTGTACCCATTCTCTTCTCTCTCTCTCTCTCTCCTCGGCCTTTCTTTTTCTCTCTTTCTCTTCTTCCTCCTCCTCCTCCTTCTCCTCCTCCTCCTTCTTCTTCTTCTCTCTCTCTCTGTTTTCCTCTGGTTAAGTGCTTCCTCACAAAACTTAAGGACCCAGGTTTGATTCCCAAGTGCCCACATAAAGCCAGATGCACAAGGGGGAACATGCCTCTGGAGTTCGTTTGCAGTGGCCTAAGGCTGTGATGCAGCCATTCTCTCTATCTTAAAAAGGAAAAGTGGGAAAAGATGATTATTCTTATTTTTAAAGCTAAAGGTTCAAGACAGGTGAAAAGCCATGTAAACAGAAGAAGTGCACAGCTCACATTTATTGTTTGTGATGCTTCACCAAATAAGCAATTATCCACACAAACAATTTCCAAGCATGTTCATAGGAAGACACGCAGTGAGCCAGCAAAATTATTCACTGCAACAAAATGAATGTCAGCAGCTGACATAGTTATGATGCCATAAACAATCATGGCAGGTCTAGAGCATATCAGCACAAGTCACTTGACTTACAAGCACTGTGACAAGTAAGAGGTCACTTAATAAACAAACACTAACTGCAGGCCAGCTCTGGATGTGCATTTATAGGTATCACCTCCATTTATTTTCTTAAACATAGCTGGAATGCCGGGTGTGGTGAATACGCCTTTACTCCCAACACTCAGGAGGCAGAGGTAGGAGGATCGCCATGAGTTGAAGGCCACCCTGAGACTTCATAGTGAATTCCAGGTCAGCCTAGGCTAGAGCAAGACCCTATCTCAAAAAAAATGCTGGAATGGAAGCTTGTCAGCATGATTACTTAGGAATTGTCTTCTCAGAAGCCCCTTGCAAGTTGGATTTGGGCAACGAAGGCATTAAAGTTTGGAAGGCAGAGTAAGCGGTAGTCAAAACTCCTGGAAGGCTGTCGGACAGTGACAGACAGGTGCAGATGTGCCAGCAAGCGAGTCCCAGCTCGTCCTCCCTGTCATCTGTGCTTCTCCCTGCTGTGGGATGTTGGTTCCTCTGAACCACTGCAACCCCAGGCTAGCCGTGCAGTGTTTGGCTGTGGACTGACATGGCTATACCTTAAGCAAAATATTCTGTGCTTGCCTCACTCATGAATCAGATTCCAGATCTGGAGAAATGGCTCAGCAGTTAAGGTTTCCTGCAAAGCCTAAGGACCCAGATTTGAGTCCTGAGGGCCCACATGCACAAGCCAGATGCACAAGGGGGAACATGCATCTGGAGTTCATTTACAGTGGCCAAGGCGTTGGTGCACCCATTCTCTCCCGTTGCTTGCAAATAAATAAATAGAAATGTCACGGTGGGGGGTGGGGGGAGGAGAGGATCAGATTTCCAAGCCAGGAATGACAGTGCCTACCTCTAACCCTAGCACTCAGAGGTGGAGGCAGGAGGACTTCCGGTTCTGAGCCAGCCTGGACTATGTGGGGAGACTGTTTCGAAGAATCACTGTCCTCAGAGATAAGGGGTAAGGCTTCAGTTGTCCAGTTTATAGTGCTTGCATATCCATGTGGACAAGCACCTTGATGTAGAAAGGACCATTCGCAGAACCCAGGCAATTCCTGGAGCAAGAAATCAAAGTTGAGCCAGCTGTGGTGAGGCACATCTTTAATCCTAGCAAATGAGAGGCAGAGGTAGGAGGATCACTGAGTTTGAGGCCAGCCTGGCACTCAGAATGAGTTCCAGATCAGCCTGGGCTAGAGTGAAAACCTACCTCAAAAAAAAAAAAAAAAAAAAAGATACTAAGTGGCCCAAAACAACAAAACCACCCAACATCCACTCTGCACTTATCCAGCACGCTTTCTGCCACTGGCCACTAGTTACAATAGCTCACATTTACTCGGCGCCTTCTCTGGGCTGTAAAGATTGCACCCTCACGGCAAGCCCAGGTACCTCTGCCTCTGTTTTACACTGAACCGATAGCTGAGGCTGCGAGACTGCTCTGTGGTAGAGGGCCCGCCTCGCATGCACCAGGCAACACACAAGGAAGAAGAGCTGGCGTTCTGGCAGCTTCCATCCTATAAAACTTAACTGTCCAGGCTGCTGTTTAAATGTTAGCTCGAATGTCAGAATGCCTGGATTTTCAACCCCAGCTTTGCTAGAACTTTTGTGACTTCAGTGTCTAATAGGCTGGGGAGGTGGCTCCGTTGCATCACAAGCGTGCAGCCCGGGTTTGATCCCCCAGCCTCATCCACAAGGCGTGGTGGTGCATGCTGGGGATGGCGGCCTCCTCAGGGAGCACAGGGATTCCAGAACGGCCAGTTCATAGCGTGTGAGCGCCGGTGTGGGGAGGGCTCTGTCTTTTCTTCAATAGAAGGCTTCTAAGTGTGGGGGAAGTAATTTTAACCCTACTTTTTTTTTTTTTTGCCTTTACCTTAAGATTCAATTATATATATATATTGTCAAGGTAGAGTCTCGCTGTAGCTCAGGCTGGCAGGAGCTCACTCTGTAGCCCAGGCTGGCCTTCAGTTTACGGCACTCCTCCTACCTGTGCCTTTCACCAGCGGGGCAGGAGGCGGAATCAGAGGAAATGCAGCACAAGCAGAGACTTGGGGGGCTAAGGAGGTGACTCTGGGGATAAGGCACTTGCCACGAAGCACAGAGGCCGGAGTTTCCAGCCCCAGAGCCCCTGTCAAGGGTGGGTGGGCGTGTAATCTGGACAGCAGGGACAAGAGACCCCAGGGCGCTGGCTGGCAAGAAGCAGCTCGGCTTCCAGCTGAGAGACCCTCCTGGGTAAGTGAGGTGGGCAGCTACGGAGGAGCCCGCTTGAAGTCACCCTCTTGTGTGACAAGGACCGTGATGGGACTGGGACAAAGCATCTGGCTGGGAGCAGCTGATGGGAGGAAGGTTCCATTCCAGCCTACGGTCTTGAGGGAAGACTCGGTGCAAGGGGCGGCATGGCACGAGCGGAGGCTGGGGCATCGCCTCCTTGCCAACAGCAGGTGGACGGTGTAGCAGGAAAACAGCCGAGCCCTGGCAAGGGGGAACTGGTTAATACGCCTTGAAGCCTGCTCAACACCGCACACCTTCCAGCAAGGGCCACCTCCCAGCTGCTGTCACCTGGGCCCTGAGCTTCCAAAATACCTGAGTTCATTTAGGAGAACCAATCCAAACCACCACATCTGGCCTCTGCCCACACAGGCACACTGGGGTGCCCACATACTCACATACATGCACACACACACACACATACACACACAGAAAATTTACATGGTGAAACAAACAGGGAATTTAGAACACAAATGTCGAAGATCCTGTGCTATATTTATATTTATATTTTTGCCTCTCATTTTCTTCTGCAGTATAATGATACTTTTAAGTTTGACAATTCAGATAGTCGGGAACGATTTCAGGATCTGGGACACTGAAGAGGTAAATCATAGTCTGCGCTTGGTGCAGGTACATCACTGCATTACCCAAGATGCTCTAGGCTTGCTGGAGAGGGCTGTTGAAAGCAAAGCATAGTAAGTGCAGTGATGACTTGGGCCATGTTATTTGGATATTAAAGGAAAGACTAGGTTGGGAATAGTGGCACACACACACACACACACACACACACACACACACACACACACAGGAAAAGCTTAGATTAAAGAAGAATGTAGCCGAATTCTTTTTTTCTTTTCTTGTTTTGGTTTTTCGAGGTAGGATCAGAATCCACCCTGTATTGCGGACTTACTTAGTAATGGGTATATCATGGTTGGTACCATCTTCTCCTTGTTCCGGCCCTCATTCCACTGGGGACGCTCTCAGTGGGGTTGCAGGTATTTCCCATGGGGTTGTGGCTTGTGCATTGTGGGAGCAGCAGTCAGTTATTTTAGGGGGTGGAGGGAATGGCTCTGGGTATGATGTCCCACCCCACCTGTGGCTCTTACACTCTTTCTGCTCTCCCTTCTGCAAAATTCCCTGAGCAGTGGTGGTTGAGTTTTAAGAAACTTCAGTGATGAGCTCTTGGGAGCCTCTGATCTCTGCTTTGTTAAGTGTTGTGTGTCCTCAGGGTCTGCCTCCTTCACTCTGGGGCTGATTGTCAGTTTCACCATGGAAACAGCACCCTTGCTCCCCAATTCCTCTTCTGTGGTATCAGCTGGGCCTTGCCTGAAGTGTGAGGGGTGGTTTATTTCCTTGGGATTCACTACTTTCTGAAAGAGAAAAACAGATTCTCCAGTGGAGGGTGAAGTCAGCACAGGTTAAGTGGGATAAGCATTATTAATTACTCAGAAGCAGTGATGACGGGTTACTTCCTCCCACAGCTCCTGAGACCAGTTCAGAGTTTACAAATTGGGCTGAGCTATAGGACTTTTCGCAGTTACAGCCCGTTGGCTACTCAGCACCTTGACAACCAGAGTTCCTGGGTCCTCCTTTTTAGCTGGTGAAGGGAAATTTTGGCCTCTTGTGTCTGGAGGAAGGAAGTGAATCAGCTGGCTCCTCTCCAGTTCCCCTGAATTGTCTTAACAGTCCAAGAATATTGCATTTTGATCTTTCTAAGAAGATAAAGTAGAATGGCGTGCTAATTTTTCTTCAGGGATGTTTGTTTAACTCAATAGCTCTGATTTGACTATTACTTAAAGACTTAATAGTATTTTAGGAGGGGGCTATGTTCATGTGGCCCCATCATCTGACATTTGATAAAATGGGTCAAATACAGGCTGAAAAATAAACAGGACATAGGGGAACAAATTAGCTACTTGCCACCATGACCACTCAAAAAACAACCTTTGGGCTAGAAAGAAGGCTTAGTGGTTAAGGCACTTGTTTGCAAAGCCTAAGGACCCAGGTTAGATTCCCAAGACCCAAGTAAACCAGATGCATAGGGAGGTACATGAGTCTGTATTTCATTTGCAGTGGCTGGAAGCCCTGGTGTGCCTAGTCTCTCTGTCTCTCCTTGCCCCTCTCTCTCTAAAATAAAATAAATAAGTAATTTTTAAAGCTTTATTTCCCACTTTCACTAATGATGTGTTTGTCCTGTGTATCTAAACTAGACCATGTGATTCTGGCTTAAACCCCCAAGTTACATAAACAGATTATTGAGAAATCATGTTGCTATGCTTTTTTTTTTTTTTTTTTTTTTTTTTAGTTTTTCAAGGTAGAGTTTCACTGCAGGTCAGGCTGACTTGGAATTCACTATGTAGTCTCAGAGTGGCCTTGAACTCATAGAAATCCTGCTACCTCTGCCTCCCAAATGCTTGGATTAAAGGCGTGCACCACCACGCCTGGCTACTAGATAGAATTTTATTTTTCCCTGTCTGTGATATTTTGTTGTAAAGGAACACAAGCATCCACAGGGCCTACTTCTAGCCATCATGAAGCTCCTCTCCTCACCCTGGAAGGACTCTACTGTCTCCGCAGGCAGTGAGTGCTTGGTGAGAGGAGGCAAAGCAGATGGTGAGTGGCTGTGAGGAACATTCCATTTACCCTCAATAAATTCGCCACGAGTTCAGCTTTGGAGGTGGGGTGATCCCTACTGCCGACAGTCTTGACAGTCTGCTGAACACCTGAGCAGCTTTGCGGCCAAGGGGTGTCGATGGACCCTCCTGAGAACGTCTTCCTGGAAGGAGCGTTCCTGCAGGCTTGCAGAGCTGAGGTAATAAGTGGGCTTTGATCTCTCGTCAAAGACTAGTCCAGGCTGGACTCAACGCCTGAGCCTCCTGCCTCAGCTTCCTGAGTGTGGGGTTCTAGGCCTGCGCCTCCGCACCAGGTTCCGGCCAGACAACTTCATGTGAGGCCCCCACAGCCGGGAGAAGATGACTCTGGCACTGAACGCCTCTGATGTGTAGTTCTGTGTCGCAGCAGGGCTAGACAAGGAGCACGTGTGGCGGGAAAGGCTTTCTCTACAGCCAGGCCCAGCAGAGACGCCGTGCCGCAGGGTCGGCTCCGGAGTGGAGCTCTGCGGCAGAGCACGGGATGGAGCCAGCAGATCCAGGACGGCTGCAGAGCTCCACGGGGCCAGGAGGGAAACCCTGCCCAGCTCTCTCCAGCTTGCGTGGGTGAATGTCGGCCTGGTGTCCCCAGGCTCTCGAGTTTAAGTTTTGTTTGTTTGCCATGTAAAAACCTCCCATTTTAAAGTGCTAACAATTAATTGAAAAATATTTTAAATATTGCCTTTACCAACATCGTGGATCCAAATAAAATCTATCTGAGACCCAAATCAGCTCATAGGAGGAATTTGCTGCCCTCTCCGAACTCATTCCCAACAGGTCCACACAGGTCGCTGAGGCATTCATTTGTCTGGGGCTCAATTCTTCTTATTCTGCTAGGATGACTTAAGAAAATGGCTACTAAGTAAAACCTATGCTGCTTCTTCTGAACTACAAAATTATTTCATCAACATAATCATTATTATGAAATGCTGACGGGATATGTTCATCAGTCATATACTTGAACTTCTAATACCTAACCAGTTACACACCTTAGTGAGGTAGTGATGCTTTTTTAAAGGTAACGATTTTTTTTTTTTTTTTTTTTGTAGGTTCAGTCTCACTCTAGGCCAGGCTGACCTGGAACTCACCCTATAGTTCCAGGCTGCCTCAAACTCATAGCAGTTCTCCTACCACTGCCACCCAGGTGCTGGGATTAAAGGCCACCACACCCAGCTGACATCATTTTTTAAAAATGAGAGTTTTGTTTTGAACAAAATGCGACAGACAAGATTTATACCCTTTTTAGCCTTGTAACTTGAACTTTGAGCTCTTTCAAAATTCCTGAAGATAAAGACTTGGGTCTTGTCACTCAGTAAATATATATTAACTTCCTTTCGCCTAGCCTCCTTGGCACTCTTTTACTGCTAGCATAAACTCATGTCCATCGTCTCTCTCTCTCTCTCTCTCTGTCTTCAGGCCTTTGCTGGCTGTCCCATTTCCTGCCCTTCACATCATTTCTTCTCCCCAAACCTCCCTGGACAAGTCTTTATTTCATTAAATTGACTTTGCAGCATTTTCAATAATGTATTTTTATTTGTCTTCATATATTATGGATTTTACATTGTGAATTCCTTGAGGGTAAAAACCATGCATTTTGCTATAATTTGTGGCCTTTTGTATTGATATTTATACCCATATCATGTTATATAAATGTAATGATTTATGATGCTATCCACATTTTTACCTGTCAAAACTAAATCTTGAGTTGGGTCAGAGGTTAAGAGAACTTACTGCAAGCTTAAGAGCCTGAGAGGGCCTGAGGGTCTCTTGAGTTTAATTCCCCAGGACCCACATAAACAGCGGGATATGGCCACGGCCAGCCCTATGGGTAATCTCCAAGACTGAAGAATTACTGGGGGCCAGCAAAAATGGCAGCTTCACATCCAGAGAAAGAGTCTGTCTTAAGGAAGTATGCAGATGAGCGACAGAGGGAGATCCAGTGTTCTCTTTGGGCATCTCTATGCCCACAGCACCAGCTTACATTCCCAGCAACGGTGTACCGAAGCCCCCTTTGCCCACCTGCTTCCTTTGCTTATTGACACTAGCAATTCTGACCAGGCTGAGAGGAGATCATAATGTAAGTGTAACTCACGTTTACCTGCTGACTAAGGATGTTGAACACACTCTCAAGTATTTATCAACACTTGCATTTCTTCCTTTGAGAACTGACTTGTGTATTTCTTTCTCTGAGAACTGTCAATGAGATTCATTTGTCCATTTATTGATGGGATGTCTTCTTGATTTTTCGTTTGTTTGACGTTTAATATTTTGAGCTCTTTAAGAATCCCCTGTCAATTCTGTAGCTGGCAAATTTTTTATTTGAATTTTTTTCTATTCTGAGGCAGGCACGTTGGCTTTCTGTGGTGCTGGGGCTGGAAACCAGGACTTCATGCATGCTAGATAGCAGTCTACCAACTGAGCTACAGCCCCTTATCTGCCTGTAGAAGCGTCTCCATCTGTGCACTCACACTTGTCAGTGCTTTTGTTTCCTGAGCTGTTAGCATCCTTTCCAGAAAGTCACACCTATGCCTGTATCGTAAAATGTATTTCCTGTGTCTTCCTCTGGCATTTTTAAAGTCTCAAATTTTGCATTAAGGCTTTTGATTCATTTTGAATTTATGCTTGTACAAGGTGAGAGATAGAGGGATCTCATTTCACTCTTTTTTGTTTGTTGTTTTGTTTTGTTTTGTTTGAGGTGGGGTCTCACTCTAGCCCAGGCTGACCTGGAATTCACTATGGAGTCTCAAGGTGGCCACAAACTCACGGCGATCCTCCTACCTCTGTCTCCCAAGTGCTGGGATTAAAGGCATGCACCACCATGCCCGGCTTTTACACACACACACACACACACACACACACACACACATAGTTTTCTCTCTCTCTCTCTTTCTCTTTCTCTTTTTTTTTTTTTTTTTTTTGAGGTAGGGTAAAACTCTAGCTCAGGCTGACCTGGAATTCACTCTCTAGTCTCAGGCTGGCCTTCTCTGTCAGGTGGTTACAGTTTATGGGCTTATTTATGGGTCCTATCCTATTCTACTGGTCTATATGTTTTTATGCCACGCTGATGCTATTTTGCCATCAGGGCTCTGTAGTATAATTGAGAGGATGACCGCGACAGGGGCTCACACTGTCACCCACACTGGCCTTGAACTCACAGCAACCTTCCTGCCTCAGCCTCTTGAGTGCTGGGATTTCAGGGGTGACACCATGCCAGTCTCTGTAATATAATTTACAACCAGGTATGGTATTATGATGCTGATGGGGGACAGATCGGGTAAACAGGAACACTTTTATATTCTATAAGTATACATTTGCACTCCATTTTGTAAAAAGAAATACACATGTGCATGATACCTACCAATATCTTAGCATGTATGCAGTTACTGACTTGCTAACTTTGAGTCAACTCTGGAACTACAAGATTGGTATCTGCAGACACTGACTAGCATTCTTTGTGAAGTGCCCGAGCCCAGTGTTCAGATAATGAGGGTGAGATGTGGGAGATGATAAGGAGAGACACCAACACCACCAATCTCAGGGAGGAAGCTGACCACCTGACCAAGGGAGCAAGACTGAACTTTGCAATGACTCTTAATCTCCCCTCTCCTATAAATCCTGCTGCCTGAAGAGGAGATACAAAGCAGCGAGCGGGGGCTTAACCCGCTGCCTTCTCAGGTCACCGGCTCTCTGACTAAAGCACAATTTCAAGATCCAGTCTCTGTCTCTGTTCATTGGCCTTGTGGCTACCACAAGTGGAGTTGGTTCCAATAGCAGATTCAATACTCCTAGCACTGCTCCTTCTGCTTAGAATTGCCTTTGGACTTTTGGTGTCTTTTGTGTTTCCCAAGAATGTTAGGATTATTTTCTTGTAGTTCTATGAAGAATGTCATTGGATCAGGCACGGTGGCTCATGCCTTTACTCCCAATACTTAGGATGCAGAGGCAGGAAGATTGCATTAGTTTGAGACAAGCCTGGGATACACAGTGAATACCTGGAGTGGTGAGATCCTATCTCAGAAAGCAAAACAAAACAAGAAATGTCAATGGTAGCTGGGTGTGGTGGCTCATGCTTTCAATTCCAGCACTCAGGTAGTTGAGATAAGATCACTGTGAGTTGAAAGCTGGTCTAAGCTAGACTGAGACTCTGCCTCAAAAAAACAAAAATAGTAATTGGAGTTTTGATGGGGATTGCATTGAATTGATACAATCCAAGTATTATAATACAAAAATATTGATGAGACAAAGAGTTGGTTCTTTAAAAGGTAAACAGAACTGGCAAACAGTCAAACAAACCAAAAGAAAGAGAAAATTTTAAATTAATAAAATTGGAGATGAGGGATGGAGAGATTGTTTAGTGGTTAGGGCACTTGCCTAAAAAGCCTAAAGGCCCAGGTTCGATTCTCCAGGTCCCACAGAAACCAGGTGCACAAGGTGGTGCATGCATCTGGGGTTTATTTGCAGTGGCTAAAGGCCCTAGTGTGTGCTTGCTTCCCTTCCTTCCTTCCTTCCTTCCTTCCTTCCTTCCTTCCTTCCTTCCTTCCTCCCTCCCTCCCTCCCTCCCTCCCTCCCTCCCTTCCTTCCTTCCTTTCTTTTTTTTCTCTCTCTCTCTCTTTCTCCCCCTCTCTCTCTCCCTATCATCCTCCCTCCCTCCCTCTCTCTGTCAGAGAAGAACAAAAAATAAAAAAATAAATTGGAGATGAAAAGGGGGATGTTTTAACAGATTTTGATGACATCTAAAGGATTATTAAGGCATACTTTGAAAACCTATATTTCAAAAGGATGAAAAAAATCTAGGAGAAATAGATAAATTCCTAGATACATATGACCAACCAAAATTAAACCCAGAGGACAAAAATGATTTAAACAAATCTATAGTTAGCAATGAGATTAAGGTAGTAATAAAAACTCTTTCCACCAAGAAGAGATTCGCTGCAGAATTCCATTAGACCTTTATAGAGGAACTTACTGAGCTGAGGCCATAGATAGCTCAGCTGGTTAAGTGCTTGCTTTGCAAGCATATGGATGTGAGCTTAATCCCTGGAACCCACTACACACCAGGTGTGGGGTGCATACCTGTCAGCCGGCACTGGGGGGCAGAGCTAAGGAATCCCTGGAGCAGTCTAGTCAAATTGGTGAGCTCCAGGCTAATGATGGACTTTATCTCAAAAAGAGGTGGACAGCATACCTGAAGATGGCCCTGAGGCTGTCCCTCTGACCTCCACATGCACTTGCATACACACATGTACACCCACACACATCTGAATACACTTAAACACATAAATGCACAACACACACGCACACACACACACACACACACACACACACACAGTAGCTATATATCTTGCTTTTGATGACTTCTGAAGTTATAGTGCTAAGGGTTGCTATGGAACCTTCTTGATGCCATTGGTGTCTCCTGTACATGAGATAGGATCACAGCTGGTAAACTTACCCAAGGTCATGAGGACATGTAGGCCTTAAGTCCGGTTTATGAATTTCTTTTGTAACTATTTTTTTTTTTTGAGGCAGAATTTCACTCTAGCCCTGGGTGGTCTGGAACTTACTTGGTAGTGCAGGCTAGCCTCAAAGTCATAGGGATCTTCTTACCTCAGCCTCTTGCATGCTGGAATTACAGGCATGGGCAACTAAATCCCATGGCATACTTTTGGTAAGACAGGCTGGCATGGAAGTTGTTATGTACCACGTTAAAGTCCTTGATTGGCTTTATTTAGAGTTCTAGAATCTAGGCAACATTTCATTCCTTGAAATCAGTGTTGAATTGAGCAGAAGTAGTTGGTTTTATGACAGAAAAGGGCAGAATAAAAAAGGAAGAAGCCAGGCATGATACCACATGCCCATAATTATAGCACTCAGCATGCTGAGGTAGGAGAATTTCCAGTTTGAAGCCAGCTCAGGCAACACAGTGTTACCTTTTCTCAAAAAGAAAGAGAGGAGAGAGAGAGAGAGAGAGAGAGAGAAGTGGGTGGGAAAGAGGATTGATCATACTTAAAGAGGTGGGATGGGAGAGATGGCTTAGTGGTTAAAGCACTTGCCTACAAAGCCTAAGAACCTGGGTTCAATTCCTCAGTACCCATGTAAGCCAGATGCACAAGGTGGCTCATGTATCTGGAATTTGTTTGTAGTGGCTGGGGGCCCTGACACTCCTATTCTGTCTCTCTCTGCCCCACCCTCTCTCTCTTTCATAAACAAACAAATAAAAATATTTTTAAAAAACTAAAGATGTTATAAATAAGTCATATGGAAACCTACTTCTTTGTTAGGTAATTAAATACACACACACACACACACACACACACACACACACACACATATATATATGTATGCATACATATATATTTAAATGAGGGCCTTCAGTTAAGGTGCTTGCCTGCAAAGTCCAACAACCCAGGTTTGATTCCCCAGTACCCATGTAAATCAGATACACAAAGTGGCACATGTATGTGGAGTTTGCTTATAGTGGCTAGAGGTCCTGGCATACCCATTCTCTCTCTCTCTCTCTGCTTGCAAATAAATAAATTAAAAAAAAAAAAACTTTAGGAGAGAGAGAATGGGTACACAGGGCCTCCAGACACTGCAGTCGAATTCCAGACGTGTGCGCCATCTTGAGTGCGTGTGTGACCTTGTGCACTTGAGTCACCTTGTGCATCTGACCTACATGGGACCTGGAGAGTCGGACCTGGCCCTTAGGCAGGTACCTCAACCACCAAGCCATCTCTCCAGGCCATCAAATAAAAACACTTTTAAAAACTGAGAGTCGGGCAGAAGTACTTTGGAGGGTGGATAGTGCTCAGAAGCTGCAGGTTGTTGCAGAAGAATCCCCGCGACTGTGGAGGGATCCCCCGCAGTGAGTTGTTGGTCAGGAAGCCCCTAAACAATACAGGATATCGCCATTGTTCTTGGTGGCCCATGAGTTCTATGTAGGAAGACCTGACTGCTGAAGAGAGCACACACTTTAGCTGCAGGACACTGAGGAATCCTGCTAAAACAGAGATGACAGCTCCTCCCTGCTGGCCAGCTACGGAAGGTGCTATGCGGGGCGCTGAGGGGAAAGTCACCAATAGCTTATTCAGACGTGGATCCTATACGCTATGATACTGACTTTCCAGGCAAGATGTGCCCACTGGTGCACTAGTGGTACACCTATTGGGGGGGTGCAACCAATTGCTTTTTTTTTTTTTTTTTTTTTTTTTTGAGGTAGGGTCTCACTCTAGCCCAGGCTGACCTGGAATCCACTATGTACTCTCAGGCTGGCCTTGACCTCGTGGCAATCCTCCTACCTCTGCCTCCCAAGTGCTAGGATTAAAGATGTGTACCACCATGCCAGCCAGTTGTTTTCTAATTGGACCTGAGGCCCATTCCACAGGAAGGAACTCATGCCTGGTACTGTGAACTGGTCAAAAATCTGTGCCTGGAGAAGTCACAGGTCTTAGGGGGCAGCTACTGGTATTGTTTTATTAAATGGAAATGTTTGTCCATTAAACTGCCTTTTAGCTTTTATGTTTATGTTGATACATTAATGCTAAACTTATCCTCGGAGAGAGAAGCTTCTTTCTGCAGTGGGCAGTGGTTTATGCAGACACATTTAACCAGTCAGGGTGCTGGGCACAAGTGATGAGTGCTCAGCCCTATACAGGACATCTGCATCGCCCTCTCTAAGAACTAGGGCACACTGCAGAAGAGGATGGGAAGGAGTGTGGTGAGACACTGACTTCTGGAGATGACACGGCCATAGCAGTCGTGACACACAACATGGCTGCATGCATGAGAGCTGCACAGAAGCAGAAAAGGAGCACAGGTCAGCAGAGCGGGATTCTTTGGGAAAAGAAGGGCTTTAGCAGGAGTAGAAGGGGGTGGGGGAATGTGAGCACAATGCACAGTATACACGTACACATTGGTCAAAACTGTTCTAAAGTTGGGCTGGAGAGATGGCTTAGCAGTTTAGATGCTTGCATGCAAAGCCAAAGGACCCAGGTTCAATTCCCCAGGACCCACATAGGCCAGATGCACAGGGTGGCGCATGCATCTGAAGTTTGTTTGCAGCAGCTGGAGGCCCTGGTACACCCATTCTCTCTCTCTCTCTCTCTCTCTCTCTCTCTCTCTCTCTCTCTCTCTCTCTCTAATAAAATAAACACAAATAAATATTCAAAAAATGTTCTAAAGTTGAAAGTGGTCATAGCCTCTCAGTCCTATGAGTATGCTGCAGTAAAAACAATTGAATCTTGTAAATGGGAAATCATATGCTATTGGAATTACTTATCAATAAAGAAGCAAAAAGATAGAAAAAGACCAAAAATCAGACTGATCATTTCAAAGTTAGTACAGATAGAATAACAGAAAAACTGAGGGTCATGTCAGCTTTCAGTTCCCTTTTGTATGCATAAGGATCAAACAGAGAATGCTTCATTATCATGCCGAATGAAACTGCCTGTTTGGGGAACTGCTCTCTCTCTAACCCTTTGAACATCAGAGTAAACACTTTCATTTCAGTTTGGGGGAACTTCAGTGTAAGAGACTTCGCTTTTGATTTTGATTGATAGGTTTGTTGTGCTGAGGAGCAAACCCAGGGCCTCATACATACTAAGCTCTATCCCCAGCCCACAGTTTGGTGTTTAGCTTGGTGTGTCCCAGTCTCTTACTGGTGCTTAATTGGAGACAGTGGCCTCCTGTACTTTTCATTTAATGCAACTCTGTTTATATTAAATAGACTGGCCAGAACATGATCACAAGGTCATTCTTGGCTATGCAGGAAGAGGAAAAGTTCTTATTTGTTTCATTGTGATGTCTGCTGCAACTTGAGTGCTTATGATTAAGGAAGAATGGGGTGGGGGGGGAGCAGAGGAAAATGCATTCCAACTGGATGGACGAGGCTAGTTGCAGACTATAGAGAACAGGACAGTGTGTATCCACAGAGCACTAGGGCCTATATAACCTTAACAAAAAGAAGCCACAAACCTAGGTCTTTGTGTGAGTTTCAGATTCTTAAATATTGCCAGTGGATTAAATTAAAAAAAATAAAAGGCTGGGACTGGAGAGATGGCTTAGCAGTTAAGCGCTTGCCTGTGAAGCCTAAGGACCCCAGTTCGAGGCTCAATTCCCCAGGACCCACGTTAGCCAGATGCACAAGGGGGCACACGCATCTGGAGTTCATTTGCAGTAGGTGGAAGCCCTGGTGCGCCCCTTCTCTCAATCTCTCTACCTTCCTCTTTCTCTCTCTGTCTGTTGCTCTCAAATAAAGAAAAAAAAAATTTTTTAAAGGCTGGAGAGATGGCTTAATGGGTAAGGTGCTTGCCTGTGAAGCCTAAGGACTCAGGTCAATTCTCCAATACCCATGTAAGCCAGATGTGCATGGTGTTGCATGCATATGGAGGTCCTTTGCAGTGGCTAGAAGCCCTGGTGTGCCCATTCCCTCTCTCTTCCTCCCTTTCTCTCTCTGTGTCAAATAAATTAAAAAAAATTTTTTTTAAAGTGTGCACCCAGGGCTGGAGGGATAGCTTAGTGGTTAAGGCATTTGCATGTAAAGCCAAAGGACCCAGGTTCAATTCCCCAGGACGCACGTTAGCCAGATGCACAAGGGGGCACAAGCATCTGGAGTTCATTTGCAGTGGATGGAGGCCCTGGCACGCCCATTCTCTCTCTCTCTCTCTCCCTCCCTCTCTCTCTCTCTCCCCCTCCCTCTTTCTCTGTCAAATAAATAAGTAAAAATAAAATAATTTTTAAAAAGTGTGCATTCAATAAAACCCATGTGTATCAAGCCCACAGGCTATTTGCTTCTTTTGATCTAGAAAAACTGGCTCTATTTCTTTGTTAGATTTATTTTCAACCACACAACAAATATGTTGATGGAGTACTAAATTGTTTAAAGTATCATGTCTTTTGGGAAAAAGCAGGAAATGAAATGAAAGGGAAGACTTTGTTCAATAGCTGAGACAGGCTTTACTCAGGAAAAGCCGTGACCAGGCAGGCTGGCAGCTGCTCCCTTACAGACTAGGGGTTCTCGTGGGGTGGTGGGTGCAGTGGAATTCGTGGCTGCAGGGCTGTCCACCTTGCCTGCCTCAGGGCATGGGCCACTTCAGGGAAGTGATAACTGGGTAGATGACTGGGGCCATTCCAGGGAACTGAGAAAGGTGGTCTGGGCCACACTGGGAAAATACAGGTGCATTGTGAATGAATGGCTTCAGAGCTCAAAACTAGAGATTCTGGTTCTAACAATGTCAAGGGCAATGAAGGTCAGAAAGATATAGTTTTTCACTGGAGCAAGAAAATGTTTCTGCTATGAGATAGTGAGCTCATGAGTAAACTTAGAAATAAGAGACTGAGGCAACAGCTTTTTAGTTTTATTTTCTTTTGATTTTAGTCTGGTTTCTTTACCTGAGGCCCTATTGCAGTCAGGTTCGCATTGCTGGCAGAAATCACCTGACCAAGAGCAGCTTGTGGGGGAAAAAAGGGGGGTTATTTGGCTTACAGACTCAAGGGAAGCTCCATGGTAGCAGGGAAAACAATGGCCTGAGCAGAGAGTGGACATCACCCTGTGACCAGCAGCAGGTGGACAATAGGAACAGGAGAGTGTGCCAAACACTGGCAAGGGGACACTGGCTATAACACGCCACAGTGGTGTAGAGGCCAGATTCACGCACGTGAGCAGAGACCGGGCACACACACGTCACAGTGGTGTAGAGGCCAGAGGTGTGCTTCTGAGTGCTGGTCCTCAGCTTCCCCGTGTTTCCACGTGGGATCTCTTTGTTCTTATTGTTGAGGTGCTCATTTGCGCATGCTCCAGGCTGGTCCACGTCCTTTGAAGAAATTCTCCCCTCCCTGCCGCCTTCTCACCATAACCACACTGGGATGACAGACCTGTTACAGCAATTGCACGCTATCCACTGAGGCATCTCCCAGTCTCCCTGGTCCTCCCTTTCTTACTTAATTTATAATGTTCTGATGAAAAACAGTTTTAAGGTTTTTTTTTTTTTTTTTTGGTTTGTTTTTTTCTAAGGCAAGGTCTCACTCTAGCCCAGGCAGACCTAGAACTCACTGTGCAGTCCCAGGTTCACCTCGAACTCATAGTGATCCTCCTACCTCTGTCTCCTGAGTGCTGGGATTAAAGGCATATACTCATATACTACCATGCCTAGTTTAATAGTTGCCTTTGGTGTTCTTTTGTTTTGCTAACATATACCAGCCCATTTAAAGTTAACTTAAGGATATACATATTTAAGGGGAAATTTAGCACAGTATATATGTCTACAGCATTTACCCCTATGATTCCCAGATGTGGAGAGATGAGAGACATGGATGAAGAGTCATCCAGTCAATTTTCTTGGGAAAAATCAGTGCGGAGGAAATGAAGCTGGTGTCTCCGGCACTGGGGCCTGGGTTGCCCGGTCTTCCTGCCTCCTCCAGTGCCGTTCCAAATGAAGAATGGAGTGAGGAAAGCCATGTCGTCTGGAAAGCCCACTGAAAAACGAAGATGTGACGCTTATTGTTTGAAATTAAGAATGTCAGCCAGAGCTGGGGAGATGGCACGGTGGTTGAAGGTTTTCAAAGCCTGCCAACTTGGATTTGATTCCCCAGTGCCCACATAAAGCCAGATACACAGTGTGGCACAAGTGTCTAGAATTTGTTTGAGGTGGCAAGAGGCCCTGGTGCACTCATTCTTTTACCCCTCCCCCAGTGTTTCTCCCAAATAAACAAATACTATATATATGCATGTGTATATATGTATATGTATGTGTGTATAAATGTGTGTGTGTGTGTGTGTATGTATGTATGTATATATATGTGTGTGTGTGTGTGTGTGTGTGTGTGTGTATGTGTGTGTGTGTGTTTCAAGGTAGGGTCTCACTCTAGTACAAGCTGACCTGGAATTCACTATGTCATCTCAGGGTGGCCTCGAACTCATGGTGATTTCCCTACTTCTGCCTCCTGGGTGCTGGGATTAAAGATGTGTGTCACCACGCCTGGCCAATTTTTTTTTTTTTTTTAAAAAGAATGCCTTAACAGCTGAGCCATCTCTCCAGCCCTAAAAATACTTTTAGCCTTCTCCTCCCCTCCCCTGCAAAAAAGAAAGCAAACCAGCCAACCAGCTAACCAACCAACCAACCAAACAAAAAAATCAAGTAACCAACAGCAGGGACAAAATATTGTCTGGCTATTGACAAAATTGCAAAAATGTATAGGTAAATAATTCAGGGATCTTTAGTTATCTAGAACTGCACTGTATCATAGGTAGCCACTGGTCACATGGAACTATTTAATTTAAATTAATTAAAATTAAATGAAACACAGAAATTTGGCTGCTCTCACTAGCCACAGTTCTAGCGTCCAGTTGTCACCTGTTGTAGTCAGCTTCACCTTGCTTGGCACAAGGAACCTGGCCAAAAGCAGCTTGTGGGAGGAAAGGCTTTGTTTTGGCTTACGGACTACAGGGGAAGCTCCATGATGTCGGGGGAATATGATGGCCTGAGCAGAGGGTGGACACCACTTCCTGGCCAACATCAGGTGGACAACAGCAGCAGGACAGTGTGCTAAACACTTGCAAAGGGAAGCAGGCTATAACACCCACAAGCCTGCCCCAAACAATACACAACCTCCAGAAGGATCCAATTCCCCAAGTGTCACCAGCTGGGGACCTAGGGTTCAGAACATATAAGCCTATGGGGGACCCCTGAATCAAACCTCCATAAGCGTGAACCATGCCCATTGCAGGGTCATCTCAGCTTAGATGTAGGGTTCTTTGGGACTGCTCCAGCGACATTGCTGTGCTTGTCCTCTACAGTGTTCATGCAAAGCTCCTCCACTTCCCAGAGGCCATCTTAAAAAGCTGACAGTGCCAATCATTCGTCCTATGGTAACAAGGCTCAGATTCCTGCATATAAAGTCAGGTCAGGGGCTGGAGAGATGGCTTAACAGTTAAGGCGCTTGCCTGCATAGCCAAAGCACCCAGGTTCGATTCCCTGGGGACCCCACCTGCACAAGGTGATGCATGTATCTGGAGTTTGTGTGCAATGGCTGGAGGCTCTGGTGCGCCCATTCTCTCTATCTGCTTCTTTCTTTCTCTCTCTCTCTCTCTCTGAAATAAATTAGTAAAATATTTATTTAAAAAAAAGTCAGGTTTCCCCCAGCAGGCACCCAGGAGACCAAACGCCCAGACCTGGAGGCGAAGGAGCGGCGAAGGGCGGAGCCGCGGGGCGTGGCCTGCCGCGAGAGGGGCGTGGCCCTGGCGGGGCGGGGGCGTGGCCCTGGCGGGGCGGGGGCGTGGCCCGGGCGGGGGCGGGGCGTCCCGCGGCTCGGCGCGCCGGCGGCCGTGCGTGCTCACGTGACAGGCCCGCCAGGCCCCGCTCGCGCAGTGCTCGGGCCGGCGAAGATGGCGGCCGAGAGGGAGCCTCCGCCGCTGGGGGACGCGAAGCCCACCGACTTCGAGGAGCTGGAGGACGGGGAGGACCTGTTCACCAGCACCGTGTCCACCCTGGAGGTGAGGCCGCCCCGCCGCGGGGCCCGCGCGCGTCTGCCCGCCCCCGAGGTGCCGTCCCCGGCCGCGTCTCCTTCCTCCCCACCCCCGGGCCGGGCCGGGCCGGGCCGAGCGGGTCCCGGTGACACCTGTGACGCGGGCCCAGCGCCGGGGGCTGTCAGCGGCTCGGCCCTGGTGTGCGCGGCCCGGCCTCCGCGTCGGCCTCCCAGGGCCGGCGCCGCTGCGCGGAGCGTCGCAGCCGGGCCCGCTGCTCCCTCCGGGTCCCGGGTCCGCGCTCCTGCAGGCCGGTTCCGGTTCGCCTGCCCTGGGCGGGCCGTGCTCGGAGCCCTCGGGTCGCACTTGTCGCTGTCAAGGTCCTTCGTGGACTGCTAGTTTCCCTCGACGTCGGAGAGGAGCCTCTGTTTGGGACTTTCAGTTAACGCATGCATCAGTCAATTTTATCCTAGTTTCTAGACTTTGTTTTTTGCTTTTTCTTTTTTGAGACTGGCTCTCATGTACCCAACCTGGTTTTGAACTCCCAATGCAGCCGATAATGGCCTTGAACTCCTTATCTACCAGCCTGCACGTTCCAAGTGTTGAAATTACAGGCACGAGCTCCCAATCCCCGCTTGGCTTCTATAATTTTTTTAAAGAAATATTTTGTTTTTCTTTATTTATTTGAGGGAGAGAGAGAATGGGCGCGCCAGGGCCTCCAGCCACTGCCAAAGGACTGTAGATGCCTGGGCCCCCTAGTGTGTCTGGCTTACGTGGGTTCTGGGAATTGTACCTCTGTCCTTTGGCTTTGCAGGCAAGCACCATAACCACTAAGCCATTTCTCCAGCCCGGCTTCTAGAATTTTTAAGAAGCTATAGTGTTTGGAAAATATTAGTCGAAGGGAATAAGGAATACAAGACACTGCTTTTCTTCCTTCCTTTCTTTTTCTTTTTTTAAAGTTACCAGGGGAGAAATGGAAACGGATGGACCGACCTCCACTCCTTTTTCCTCTTTTCTCGCATGATCAGCGATCTCTGAAGCTGAGTGTTCCTGTTTTTGTTAAAGGAAACACCCATTATGAGCTTAACTGTATTGGGCTCGCCTATATCTAATTGAGGTTTAAATTGCTTTGCATCTGATGAGAGCATTCACACCTTAAATTCTAATTTTCAGCTTGTGTCCATTGAATATGAGCACATTTGCCAGAAGACTGTCTACCTTCACTGTAATTTCTCATAAAGTGATTTATGATAAGCTTCCTTGGCCTGTTCAAGTCTGCATCAGATCACCTGGAAATTATATAAAGTATCTATTATCTGAATTTCAGTGAACTGAAACAGAACACCAGGAACCATTTGTTCAGCACTGACCTGGTTCTGCTAATACATGTGTGTGGCCCGCCCAGCCCCACTTCCCCTTAGATCATAGATCCCTTGGGACTAGGGATGGGCCTTGGTACTCTTGGTGTTTCTCACAAAATCTTGGAACATTGCACGTAGTTAATGCTTGCCGGTTTAGTTGTCAAAACCAGGACCTACTAAGAATTAATTACTTTTCAGGTTATATTCTTGGGGTTGTTATGTTTTTAGCCCTTAATATGTATTTTAACTTGTTAAAATTGCCTTCAGGACCCTAAAACCTGTACTGTCTTCAGAAGATACACAGGCTTCGTACAAGTCTCCAAGAATCCGAATAAACCTGGTTGACCTAGAGTGAACTGGAATGTTGTAAACATTAATCATATGTGCCCGGCAAAAGGAACTATATAGTCTGTTTCCCATGTGGATGGGTCTTTTAAAAAGTTTAAGTGTTAGACCTTTTTTTTTTCATTGTGAAAGTCTGCAGTATGATTATTGATAATTCATCTTGGTTAATGCACTATGAAAGTTGTGAATAAAGCCATTATTGGATGCTCACCTCAACCCCATATTTCATGGGCTTATTCAAGTTATTAATTTTAAGAAAGTATTATGACTTTGAGATTTGTAAACTAAAAGTTTTATTTTTTAGTTTGGCATCCAGAATTCAGTGTTTTGCCCTTTCAAGCTGTCTGGGAAGTATTTCCTGTATCCCAGAGCTGCTCCAAGAGAGTGCTCTTCCACTGCTTCATGTTTCTTCACATGGTGCTTGTTCAGACCCGAGTGCAAAATAAGCTGCAGTGTTACCCTGTTTAAATGCAGGTGCCTCTCTCTACTGGAAGTCTGTGTGCTTAGCAAGTGCTCTGCCCCACTAGTGCTTTCTGGGTTTGACAGTGTATGTCTCTGGCTTCGTAGCGGTGTGCTCCTGGAACTCCTAACCCCTCTGCCTGAGTCTACTGACCGCCAGCTTCCCAGTCGTAGACCCCCACTCCTGGTTTTCAATTAGTGCTTTTCATCTTTTACTTAATGGCTCTGGCAGTTGAACCCAGGGCTTCAAGCTTGCAGAGCTTTATCTGCAGCCGTAGATCAATGCTGTTTAAACTTCACACACACACACACACACACACACACACACACACACACGGGTTTTATTGAAATGCAATTGTTTTGATTCTGTAGTGCCACATAGGTTCTAGAATTTTACATTGTTAGTAGTTTCTCCTACTACTGTTTCTGGCTCAGAGAGAAAACTGAATTGCAAGACCCAGAGTGATTCTGATCTTCTGCCTTGAGTATTTGTTACTAAGAAAACATACTACTAAAGACGCAAATCAAAAGTAGCATATAAATGTCTTTTATTTTTTTGAAGTAAGAAGCTTTAAAATTATTTATTTGTGCCGGGCATGGTGGCACATGCCTTTCATCCCAGCACTTGGGAGGCAGAGGTAGGAGGATTGCCATGAGTTCAAGGCCACCCTGAGACTACATAGTGAATTCCAGGTCAGCCTGAGCTTGAGTGAGACCCTACCTCGAATTTTTTTTTTTTTTTTTTGAGATAGGTCTCCTCTATCCCAGACTGGCCTCAAACTTACATATAGCTGATGACCTCAAACTTTTCACCCTACTGCTTGTACCTCCCAAGTGCTAGGATTTATAGGTGTGTACAAACCATGCCTGGTTTATGTTATGTTAGGATAAAAAATCAGGGCCTCCTGCATGCTAGGCTGATGTTCTACCAATAGAGCTACATATCAAATGTAAAAGAAAAAACATTTTGAGGCAAGCCCAACAGACTGGCGTTTATTTATTTATTTACTTTTTTTTTTTTTCCCCCAAGGTAGGGTTTCACTCTAATCCGGGCTGATCTGGAATTCACTGTGCAGTCTCAGGGTGGCCTTGAACTCATGGCAATCCTCCTACCTATGCCTCCCAAATGCAGGGATGAAAGGCATGTGCCACCACACCCAGCTATTTATTTATTTTTTTAATATGTGTGTGTGTATGAGAGAGAGAAAGAGAGAGAGAAATGGCATGCCAGGGCCTCAGCCACCGTAATCGAATTCCAGACATGTGTGCCACATGGTGTGCATTTGCAACCTTGCATGCTTGCGTCACCTTTTGTGCATCTGGCTTACATGGGACCTGGAGTGTTGAGCATGGGTTCTTAGGCTTTGCAGGCAAATACTTAACTGCTAAACCATCCCTCCAGCCCAGAAAATTTTGTTTGTGGTAGAGATCTTTCTGTAAGATTTATTCCAGCTTACAAAAACTACTTTTGTGTATTTGTGTCTGTCAGACAGTATTGTAAGCACTCCTCTCCTTTGGCTTTTTTGCCACCTCTTCTACAGTGGTCCCCGAGCCTTGGAGAGTATTACAGAGATGTCCTATTTAATGATGAACACTCTACTGTCATTTCTTAGCACTGGTGAGTTTTGAATCACCCCAGTGGTCAACCACCATCTGAAAAGAGAAGCTTTTCTAACCAAAAGTGAGAGTAGTGTTAAGATATGGACATAAGAGCTAGAGAGAGAGATTAGTGGTTCAAGTGATTGCCTGCAAAGTCTAAGTACTCATGTTTGAATTTTCAGGTCCCATGGAGCCAGATGCATAGTGACATAGGCATGAAGTATCGCACATGCGCACAAGGGGGTCCATATATCTGGAGTTCATTTATAGTGGCTGAAAGGCCCTGGCAGGCCCATTCTCTGTCGGGGGAAAAAAAAAAAAAAAAGAACATAAGCATAAGTAGTTAGAGAGCAGTTTGATGGGCATATATAATACATCCATTTAACCAGACAACAGTAATTGATACCCCCCTAAGGTTTATGACCTCCCAAACCATAGGCTTTTTTGATTAGGTCTTCAGTACCAACAGAAACTCCCTCCCATGGACCAGACCTCCAGTCCTATTAGAAAGCAGAGCTTCCCCCCTAACAGACATGTCACCATTGTACCAGTTGGTACATTTGTCCTGTTTGGTCAGCTGAAAGGTGTTGATGTCTTTTCTGCTCCAACAGGTTGCGTAGGTCTTTCTAGTATCCTGATAGCTACTTAACAGGGAGGAGGCTTCTGGCTCAGCCCCAGCTTGATTTCTCAGTGACCCGCAGCCCTCATTTGGGGAGGCTTCAGGAGTAGGGTCTTACCTGGTTCTGGTGGCCAACCAAGAGCATCGACAATAACTTGTAATGTGTTTTTTTTTTTTTTTTTTTTTTTTTTGGTTTTTCGAGGTAGGGTTTCACTCTAGCCCACGCTGACCTGGAATTCACTATGGAGTCTCAGGGTGGCCTCGAACTCATGGCGATCCTCCTACCTCTGCCTCCCGAGTGCTGGGATTAAAGGCGTGCGCCACCGCGCCCAGCTAAATAACTTGTAATGTTTTGGGGGCATCAGGGACCTCCCTGGCCAACAACTCACAGGAAGTATGCCATCCCTGGCACTGACATTTTTCTTATAATCTGTGCAATCTGGACACAACATTATCCACCTCCATAGGGTACTTTTGCACAAAATCTCTCTCTCTTTTATTTTGTTTTTTGACTGTCTTTTTTAAATGCATGTTGTTAGCTAGTGAAGAAGAAGGTTTTCATGTGGATTATTCATAAGTCTTAAATTTTTGTTTTGTTTTCTGTTGTTCTGTTCTGTTTTGTTTTGTTTTCGAGGTAGGGTCTCTTTCTAGCTCAGGCTGACCTGGAATTCTATATGTAGTCTCAGGGTGGTCTCAAACTCACGGTGATCCTCCTACCTGTGCTTCCTGAGTGCTTGGATTAAAGGTGTGCACCACCACACCCAGCTACATGTTGATTTTTTTTTCTTTTCACAATTTTTATTAACATTTTCCATGATTATAAAAAATATCCCATGGTAATACCCTCCCTCACTCCCTCACACTTTCCCCTTTGAAATTCCATTCTCCATCATATTACCTCCCCATCTCAATCATTGTACTTATATATCTACAATACCAACCTATTAAGTACCCTCCTCCCTTCCTTTCTCTTCCCTTTATATCTCCTTTTTAACTTACGGGCCTCTGCTACTAAGTATTTTCCTTCTCACGCAGAAGCCCAATCATCTGTAGCTAGGATCCACATATAAGGGAGAACATGTGGTGCTTGGCTTTCTGGGCCTGGGTTACCTCACTTAGTATAATCCTTTCCAGATCCATCCATTTTTCTGCAAATTTCATAACTTCATTTTTTTTTTACCGCTGAGCATAACTCCATTGTATAAATGTGCCACATCTTCATTATCCACTCATCAGTTGAGGGACATCTAGGCTGGTTCTGTTTCCCAGCTATTATAAATTGAGCAGCAATAAATATGGTTGAGCACGTACTTCTAAGGAAATGAGATGATTCCTTCGGATATAGGCCTAGGAGTGCTATAGCTGGGTCATATGGTAGATCAATCTTTAGCTGTTTTAGGAACCTCCACACTGATTTCCACAATGGCTGAACCAGATTGCATTCCCACCAGCAGTGTAGAAGGGTTCCTCTTTTTCCACATCCCCGCCAACATTTGTTTTCATGATGGTGGCCAATCTGACAGGAGTGAGATGGAATCTCAATGTAGTTTTAATGTGCATTTCCCTGATGACTACTGACGTAGAACATTTTTTAGATGCTTATATGCCATTTGTATTTCTTCCTTTGAGAATGCTCTATTTAGCTCCATAGCCCATTTTTTGATTGGCTTGTTTGATTCTTTATTATTTAACTTTTTGAGTTCTTTGTATATCCTAGATATTAATCCTCTATCAGATATATAGCTGGCAAAGATTTTTTCCCATTCTGTAGGTTGCCTCTTTGCTTTTTTCACTGTGTCCTTTACAGTGAAAAATCTGTAATTTCCTGAGGTCCCAGTGATATTAATCTGTAGTTTTATTGCCTGAGCAATTGGGGTTATATTCAGAAAGTCTTTGCCAAGACCAATATATTGAAGAGCTTCCCTTAATTTTTTCTCTAGCAGTTTCAGAGTTTCAGATCTGATGTTAAGGTCTTTAATACATTTGGATTTAATTCTTGTGCATGGTAAGAGAGAAGAATCTATTTTCATCCTTCTGCAGATATATATCTAGTTTTCCCAACACCATTTGCTGAAGAGGCTGTCTTTTCTCCAGTGAGTATTTTTGGCATTTTCATCGAAAATCAGGTGTTTATAGCTGCCTGGGCTTACATCTGGGTCCTCTATTCTGTTCCACTGATCTACATGTCTGTTTTTGTGCCAGTACCACGCTGTTTTTGTTACTATGTCTCTGTAGTATAGGTTAAAATCAGGTATGGTGATACCACCAGCCTCTTTTTTGTTGCTCAGTATTATTTTAGATATTCGAGGTTTTTTGTGATTCCAAATGAATTTTTGGATTGTTTTTTCTATTTCCATGAAGAAAGCCTTTGGAATTTTGATAGGGATTGCATTAAATGTGTAGATTGCTTTAGGTAAGATTGCCATTTTTACAATATTGATTCTTCCAATCCAGGAACAAGGGATGTTTCTCCACTTTCTAGTGTCTTCTGCAATTTCTCACTTGAGAGTTTTAAAGTTCTCATTGTAGAGATTCTTTACTTCCTTGGTTAGGTTTATTCCAAGGTACTTTATTTTTTTTGATGCAATTGTGAATGGGAGTGATTCTCTGATTTCATCCTCTGTGTGTTTGTTGTTAGCATATATGAAGGCTACAGATTTATGGGTATTTATTTTGTATCTTGCTACATGGCTGTAGGTTTTGATCAGCTCTAACAGCTTGCTAGTAGAGTCTTTAGGGTCCTTTATGTATAGAATCATGTCATCTGCAAATAATGATAACTTGATCTCTTCCTTTCAAATTTGTATCCCTTTCATATGTGTCTCTTGCCTTATTGATATGGCTAAGACTTCCAAAACTATATTAAATAAAAGTGGGGACAGTAGACACCCTTTTCTTGCTCCTGATTTTAGTGGAAAAACTTCCAGGTTTTCCCCATTTAGTAATATGTTGACTATAGGCTTGTCATAAATAGCTTTTATTATATTGAGGTATGTGCCTTCTATTCCCAGTCTCTGTAGGACTTTTATCATGAAGGGATGTTGGATTTTTGTCAAATGCTTTCTCGGTGTCTAATGAGATGATCATGTGATTTTTGTCCTTCAACCCATTTATATAATATATTACATTTATAGATTTGAGTATATTGAACCATCCCTGCATCTCTGGGATAAAGCCTACTTTGTCAGGGTGAATGATCTTTTTGATATATTCTTGTAATCTGTTTGCCAGTATTTTGTTGAGAATTTTTGCATCTATGTTCATGAGGGAGATTGGTCTGTAATTTTCTTTTTTTGTTCTGTCTTTGCCTGGGTGTTGGTATCAGGATGATGCTGGCTTCATAGAAGGAGTTTGGTAGAATTCCTTCTTTTTCTATTTCCTGGAAAAGCTTAAGAAGCAATGGTGTTAGCTCTTCCTTGAAGGTCTGGTAAAATTCAGCAGTGAATCCATCTGGGCCTGGGCTTTTTTTAGTTGGGAGATTATTGATAACTGTTCGGATCTCCATGCTTGTGATAGGTCTATATAAGTGATTAATCTCATTTTGATTTAATTTATGTAGGTCATATAAATCAAGGAAATCATCATTTCTTTCAGATTTTCATACTTTGTGGAGTATATGCTTTTTTAGTATGTCCCTATGATTTTTTGAATTTCTCTGGAATCTGTTGTGATGTTTGTTACCTTTTTCATCTCTGATTTTATTAATTTGTGTCTCGTTTCTTTTGGTCAGATTTGCTAAGGGTTTGTCAATCTTGTTTATCCTTTCAAAGAACCAACTCTTTGTTCCATTAATTCTTTGGATTTTTTTTGTTTCTATTTCATTAATTTTTGCTCTGATCTTTATTATTTCTTCCTGTCTACTGATTTTTGGTTTGCCTTCTTGTTGTTTTTCCAAGGCTTTAAGGTGTAGCATTAGGTTGTTTACTTGTGACTTTTCTAATTTCCTAATATAGGCACTTAAGGCTATAAATTTACCTATTTGAACTGCCTTCATTGTGTCCCAGAGAGTTTGGTATGTTGTGTTCTCATTATCGTTTGACTCTATAAATTTTTTGATTTCCATCTTGATTTCTTTATTGACCCATTCATCATTTAGTAGTGTATTGTTTAGTTTCCATGATTTTGTGTATGCTCTATAGCCTTTCTTGCTACTGATTTGTAATTTAATTCCATTGTGGTCAGATAGAATGCAAAGAATTATTTCAATTTTCCTGAATTTGTTAAGATTTGCTTTGTGTCCTAAAATATGGTCTGTTTTAGAGAATGTTCCATGTGGTACTGAAAAGAATGTATATTCTGCAGCATTTGGATGAAATGTCCTGTATATATCTGTTAGGTCCATTCCTTCTATGACGTCATTTAGTCCAGATGCCTCTCTGTTTATTTTTTCCCAGGATGACCTGTCAATTGATGAGAGTGGGGTGTTAAAGTCACCCACCACCACTGTGTTTGGTTTTATCTGTAACCTTAGTTCTAATAGCATTTGTTGATGAAGTTGGGAGCCCCCATGCTAGGTGCATTTACGTTTAGGATTGTAATGTCCTCCTGTTGGAGTGTGCCCTTAATCAGTATAAAGTGACCTTCCTATCTTTCTTGACTAACAGTTGGACTGAAGTCTACCTTATCACATATTAGGATAGCAACCCCTGCTTGTTTTCTAGGCCTGTTTGCTTGAAGCACCGTTTTCCAACCTTTCACCCTCAGATAATGTCTATCCTTTGTAGAAAGGTGAGTTTCTTGGAGACAACAAATTGTAGGATCCTGCTTTCTAACCCAGTCTGCAAACCTATGTCTTTTTGTTGGGGCATTAAGGCTGTTGATATTAAGAGATATTATTGAAAGGTGTGTATTTATGTTTGCCATTTTTTTTTTTTTTTTTGTGGTTCCGGTTCTACCTTTGGTCTCATGTGTTAACTAGTATCTAAGTATTGCTTGTTTTTTTTCCAGGTTCCTTATATGTATGCTTTTCCTTTTCTTCAGCATGGAGGATTCTATCAAGCATTTTCTGTAGAGCTGGTTTTGTCTTCAAATACTCCTTTAACCTGCTTTTGTCATGGAATGTCCTTATTTCTCCTTGTATTTGAATGGATAGCTTTGCAGGATAACGTAACCTTGGTTGACAGTTGTTATCTTTTAGGACTTAGAATATATCACTCCAAGCCCTTCTGGCTTTTAAAGTTTGTGTTGAATAATCTGCTGTAATCCTGATGGGCTTGCCTTTGTAGGTAACTTGATTTTTCTCTTTAATTGATTTCAATATTTTTTCTTTGGTTTGTGTGTTTGGTAGTTTGATTACAATATGGTGAGGAGAGGTTCTTTCCAGGTTTTGTCTGGCTGGGATTCTAAAGGCTTCCTCTATCTGCATTGGCACCTCTTTCCCAATTTGGGGGAAGTTTTCTTCTATGATTTTGTTGAAGACGCCTACTATGCCTTTGGAGTGGAATTCTTCTCCTTCTACTATGCCCTGAATTCTTATATTTGATCTTTTCATATTGTCCCGAATATCTTGAAATTCCCACTCATACTTTTCTATAAGATTGTCTTTCTCTTTGTTGGACTGTATTAGATCTGCCACCTGGTCTTCTAGCTTAGATATTCTGTCCTCTCCATCCATTCTACTGGTGAGATTTTCTAGAGTTTTTTTTTTTTTTTTTCATTAACTGTGTTCTTCATTGCTAGTAATTCTGACTGGTTTTTCTTTATTATTTCTATTTCCTTATTTATGTCTTGTATTGCCTTTATTTCATTAAATTGGTATCCTGCGTCTTCTTTGATTTCCTCTTTGACTCCTTTGATTTGTTCTTTGACTTCTTTGAACATACTTATAATCATTCTTTTGAAATCTTTCTCAGGCATTTCCTCTAACTTGTTCTCACTGGAAGTCATTTCTGATGCATTAATACTTTTGGGTGGATTTATGTTATCTTGATTTTTGGTGTTTCTTGTGTTATAATGTATATATTTTTGCATCTTGGATTAAGTTAATGCTTGGATTTTCTAGCTAGCTGGGTATTCTTAGTTGTATCAATTGATTTGATGTTATATATCTTTAGGGTAGGAGCTTAAGGTGTTAGGTGTGGCTCTTAAGACTCTCAGAATATCTACAAAGGTGTTCCTATGGGTTGAGTTTTCCTGCTATGGGAGCATTCGAGTAGGCTGAGTGGAATAAAATACAGGTAGATTCTAAAAGTTAACTAAACACTGTACACATTCAATCAAAAACAGCACCGAGTATTTATGCAAGAGTAGGTATTATAACAACCACATCCTCTATCAACATAGAGGTTAAGATTTCTGGTCTGTTGAGGGATCCAGGTCAGCTTGTGACCAAGTGAGACCTTTCCCTGGTGCAATCCCAGTTACCTTGGATGATTTTGGTCTCAGTCAAGTTGCTGGCTCTGTCTTTGGGCTGCTGTTCTGATTTCTGGAGCTGGGCACTGGCTTTTCCTGTGGGGCAAACCGAGCCTGGCAACTGTGGCCCTGCAGATTGGCACTCCTGCTGCTGGAACCGCTACTGTTGCTGCTGGATCTGTTGCCGCTGCTGTAGCTGCCACTGCTGGAGCCGCTGGTGGATCAGCCACTGCTGGGGCTGCTGATGTTGCTGCCGGACTCTGGTCCTGCTTGGGTCCTGCTGTCGGCTCATGTTGGTGTGGCCGTGTCCGGGACTGCTGCTTTGTTCGCTAGAGCTGGGCACAGGCGGTGAGGGAGGGGAGGGAGCCGGTGCTGCTCTTGTTCTCTCGGTGTTCCCCGTGTTCTTCTACCTCGTGGTCTGCTCCTCCGGTGTTCACTGCCGCTCTCCCTTCACGTTTCTTGAGTTGCGGAGAGCTCCTGGCTTTTCCTGCGGCTGGTGCTGAGCCTGGTGACTTTCTGGTGCGCTTTTCCCGCCTGTGCGGGCTCTGGATGCTCTGGATCTCTTCTACTTCTCCACTGCCATTTCAATTTCCTAAACACCTCACTTTTTAGTAAAAGTGTGTATTTTGCTGAGTTTTTTTGGTCTTTTCCCCCCGTAGGCTGTTTTGATGTGGTACCTACGCCACCATCTTAACCGGAAGTCACACATCTTGAATTTTGATTAAACCTCCTCCCACCCCATCACCTTCCTGACCACTTTGACCATCCACCCCTAGTATTCTGCACCTCTAGTTAGTTATCTACTATACCCACCTTTCGACTGCCCTTCCTTCATCCTTTATTGCCCTTATTTATCTAGCTTCCTGGGCTCTACTACTGACTTTTACTTTGACTCACATAGAAATCTGAACACTTGAAGCAAGAATCTACATATGAAAGAGAACATATGGCTTTTGACTTTCTGAGCCTGGGCCACTTCCCTTAGTATAATCTTTTCTATGTTCATCCATTTATCTGCAAGTTTCATAGTTTCAATCTTTTTAACAGCTTAATAAAACTCCATTGTATACATATACCTTCATTATCTACTCATTAGTTGATGGGCATCTAGGCTGGTTCCAATTCCTAGCTATTGTGAAGAGAGCAGCAATAAACATGGATGAACAAGCATCTTTGTAGTAATTAGTAGAGTCATTAGGGTATATCCCAAAGGGTGGTTAGCTGAGTCATGGTAAATATTTTTTTTTTTTTTTGGTGGTAAGGCAAAATTTTATTTGGTTAAAAAGAAAGAAAAAGAAGAAAGCTGGTGCATCAGGTCTGCATCCCAGAGTTCGGGATCTCAGGATGCAGCTTCGAACTATTCAGAGTGTCAGCTTTTATGGGAAATTACCATGATGTTTACAGTAATAACAGAATGGGAGTTAAACCACAAAGTTACATACTGGCTTTTTATTTTTTACATTTTTATTTGCAGGCAGAGAGAGAGAGAGAGACAGACAGACAGACAGACCGACCGACCCACGAGTGGTGGTGGGGGGAAGGTTATGTAATGCACTATAAATGAACTCCAGATGCACATACCACCTTGTGCATCAGGCTTGATTTGGGTACTAAGGAATGCAACCCTGGCCTGGGCTTTACAGGCCAGCACCTTAACTGATGGGCCATCTCTCCAGCCTCTAAATCTATTTTTAGCTGTCTCGGGAACCTGCACACAACTTTCACAGTGGCTATACCAGTTATTGTGTCTAGGAATTTTCTGACAGAGCTTGGGTACAGAATCATTGCATGAAAATAAGGCTCTTTAACTCCTTCCTTCTGCTTCATTTTGTTGTTGTTTTCTTGAGGTAGGGTCTCACTCTAGCCCAGGTTCACCTGGAATTCACTCAGCAATCCTCCTACCTCTGCCTCCTGAGTGCTGGGATTAAAAGGTTTGTGCCATCATGCCTGGCTTTTCCTTCCCGATTTTTATTCCTTTTTTTCTTGTCTTACTGCTCAAACTAAAACTTCACACATATATTGAGTAAGTGAAAAAGTGACACCCTTTCTTGTTCCTGATTTTAGTGGAAATTTTTGAGTTTTTCCCCATTTATGATGTTTGCTATAGGTTTATCATATATAGCCCTTATTATGTTGAGATGGTCTTTCAGTTCTGAGTTTCTTTCAGGGCTTTTATCATAAGGAGTGTCAGATTTTGTCAAAAGCCTTTTCTGCATCTATTGAGATAGTCATGGATTTGTAATCCTTTAGTTCATTTTTGATGTATTAAATTTATTAGTTTGTGTGTGTAGAACCATCTGTCTCTGCAAATCCACATTGTTGATGGTGAATAATCTTTTTTTTTTTTTTTTTTTTTTTTAATCCAGGTAGAGTCTCATGCTAGCCCAGGCTGACTGGGAACACATTATGTAGCTTCAGCTTCCTGAATGTTGGAATGGATTCTGAACAATCTTTTTCATATGCTCTTGAATTTGCTTTACAAGTATTTTGTTGAGAATGCTTGCATCTGTGTTTACTAGGTGAATTGTTCCTCAGTCTTCCTTTTTTTTTTTTTGTTAAGTCTTTATTTGGTTTGGGCTAAGATTAGGTTTGTTTTTTAAAAAAAGCTTGGTAGCATTCCTTTACTTTTGCTCATATTGTTTTTTAAACATCTTTATTTACTAGTTGCAGGTAGAGAGAGATAGAACAGAGACAGAGAGAATAGGTACAGTCATTGCCTTTTAGAGCTTAGAGTGCCTCACCCAAGCTTCTCTAGCTTTTAGGGTTTCTGTTAAGGTGTCCGATATAATTCTGATGATTTATATGTCACCTACTACTTTCTCTTGGAGCTTTCAGTAGTTTTTGGTTTACCATGTTTAGTGTATTATCTAGAATATGGTGTTGGGAGGTTCTTTCCTGATTTTGTCTGTTTGGGGAACTAATTCTCCCTGAATCTAGATGCTCATCTCTTTCCCTAGATTTGGGGAATTCTATTTATATTATATTATTTATTTTTATTATTTATTTTATTTTATTATTTTTTATTATTTTGTTATTTTTATATTATTTTATGTTATTATTAATTTTATTGAACTTAGAATTTATGCCTTTGTCCTGAAGTTCTAGTTCTATGATTGTTAAATTTCTTCTTATGGGTCTCATATGCTGTCTTCATCCTTATTTTTATTGGTGTCTTAATGTTCTAACTTACCAGTCTTGTCTTCCATCCTGATATTCTGTCTTCCACTTGATCTTTTTGATTGGTGAAGTTTACTACTGAATTTATGTGGCTTAGTGAACTTTTCATTTCTAAAATTTCAACTTGATTACCAGCATTTCTTTTGTGTTTTTGGTTTTTTTTTTTTTCGAGGTAGGATCTCACTCTAGCCCAGGCTGACCTGGAATTCACTGTGGAGTCTCAGGGTGGCCTTGAACTCATGGTGATCCTCCTACATCTACCTCCTGAGTGCTGGGATTAAAGGCGTGCGCCACCACGCCCGGCTAGCATTTCTTAATTGAACTCTTCATATCCTATACTGCTATATCATTCAGCTATCTGTTTGCATTCTCTTTGAATATATTTGAGAGTTTAATTATATCCTTTTGGATTTTGTTTATTTATTTATTTGTTTGTTTTTGGCTTTTTGAGGTAGGGTCTCACTCTAGCCCAAGACGACCTGGAATTCACTATGTAACCTCAGGGTGGCCTCAAACTCATGGCTATCCTCCTACCTCTGCCTCTCGAGTGCTGGGATTAAAGGTGTGCACCACCACATCCGGCTCTGATTTTGTTAAACAATTTTATAATTAATCTTTTTAAGTTTTTTGGTCTGGGATTGCATTTAATTCTTTATCATTGCAATCCATTACTGTGAAATGGTGGTTTTCAGAGAGTTAATACCACCTTGATTTTTAAAAAATATTTTTATTTATTTATTTGCAAGCAGAGAGAGAGAGAGAGAAGAGATAGAGACAGAGAGAATGGGCACACCAGGGCCTCTGGCCACTGCAAAGGAACTCCAGATGCATGTACTCCCTTGTGCATCTGGCTTACATGGGTCCTGGAGAATCGAACTTGGGTCCTTTGGCTTTGCAGGCAAACACCTTAACCGCTAAGCCATCTCTCCAGCCCTCAAATGGATTATACATACATACATACATACATACATACATACATATATATATATATATATTTGAGAGCTAGAGAGAGAATGAATGGGCATGCCTTTTGCTACTGTAAACAAACTCCAGATGCATATGCCACTTTGTACATCTGGCTTACATGGGTTCTGGGAAATCAAGCCCTGACCAGCTGACTTTGCAAGTAAGTGGCTTTAACCACTGAGTCATCTCTTTGGCTCGTAAGTCAGCACTATTATTTTGAAGTATTTGCAATGCTCATTTAGGACTAAGTGAAATATTAACTGTAGGAACAACCACAACTGCTAGACTTAACTAAGTAAGTATTGTTACTGCCAATTAAACACACATCCTTTAAATTCAGTTGCTATTTGGGTATAAAGAAACAAGGATAGTATGGTTTGTGCTAATAGACTAGCTACTAAGGTTAGGAGTGGAAGGAACTATGCTGACGAGCAACCGTTAGTATTAGATCAATTTAGAAAAAAAGTGAGGGGGAAAAAGGAAAGGAATAAAAAAAGTCATGGTGGAAAGGGAAGTTGGGGTGCTGTAAGAGTTGACTGAATGTACAGACACTTAAACTACAGAGGGTTTTAGCTAAGAAGCAGGTGTAACGGAAGGCTCGTGTGCAACTCAGTCCTGGAGTGGGTCCCCAGCACTGCGGAAAGCCAGGTGTGGTGGCATGCACCGTAATCCTAGCACTCAAGTGGAGGCACGAACATGAAAAGTTCCAGGTTATCCTTGGCTAAATAGTGTTTCGGTCTGGATTATAGACCTTATCCCTCAAAAGAAACAGAAAAAAAAAAGAAAAGAAAAGAAATTGCAAAATATGGTAGGAATAAGTGGAAAAATGTATGGATTTTGTGTGAAAAATAGAATTAATAATTGATTAGAGACAGAAATGTACTGAATGGTCTTGAAACTTTATGGAGCAGTCTACAAGGTAAAGCAGGACTCAAGAAACATTTATGTGAAGATAACATTTAAGTGAAATAAAAATACAAACGAATAGAAGTGTTATCACATTAGCCAGTGTTTCTTCCTCTGCGGGTGGGTTTTGAACACCTGCCCTCCCAGTGATGTTCCATGTTGTGAACTGAGCTGATTGAGGAAGTTCACTTTGTAACCCCAGTTCAAATCTGCGCAAACTAGATTTAGGGTAAGTAGTGCCCAGTGGAGTTCTAACAAATTACCTTGTGGATTGTGTTTCATGGTGCAGTTGGACTGAGTGAGCAAGTGACAGGACTCTCTAGAGTGGCGTGGAGATGGCAGACCTGCTTCTGTGTCCATGCGTAGCCTGTGGGCGCATCTAGGCGTCTGTCTGCAGCTGTGCAGCTCCCTGTGTGCTGGGAGGGGAAGGGTGAGTCCTCGGTGGTGGGTCCACTGACCTCAGCAGGAGCCACTCTGGGACTTTGCCACAGCCCCTCAGGACCACACTTCAGCCCTGCGCTGACCCTACCTCTCTGCCCGTGGTGTATCCAACCCTTGGTGCCGTCACCTCCCCAGCCCTCTCCAGCTCTTTGAGAGGCCCAGGTGTGTTGGGGAAGGGAAGGTATAAACCGTCGTCTGGCAGCTGCCGCTGGTTGTAGCCAGGTTGCCCCAGACTGGAGCTAAAGTTTGTTCATGCTCTTGAGAACCCGTGTCTGCCCATCGTATGTCCAACCCTTAGTCATCCAGTTAACTGTTCCTGCAGTGCCAATTATAGGGGTCCCTTCTCACCAGTTCCCACTGACCTCACTGTGTGGTGTTGCAGGACACAGCCCTTCTCGCCTGCTTCACAACCAAGATCTCTCCTAGCTTAATACATTTTTTTATAGCTATTGTCTCTCAGGGTAGAGATTATAGTTTATTATCTTGACTGTTTTTCCTTACCACATCTTACTGATATAGTTTCTAGTATTCCACCTTACCTAGAAGTCCTAATTTTTGGTGTGTGTGTGAGAGAGAGGGGATTTGGAGGGAGGGGAGGAGTGGAGGAGTAACCTAGGTCATCCTCTAGCAGAGAAGCATGACTTTTTGCCTAGACATCCAAAGAAACTCAAGCCTTCCCCCTCTCCAGAGTAGTGTGACTGCTGCCACATATGTAGTTGTTTGCCACCCACAGCATTCCTGTCCTGCACTGCACTCTTGGGCTCTGGATGTGAGACCAAAGGGTTATTTATTTTGAGGTACCGTCTCACGCTAGCCCAGGCTGGCCTGGAACTCACAGTAATCCTTCTACCTCTGCCTCCCAAATGGTGGGATTCATGGTGTGCATTATTGTACCTGGCTCAAGGGTTAATTTTTGAATATAACCGTAGTTTTTGCTTTTCTTGTGTCACAACACTAAGAGTGTACCAGATACTAGCATAATATGAGTACTCACTTTATTATGAATTAGTAAATTGTAGTTACATGTATTATAGTTGTATACTGTATTAAAATCCTTTATAGTGCCAGATATATTGTTGCACACCTGTGATCCTAGCATTCAAGAGGCTGAGGCAGGAGGCCAACTTGAGCTGATCAGGAAAATCTGACTTATTAAAACTAAAGAAAACATACACTTTTTCAGCACTTTCAAAGTGTTCTTGGCCAGGATGGTGGTTCACAGCTTTATCCTAGCACTTGGGAGGCTGAGATAGGAGGATCTCTGAGAGTTCAAAGCCAGCCTGGGCTGCAGAGTGAGTTCCAGGTCATCCTTTGCTCCAGTGAGACCCTGCTTCAAGATAAAAGACAAAAAGAGGACAGAGTAAATGTGTACATGTGTAGGGAGAAAATGTGTTTATTAAAACTGGGCTAGCTTTCATTTTCAGCACTGTGTACGCAGGTACCTTTAACTGCTGAGCCATTACCCAGACTGTTCAGCAGTTTGATGATGTGTGTAGCATAGTATTTTTTAATATTTTTACTTATTTCTTTATTTATTAGCGAACGAGAGAGAGAATGGGAATGCCAGGGCCTCTAGCCACTGCAAACGAATTCCAAATGCACACATCACCTTGTGCATCTGGCTTACATGGGACCTGGAGAATCGAACTTGGATCCTTGGATTTTGCAGGCAAGCACCTTAACTGCTAAGCCATCTCTCCAGCCCTAGCATAGTATTTTTTAATTTATCCCCACTGGGGGATTACTGAGCATCTTGTTATCCATAAATTTATGTTGTACCAAATTCAGGAAAAAACAAGACCAAATAAATCCCAGACATTAATTTATACACATACACTCTTCAGACCTCACGACCCTTCGTTTGATTAATCTGATCATAAAGATGAGACACTTTCAGTATAGACCCCAGACTGGCCTTGAAATTGTGGTGATCTTGCCTCAGCCTCTCCAGTGCCAGGATTACATACATATACCACTGTACTTAGTTAAAGGTAGATTTCTACCAGAATTTTAGCTACCTGTGTCATTACACCCTTGGCACAGGTCCATTTTCAGAATAGAACTATTAGGAAAAAAGATGAAAATTGACTTAATGTCCTTCACATTGTGTCAGACTTGTTCTCAGCTTCCTAAGGTTATAGAGTTGAGTTACAGTCAGAGGGAGAGAGGGGCTATGATGCATGTGCTACATACTGTCTGTTGTTGTACACCATATTTCTCCAACACTTACATCTTGAACAACCAGCATGTTAATCTCATTTTGTCTCCAGGGGTTAGGGATCCAGGAGCAGAATATCTTCATATACTGGTTCAAGGCAGATTCCAGCCAAGAGGAAGAACCTACATTCTAGCTCCCCAGCACCCCAAACCATGAGAGGAAACTTCAGCTCCTTACTATATAGGCCTCTTGATGTACTAAGCATCACGGAACTGCTTTTTTCAGACAGAATGACAGGGGTGTGGAGGAGGAGGACGTGAGAGAAGGGCTTACATGTGTGTGCAGAGGAGCACTTCAGATGGGACCCTCAGTCGTTCGTAACCTCCTGTCAGAAGTGACACCATGAGGCCCTGCGTGGCAGGACACACTGTAATGCTAGCATTTTGGAAGTGGAGGCAGAAGGATCAAGAGTTCAAGATCCTGTTTGACTACATGGTAAATTCAGCCCAACCTGGGCCTACGAACATGTCTCATCCCTCTTCCCCAACTAAGTGGTGAACTATCATTTCTGTGTGCACACAGACCAACCCCTAGGACCCTGTGAGAAAGTACTATGCAAGGGGTGAATACACAAAAATGTAGTGACTTAAACTCTTTGTGTTTCTGAGTTTTTGAAAAAATCATTTGTTTTGATTAATTGCTAGAGGTTTATTCTTTTCACTCTAAGCCTTTTAAAAATATTTATTTAATTATTTGGGAGAGAAAGAGAAGCAGAGAGGGGAGGGGGATGGGTGTTCCAGGGCCTCTAGATACTGCAAAATGAACTCCAAATGCATGTACACCCTTGTGCATCTGGCTTACATAGGTCTTGGGGAATCAAACCTGGTTCCTTAGGCTTGATAGGCAAGTGCTTTAACTGCTAAAGCCATCTCTCTAGCCCCAGTGTTTCTAAGTTTTATACAAAAGTTAAATACAAATGCAATGATAGGTGATGGGGAAATGTCAAACAACTTTCCCTTTCTTCAGTGAACATAAAATGCAAACTATAGGAAAATGTGATACAGCAACAAGACACATGAAGGGAAGGAACCTCTTTGGAGGACATTGGTCTGATATATTAACCATTGTTAAAAGCATCGTTAAAAATATGTTAATGAGGGCTGGAGAGATGGCTTAGCGGTTAAGCGCTTGCCTGTGAAGCCTAAGGACCCCGGTTCGAGGCTCGGTTCCCCAGGTCCCACGTTAGCCAGATGCACAAGGGGGCACACGCATCTGGAGTTCATTTGCAGAGGCTGGAAGCCCTGGCGCGCCCATTCTCTCTCTCCCCCTCTATCTGTCTTTCTCTCTGTGTCTGTCGCTCTCAAATAAATAAATAAAATTTAAAAAATATGTTAATGAAATTTTTAAAATTATTATCTGTGTTTGTGTGAAATGTCTGTGTGTGAGCATGGTCATGCGTATGGCACGCAGATAGGAAGGCCAGAAACAACCCGGAGTGAGGGTCAATCCTTACTGCCCAACGTGTTTGAGAGGCGGGGTCTTTCATTCACTGCTGTGAACACCAGGCCGGCTGGCCTTCAAGCTTCTGGACTTCTTCTGTCTTTGCCATCTAACTATAGGACGGGGTTATAGGTGCTGCCTGGACTTTTCCGGCTCTATGTGGAGTCTGGGGCACCAACTTCAGGTCCTCACACTTGTGCAGCAAGTCTGTGAACCACAGAACCATCACTCCAGCCCCTGCTTGCATTTTCCAAGTGAAAAAGTCCCACCCTCAGTGCTGGTGGACATAAAGAAGCATCTGACTTGCATATTAAATTTGTGTCCAGCAATAGAAAAAGAAAGGAGATGAGTTGAAGTATACGTGGGTTTATTTTGAACCTTAGGGAATATAGATAATTGTTCTTTTTCATTCCTCTCTGAGAGAATGGTGTATTTCTGTAGCTTGTATAGATGTAAGTAAAATGGATACTCAACCAAGTCATTACCTTCTGCTGTTCTTTCTAACAGTCAAGTCCGTCGTCTCCAGAACCAGCCAGTCTTCCCGCAGAAGATATCAGTGCAGACTCAAATGGTTCCAGACCCACAGAAGTTATACTAGATGACGACAGAGAAGACCTTTTTGCAGGTAACTGACAGATCTTCATTTTTAAATAATGGCTGATCCTAATCAAAACTTTACTAGAAAATAGTCTCTAAAGCAAACGTGGAATTCTGTATCTTAATAGTAATTCTTCTTGTAATAACTTAGAAAGTGAGTTTAGATGTTGTGGCTCATGCATGTAATCCCAGAATTTGGGAGTCTAAGGCAGGGGATTGCTATGAATTTGAGGCCAGACTGCACTACAGAGTAAGACCTTATTTAAAGAAAAGAAAAACAGCCCCCCTAAATCCCACTTACAAAGATACAGAATTTCCTTTGAGGTCATCCTGTGAAAAATAATAGCAGGGTGTTGTGGCACACACTTGTAGTCCCAATACTTGGGAAGTGGGAGCAGGAGGATCAGGAATTTAAGACTCTACTTCACTGCTAGTGAGTTTGAGGATAGCTCTGTCTTTTTATTAATTGATTAATTAATGTTTTGCTGTATCTTAAATTCAGCTGTATATTTCTTTTTTCTTTTTTGAGGGAGGTCTTGTGTAGGCTGATCTGGAATTAGTCTCAGACTGGCCTTGAACTCACAGTGATCCTCTTATCTTGGCCTTGTGCATGCTGGGATTAAATGCTTGTGCCACAATGCCTGGCTTAGCCGTGTTTCTTAATGACGTCATTGGGGGATCAAAGGCCTAATCTGATGACTTTTGTATGAATGACTTAATTCTTGCCTGGTTCTTAGTCATAATGCATTTAAGAAGATGTAGTGTCTCTCCTCCTCCTGAGGAAGAGTGTGGTTCTAGGAAACCATGGGAGAGAGTAACATACCTTACCAGGATGGTGAAAACCTGTTGTCTTGTAATGACAGAATATACTTTCAGTGCATATATGTAGATCTGGCTATAGTGACCTCACCATTATGATTTTAAAACCATAGAGAAATCAGGAGTTGGGGAGATGGATCAGTGAGTAGAGCGTTGGCTACATAAGCATGAGTGCCTAAGTGGAGTCCCCAGATCCCACGTAAATCTGGGCTATAATCTCAGCGTGTCTAGGGCAAGAAGGGAAGCAGAGACAAGAGAGTCACCTGGAAGTTTATAGGCCAGCTGGCCTGCTCTGTGCAGCAGTGAGCTCTGTGAACAGGGAGATCCTGCCTCAAGCAAGGTGGGCGGGGCAGAGCGGGGCTGAGGCTGTCCTGACCTCCGCACGTGTACTCTGGCACTGGACACGTGCTGTCACACACAGTATTCAGATTGTCTTGCTGTGTGTGCCGTGTGTTTTAGGGAACATATAGTATGCAGAGGTACTAGAAAAAGTTAATTATAACCCCTGCTAGCTTACTTAAAGAATGCTATATTATGCCAGGCATGGTGATGCACACCTTTTGTCCCAACTTGAGAGGCTGAGACAGGAGGATCACTATGAGTTCAAAACCAGCCTGAGGCTGTAGAGTGAGTTCCTGGTCAACATGGACTAGAGTGAGACCCCCAATTTGAAAACACCAAAAAAAAAAAAAAAAAAGAATACTATAAACATACTGAGAGTATGTTCATTTAAACATGGTTGATTATATAACCTTTCTCCCCATCATTTAGTAGATACTTAAAAATGTTCTCATATTGATATAATAAATGTATATTTGCTGTCAGGTTATATCTGTAAGAAAATGTTAATCTTTATAGTTATTACCAATCAGGCATCTTTGTGAATGAATCTACATCCATTTCAAATTAAACATTGTGAATTGGTCTTAGTTTATTTAAGCTAAAAAAAAAAGTCATGAGAGCAATTTAAGAACTGGGTATAGTGGCCCACGCCTACAGTCCCAGTGCTTGGAAGGCAGAGAATCAGTAGTTCCAGGTCTTCCTCACTACATGAGACTCTGTCTGGTACCTGTTTTCCATTTCTTTTGTTTCCATGTTAGTTACTTGGGTCATAGTTAGCCTTATTTTCAGGTCTCTTGTCACTTCTGAAGCAGTCCACAAATGCAGACATCACAAACCCTGGCACTAGTGAAGTCAGGTGTGATAAAACCCTCTGCCCTGAGGCCTCGTGTCTCGTGGCCACTGGTCTGCTGCGTAGCTGCGCCTCTGCAGGCTTGCCGGGGCTCGTGGTCACTGCTGCTTGTTTCCGCGTTGGCGCTCTGCTCCTTGTGTGCACGCCAGTGTTCTCCCAGCGCCTGCTGTGTTACACTGCTGTGTCCCTTTCTTATACTGCTCATTGCTTTCATTTATTTTCAAAAAAGAGCGTAAATAACAGCTCTCTGTGGCCTGAAGTTGTGCATGAACTTTCAGTTTATTGTATCAGAGTCATGTAGTCTGTTGCACTGCTAGTTTATGTCTTTCTTCTGATTGCCATAATTTGGAAGATTTTGGTGGTTAATGATTTTCCCTTTGCTATAAAAATATGAAGAGATCGGGTGATCTCATCAACTTGAAATACCCAGCAAGAACAGCTTGATGCCATGTCTTCCCATGTCACCTTGTCACAGTTAACAGCCTATTAACTGCTGTGCTGTTTGAGGTATTAAAAACGTGGCTCAAAGAACCTGAAAACCTCCAGCTAGGCCCTGTTGCTCTGACCATGTCCCTGACAGCCCTGCCTGCCTTCTCTTGCTGTCAGGGCTCCTGACCAGCGCAGCTGTGGTCTGTTGGACATGCGCTGACCGTAAGTGTCACTGTGCTGGTGCCACTTTTTGCTTATGCTGTTACTCTGTTTTCTTGGAATTTTCCCACAACTTTTTCTGTTTTTAAATTCAGATTCACAAACAATTCCTGATATTCCCCAGCCTGCAATATTGGCTTCTATGTCTACTCAAATTATAGTGCTTGTTCTTCAGTTCATAAAGCAGTTCAATGTCTTACAGCATTCTTTATTGTTCTCTTAAATCGTTTATTATTATTTAACATGGCACATGTCTTGTTTTCCCAACTAGATTATAAACCCCTTGAGGGCAGGTATGATTTTTCCCCATTTGTTTGTGTTTCTTCATTGCACTTAGCACAGTACTATGTAGCCTGTAGACATTCAGTTTATTGATGTGATTTGATTTTAAATATATTAAATTTTAGATTTTTCAAGTGAATGAATGCTTTAAATTACAACATAAACACCTTTGCTTTATATATTTATTTATATTTATATATTTATATATTTAACTAATACCCAGTAATCTCTGGCAATAAATGCTTTAGATTACTAACTTTGTGGCTTTTCCATAACAAAAATTTTGATTCTACTTGGGATAATTCAGGGCAGTTTTCTCCTATAAAATATGTGTATATGTGTATAAAATAATCATACTGGTAGCCTAAATAAAATATTTGAAAGCTAAGTTAAAACAAGTGCAAGATGTATTGCTAATCCAAATGCAAATGAATGTGGAATCATCTACATCATTGTCTTCCCCTAGTGTAGATAATATCTAATAGTATAGATAGTTAAGCTGATAATGCAATTCTTCACAAAGACCAACAGCATTCCTGTTTGTTTTAAAGTTATCATGAGCAACTACAAATGATCCATAAAGTTACTTTGCACTGATAATTCTTGTGATGTTATTTTGGTAGTTATTTGTAGGTGTTATGAATCTACTTCACTAAGTGCTGCCTATATACTATTAAGACCTTGTTGTGATTGCCTTACTTAAGTCATTTAATCTGTGTCTAGAAGCCACAGAAGAGGTTTCTTTGGACAGCCCAGAAAGAGAACCTATTCTCTCCTCAGAGCCTTCTCCTGCAGTCACACCTGTCACTCCAACTGCACTCATTGCTCCTAGACTTGAATCCAAGAGTATTTCTGCTCCTGTGATCTTTGATAGATCCAGGGAAGAGGTATGGGAAATTGATAATTCTTGATTAATATGTAATATGTACATGTTTATGTTCTTTACACAACATGAGTCCTGATAGTCATTCCTAATATAGCCTTTCACACATTTTATGGAGAAAAATTGTGCTACAACAGTCGAGAGAATTCACTTCTGATTTTATTGCTACCACTCAGTGACCTGAGCATATCGCTTACATTCTTTTTGTTGTTTTAGGGTTTTGTTGTTGTTGTTGTTGTTGTTTGAGGTAGTGTTCACTGTAGTGCAGGCTAATCTAGGTCTCACTCTGTATCCCCATGCTGACCTCAAACTCATGGCAATCCTCCCAAGAGCTGAGATTATATATGTAAGCCGCCACTTCAGATAGTATCCCAAACCTTCTTATATCAAGGACTTTGGGGCTGAAGTGTAGCTCATGGGTAGAGTGCTTGCTGAGCATGTGTAAGAATCCTGGGATCTATCCCTAGATTTGTCAAAAATAAAAAGAAAATAGAAAGATGCTTAGTATAAATCAAAGTAATTGACATTTGTGATCCTATGCTGATGCTTGTATGCCTCTGAACATTCATGTGCAGACCATATAAGAGATAAAACTGCTAATAATGAAGTGGTATTGTTAGTAATATTTTACTGTTTGTTTTTTGAGGAAGGCCCAGGCTGGTTTTGAACTCACAGTGATCCTCCTACCTCAGGCTCCCAAGTGCTGGGATTAAAGGTATGCGCCACCATGCCCAGCTGTTGTGAGTAATTTCATCTGACAGAATCATACACTACTCTGAGAGCCTCAAGCTTGCTGTCTAGCGTTCATGCGTTTACTTTCTGCCAAGGACTGGACCTGGTGTCTCCTGCATGGCAGGCAGATCAGTGCTCTACCCCTGAGCTACGATGTCTCCAAGCCTTTCTCCAAGCATTTATTTTTAAAAAGAAGGACTGCAGATCACTTAAAGTTGCAGTCACATGGTTTGACAGTTTTTAATTTATAAAGAATAGTATTTGGCTTATGACTTGAAGCAACAATTTTCAACAAGGTACATTTGGGGAAGAAAAAATGTCTTGGTATGGAATTACTTTAAACATTTAAAAATCATTTGGCTTGAGATGTATAATTAAAATACCCATGATTAAAGACTACATAAAAAATAGCCTCAAAAACATGAAGGGAGAGAAACAAGACCTAAATGATTACTTACTGTGAGTCCATGGTAAGAACATGCAAAACTGATGAACAGTGTGAATAGTGTTAGAGGTCAGGATGGCATGTAAGTTGGCATGCTAAAGGATTGGTTGTGACTGGAGAGAAAGCTAGAAGAGGAACTTCTGGCATATACTGATAGCACATGCTTCTTCTGATCTGGGTTCTGGTTACAAAGATGTGTTCACTTTGTGAAAGTTCACTGAACTGCTATTAATATTTTTACTGTTACCATTAATGATCTACATGTTATGATTCAAGAGGGCTCACACTTTTCTATAGTCTCACGGTGTTGCCTTGAGATGTTTACAGTTTGGTGCTTTATCTAAAGTTCGTTTGGCCAGTGCCTTGACTCCAGCCCAGGGCTTTGTCCGTGCTAGGCAGGCACTGTGCCTCTGAGCTGCACTCTCGCTGGCCTTTCTACAGTCTTCCTGAAGAGTTTCTGGTAGAAATACATGTTCCTAATGGCATTCAAGGGACTTCTCGGTAGTCTCAAAGGGTTATTTTCCCCACTTAACTAATTTTGAAAATTGAACTTACTATGTATTGCCTTTATTGTCGGCAAAAGAACATGTCTGTTTGATGATTACAGAAGTCATGATACTAAAGTTGGTTTTGGATGTGATAATTTCTACTAGCCTGTAAGATTCTACTGGCACAAGTAATGAGTTGTTTCTTATTATTCAAGAGTACAAGTACACTTTCAAAAATGGTAGTATTAAAAATAACTAAGAAGCCAGGTGTGGTGGCACACACCTTGAATGCTAGCACCGGGAGGCAGAGGTAGAGGCCACCTTGAGACTATGTAGTGAATTCCAGGTCAGCCTGTACTAGAGTGAGACCCTACCTTGAAAAACAAAACAAAACAAAATAACTAAGTGCTGGGGAGATGGCTTATCAGTTAAGGCATTTGCCTGCAAAGCCAAAGGACCTACTAGGTTCGATTCCCCAGGACCCACATAAGCCAGATGCAAAAGGTTGCTCTTGTGTCTGGAGTTCATTTGCAGCAGCTGGAGGCCCTAGTGCACCCCTCTCTGTCTGCCCCTCCCCTACATTCTCTCTCAAGTAAATAAATAAGCCAGGCACAGTGGTGCACGCATGCTTAAAATCGTAGCACTTGAGAGCTAAGACAGGAGGATCTTGAGCTCCTGGCAAGCTTGAGCTCTTACATGGTAGCAAGGTCCTGTCCCCCAAAAGGTAAAGAAAAGTATAAGCATTTTAATAATTTGAATCTAAAGAATCTATGTTTTTGCTGGTTTTATCTGGGCTTGGTGACATATCTACAAGCCCAGCACTTGGCAGATGAGGCAGGAGGATCAAGAGTTCAAGGTCATCGTTGGCTACAGTAAGTTTGAGGCCAGCCTGGGCTACACAAAATCTTATCTCAAAAAAATAAAAGAACAACATGAAAAAAAAATGTATGGTGAACAACCCCCACACAATATTTAGAAAAGTACAATTAAATTTTTTTCTAACATGTTTTGTAGCATTTTCTATACATCTGAGAAGACAAAATACTCTCCAAATGCTTACAAATGTGAAATCTTTCTTTTTTTTTTTTGAGAAATGGAGGGTGGAATGGCTTTTAAATTGCTGTTTTATGACTCTAATAAAACATAAATGTTTAAAAAAGTATAGATAGTGTTACAACAATAATAGTATGATTTGGATTCTTTTGTAATACCCAAAATGCACTTTTCTAGATTGAAGAAGAAGCAAATGGAGATATTTTTGATATAGAAATTGGTGTGTCAGATCCAGAGAAAGTTGGTAAGTCACTATTATATTTTTGTACTTTTGAAAAAAAATATTTATTTACAAGGAGAAAGGGGGATGGGGAAGAGAGAGAGGGAGGGAGAATGGGAGTGTCAGGGCTTCTAGGTGCTGCAAACAAACTCCAGATGCATACACCACTTTGTGTATCTGGCTTTATGGGGGTCCTGAGTAATCGAACCCTGGTTCTTAGGTTTTGCTGGCAAGCCCCTTAACTGCTGAGTCATCGCTCTAGCCCTGTACTTCTTTCTGATTAGTTTCTTACATCTAGATTTTTTTTTCCTACTAAGTATATCATTATAGTATTAAAATTGTTCTTTTGTTTTTAGACTTTATTGTGAAGCATGTGATTGTTATTTTTATTTTTTGGCAGTGCTGGGGGTGAAAATCAGGCTCTCATGCATGCTAGGCAAGCATTCTAACGCTGACCCAACCCTCTAGCCCAAGCCTTGGGATTTTTTTTTTTTTAAAGATTTTTATTTTTATTTATTTATTTGAGAACAACAGACAGAGAATGAGGCAGATAGAGAGAGAGAATGGGCACGCCAGGGCCTCCAGCCACTGCAAATGAACTCCAGATGCATGTGCCCCCTTGTGCATCTGGCTAACATGGGTCCTGGGGAATCAAGCCTCGAACCGGGGTCCTTAGGCTTCACAGGCAAGCGCTTAACCGCTAAGCCATCTCTCCAGCCCAGCCTTGGGATTTTAATTGTACTGTCTGACTCTTTACAGGTGATGGTATGAATGCTTACATGGCTTACAGAGTAACAACAAAGGTGAGCCTTCTGCTCCTTTAGTACAACACTGACCTCTTACTCTGTGTGGTAGAAGATAAGTACGTCATAAAGACGGAAGGAAACTGTGCCTCATACGGTACCTTCTGGTGAAGATTACCAAGAAGCTGCTAAAATGAGTTCTGAGTGATTGAATGAGAGTGAGAGGATGCAGTAAGTGAACTAGACCTGAAAGTCAGGAAAAGTATCCTGGAAGAAATAGTTCTAAGCCAAAACAAACATGAGGGTGTGATTTGAGAGGGATGAGAGAGAATGCTGAGAATGCTGTTTCAGGCAAAAGACGGCTGTATGAAAGCCAGAAGTCAGGGGCACTGTGCTTCCTAGCGTCTGCGCCCAGTGGTTCAGGAGTGAGTTCTTTAGCCATGACCAGCCACATTAGGAGTTTGGGCTTCATCCTTAGCATAAAAGTGAGCCAAGACAAAACAGACAGACAAACAAACAAAAAAGGAGGGGGACAGGATTCAGACAAAAGCCTGACACGTAGACTTTTGTTTAGACAGGTCTCTGTCAGTGTAAACTCAGAGGGTCAAGGAAGAGGTCAAGATTGCCACTTGAAAGGCCACTGCTGTTATTAAAGGATTATAGTCCCTCACATCTTTAAACAGGAGTTTGTGTCAGAAATCCTAACTTCATGGGTTCAATGCCCAGAACTATTTAAAAACAAATCATGTTACAGCAGCCCTGGGATGGTGAAGATAGCAAAAGCTCAGGTTCATCCTCAGCTATACCAGTTGTAGGCCAGCCTGGGATATATGAAACCCTGTGTCAAAACAAACAAGCAAACAAAATAATATTAAAGGAGAAATAATACTTGACACCAAGGGAATGGTATTTTAAGTAAGCAAAGTAAATGACTTTAAGAAAATTCTCTATAATTCCAGGTCAGCCTGGACTAGAGTGAGACCCTACCTCAAAAAAAAAAAAAAAAAAAATCTCTATGAGATAGATTCAAGATTTGAATATAAGGAGTAGGAAGGAGGAATGTCAAATATGCTGACCAAAAGAACCTGGTAGTCGCGTGAATGCTGTTCATGGAAAGGCATGGAGTGGGCGGGCACAGTGGGGATGGGATGGATTTTTTAAACCATTAAACAAACACTGAAGCTCCCTACTTTGTTTTGAGGCTCTGTTGCAAGCACCAAGCATAGTAGTGGACGGTAAAAACACACGCTCTTCTTGTGGGACTCTGACTCAAATAAGGAAACGCAGGGAGCTTGAAGGACCAAGGAGACTCATGTGGCGATGCCCCTTGAGCATTTGGATCTATTGGACTGAAGCTTGGAGTAGTATCTGGGTGATGAGTAAACTTGTAAGAACAATTTGTATGTGCATAGTGTACAGATAACAAACAAGGAGTTACTAGCAAAAAATGGTAGAATGGATATAACGGGTCAAAGAAGAAAGCCAGGATCTTTTGTTCTCTCTCTCTTTTTTTTTTTTTAACAACTATAATTTAGGTGTTTTGTTTTTGGCTTTTGAAGGCAAGGTCTCACTCTAGCCCATGTTCACCCGGAACTCACTCTGTAGCCTATATTGTCTTCAAACTCATAATAGTTTTCCTACTTTAGCCTCCCTGGTCTGTGATTAAAGGTTTTTGAGCCACTACACCCAATTTAGGTTGGGGGGGGTGAATTTTTTGTTTACTTATTTGAAAGCTACAGACACAGAGAGAAAGGCAGAGAGAGAAAGAGAGAGAGAGAGAGAGAGAGAGAGAGAGAGAGAGAGAGAGAGAGAGAATGGGCACACCAGGGCCTCCAGCCAGTACAAATGAATTCCAGATGCATGTGCCACCTTGTGCATCTGGCTTACATGTGTTCTGGGGGAATGGAGCCTTGAACTGGGGTCCTTAGGCTTCACAGGCAAGCGCTTAACTGCTAAGCCATGTCTCCAGCCCCTGGGTTTTGTTTTTTTGAGAGAGGTCCCATGTCCTAGACTGTCCTCACACTCACTGTGTTGCTGAGGATGACAACCTGCCTCCACCTCCCAAGTGCTGGAATTACAGGAAAGTGACCATGCCAGGTTTATGCAGTGCTGGGGATTGAACTCCGGGCTTCATGTATGCTAGGCAAGCACTGTACCAACTGAGCTACATATCTAGCATGCAGATTTAGTAGTTTTTTGTTTTTGATTTAGAAATCTGTATGCCTTAATAATCTGTATTCTTTATTCTTTTTTGGGGGGTTTTCAAAGTAGGGTTTCACTCTCGTCCAGGCTGACCTGGAATTCACTCTGTAGTCTCAGGGTGGCCTCGAACTCATGGCGATCTTCCTACCTCTGCCTCCCGAGTGCTGGGATAAAGGCGTACGCCGCCACGCCTGGCAATAATCTGTATTCTTTTGCAAAATGGTGCAGTGCATGTGTGTGCAGTTATGTGTAGCATTATTTTATCAACAATTGCCAATTGCTAAAAATGGAAAATAACTCTTCATTCGTAGACTTCTCTTTCCATGTTCAGTAAGAGTGAATTTTCGGTTAAAAGAAGATTCAGTGACTTTCTCGGTTTGCACAGCAAGTTAGCAAGCAAGTATTTACATGTTGGTTACATTGTACCACCAGCTCCAGAAAAGAGCATAGTAGGTAAGCATAAGTCATAATAATTGGTGTTGTTACTGAGTTTTAACCATATGGATCTGTTTATTCCACAGTCATTCACTGTCAACATCTGATACTGTTTACAGAGATACAGAATTTAAATAGTCTATGATATAATGTATCTCATGATGAGATATATAGCAGGTAGCTTTATTTCTGACATGAGGATTTTGGATGTTGATTATTGAATTGAAATTTATCAAGTTGAAGGCAATTAGAAACTGTAAACATCTAGGGTCACTAGAATACCATTTTACTGAGTCACATTTAGATAATACTTAATATTATTAATATACTAGCATTTTTCTAAGAGCTAGAGTTGTTTTCTCCTTAGTTATATATTGTCCAAAAAGATTTGATTTAGTCTTGTTCATATAAGAGCGATTTATTTATTTATTCATTTATCTTAAGTTGATAGAAATAGGGGCAGTTTATTAAGAAAGAAAAAGGCACTCTGAAGAGTATGAGAGGGCCAGTGATCTGGGAAAGGCCTGAACTAACCCACCGCCCCCCCTTTTATAAGGTAATAGAACTAGAAAGTATTAAGAAAGCACAAGAACTCTCTTGTCTTAGTTTATTTACATTGCATTTGTTTAAAAACATATCTACTTGTACACTGTGGCCTATATAGTGAAACCTTCTTTTAAAGAAACAAAACAAACAAAAACATTTTTGCTTGTACAGGTAGTAGAGATTTAGTTACAAAAATTACAGAAGAGGAACACTTTCATTATCTCACTCCTAGACAAATATCATATCATCTCTTTAAATTTTGTAGCATTGTTTACAACATTTCTCAGTTCTAGGTTTTTATTTAGTTTAATTCTTATTCAATATTATTATTCTGAAATATGTTATCTTTCTGTTCTTCAAATTAGTTTTGGTTATTAAAATATTTAGTGTGAAAAGTAATTTATTGTTACCATTTATAATTTTGAAACCTGCTGTGTTAGGTTGCATTTGTAACATTTCCCTCTCTCCTTCTCCCTACCTCCTTCTCTCTGGGTGTGTTTATTGGTACTGAAAATTGAGCTCAAGGCTTTGAGCTTGCAAGGCACACACTGCCACCGAGCTAATATCCTAACCCCAACTTTCTGCCTGGGCTGGGCATGGGGGCACACACCTTTAAGCCCAGCACTTGGGTAGCAGAGGTAGGAGGATTGCCCTGAGTTTGAAGCCACCCTGAGAGCATGTAGTGCATTCCAGGTCAACATGGGATAGAGTGAGACCCTACCTCAAACAAACAAACAAAAAACAACACTCTGTTATTGCAGATATGTCTGTAATGAATTTTAAATGGTCTAAATATGGCTGGGAATGTAGCTTATTTGTTGGGAGTGGCTGCATATCAGACAGGAAGGCCTGGGCTCAATTTCCAGCATTCCCTAAGCTGGTGGTGATAGTTCCTGTAGTCTAGCTCCAGGAGGAGAAAGGACAAGGAGGACCAGAAGCTCCATGTCATATATATAAGCAAATAAATGGGCTGAGTCAGTAATACAGATACAGTCTAAGAAAAATGGAAAACATGATGTCCTTTTAATTCTCCCTAGTGCTGGGCCTTCAGTCCAAGTCCTTCAGTGCTAAGACTTGAACTCAAAGCCTCCTGAATGCCTGGCCAAGTACTCTATGACTGAGCCACATCCCCAGCCTCAAGTATTTCTAGATTTCAATATGTACAATGAAAATTTAGAAATTAGTACACCAAAGTTCAAGCTCAATTAATGTCTTCATAACTTAGGAGCAATAATTTCTTTATTTTTAGGATAACAAAAAAAAAAAGTAATACTCCCTTTGTGCCATTCCCATTCAACTGAGGGCCGTCCTCCATGGAATTACTGGTATTCACTATGGGGCCTCAGGGTCTCTTACCATTCTGCTGGAGTCCATGTTGTAGGCTAACCCTGCCCACCTGTGGCCTTTCCAGTTTTCCCAGCCCTCCTTGTGCAGTTTTCCTTGAACTTTGCTGGGGAGTCAGCGCTGAGTTCTTTGTAGCCTCTGTATGTCTGCTTGTTGAGATTTGAGTGACCGCAGTGTTTGTCTCCAGGGGAGAAAATATTCTTGAAATGTAAAACATTTGAATTTGTTAGAAGTATGAAATACAGCAAATAAGTAAACTGATGGAAATTTTTTTTATTTACTAATTAAAGATGTTATGAAATAGCTCAGAATAGTTTACTTTTTTCAGTAAGATGGCATTTAACAATGTTGAAAGTACATTTTACATTATGAAGGAATAAAGGTTTGTTTCACAGTAATGTAGAATTATTATGAATCTCATTCAACTTTTTCAAAGGTATGACCAAGGTCAAAGTAGGTAAAGAAGACTCGTCATCTACTGAGTTTGTGGAGAAGCGGAGAGCAGCTCTGGAAAGGTAATTCTGAGTGGCAGCGCTTAACTGTTGAATCTTTGTGCTTCAGTAATACAAATCTAAGACCAGACATTGTGTCACACAACTTTGCCTCAGTGGTTTGTTCAGAAGATGACTTGATGACTTTTAGGAGTACTTTAAACATTCATTAATGTTCTTGTTACTTGGTTGTTTAAGGTAAGGTCTCATGTACCAAGTAGCTTGTGCTAGTCTCAACCTCCTGTGTAGCCAAGGATGATCTTGAGCCCCTGACCCCCTTACCTCTACCTCCCAAGCTCCCAAGTGCAGGGATTACAGGCAAACACCATCAAGTGCAGCTTAAACTTCTACTATAAAAGCTAGTCCAGCAACATCCTACTGTATTTCTAAAAATAATTCTCATTAATAGTCTACATAACAAAATAACACCTGTTTTGTGTCCTGGTCTATGCAGGAAACAATGGAGTGTTACTTGAGATTCAAATTGGATCATAGATACCATGACTAAGAGCTCGGCAACTGCTGCCCTTGTAAAAGGAAAACATGGAGGTTGGGATTATGAGGAAAGAGTTGATAAAAGTATTAGAGAAGCTGTACGTGGGGGTTCACACCTATAATTCTAGCATTAAGGCAGCTGACACAGGATTTCGAGTTCACAGCCAGCCTAGGCTGCATAGTGAGACACTGTCTAAAAGCTAAACAGTGGGGAATGTGTCTCTTGTGAAGATCTGCCTGACGAGATTGAGTTTGACCCTAGTACTGCCCTCTAGATATACATATACACGGCCACTCGTGGGTGAGGTAAGGCCACTTTGACATTTTTTTAGGATATTAAAAAGTATCCCATAGCCAGATACCTCTAAAAAATTATTTATTAGAGAGAGAGAGAGAGAACGGGTGTGCTAGGGCCTTCAGCCACTGCAAACTATCTCCACATGCATGCACCACCATGTATATCTGGCCTACTTGGGTTCTGGGAAGTCAAACCTGGGTCTCCAGGCTCTGCAGGCAGGCATCTAAACCACTACGGTATCCCCCAGCTCTGATATAAGCATTTTTTATTAGCACTAGGCTCTGGCCAAGTGAGCTCACTGGCCAGCTTGATATAAGCATTCTTTTTTTTATTTAAATAAAACCTTTTTTTTTGTTATTTTTGTTTATTTATTTGAGAGAGACAGAGATGGATAGAAAGAGGCAGATGAGAGAGGGGGAGAGAGAATGGGCGCGCCAGGGCCTCCAGCCACTGCAAAGGAACTCCAGACAAGTGCGCCCCCTTGTGCATCTGGCTAACGTGGGTCCTGGGGAGTCAAGCCCCGAACTGGGGTCCTTAGGCTTCACAGGCAAGCGCTTAATGGCTAAGCCATCTCTTCAGCACAATATAAACATTCTTAAATACAGTAGGGGGAAATCTAAGTGGGTACCGTGTCGGTTTTTAGGTGTACTTTATTTTTTTATTTATTTATTTATTGCCTTTTTTTTTTTTTTTTTTTTTTTTGGTTCTGTGAGATATGGGCTCACTCTAGCCCACTCACTCTGTATGTAATCCCAGACTGGACTGAACTCACAGCTCACAGCAATCCTTTTACCTCTTCCTCCTGAGTGCTGGGATTAAAGGCATGCCTTTTATTTTGACTTAACTGCACAATAATGTTACTTGCTGCTTGGGGTTCCCTATGTACTTAAGACTAGTACACATGCTCTGTTTGCCCTTATGGCATGTGACTGCACACACCCTGTGGCTTTGAAGACCCGCCACCTTCATTGTGGCAGGGTGAAAGTGTGGGGAGAATCCCACCCCCAGAATCTTAACAGCTGCTGTGTTCTTACTGGGCTCAAAATATGAGAACAAATCTGAAACTACTGAAAAACCCACTGTAGAACATAAAATAGTTATTATTTAGGTTGAAACACTTTCTAATATCATAGTTATTTTGTTTGCTCTTAGATTTGCCTTTTTGCTTAAATTCAGTGATTAAGTAGGGGAGGTCTTAGCCATGTGCCTGTGTGCGTGTACACACATACAAGGCACATGCTGACTTTTCAGACTATTAAGTAATTGTTCACACTTTAAGAAAACACTTAAGTAAAGTAAGGTTTAAACAGTATGCAATAAGCAAGTCTATAAAGAAAGTGTAGTTTAACCGGATATGAACGACTAGTCCATTCAGATCCCCACAGTGGTTACCTACACCCCCAAAAGACCACCAGCCGAGCATGGTGGTGCACACCTTTAATCTCAGCACTCAGGAGGCAGAGGTAGGGGGATCGCTGTGAGTTCGAGGTCACCCTGAGACTGCATAGTGAACTCCAGGTCAGCCTGGGCTAGTGAGACCCTACCTCAAAAACCAAACATGAGTGAGATAGCAAAATAGGAAGAAGTAACTTGGAATAAGAGGGTGGAATGAGGGTCGGGAGAGGGAGGTAGGAATGTGACCAAACTGCAATATATTTATATATTCAAGTTCCCAGGAAAATTATAGACAAGAATATTTAGTTGTAAATTTTTGTAATTTGGGGGCTGGAGAGATGGTTTAGTGGCTAAGGCACTTGTGTGCAAAGCCAAAGGATCCAGGTTTGATTCCCCAGGACCCACATAAGCCAGATGCACAAGGTGGCACCTGCATCTGGAGTTCATTGGTATTGGCTGGAAGCCCTGGTAAGCCTATTCTCTTTCTCTTTCTCTCTCTCTCACACACAAATAAATAAAAATAGAATATTAATTTTTTTGAATTTGAAAAAATTTCAAAAAGGTGGGATTATGTCTGAAAATCAGCAGTTACCCAGGAAAAAGATTTTAACTTGCATCAGAAGTTTAAGCATTAGAGTTGTGTCATCAGAGAAGTTATAGACAATGCTTCTTAGGAATAAAGGCACCTAATGTTCTGTGTTGATTTTGCTTAATCCTTTCTGAAGATGCACAACCCTTTGAGAGACCTTGGAAGTCTATTTTGTCAGTCTGATTTTTCTCTAAAGTAGAAATAGTTCAGATGGCAATGCTTGATAAAGAACTTAATGAAGATTTATTATACTAAGGTCATATAATTTGATTCTACGTTTGTTCTCCTACTAATTTGACTGCATTGTATGGTGCATACCTTAGCTCCATGCAGTATGAAGTATCTAGATTATGTTTCAGCAGTCCCTAAAAGCTCTTTAAGTTTGTGCATTTGTCTTTTTAATTAATTTTTAAGTTAGCTTACAAAGTAGTGGATTTTCATATGTAAGTGTCATTATTCTTTGTTCTAATTCTTTCCCCTCCTCCTTAAAGACAGCTTCTTCAGTGACTGATAAATGGTGCTTATTAAAAGCTGCTGTAATGGTATTCTCAGGAGGAAAGTTGATCTTCCATTAGAAAAAGAAAACAAAACTGACTGAAGACAGTGTAAGCCTAGAGGAGTGGAAGCGAAGGAACGCAGTGGCTCTGGTCTGACTCTAACCCGTGCCCCAGGGCCGTGCACGTGTTTCTTTACATGTGCTACATTTTCAAACATCATTTTCCTTATCCTTTCATATGTCTGACTTTTCTAAATTATTTTCATGTGACACTTCTTAACACTTAGAACCAGATATATTTGTGGGATATACAACTTATTTGGATGGATTGTGCAAAGTAGCATTTATTTTTTCATTATTTAATTTACAGTATCTATTTGCATATCTCAGTAACATAGATGACTCCCTTTCATGAAAGGTTCAACCCACGTAGAATTAAAATTCAGAGAAAGAGAGTGGTTAAGTCCCCAAGCGCCATGGCAGTGTCATACTTGGTCACCAAATGGAGGAAGAACGTCATCGAGGGCTGGTGGCGTGCTTGTAATCACAGCGCTTGGGAGGCTGCGGCAGAGATTTATGTTCACAAGTTCACAGCATTGCTAGAGTGCTGTTCAGTGACTCGTAAAGAGAGAAATGTGTGTAATATGTTTCAAACTTACTTTTTTGTTTTAAAGGTAGGGTGTCACTTTAGCCCAGGCTGTCCTAGAACTCATTTCTGTAGTCTCTGGCTGGCCCCGAACTCACAGAAATCCTCCTACCTCCGCTTCTTGATTGCTGGGATTAAAAGGTGTACACACCACACCAGCTATTTCACACTTTCTTAATTGTACTCTTTTGTTACTATTGCTCAAGACTAGTCATCTGTGAAACTCACTTTAGAAAGCTGTTTTAGAGTATAAGCAGTCTTACCTATTTCCTTTTAGGTGTGAAGTAATGAATTATTTCTTGCTGTTGGTTGGTTTGGTTTGGGGGCAGGATCTCATCATGTAGCATAGGTGGGCACTGAATTCATGATTCTTGCTGCCCATGTTCTTAGATGGACAGGGAGGTGCCACTATACTTGGCTGTGATGTTCTTAAATACTGAGTACTAAATACGCTCCTTGCTTGCTCCTCTTAAAAATATGTGGCCACTTTTTGCCAGCAGTGATATTGGAAATTTATGTAAACTGCCTGAAGGTAGTATGAAGTATAACAACTGAATAACTTTCTTAATAATAATTTCATCATTAAAATATGTCAAACTCTAATTTGAAAACTAATATTTCTTAAATTCTTTAATTTTAGACATATTTTATAATTTTATGAAAACTACATTTTAAATTTTTTAATTGAGGGCTGGAGAGATGGATCAGCATTTAAAAGTGCTTGTTTGCAAAGCCTGATGACCTGGGTTTGATTCTCCAGTACCCACATAATGCCAGATGCATGAAGTGACATGTGTTTGGAGTTCATTTGCAGCAATGAGAGGCCCTGGCACACCCATACACACACATTCTCTCACTCTCTCTCTTTCTCTCAAATACGTAAATAAAAGATCTTTACAACTTTTTTTTTTTTGGTGTTATTCAAGGTAGGGTCTCACTTTAGCTCAGGCTGACAAGGAATTCACTCTGTAGTCTCAGGGTGGCCTTGAACTCACTGCAATCCTCCTATGCCTCCTGAGTGCAGGCATGCACCACCATGCCCAGCTTTTTATGACATTTTGATTTGACATCTGTTCTGGGGAAACAGAATAAATGTATATTAATTGAAGTAAGTATAATTGAAATATGACTATATGGAGCCATTGGTCTGGAGAAAGATAACATTTTTTTAAATAATCAAATTAAATGAGTGAGCATCATAAATTGTTGACCTTTTCCCTCTCTGAGAAACCACAATTGCTAATTTAGTATAGATGGCAAGCAAAGGTGAGCTTTTTTCTAGTGTAGAAAAACTACTAAAGTGGGCAAATAGTAGTTCTAATAGTAATGCTTCTTGTTCTTCATTTTTGCCTTAGGTAGCATCATATTTAATTAAGACAAAGCTAACAAAACCTTAAAAATAGAAATATTGCCAGGCATTTTAGTACGCACTTGTATTCCCACCACTTGTGAGGTTAACATGGTAAGATGAAAAGTAAAAGACCAGCATGGGCTTGGTAAGACCTTGTCTTAAAAACCGTGGAAATACTAAAAGGAACTTAGTCCTCATCAACTAAGAACTGAGGAGCAAAGCTGACTGACCACTGAAGTCTGATGACAAGCAGGAATGCTGAGACAGTCAGCTTCCCATCCTGGTACAGGTAGCAGTTACAGTTGCTGAGCCAAAAAGATCTAACTGAGGTCTCTAAAATTATATGTGGGACCATATTAACTCCATCCAAAGGTACATTGTTATCCAGGCTCATGTACCTGTTAAAATTTCACAGAATTTTGGGAACCCTCTCTCCACTTTTATCGCCGCCCTTACGTCTGACATTTCTTTTTATATAACTATGAAAAGGAAGTACTGGGTGGATCAGTTTTCAAATGGTGAGCAGAGCCATTTTAAATTATCTAATTGCTAGAAGATTTTAAGTAACTGGGGTAGGGAGACAGCTCAGGTGGTCAAGTGCTTGCTTTGGAACCACGAGAACCTGAGTGTTGTCCCAGAACTCAAGTAAAACTGCTGGGCATGTTGGTCTGTCTAAGTTTGTAATCCTAACACTGGGGAGGCAAACACAGAAGGGTCCTGGCACTTACTTACTGGCTAGCCAGTTTAGCAAGCTCCAGGCCAGTGAGAGGTCCTGTCTCCAATCACAGGGTGTGGACAGCGTTCCTGAAGGTGACGCTCAAGGTCTCCTCTGGCCTCTGTGCACGTACATGCACGTGCACACGCACATGCACCCAGACAAATTAAACGAGAAGGTTCTCAATCATGTCGTCAGTGCAGAGTGATAGGAGAAAGACTGAGGGCACCTTGCTCCCTAATTACTTGTATTTCTACTAGGTGAAGCCACTTAAAGTGATAGTAAATAGGAGCTCTGTGACTCTTACATCTAGGTACCTCCAGAGAACAGTGAAGCATCCAACTTTGCTGCAGGATCCCGACTTAAGGCAGTTTTTGGAAAGTTCAGAGGTATTATTTCTACTTCACATTTGCATGTGTAAATTTTCCTTTATAGTTGTCATAATTTATGTAAGACTAGATTCTCAGTGAATAATTGAATTACTAGGTACAGTAAAGCAATGTTTCTTTTAGGTTTTTGTTGGTGGTTTTGCTTAGTGCTTTAATTTCTTAATTACTGGCTGAGTACTTTCTTTGTATTGATATGTATAGGACGATCAGCTCCTTTTTTGACATTTTAAAACTAGATTTAAGCAAATAGTTTTACTCTGACTGCCCTAGTTGTTAGTGCTAGAAATTATAAAAACAAAAAACTTTGCTGGAGTCTCAGAATTTTTAAACAATTATCCTGTCTAAGCATGGAGAGATTTCCCAAAGACCTCCTTCTTTCCTGACAAGCAGTTTATTTCTGCTAGCAAACAGGTGGCTTGTGTTAGAACAGTGTTTGTTCTATCTAAATGTAAACGTGCAGAAGAAAAGCAAATAGAAAGTCTATTTTTTAAGTTTTCCTTTGAGATTGTACAAAGAATATATTTGAGAAATTAGGTCTCACTATTGAAATGTATGAGGGTGGAGAAAATACAGCCTCTTTTTCCTTTTCTTCTTTTCTTTTTTTTTATTTTTGGAGGTGGGGATCCCTTTTGTGCCGAGTTAAACCTCGAGGCTTTTAACCGGTTTGTTTGCCCTTATTTGTCATTCAATTCCAGCTGCCTAGAGCAGTTAATACCCAGGCTCTGAGTGGAGCAGGAATATTGAGGATGGTGAACAAGGCTGCCGACGCCGTCAACAAAATGACAATCAAGATGAATGAATCGGATGCAGTAAGAGCTGATTTTTCGACTTGAATAATGAGATGAATTAATGAGCCCAACAATTGCATTTTAAAGTTCTACAAGTAGAAAATAGGTTATTAATTTGCTTATTGAGTTTAGTTCTCAGACACATCAGTTGACCATGGTGGTTATATACAGCTAATTTGTTGTTTTAAAACAAAGACGGTAGCTTGCTATTGGTAACCTAATTTACAGTGGTTCGTTCTTCTTAAATGAGCTCCATTTTTCTCTTTCTTTATTAGTGGTTTGAAGAGAAGCAACAGCAATTTGAGAATCTCGACCAGCAGCTACGGAAACTTCATGCCAGTGTTGAGGCCTTGGTGTGTCACAGAAAAGGTTTGTTTGTCATGTTATTTATGTGCTTAGCATCACATTTAAATTTTATTACAGTGCATGTGTACTCTGAAGTTCTTACTGAAGAGAGAAAACGGGGCTGGGGAGATGGCTAAGTGGGTAAAGGCTCTTGCTTGCAAAGCCTTACAGTCTAGGTTTGATTTCCAGTAACCACATAAAGCCAGACACAAAAAGTGGCACATGTGTCTAGAGTTTGTCTATAGAGGTAGGAGGCTCTGGGCACCCATACTCTCAAATAGATAAAATACTTTTTAAAAAAGAATATTGTCTGCCAGATGCGATTGCTCATGCTTTTAATCCTAGAATTTGGAAGGCTGAGGCAAGAACATTGTCATGAGTTTGAGACCAGCCTGGGCTACATAGAACCTATCTGAAAACAAAACGAATATTTTGTCTCAATGCCCTTATCTAAAATATTTTGCTACTCCAGGAATGGTGGCACAAATCTGTAATCCCAGCACTTGGGAGACTGAGGTAGGAGAATAACTGATTTTTAGGTCAACCTGGACTATAGAGTTAGTTCCAGGTCAGCCTGGGCTAGAGAGAAATCTTGTTCCAAAAATACTTTATTTATTCATTTATTTATTTATTTAGGTTTTTCGAGGTAGGGTCACTATGTAGCCTTAGGGTGCCCTTCAACTCACAGTGATCATCCTTCCTTTGCCTTCGGAGTGCTGGGATTATAGGCTTGCACTGCCATGCCTGGTCAAAAAGACTGTTTTATTATTATTTTTTGTTGTTGTTGTTTTGTTTTTTGAAGATGGGGTCTCGCTCTAGCCCAGGCTGATCTGGAACTTACTCTGTAGTCCCAGACTGGTCTGAATTTACAATGATCCTCCCAACTATGCCTCCTGAGTACTAGGATTAAAGGTGTGCACCACCATGCCTGGCTAAATGATTTTTTTTTTAAACAAAAATTTTTTACTGTTTTTTGATCAAACTTTTAGTTTAGAAGTAGAACAGCTCAGAGATTATACAACTGTATTTGAATTTGGATTGAAATTATTATTCAATTAATTATTTGCTATATTTACAACATAATGGATAAAATACTTTGTACTAAAAAATTGAGATTCTAAAGTTAGTATTTGAGGCTGGGCATGGTGGCACCTGCCTTTAAATCCCAGCACTTGGGAGGCAGAAGTAGGAGGATTTCCGTGAGTTCGAGGCCAGTCTGAGATGACACTGTGAATTCCAGGTCAGCCTAAGCTAGAGGGAGATTCTGCCTCGATAAAAAAGAAAAAAGGAAAAAAAAAAAAACAAAAAAACTAGTATTTGCAGGACACAGTATATATAGTCCAGTGGAAGAGTACTTCTCTTGCTTACCTTGGTAGGCCTTGGGTTTGTGTCTTAGAATCCCAGGAGGGGAGAGAAAAGTAAAAACAATTGGTGTTTGCAAATTTTCTTTAAAGTGTAGGCTTTCTGCCTGTGCTTCCTAGAAAATTCTATTGAATGACTTTTGGCACATGTGTGTAGCGTGTGTGTGGTGTGGTGTGGTGTGGTGTGATTGTGGTGTATAGAAAATTGGAATTAATTTTTAAACTAAAAGGAAGTTTTCATTGAATAATATTTTTTAGAGTCTAAGACTCAGTTTTTCAAAATATTTAAGTAATTTAGTATGTGAGATAATATATAATAGATTTCATTAATAGTAACAAAATAAAACTAATTTTTGTTTGGTTGATTCTTGGGAGCAGAGTCTCATCTAGTGCAGGCTGACCTGGAACTCACTCTGTAGTAGTGATCGTCCTGCCTCAGCCTCCTGAGTGCTGGGATGGAAGGCGTGTGACGCCACGCCTGACAAGGCTGATTACTTTTGTAATTATGTCTACATAATTGTCACAATGTTTATATTATATATCATTGCATTACAGTTACACCTCTCAGGGAATAGAGAATGAACTTTGTTGTTGCATGTAGTCGTGTGTCTGTGTAGTGTATGCAGGTGTGCAAGTGCCATGTGCACACGCGTGCAAAGGTCAGAGTAAAATGTTGAGTGTCCTTCTCTGTCATTCTTTTGCATTGATTCCTTGAGATGGCATGTCTTGCTGGGCCTGGAGCTGCCGTTTTAGGGTCAGCCTGGATGACCAACTGGCCCCACCAGTTCTGTCTCCATTCTCCTCTGGACTGGGGTCTCAGGTGTGTTTCCATGCTTAGCTTTTTCCATGAGTGCCAGGGACGGAATTGAGGCCCGGGGAGGCCTTCATGCTCAGAGCAAGTGCTCCTGCCCGCTGAGCCCAGCCCCAGATGAGGGAGGGCCACAGTTCTGAGGAATCGGAACTGAGGTGATTTTTTGCTTGGTTTGGATTTTTGTTGTTGTTTTCTTATATTATTATTTTTTTTTTTGTGATGCTGGATTGAATTCAGGGCTTTGAGTAGGATAAGTAAGTGCTTCACCACTGAGCTACATCTGCAGCCACTGCATTATGGATTTTAAAAGGTCTTACATAACATAGAGCAACAGAGCAGTTTTCACAATGTAGTTGTTAGTCGTTGGCAATAAATAGCCTGTAATACCTATGAATTTATTTATTTAAACATCTGAAATGACCGTGTTAAAAACAGTCTGTAGAATTTTTTTTTTTTTTTCAGGGTAGAGTCTCACTCTAGCTTGGGCTGACCTAGAATTCACTATGGAGTCTCAGGGTGGCCTTGAACTCACAGTGATCCTCCTACCTCTGCCTCCCGAGTGTTGGGATTGAAGTGTGTGTGTGTCACCAATGCCCGGCTGGCACAATCTTTAGAATTAAAAAAAATATATTTTTATTTATTTATTCATTGGCAAATAGAGAGAGGGAGAGAAAGGGTGCACCAGGGCCTCTTACCACTGCAAACAAATTCTAGACACATGTGCTACTTAAAATTTTTTTTTATTTAATTTTATCTGAGAGAGAGAAAGAGAGAAAGGGCATGCCAGAGCCTTCAATCGCTGCAAACAAACTCCAGACACATGCACCACCTTGTGCATCTGGCTTATGTGGGTCCTGGGGAATCGAACCTAGGTCCTTTGGCTTTTCAGGCAAGCACCTTAACTGCTAAGCCATCTCCCCAGCCTAGCATGTGTCGCTTTTTGCATGTGGTTTTACATGGGTATTGAGAATCAAACCTAGGCTGACAGACTTTGCAAGCAAGCACCTTGCCTTAACCTCTGAGCCATCTCTTCAGCTGTAGAATTTTTTTGTTTTTTCGAGGTAGGATCTCACTCTAGCCCAGGCTGACCTGGAATTCACTATGGAGTCTCAGGGTGGCCTCGAACTCACAATGATCCTCCTACCTCTGCCTCCCAAGTGCTGGGATTAAAGGCGTGCGCCACCATGCCCGTCAGCTGTAGAATTTTTAAAAAAATCTTTTATGTATTTGCAGCAGAGAGTGCAAGTATGGATATGCCTTTGCTGCTTGCCTCTGTAAACTCTGAATGCATGCGCTTTACATAGGAAGTGGGGAATTAAGCCATGGCCTGCAGACTTTGCAATCAAGCACCTTTAACCACTAAGCCACGTTTCCATCCAGCCTTTAGAATTTCTAACTCTTGGTCACGCATGGAGGTGTGTGCCTATAGTCCCACCACTCAGGAGGAGGATCACTGGGAGTCTGAGGCCAGCTTGGTCTACAGAGTAAGTTCTAGGCCAGCCAGAGCGATGTAGCCATTGTCTTAAAAAACAAAAAGTTAGCAAACCAAAAAAATTATAATTGTCCAACAAGATCTAACAGTTGACATGAATGTATATATAATTTTATTTTGCTTTTCTTCTGTTAGTTGAATAATCTCACTAAAAATTTAGATAGCATTTTCAGTGACATGTTCAAAAGTCAAAAAAGTAGCATTGACAGCCAGGCGCCCACACGCCTTTCATCCCAGCACTCGGGAGGCAGAGGTAGGAGGATTGTCATGAGTTCAAGGCCACCCTGAGACTACAGAGTGAATTCCAGGTCAGCCTGGACTAGAGTGAGACTCTACCTCAACAAAAAAAGTAGCATTGTGATTTAATGCTTCTTAATTTTTTCCCTTAAAAATTTTTTATTGACAGCTTCCATATATATATACATACAATATAACCTATATTGTATATACAATACAACATGTGTGTGTGTGTGTATATATATATTGCATATAATTTTATATACATACATACAATATAACATGATCATAATGCCCTCTCACCACCCACTCTTGTCCCTCTTCTGTCCCTCCTCCACTGAATCCCTTCTTTCTAAATAAACTCTCTTATTTTGATGCCAGAAGTTTCTCCTTTCCTACAGTGTGGGTCTTATGTGGATAGTGTCAGCCATTGTAGGCATGAATGCCATGCCCACGTTTTGTCTGGAGGACAACATTCCAAACACTCCCCCTTTCTTTTAGCTTTTACATTATTTCCACCACCTCTTCCAAATGGTCCCTGAGCCCTGGAGGCTGTGACAGTGATGTCTCAGTGCTGAGCACTCCCCAGTTGCTTATAGCACTTTTGAGTTTGAGTCTCCCCAGTGGCTATCACCATCTGAAAAAAAAAAAAAAAGAAAGAAAAGCTTCTCTAACCAAAAGTGAGAATAGCATACTATATGGACATAAACCTAAGTATTTAGAGGGCAGTTTGGCGAGCATAATATATCCATTTAGCTAGACAACAATAGTTGCCCTGGGCATATGGCCTCTCAAGCCATAGGCTTTTGATTAGGTTTTCAGAACGAGGCAGGAATTCCCTCCCATGGAGAGGGCCTCAAATCCAATCAGAGACCTGTTTTTCCCCATAACAGACATGTTACCATTGCATTGGTTGGTACAGTTGGCCTGGCTGGACAGCTGTAAAGATGGCGGCATAGCTCTTTCTGCCAGCATGACAGCTAGTCAGCAGGGGAGGCAGCCCAAGCACGTGTTGTCTTTAGCAGTAGGGTTTTACCATCTAGTTCAGGTAGGTGGCCAAGAGCTTTGGCAATAGTCTGTAAAGTTTTAGGGCATCAGGTGCCTTCCTGACCAGCAACTCACTGTGATATAACCCACCCTGGCCCTGTTACTGCTTCTTATACAAAGGTAAGAGAGCATTTTGAGGTGGGAAGGGGAGGCAGGGTATTATATTAAATTAGTTAAACACAGTTCACCACCTAAGAATATAAGCAGTGATTGTTTTCCCCTGCGCGCATGACAGAATGCAAACTTGGGCAAGTGCTCTGTAGCACCTAGTTTCCCGTCCAGCTGTTCTTGACTTTCAGCAGATATCTGAGCACTGGCCTTTATGCCCAAGGCATTGTATTACTAAGACTGGATGCTTGTCCTTTTAATTTCAGAACTTTCAGCCAACACAGCTGCCTTTGCTAAGAGTGCTGCCATGTTGGGAAATTCTGAGGACCACACTGCTTTGTCTCGAGCCCTGTCTCAGCTGGCAGAGGTTGAGGAGAAGATAGACCAGCTGCATCAAGAGCAAGCTTTTGCTGACTTCTACACATTTTCAGAGCTGCTTAGTGACTACATCCGTCTAATCGCCGCAGTGAAAGTAAGCCCTGTTTGTGATCTTCCTCGCATCCTTCCTATTTAAGTGGTTTGCTTTAAAAAGAATGCTCAGGGCGTAGTGGCACATTGATCATAACATTTGGTAAGCAGAGACAAGAGATTGCCACATGTTCAAGGCCAGCCTGGTCTATAGATACAGCAAGTTCTAGGCTAGCCACTTTTAAAAAGTACAGTAAAATAATCTTCTGTCAGGTGTGTATTTCAGTATGCAGATTCCATACTACTACATAAAAAAGGCCTCAAGATGAGCACTTGTAGGACTGCAGCTTTAAAATGCTAAAAGAAATTGAAGACCTGAGGTAGAAAGACCTCCTGTGCTTATGACTAGAAAAGCAGATTCCACACAACCGCCATCAAATTCCCATTGAAGCCAAGTAGGCAGGCAGGGCCGTAGAAGAGGACGGAGTTCCGGAGTCCCAGGGCCAGAAGTTCCGCACAGTCAACATCGCGCTGAGAGGTTGCCGACATAGACGTGCTCCTATTTCAGATGCTCAGATAGGGCTTGGGGTGTTGTGGAGTGCTTGCTGAACACGTGCACAAGCTGGGCTTGGCCCTCGCACCATGGCCACATGTCCCCGTCATCCCTGCAGCTGGGAGGTGGAGCCGGGTGATCCCCCGAGCCCGCTCGCTCGCTCGCTCGCTCGCTAGACTAGTCAAATGGATGATTTCTGAGTTTGGTGAGAGTCTTTGTCTCAGTAAATAAGGTGAAGAGTGATTGAGAGAGACGGCTGCTGTTAATCTCTGGCCTCTACATGCACACAAAGCAGCCACATGTATACAAACTCACATACCACACACATGAAGTAAATAAACAAGAACCAGGCATATTGGCACATACTGTGATTGTGTTCCTGGGGAGATGGAGTAAGGTTGATCAAGAGTTCAAAGTTATCCTCAGCTGCATAGGAAATTTGAGGTCAGCTTGGGCTACATGAGACCTGTTTCCAAAGAAAACAAAAGATGAGTACTTGTAACAACTTTTTTTCAGAAGCCCCTGTGACCTGGATAGTACAATATACAGAATTAATTCTTAAGACGTTTAAGTAATGCCAAATAAGATAAAAAGCATTACACATGTACAACATTAAGTAAAACTACCTACCAGGCTTTTGTCATTAGTAAAGCTTACTTATATGAAACAGGATAAAACCAGAAGTGATTGTTGCATTGAGTATTTCATGGGACGGTAGTATGAGTTTGGACAGAAATCATTCTCACATGTTTCAGAAAATACTTCATGATGTTATGATGTCTGCATTACTCTTAGGACCATGCCTTGTTGTGAGGAGGGGAATCTAGCTGTTTACATTTTGCCTTTACCTTGACTTCAAGCATCTAGAAAGCTAATGAGACCCTGTTCCTTTTTTAGGGGTAATTTTTCAGCTAAATCAAAATGATCGTTGTCTCTAATGAGAACATCAAAATACTGCCTACTACTCTTGTTTTCAAGTTAATAATGACATTTATTACTGGTGGATTCCTAACACTTCACAATGACACTTGCTTAGAGTTGACAGAATTACCAATTTTGTTTACATTTACTCTTATATTTATAAAAATATCTGCTGGGCCTGGTGGTGCATGCCTTTAATCCCAGCCCTTAGGAGGCAGAGGTAATGAGGATCACTGTGAGTTTGAGGCCACCCTAAGACTATGTAGTGAATTCCAAGTCAGCCTGAGCTAGAGTGAGACCCAACCTTGAAAAAACAAACAAACAAGTAAATAAATCTGTATTTGTTCATTTGTTTGCAAGAGAGAGAGTGCGTGTGGGTGTGGACACAGCAGGGTCTCCTGCCCCTGCAAATGAACTCCAGGTACATGAGCCACTTTGTGCATCTGGATTTACGTGGGTACTGGGGAGGAGGACACAGGCCCAGCAGGTTTTGCAAGCAGGAACCTTTAGCCACCAAGCACTCTCCCTAGTTCTACTCTTTTAAATAACTACCTTTTTATGTCCCTGGTCTTTTTTTCTTTCATTTTGAGAAGTCAGCAATTTTAAGTTCCTCCTCCATTGTATGTAGGCACAGTACATACGTGAGATGAACATGACAAGCGTGAACCTATCCCTGATGTCCAGTGGGTTGGCTCTACCAGTGTGGATCAGTATCTTGGCATAAAAAGAGAAACATTGAGTTGTGGCACAATTGACGTAGGGTAGCATTGTCTAGAGTCTGCAGTAGGAGATATGGTGATCCACACCTAGACCCTGCCCTGTCTCAAATAAACAAGAAAAATTGAATTGATAGAAATTTGAGTATGCTTTTGATTTCCCCCCCAAGTGAATAAGAATAAGAAAACAGGGCTGCAGAGATGGCTCAGTAGTTAAAGGCACTTGCTTGTAAAGCCTGATAACTTGAGTTCAGTTCCCTGGTACTCATCTGAAGCCAACGCACGAAGTGCCTAGAGCATGCATCTCCAGTTTTTTTGCACTGGCAGGAAGCCTTGGCACAACTATGCTTTCTCTCCTGCCCCCCCATAAATAAAAAAATATTTTGGGGGCTGGAGAGATGGCTTAGTGGTTAAGTGCTTACCTGTGAAGCCTAAGGACCCTGGTTCAAGGCTCCATTTCCCAGGACCCATGTAAGCCAGATGCACAAGGTAGCGCATGCATCTGGAGTTCATGTGTGGTGGCTGAATGCCGTGGTGTGCCCATTTTCTCTTTCTTGCTCTTAAATAGCAAATAAATAAATTTGTGTGTTTGTGTGTGTGTATGTGTGTATACATACATACATACATACACACACACACACACACACACATACATATACATACATATATAACTTTTTTTAATTTAAAAAAAAGGCTGAGTGCATGGTTGCTCACGAGGGCTAGACACCATTCCAACGTGCCTACCTGGGATTGAACAAAACAGACCACAGTAGAGAAAAGAGGTGAGCCAAGGGCCATTTTTAAGAAGTTAGCTGACGGCCTATTGTGAGATGTGCCACCTCTCCCACATCTGCCAGGATCCAAAAGAAATTACAGAGGAAGTGGTAGCACGAATGCTGCTCTTAGTGCTCACCCGATGACCAGCTCCAGGATGATGGTGGTAGACATGTGAGCAATCAAAATCTATCAAAGCAGAAATCAAGAGGCTACATAGAACTCAACATTAAATCAGACTGCCAACAGACCTGCCATGGCCCAGGAGACATTGCAGAAGAGGAGGTGGAGATTGTAAGAGCCACACAGTAGTTAGGAATATCCTGTGCAGGTTCCCAGCTACCCCACAGGGACTGACTGAGGCCTTCATGACCCCACAGTGAATACCATAACTCTGCTAAGGAGGGTCTCCAGGGTAACAGGAACTGGGATGGGGGCCATAAAAGAGAATAACCTGTTATAATTTATATAAAATTTAAAAATTATAAAAGGAAATAAAGGCATGACTCAATGCTTTTTTTTTAAAAAAAGGTGAGTTTACTTTTATTATTTTTTCTAAAATTAGTTAACTTTGGTAATCTTAAAGCATCTATATCTGTATTACAATGAAAATGAGTTGGTTCCTGTATGGTATTATGAGATAATAAATTGGATGGGGCCCACATTTAGTTTTAATATATCAACGAAAAGTTGGTATGTTTGAAGAACTTCAGCAGATACTGAAGTTAAAGGGTATTTTGATTACATTATCTTGTGGCACATATTTTTAGTAATTACATACCTCTTGAGCAGAGAGTTTTATAGTCTTCTTCTCCTGGAAATACACTTAAGACTAAAATTTAAAATTCCTTTTTTTCTACATTGCGTGGACTTGAACTCAGGACTTTGTACATTCTAGGCAAGCACTATACCAACTGAACTACATCCCTAAATCTTAGGGTAGGGTGTTTTTTTTCATTTTCTTTTATAAACAAGGTTTATGTAGCTGAGGGGGACCTTGAACTCCTGATCCTCCTGACTACTTCCCAAGCATACTCCTTCGGTTTTTGAGAAGGTTAAAGCCAGAGTAGTCATGAAGTTGTGATCCTTCTGTCTTAGCCTCATCCCCAGCTATTTACCTCTTTTATTTTGTCATCTGTGTGTGTGTGTGTGTTCTCTGTGGTGTGTATGCATAGTGCACACATGTAAGTGCATGCAGAGGCCAGGAGAGAACAACAGGTGAGCTGCTCTCTTCTCTGCACTGTCGTTCCCTTGAGATGGAGTTTCCTACTGAACGTGAAGTGAGAAGTGGCTTCGTCACACTGGCTGCCTCGCCGGCCCGCAGTCCTCTTGCCTCCACCTCCCTGCCGCCGAGATTATGGGTGCACGTGCCATGCCCAGCTTCTTGCGTGCGTGCTGGGGATGTACTCCAGTCCTCATGCTCAGAGAAGCGCTTGCCCTGCTGAGTCATCTCCCCAGCCCCCCCAGTAAAGTTCTGGTCTTTGTTCTCTTAAGGCAGGGTCTCCTTCTGGAGACCCAGCCCAGGCTGGCCTCGAGCTCCGAACTGTTCTCCCACCTCAGCCTCCTGAGTGCCAGGGTTATAGGTCAGAGCCAACACACCCAGATTGATAATTTTTTATTTTATTTATTTATTTGAGAGAGCAATAGAGGGAGAGAGAGAGAGAGAGAATGGGTGCTCCAGGGCCCCTCCAGCCACTGCAAATTAACTCCAGATACATGTTCCACCTTGTGGATCTGGCTTACACGGGTCCTGGGGAATCCAACCAAGGTCCTTTGGCTTTGCAGGCCAACACCTTTACCACTAAGCCATCTCTCCAGCCCCATTCTTTTTTTTTTTTTTTTTTTTTTAACCAAAAAGCAATAGCAGAGTGGGAAATGGCTCAGCGTGTTGTGCAAGCATGAGGGCCTGAGTTTCATCCCCAGAGCCCTCATTGAAAGAAGCCGGTCATGGCCATGAATGCCTGTGACCCGGTCTTGTCTCAGGTAAATAGGGCAGAAGAGCAGTAGAAACTGCCCAGCGTCTTCCTCTGGTCTCCACATACGTGTGCATGGGACTTGCACACTTACAAGCACACACAAAATTTCATTGGGAATAAACTGAAGTAGCTCAGATTTGTGCTTTCTGGTTCACCTCATGTATTGATTGTCTGTTCAATTAGTAAATACTAAAGTGATATTAACAAATTCCCAACACTGAGTTTGAAAAAGAATTCATGGTGAATTCTCCTATCCTTTTAACTTTTCCATGAGAATTATAATTATTCTCATATCTGTCATTCTTTCTTCAATTCACTTGTCCTTGGTGTACCAGACCTCTTTAAAAGTCATAGATGTGGGAAGAGACGTTTTGTAAATTTCTTCATCTCTGAATATGATACTCTTCTAGTTTTCATACTGTGTAGGAATCCCCACTCCCATTTAATTAGACGTTTAACTTGTTCTGCTTTTTGTTGTTGTTGTTTTTTAAGATATGGTCTCCCTCTAGCCCAGGCTGACCTGGAATTCACTATGGACTCTCAGGGTGGCCTTGAACTCACGGTGCTCCACCTACCTCTGCCTCCCCAGTGCTGGGATTAAAGGCGTGCCACCACACCTGGCAAGTTGTTCTGCTTTTTAATTTTTTAGCCATTGGAGTCTCTTCCACATTTTTACTTATTTCCTGCTACCTTTTTTTTAGGGGGAAAAGGAGTTGCGACTGAGACTGTATATGTACCCTTGGCTGGCCTTGAACTCATAGCAGTCCTCTTGCCTCTGTCTTCTGGGTGCTGGGATTCCAGGTGTATATCACCTGACCTGACCCGTTTTATCATTCCAATTTCTGTGTCTCCAACACTTAGACCTGTGTTTGATATTTTTTTAATTTTTTGTTTATTTTTATTTATTTATTTGAGAGTGGCAGATAGAGAGAGAATGGGTGTGCCAGGGCCACCAGACGCTGCAAACGAACTCCAGATGTGTGCGCCCCCCTTGTGCATCTGGCTAACATGGGTCCTGGGGAATCGAGCTTCGAACCGTGGTCCTTAGGCTTCAAGGCAAGCGCTTAACCGTTAAGCCATCTCTCCAGCCCTATTTCATATTATTTAGTAGGGAATCTTCGAATACACGTAAGATACCAGCATTTTTCTATTAAATACATCTTTTTTTTTCAAAGCATGGAAGTTTTAAAAATCTTTTTCTTTTTTCTTTCTTTGTTTTATTCTTTCCTTTTTCTCTTTTGACAGTTTTATATAGTAGCCCAGGTTGGCTTCAGACTTGCTGTGTTGCCAAAGATGACCTTGAACATTTGACTCTCCTAACTCCACATCCCCTGTGCTGGGATGACAGGCACGTGCCACCACATCTAGCTGATGTGGTGCCGGGATCAAACTAAGGCACACAGTCTACCAACTGAGCCATTTCCTCAGCCCTTAAAATCTTTCTGTAAATCACATTGAAAACCTAAAAGCTAGCTAGTGAGATAGGTACTGTTTGACTTTTTTATTCCTAGCTCTTATTTTTCATCCAGTGACAGTTGTTACTGTAAGCAAATGAATATGGAAATTCTGGTATTGGTATGCTCAATTTCACTATCTCAGTAATTAGTATAATATGTATACATTTGACTTTATGGATTTCAATATTATAGCAGTTCTAGTTCAACAAAAGTATTTTATAACAGCATTATATCATTCACTTATAGGGTGTGTTTGATCATCGAATGAAGTGCTGGCAGAAATGGGAGGATGCTCAAATTACTTTGCTCAAAAAACGTGAAACTGAGGCAAAAATGATGGTTGCTAACAAACCAGATAAAATACAGCAAGCTAAAAATGAAATAAGAGAGGTAATTACTAAATCTTTTATTTCTTTACTTAGAATTTTCATGTCATTCATATATGCATAATTTTTTTTATAATTTTCTTCTGAACCATTCAGCTCTTAGCTATTTCTCCATATTTTTAAGAACTATGCAAGTTAGAATCACTTTAACATTATGACCATCATTAAAATGTCCCCAGCCCTTTGACACCTCCATGTGATTATAGAAAATGGATAGAGTCATGTAAGGAGGCAATTAACGTTAACCTTTCCATTGCATACATTTCTTTTTAGATGGTTAAGTTTTTGTTTTCTCAAGGGTAGGGTCTCACTCTAGCCCCAGGCTGGCCTGGAACTGCTCTCAGTAATCCTCCTACCTCTGCCTCCCCAGTGCTGGGGCTCAAGGCATGTGCCACCACGCCTGGCTTTTAAATGGTTAATTTGATTTCAGACATTCACTCATTTTGTGTTTAAAAATGTTTTTAGAGTCAGACCTACCCCACATTTAATTTTCTGGGCAATACTATCCCCCATATATATGTATTATATATGGTATTTTAATGAATCTGTATAAGTTTATTATAATTTATACACTTTTTTTGCCATGCTTCAATAAGGAAATTGAAGAGGTAGGACAACTTTATATTACTAAAAATAAGTGTACCTGCTGTTTGCAGAGTATGGACCGGTGTTTTGGTTACATAGTGGGAAAATTCATTTCATTGCTTAAATCTTCTTTTTATTTTAGCTGTTCCATTCATCACTAATCATAACATTTTGTTGCTTTTGTTCTGAATTTCATGTTTATTAATGGGTCTTTTGTAGACAGTAACTCGGCCATTTTTTTAATCTGGTCATTTTGCCATTAAAAAATGTTTTTTAAATGTTTGTCATATGTTTCTCCTATTTTGAAGTATTTCCATAGGTATATAAATTGAACATATGTTCTTAATATTGTTGATATATTTTGAGATGTGATATAAAAGCAAAATTATAAGACTGCTACATATTTGATAGTGAATTATATGTTCAAAAGTCCCATTTAAGTAAGCTGTGGGTGAGGGTTTGCATATTTTGAGATGCTGTCACTATGGTTCCCTAGGCTGGCCTAGAACTCAGGATCCTGCATCAGCATCCTGGACACTGGAATTACAGGCGGGAACCACGTCCACAGCAGGACCTTGTAGCGTGTTAAAAATGAAGTATTTGAGTCTGAGCAAATCGAGCCGTGGGCTGTAAGGAGCTGACGTGCATGTCCACTGCTAGAGCGGACTCACCTTTGACAGACTATCACCTGGTGCTACCTCAGTGCCTTTAGGCATTGTGTTAATGCTAAGTGGGTAATAATGGCAATTCTGTGATTTGTTCTCCTCAGACAAAAACCGAGTATGTGTTCTTTTGTTTGTTTTCTGTTAGTGGGAGGCAAAAGTACAACAAGGAGAAAGAGATTTTGAACAGATCTCTAAAACTATTCGAAAAGAAGTAGGAAGATTTGAGGTATGTATAATACTTTTGTACTTTTGAATAATGTCCCCTTTTACTTCAAGTTCATGGTAAAATTAAGCTTAGTTTTCTAATAGCCTTTTTACATGTATTTTTACTTTAACAGAAAGAACGAGTAAAAGATTTTAAAACCGTTATCATCAAATACTTAGAATCATTAGTACAAACACAGCAGCAGGTAAGAGTCTTTCCTTTGAAACTTTTAGAATTTTTTTAAAAATACAGATGTTTTAGAGAAGATGGCTAATAAAATAAGCTTGAGAGAAATAAAAATGGAGTAAAGAAAGGTTGTGACTGAAAACAAAGGAAAAATGTTAATTAGGAAATTAGATACTCAGATCCTATTTGACTCTACTAAATAGGACACAGTGTGTGTTTTCTCTCTTTCTGTCCCCCCCACCCCCACACACACATGCACACTGGGGATTTTGCTTTGTTTTGGAAACCTGGGGCCTTACTGTCTCCAGACCGCTACAGCTTCCTGTGCTGGGATTGCTGGGACACTGCCTGCCACAAGGCTTTGTAGTCCCTGTGGTGTCTCCTTAGTGAATAGACCTGCTTGAGTAATGCCTAAAGTAAATGTTTGTCTTCATAACATAGTGAACAGACTGAAGATGAAGTTTTCAAAGTTTTTAACTTGTACTGTTTTGGTAAGTTATTTTCTTAGGAATGTTTGATAGTTGGATGTTGTCAAAGGCATTTGTTTTCTTATTAGGACTATAGAGTTTTTGTTGTTGCTTGCTTACTTGTTTTTAGTGGGGTTTGATTTTTTTTTTGTTTCGTTTCTTTCAAGGTAGGGTCTCTCTCTAGCTCAGGCTGACCTGGAACACCTCTGTAGTTCCAGGCTGACCTTTACCTCCCTGAGATCCTTCTACCTCTGCCACCAGAGTGCTGGGGTTAAAAAGGACTGTCTAATGGTACCTGAGAAACTATGGGTTTGGTAATGATGATGACATCAAAATAAGAGAGAAACTGATTGAGGGGGGAGGGAGGGAATTACCATGGGATATTGTTTGCATTTACGGAAGTTGTCAATAAAAATAAATAAATAAAAGAAAAAACCAAAGAGAGACTGATTGACGGAGAAAATGTATGATGGAGAATGAACTTGCAAAGGGGAAAGTTGGGGAAAGGAGGAAATTACCATGGATTATTGTCTATAATTATGGAAGTTGTCAATAAAAAATAAAAGTTTAAAAAATCCATGGGCTTAGGCTGGGCAGATGACTCAGTCAGTAGAGCATTTACTGTGCACCAATAAGTATTTGAGTTTGGGTCTTCAAGCCCAAATAAAATCCAGAGGCTAAGTTGGGCATGGTGGCGCATGCCTTTAATCCCAGCACTCCAGCACTGGGGAGGCTGAGGCAGGAGGATCTCTCTGAGTTTGAGGCCACCCTGAGACTCCATAGTGAATTCCAGGTCAGCCTGGGCTAGAGTGAGAACCTACCTTGAAAAACCAAAAAAAAAAAAGTACTAGTGTTAATCATTTATATAGACTGTTAAAAAGCTATGCAGTATGTATGCACTGAAATGACAAAAATGTACTGAGAATACATTTTGTTTGTATTATTACCCATAGCTGATAAAGTACTGGGAAGCATTCCTGCCTGAAGCCAAAGCCATTGCCTAGCAATACGACGCTCCTGTGAAGACGTTCAGTGTTTGTTCACTTGGGCTGAATTCTACAGTGAAGTCATTTAAAACCATCGAAATGAACCACTATATATTTTATGATTACATGTGGGTTTTTTATATATATCAGATATATATATGCGCTGACATTTTATTACAAGCTGCATGTCCTGACCCTCTTTGAATTAAGTGGACTGTGGCATGACATTCTGCAATATTTTGCTGAATTGAACACTATTGTGTCTTAAATACTTGCACTAAAAAGTGCACTGCAAGGCCAGAAAATTTTACAATATTTTTTCTTTATATATGTTCTGTAGTATGTCTACCCTCTTTATGAAGCAAATTATTGATGCATTGATTAATGTTCACTTATACATTCCTGTACAGAAATTATGATTTTGTGATTACAGTAATAAAATGATATTCCTTGTGAAGTATTAGTAACTATTTGGGAATATAAACTTAATTAGGTATCTTTTAATTTTCTTCTAAATGTATATATTTGATACTGTGTTTCCTTACGTATTTTTAAAAATATTTTTATTCATTTATTTGCAAGAGAGAGGTGTGTATGGATGCACCGGGGCCTCTTGCCCCTACAGATGATCTCCAGATGCATGTGTCACTTTGTGCATCTGGCTTTACATGGGTACTGGAGAACTGAACTAAGGCCAGCAGGCTTTGCAAGCAAATGCCTTTATGACCACGGAGCCTTCTCCTCAGCCTTTAAAGTATTTAAATTGACAGGAAAGGTCAAATTCTTACATTTAATGACTAAAATGAAGCTTATAAACTTCCTTTAGATACCATTAGAAATTGGGGAACATTTCAACACAGAACAAAATATTTTAAATTCCCAATTTAAGAGGCAAGAAAAGGTGTGTGTTGATTCACACCTATAGTCCCAGTATTCCAGAGCCTGAAGCAAGAGGATCACAAGTTCAATGCTAGACTGCTCCATCAAAAAAAAAAAAAAAGGAAAATTGTGGTAACGTGCTTCAGATGTGTGTCCTGTGGATTTTGCTTATCTGTTATCAAAATCATAGACTTTGCAGGGATGTATTGCGGGTCTTGCTTTCATTTCAAGCAGATCATCTGTGGTTATACTGACAGGAATAGTGTCCTGTTACAACACACCGCGATTTGGTGAATAAATAGTTAAGGACAACAGAAGCAAGTCTGAAGTAAAATGAAACATGCTCTGTCTCAGGCCTTCCTGTCCCTTTGTGTCCTTTTAGCAAATGGCTGTTCTTCAGTCCTTAATGCTGATAAAAATTTATTCAGACTGCCCTCACACTTTGATACGTAGTCCTGAAAGAAGTGAAGTGTTCTTCAGCCAGCAGCAGTGATGTGCACCTGTACTCTTGGGCTGAGGAGAGAGCTCAGCAGTTAAGATGCTTGCCTGCAAAGCCTAAGGACCTGAGTTAGATTCCCCACTACCCACATAAAGACAGATACACAAAGTGGCGCAAGCGTCTGGAGTCCTGTTGTAGTGGCTGGAGGTGTGCCCATTCTTTCTTTTCTATGTCTGTCCTTGCAAATAAATAAATAAAAATATTTTTTTGAAAAAGGAAAGTATTCTTTTTAGAAAAATATTTTTTTTAATTTATTTGGAGAGAGAGAGAGACGGGTGTTCCAGGAATTCCTGCTACTCCAGACAAACTCCAGATGCATGCATCTGGCTTTACATGGGTATTGGGAAACTGAGCCAGGGATGTCAGGTTTTGCAAGCAAGTAACTTTAACTGCTGAACCATCTCTAGCCCCCAAACAATAAAAACATATTCTTATTAAAATATCCTATCCAGACTGTAGAGATGACTCAGTGGTTAAAGCACTGCAAAGCTTAGTGACCTGGGTTTGGTTTGATTCCCTAGTATCCATGTAAAGCCAGATGTACAGAGTGGTACATGCATCTGGAGTTTATTTGCGTGCAAATAGATAATAAAGCAATAAAAATATTTAAAAATAAACATGCTTTTAATGCCCAAGACAATAGAATTTTCTGAATTTTTCCTTATGTGTAGTTTTTTTTTTTTTTTCACTTTTCAAAAGATTTAGGAGCACCGGGGCCTCTAGGCACTGCAAATGGACACCAGATGCATGTACCACTTTGTGCATCTGGCTTTATGTGGGTACTGGGGAATCAAACCTGGGTTGTTAGGCACTGTAGGAAAGCAACTTAACCACTGAGCCATCTCTCCAGCCTGCTGTGCACGTTTTCTGTTTTATTTGAGAGAGAGCAGGCATGCCAGGGTCTCAAGCCAGTGAGTGCAAATGAACTCCGCATGTGCCACCTGGGTTAGAATAAGATCCTGCCTAAAAGCAAAACAAAGACCTCCAACAGGCAGAGCAGTCCTAAGCAAATGAATAAGTACGCCTAGGAGGTGTCATCCCTGGTTTCACGTTACATTACAGAGCCATCGTCTCAAGCACATCATGGCACCAGCACAAAGGCAAGTGGATCAGCGGAACAGTATAGAAGATTGTTGCAGTCAGGTTTGCATTGCTGGTAGAATCACCCAACCCAGAGCAGCTTGTGGGGAAAAAAGGTTTGTTTTGGCTTACAGGCTCGCATAGGAAGAAGCTCCATGATGGCAGGGAAAATGATGGCATGAGCAGAGGGTAGACATCACCCTCTGGCCAACATCAGGTGGACAGTAGCAACAGGAGAGTGTGCCCAACACTGGCAAGGGGAAATTGACTATTAACACCCATAAGCCCGCCCCCAGCAATACACTCCCTCCAGGAGGTGTTAATTCCCAAATCTCCATCATCTGGGAACCTTGCATTCAGAATACCTAAGTTCATGGGGGACACCTGAATCAAACCACTACATTCCACCCCTGGCCCCCATAAACTGATATCCATACATGACGTAAAATACAATATATTCAGTCCAACTTAAAAGTCCCCATAGTTTTTATCAATCCCAATGATGTTCACACAACCCCATTGTCCATGATCTTTTAACTGAGGCATAATACCAAATACTCCCCACAAAACCCATAATGGCACAGAATAAACACACTGCAAAAGATGGCATTGGGCCTAGCAAAGAAATATTCAGCCAATATAAGATTAAAATAGGGCCAGAGCTGGGCGTGGTGGCGCATGCCTTTAATCCCAGCACTCGGGAGGCAGAGGTAGGAGGATCGCCGTGAGTTCAAGGCCACCCTGAGACTACAGAGTTAATTCCAGGTCAGCCTGGACCAGAGTGAGACCCTACCTCGAAAAAAAAAAAAAAAAAAAGGCAAATATGAAACTGTAGCTCCGATAATTCTAACCAGCAACAAGTCTCTGGAGTTCCAATTCCACCCCTCTAGCCAGGCTACTCTCAGTCCTGGAAAACTTCAGGGCCGGCAGCTCTACTTAGCAGCCATCTCGTGGTCCCAGCAACTCCACTGGGTCTCCACTGCAACCAAGGGTTCATCCTCATGGCCCCACGGGGTCTCCATGCAGGCATCCAACAAACCTGCTTCACACTGCCCATGGCCATTTCCAAAACACAAGACCACACTATAAACTCAATGACCCTCTCTTCCCTGCATTTCTTAATACCCCACAATACCAGGAAGGGTGCCAATTTGTTAATCCGGGGGGATATAAAGCAGACTTTGAAGAATAGGACACTCCTTGAGCACTCAGGCGCCACCAAAAGAGTCTACATTCTTCCTGTTGTCCCAATGCAAATCAATTGGCCCAGTCTCCAAGGTTGTAATCTCTCAATTGCAGCTGAATGGGCGGCAGTTCACCCAAAGATTTATTTTATTTTATTTTTTTCTGTGCCATATCCCTCTGCTCACACCAGTTCATTTCTACACGAAGCAACCGTGCACAACGTCTCAGGACATGGGCGTAACAGTAAGCTGCTCACACAAACTGCTAGCCCAGTCCAAGCAAAGCTCTTTCTCACCCTCATAAGCCAAACCTCACAGTCCATAGTTCTTACTGCATTCAGGTCTTTCAACTCTGACCAGAATAGTCCATCAAGCTGTACTTACAGCACTTCAAGGCATCTCTTAGGTTAAGGTTTCAAATCCTTTCACATTCCTTTTGAAAAATCAGCTCCAAAAGCCCAAAGCCACACAGTCAGGTGTCTAACAGCAATCCCACTCCTCGGTACCACTTTACTGTTGCAATCAGGTTTGAATTGCTGGTAGAAATCACCCAACCCAGAGAAGCTTGTGGGGGTGGGAGGGAGAGATTTATTTTGGCTTACAGACTTTAGTAGGAAGCTCCATGATGGCAGGGAAAAATGATGACATGAGTAGAGGGTGGACATCACACCCTGGCCAACATCAGGTGGTCAAGAGCAACAGGAGACCGTGCCAAACACTGGCAAGGGGAAATTGGCTATAACACCCATAGGCCCACCCCCAACAATACACTCCCTCCATGAGGTGTTAATTCCCAAATCTCCATCAGCTGGGAACTGAGCATTCAGAACACCTGAGTTTACGGGGGACACCTGATCCAAAAGGATCCAGAGAGAAGCCCATGCAGCAATAGCCATCTGGTTTGACAAAAAAATGCTCACTGGAGAAAAGTGCCCGCGTGTCCGCGAGCCATCCCTGTGTGCTGCTGCAGCCGGGAGGCTGACGCTCGCAGAGCAGCTAGGTTGGCGTTTGCTTGCAGCAGCAAGAGATCCGTCTTCAAGATGGCGGAAGAAAAGCGCAGACATGTAGAGGTTGTCTCTGACCTCACATGCATTATGGCATGCATACACATACATACATACCCACAACACATGCACACTTAGGTGCACACAGATAACAAGAAAAAAACGAAAGGGAAAAAAGCATGAACTGAAGCTCTTCAAGACGACTGGTTACGAGAACACAAGGAAGAATTTTCCTAAGAGGACAGCGTGAGGTGGGAAGAGGGTTTGCCAGGCTTTCTCTCCCAGCAGCCATCAAGCTTGCCCACGAGCTTAAGGCTGCTTGGTACTGGAGATAGCCCTGGGCCACCGGGGGATGAATATAAGCATGCTGAAGAACATTTTGGGCCACTTTCAGACGGGGACTGCTGGAACACTAAAGGAGAGTACTGATGAGATTATCCACTTCGGTTGCTGGAAGGGTCTTTTCAGTTCACACGTGAGCACGTTACTGCCCAGAGCAATAAAATGGCATGCATGCCCATGCAGAAGCAGCAGAGCAGTGCGGCTGCCCAGCAACCATGTCTTTGAACTGCTGGCCCAGGGCCTGGTGCCTCGCCCTGCCGCTTGCCCTTAAGCACTTGCTGTGTTTCAGGCTGGGTTGTGTGGGTCGTGCCAGACTTTGCCCAGGTAACCAAAGGGAGCAAGGATTGGTACCTTAAGACCTCCAAGCACCAGGAAGCAGGCTGGATCGGTGTGTTTCTCTTCACATGGCCACTACCAGAAGAGCCCTGTGGCGAGATCAGTATGGAAAATCTGGAGGGGTCCATGAGCTGGACAGGAAGACAAACACTTGTAATTGCAGCGTGCATGAGGCTGGGATAGGAGGATTGTGAGGTTGAGGCTAGCCTGGACTGAATAATGAAATCATGTCTCAGAGGCACCTCCAGGGGTGGGATACCTTCCAGCGAGCTGTTGGCTAGGGAAGCCCCTAGCTCCAAAACTTGTAGCCTATTGTCAAGGCTCTTGGTTTCCCACCAAAACTGGATGGTAAGACTCTTGCTGAAGACACCACATGCTTGGGCTGCTGGTCACCGAGAAATCAAGCCGGAGCTGGGCTGGAAGCCTCCTCCCTGTTGACTAGCTGTCAGGATGCTGGAAAGAGCTACGTAGCCTGTTAGGGGAGAAAAGACTTCAATGGTGTTAAGCAGGAGACCCTGCCAGTTTTACGACTGGTCAGCCAGGCCAAATATACCACTGGTGCAATGGTGGCATGTCTGTTATGGGGGAATCCAACTGCTCTCTGATCAGACTAGAGGCCTGCTTCACAGGAATTAAAAACCTAATCAAAAGCCTATTGATGGGGAGATCATATGCCCTATGGGGAAACTACTATTGTTATCTAGCTAAATGAATATGCCCACCAAACTATCCACTAAATACTTAAGCATATGCCCATATATTAATGCTACTCTCACTTTATTTATTTATTTATTTTTTTTTTGAGTTAGGATCTCACTGTTCACAGTTCAAGCTGACTTGAATTTCACTATGTAGTCTCAGGGTGGCCCCAAACTCACAACGATCCTCTTATTTCTGCCATCTGAGTACTGGGATTAAAGGTGTGCACCACCATAGCAGGCTACTTGCACTTTTGGTTAGAGAAGCTTCTCTTTCCAGATGGCAGTGACCACTGGGTGACTCAAAGCTCACTACAGTGCTGAAAAGAAGTGGTGGCGTAGTGTTCACTGTGTGGGATATCTCTGTCACACTCTCCAAGGCTGAGGGACCATTGTGGAAGAGGTGCTAGAAAGAATGTAAGAGCCAAAGGAAGGAGAGGACTGTTTACAATGCTGTCTTTCAGACACAAAGTGGCCTTGATATTCATGCTCTCGCAGAGGCTGACACTACCTACACAAAACCTGCATAACTGGAGGAAAAAAAAATGTTCACATCAAAATAGGAGAGAGACTAATTGGAAGAAGGGATTCAGTAGAGAGGGGACTTGAGGGGTTAAGAGCGTGGTGGTGGTAGAGGATTACGATCATGGTATAGTGTCTATATTTATGGAAGATATAAATGAGTAAAGGAGGTAGAGAGATGGCTCGGAGGTAAAAGATATTTGCTTCTAAAGCCTGATGGTCTGGGCTTGAGCATTCCCCAGTACCCACAAAAGGCCAGATGCACAAAGTGATAGGAACCTGGAGTTATTCTGCAGTGGCAGGATGCCCTGGCATGCCCATGTGTGTTCCCCCACCCCTCTCTCTCAGATGAAAACTAAAAAAGCTTTACAAAAGAGACAACTCAGTAAACCCTTAGTATGAATAGGAGGGAGAGAGAAAAACTAATCCAAGCAACGAGGAAAAGAAACCAAGAAAGTTACAGGCACCTGCAATCCTGTCTCAGTAACGTCAATGTTAGTGATCTAACCAACTCACTTAAAGACACATGTGGTGGATCTCACCTATAAACCCAGTACTGGCGAGGCTAAGGCCCAATGGCTGTCAGGAACTTGAGACCAGAATGAGTTACACAGCAAGATCCAGGCCAGCCACAGGTACAGAGCAAGACCCTTTCTCAAAAAAGAAAAGATCAGGGCTAGAGAGATGGCTTAGTGGATAAGGCGTTTTCGTACAAAGCAAGAGGATCCTGGTTCAACTCTCCAGGACCTTTGTAAGCCAGATGCACAAGGAGGCGCATGCATCTGCAGTTGGTTTGCAGTGGCTGGAGGCCCTGGCGCATCCAATCTCTCTCTTTTCCTCTCTCTCAAATAAATAAAAAATAAGTTTTTAAAATAAAAACTCTCTGGGACTGTAGAAATGCCTCAGTGGTCAATGGTGCTTGTTTACAAAGCCTACAGCCTGGGTTCAGTTCTCCAGTATCCAGGTAAAGCTAGATGCACAAAGTGGCATGTGTCTTGAGTTCATTTGTAACAGCAGGACACCCTGATGTGCCCATATTTCTCTCTACCAAATAAATAAATAATATTTTTAAATATTTTATTTGCATGCAGAGAGAGAGAGAGAGAGAGAGAGTGTGTGTGTGCAAATGGGTGTGCCAGGGCCTCCAACTACTGCAAATGAGCTCCAGAAACGTGTAACACTTTGTGCCTCTGGCTTTACATAGGCATGGGGAATCAAACTTGGGTTGTTAGGCTTTGCAGGTACAACCTTTCTGTCTAATCTCTCTCCCTCCCTCCCTCCCCCCCTCTCTCTCTGCTTGCAAATAAATAAAAAAAATTAAACAGTTATGAAAATGAAGAAGACACACAAATATGGGAGACTTCCCACGCAAAATACACAGAACTTATACTGTGAAAACAAATATATTACTGAAGGTAATCTGAATATCCAATGCAATTTCTATCAAAATGCCCATGACATTATTCAAAGAACTAGAAAAAAATTTTAATTGTGAAATCCATATGGAGACACAAAGATCCTGAATAGCTAAGACTATCTCAGACAGAAAGAATGATGTTGGAAGTATCATAATGCTTAATTTCAAATTGTGTTACAGAGCCTTAGTAACAAAACTAGCATGGGACTGTCACAAAGAATAGAGGACCCAGAAATTAGCCTATGCAGCTACAGCCTGCAGCTGATCTTTGACAAAACTGTCAAATGCATACTTTAAGAGAAGACAGCATCCTTGACAAATGGTGCTAGGGAAAGTATCCACATGTAGAAAAATAAAACTACATCCTTATCTCTCATCCTTTATAAAAATCAACTCAAAATGAATGAGAAACCTTAATGGGTTCCCTGCCCCCTTTATCTCTCAGGACACCAGGTTACTGTTCTGGCCTCACACCCTGCCTATCTTAGATCTCCCCTAAAGAAACCTTTTCTTTACTTACTTCCCCCAACTAAGAGCTCCATTCAGCCCACTGTCTGCGATCCCAAGTTGACTGCTCTGCTCTGCTCTTGAGAGTCAGTCCTGGCAGCTAGTGTTTTTCCTGAATAAAGTTTCCATCTTTGCTTCAGAGTGGTCTCCATGGTTTTGGTCACCCCTGAACCTTAAGGGTTATGGGGGAGGAAGAGTGTATAGGGAGTGTGGAGCAAGACAGTGTAATGGGGAGAAAAAAAAGGGAAGGCAAATATATATTTCCTGTTATATGCCAAATCTTGATACATATGTATATGAATATATGAATATATATGAATATATATGTATTCATATATATATATATATATACATATATATATATAGTCTTTTTCTTTCATATATATGTATTTATACATGCTCTTTTTCTTTTGTTTGCTTTGCTTTTTTTTTAGTTTTTCAAGGTAGGGTTTCTTCACTCTGGTCCTGGCTGACCTGGAACTCACTATGTAGTCTCAGGGTGGCCTTGAACTCATGGCAATCCTCCTACCTCTGCCTCCCAAGTGCCCAGCTCTGCTTTGGAGATAGGGTCTCCTCACGTAGACAAGGATGGCCTTGAACTTCCTGTCTGTCTTCCCAAGTGCTGGACTTAGAGGTGTGCGCCACTGTGCCTGGTTGCTACTTATTTTTATGAATGTTGCTAGGAAATAATAGTTAGCTTATGTGTCATAGATTATAAAGTCAGACTAAAAGTACGCAGGAACAACAGAATGTTTGCTGTGTTCTCTTACTTTGGTGCTGTTTTTATCTTCTTTAGTGGTTGATTCATGGAATTTGGTTAGGAAATTAGCCAGTCATTTCATAGTTACTTATTTCTGAACCTTTATTTTGCCATATTTAATGGTCAATATTGTAAAAATACTAATTATGTCTGTGCTGATAGGCCTTGAAGAACACCTCACTTGTTCATAGCTTCTATAACTTTCACGCAAGAGAGAATTTAATTATACGTAGTTTTTACTGACACAGAAACAGCTTTCATTTGAACTACCTCTCAGGTCCTCCTAGACCTCCACATCTTTGTCTCCAAAGCCCAGCAAGGAACTAGTTGAGCAACACCATTTCAATACCATATGCATGTAACCAGCAGCTCATAAAAGAAGAAATGCTGTAGAGAACCCACATGGATCCATCAAGCCAGTTGACGCTCCTTTGGGGTCCTCCAGCTCGGCAGGCTGGGTGAGGAGGATGCCTGGAGACCAGGAGCCCCAGACCAGCTGAGTCACACAGCGAGACCTATTCAAACAAGAAAAAGAAAGGACAAACTAACCTAAACACACCAAAAACTTAATTAGCACCTATGGTTAAGGATGTCATGAGTATGTAGCCATGGGTTACAGGGCCTGCTTTAAGCAGTCTCTTGTTGGGAAGCAGGGGTTGTTGGCTATCATTATTTTCAAAGTTTAAAAGTAGAAACCTGCTGGAGAGGTAGCTCAGTTGGTAAAATGCCTGCCTGGCAAGCGTGAGGACTTGAGATGGACTCCCTGAAGCCCACATAAAAATGTGGGGCTTCAGCCGGGCATGGTGGCGAACGCCTTTAATCCCAGCACTCGGGAGGCAGAGGTAGGAGGATCGCCGTGAGTTCGAGGCCTCCCTGAGACTACATAGTGAATTCCAGGTCAGCCTGAGCTAGAGTGAAACCCTACCTTGAAAAAAACACCAGTGGGGCTTCGTGGACTTGTTTGTAACCTCACTGTTGGGAGTCAGAGAAAAATGGATCTCTGGGTCTCCCTCGGCAAGCTCCAGGATAGTGAGAGACCCTGTCTCAAAAACACGATGACTGAGGACAGTCACTCAAGGTTGACCACTGACCTCCACAAACACATGAGTGCGCGCGCGCGCGCGCACACACACACACACACACACACACACACACACACACACAAATTCAAAGCTGCATATGGGACTGGGGAGATAGCTTAGCAGTTAAGGTACTTACCTGCGAAACCTAAAGATCCAGGTTTGATTCCCCAGTACCCCCAATAAGCCTGACCTACAAGGTGACACATGCATCTGGAGTCCTTTCGCAGCAGTGGCTGGAGGCCCTGGTGTGCCTATTCTCTCTCTCTCTTTCTCTCCTTTTCTCTCTCCGTGCCTCTCTGAAATAAACAAAAACAAAATGCAAAAAATAAATACAAGATTTGCGTGCCTCTATTTTGTCTCGTGGTTAGAAAGTGATTTCAGTTTACTTTGCAGGCAGTATTTTAGAACCGCAGCCCAAATCAAGAATTCACAGTCCCCAGCAGTCAGCCAGTGCAGGACCTAATTCCCAGGTTCGAGGGTCCGCAGAGCCCGCAGAGTGTTGGGAAAAAAAGCAGAAGTTGGGAGGGCTTCCCTGTCGCCCGTGGCAGCCAGCGCACCAATGAGCGCGGCGCATTTCCCGGCTCCATCACTTTCTCCGGGTCGCCGCGCCGCCGCGCGCGGGGGGCCTGGGCACCGGCTGCGGCCCTGCGTGGGCGCCCGTCCCCGCGGCGGGCTCGGGTTTCCAGGCCCCGCCTCCGCCGGGCCCAGCTGATCGCGGCCGCCCACTAGGCCCGAGCGCGGAGCGGGCAGCGCGGAGCCCCGAGCGAGCTGCCCCCGGCTCCGGGCCGCGCAGCCCCGGGCCCGGCGGGCGCGGCCATGGAGGTCTACATCCCGTCCTTCCGCTACGAGGAGAGCGACCTGGAGCGCGGATACACGGTAGGCGCGGGCCGCGGGCCCTCCGCCCAGCCCCCCACGCCCGCCGAGCGCCCGCCGCCGCCCCGGGCCCTCCCCGGCGCCCGCCCGGCCCGGCCCTGCCCCCGCGCCCGGGACGGGGCGGGATGCGGTGGGCAGCGCGGCGCGGCGCGGGCACGGGCGCGGGCACGGGGCGGCGTGCGCTTTCGGGCACCCGCGCCCCTCCCTCTCCGTCCTGGCGCCGTCAGGCCGGCTTCCAAGTTCTGTAGGATTCCTGCAGAGGGAAAGCGGTGTACTTAAAATTAAAACGACGAATAGATGAAAACCGACATTTGTAGGGGCTTAATTGCCAGGGTGTTGATTTTTAGGTAGTTCTGGAGTTTTTCTCATGCACTTTACTTATTTATTTTTAGTTCTGCAGTAGCATGAAGAGCAAAATCAGGTGCCTAACTGAGCACCTGTCCCGTACCTAGAACTGTGGTCGCCAAGAACTGTGAGACAGGGCTCCTTTTCGGAGTTCGGGGCCAGCCCCGGCCAGCATGGACTCTGAGTAACAAGTTTAGTGCGTGAGCTGTTGGTTGATTTCCAGTAATGTGCGCATCTGTCTACACAGATACTGCTAAGGGGAGAAATGCCTAACATTGCATAAAACAGTACAACATGCGAGAGTTGTTTCTTTTCTTTTCTTTTTTATTAACTAGTTGTTGAAGAATACATAGGGTTCTTTCTATTTTTATTTTATTTTATGTTTCGAGGTGGCCTCTCAATCTATTTTTTTCCCCTACTGAATAAACTTAGTTCTCCCTCTTCCTGTCTACTATCAGTACCTGCATTCTTTGCCTTATTGCATTGGCTGGGATCTCTCACTGAATGCCAAACCGTGGCTGTGATGAAAGCTCCTGACACTGCTGAGAAGCTTCTCCTGTGCTGGGGGGAAGGGGCGTGCGGTGGGGCTGGGGGGGCCTTTAACACACTAGGATAAGGATTAGGAATAGGTGCATGGCTTTGTGATGCTCTTTCTCGGATCTGTGGAGAAATCTGGGTGTGGGGAAAGGTCCCAGAGAGCAGCCTGGAAGGCTGTTTTACCCACACCTCACTCCCTCTTAAAGCACCAACTTGATTAGTTTGGCGGAGTATGTTAACCCTTTTCCGCCTGCTACATACTGTTTGTATTGGGTGACAGTCTTGGGTAAACCCTTGAGCTTTTATAGTGAACACCACATCCGAATAGATGATATTTAAAGCAGTGATTGGAAACAAAAGAATCTAGGGTGCATATAGGTTTCTCCAGTTAAGCAGGCGGCTTGTTACCAGTGTCACAGAACAAGGCCTGAAAGTGCTTCTCGCGGTGAGGAAACCGCGGGGAAGGAGCTGTGTTCCACAGAAGCCCTGATGTATGGAAACCCTTCTCAGGATTTGCTTAACTATGCCATCTCTCCCTCTCTTTCTCTATCTTATCACATTACAGGGTGGATATGTGAACACATGCATAGCATGCACAAAAGACAAAACAACACAAGAAAAAGAAAGAAAGAACAGAAAAATCAAACTCATCTCAAGGAGCTTAAAACCTTGCCTTAGTCTTCCACGTCTCTTACTTTCTCTGTTATGTGTCCATGGAGCCTCGCACGTGGGAGGTGTGCTTTAGGATTCCTTAGGGACTTTTGTCTTTAGAGAGTCTAAGCAAAAATCCATTACCTGTATAAATATATACCTCACAGTAGATCACAAAGTTCATTCTTTGCTACTGATTTTATTTATTTATTTATTTATGAAATGGAGGCTGGCCATGAGTTCACTCACAGTGATCCTCCTGCCTCTCTGATGCTGAGATTACAGGGCTGAGCCAGTGTACCTGGCCCAGTTCTCTTTTACTCCAGCTTCTTTTCTTAAAACCTCTCTCCAGAGTTTTCATTTATCTTTTTATAGCTGAGTGAATATATTTGTGTCTTAAATTTAAAGCGCCTTACGTCAGCGTCTAACAAACTCAGTGACGGACAGCGAAGCAGGAAGGGCGAGTGAGGCCGGGAGGAAAGGTGTCCATACAGAACACAGCTCCCACGCCAGAAGGATTAAAAGGTCGTTTATGCTGAGCCAGAGGCTGTGTCCTGGGAACACGGGTTCAAATTACTTTGAAGGACGTGGTTCACCCTGCAAGTGGTGATGTGCACGTTTACTGTTGGAGAACAAAAGGCAGTCATGAACCCAGCATGCTCCAACTCCATCCGCAAGGCCGGTCGCTGGGAAGGGCAGAAGTCCGTGCTTCCCGACACTGTTGGATGCCAGTCTTAGCCTTTGGGTTGGTGAAAGGTGGGATTGGTTAATGCCCTCCCAGGTTCTTTTATGCCTCATGGTCAGCGGGCATCAGGCCAGGTACCGAGGTTCGCGTCGGTGGGAACGAAAGGTAGGTTTGGCTGTGGGTCTGCAGCATCTGCAGCCTGCCGCTGGAAGCCCTAACCAGCCGTCGGTCTGCAGGGCCTCCGGCGTGGACGTGGCCTTTCCAGGGAGCTTTAGTCCACAGTTCAGAGGCAAGGCCCTTGCATAGCATGCCAGAGGGCCTGGTTCAATCGGGTAGCATAGGTGGTTTCCTCCTCCCAGGCAGCCACAGTGCCCTGCCTCCAGAGAGTGTGGGCGTGGGGGCTGCGGAGACCTGGGACTTTCTCAGGAATCCCTTCCCTGGGCTCTGAAGACACATATATGTGCGTTTGTGCAGGATTGCAGCTGACCTGTAAGAGCCCTTTGTGGGGTAAACTTGGTGGTTTGAAAGCAGTTGATACAATGAAAGTTGATGCACTCTTTAAGAGCTTACTTTACACAAGTGTTTCTGAAGTGGTTTCCTCTGAGCAACAGGACTTACCACTGTGATTCACTCCGCAAACAGGGGCCGAGGCCTGCCCCGGGCTGCTTCTAACACCGTCGCAGGCTGCTTAAAGGCTCTTGCTCGTCAGTTCCCCAGGACCTACGAAGAGCCAGATGTACAAAGTGCTGCATGCATCTGGAGTTTGTTTCTAGCAATGAGAGGCTCTGGTGTGTTCCCCCCTCTTCTCCTCATAAAAAATAAGTAAGACTATTAAGAAAAATACATTCAAACCTTAGTGATTATGTTTCAAATTTTAGGACACATTACTTGAGACACCACCCCTCTCAGAGTGGCCAATGACGGCTAATGGTTGTGGGGAGCGGTGGGGAGTCAGGTCCATCAGTGGTGCAGCCACAGGTGAGTGGCCCATTCCACAGCAAACGACCTTCCACCCATGATCACACACACAACCTTAATTTAACTCAGTGTGTAAAAAAAAGGCGTAAAAGTAAAATGGGAATTAGTGAGGAAGAAGGGTGTTAATAGGAAGAGGATAAGAAAGGGTAATTGAGGGCTGGAGACATGGCTTGGCAGCTAAAGTGTTTGCCTGCAAAGCCAAAGGATCCTGGTTCGGTTCTCCAGGACACACATAAGCTGGATGCACAAGGGGGCGCACGCGTCTGGAGTTCATTTGCAGTGGCTGGAGGCTCTGGTGCGCCCATTCTCTCTCTCTCTCTCTCAAAAAATAAATAAAATATATTTAAAAAAAATTAAAAAATAAAGGGTAATCAAGGAGAATAAGATCAAATACATTACATACATGTATGAAAGTGTCAGAAATGAATGAGAATAAACAACAACAACAGTCCCCCCCCCCCAGAGCATTGTAACAAATTCTAGCACATGATGAAGCTTGAAGTAGAAAGGGACGCATTCAGTGATGACCTGTTGACTGGCTCTGGTTCCAGAGGGAAAGTTAGAGGTATGTTGTTAAAAACATGCCCAGAGCCATGGAGTAGTTGCACTTAGGGGCACCTCAGGGACTCATATATGTGCATGAAACGCCGTACATGCCATGCCCCCACCACGGCATAGTACACGTGCATGCACACACAAGCAAAACATTCACGTCACGAAGGACGGGCTGTGGCACGTGCCTGTGTCTGACAGCGCTAGAGGTTGAGGGGTTGTGTCAGGTTGCTCTTAGCTACGCAGTGAGTTCAAGGCCAGCTTGGGCTACATAAGATATCTCAAAGGGCAAAACGGGCCGGGGATATAGTTCAGTGGTAGAGTACAGCCATAGGTCCAATTCCCAGTACTGCAAAAATAAAAAAATAAATACATGAATAAATATTCTGTATTAAGATCCCTACTTTTGGTAATGAATAAGACAAATTTACTACAATTGTCACCTCATATTTTTTTTTTGAGACTGGGTCTCATGTTGTCCAGGCTGGCTTCAAACTGGCTATGTAGCCGAGGATGGCCTTGAACTTCTAATTTTTCCTGCTTCTGTCTCCTGAGCACTAAGATCACAGGCCTGTGTGCCACCGTGCCAAGTTTATGCTTGCTAAAAGTATATACAAATTTATGTGCAATGTGCAAAGGAATTTAAGTTAAACCAGTAAAATTGTTCCCTTTAAATGTGAACTTTTACCATAGCTGGATGTGATGGCTCATGCCTGTTGCCTTAGCACTTGGGAGGTGGGGAGAGTAAGATGGAGTTCTAGGTCATCCTTGGCTGCTAATGAGTTCCAGGCCAGTCATTGCCAGGAAGAAAAGACAAAACCAACATGAAAATAAGAAGAATCATACACCTTGGGCGTGCACTGTGTTGGGTGGGGAATGAAACTGGAAGGGTGTGATTTCACTATAGGGTTGTCAGATCATCTCGGAGCAGCTTGAAGCAGGCAGGCTGCCTGAGGGTCACTTCTGTTCTGAACTGAAGGTGCTGAGGAATGCTGACTCGGAAATCTGCTTAGATCTTTGCTAGCACGTGAGTTTTACAAAGAGGAAATGCAGGCAAACATGTCAGCACAAAAGCATTTTGTACTCATAGCTGCACCACATAAAACAAGTGAACTGAAAAAGTGACTTCAGCGTCCTCCATGGAGAAGTCGGGGAGGTGACCAGCATTAAGTGCAGATAAGGTCCAAGGTTGCTTCCCAGGGAGACTGTTCTCTCCTGACTCCTCCTTCCTAGATCGCTTCATGTCTCTGTCCATATGGGGCTGTGAGCTCTTTGGGGCTTGGAATAGTGTCTGTATCTACTGCTGTTTCCAGGTGCAGAGTTGTCACAAAATCAGAGTTCAGCATGTATCTGTTGGATAAGTGATGAGCTTGGATCCTCCCCTAGAAGAAATGCCATGGTGACCTTGGGCACGAGCAGCTCAGTGGATTAGACAGCGCTGGGTAAGACCGGAAGGAACTTCAAGTCATGAGCAGAGATTATGCAGAGATTCCTGAGGGAGGAGCACAGAGACCAGGCCACAGGCCAGAGAGCCATAAAGGGAGCTTGGACCTTAACCTCTACCCGTTGGAGCTGTTTAAGGAAGGAAGTAACATGATAACATTTAGGAAGATGACTCTGTCTGTCCCTTTGGGCGGCAATGACAAGAATACTGGTAAACTGGCATGTTCATAAATAACAAATGCGTTTTCCACACTTCTAGAGGCTGTGAAGGCCAAGATCAAGGTGCCAGGAGAGTCATTGTCAGGGGAGAGCTCATAGCCCGCTTCATAGCTGGTGCCACTGTGTTCTCACCTGTGGACGGGGCAAAGTACTCCACTGGGCCTGTTTTGTAAGGGCATTAATTCCATTTAGGAGACTTCCTCTCTCACGATTTCATCACCTCTAAGAGGCCCCGCTTCCTATCCTGCTTGCTTTCTTTTTTTAAAAGTTTATTTATTTGAGACAGACAGGGAGAGAGAGAGGTAGAGGGAGAATGGGCGTGCCAGGGCCTCTAGCCACTGCAAATGAACTCCGGACACATGCACCCCCTTGTGCATCTGGCTTATGTGGGACCTGGAAATTGAACCTGGGTCCTTAGACTTCGCAGGCATGCGCCTTAACCACCAAGCCATTACTCCAGCCCCCATCCTGCTTCCTGATACTGTCACCTTGCAAGTAGATATATTTCCTTTCTTTCCCTCCCCCTCCCTCTCTCTCTCTCTTTCCCTCCCTCCCTTCTCTGGTGGTTTGCCACCGATGTGCCTCATGTACTTATGTGTTTGAATGTTTGGTTCCAGGCTGATGGCAACTTGGGAGGCGGAGCTTTGCTGGAGGAGATGTGTTGGGGGCCAGGCTCAGGAGTGTTATAGCCACCTCCCCTTTGCTAGAAGCTGGCTAACTCTCCTGCTTGCCACCTGCTCTGGCAGAGGTGATGTCCAGCCTCCGCTCTACCATCTTTCCCCTGCCATCTTGGAGCCTCCCCTAGAGACGGCAACCAGAATAAATGACTTTCATCCCGTAAGCTGCTTTTGGTAAGATGTTTGTCCAACGACAAGAAGGAACCTGCAACCCCTCTCTGGTGGGGAGATGACAGACCATGCGCAGTTGAGAGGTCGTATTTCAGCGTACGAATTAGGAGAAGACAAAGATTCAGACCATAGCAATGAACGTGAACTCTTCATCATGGAGAGGCCTTTGAACGAGCTGGAGTTCAGTGGTAGAGCACTTGTGGAATGTGCTCGAGGCCTTGGGTTCAATCCCTGTCAACCAAAACAAAACAAAAACACACAGAAGCATGAACCACAGGACAAAACCGTGAGAGCTATTTTCAGATAGCCAGGATGGAGAGGAGGAGAGTGCGAGGTGGGCTTTGAACTAGGGGAGGAGATCCAGCTGCAGAATCTCAGGGCTTGGTGACCAGGCACGAGGCAGTGGAGTAACTCCCGTGGGTGCGGTGACATGGCACTTGGGGACCTGCTCAGGTTTGGGTGGTGGGTGCAGCTATTTGATTCTGGGCTAGAAATATGGCTGTAAGAGATCATTCAGCGTAGGGGATGCCTAACCTTGAACTTGTGATTGTCCTGCTTCAACCCTCCTGGTTTGGGGTATTTGGGGCTCACCAATCTAACCGGTGCCAAGATTACGAGGGGAACCACCTTGCAGTTATTTATTTTTAAACTTTTTTATTGTGCAGTTTTTTTGAAACATGACTGAAAAGTAAATACTTGGCAAGGTGGTCTTGGCATGGTGGCTCACTCTTGTAATCCCAACACCCAGGAGGCCGAAGCGGGAGAATTGCTGTGAAATCTAGGACAGCCTGAGCTGGAGTGATACACTGCCTCAAGAAAAAGCACTGGGATTAGCAGTGAGTTGTACTTTATCGTCATTGCCATTTTATAAACATTTTGAGCATGAGGCTGAGAGGTTGAGTGAGGGCGCCTGGCTTTGAGAGAGCAGCTCTTCTGTCTGCTTTGATCCACGCAGTAGATTCTACCTGGTGACAGAAGTTGAACAGTTTTCGTTTTCACGTATACAACATTCAGAAGTTAGGGCCCTTCCTAATCCTAAGGGTGCTTTTCCCCAGAAGCTCAGAACAAACCCATCTTCCTTCATATCTCGTTATCATTCCTGTTTGTCAGTCAGTCTTGATGTCAGGGGAATTCTGTGTGCTGATGGTTTGAGGCCAGGGTTCCCTGAAGCAGTCACCACCAGGCAAGGAGAGGTTAGCCCGAGGAGTGAGAAGACGGAGCCTCTCTGGAGCTGGGAATGGGGTCAGGCCACTCCTGCCGCAGCCCACCTCCTTCGGTGGGCTGGCCCTGGGTGGGAGGAGGGCAGAGGGCTGTCCCGAGACCACAGGGTCCACCACAAAGCCCTTCAGTCAAGCACTGTCCGCAGGCATGATGAAGGAGGTCTTTGTTAACAAGGACTTAGCTGGTAAGCTCACAGCAGAGGCACACATTAAACATTGGTTGAATGATTAACTCAGCATGTGTGAGCCGTGTTCCTCCCCTCAAGACAGAAAATGCACTTTAAAAGTTCCTGAACACTAACAAAGTCAAACATTCTTTTTTCTTTCTTTCTTTCTTTCTTTTTTTTTTTTTTAATTTTTTCGAGGTAGAGTCTCCCTTTAGCTCAGGCTGACCTGGAATTCACTCTGTAGTTTCAGGCTGGCCTCAAACTCATGACAATCCTCATACCCCCCAAATGCTGGGATTAAAGGCATGCTCCACCATGCCTAGCTCTTTGTTAAAAAAATATTTTTATTTATTTATGAGAGACAGAGATGAGGTAGAGAAAGAGAGGGACGGAGAGAATGGGAACATCAGGGCCTCCAGCCCCTGCAAACTCCAGATGCATGTACCACTTTGTGCATCTGGCTTACATGGGTCCTGGGGAAATAAATCTGGGGCCTTTGGCTTTGCAGGCAAACGCCTTAACTGCTAAGCTATTTCTTCAGCCCCAAACTCAAACATTCTCAATAGTCTTAAATGGGACTACTGAAAGCCTGGCCTTGTGGTGTACACCTTTAATTCCAGTACTCAGGAGGCAGAGGTAGGAGGATTGCCGTGAGTTCGAGGCCACCCTGAGAATACAGAGTTAATTCCAAGTCAGCCTGAGCTAGAGTGAGACCCTACCTTGAAAAAAAAAAAAAAGGGAACTATTGATATAGGTCAGTGGTAGAGTACTGGTCTAGCCTGTATGAAGCTCTGGGTTTCATTTCCAGCACAGCAAAACAAACAAATGAAGTAACAATAATCAAAGCTGCAGCATGCAGGGGTCCTAGGCTAAATCCCCAGTGCTGTAAAAAAGTAAATAAATAAAATAAAAAATACCAACACCAACAAAAAAACCCTGAAAAAATTGGTAATTGGGGATTGAACTTTGTAAATATGGTACTTAGAAATTGGGGAGTGTTTATTTTCATTGAGTTAGAACTACATCCTTTTTAAAACATTTATTTATTTATTTGAGAGCGACAGAGAAAGAGGCAGATAGAGAGGGAGAGAGAATGGGCGCACCAGGGCCTCCAGCCATTGCAAACGCACTCCAGATGCATGTGCCCTCTTGTGTATTTGGGTAACGTGGGTCCTGGGGAATCGAGCCTCAAACTGGGGTCCTTAGGCTTCACAGGCAAGCACTTAACCATTAAGCCATCTCTCCAGCCCCTACAACTATATCTTAATTTTATTATAACTATTTTCTGCTTTTATCCTTTTAAAACTAGTTATTTATTTATTTTTTTATCACGATTTCATCACCTCTAAGAGGCCCCGCTTCCTATCCTGCTTGCTTTCTTTTTTTAAAAGTTTATTTATTTGAGACAGAGAGGGAGAGAGAGAGGTAGAGGGAGAATGGGCGTGCCAGGGTGTGTGTATGGGCGCATGACGGTCTCTTGCTACTGTAAATAAATGCCAGACACTTGTGCCACTTTGTTAAGTTTTACATGGGTGGCTTCTGTTTATCCTTTAAACTAAACCTTTAATTTTAAAGTTTTTTTTTTTTTTTTTTTTTTTGTTGTTTTCCTAGGTAGGGTTTCACTCTAGCCTAGGCTGACCTGGAATTCGCTATGTAGTCTCAGGGTGGCCTTGAACTCACGGTGATCTTCTTACCTCTGCCTCCTGAGTGCTGGGATTAAAGGCATGTGCCACCATGCCCAGCGCTTAAAATACTTTAAAGGTCACTGAAAAGTTCTAACTTAGTACATAGAGTTCCTCTATATCTCCATCCAGCTTCCCCCTTGTAACGTACTGTATCACAGTGGCACATTTATGAAAACAAGCAGACTCGTGCTGCGACTACTGACTGAACTCCAGCTTTATTTGGGTTTTACCCCTCGTCCTAATCACGCCCTGCCTGTGTTTCAGCATACAATCCAGAACCTTCCAAGTGGCATTTACTATTGTCTACTCTGATCGATACTCGTTACTGTTCCAAATTATGAACACCCTGGCTAAAAAATGAGCACAGCAAGTTAAATGCTGATGCCTCTCCGATGCCTTTTGGGTGATTTTTGCCGTTTGGCCAGAGCGGTCCAAGTTTATGATGGAAGCTGGAAGCTGACCTCGTCCGCTGCAGAGCCACGTGCCTGCTTAACCCTTGTCTGCATCAGTCTTGCAGCACCAGCACCTGGCTGTGAGGCGGACGGTGCCAGCCCAGGGTAGGGTCTCCATAGCTAGCCCAGAATCTGACTCTGGCAGGTTACTTGACCTGCTTCCTTATTTTCTGGATCTGTATTTGAGGCTGCTATTGGTTTTTCTTTCTTTTCTTTTTTCTTTTTTTTTTTTGGTTTTTCAAGGTAGGGTCCCACTCTGGCTCAGGCTGACCTGAAATTCACTCTGTAGTCTCAGGGTGGCCTCGAACTCTCAGCGATCCTCCTTCCTCGCCTCCCGAGTGCTGTGAGGCTGCTATTGGTAATGGCTGCTGGATTGGGCTCATTGGAGGAGTGAGAGAATGTTTGCAAAGCGCCAGCAATCGTGTGTCTAGCTATGTTTGTGACTCATGGCTGTTATTTCAAGTAAGGACTGCCTTTGAAGTTTTAATTTCTTGTTTATTTAATTTTTTCTCTCCCACTTTCTCCTTCCCACCCTCCTTTTCATTTCAAGTAAGGACTGCCTTGAAGTTTTATTTATTTAATTTTGTCTTTCCCTCTTTCTCCTGCTTTGCTTTCCTTTCCTTTTCTCTCTTCCCCTCCCCTTCCTTCCCCTTCTTTCCTTCCTCTCCTCTCCCCTCCCCTCTTCTCCTTTCCCCTCTCCTCCTCCTTTCTTCCCCATCCTTCCTTCCCCTCCCCTCCCCTTTCTTCCTTTCTGCTTCCTTCCCCTTTTTTGCTTTCCCCTTTCTTTCCTTCCCCTCTCCTCTTCTTTCTCTCTCTCCTCCCTCCCTCCCTTCCCCCTCCCTTCCTCTCTCTCTCTCTCTCTCTCTCTCTCTTGACAAAGTCTCATACATTCCAGACTGGGTAGAACACACTTTGTAGCTGAGGCTAATCTTGAACTTCTGGTCCTTCTGCCTCCGTTTCTGGATTCTGGGATTACAGGCATGAGCCACCATGCTGGCTTGGCCTATGTGATTTGGGTGGAACCAGGGCTTTTGCTGCTAGGCAAGCATTCCAGCTGAGTCCCAGCCCTGGCCCCAGACAGCAGTGCCTGAAAAATCATTCCCTCTCTGCACATGATATTAATTACCCCATCTCATTTTATTTTGTACTTTTAAAAATTACTTATATATGTTTGTAGTACTGGGAATTGAACCTAGGGTCTCACATATGCTAGATAAGCACTCTATCACTGAGCTCTCATTTCTACTTTTTCTGTGTGTGTGTGTTTCACTTGCTATATGCCTTTTTAAAACAATATTTTTATTTACTTATTTGACAGAGAGAAAGAGAGAGAGAGAGAGAATGAGAATGAATGCAGGCACATGTGCCACCATGTGTATCTGGCTTACATGGGTCCTGGGGAATCAAACCTGGGTCCTTTGGCTTTGCAGGCAAGCACCTTAACCGCTAAGCCATCTCTCCAGCACTCCCCGCCCCACCCCACTCTCTGCCTTTTCTGAGAGTGTCTCTCACTGAATCTGGACCTCACCTTTAGCCAGACTAGCTAGCCAGCAGACCTAAGGGCTTCTCCTGTCCCCTGTACTGGGATCACAGATGCACGCCACCACCCCTGGCATTGACCCGGGTGCTGGGGATCCATTCGAGCTTGTGCCTACACCGCGCACCGCCCTCGGCGGGCATCTCCCAGCACATGCGGGTCTTGCTCGCAGAGGCAGATCTCCCGCAGCTGTGCGGCCCTTGACTTCTGAGCCAGTGAGCCTCCTCCACAGCCTGCTTACTGTCGGAGATTACTGGCCTGGCAAGGGATCTTTAAAAAAAAAACAAAAACCAACAAGAAAGTTAAAAAGTAAAAAAACACTAATTTCTGCCTGCGGTGGCATTGCACAGCTGTAACCCTAGTACTAAGGGTGGTGGACACGGAGGTGACGCGTGGCAGGCTCAGCTGGAATGTGCGCTCAGTTCCAGGCCAGCCTGGGCTCCGTGGGAAACCCCGCCTCAGAAACAGAAAGAGAACAAAACACCTTCGAGGAGCATTTGCAGGCTGTTAATGTTTACTGGAGAATGGAGAGGCCTTTGGTTCAGTGGAGTGGCCACTGGTAAGTTGTCCCAGTAGACAACCCCGTTAACTCACTGGGACACCAAAAAAAAAAATAACCCAAACAAACAAACAAACAACAACAACAAAAAACCAGACAAGAGAAGGTAACGGTGGGTGAATATGATCAAAATACACTCTATACATGTATGAAACTGTCTAATAAGTGAATTAAAAAAATAAAGCCAGAAAGTCCCAATAATTATGTTTTATCCTTGGATAAAGTTTGTACCTGATGCTGTCGATTACAGGGCGTCCCGTGTGCTCGTTGCAATCCTCTGTTTATGGCCTCCTAGCCCTCTTTCCTTCCTCTCTCACGCATTCCCATCTAAAAATAAGTAAGTCACCCATGCAGGCTGTCGCCAGCCATTCTACCAGTCATGAGAGGTTCTTTTCTCCTGTGATCAGAAGGACTTCCTGCTAGCGGCTTTATGGAACCAAAGGTAGAATGGAAAACGCACTGTAGTGTTTGCTATGTGAATAACGGGTTTATCCTTCCACTTGGACGTACGTTACTACATGGATGTGCGCTCCTGCTCAGCAGCACACGGCAGCATCTCCCTCCTCACTTCCATTCATCTGGTGGTGAACTCTGGAGAGTCTGAGGCAGTGGATACAAAGACGCCTCCGTTGCTGTAGCCACGTTGCTTTTCGCGTTGCTAGGGTGCAGTCAGCCAGCTTGCACAAGTCGTTTTCTTTTGTACTGCTTTTACCTTTGTTTTTAATGTGTGAGGCAGGGTTTCATGTAACTCTGGACTCTGGCTTTGAAACTCCTGATTATCCTGCCTCAACCTGCCAAGTACTGGGATTACAAACATGTGCTATGCATAGACCTTTATTTATTTAAGCTTATTTTATTTTATTTTTGGTTTTTCGAGGTAGGGTCTAACTGTAGCCCAGACTGACCTGGAATGCACTCCGTAGTCTCAGGGTGACCTGGAACTCACAGCAATCCTCCTACCTCTGCCTCCCCAGTGCTGGGATTAAAGGCGTGTGCCATCAAGCCTGGCTAGGCTTTTACTTTTACTGAGTGCATGGGCATGAGGTCAGCGACTGTGTGCTGTCTTTTAGAAATAGCAAGGAAGCCAACGGGGTTGGAACTAAAGAAGAAAAGGAGGGTAGTAGAACGGAGGTCCTAGGTAGTGGGGTGGGTAAAGGAAGAAGGGGTAATGGGGCAGGTGAGGCGTAGCCATTAAGTCACCCAGGTGATGACAGAGACATTGGTTTTTGCCCTGAAAAATGGGAAATATAGGGCTAGAGGGATAGCTTAGCAGTTAAGGCGCTTTTATGCAAAGCCAAAGGACCATGGTTCAATTTTTCAAGACCCACATAAGTCAGATGCACAGGGTGGCACATGCATCTGGAGTTCGTTTGCAACAACTGGAGGGGAGGCTCTGGTGCACCCATTCTCTCTCAAATAAATGGACAAATAAAAATAAAATATTTAAAACGTGGGAAATAAAGGCTTGATGTGATCCCACAAGTAGTTATTAAAGTCGGGCATGATGGCACATTCCTTTAATCCTAGCACTTGGGAGGCAGAAGTAGGAGAATGGCCATGAATTTGAGGCAAGCCTGGCACTATAGAGTGAGTTCCAGATCAGCCTGGGCTACAGTGAGACCCTACCTCAAAAAATTGACAAAAAGACACTACCTACACAAGACCATTGTAACAGGAGGAAAAGATGATGACATCAGAATAAAACAGAGACTGATTGAGAGGGGGAGGGGATGTGATGGAGAGTGGAGTTTTAAAGGGGAAAGTGGGGGAGAAGTACCATGGGGTATTGTCTATAATTATGGAAGTTGTCAATAAAAAGTAAAATGAAATAAAAATTATTGATAACCAATCCTGTGCCAACCACTGCGCAGATGCTGAGGCCGCAGTAGAGGAGAAAGGCGGTGATAACCCTCTGTCCTCCTCGGGCTCTGTGAGCTACATGGGTTGTTTGCTTGCTTGTTTGCTGCGTTGAGTAATTGTGACAGGGTCTTGTTGTGTCAATCAGGCTCACCTCGAACTTACAGTGTTGGGGTGTAGGAATGCAAACACCAAAGCCTGCTTATGGGTTGCATTTTAAAAGGATGACTGTCATTTTTCTCTGGACAGACTTGAGGCCTTAAGGAGGGTGGTGCACACAGCACCTTCTAGCCATCTTGGTAGCAGAAGGTGGTGAGGGCTTAGAGAAGTTCCGTGGTGGAAGTGGAGCCAGGTGAGGAGATTCCGGATCGGCGCTGAAGGTGAAGACCCCTCCCTTGCCTGTCGCCAAGGTGACAATCTAAACCAACCACAGTCTTTAAGGTGACAGTCTCAACCAAGCACTGTCTTCAAGGTGACAGTCTAGACCAACCACTGTCTTCAAGGTGACAGTCTTGACCAATCACTGTCTTTAAGGTGACAGTCTAGACCAACCACTGTCTTCAAGGTGACAGTCTTGACCAACCACTGTCTTTAAGGTGACAGTGTAGGCCAACCACTATTTTTAAGGTGACAGTCTCAACCAAGCACTGTCTTCAAGGTGACAATCTAGACCAAGCACTGTCTTTAGGGTGACAGTCTCGACCAAGCACATGCAAGGGTTAGCTCTGAGATGCAAGGAAAAGTGAGGAATAAGGTTGAGTGTAAAGTTTTGAGCTCAATCAGATGTCTGCTAATAAGTGTAAGGAAGTTGGTAAAGATTTTAGGAGAAAGATCAGATTGTGTAGAGAACAATCTTGCCTTGGTGCTAACCCCCGTGATTTGAAATGTTTGGCCAAATATGTGGGCATTGTAGCTCAGTGATATTTAAAGACAGAATTACCTCTAAGTCTAACCCTTCTCAGCCCAGCACCCACATGAAAATCCTAAACTATGGTTAATCTTCAAATAAAGATAATAACAAGGTCATAATTCTGTGTGATGTGGTACAGATATTCTGTGTGTAATGAGAAATGCACTAACCCCTTTCCTAGAACAGGAGATGGTGTTTTGGGGTGATTTTTACTCTTCTGATATCCCATAACCCAAGGTTTTTCTTCCTTTGCCTGTTGGTAGTAGGGAGTTTCCCAGGAGGCTGGAAGAAAGGTTCTACATGAGAGATGGGACTTCGGGCCCTCGGGCCAGTAGCATGTGACTCGTACTCTTGGCTTCATGGGCTGATCTCTGCATACACCACCTTCACTTGATGGGGGTGGTTGTGGGCGTGCCCACCTTCACAGTTTAGTGGGTCACATATCACAGTGTGCGTGTGGTCAGGTCAAGTTGCCATGGTGAAAGCGCCCAGTCTCTGTGAAAATGGAGACCTGCTAACCAGAAAAGTACTCCCCACCGAGACCGCAGGGCTGCACTCCGCAATTCCCAGGGCCTGTGAAATACTTGGCCTATGTGACCCTGCAGAGGCCCTGGGTAGCACCCCTGCCCACCACTGCCCCTGCCCACCTTTGTCTATACTGGACCACACGGCCTGATGGCAAAGCTTTTCTTCTGGCAACCTGGACCTGTGGCCATTGTGAGCCTCCCGCAGAGCTAACACCTGTCCAGGCCACTTTGTAAACGGGCTGGAGTAACATACCCCAGTGAGAAATACATTGTCTCTGAATTTTTCCTTTAAAAATTTTTTTTTTAATTTTTATTAACATTTTCCATGATTATAAAATATATCCCATAGTAATTCCCTCCCTCCCCAAATTTTTGTTTTTTTGAAGTAGTATCTCACTCTAGCCCAGGTTGACCTGGAATTTACTATGTAGTCTCAGGGTGGTCTCGAACTCACAGCGATCCTCTTACCTCTGCCTCCCTGAGTGCTGGGATTAAAGGCGTGTGCCACCACCTCTGGCCTGTCCCTGTATTTAAAGAGGCCTCCCCACATGATGAAAGCTGACTGCCTTAGTCTGTAGATTTAAGTTTAAATTTCATCCAAACATACCCCATAGAAACACCCACAATAATGTTTGAGCAAATATCTGGGCCCTGGATGGACGGACCAAATGGACACATTCAGATTCTGAAGGAGAAGTACACTCTCGGTTCATAAACATTGTATTTTTCTTCCTTTTTACTTCAGATAAGTGTGTCATTGAGAAAGTATGTTTTATTTCATATTTAGTTTAATTCTTACCTTCTTGCAGTTGGAAAGTTTTTCTTCAGTCAGCAGCAGTGGGTGTGAGCTGGAGGGAGACATAGTCGGCAGCATAGCCTGAGTTCTTTGCATGGTCTGAAATACATGCATTTGAAATACATGTAACAGCAACCTTTATAGCCAGTGTGAGTTGTGCTGGACTCTGGATTCTGGGCTGGCGAGAGGCTCTGGCCAAGCTCCACAGGGCAGGCCCTTTCCCTCTCCATCTACGTTCCTCATTTTCTCTTTGTCTTGCCTCATAGCTACAAATTTTTTTGTTCCAGTGCCCCTGAGTTATTATTGTTGTTCTTGTTGTGTTGAGATAAGGTCTTACTAGGTAGCTAGGCTGGCATAGAAGTTTCTGGGAAGCTCAGGCTGGCCTACAGCTCACAATCCTCCTGCCTCAGCCTCCAGAGTGCTGGAATTGCAGGTGATCAGAGGTATGTGCCACGTGACCTGCTTGGCATCCTAGTTTTTGAAATGTGATCCTAGTGTAGGGAATAAAAGTTTACAGGAGGTGTCTGTTTTCCTTGTTTATTAATGAACATTGGACCTCATTGTCAGTAAAAAATTGATGTCTTCACTTCCCAAACTAATAACCTGTGATAATAAATGCAACAGTTGTTCATACTTTAGTGGTAAATGACCTTTAAATGTAGCCATTTATGGAAGCTGTCCGTGGGGAACAACTGAACTTCCGAATGACACCCAGGAGTACGTGTCATCACTTAAATATGCTTCCTCTTGTCAATAACAGAATAACAAATACTAGTTGGATTTCTGATGTTGATTCAGATACCAGGAAACTGTTGAATAAATTAGTGTACATTTGATTTATATTGACCAAAACTTTTACTCTGCTGTGTTCCAGGTCAAGGTGACATGCATTTAAATGCACCGAAGAGCAGAGGTCATGCTTGACTGACGTGAATGCTTACGCTGTTTTTAATTAACTCTTAAATAGTATCCTTAAATTCTTTCTCAAGTTATTAGAAACAGGATTGAGTTAAGTTAGAAATTCATGGCGAGACTATTTTAAGAGTCAATAATCTTGATCTTTTTCATAAAAGTTATGAGAGTATATTATGGCTTTATTTTATCTCATAATTTGTATGGAAATGAGATCTTTTTTTTTTTTGTCAGACACTGAATTCATTGTCTGTGGCTTTTCTGATTACTTTACAAAAATAATCTGAGATAGCATTGGAATACAGCAAAATAGTGGACAGAGTCTTCCCCCCTCGGGAAGTAAATGCGTTTTAAGTGCTCTGAGGTTTTTTACTGATAATGCCCTATGTGGAGGGAACATTGTTTGCGGGGGGGGGGGGGGAGGGTGCGGATTAATTCTGCCAGCCATTCATTAGTATTCCACCTTGGTGTAGTGAGCGCTGTAGGAAAGCTTAGTTAATGACCTCTGATTTGCCCTTTGAGAGAGCATCTTGACACAGAATGTGGCTTTGTTTTCAGTGTTCAGTTTCTCATTTATGCCCAATGGAAGAATGTTTACATAATTCCAAAGTTCAGCCTGGAAATAAATTTTCATTCTTTATTTAATATTTTATTTTTATTTATTTATTTGATAAAAAGAGAGAGCGAATGTGTGTGTTAGGGCCTCCAGAGGCATGCGCCGCCATGTGCATCTGGCTTATGTGGGTCCTGGGGAATCGAACCTGGGTCCTTAGTTTTTGCAGGCAAGTGCCTTAACTGCTAAGCCATCTCTCCAGCCCTGAATTTTCATTCTTTTCTCAACCATGATGATGTTTGTGGTTTGTTTATTTGTGTGGGGGAGGGGCGGCATGGTATCATACACTTACAACCCCAGGGTTGCTTTAAGTTAGAAGCCAGCCTAGTGAACTTAGTGAGACCCTGTGTTGTTAAAAACCAGAATCAGGGCTGGAGAGAAGGCTTAGCAGTTAAGTGTTTGCCTGTGAAGCCCAAGGACCCTGGTTTGAGGCTCTGTTCTCCAGGACCTACGTTAGCCAGATGCACAAGGGGCCGCATGCATCTGGAGTTTGTTTGCAGTGGCTGGAGGTCCTGGCGCACCCATTCTCTCTCTCTCTCTCTCTCACATAAGTAAAAATTTCTCTCAAATAAGTAAAAATTTAAAAAACAATCAGAACAATCTTTGTTTTTGACGAAATGCTAAGTTTGGCTTTGGGAACTCAGGCTGACTGTAGTAATGATGGTTGCTGCATCTGTCCCTCTGTCAGCACCATGCCGGGCCAGCAGAGGGAAGGAGGGAGGCGGGCAGGAGGTCGCTTGGTAAGAGTTTCTAGGGGAAGAGTTGCGCCTAGGCCCAGCTACATGAGAGAAGTCATCACGGGTGACAGAGCGGGAGATGAGGCCTGGTCCTTCAGGTTCTCTGAGCAGGGAGGGGTGGTCTGGTCCTGTAGCAGGGTGGGCGTTTGCTGGGAGCAGGAAGGCTCCTAGATCAGAGAGTAAAGTTATAAGCTGAGGTTGCCTCGGCTCTGGCAGCAGGAGGCTGGACTTGCCCTTCTGGCCTTGGCCTGCAGCAGCCAGGCGGGGCTCTTCGAGTGAACACGTCTGCATTCGGACTCTAACCTGCACGTTGCGTTTGGAGGAGCTGCGTGTTTTCAGAGGGCAGCATGTGCTCATCAGGACTGAGGCAGGTGCAGCCTCCAGAGCAAGAGAAGCCTGTGGCTTCATGCCTACATCTGATGGATCCAGAACCATGCCAGCATTAGAAGTGGCAGCGTGGACAACTCACAAGAGAGAAGGAGACAGAGAGATTAATGAAAACGGCGGGAACCACTAGCCTGGCACGTGCCTCCAGAATGCAGAGCGCACGGCCTGACAGAGCTGGGGAAAAGGCTGACCACTGGGAAACATTTTCAGTGTTAGCACCAACTTAGGGGCTAAGGAGTAAGATGAGGAGGTTAAGGAAAAGTTTCACTGGCGAGGTGGTGATGTCACTGAAACGCCATTGCTAGGCCAGCTAGGGGCTTTGAGCAGCTGACCCTGGTGCTCAGACTTGGGAGGACCATGGAGAGCCTCTTGACCTGCTGATGCAGTTTGAGGGTTCTGGCGTATGGATTGGACATCAGACTTGCTGGGAGGAAGGGCCTTGTGCATGTTAACAAACGCTCTACCACTGAGCTACACCCTTAGCCCCACCGTGATTTCCAGCCAGAGACAAGAGCTCCTGGGTTAAGGTGTCCCAAGACAACTGTGGCCATCATTAAGGTGGATGACTTGCCCAACATATCTTAATAAGGCAGATAAGTGGTTCTTGGAAAACAGTTGCAAATACTGATTTTCTGGGCTTTGCCCAGGAGAGTCTCATGTAATTGGGGTTCATGCCATGGTACTGTTTAAAAGCTCTCAAGGTGATTTTAATTTGTAGCTAAACCTGCACATTATGAGGCAAGTGGCTTCTTATTTTGAAAGAGAGGTTCTGTAGAGCGTGTAGTTAGCATGGAGGAGAGATGCCAGCTTTGTTTTATGTCTTTGTAGGGCTGGTCCCATTCTGATTCAGCAAAAGTGGATCCTTGAGACTGGCTTCTAGGCAAATGAACTTCAGAAGAGCCCTTCTGACCTCAGCCTATTTGAGGAACTTCTAAGGCATGTGATCATTAAGCTCAGAAACCACACGGGCTTGGTTCCACAGCCCAGCTTGGTGGCCAGTGAAGGAACTTGCGAAAGTTATTTAGTCTCGCTGAGTCTCATTTCCCGCAAACTTCTCTTAAGGCTTTGTGTTAGTGGCAGGCACGCAGTAAGAACTTGCTTGTGAGCAGCTGTGGTTATTTCCAATAATGATAATTAAAATTTTGACAGTTGAGCTTAAGGTCTCATATATTTTATCTTTCTTCCATCTTGTATAGGAATTGTCTTCTTACCTTTGAATAGTTCCATATTTAATTCATTGCCTAAATGAAAAATAACTTTTTTTTTTTTTTGAGGCAGGGTGTCAGGTAGCCCCGGCTGGCTTAGAACTTGCTGTGTAGCCATGATCTGTCCTGTCCTGAACTTCCTTATTTCCTGCCTCAGCTTCCTGAGTGCAGGGATTACAAACAAAAGCCAACACACAGCCTTCAATGAACTTTTACTTTTCTTTAATTTATTTCCCCCCCCCTCCCACCACCAGGTAGGGTCTCACTGTAGCCCAGGCTGAATTAGAACCCTGGAACTCACTCTGTAGCTCCTGGCTGGTCTTGAACTCTCACGGATCCTCCAATATCAGCCTCTCCGTGCTGGAGTTAAAGGAGTGTCCTCCACCTTGCCTGACTTAAATTAATTTTTTTTTTTTTTTTGAGGCAGGCAGTAGCCTATGCTGACCTGAAATCCACTATGTAGTCTCAGGCTGATCTTGAATTCGTAGCAATCCTCCTACCTCTGCCAATTAATTTTTTAAAAAGAAATAATTTTAATTTACTACTGAGGAGGGAGACAGCTAGATGGAGGGAGGGAGAGAAGATGAATATGGGTGTGCCAGGTGCCAGGGCCTCTTGCCACTGCAAATACACTCCAAGTGAATGTGCCACTTTGTACATCTGACTTTATGTGGGTCCTGGGGAATCAAACTGAGGTCCTTTTGGCTTTGCAGGCAAGTGCCTTAACCACTAAGCCCTCTCTCCAGCCCCACAGAGTTTTGTTTTTTGAAGCTTTTTTTTTTTTTTCCAGAGCTTGCTCTTAAGAGTGAGTTATGGCTCTAAAAATATTCTGTGAAGTTTTTCTTTCTGTGGGCCAGAGATTACTAAATGCTGGGTGTGGAAGCTAGCACTGTTTAATTGGGAGCTCAGCTCCGTGTTCACATGATGTGCTGAGAGTCTGGTTGTGTGGCGGGTGCTTGGGGGGCTGGAGGGGCTGGCAGGGAGCCAGGCCGAAGTGCTAGGCGGGAGCTGTCACACGGGCAGTGGATGAGGACTGGAGAAAGCCCAGGGAAGGGAGCGTGAGACACACCTCTGTGAGCCCTGAGCTGGAATGTAGCTCGGTGACTGAGCACCCCTCTCACCACAGTCCCGCGTTTATTTAGCACAGCCAAAAATATATGTAAGTCATGAACATCAATATTTATTTAGAGTCTTTTTTTCCCAACTAGTAGTTCCTGAAGGTCTTCAGAACACTAGTACACCAGGCACTGTACTGGGTTCCTGGGAATGCTTTCGTGTTCAGGGCTTTTCTGAGATCCTCAAGAACTACCAGGACTCTCTTAAGGACTTCTTTCTATGAAATAATGCACACTAGATATTGTTTCACCCATTTATTGCTCCAGAGAGCTGAACATATACTTATGTCAGCAAGCATACACACAGTTAGGCCCAGTTCCCTGACCTTTAAGAAGGGCTACAAGAATCTCTAGCTGTTTTGGTTTATTTAATTAATTTATTTTTATTTGTTTACTTTTTTGATGGAGAGATTCCAGTAGGAGGCGCTTACTGTCACACCCTGTCACACTGGCTGACCACCTGGCTCTTACGTAGTTCTCTTGTTGCTTCGACAAAATATTTGACAAAAGCAACTTAAGGAAGGGAGGGTTTGTTCTGATGCCCACTTTGAAGGGACAGTTCCACCATGATGGGAAGGTATGGCAGCAGGAACTGCTCCCAAGGGAGCCGCTCACTTCGCATCTCGAGTCCGGAAGCGGAGCGTGAGAAGCGCTTGTGCTGGCAAGTTCTCTCCTTTCTGTCTGGCCCAGGACCCCAGCCCCGGAATGGGGTGCTAACAAACCAGGTAAGTCTTGCCATTTCAACTAATTTACTCTAGGAAATCCCTCACAGACGTGCCTGGTTATTTGTCAGCTCAGTTCTAGATCCCATCAAGTTGACAGTAGAGATTAACCATCACACTAACTCATAAGGTCAGTTTCAAGGTCACGTGCAATAGTCGAGGGGAAATACTTGGCCAGGGTCACTGTTACATTACAATCAGCCCAGTTATGACCAGCTGTGATTAGGCGGGTCTCTGCCTTTTACAACCTCGGCTGTGTCCCTGTAGGCCAAGTGTTGAGCTACAGTCAAAAGTACTATGCGAAGAGTGGAATAGCAGAAAAGCTGGGAGAGGTAACCTGGAGGGAGACATCTCCGGGGACCCGGGCAGGTGTGGTGTGGAGGGGACGGCTTGTGCGTGACCTTGGCTGCTGATCGTTTGGGGTGCCTAACAACTAGAGGAGTGGAGCGCACTCTTATTACTGAGAAGGAAACCACGGTTGAGCTCATTCTCCAAATGAATGGGGATAGCAGCTCCATTGAAAACTGAGGGCCTGGAGATGTGGCCCAGTGGTTAAGGCCTGCAATGCCTAATGACTGGAGTTTGATTCCTTAGTTACCCATGTACGTAGTGGCACATGCATTTGGAGTTTGTTTGCAGCAACTGGAGGCCTTGGCCTGCCCATTCTCTCTCTTTTTTCTATCTCTCTCTGCTTACATACATATATATATATTTATATTTTAAAGAAAAATGAACTTAGCAGGCAATGAGATCCTGCTGAGAGGTGGCTGGTCCTACTTGGGCAGGCAGACATAGGAAATAGCAGAGGAACCTGGGGCTCAGGGAGCCCACACACACCCTTTCCTAACAATGAAGCTCATGACCAGCTGGGAGCCTGGGACCCTCATTGCATCAAGCCGCCCGCACGCCTGCTTTAGACAGCGGGGGTGAAGTTCCTCCCGGAGCAGTGTGTTGGTAACGCCCATTTCTGTTCACACATCTTCCTTGTGCTTGTATCCAGGATCAGAAGGTAAGGGGCCAGTCTGGCTTGGACTGCTTTTGGGTGCATGTGCAAAAAGGCAAACTGTGTCCTCTTGAGTAATTTTTGGAGGAGAATTTCCTACTTATCATCACATGTATAATTGGGCCTACATATGATTAAAATCTAGTGGAAAGGACATGTCACATAGAGAAAAGCTTGCAGAGCCCAAGCCTGTCAATCAGAACAGAGAAACACCCAAACAAACCCTCTGGTAACCGGCTCTTCCTTCTTTACCATGCAAAAGAGGAGCCACAAGTGAGGTGTGGTGGTAGCACTCTGGAGGCAGAGGCAGGAGGATCACTGTGAGTTTGAGGCCAGCCTGAGAGCATAGCGTAAGTCCCAGCTCAGCCTGGGCTACAGTGAGACTCTCTACCTTAGGGGGAAAAAACCAAAAGACTCCCAGACACGTCGCAGGTCCTTCTGAGAATGCTGTCACTCAGGGGGCGGGTCTAGAGCATACGCTTCTTTGAACGAGGCACCAAGAACCCGGAAATCCCCAGACAGAGACCGCAGGGCGCAATGTGCAGGGCGGGGACTGCTTGCTCTCGGCCTGGAGCTTGCCTCCCTAGGCTGGAGATCATAGAGGCAGGGGTAACATCTCCTCCGTCAGGTGAAATGTTCCGAGTAAAACCCAGAATGCACAACTGGTCCTCAGATAGCTAGTATGGTAGCATTGGTCTTTGTTTCTAAAAATTATGTTTTTTTTTTTTTGAAACAGGATATCACGTAGCTCAGGCTGTGCTGTATAGCTCTACATACTCTGCCTTTGTCTGTTCTTCCTCCCTCCTTCTCTCCCATCCCTCCCTCCTTCCCTCTCTGCCTTTCTCCCAGGCTTGTCTTCAACTCAGAATCCCCCTCTCTTAAGCTCCTGAGGTTACAGGTGTGTACCACTATGTTGGGCTATGTGAGATTTCTTTAGTGAGGTCTCTGAGCTGGCTTTTGTGAGATTTTGTATCACGCACCTCATAAAATCTCCTCTTCTTCCCCGTAACGTCAAAACTGAACAACAACATCGATAAAGCTTTTTATAAACACGCGATAGAAATCCCAGGATGACACAGGGATTTGGGCTACATAAAACTGAAGTAGAATGTGATCCATGTTTATCTTATCTATGAACTGTTTACATTGGCTTCCTATGCTCAGTATAGACTGTTAAAACTGATTCATGATATGACTTTAGAATTTCAACAAATCAAATATATGATGCCATGAGGAAAGATGAGGCAGGACTCCGCAGAGCAAGAGCTTGACTAAGGGCTTCATGCATGTGGAGGAGGAATGACGGAGGTCTTATGGTCAGCCTGGAGGGATATGCAAACATCACCCTGTGTGGTTTGCCAACATTTTTCCCGTGTGTGTGTGTGTGTGTGTGTGTGTGTGTGTGTGTGTGTGTGTGTATACGCTCTGTCTACAGAGTGTGTAGCAGACAGCAAGGGCCCGACTGGGACGCTGACTCAGGTTCTGAACCTCCGTGGGCCTCTACCACCCAGTGAAGAACACGATCCCTGTGCAGGAAGGGTGTGCACTAAGACCAGTTGCTAGCCTGGGTCTACAGGCAGGAGAATGTGCCGTCTGTGTGGAAAGTGGGGTGTCAGGAGCACTTATTTAACCCTTTCTTTGTGTGTGTGTGTGTGTTCGAGAGTGAGTGTGGGCACACACGCCGTGGCACACGTGTGCCCAGAGGACAACTTTTCAGGCGTTGGTCCTCCCCTTCTAGCTCATTGGAGGCAGAGAATCTCATGGCTTTTCGCTGCCGTGTTGGCCAGGCTGGTCCGCTAGTGTCCCCTTGAAATGCTCTGGGGAGTTCTACCTCTGCCTCTGTCTCACCGTATCCTGCTCCGGCTGTAGAAGCCGTGGGGCTTCCTGCTTTTATGTGCATTCTGGGGATCTGAACTCGGGTGTTCATGTTTGTGTGGTGAGTGCTTTATCCACTAGGACATCTCCCCAGCCCCTTTTTTACCCTTCCCGTTGCAATTTCTTTCTTTTTTTAAAAATTATTTTTATTTATTTATTTGAGAGTGACAGACACAGAGAGAAAGACAGATAGAGGGAGAGAGAGAGAATGGGCGCGCCAGGGCCTCCAGCCACTGCAAACGAACTCCAGACGCGTGTGCCCCCTTGTGCATCTGGCTAACATGGGTCCTGGGGAATCGAGCCTCGAACCGGGGTCCTTAGGCTTCACAGGCAAGTGCTTATCCACTAAGCCATCTCTCCAGCCCTCTGCTGCCATTTCTACCTCTGGCCTGAGGCATCCCCCTCAGGGGCCAGAAGAGTGTTGGAATTTCGTTTCTGTAGAAGGAAGATACATGCAATTTAACTTGTGAGGTAAATTCCCGTGTTTCTAATGGCGTGAGATGCTCTTCTGCTGGGCAGTTATTCTGCTGGGCAGTTATTCTTACAAAAAGAGGGAGAGAGAGAATTGGCATGCCAGGGCCTCAGCCACTGAAATCGAACTCCAGATGCTTTCAACACCTAGTGCGCATGTGCGACATTGCACTTGCCTCACCTTTGTGCATCTGGCTTACATGGCATCTGGAGAGTAAAACATAGGTCCTTAGGCTTTGCAGGCAGTGCTTTAACCACTAAGTTATCTCTCCAGCCCTGGTAACCAGAATCGTAGCTGAGACAGGATCCCAGAGACCTTGCCTTGCTGTCGCCACAGAGAGGATCTGGTAGGTCCTGTTTAGGATGTTCTTGGTCATATAAGGGAGTCGGATCAGATTTAAAATATGAGCTCAACTAATTGAGAGTTAAGTATGACAGTAATTAGACTTTTCCTGTACTGTCACCAAACCCCAGAGAACTTAAAACTAAAACTGATTACTCAGGACGGTCTATGGGGCAGTGGCTTTGGTAATTTGAGGAAGTATTCTGTGATGTCCAGTAATGTCTCAAGTTGAAGGATGAGAAATGCCCGGGAGCCTCGTGTTTCCAGTGTCTCTCTATCAGCCGCGTCGTGTGGCTTCTGCGTCTCCAGCGAGCCTCGTGCGCGCAGACACAGCAGGCCTCGGCCGCTTTCCGGGAAGTCCGGTTCTGCACGGCAGCGCGTGTCTTCTCCACTGTCTGTTGTTTATTGGAGCTTTTCCTATCCACTTCCCTGTCCAGAGGGTGTCCACGGGCTCAGCCTCTCCTCTTTGGACATCTCCCTCCAAGGCACTGGCCCTCCGCCTTCCCTTTTTGCACCTCACTTCCGCTGGTCACTCAGAGAAGACCACAGTAATGAGGTGGCTGAGGGCCTAGGGGAGTGCACGGGAGGCTTCTGTATGTGAAACTGGGTCTGTAGACACTGGAAATCTTTAAAGATTGTTGTTTCCTTTGAGACTTTAAAAAAATAGTTTTTATGGTAGAGTGAGAGACATAGATGAAGAGAGTGAGGGGCTGGAGAGATGGCTTAGCGGTTAAGCGCTTGCCTGTGAAGCCTAAGGACCCCGGTTCGAGGCTCGATTCCCCAGGACCCACGTTAGCCAGATGCACAAGGGGGCGCACACGTCTGGAGTTCGTTTGCAGTGGCTGGAGGCCCTGGCGTGCCCATTCTCTCTCCCTCTCTCTATCTGCCTCTTTCTGTCCCTCTCTGTCTCTCTCAAATAAATAAACAAAAATAACAAAAAAATTTAAGAAAAAAAAAAGAGAGAGTGAGGATGGGCGCACCAAAGCGTCTTACTGTTGCAGACTCCAGACACGCTCTCCACTTCGTGCATCTGGCTGTAAGTGGTGCTGGGAAATTGAACCCAGGCTGGCAGGCTTTGTAAGCAAGCATCTTCAACCACTGAGCCATCTCTCCCAGCCCCATTATATTGAGCTGTGATATAAAGGCTTAAAAATAAAATAATTGGCATGGTGGCACATGCCTTTAATCCCAGCACTCGGGAGGAGAGGTAGGAGGGCCGCCAGGAGTTCAAGGCCAGCCCTGACACTGCATAATGAATTTTAGGTCAGCCTGAGCTAGAGTGAGATCCTACCTCAACCCCCACCCCCAAAAATAATAACAATAAAATAAAATAGACCATAAGAAGTGATACTGATGCTTACAGCTTTGAGAACTTTGTTGCTGCCGCTGATGTTTCACGGTTTTAGTCTGAAGTTCCTGGCGATCTATGGTACGTATTTTTACGCTTTTTTTTTTTTTTTTGTGACTCCTTCCTTCCCTTGGCCCTAACCATGCCTTTTTCCACCAAGCACAAATTATAAACTTCACTTATAGACTCCTTAGTATAATCTGTGGAGAACGTACAGAAATTAAATGCATCAGTCAGTAGTTTAGCTATCACTGAAAAAATATGGAAACCCTTTCTTATAAACAACTTACACAGAAGCTGAAGCGCTCGAGCATGGCAGTGGTGGTGGAAAGTGTTTGCTGTGCCTTTTAGATAGGCCGTGGTGGTGAAAAACTATTGATACACTTGTATGTATAAACTGAATGTTAGGTTATTTGAAAGGTTCATTTAAATACTTCTATTTCTAGCTTTTCCAAGTTCTCATTCCTTTAGCTCTCCTGGATCTATGCAAGAAGCATTTCACTGCACATAGTAGTTTGAATTATGTCCCCAATAGACTCAGGTATTTTTTTTAAGCTTGTCTCCAGCTGCCTGGCTGGAGGAGGTGTCGCGCCTCTGGGGTGGATCTGAACTCCAGCCGGAGGTATGCAGAGTGAGCTCGCCATGGTGGTCCCCGTGGTTTAGTGCTGGCTTGTGGCACTTGTGGTTTCTTTCTCCGTCTGGATCTGTGAAATGGAGCCAGCTTTTTCTGCCTTTGTGGAACTTCCCCTGGATCTGTAAGCCTGCCATAATCCCGTTCCTCCTGTAAATTGTATCTGGTTTGGAGGCTCTTCCCAGCGGTGGGGAGCTGGCTACGTTATATAATGGGATATTATGAAACCCTGAACTTTTCTCTTGAGTTTCTTGTGGTCCATTTTCTTTGGGAAGCCTCTATAACACAGCTCTTTGTTGTCCTCCCCTTTCTCCTCCTGGTGCTTGGGAGACTGAGGCAGAGGATTGTAAGTTCCAGGCCAACCCAGGCAACGTAACAAGATCCAGAGATACATAATATGATCCTGTTTCAACCTCCCTGGCCCCGAATCAGAAAACAAAACTTGAAAAAGCCCAACAAGCAGCCCACAAAACTGCCTGGAGCTAGTCGTTTAGAAGGTGTTAGTGTCCTGATTCCTGTCTGTCTGCCTTTCCCTCAGCATGCCCTGCCCGTCTCTGCGCTCCAGCTTAGCGCGTGCTCTCGGCCTGGGGAAGTCTAGTCCGCCCTGTGCCCCACGTTGGTTCACTTGCTTCCCTTTTCAAGCCAGTCCACTCCACGCTCACTTCCTCTTAGTAGAAGGCGGTGAGGCCTTCACTTTTGCTAGGTGGCTCCTCATTCCTTTGGTCATTGCCAGTGGGCAGTGATCCCACTGGACCCCTTCTAGTGGCCTTGCTTGAGTGGACAGGAGTCCTGAGGCTGCTGCAGGGTCTGTAAGCCCACCGCCCTGAGAAGAGGCTCGAACCCGTTCTGGCGTTTTCTGGACAAAGGGGATCCACGGAGCCGCGTGCGGCTTACCCGGGAGACGCGCAAACAGCTCCCCTCCCTAAGGTGCGAGAGCTCCAGGGGAAGGCGAGAACCACGCTCCTTGGAGCAGGGCTGGAGGTCCCAGGGGCGCGGCTGCTCCCTTTCCTGTCCACACCCCTTGTTCCTTTCCTTCCTCACCAGCAGTTGAGGCCCACCGTGGATGAGGGGATCCGGCAGCTTCTGGAGCTGATGGAGCGGCCGGAGAGCGAGGCAGAGGGGCCGTGAGGGATGGAGGCTGGCCGCGGAGGAGTCAGGAAGCGGGGAGAGAGCCAGGGCTGCCCCAGGGAGAGGCTAGCGCGGCAAGAAGGCAGGCTTTCTCTGGGAGGGACAAGGACAGGGGCTGCCTGTGGTCAGGGAGAGGAGGCAGTGGTGAGCCCCAGGGCTCCGAGGAAGATGGCAGTGCCAGTGGGAACGGGTCCTGGGAGCAGGCAGCTGTGTGTTGGAGCTGCCTTTCCTGGCAGGGTTGCAGGTTCATGTTGAGTTCGGAACAGCATTGCTTAATGGAAATGTAATACAAGCCCCAAGTGTGAGCCGCACAAGAGACTTTTCCAGTAGCCATGGTAAAAGAAAAAGGAAAAAAGCAGGTAAAATGAATTGTAATGGTATAGCTTATTTTAGTCAATTTATCAAAAATATCATTTCAACATATAATCAATATTAACAGTACTGATGAGATTATATTATTTTGTAATTCTTTGAAATTTGGTGTTTTAAAAATGTATTTTATTTTATTTGAAGGAGAGGGAGTTAGCGAGAGAGGAAGAGGCAGAGAGAGAGAGAGAGAGAGAGACAGAGAGGGAGAGAATGGGTGCGCCAGGGCCTCCAGACACTGCAAATGAACTCCAAATGCATGTGCCATCTTGTGTATCTGGCTTATGTGGGTCCTGAGGAATCAAACGTGGGTCCTTAGACTTAGCAAGCAAGTGCCTTAACTACTAAGGCATGTCTCCAGCCCTGGTATTTTGTTGTGGTTGTTTTGGGGTGGCTGCTTTGTTTTCTCACACTTCTGGGATAGCTTTATCTAGAGGAGCCGTGTTTCTGGTGCTCAAGAATAATGCATGGCCGAGTTTGCTGCAGCTGACAGGGAGACAAAGGGAGCAGGAGGGGCCTCTGAGGGCGGTGCGTGTCAGGAGGCAGGAGTGACGGCGCTCAGCTTCAGGAGCTAGGATCTCCAGCTGTAGCTGTTTTAATTTTTTGAGAAGGCAGTCTCACGTAGAATTTATCTACCCTGTGAACACAGTTCCCTATGGGTTCCTGGTTTCAGCTCAGGTGGTGTATATTGTGTCTGTGGTCACCTGGACTTTTAAGTACATGGGATTATGAACTACAGACACACACAGAAGGAGTTTTTTTTGTTGTTATTGTTAAACTCTGGATTCAGGTCACATTTCTATAATTTATTAGCTGTGAGACACTGAGCCAGTTACTTAATCTCAATGTACCCCAGTTTCCTTATCTTATGGAGATAGCAATAACAAATTTTTTTTTTTTTTGGAACATCATCTCATATAACCAAGGCTGGCCTTGAACTTGTGATCCTCCTGTGCTCTACCTCCCAAGTGCTGACATTACAAGTGTACCCTACTCCTGGTACTAATTTTAGTTAAATGAAATTCTTTATGATTATTGGAGAGTAATTGCAAAGATTAAATGTAGAAGACTTGAAATGGCCAATAACAACTCAAAGGGAAGATTTAACAAATATTTTAAGCTTTAAAAGAAAATGTTTATGTTACTTTTTTGTTTTGTTGCTTTTTAAGGTAGTATATCACTGTAGCCCAGGCTGGCCCCAAACTCGTGGTGATCCTCCTACTAAATTACTTACTTTGAATCAATGTTAATAATTACTGCAGATATTTCAAAAGAAGCCTTTAGGGACTAGCAGTTGTCAAAATATTAAACTGAGGCTGGGATGTACCTCAGTTGGTAGAACACTTCCATACATACACAAGCACCTGGTCTTCACCCCCAGCACCCCATAAGACTGGGCATGGTGGGACAGATCTGTGATCACAGTACTTGGGAAACGGCAGGAGGATCAGGAGCTGAAGGGCATTCTCCACTACATCGCAAGTTCCAGGCCATCCTGGGCTACATGAGATTCTGTGTCAAAGAAAAACAAAACCAAAATATGAATACCCAATTGAAAGTCAGGTGCAATGATACATGTCTATAATCTCAGAAGTAGGCCCATGAGGACAACAACTTGGTAGTTTGAGGCCATCCTAAAAAGTGACTTTCAAGCCAGACCCACTTAGCTAGTGGGACATGTCTCAGTGGGCCCCTCCTGTGGTGTGTGTGTCTGTGAACATGTGTGTATACATGTTCTATTAGAATGAAGCTGGAAGACAGGAGGGCAAGGGAATTATAAACCATCTGAAAGCTGTTGCTCGTATGTCCTTTATCTGTTCGTTAGTGTTCCATTTTTCAAATGAGCTTTTACACAAATCCAGATAGTTGGATCACGTCACCTACAGAGGATGTATGTGCCTGCCTGCTTCCGTCCAGCGGAACCCTTCTAATGGAGCAGGGCTGGTTTTTTTTTGTCTATAAAAATAGAAAATGGACCTGATAAAAATGTTTAGTCTGCAAGACCTCCTTTTATTTATCATATCAGAAAAGAACAATGTTTTGTTGTGCTGTGGTCAAAATAGAAGGCGACCTTGCGTGTTCACAACAGCTCAAATCCTAGAGATAAGGGGGCAAAATAATAGAGTACAATGGAAAGAGTGGAGGGTAATTATTTGTAGCTTGTCAAGTGAAGCCCTTTTAAGCCCCAAGTGATTCAAATCTGGGAACTCGGCACAATTCCGCAAACTACCTATAGGCAGCATCAGAGAAATCTCCCTGGCCTGCAGACAGCCTGAAATTGCCTCGGTTTGTCATGCACCAAACACGCCAGCCTCACATAATATCATTTGGTTGCAAATGGGCCTGGCCCCGGAGCCCTGAGACACGTCCTGTGGTATCTGACTCTTGGCCTGCGATTTGTCATGTCCCTGCTGCTATAAGGGTGCAGTAATTTTAATAGATTCTGATGGTTTCCTTGTCGAAGCACAAGATGTATCTGGTTGGGACGTAGGACATAGGAGGGACTCTTCTAGCCAAAGACAAACAGAAATGTGTAAAGGAAAAATGGAGATTCATTTTATTTCATTAAATATATACTTTTAGATTATAGAATAATATTTTTAAGTTAAAAATTAGGAGCACAGCTTAATATTTATAAAACACATTTTTTTCTTTAGTTGTCTCTTGCAGTATATTATTGTCAGTGGACTACACTGGACTTTTAGCTCTAAGACTGAAGTCAGTGTAACGTAATGGTTAATTTAGCCCTTTGAGATGTGAAATTGTAGTTTGTAGTTGTATGGTAAAACCCCTCTGCATTGAAAGGTGTAAACAACTCTTCCAGCTTTTTCAAAAGAAGTTGGGACACCTCATGAGAGAAGCAGCTTCAGGCCCTACCTGAGACCTAAGGCCACCCTTGGGCCGGCTTTGTGCACCAACCCATGTAAGGGGTAAAAGATCAAGGAGCAATGAGTTCCGTCTAAGCGGTTTCTTTGGGGTCTCATGCTTTGTGGGTAAGCCCTCACCTCAGGGTTGAGGGAGGAGCATTTGTGGGGAAATCCTGGGGCAGGGAGCCCCACTGAAGAGCTGCACTGTGTTTCCATACTCCCAACAGGGCCAAGGAGCTTGTGGAAGTAGCCTCTGGCAATTCCCCATCCAGAGGAGGGTGAGATTTCGTGGGCTCCCAATGCTGTGTAAGTAAGCCCTCATTCAAGGCTGAGGGAGGCACATCCAAGTAGTAACCTTGGCACAGGGACCCCCATCAGAGTGGCTATGTTGGGGGCCTACATACTGATAAATAACCCCTCTCCATGGTCTGTCAGTGATCCCAGTTCACTGAGCTGGTATTGGTGTGATTGTACTGTGGTCTGCCATCCGAGCCCCTCTCAGGGTGTGTGGGGAGACTTGTGTTCACATCTCCCCAGGAGAGAAGGTTCCCACACCAGGGGCCCAGCAGCATTGCTAAGGATGAGTTGGAGACACAAGCTCCCAGCTCCAACCCCAGATCTGCAGAAGCGTGCCCGCGTTCTCCATAAATCCGCAGAGAATCACATGCACGTTCATGTTTGAGGAACTTGTGGCCCAGGCTTTGCAGATCTGTGATGAAATCCGCTCTCAGCCTTAGTCTGTTTGACTTTGGGCACTTTGATCAGTCATGGCCAGCTTTTGGTTTTTCATCTACAGAGTGGGGATTATAGCAACTCTATAATGTGATTATTTTGAAGATTAAATAATGTTTGCTTTCGTCCCAGTACCTGGCAGACAGACACCAGACAATAAGTGAAAGATGTGTGTGTACTTTTAACTCCATGGACTTTGCCTTAAGAACATTAAAAATTGTGTAATTGGGTGAAATAATGCATCTGCAAATAATTTCGATGATACAGAGTCTGTGGGTTTTGTAGGTGAACTTTAGCCGTGACGGAAATTAATGGCAGGATGCCAACACTCCCAGTTGGTTCACTTTGCCCTCCAGCATTTTCTGTCAGGTTTCAGTTACGGCTGAGCCATGGCAGGGCTGGTTCCCTGCAGAGGCGTGTGGCGGGCAGCTGCTGACTCTTGGACCTGGTTCTCTCTTAGGATCGCCTACCTTCTTCTGGAGCCCTCCTGCCCCCCTGCCTCAGCCTAGCAAGACCTACGGGGCGGGAGGGAAACACAGGCGAAGAGGAAGGGCTGAGGTTGCAGTTGAAAAGGAGCAATGACTTCTGACTGTCTACAGCGCAGTTGGGTCAGCGCTGTTGATAACAAAATGAGTATTTCAAAACAGCCGTTCGCGGAATGTGGATATTTCCAAGAAAGAAATGATAAACGCCTAAGCTGATAGTGATGCCGGCTTCCCTGAAGGACCATTATGCATGTGTACGCTTAGTGACGTGTCACACCAACCTCTAACATGTGCAATGACTGCGTGTCAAAGTTGAGGTGCATTCAGAGTAGAGTGGATCTCGCCAGAGGCCAGAGAGGCTGGGAGCGGGTTAATCTAGATGCCACGTTACTATCAGTAGTGGGAGATCTGGGCGGGTCATTGGTCAGTAGGGTGGCTGTGCTGTGCACACAGCTGGAAGCAAGAGTTTGGAAGTTTGCATCATCAGGAAATGATGTGTTTGAGGAGACAGACTCCCGATGTATACATTGTATGATGTATACATGACATGTGTCGAAACAGTACATGGTACTCCTGTAAATATATACAATCTTAAGTTTACGTGTCAGTTAAAATAAATTTAAATTAAAAATTAAGAGGAATAAAGATAACTAATTTTTTCTTTCCTCTTTTTTCTTCAGTCTTTCAATCTCCAACCTGTCGGTCAATGAGTGTTTAGCTCCCTGGTTTGTTCATTATTTACTTATTTATTTTAGACAGAGTCCCACTCTGTAGTCTCAACTGGCCCTGAGTTTATGACCCTCTTGCTTCAGCCTCATGAATGCTGGATTTGGATGTGTGCGGCCGTACCTTTTTGACAGTCATTAGCCATGACTAAGACATTAGGCTAGCTGAGCACACTTGTTTGCTTTGAAACTTGTAACAGTTGAAGAAACGGGACAGAAGGACAGGTGGGAGAATGGGGACAGGGAGGAGTTGAGGAAACCTGGGACCCAGACACGAGGGAGTGTAAGAATGAACAGAGCAGTTAAGGAAGAGAAGCACAAAGAAAAGAACCAAAAGTACAAACAGCGAAAAAGGCTAGAGACCACTGGGAAGAATCCAGTTGTAGTTGACACTAATTGAATTGTCACTGTCAGTGGTGTGCTTGTGTGTGCTTGTGTGTGTGTGTGTGTGTGTGTGCATATGTGCATGTGTGGTTATGTGTGCACTCATGTACGCACTTTCTTTCCTTACCCTTCTCTCTCTCCTTCCTTCCCTCCCATTCCGTAGACATTCCAGGATGATTATACACTCCTCCCACATGTGCCACATTCCCAGCTTCATTTATTTGGTTTTTTAAAAAAATATTTTATTTACTTCCTTATTTGATACAGAGAAAGAGGCAGAGAGAGAGAGAGAAAGAGAGAGAGAGCGAGAGGGGGGGGGGGGAATGGGCGCTCCAGGGCCTCCAGCCACTGTAAACGAACTCCAGATGCGTGTGCCTCCTTGTGCATCTGGCTTACGTGGGTCTTGGGGAATCAAACTTGGATCAAATGCCTTAACCTGTAAGCCAGCTCTCCAGCCCCTGTTTATTTTTAAAAGATATTTTTATTAATGAGGAGAGAGAGGGAGAGGGGAGGAGAGAGTGTACGGGCTTACCAGGGCCTCTTGCTACTGTAACTCCAGATGGATATGTGCCACCCTGTGCATCTGGCTCCATGTGGGCGCTGGAGAGTCAGACCTGGGCCATTAGACCTTGTAAATAAGTGCCTCCCACCACTGAGGCTCCCCTGTGCTGGGATTAGAGGTGCACCCACTATACCTGGCTTTCACATGGCTACAGGGCATGCACCTGGTCCTTATGCTTGCACAGCCATCTCCCCAGCCCTTTACCTGCATTGCTGTAGGAGTAGCTTTTTGCTTCTTTTATTGCTATATCGAACTGCCTCCAGTTGTTTTCTCTCTCTGACAAAATACCTCATGTTATCAATTTCTTTCAGTAGTCATCCTCAATAACTACACCCTAATAGCAGTTGATGCACTTTACATTTTAGTGTTGAGAATCTTTATTTACATACTTTATTTATTTACTTATTTATGAGAGTGAGAGAGGGAAAGAGGCAGAGAGAGAAAGAGAATGGGTGCACCAGGACCTCCAGTCATTGCAAACGAACTCCAGATGCGTGCGCCACCTTGTGCATCTGGATTGTGTGGGTCCTGGGGAGTCGAATGGAGGTCTTTTGGCTTTGCAGGCAAACGCCTTAACCACTAAGCCATCTCTCCAGCCCCTGACAAGAGACTCTTAAGTATGCCAAGTAAACATTGCAAGAAAGCAGAAAGCTTCTCACAGACTCGTGGGGTGCGAGATGGAATAATGGGTGCCTGGAGCAAGGGCTCATGTGCCTGCTGAACAGAGAGCGTCTACCTGCCGGCTGAGTGTCTTTTCTGGGGAGAAGTTTGCAATCCCGAATGCAGGGCTAAAGCTTTCTACATTCCTCCTCAGAGTATCACAGTGCAGAAAGCAAGCCCACCTGTGTACACACTTCCGATGTCTGTATCAGGCATACACATACATCTTTAGAGACCCATTGGCTATTTTAGAGGCTTGTTTACCTCTATATTCTTGTGATATAAGCAGTTAACAACTAAGACATTTTCACTTTTCATTTTTGCTTTTTGAGTTGGTCTTCTGTACTATCAGCTGGCTTCAAACTCACAGTGCAGTTGAGGATGACATTGAGCCTGATGGTCCTACCTCCGTCTCTACGAGGATTCCCTGTGCACCGCCATGACCAATTTAGACCCGGTTCCCATTTATTTATTCATTAATTTTGGTAAGCTCTCACTCTAGCTGCGGCTGACCGGGAACTCTCTCTGTGGTCTCGGGGAGGCCTGGAGCTGCGGTGTTCCTCCTACCTCTGCCTCACTTAGTGCCCATGCCTGGCCTGAGCCTTGTCTTCTTACCACAAGGTCTTGAAATGTAACTGAGGCTTTTCGTACATTCTAGGTCACCTGCCTTCACTCCCCGCGTGCGACAGGCTTGTGTTGCCACCATGCCTGGACTTAATTGGACCCAGGTTCCATTCCCCAGTACCCTGGTAAAGCCAGATACACAAAGTGGCACATGCATCTGGAGTTCGTTTGCAGTGACAGGAGACCATGGCGTGTCGATACTCACTTTCTGTCTTCCTCTCTCAAATAAAAATATTAAAATAAGTACTTGTAATTTGGTTCTTGTTTTTATTTCTTATGTTTCTCTTTTGTTACACACACTTGTCCTTAATATATTTTTAATCACATGGTATCTTATTTCTTGTTTTTTTCTTTCATAAGTAAATAATACCATATTATATATAAGCTATAAATTTTTGTAATTTATTTTGCAAAAATGCAAATAAACTTCATATAATCAGGGATGGAGAGATGGCTCAGCAGTTAAGGTAGCATGCCTGAAAAGCCTAAGGACCCAGGTACAGCTCCCCAGAACTCACGTAAAACCAAATGCACAAAGTGGCACACGTGTCTAGAGCTCGTTTGCAGTGGCTGGAGGCTCTCTCTCTCTGTGTGTCAAATAAAATAGGCTCGGTTCCCCACGTCCCACGTTAGCCAGATGCACAAGGGGGCGCACGTGTCTGGAGTTCGTTTGCAGAGGCTGGAAGCCCTGGCGCGCCCATTCTCTCTCTCTCTCCCTCTATGTCTTTCTCTCTGTGTCTGTCGCTCTCAAATAAACAAATAAATAAAAATTTTAAAAAAATATTTTTGTTTGTTTTTTTGAGGTAGTGTCTCACTCTAGCTGAGGCTGACCTAGAATTCACTATGTAGTCTCAGGGTGGCCTCGAACTCATGGTAGTCCACCTACCTCTGCCTCCTGAGTGCTGGGATTAAAGGTGTTCACCACCACGCCTGGCTTAAATAAATATTTTTAAAAATTCATATAAACACTGGTACTACAAAGTATGGGACAGAAAGGAAGGGAGAAGGATGTGAACCTCTGTAAACTCTGCTAATACTCCCTCACCAAGACCATGACCCTCCCTCCCACAGTCAGCCATGGGCATAGTAAGCCACAGAAAAGGCCAGGGGTGACGGAAAATACCAGGGACATCAAAGCAGGAAGATTGGAAGTTCAAGGTTACCTACTACACAAAAGTTTGAGGCCAGCCTGGAATACATGAGACCTTGCCTTATTAAAAAAAAAAAAAAAAAAAAAAAAAAAAAAAAAATCTAAAGGGGGAGAACTTAGAGAAACATTTCTCATCACCAAAATCTTGTTTTAATTTTACGTCTTGCTTTTTTTTAAAGGATATTTTATTTATTTATTTAATTGAGAGACAGAAAGAGGCAGAGAAAGAGAGAGAGGGGAGAGATTGGGGCACGCCAGGGCCTCCAACTGCATGTGCACCCTTGTGCATCTGGCTTATGTGGGTCCTGGAGAATTGAACCCAGATCTTTTAGCTTTGCAGGCAAACGCCTTAACTGCGAAGCCATCTCTCCAACCCCGATCCCTTGCTTTTTTAGACTTCCACATTGTACTTAGATCACTGCATGGTAAAAGCAAACACCTGTGGCTCTGCGTGTCTGGGTGCCTTGTCTTTCAAGGTGTTTGTTGAGTTGTGAAATACTGTGTTGGGGGCCAGCTGCGGAGCGCAGGGGTCAGGAGGGTGGGGCTCCTGCGCTTCTGCAAGGTGCCGCTGGAGAAGCGCGCCGGAGCCGCCAGGGTGTTGGTTTACTTTTGTTAAAAAATTAATATGTAAAAGTTATGTCAGAAAAATATACAACAATAAACTAAACTAGATTTAGTAATTATCATATCCGTGATTAACTTTCTTGTTTCAATAAATTTTAAATTGAACTTTAAAAAATATTTTATTTATATTAGAGGAGAGAGGGAGAGAGAAAGAGGCAGGCATACACAGAGCGAGAAAATGAGTATGGGCATGCCAGGGCCGGCTGCCACTGCAAATGAATTTCAGCTTTAGTGGGAAGTGGACAATTGAACTTGGGGTAGTCAGGCTTAAGCTTTCAAAAGCGGAGCCAGCTTTCCAGCCCTATATGACACTTTTTTTTTTTTTTTCCTGAGGTAGGGTCTCGCTCCAGCCCAGGCTGACCTGGAATTCACTATGTAGTCTCAGGATGGCCTTGAACTCACAGCGATCCTCCTACCTTTGCCTCCCATGTACTGAGATTAAAGGTATGCACCACACCAGGCAACTTTTTTATTTTTAATTTAGTTATTTCTGAGGAGGAGGAGAGAGAGAGAGAGAATGGGTGGACTTGGGCCTCTTGTGGCCACAAATGAACTCCAGACACAGGTACCACTTTGTGCATATGGCTTTACGTGTTTACTGGGGAATCGAACCCTGCTGGTGGCAGTTTTGTAAGCAAGTGCCTTTAACTGTTGAGCCCAGCTAAGAACACTTTTTTTATTATTATTTTTTTTTTTTGAGGTAGGGTTTCACTGTAGCCCAGGCTGATCTGGAATTCAATCTGTAGTCTCAGGGTGGCCTCGAATTCACGGTGATCCTCCTACCTCTGCTTCCCAGGTGCTGGGATTAAAGGCATGTGCCACCACACCTGGCTCAAGAATACTTTTTTGTTTGAATATTTTTTATTTTTATTTATTTGGAGAGGGCAAGAGTGAGAAAGAGAGAAAGAGAAAAGCAAATACAGAGAGATACAGAATGGGCAGTCCAGGGCCTCCTTGTTGCTGCAAACAAACTCTATATGCATGCGCCACCTTGTACATCTGACTTACATGGGTCCTGGAGAATTAAACCTGGGTCTTTTGGATTTGCAGGCAATTGGCTAACCACTAAGCCATCTCTCCAGCCTTGTTTTATTTATTTTTTATTTTTTGAGGCAAGCCCTGCAGACTGCCTTTTAAAAATGTGTGTGTGTGGGGGGGGGAATTGGCACACTAGGACCTCCAACCCCTGTAATCGAACTCCAGGTGCGTGTTCTGCCTTGTGCACATGTGTGACCTTGCTTGCTTGTGTCACTGTGAGTTTGGCTTATGTGGGACCTGGAGAGTTGAAAATGAGTCCTCAGGCTTCACAGGCAAGTGCCTTAACTGCTAAGCCAGCAGAACACTGTTTTTTTTTTTTTTAATGTTTTGTTCATTTTTATTTATTTATTTGAGAGCGACAGAGAAAGAGGCTGATAGAGAGAGAGAGAGAGAGAGAATGGGTGTGCCAGGGCCTCCAGCCACTGCAAACGAACTCCAGACATGTACGCCCCCTTGTGCATATGGCTAACGTGGGTTCTGGGGAATCGAGCCTTGAACCAGGGTCCTTAGGCTTCACAGGCAAGCCCTTAACGCTAAGCCATCTCTCCAGCCCCAGAACATTGGTTTTGAATTGGTGTTCATTCATTCACTCATTTTGGTCAACTTTTAACATGAGCAATTTCTAGCTAGTGGAATGTATGAGAGCCAAATTTGGAACTCAAGTACTTTACTGGGAAAGCATTTACTACTATTTAGAGTTAGGACTCAGCTTCCTTTGTATTATTTAACAACCTTCTCTATCTTATTTCTTGGGCCAAGCGTGCAGGAAGACTTAGGTGCTGTTGGTTTGACAGAGTCGTACGTAGGCTGTGTTCTTTCTGGTAGAGGGTAGTGCTATTTTAAAAACCTTCACCTGGGAGTAATCAACCTCCTTGCTTAGAGGGGCTTCTGCACAGTGCTCCAGGAATTGCTAGCAGCCCTGCCTTCCTGGTGGTATGAGCTGCTTCACCTCTGTCCCTGGCTAATCATCCTGTCTCTGCAGCCACCTACAGGCAATCTCCATGTGAGGATTAACCTTGATTGTCAACTTGCCTGCATCTGCAATAACCTGGGAGGCAATCCCTGGTTATGTCAGAGAGGGAGCCACTCGGTTAGTTTAGTAGAAGTGGGCAGACCCACCCCAGCAGTGGATGCCGCCAATCCATGGCCTGGGTCAGGATTAACTGCAGAAAGGCAAGCTAGCTGGGCGCCAGCACTCATAGCTCCTGCCCTCGTCTCCCTCCATGGGGGCCATTTCTCTCAAACTAAGCTGGAATAAGTTCTTCCTCCCTTAAGTTGCTTCTTGGCAGATGTTTTGTCACAGCAACCATGAAACTAACGAGTACATCCCCCTTCTGTGTATCTGAGCCATTAATATGTGAGGATCTGTTTCCAAAAGAGATTTCATTCAGAGCGAAGAGTAAGCTACACAAATAAAAAAAGATGGGAATATGTACTCAGTTTACAAAGCAGAGAGTTCTGTTAGTTTATTTTTAATCTTAGAGTAACGAGGCTGCAGGCCACTGGCACATGTGTTCTCATTTCCCCTGTCCTAGATCCACAGCAGACGTCGCTAATTGATCCCAGCGCTGTTTTGTTGATTCTGCCTGGGAGACCTCAGTGGTAGAGTATAGGACAGCCCTGCTTGTCAGTCAGATTTGGCATGTGAGGCGCACATCCTATTCTTTTAAAATATATTTTTATTTATTTTAGAAAGAGAAGCAGAGAGAGAGAGAAAGCGGTAGATACACAGAGAGAAAATGGGTGCACCAGGGCCTCTAGCCATTGTAAGTGAACTACAGACCCACATGCTGCCTTGTGCATCTGGCTTACGTGGGTATTGGTTAATCGAACCTGGGGTCCTTAGGCTTTGCAGGCAAGCGCCTCATAACTGCTGAGCCATCTCTCCAGCCTATGCTTCTATGCATAAGGTCATTGAAATGTGCCAGCAAGTTGGCTTCAGAGGCAGAACTTGTCATACACGTTCATGCCACTCAGCTTGGTCTGGCTTGCCTAAGGCAGGTTTAGTTGCTGTTGGCAAAAGCTCACAGGTTCTGGAAAACTCTGGGCAACTGCCATTCCTGTCATCTTGGAACTTCCTGTCCTGTCTTGTCCCAGACGATTCTCTTTTAAAGTTAACTAGGTATAATTTACTAGATTTCTGTGGCTGCTCTACCCATTTACCCATATTTTTTCCAGCTGCTTGGCCTTGTGTTCCCTCGCTCTCTGTGGCTGAGTTCAGTAGTAGCCCAGGCGCAGTCAGGGGAGCGGGGAAGTCTTTCAGTCTTGCCTTGTTGTTGTGAGAGCCCACAGCTTGTTTATAATCAGCCACGGACTGTTTGTAAAGCAGCTGACCCTCCCTAACTTTCTTTTCTTGGTTTATATGATTTTTAAAAAATTATCACATTATGTGACCACCCTCAGCCAAACATACCGACCTCAGTTAGTCTGAGGCTTAGCAGGAACCACCAGACAGAAACGCTCACGGCTTTTGGAAATTGTGAATGGAGCGCTGGGGTGAGACCTCCCGACGTCGCGTGTGTCAGGCCCCAGCGTCAGCCCTCGAAGCAGAAAGGCCGACTTTCCCCCATTTCTTTCTAGTGTTAGTTAGGTTGTCAGGACATTTTAAAATACTATGCTTAAGGTAAACTGCCATAGAACAGACCTGTCTACGCGAGGCTTTTGCCTGTGCAGGAATTCCCCATCTTTATTGCCTCATCAGTATGCCAGTAGGTGTCACTGTGTACATTAAATGGAAATCAGAGATATGATTAAGGAAATTTCCGGAATTAAGCATTATTGCAGATTTTTCTAAAAAAGAATAAAAAACAAACAAAACAGCTCCCAACAATAAGCAAGCAAGAATAATTATACATATTTCCTTCTTATCTTTTTTAAATTGGCCTTCAGTGGCAGGTGCAAGAAAGTGTGACGTTGCTCTTTCTCTATGTTCTTGAGGCCTGGTTACCTGTGTGAGCACTCGTGTTCCTGGGAAGGATGGGTGCTGGCACCGCATAAGCTTCAGGACACAGAATGTGGACTCACCTGCTGACCCGAGGAGCGATCGCTTTGTCCCTGTGAACATCACGCTCCTCCTGTAGAAGTTTTTCTTAGAAACCTTTCTTCTGATAGGGTAGACTTCTTTACTACCAATCTTTATTGTGACAATTCAAGAGAATTAAAAAAGACAAATCAGTGAATAAGCTTGCTGTCTGAGAATGTTCTCTACATGCATTTTCATGTGTTCTATGTACTTATTAGATGACTGTTCAGATTTTTTTTAGTTTTCCCAAGACAGGGAAAAAAAGTATCTAATCATGTTCCATGATTCTAATCATGTTTTTTTTTTTTTTTTTTTTTTTTTTTTTTTTTAGTGGAACTGTATTTAAGCATCCAAGTGGTTTTGCTATGAGTTCACTGTCATCATTGTTCTTTCAAAAAAACTGTAGCCAGGGCTGGAGAGATGGCTTAGCGGTTAAGGCACTTGCCTGCGAAGCCAAAGGGCCCAGGTTCAATTCCCTAGAACTCACATAAGCCAAATGCACAATGCCTCTGGAGTTTGTTTGCAGTGGCTGAAGGCCCTGGTGCACCCAGTCTCTCTCTATATATATATATTTCTCTCTCTTATAAATAAATAAAATTTAAAAATGTTTCCTGTTGCTTTGAGGAAAGGTAGTGCTACGCTCACCCAGTTATTTCACCGTTAAGATAAGCAACCAGGGTAAGACTTTCCTCTGAGGTATTCTGGAAAGCTCTGTTTGCATGGGGAAGGGGAAGTTGGCACTGGAATTGTGATTTCTTAATGAAACACTTATGTAAGGTTTTCACTTCCCAACAAGGCCCTGTTCTTTTTGTGATGAGCCACTCAGAGAAGGTTTGTGGGCACTTAAGAGTACCTGGGTAAAGCTTCAGCCAGGGGCACCCAAACTTTTGGCTTTTCTGGACAACCTGGGTGAATAAGAATCATCTTGAGTCAGAATTAAATACAGAAGCACTAAAAAAAACTGAGGAGCAGAAATATAATTTTCATATTTAACACCACAGATAAGCAAAAAAGAAGTCCTCACATAATAATCCTAATTATGTGATAACTCATTTGGCAAATCTTTTGACATTGTTGAGCAAGTACCAAGTTTGGGTTCCTCATAAAGAAAATGGTCATACTAGGTAATAAACGTCACCCCTTGGCTTGTTTAGCATATAGCAAAAGGTCAACATGCAACTAGTGGGGTATTTGACACTGAATTGTATTCAATAAACGTTTGATAAACGAATGCACCTGGTTCTATGGAAGTAGCTGCAATTCTTCTAGATCCAAAAGGTGCTCATCAGGTGTTTTGAGATTTTTTTTCTTGTGTGGTGTTTGGGGCGGGTAGGTGTGTTTGTCCCCTTGCCGCACTTTGTGAACTCACCTGCAGGGGGTGCTGTCCCCGTCGTGCTCCACTGCTGTTGTGACTTGAGCTGGGATCGCTTACTGATCCTGGAGCTGGCTGTTTCTTCTCAAGTCCTGGCGAATCTCAGGCCCCTGCACCCCTATGGGACTGGTGTTACCACATTACATATTTATACATATACGTATTTATCATATGTATAACGTTTATTGATTTGTGTATGTTGAACCATCCCTGCATCTCCAGGACAAATCCCACTTAATCAGGGTGAATGATCTTTTTGATGTGTTCCTGTATTCTGTTTCCAAGTATTCTGTTGAAATGTTTTCTTAATCTATGTTCATGAGGGAGGTAGATTTGTAATTTTCCTTACTGGCTTCATAAAAGGATTATGGTATTATTCCTTCCTTTTTTTATTTTATGGAATAGTTTGAGAAGCCTTGGTGTTAGTTCTTCCTTGAAGGTCTAGTAAAACTCACCACGTAATCCATCTGGCCCTGGACTTGTTTTAGTTGGGAGATTTTTAAAAAATATCTTTTATTTATTTATTTGAGAGAGAGAAAGAAGCAGAGAGAGAGAAAGAGAGAGGGAGAGAATTGGCACACCAGGGCCTCCAGCCACTGCAAATGAACTCCAGATGCATGCGCCCCTTTGTGCATCTGGCTTATGTGGGTCCTAGGTTCTTTGGCTTTGCAGGCAAGTGCCTTAATCAGTAAGCCATCTCTCCAGCCCTCTTTATTTTATCATATTGCCAATGTTTAGCATTGAGCCCAGGTCTTAGAGCATTTTCAGTAAGTGCTCTACTACTGAACTACACCCTCACCTCTGTGTTTATTTGATTAGTTTTGCTAAGGGATTTTTACCATCATGTTTATTCTTTGAAAGAACCAACTATTTGTTTCATTGATTCTTTTTGTATGTAAAAAGCATATATTTATTTATTCAATAGAGAGACAGAAAAGGCAGACAGAAAGAGAATGAGTATGGGTACACCAGGCTCTCCTGCATGGATGTTGGGAAGTTGAACTCAGGCCATCTATCCAGCCCCAATCTTTGTATTTTTTGTTTGTTTCTATTTTATTAGTTTCTGCCCTGATCTCCATTATTTCTTTCCATCTACTGAATTTTGATATGGTTTGTTCTTCCTTTATCCAAGCCTTAAGGCTTGTCACTCAATTATTTACCTGTGACCTCTCTAATTTTTTTAAAAATATTAGTTGCAAGGAGAGAGAAAGAGAGGGAGAGAGAAAGCATGGGTGCACAAACTATTAACACATGTACCATATTGTGCATTTGTCTTTTTGTAGGCACTGGGAATTGAGCCGGGGGCTGTCAGGCTTTGCAAGTAAGGACCTTTAACCACTGAGCCATCTCCCCAGACCTCTAATTTTTTAAATATAGGCACTTAAAACTATAAATTTCCCTCTTTAATGGATTCTACAGGTTTTGGTATGTTGTGTTTTCAATATCGTTTAATTCTAAGAATTAATTTCAATGGCCCAGTGTCAATCAGCATTGTATTGTTTAATTTCCATGAGTTTCATCCTTCTTGCTGTTGATTGTTAGTTTTATCCCATTTTGTTCCTATAGAATACAAAGAATTACTTCAGTTTTCCTGTACTAAGATTTGCTTTGTATCCTAATATATGATCAATTTTAGAAAAAGTTTCATGTGCTGCTAAAAATAATGCGTATCCCATAGCATTTGGATGGGATGTTCCATAGATGGCTGTTAGGTCCATTCGTTCTGTGGTTTCATTTAATCTAGATGTTTCTTTGTTTATTTATGTTTTCTGGGATGACCTGTCAGTTGGTGAGGTTGGGTATTGAAGTTACAACTATTGTGCTGAGGTTAATCTGTGACTTCACATCTACGAGTGTCTGTTTAGTCAAATTAAGCGCACCCATGTTCAGTGCATGTGTGTTCAGAATTGTAATGTTGGCTTGTTCTCTTAATTAGTACAAAGTGACCTTCTTTATCTCTTCTGACTAATGGTTTTGTCAGACATTAGAAAATCTGCTTGTATTCTAGACCCATTTAATTGAAATACCACTTTCCATTCATTTACCTTAATATCTTAGAGTCTGTTACCTGTCTGTTATGAATAAATGAGGTTTTTGTTTTTGAGGAAACAAATAGGAACATTCTACCTTTTAATCTATTCTGCTAGTCCGTGTCTTCATTAATTAATTCAAGTTATTACTGAAAGGTGTGTATCAATTCCTACAATTTTTGTTAATTTTGTAGTGCTTGGTGTTTTTCCATTTATATCTTGCATTAATTATTATTCAAACATTGTTTACTTATTTCCTATGGCCCCATGAATGTGCTGTTTTTTTTCAGGGTAGGGTTTCTCTCTAGCCCAGAATTCACTATGTTGTCTCAGGGTGGCCTCAAACTCACAGCAATCCTCCTACCTCTGCCTCCCGAGTGCTGGGACTAAAGGTGTGCGCCACCATGCCCGGCTGATGTGTGTGCTTTTTTTTTTCAGTGTAGAAGTTTCCTGTTTTCTGTAGAGCTAGCTTAGTGGTTGTATATTCCTTTAGCTGATTTTATCATGGAGAGCTCTTCTTTCTCCTTCAACTATGATAGCTAGTGTTGCTACATGGTTAGTAGGGTTGGGCTGGCAACATGGGTTGGCAATTGTCTTTCAAAACTTGAAATACGTCATTGCACACTCATCTGCTTTCAGCGGTTTTGTTGGGAATCTGTGGTCGCTCTCACGGGCTTGCCCTTGTCAGTGGTCGGGTGCTTCTCTCCTGCTGCTGCGGTGTATTCTCTTTGGTCCGTGTATTTAGTAGTTTATACTATGACAAGGAGAGTCTGGACTTGCTCACTTAGTGTTCTAAACACCTTCTGTATCTGTATTGATGTCTCCCTAATTTAGGGAGGTTTTCTTCTTCAATGTTGTTGAAAATGCTTACTATGCCTTTAGATTGCAATTCTACCCCTATGCCTAGAGTTTTTAGATTTGATCACTTCATAGTGTCCTGAGTATCTTAACATTTTTGCTCATACCTTCTTATTAATGTATCTTTCTCCTTGTTATAATGTTCTAAATCCTCCACCTTGTCTTCAAGCTCAGTTACTCTGTCCTCTCCTTGATCCCATGCTACTGGTGAGACGTTATGCAGAGTCATATACTTGACTTACTGTGTTGCTCATTTCTAGATTTTCACGTTGTTTCCCCGCCAGCATGTCTCCTTACGCTTGTCTTCTCATCACTCTCCTATTACGTGTTAGCTACTGTCCTGTGCTCCCGTGGGATTCCTTCAGAAGTTTTTTGTCTTGTTTGACTCCTTTATTTTTTTTCTTTGATTTTTGAACATATTATAATCAATTTTTTTAAAATTCTCTGGCATTTATTCTAATTAGGTCTCACTGAAAGTCATTACTGTGGGATTCATCATTTTTGGAAGAGTTATGTTTTCTTTTTTTAATATTACTGCATTAGACTTTTGCATCTTAAGTTATTATTTTTTGTTTATTTCTTCAGCTTTATTCTTATACTTGTAGGTCAGAAGTAACATCTTCAGGGTAGGAACTCAAGGTGCCGGGTGTGACCACTCTATCACTCCCAGAGCCGAACGCTGACAGCAAGAGTGCTCCAGGCCGGGACATGCCTCTGTGCAAATGCACCAGAGCCAACTAAACAGCAAGGGTCCTCCGACCTTAGTGACTGTGGGTGGGTCGATGAGAGAGGCTGGTGGATAGATGGGAGGATTTTGGCCACTTAGCACCGAGAGGGTTTGGAGGGGGTTGGAATGAGTACTAGTGCTGACTTCGAAGGAGGTGGAGGCGACACACGTATCTGGGAGAGAAAATTGAGATATTGTTTGGTTCCATAGATTTTGGGGAGTTGTTGAGGCTATGAAAGGTTATAGTTTATGTAGAATAAGGCGGAGTAAAGAATGTGGAAATGAAGGAAAGAGAAGCAAAGTACAGGAGTCGTCTATAGGACTAGTAATAGTTTCCATCAGTACACTGGGTGGAGATAAATCTTCTGCCCTAATTTTAATTATTTCTTGCATATACTGGGTTTGGGACTGGTCTTTTGTTGTTTTTCTAGTATCTTAGATTCCATCATTAGTTTGTTAATTTGAAATCTCTCAGAATATTTAATGTTTGCACATATGGCTATAAACTTTCCTCTTGTGACTGCCTTGGTTATTCCTCACAGGATCGGGTGTGTTGTTGTTATCATTTTATTAATTTCTAGAAAATTCCTCATTTCCTTCTTGATTTCTTCAATGACCCACTGTTCATTCAAAAGTGTATTGTACAGTTTCCAGGTATTTGTGTCATTGCTCAAGCTTCTCTTACTGTTGATTTCTAGTTTTATTCTACTGTGGTGTGATAGAATACAAGGAATTATCTCAAAGTTTTTGTTATGGCTTGCTTTGTGGCCCATGAGGTGGTCAATTTTGGAGAAGCTTCCATGTAACACTAAGAAGAATGTGTATTTTTTATCTCTTGGGCAGAATGTTCTGTAGATATCTGTTAAATCCTGGTGTAATTTAGCTCTGAAGTATTTTTGCTCGTTTTCAGTTTTGTAGACCTGTCTAAGAATGAGTGGGATATTAATGTCTTCCACTACTATGGTATTTGGACCTTTGTGACCTTTTATGCATTTTAGTATTTGTTTTATGAAGTTGGGAGCCTCAATATTTGATGCATAAATATTTATAATAATTATATCTTTTAAAATATTTTTATTTATTTGCATGTCTCTGTGTGTGTGTGTTTGTTTATGAATCTCTTGAGACTGCAAATGAAGGCCCATCTGGCTATATGTGGGTGGTTGGAAAATTGAACCCTGGGCCCAACAGGCTATTCAAGAAAGTGCCTTACCTACTCTGCCATCTTCCCCAGTATCTTTTGTATCTTTTTCTTAAAGATTATTTATTTATTTACTTGAGAGTGACAGAGAGAGAGAGAGAGAGAGAGAGGAGAGAGAGAGAGAATGAGAAAATGGGCGCACCAGGGCTTTTAGCCACTGCAAACGAACTTCAGACACATGCACCCCCTTGTGCATCTGGCTAACATGAGTCCTGGGGAATCGAGCCTCAAACCTGGTCCTTAGACTCCACAGGCAAGCGCTTAACCACTATGCCATCTCTCCAGCCCCTGTATCTTCTTTTTAAAAAATATTTTAATATATTTATTTATGAGTAAGAAAGAGAGAGAGAGAATGTGGGCATGTAGAGTCTCCTGCCACTGTAAACACACTCTAGATGCAAGTACCACCATGTCAGTGTGGCTTATGTGGGTACTGGTGAATTGAAGCTATGTCCTTAGGCTTTGCAGGCAAGTGTCTTAACCACTAAGCCATCTATCTCTCTAGCCTTCTTTTATATCTTCTTGATGATTTGTTCCCTTTATTAATATATTGCATGCCATCCCTCTTTGACTCTTTTGATTACCTTTGGTTTGAAGTCTGCTTTGTCAGATAGAAGAATAGCTATGCCTGCTTGTTTTCTGTTTTCATGTACTTGTAGATTTGCTCCCTACCCTTTGGCACTCAGTTTGTGGCTGTGTTTGCCAGCTATGTGAAGTTCTTGGTGACTACAGATAGTTCGGTCTTGTGTCTTAATAGTTCATCACTGATAGCTATTTTCTTTGTGGGTGAATTGAGATCGTGGACATTTATGTTACTGGGGAGTTTTCCTGATTTTTTTTTTTTGGTGATTTTCTGGTTGTCTGGGTTGTTGGCATTTCTTTTTTCACAACCCCTGTTGTTTTGGCAGGGTGCTGGCTAGCTGTGCAAAACAGAGTTGATGCGTTCCACTTCTTTTCTGTTCCCCTAATTCCTCCTTTTTTCCTTTTTTTCTTTTTTTCCTTCTGAGGTAGGGTCTCACTCTAGCCCAGGCTGACCTGGAATTTACTGTCTAGCTTTAGGCTAGCCTTGACCTTACAGTGATACTCCTACCTCTGCCTACTAAGTGCTGGGTTAAAGGCCTATGCTACTACCCCCAGCTCCCCATTCCTTTGTTGGTGGGCATTCTTACACAAATTAATATGGATGAGACTTCTCACTCTAGCTTAGGCTGACCTGGTGACCTGGAATTCACTATGGAGTCTCAGGGTGGCCTCAAACTCACAGCGATCCTCCTACCTCTGCTTCCCAAGCGCTGGGATTAAAGGTGTGCACCACCATGCCTGGTTAAGACTGTTTTTTAACTTATATTGTATTCCTTTAAGAATTTTCTGGTTTGGTTGTTATGGGTTGCCTTGACTTATGCTTATCTTGAAACATCTTTATTTCTCTCTCAATTTTGAAAGATAATTTTCTAGGTTGGAAGTTCTTCACTTTCAAATCCTGAAATATATTGTTTAGTGCTGATTGAAAGATCTGAAGTTGCTTTGATGATTTTGCCTTTGTATGTGAATTGGAGTTTTTGACTTAGAGCTTTCGTTTTGTTTCTCTGCATTTCTGACATCTTGGCTGTGTCATGGAAAGGGGCTTCTCTGATCACGTGACACGGAGGGCCCTAGTGCCTCTTTTGTTTGCATGTTGACCTCTCTCTCTATGTGTCATCTCCGTTCCTTCTGCTAAAGTCTGTCCCTTTAACTGCATCCCCTTCTTCTGGTAGTGTTGGCCTTGAAGGCCAGGTAATGGGGCCTGTCTGCCACCTACCTGTACACACAGGCCAGCCAGCCTGTACCCACTGTCCTAGGGTTCTAGAGGTCTTTGTGGACTGGGGCACACAAGCCTGGCTACTTCTTGTTGATAACTTGCCTGATGTTATCTTACTTTTACATTATCTATTATGAAGGGTTTTACACATAATTTTTCTTGAAACTGTTTTTTTCTTTTGATTGATTGTATATGGGTACACATGCCATGATGCATGCGTAGAAGGTGAGGGACAACGTGGAGGTGTCTGTGTTCCAGTTTCTTTGAGACAGGGTCTCTTACTGCAAATGAACTGTTGGGCTGCCCAGGAATAGTGGGCTTTCCGTGGGCTTCAGACTCTGCTGGCTGTGTCTCCCGTTGCCATAGGAGCAGTATGTGCACAGATGCCAGTTTGCATCTAGCTTTACAGGGATGCTGAGGAATTGAACCCCAGCAAGCACCCTCAATCACTAAGCCATCTTTCTAGTATTGTACATACATTTTCTTGGTATCCTGTGAAGTGAGGCTTCACTGCACATGAGCTTTTTGGCAACAATTGCTTTATCTTATATTAATTTTCTACGTCCCTCTTTTATCTGCTGTCACCAGGACACCATCAGTTACTATATTAGTTATGTTGATAGTGGACAAGAAAAATCATATGAACATATTTTTACTGCTTCACATAGATCTCTTGACTTAGATGTGTCTTCTAATGGCATTAATGAGGCCATTTCCCTCTAATAAGAATGGAAAGGGCGGAGAAATGGCTTAGCAGTTAAGGCACTTGCTTGTGAAGCTTGAGGACTCATGTTTGACTCTGCAGGTCCCACGTAAGCCAGATGCACAAAGTGATGCAAGTGCTCAAGATCGCACATGTGCATGAGGGGCCACACATGTCTGGAGTTCAATCGCGGTGGCCAGGGATCCTGGCGTGCCAATTCTCTCTCTCACTCACTCTCTCACATTAAAATGGGCCAGTCTGTTGCACTTGCCTCAAAAAAAAAAAAAAAAAAAAGGAAACCTGAGCTGTGTCTGTAGCGTAAGTGGTGTCATCCATTGCCAAGTTAGTGACTCTGAAATCAAGCTGAAACTGAGCTGAAAGCTTCCTCCCTGCCGTCTAGCCTTCATAGCGCTAGAAAGTTATTACTTCACTAGTAGGAGAGAAGAATCGCTAATAATTTTACCCAGTAAGGACCCTGCGTCATATACTGCCTTCCAGGCAAAATACACCCACGAGTGCAGGAGTGGCATGCTTGATTTCGAGGGGGCAACCAACTGCTTTCTGACTGGATTTGAGACTTACTGTCACAAAGGGGAGCTCATGCCCCGTACTGCAAACATGGTCAAAAACACAGGGGTAGGGAGGACGTAGCCCGGGGAGGGGCCACCGCTGTTGTCGAGATAAACGTACGTGTTGTCAGTTTCCCTCTCAGCACGTGCATTAACACCGGCCATCTCCACACCGCCAACTGTCCTCTACACATTTATGTCTGCGTGTGTAGATGAGTGCTCCTCTCGGCCTTGGTCGGAGGAGCTTCTTCATGCAGTGGGCAGTGGCAAAAGTGGAGACCCTTGAGTGGTCAACGTTGTGAGACGTGCTCAGCCCGAAACACAACATCTGCACCACCACCTCCCAGGCTCATGGGACTGGTGGACGAGGGGCTAAAGAGTGTAAGAGCCAGAGGACAGGGGGGCGCTGTGACATGCCGTCTGCTGGACCGGACGTGGCTGCGGCACCCACGGGCGGCAGGTGTGATTAACCGCCTAAGACCTGCTCAAGACTCAAGACCGGGCCATCCCGTGTCCATCATGGAGGGGACTGGGACCAGAGGCCTTGCTCCTCCATGAGGAACTATTGGCAGTTGACATTGTTCAGGGGAGGGAGGTCATTTTCTTTCGTGGGTTCAGAGGGAGAAGAGAGGGTAATCGTGAATATTGTGAAAACACACTACTTGTACATGTGATTTGCATCAGTAGTTTTTCTTTTGGGGGGATTCTTCTTCCTTTTGAGACATTGTGGAGGCTATGCTAGGACTGAAAAATAATAGAAGACAAAGGACTATGTTTACTTTTATTCTGAAAGCAAAATGTGTTGAGTCAGGCTGGAGAGACTGATCAATAGGGAAAAGGCACTGGCTGGCAGAGCTCTGTGGCCCAGGTTCAGTTTGCAGGTACGTGCATCTGGAGCTTATTTACAGAGGCAGGAGACCCTGCTGTACCCATTCATTCTCTCTCTCTCCTTCTCTCAAATAAGTAAATAAAATATTAAAACAAAGAGCATAAAGTTCACTCAACACTTACTGGGACACCGCTCTGCCCACCACATCTCTCAGTGTGGAGTAGCCCATGGGTTCTAGGAGAAGCATATGCTGTTGATAATTCTCACAGAGCAGCGCAGGACTTTCCCCTCACAAACAGGAAAACTAAAGGCCTTAAGAGAAGGGTTTTTGAAATCTTGCTATCCCCTGTCATTTTTCCAGCTTTGTTGTGGTATAACTGACAATTGTATGTATTTAACATATACCGTATGATGCTTTTGATATATATTGTGATCCACAACCAAGCTAATTAACATATCCATTACCTTACATTGTTACTGTATGTGTGTGCATAAGCAATTTTTAAAATGTGAAATATAAAACCTCCAAAAATTAGGAACAGAAAAAGCAAGTCTGCAATGGAAAATATGCTCAAATTTCAAATTTCAGTTCTGTATGGCCATATGGAAATGGGTATGATATGGCACAAAAAAACCCCGCCATTGGGGAAGGATAAAATCTTGTCAAAAACCTGTTCCTCTACTAATATGAATAATGGTCCTTTTACCTTTAAAATTTGTTTTTAAAAAAACAGGTGGAGAGTGAAATTACAAAGACCAGAAGTTTTAAGTTAATTTATTTATTTGCAAGCAAGCGAGTGCGTTCACCCGCGCGTGAGAGAGAGGTAGAAGGAGATTGAGAATGAATGGGTGCACCAGGTCCTGTAGCTACTGAAAATGAACTCCAGATGCACGTGCCACTTTGTGCATCTGGCTTACGTGGATACATTGGGGAACTGAACTCAGGTCATTAGGCTTTGAAGGCAAGTACCTTAACTGCTGAGCCATCTCTCGAGCCAGACATGAATTTCTTCTTGTGGAGCAGACCTCAAATCCAACCAGAGAGCAGCTGGTTACCCCACAACCGTCAGGTCACTACTGCACACTTGGCACATCTCGCTTGACAAGTCAGTTGTACAGCACAGAGTCTGCAGCGAGCTCGTGACACTGGTGACGACTTCCTTCCCCCAGCAGCCTGCATCGGCCTTCCCAGCACCGTTAAAGTCAGTTGGCACGGAAGATGCTTTCTCCTTAATTCCGGCTGATGTCTTTTTCTTTTTTCCATTTTGGTTTTTCAAGATAAGGTTTCACTCTAGTCCAGGCTGACCTGGAATTCACTATGAGTCCCAGGGTGGCCTCGAACTCACAGTGGTCCTCCTACCTCTGCTGGGATTAAAGACGTTTCTTTTTAAGGTGGGGGGGGGTCTCGCTCTAGCCCAGGCTCACCTGGAACTCACTCTGTAGCCCCAGGCTGGCCTTAACTCACCATGATCTTCCAACCTCAGCCTCTGCAATGCTGGAATTATAGACATGAGCCACCACGCTGGTCTTCAACCTGAAGTTTCTGTGTCCCCCAGCTGAAGCACGTGGTGTCTTCAGCAACAGGGTCTTACTGTGTAGTTGTTGTGCAGGTCCTTGGTTTCGAACTCAGGTCCTCATGCTTGCAAAGCAAGCACTTTACCAGTTGAACTGTCTAGCCCCAGCCCCCTCCTCTCTTTTCTTTTCCCAAGACAGGTTCTTAAGTATCTTCAGCTGGCCTGGAACTCTCTGATCCTCCTGCCTCCACCTTCCAGGTACTGGGATCACAGAAATGTGTGCCACCACACCTGGTTTCTGTGATGCTAGGGACCGAACCCAAGGCTCTGTGCATGCAGGCAAGCACTCTGCCGACTGAGCTACATTTCCAACCCGCTCCGACTTTCTAACATCCAGTTCTTCTCCTTTTAATCCCAGCCGTCCCTGTCCTCAGAGGGGCTTCACTCACAGCAGCTGGTCAGTGTGACGGACACCGGTGTCCTAGCAGAGCTGGAGCTGGGTCCTTTTTTTTTTGATTTTGTCATTTCTTAGGCCTGAGAAACCCCCCAGCCTCTGGGCTCTCATGTCCACACTGTTACCAAAGAGCCCAGGCCCCCGCTCAGAAACTCGTCCCTGCGTGGGCAGGCTCCGGTGGAGCAGACGGCACCACTCTCGGAACTGTCCGGGACGCCCGCTTTGGCCCCTGTCTGCTAGTGTTGGTGACCCGCACGTCGTGTGCGGGCCTTCCCTCCGCTGGCCCGTGAGGTCCCAGCAGCAGAAACCCGCTGTCGCTGTCGGCGTTCGGTGACCTCGCGATGCCGGCGCTCACCAGCTCGTCTGCTCTTCTCTGTCAGATGAATGACGGGCCACGGAGAAACAAGGTTAAAACTGGATTTTGTGTGTGTGTGTGTGTGTGATCAACATTGATATAATTATTTTGAAAAACCTGATGTTTAATTTGACTTTTCAATTCCTCCTCTTTATGTGAGCTTTTGTAAAGTTCATTTTCATTTTGTACATGGTAATGTGTTCCGTAAGAAGACATCACACACCATTGTATGTGGCGTGTACTTCCCCTCACACACACCATCACTTTTCCTCATCCTCCTTCTCCCATTCATTCCATGTCATATGATTGCATGTGTCCATATAAAATCTAGTAAGCACAAATGAGAGAAAGCCTTCAGTATTTGTCTTTTTGAGACTAGCTTAATTCACTTAATATTGCTATCTTTAGTTGCCTCTATTTTCCTGCAAACGACAGAGCTTCATTCTTCTTAATGACTTAAAAAAAAATTCTACTGCTGGGCGTAGTGGTGCATGCCTTTAATCCCAGCATTCGGGAGGCAGAGGTAGGAGGATGGCTGTGAGTTCGAGGCCAGCCTGAGACTACAGAGTGAATCCCAGGTCAGCCTGGACTAGAGGGAAACACTACCTCGGAAAACTAAAAAAAAAGAAAAAAGAAAAAAAATTCTGCTTTGCGCGTATGCCACTTTTTCCTTAGCAACATCTTCTGTGGTTGGGTAGTTTAGGTTGGTTCCACACTTAGAGGTTGTGAATGGTGCTGCAGTTAGCATTAATGTACAAACATCTCTGTGATACGTTCACTTAAACTCCCTTGGGTCTCTGCCTAGGAGTGGTATAGCTGGATCGCATGGACATGGTAGTTCTATTGTTAGTTTTTTTTAAAAAAGTATTTTATTTATATATCTGAAAGACACACACACAGAGAAAGAGGCAGATAGAGATAGAGTGAATGGGTGCACCAGGGCCTCTAGCCACTGCAAGTGGTCTCCAGATGCGTGCACCACCTTGCGCATCTGCCTTTACACGGGTACTGGGGAATTGAAACTGGGTCCTTTGGCTTTGTGGGCAAGTGCTTTAACCACTGAGCAATCTCTCCCACCTTATTTTTAGATTTTTGAGGAGCTTCCACATTGATTTCCATAGTGACTGGACTAGTTTGCATCCCACAGACAGTATATAAAAGTTTACTTTTGTCCTTGCTAGAATTCCTTACACTCTTAATAACTGCCATTCTAAGTAGGTAAGATAAAATATCAGTATGGTTTTAATTTGCATTTATCTGGTGGCTAGTGAAATTAAACATTTTTTCATAAGTTTATTGACCATTTATATTTCATCTTTTGTAAACTGTCTGTTCATTTCATTGGCTCATTTATTCATTGAGTTTGATTTCTTGTTTAGTTTTTGAGTTATCTTTATATTTTAGATATTAATCCTCTGTCAGTATGTAACTAGTAAAGATTTTTCTCCTGTTCTATATGTTGTTTCTTTGGTCTATTAACTGTCTGCTTCTTGAAGTCCCATTTATCAATTGCTGGCTTTATTTCCTGAACAATTTGACACCCTACTCAGAGAGCTCTTGGTGATATCTACACCCTGAAGTGTTTTCTCTGCATTTTCCTCCATCAGTTCCAGAGCTCCTGGTGTTACACTGAGCTCTTTAATCCATCTGGATTTGTTTTTTTGTGCAGGTGAGAGATAGGGGTCTAGTTTCCTTCTGCACGGGGCTGTCTAATTTCCCCGGTACCACTCGTTGAAGAGGCCATCTTCTCTCCTGTCAACAGTCACCTGGCCGTGGCTTGTTTACGTCCGAGTCCTCTCTCCTAGTCAACCAATCTGCACCCCGGTTTCTGTACCAATGCTATGCCTGTTTGTTCCTGTGGCTCTGTGGCGTATAACTTGGAATCAGGTATGGCGATACCTTTAGCATCATTCTATGTGCTCAGGGTTGCTTAGTCTATCAGGATCTTTTGTGCTCCCATATGAATTTTAAGATTGCTTTTTTCCCCCTGGCATTGGGGTTTTGATGGAGATTGCTCTGAAGCTGAAGCTAGCTTTTGATAAGATAGTCATTTTCACAATGTTAACCTCTCTAGTTCACGAGCATGGAAAGTCCTTCTATCCACTGATCTACTTTTCAGGCTCTCTCTTGACTATACAGTTCGCTATGGAGGTCTTTCACTTCTCAGTGAGGTTTATTCCAAGGCATTTCTCCTTTTTTATCAGTGGCAATTATAAATAGGATTATTTCCTTATCTTCTTCCTTGGCACGTTTGTTACTGGCATGTAAGAAGGCTACTGATTTTTTGAATGTTAATCTTGTGTCCTGTCACTTTGCTTGACATGTTTATTAGATCTAAGAATTTCCTGGTGAAATCTTTTATATATGGAATAGTATCATCTGCAAATATGACTTCTGCCTTTCCTATTTATATCCCCTTGATTTGATTCTCTTGTCTTAGGGCTCTAGCTAAGACTTTCAGTACTATATTGTTCCTCATTTTAGTCGAAATACTTTAAAATTCTCTGAAGGTATTTGGCTATGTGTTTAATTTTCAGTTTTGTTTCTTCATCATCCTTAAATTTTAATTTAGTTTACTAAAACACTGTATGTACTATACCAACATGTTCTAAGTTATTTTCATATCTACCCCCATATGCCTGTAATTTAAAATATAATTACCATTTAAATATGTTTAGAAATGGTATTTAAATTTTTTTATGCATTTAAAAGTATGTACTTTTAATGTTGTTTTGCTACTTTTTTTTTGGTTTTTTCGAGGTAGGGTCTCACTCTGGTCCAGGCTCACCTGGAATTAACTCTGTAGTCTCAGGGTGGCCTTGAACTCACGGTGATCCTCCTACCTCTGCCTCCTGAGTGCTGGGATTAAAGGTGTGTGCCACCACGCCCAGCTATTTTGCTACTTTTATGATTCATCCCTTCATTATGAACTCTTGTTTCCTATTAAAATACTCTATTTATTATACCAATATGTTCTAAGTCATTTTCATACATATATAGTACTTACCAAGACCACATAACATACAGATATAAATATTATATCTATTAAAATTTAAAACAAATTTATAAGTATTACAACTAATTATTCCTAGACTTAAATGGCACAATAGATATAGGAGACCTTATGTTTATTTTTCTTTTTGAGATGGGTTTCACTGTGTATCCCAGGTTGGCCTTGAACTCATAGTAATCCTCCTGCTTCAGTTTTTGGAATGTTGGAAATATAGGCCTATTCTACCTTGCTTACCTTGCTTGGACTTAACATCTTTTTTCTGGTTAAAAAATATTAAAGCAGGGCTGGGGAAATGGCTTAGCAGTTAAGGTGTTTGCCTGTGATGCCTAGGGACCCTGGTTCAATTCCTCAGGACCCATATAAGCCAGATGCACAAGGGGGCACATGCATGTGGAGTTCGTTTGCAGCAGCTAGAGGCCCTGGCCTGCCCTTTCTCTCTATCTGCCTCTTCCTCTCTCTCTCTCTCAAATAAATAACTAAAATATTAAAAAAAAATTTAAGGCAGGTATAAGTGGTACACATCTTTAATCCTAGTACCATGGATGCTAAGCATTGTGACTCCAAGGTCAAACCGGGTATACAGTGAGCTCTTGTCTCACATATTATTTTTTGTCGAGGTAGGGTTCACATTATTTTTCAACTGAACCACAAGAATTGTACCTATTTATGGAATTCCATATGGTATTTTCATTCATGCACATATGGTGTCATGCCTTAATCAGGATAAGTATATATGTCTCCTAGAATTTTATCATTCATTCGTTTCTTGTTGAATTTGTAGCTTCTTACTAGTAATTTACATAGTTATTGGATAATTTAACTTGATGTATTTAGCTCCTGCTTAATATACTCTTAAAACACACGCACAAACACACACACACACACATCTGAACATGCTTAAATGCAAGTTCACATGCAAAACTGTACTGCTTATAGTAAAGCATCCCAGCTTGCCTCCGAAACACCGGACTGGAGATTTACCTGAATGATCTTTTTTAAATACTCTTATTCATTATTCATTTGCAAGGGGGAAGCAAGAGCGAGAGTGAAATCAAGATGGAGAGAGAGAGAGAGAGAATGTGGGTACACCAGGGCCTCCTGCCAAACAAACTACGGATGCAAGCACCGCTTTGTGCATCTGACATTATGTGGCCAGTGAGAGTAGTATTAATATATGACTATGAACATTGAGTGGAGTGCTTCCAGGGAAATTTGGTGAGAATAATATATGCATTTATCCAGACAAAAGTAGGCTTTATACCCCTAAGGCTCATTAGGTTTTCAGTACTAGGCATGTATTCCCTCCCATAGAGCAGTTCTTCAGTCCAATTAGAGAGCAGTTGGTTTCCCCCAGAGCAGACATGCCACTATTGCACCTGTTCAGTCATTTGGCCTGTCTGGCCAAACTTGAGGCCTCCAGTGTCCACTGTTCACTGTTCACCACTGATGACTTCTGTCTCCCATAGGGCTGCATGCAGTGCAGCTTTTCCCAGCTTTCAGTTAGCTGGGCTACAGAGGGGAGGTTTTCTGCTCAGCACCAGCTTGATTTCTCAGTGACTCTGCCAATCAGGCCTGTCTGCATGTCTTCAGCAATAGGGTCTTACCATCCCTTTCTCAGGGAACTAAGGCAGGCTCAGAGTCTTTAGCAAGAAGTGTAATTCAAAAATCACTCCGAAGTTGGGCGTGGTGGCGCACACCTTTAATCCTAGCACTTGGGAGGCAGAGGTAAGAGGATCACCTAAGTTCGAGGCCACCCTGAGACTACATAGTGAATTCCATCCAGGTCAAACTGAGCTAGAGTGAGACCCTACCTTGAAAAACAAACAAACAAAAATCACTCTGTTTTGTAAGTTCACCTTTTATTCCTGGTAAGTGACATTGGCTTTCTGTGTATGATTATGACATAAAAATTTCTTTAAATCATATTGAATTAAAAAGTCTACTTAAAGAAAATGCTAAGTGTAGAAAGGATGCAGATGTGGCTGAGTTGCATAATTGTAGTTTGAGGAAATCACTCAGGGGAGGAATTCAGGAGTAAAGATAAAAGCCGCCAGGCTCTCAGGTAGAGCTTTTCTGTATGTTCTACCTCCTTGAAGCCCAAGGGCCTGCAGTTCCGTTCCGTTTGTCCCCTTCCTTGTGTCTGAGGAAGTTCGCGGCATAACAGTAAGTCTGTCTGCTTTGATATCCTCTGCCATAGACATTTACTGTCTTTAACTGCATAGCCCTATGCCTGCATGGACAATGGAAATAGGAAGTGGTTTAGACGGTTGTCTTTAGAGACAACTAAATTCTGCTATTTATAAGTAGATTTTGACTGTATCTCAAATTATCACTTTTTTGTTTGTTATCCTGACAATGTCACAAGAGTGAAAGAGAAACCATTTAAACTTCTTTAGGCAGTGGTGTAAGTTTCCGCCTGACCAGTTGTAGCTCACTAAATGGTGATTCTATTTTTTTTTTTTTAAAGGCCATTGCAATTAGACTTTGGTAAGATTGAGACTTCAACATCTCTTGGTATATTTGTCGGGACAGATTCACAGGTAGTTTGCAAGTGTTCGTGAACAAATCAGAGGGGTGATACATTGATACCAGCACAAGTAGATTGTCTTCACCGCCGCATAGACAAAACAGCCGGGGGCCACGCTGGGCGCCGTGAGCACAAATGGCATGATATAATGAAGTTGTATTCCATTAGGCTCCTGTGTGTGGGAGCGAAATGTCATCACCTGAATGTGGCCGCATCTCTGTGATACAACCTCATCTGTTCCGTCAACTAGTTTTGCTGTGATCAATAAGCAGTTTTCTGTGGCCTTTCAGTGCTGTCAGATGTCATTGAGTGATGTAAATGCACGTCAGAAACTAGAAAGTGGACAGCTCGCCCTGAGTAGGCAGGAGAGGAGGGAAGCCATTGCCGCAGATGAGGTGACAGCTGACAGGGCGTCTCCGCGGGGTGACTGATTGGACACGGTGGGGTAGTCCCCTCTTTTCTCTCATAAGCTGAAGAGGAGGCTCTGTTGTGGGTAATAGACAGAGCAGATATTTTGCAGTAATCTAAGGGAAGAGCTACTTTTTTAAATGGTAGTGTAGAGATTACATAGGGTATCTGTGTAAAAGATTGCAAAAAGGGGTGCTTTTTTTGGCAAAGGGACAATTCATTCCCTTCACTACTCAAAGTATAACTGGGGATGTTCTTCAGTGATAAAACACTGTAGCCAGAAAGACTTCCGTTGTAACAGCGTTTGTGCCCCACTAGGAAGGGAGGTCGGCGTCTGATGTAGGAAGAGTCCACTGGGAGTGAAAATCAAGCGAGGCTGGTCGGTGCCCACTGTGACCATCCAGAAGGGCACAAAGCATAGCCGGAAGGGCCAGTTACCAGGGAGGGCCTCGAAGAGTGAGCGGAGGAGGCGGTGGGGGCCTTGCCTGGCAAGTTATAGGAAAGCTCTGTCTGTGAAGACATTTATTCCACTTGTGAAGTTCCCAAGTACTTGAGATGAACTATGTGTTTCTCTGCTACTAAGGACACATGTGCTGAGAGCGTGCGGTTCTAAAGTCAGACCAACTAGTGAAGTACATACTGTCGCCAGTGATGTTACTGTCATTAATTAGAATTCAAAGACACTTAGGCCCTGAAAAATACAAAACCTGTTTTTATTGAGTTCTTATTGTATATTAGACACTATACTCTTTGACTTGTCGATATGAACTTATTTAAAGCTTCACAGAGAAGAGTATTATGAACTCCACTTAACAAATGGAAAAGAAACCCAAACTAATGCTTGTAGAGCTTAAGTAATACTGTAGGTCATCTAGCCAGTAAATGAGCAAGTGGGATTTGAGCTCAAGTTTTCAGAACCCAAGGAGGAGTCCAGAGTGTGGAATAAGTGTCAGGCCCAGCCAGGCATGGAAGTTTCAGCTCTTAAGGGGTTGAGGCTAGATGACTGTAAGTTCAAGGCTAGCCTGGGCTATGCACAAGGTCACCTACGTAAATAAATGAACAAAAATTAAAATAAGGAAATAAAAGCTGGTCACAGTCCCTCCTCCACACATGTGCTTCGGGGACAGTTGCCTTAGCCTGGCTGTGCCATTAAGGGCGCACTGCGGTGTGACGTCTGGGGTGGTCCTTCATTGCTAGGCTTCTCCGCTGAGGTGACATTTGCACATTGTACATTGTAGTCATGGTTGCTTGTTTATAGCTGGTTAACCTGTGTCGCCTGCCTGAGTTCTGTGGAGCCAAGATCAAATCTGTGCTCCTGCTTGCCGCACCGAAGCTCAGCCTTGCCCAGAGAAAGTGCTTAATAAATACAAGCGGAAGGAAGGACTCAGCACTCCAGGCAGCAATGTCTTATAGCAGTGACAAGACTGCATTCCACTGGCGATTTTTCCACATAGTACTTGGTTGACTGATTCCTTCTAGTTCAGGCTTTTCACTAATGAGAAGTGCGGCCCAGAGGCCATGTGGATCAGGAGCTTGTAGCTTCTGAGTGAAAGGCGAGGTTATTTTATAAGTAGTAGGCCACTATTTACTATGAGCAGTAGGAACTGTAAAGAGAAGAGATTGGGAAATTAAGATCACCAGAGATCAAACTGACTTTGAAAATGGGAACCATAATTGAAACAACCCATTAGAAGGAAGTTGCTTCAGATCTTTGATTCTCCTCCCCCACTGCATTATTCAGGCAGAGGCTACCTCATGTCCTGACGTCTTGAGATCTCCTCCCTTCCAAACACTCTCCTGGGGTGGAGTCCAGGCTACTTCTCTTTTTACAGCCACCTCTTCCATGAACTCTTTGGTTTTCACTTTTTCTGTGGAAGTTGTTTTCCCACGTATTTAAGGGCCAACGGTATAAGAATAGAGAGAGGACTTCACAATTTAGGTCATCCCCTGCTGTTCCTACCAGGGAGAAACGGGCTTCTGAGGGTGAGCAAGTGAGCAGTGAGTGAGTGAGTGGGTAAATGAGTGGGCAGGAGGCATATGCATGGGCCAAGGCTGTTGAGGACGAGGCTCGACGGCACAGGGATCCTTAGATTTCCCTGCCACCTTTGCTGTGGTCAGGTGGAGGCGGAGGCAGACGGATTGTGACAATAGAGATGAGGAGAAGTGGAGACTTGCTTTGGGCATTACTGTTGCACCCTGCTCCTTCCTTCCCACAAGGCTGGCTGAAGACTCTCCTCTGACCTCACTCACCTTCCAGATGCTTCCTGCGAGCTCTGGCCGGCTGTAGATACACGTGCCCTGGAGCCTGGCAGCTTCTCCCACTCCTGCTTGGGACAGGAGACTCGAGCCAGGTTGACGCCTCCCTCGTAAGCTTCCCAATCCTGCCCACAGCCCAGAGGTGCAGCTCCCGCTGGAACCTGAGGTTGAGCATTCCCACAGGTGACCCCCAGTCACAGAGTTCATTGTTTCAACCTGGTGGACCTCACTTAGATATTGTCGCTTTACCCTCAGGACACCTTGGCATGCAGAGTTAATTTAGGGACCACACAGGTTCCCCCAGAACTGTCCTTTCTTCACAGGACAGCTGAAATTATTTGACTTATTTTGCAAAATTCCCTTCCTCGGTGGCATTGGTCAGTCTGGGACCCTGGTATGTTTTCCTCGTTTCCTTTTTTTAAAAAAATAATATTTTTTTATTATATATTTATTAGAGGCAGAGTGAGGGAGAGGAGAGAGAAAGACAATGGATGTGTCAGAGCCTCTAGTCACTACAAAAGAATTTCAGATGCATACATCATCATGTGCATCTAGCTTATGTGGGATCTGGGGAATTGAACCTGGGTCCTTAGGCTTTGCAGGCAAGCAACTTAACCACTAAGCCATCCCTCCAGCCCCCCTTTCTGTTTGTTGTAAGCAGTCTGCCACCTTCACCCTTGGCCCTGCTGACACTCCTAGCTTCTCACCTTTCTCTTTAAGCTGACCAGTATAGTATTCCTGCCCTCCTCCTTTTTGATTTCTTTCTTTTCTTCTGGGAACACATGCCAAGCTACATGGCTTTCTCTGACCTAAAGGGAGCACCCTGGCTATCTAGCTCTTTCCCTCTTTAGACCAGTACCCCACAGACTTCATGTAGTTCAGGCTGCCCTCAAACTCCTGGTCCTCCTGTGTCCAGTCCCCAAGTTCTGGTACTGTCGGTGTGCAAACCATGCCCAGCTAGAAGACCGTTCTTACAAGCTCCCAGTGACCACTCCTTCCCTCCCTCCTTCCCTCCCTCCCTCCTTCCCTCTCTCTTTCTTCTCCTCTCTCCCTCCCCTCTTCTTTTCTTGCCAAAGTCTTTCTCTGCAGCTCAAGACGGCCTGAACTCGATCTTTGTACAGTTCTGGGATTACAGGTGACTGCTACCAGGCCCCGCAACAAGACTGTTATCACTGGTTACAGTGTTTCCATCTTTGCAGCATAGGATTGCGCGCAGAAGTTATCAGTATTTTGTTTTTGTTCAAGGCCGGGTCTCACACTAGCCCGGGCTAATGTGGAGCTCTCTGTAGCCCCAGGCTGGACTCCCACTCACAGCAATCCTCCTATCTCTGCTTCCATCAAGTGCTGGGATTCAAGGCATATGCCGCCATGCCTACTGCGATTAGCATTTTTAAATTCTATTTTTATTTATTTATTTGCAATCAGAGAAAGGCAGAAGAGAGACAGATTGAGAGAATGGTGTGCATGAGGGCCTCCAGCTACTGCAAATGGACTACATGCATGTACCACTCTGTGAATCGGGCTTAGGTGGGTACTGGGGAATCGAACTTGAGTCCTTAGCCACTGATGGCAAGCTCCTTAACCACTGAGCCATCTCTCCAGCCCAGTGATCAGTATTTTTTTAAAACCAATTCAATAGCCTGCTACCATGACTAAATTCAGGAGTGAAAGTTTTATCCAAATGGCACGATCCTTTAACATCAGAATTAGAACAAAATCCGTAGCACTTTCCACTGTATCTGGCTTTTGTCTCTTCCCGGGTTGTCTGGGCTCCCACGTGGGATGGGTTCACTCTAATGGCAAGAGGAAATGTGCCCTGACTGCTTCCCGGAGCCTCGAGCCTCTGTGTCGCTGCGCGGTCTTTCCGTGGAGCGTGTTCTCTGGACCGCGGCCTGAGCTCCTCCGCGAAGCTCGCCACTGAAAGCCCACTTTGTTTCCTGGCATCAGGCAACTGGGAATTGAAAGCCTCTCCCTCTTCTGAATTCCCTCAGATGATGGCTTCGAACTTTCTGTTTCAATTTCCCTGTTCGTTTGTAGTTTAGAGGTGTTCATTCTGACCATTCATGCTGCTTCGTTGTCCAAAGTCTCTTCTCCTTTGGTAGCGTTGGAGGTTGAACCTAGGGAACTAACGGGCCAGGCAAGAGCTCTGCCAGTGAATCCTCTCTCACCCCTGAACCTCAAACCCTATGTCAGTTGTTTTCAGGGCTCCCTCACTGACACCCCTGCTATCACTGACTCACTTTAAAGAAAGAGGCTCCCCCGTCCAAGTACTAACCAGGCTCGACCAGGGCGCATGCCTTTAATGCCAGTACCCAGGAGGCAGAGGTAGGATAGTGCCATGAGTTCAAGGCCACCCTGAAACTACACAGTGAATTCCAGGTCAGCCTGGGCTAGAGTGAGACTCTGCTTTGAAAAACCAAAAAAGAAAAGAAATGAAATGAAAGAAAGAGGCTGTCCACCCGTCAGTGGACTGTGCTCCATCTTCCCTCATTACGGAATTTTTGCAGGGACTGGCCCGAGTACTAATCCTTCCTCACAGAGGCAGCTTGGGAATGGTCAGGTCAGTCTTTCCAACAAGGATTTGGGATGCAGGCTCAGTATGAATGCACGGCATGGTCTCTCAGGGTCTTTTATTTTCCTCAGCCCCAGTCTACAGAAAGCTTGCTAGCTGGCCTTAATTATTGTCTTCTATAAAACCTCCCTGTCCCTGTGGTATAAATAGCTCCCCAGCCCCTCAGATGCCACGGGGAGGAGAGAAGGCCTGGTCCCACTGGGCCGGTCCACCGAGAGGACTGCGTCATTCACGGTGACCTCCGAGGAGTGTGGCTTCCATCCTGGAACTGAGAACAGGTCGCCGTCCGAGTAAGCCTGGCGTAAAGGCTTCTAACCCCTCAGAGATCGCCGATGAAGCACGTTGCTCGCTTAATTCTGTTCCCCTTTCTCTCCCTGGCTTCACGTTTGACACTCAGGCATTTAAGAAAGAGGACGTGGAGGAAACCACTGTGGTGTGGCTTCAGATTCCCCGTAGTGGGGGCTCTTTACAGATCCCCAGGCGTTGTAATAAGGACCTTCCCCAGATTTCATTAGCACGGAGTCTAGAAGCCATGAAGCTGTATTCTTCAGGCAGCCGGGAGCCGTAGGACAGTGGTCAGCTCCTGGCACTCTCAGCAGGGTGCCCTCCCACTCTGCATGGTGCCCACAAGCCAGAGAGGCACGGAGGGCCACCGAGCTTCTCCCCGGGAGAGAGCAGCGCTCATCCGGCTCCGGGCTCCTCCCGCCGGCCTTGTCTAGAATCCCAGGGGACAGAGCACTGTTTTTCTGGGAGGCTTTTGAAAAATCTTTTCTTTTTTGGATCCTCCTTTAAATTTCTTGTTGTAAAATGACAATAGTAGACTTCTGCTGGCGTTGCTCCTGAGCTGTTCATTGACATCACAATAGTCAGGTCAGGTTGGCTAAATGACCGTTGCAGGACTGTAAATGGTGCAGAGGTATGTTTTCCTGGGGAATGGGTTGGTCAGCTCAGGCTGCCCTAGCTGGGGTGGTTTAGACAACAGGCGTCTGGAAGTCTGGAAGGCAGGTGTCCCCAGAGCGGCCATCCAGTGAGGCCTCAGGGTGTAGCCTTCCCCATGTCTTCACTTGCCTTAGACAACAGGCATCTGGAAGTCTGGAAGGCAGGTGTCCCCAGAGCGGCCATCCGTTGAGGCTTCAGGGTGTAGCCTTCCCCGTGTCTTCACTTGCCTTGTCCTGTTTACATTTGGAAAGAGCTGGATCTTTGTTCTCTCTTGGTGGTGACGGCGGCTCCTTTCCCTTCTCCTGTTCTTTCCTTGAGATGCTCTTGTTGTATAGCCCAGGCTAGCCTCACGTTTGCGGGCCTTTTGCCTCGCCCAAGTTGTGACCGTCCTGCCTCAGCCTCCTGAGGGTAGGAGCCAATACACTGGTTCTTCCTCCTTTTGTAAGGACAGCTGTCCCGTTGGATGAGGGCCCCTCCCTTACTACCTTATTTAACCATACTTACCTTCCTAAAGAACTTAGCTCTGCAACAGCTCCTTTGAGAGTCGGAGCTTCAGCCCAGGAATGGAGGGCAAGGTTGCATTCAGTCTGTGGTAAAGGATGGGGAAGAACCTGTGACCCACTTACATGGGCAGTTTGTGTCTCAGACCTTTTTTGGAGAAATAATTGGTTTATGTCATTAGGTAATTGAGAGAGACTTTCGTATGTTGCTTATTACATTATTGAAGTTATAACATAATATTGTAGCTAAGTACATGTTTTAAAACTGCTTCTTCTGTTTGTTTGTTTTCAAGGTCTCACTCTAGCCCAGGCTGACCTAAAATCAACTCTGTAGTCTCAGGGTGGCCTTGAACTCATGATTCGATTGGATACTTCTACCTTTGTTTTCCTAGTGCTGGGATTAAAGGTGTGCACCACTGCACCCGGCTTAGCTGTTTTGAGTCTCTTGAGGCTGTGTGTAAGGGTTGTGTTACTCTGCTTGTGTCTGACGTGGAATAATGCGGAGGTTAGTGATGGAATAAGTACCTCACAGACTTCGGGAGCTGGGCGAGTGTGTGCTTACACCCAGTTGGCATTCTGATGCAGGTGCAGCTGGGTGGGAAGGCGTTTGTTTCAAGGAAACCAGGTGTTTCCTGGAGTCCCATTCCTCAAGGGCAGAGTGCCTTTCTGAAACAGGCTACCTGCCCACACTGCCTGTGGGTCAACTTTAAGTGAAGTTAAAAGTTGTGACTTAAGAGGGGCTGCTTAGTATACTGTTTTAAATATGTCTGTCCCTATATAAATTCAAGGGTATATATGTGTACTCTATAGAAAAATTTATTTTATACTCAGTGCAGTTACAACTTTTTGCCACTTATTAAGACTTCAGAGATACAAACCAGTAGCTCTGTAATTGCTTTCTTGAATCTGCCTTTAATAATTACATTTAGTAAAGCTGTATCGAAAATTAGGAAGGCAGAGACTAATGGAAAACTAGATTTTTCACTGAATTAGAAAGCAGGACAATCCATATATTGACAACACTTCAAGTTGAAACAGATCAGGAAAACTGTTTTAGACTGTTTGTGCAGAGAGGCAGACCTGCGCCTGACGGCAGCGGCGCCTGCGTTTTGTGGAAGCCGAGAAACTCTAAGAGATTTCCTGTAAATCGGCACGTTGAGAGAAGAGAGTCCAGGTCTGATTTAGGCACCAGTCATTTGAATCTTTTAAACCTGGAATTTCTCCTCGGTACTAACAAAGAAGTAGAAAATAAAGAATTGCGTTAATGAAGTAGAAATATCTTTGAATAAGAAAAAAGTACACAGCTGACTTGGGGCTCACGTCATGAAACCAGATAGAAGCCTGAGCAGGGGATGACACTCTTGCTTACTTGGTAGTATTTTCATGGCCAGAAAAATGAGTCACTTTAGTTTTATTGCAGAAAGCATATTAGATCCCAGTAGCAGATCAATTCAGCATTGGTTACATATTAGGAGAGTTACTGAGGTAATCATCATAATTGAAAAAAAACAAACCCAAACACTGACATGTCTTACTCACCTGACGGGGCGGTGTGTTTGCCCAGCGGCCAAGAAGGCGCTCAGGGCCCCCTGCACAGCTCACACGCCTCTGGCCCATTGAGCCTTCCGTGAGCACGGTTATCCCAGAGAGTCAAGGCTTTCTCTTGGTGGCCCATTAGCTAAGTCCACTTCTTCCTGGGAATGCGTGTGAGCATTTGCTTTGGGCTCTGGGGTGTTTTATGTGTCCTTCCAAGGCACGAGAAAGCAAAGTAGAGCAGTCACGTGGCAGGCAGTCTTAGGAAGCGCTGTCACGTGACTCTGCGCTGCAGGAAGAGAGGAAAGAGGCAAAGAAGGCAGCGGATGAGAAGAGGAACAGACAGCATGTGGGAAGACTCTAGAATCACTTGTGGCCCAGACACACCGGAGTCTTCGCTCAGCTGGCACTGCTGATTTCACAACAGAAACTGCATCCAGGCAGAGGGGCAGAGCGGGCAGGCAGAAGAGAGCACGGGGTCTTTCCAGAGACCCGAAGTTGCTGGTGGGTGCTGCTCCTGGGCACACGTGCAAACAGCGAGGCCAGAAAGCAGTTAGGAAGGGTCGCTCACCGCAGCGTGTCAACCGCCACCACAGGACGTGCGCCTTGGCCACGGTCTCGGCTTGGGGCAGACTCACCCCTGATGAAGCGTACGGCGTCGTCTGACCTAGGGATGACGTGCAGAGGTGCAACCCCACCGCACTGCACACAGTGGAAAGGCACACGTAGAGCTGAAGCAATGACTTTCCTGTCTTTGTTGACAAATACGTGTTAAAAACATAGTACTGAGGATTTCTGATTCATAGCTATGTTTTGATAGAATATTGTCAGAGAGGTATATATTTCATATGCTGGAAAATCGGGAGAAAAAAAGAAAACTTTGAGAAGTACAAAGAAGGAAAGAGCCCTTACAACTCCTTTAAAATGTCTGGCAGTTTTCTTTCTTTCAGTTGTTTTCTCGGGAAGGGTGTATGAGTGAGCCTGTGCATGTGCACTATTATACACATGTATTTACTAAATTGACAAATGAGTGTACTCTCGCTGTAGCCTTTTAAAAAATGTTTGTTCATTTTTTATTTATTTGAGAATGACAGACAGAGAGAGAAAGGCAGATAGAGAGAGAGAGAGAGAATGCAAAGGAACTCCAGACGCATGGGCCCCCTTGTGCATCTGGCTAACGTGGGTCCTGGGGAATCAAGCCTTGAACCGGGGTCCTTAAGCTTCATAGGCAAGCGCTTAACTGCTAAGCCATCTCTCCAGCTCTTGCTGTAGCTTTTTTATAATTTAAAAAATTTGGTTTGACAGCCATGTGAACCTGACTGCAATACACAAGAAGCCATGTGTGGTGGCACATGCCTTTAATCACAGCACTTGGGAGGCAGAGACAATGCAATATCTCTATCACACCTTCCAAGGCTCGGGGTCCATTGTGAAACAGGTGGCGGAAAGAATGTAAGAGCCAAAGGAAGGATAGGACTTCTGACAATGTGCTCCTCCAGACACAAAATGGCCTGGGTATTCATGACCTCACAGTGCCTTACACTACCTACACAAGACCATCATAGTAGGAGAAAAAATCATGACATCAAAATAAAAGAGAGACTGATTGAGAGGAGAAGGGGATATGATGGAGAATGGAGTTTAAAGGAGAAAGTGGGGGGAGGGAGGGCATTATCATGGGATATTGTTTATAATAATGGAAGTTGTTAATAAAAATAATAATAATAAATTTTTTAAAAATTTGGTTTGATTTTTTTTAAATTTTTTGTTTATTTTTATTTATTTGGAGTGACAGAGAGAGAGAGAGAGAGAGAGAGAGAGAGAGAGAGAGAGAATGGGCACACCAGGGCTTCCAGCCATTGCAAATGAACTCCAGACACGTGTACCCCTATGTGCATCTGGCTAACGTGGGTCATGGGAAACTGAGCCTTGAACCAGGGTCCTTAGGCTTCACAGGCAAGTGCTTAACCCCTAAGCCATCTCTCCAGCCCTGGTTTGATTATTTTTGAGAGGATGTTAAAAATTATTTTCATTTTTGACATTTTAACAGATGTATGTATTTTTATTTCATTCTTTTTGTTTGTTTGTTTTTTGAGGTAGGGTCTCAATCTAGTGCAGGCTGACCTGGAACTCACTATGTAGTCTCAGGGTGGCCTTGAACTCATGGCAATCCACCTACCTCTGCCTCCTGAGTGCTGGGATTAAAGGCACGTACTACCACACCCGGCTTTATTTCATTCTTACCAATTAACTTCTCCCTCTTCCCCTCCCATGAATACACTTCTATTTTTGTTGTTGTTGTTGTTTTCTTTTTGTTTTTCGAGGTAGGGTTTCACTGTAATCCAGGCTGACCTGGAATTCGCTCTGTAGTCTCCTGGTGGCCTCGAATTCGTGGCGATCCTCCTACCTCTGCCTCCCGAGTGCTGGGTGAAAGGCGCGCGCTGCCGCCTGGCTTCTTTCATATTAATCCTAGGCTGACCTCAAGCTGTTGTCGTGGCTTAGCTTTCTGAATGCTGAGATTACAGATATGTGCTACCATGCCTGGGGTTATTTTAAACATATTCTTATTTAGTTACTTTCAAGGAGAGAGAGAGAGAGAATATGAATGAGAATGAAAGAATGAGAATGGTGTACTGCAAATGGATTCCATATGTATGTGCCACTTTGTGCATCTGGCTTTATGTGGGTACTGGGGAATTGAACCCAGACCATCAGGTTTTGCAAGCAAGTGCCTTTAACCACTGAGCCATATTTACAGTCCTTATTTTTATAAATGTGCTTCTGAGAGTCATTTCAATTTTGGTTTGAAAATAATATTCTGTGTTAAATAATTTATATACTTAATATATTATGTGACTATATGTTAGTTGAAAAATAATTACCTTTGATTATGTACTATTTCAGACAAACTTACTCTGGAGATCGAGCCCATGAAAAGCCACAGTAAAATGGTTACAGCTTTTCTTTCCTACCATCACTCCTATTTAAATTTGATCCACTCTCTATCTCTCTGGAAATTTCCTTTTTCTTTTCAGATTTTAGTTTTTTCAAGGTAGGGTCTCACTCTAGCCCAGGCTGACCTTGATCTCATTCTGAGGTTGGCCTTGAAGTCATACCAATCCTCTTTCCTCTGCCTTCCAAGTGCTAAGATTAAAGATATGTGCTACCACTCCTGGCTGGATTTTTTTTTTTTTTTCCTGAGGTAGGGTCTTGCTGTAGCCCAGGCTGACCTGGAATTTACAATGTAGTCTCAGGGTGACCTTGAACTCACAGTGATCCACCTACCTCTACCTCCCCAGTGCTGGGATGAAAGGCATGTGCCACCACGCCTGGTTGGAGGTGTCTTTATCCATTCATATTGGAGTGATATTGCGAATGTAAACTGAGTAAAGACAGGCTTGACCAAGCCATGCTGAGGGGTGGACTGCGCGGACCTGAGGCAGCAGATGAAGGAGGCCATCGTGGTTGGAGCTATTGCTTCTTCATCTTGTGGACCACTTTTGTCTAGAAAAGGACTTCATCAGAAGTTTTCCTTTGTGGGCTGGGGCACTTGCTTGCAAAGTGTTCCAGCCTGGGTTCCATTCCGCAGTACCCACACAAAGCCAGCTGCACAGTGTGGCACATGTGTCTGGAGTTAGTTTGCAGGAGCAAGAGGCCCTGATGTTCCTATTCTCTCTCTCTTTCTCCTTGCAAATAAATAAATAAGAATAAACTTCCCTTTATGTCTGTGTGCACTGACTCACAGGGAATGCTTAGCAGGAGTGTCCCTGTGCCTGCATGCGGAAACACTCTGGTGAGGAAGGGAAAGATGCTACATCCTGGTGAGACGGGAGATTTGTGATTGTGTAATGCAGTAAACTTAGCGGTAAGGCTTGTGGAGCGGGCTGGCCCCCTGCACTGGGGAAAGAGCTTTCCAGAGCTAGCTGCAGGTTCGATGCAGGCTTCTGGGATGGCCTGCATTGAAGCCTTCCATGTGCAGTTTCTCTAGAGACGCCACGTGTTGTATTGCTCAGGATAAGCATCCCTGCAGACAGCTGCAAAATGATTATGTTTTTTGCAAGTCAACACCTTTTCTTAAATCCATTGTTCTATTTTAAAGCAGTCTGACAAATTAAGTGATTATGATATACCATGTAACTAGGAGAATCTCTTTGTTTGGGGCAAAAGAAATCGATGGAAGAAGCTCTTTGAATTTTTTTTTTTTCCCATCTCTCTCTGTGTTAAGCAACTTCTCACATATGGGATTAGAACTGCTGATTCTTCGTAAAGAATGACAGTGATTCGTGCTGGGACCAACCCTCATTAGTCTCCTGACTTCTCTTGGAGTCTTTGGCATTTTATTTTGGTAATATAGAGCTGGAAGAGGTTGTAATTGGTTTAATACAGAGATTGAGTTGTAAATTTTTCATTAAATAAATAGAGTATTTAAGTGGTGTAGCAGTGTAGAGTTTTCTAGTGAGTGAATTTACATTTAAAGGAAACAGCAGGGCTAGAGAGATGGCTTAGTGGTTAAAATGCTTGCCTGGAAAGCCAAAGGACCCATGTTCAACCCCCCAGGGTCCGCATGAGCCAGATGCACAAGGTGGCACATGTGTCTGGAGTGCAGCGGCTGAAGGCCCGGCGTGTCCATTCTTTTCTCTTCAGGTGAGTTAATCTTTCTGAATTTTGGAGGCAGTCTAATAATTCTATGATCTTCAAGAGCTTGCCTTCTTCTGGCCAGAGGGCATTTTAAAACCATCAGTACATGCCCTTAATCCCTGTTTGTAGCTTAGAGAAAGCCATGTTCCCCTTATCAGGAGCCTGGGCCACCTTCCTGGGAGAGGCCTTAATTTTAGATGCCACTGCATTCCTTCATGGATGCAGAACCTGCCTGTCACCGCTCTGTCCATCTTTGGAGGTGAGCAGCAGAGCTTGGAAGCTGGCAGTGTTATGGTCAACTCTCTCTAATGAACTGTCCCTTCCCAGGGTCCCGTAAAAGCTAAATTCATCCAAGCAAGGGGGCACAGTCCTTTAGTCCCAGCACTCAGGAGGCTGAGGTCGAAGTGTCATTGTGAGTTTGAGGCTATCCTAGGGCTACGGAATGAACTCCAAGTCAGCCTGGGCTACAGTGAGACCCTGCCTTGAAAAAACAAAAACCAAACAACCCCCCCCCCCCCCACACACACACACAAGTTCAGTAAGATAGAAAACAAGCACAGCAAATACTAAATCCTGTAGCTCTACGTCTGGCATATGAGATCTCTGATGTGATGTTCTTTGCCTCCAAAAATCACAACTCCACCCCACCACTGTGCTGCTTGCTTTCCTGGCAGATCCTTCTCAGGCCAGAATGAACAGCTTTCCTTGGAGGCCATCCCCATGTCCTGACATCTTCAAAATCCCAGGGTCTCCATTTAAACTCACGGTTTATGTTCACAGCTCCATGCAGTAGAGCCGGCCTCCACCCAGAGACTATGAGCCTGCATCACATTGCTGCATCTTAGCAGCTCCTGGAACCATAGTTGCATTTTGTGATCTTATTTGCTGCATGTGTCATGCTTCTCAAACCAGTACCAGGTAGACATTGCCATCAAATTTGTATATCCACATAGGGATGATGTTTGCTCTTAAAGAGCAGAAACCTTCTTAAGTATTCTTTCATTAAGCCCCCTCTTCAAAAGAATTTACATTCTTACTAGCTTGAGCCTCTGATGGGCTAGGTTTCACCCTCAGGGCATCTTTCCCATTGTCCTCGTGAAGAACAGTTGGCCCATCTATAGTGGTAATCATCTTTTTAGCAATAGCCGCTTAGTGTCCTAATGTGACTCTCCCCTGAAACTTCAAACTAGCTTACATTTCTTTTTCTTTCAAACTTTACACCTTTCATATCATTTGCTCTGCATTTTATTTTGTTAAATACACCTTTCCATTACTTTTAAACTTAATTTTGCTCAAATTCTCAGTACATGGGCAGAACACAGGCAGCCTCTAGCCCAGACCCAACAAGGTCCTTTTTTCCTTGCCTAACCTCTTAAGCCAAACCCTCACAGTCCATATTTCTCTTCACATTTAGCTCTTTTAAACTCTCACCAGAATGTCCCATCAAGCTCTGCTTACAACACTGCAAGACTTCTCTGATCCAAAGCACCAAATCATTCCATGTTCCTCCCTCCCTCCAAACAGTTCCAAAAGACCAAAAGCCACATGGTCAGGTTCATTTCAGTGACCCCCACTCCTGGTACCAATTCTTTTCTTTTATTTCTTTTTAAATGGATTCAAATTTAAATAAAGTGAGCATAAGTTTAGATGCCTAAGTTACCAGGGACATGAGAAGGGGGTAGTTTGCTGTGATGGAACACTGTAGTATTTCAGTTTGTTGGTGGGCTTGTGGAATTCAGAGGACAACCTAGTGGCATTTGTCCTCCCACTTTCTGTTTTTCTTTTTTCTTTTCTTTCTTTTTTTTCTTTTTTCAAAGTAGGGTCTCACTGTAGGCCAGGCTGACCTGGAATTCAGGAATTCACTATGTAGTTTCAGGGTGGCCTCAAACTCTCGGCGATCCTCCTACCTCTGCATCCCAAGGGCTAGCATGGAAGGTGTGCATCACCATGCCCAGCCTCCTTCCACTTTCTATTTGGGACAAGGTCTCTCATTTTCCAGTGTTTGTGCCATTCTAGCTAGCCAGTAAGCTTCTTGATTCTTCTGGTTCTGCCTCCTGAGGTGGTCACTGACATATCCAGCTAATGCTGATTTTCTGTAGCAGTTATCCTCTCGTTGCTAGGACAAATACCCAGCCAGAAGCAGCTAATGTGATGAAAGGGTTTATCTTAGGCTTATAGTTTAAATAGTTCCAAGGTAGATTTCACCATAGTATAGAAAGCATAGCAACTAGATCACATACACCAGTAACAGAGAGAGAGAGAGAGAGAGAGAGAGAGAGAGAGAGGAGCAAGACACACAGAGAGAGAGGATACACAAGTGAGCAAGCTGTTTCTGAACATTCAGTGGGATGGACTAATAATCCCAGCATCTAACAACATAGCTCTAGCAAGGCTCCACCTTCCAAAGGAAGCTGAGCAGTGACAATTAGGAGTAAAATCACAAGAAATTGCACTGGAGCATAGGAGGTGTATGTATATTTCCTGAACATATCTCCAGGTGAATCAGCTTTCCCAAGGGTGGTCTTCTAGACAGATAACTGACGGGCCAGCTCAGTTGGCTCAACTCTTAAGGAAGTGGGCAATAGTAATATGATTTTGTAAGCTTGTGTTTTGCATAGCTTAGAACCTATCTGTCAACTCATGGCCAGAGGCAAAACTCAGATTATATTCTTTGATCAGGAGGGGCTTGCCCGTAATGGACCTTAATACAGCCCTGATACCTCTACTCTCCTCCCTGTTTTATGGTGTTTTAAATCTTAAGGAGAGGCAAAACTGATTATGACAGAGATCATAATCAATGGCCTTCAAGCCTGATAATACCTGTGTCTCTACCTAATACTACAGCCTGCAGTATGGTACTGCAGATACTTTGGGTAAAATATTATTATAATTTATACATATTTGGGGCAAAACTGATTTCCCCCACCATGCTGGACTTAAGTCTAACTATCCTTCATAATGATGCTATGGGATAATTTGTATTTTAAACTACTTGAAAACATGGATTTGGGGGATACCATGTGCTTGTTAAGTTTGGAATGCTAGTATTTCATTCTGTCCTGGACTCAGTGTTTTGGAGAGAATATTGACGAACTGTATTTTATCCAGATGGTGGTCAGTAATAAAAGATCTGCAAACTAGGTCATCTGGACTTCTCAGGGAGTGAAAGAAGCTTAATTTGGAGAAGGAATAATAGTAAAACAAAGTGGAGGCTTCTTGCTGCTGAAATAGTGAAACTGTAAATCTTGTAAGATCTAAATATTCCTAAACAAACTCCTTCCGTGGGATCAAATCCGGTCATGTGGCCTTAAAATAAGCTCGTATTCTGATGGGTCCCAGCTTGATGTTTGTGGCTTAAGACCGCCCCATGATGTCTGGACTTGGAGATTCAGTCCTATTCCGCATCTCTACTGGGCATCTTACTATGCATCTCACACATAACAGTACTGAGTTCCTGTTTGTTCCCATCAGCTGGTTAATAATCTCTTTAAAAAATATCCAAACTGGGTGTGGTGGCACACACCTTTAATCCCAGCACTTGGGAGGCAGAGGTAGGAGGATCACTGTGAGTTCGAGGCCACCCTGAGACTAAAGAGTGAATTTCAGGTCAGCCTGGGCTACAGTGAGACCCTACCTTGAAAAAACAAACAAACAAAAAGATGTAGAGCCCAAAATGATAGGTTTCATGATGACATTTTCATATATGTAGAGAGAGCAGTGCAATTTGTTCATAGCCACCCTCCATTACCCCTCATTCCTCAGTCCCTTTTACTCTGGTCCCCAGCTCCACTCAGATAGCTTACCTTTTAGTCTTCTGTGTTGTAGATGCCATGTGTGGGCTGGAGACATGGTTTAGTGGTTAAGTGCTTGCCTGTGAAGCCTAAGGACCCCGGTTCAAGGCTATATTCCCCAGGACCCACATTATCCAGATGCACAAGGGGGCATACGCATCTGGAGTTCGTATGCAGTGGCTGGAGGCCCTGGAGTGCCCATTCTCTCTCTCTCTGTCACTCTCAAATAAATAAATAACTAAATGAAGATAAAACAAAAAAAATGAAAAAAAGATGCCGTGTGTGTGTATGTGTGTGTGTGCATGCATGTGTCTTACATTCCATGTTTGAGAGCATGTGATGTCTTTTCCCCCATTACCATCTTGTTCCCCTTTCTCGTCTGACCCCTCCCCCATACAGTACCCCTTCTTTCATACCATAAAAATACGTGAATTGTGTGTGAGCGCTCATGGGTGTATAAATCTAGAGCTACATATGAGAGCAAATACAGTTTTTTTTAAGTCTGGCATATTTCATTTAACATAATCTACAATTCCACCCACTTTCCTGGAGATGAAATAATTTAATTCTTTTTGATAGCTAAATAAAGCTACATTGTGTATACCACAGTTTCTTTATCATTCATCTGCTGAAGAACATCTGGGCCAATTTGATATTTTGACTTGGCTTTTGTGAATAGCACTGCAATAAACAAGACTATACACGCATCTCTGGTATGCTGACTTAGGAGTTAGGTCATATTGTAATATTATAATTCTTTTTCTTATTTTTACGTGTGTGTGTGTGTGTGTGTGTGTGTGTGTATCCATCCACTGTAAGCAAATGTCAGACACCTGTGGCACTTTTCCCTGTTTATTCTTTTCTACTCTGGTCATAATTACCTCTCACCGCCCTCTCTTGACACCACTCGGATATTTCCCTCTCCGCTGAGTAGTTCTACTTATAGGGGTTCTTTTGTTTGTTTTTTCATTTTATGTGGGTTTCTTTTTTGCTTTTTTAAAATGTGTGTGTATTTATGTGTAGTGTGCATGCACGTGTGTGTATGTGTGTGTAGGCCAGAGGTTGGTGACAAATGTTGTCATCTATTATTTTGAAACAATGTCCCTTACTGAACCTAGGGCTCACTAATTCTTCTGGACTAGCACTGGAGATTCCGTCTCTCGCGTTGGGCCCACACCCAGCATTTTCATGTGGTGTTGGGGATCCAAATTCAGGCCCTTGTGCTTGGATGGCAAATGCTTTACACACTGAGTCATATCCTCAGTCCCTTTTTTATGTCCTTTAAGGAAACTTCATTGATTTCTGCAGTGGCTGTATCAACTGATGGTCCTACCAGCAGTGTGTCAGGGGGCTTGGCTTTTTTTTCTGAATCCTCACCCAAATTTGTTTGTTTTATCTTGAGACTAGGTGGAGACAGGAGGAACCCTGGGACTGATCGGGTGACTCTCAGTGTAATTTTGATTTGCGCTTCCCTAATGGCTAAAGATGTTGAACATTGCTTTCTATATTTATTTTCCATTTGTATTTTTTGAGGACTGTCTGTTCAATTTATTTTCCTATTTATTGGATGCTTGGGGAGTTTTCCAGTGTTTACTTTTTTGAGTTCTTTATGGATTATGGATATTGATCCCTGTCACATGTATAGTTGCAGAGACTTGCTCCATTCTGTAGATGCTCTTCTTTGATGATGGTCTCTTTTGCCATGCAGAAGATTTTTTTTTTTCATTTTATGCAATCCCACTTGTCAGCTCTTGGGGTGGTTTCCAATGTTGTTCTAGTCTTTGCAAAAAGTCCCGTCAATGCCTATAATCTTAGATCTTCTCTTATGTCCCTCCTCACAGTTTCAGATTTTTAGGTCTTGCATTAAGGTGTTTGATCCATTTTGAATGGATTTTTCTCCAGAGTGAGAGATTGGAATTTAGTTGTATTCTTATACATTTGGATATGCAGTTTCCCCAGCACCATTTGTTAAAGAAGCTGCATTCTTCCCAGCGCACGCTCTTGGCATTCGTTCTGGAAATCAGGTGGCCGTAGCCTGAATCATCTATCATCTGTAACTCTGAGTTCTTCCCAGCACATGCTCTTGGTATCCATTCTGGAAATCAGGTGGCCGTAGCCTGAATTGTCTATCATTTGTGTAACTCTGAGTCAGCTGTTCTGTCTCACTGGTCTAAATTTCCGTTTCTGAGCCATCACCATGTTGTTCTTGTTGCTGTGACCTGTGTATAACTTGAGGTTGGGCATTGGGACACCCCCAGCTGTGCTCTTTCTGCTCAGGTTTGCTTTGGCTGTTTGGAGTCTTTGGTGTTTCCATATGAATTTTAGGACTATTTTTGAGTTATATGAAAATTTTCATGGCAAATTTTTTGGGAATTGCATTGATTCTGTATACTGATTTTGGACATATAGTTATTTTCAAAATGTTAATTCTACTAATTGTTGTGTCTGTAAGGTCTTTCCTTCATGTAGATTTTTTTAATACTTCTCCTTTATAGCATATTTTTCCCGGAAGCAAACCCACAGTCTCAGCTTTTATGGTACTTCCGCTATGAAATTAGACAGTGAGATAGTTATCAAAGCGATTTATAACGTGTGTTAGCTACTGGTTCTGTTATTAATACAGTGCATTGCTTTGAAATAGCTCAATAAATATCTGTAGAAATACACAAATGAATTTCCTAAGACACGTATAGTTGTATTAAAAACAGGTAATTGAAGCCCGGTGCTGGCAGGCTCATCATCCCGGTGCTGGGGAGGGCGGGCAGGAGGACCGTGACTTTGAGGACTCCCTGAAGGACCCTGCACTTACATGCTTGTTCTTCACACAAAACACCTGACTAAAAGCAGCCGATGGGAGGAAAAGCTGCATTTTGGCTTACCGTTTCAAAGGGAAGGCTCTTGGTGGTGGGGAAGAATGGTAGAGTGAGGCCAGGCGTCATGTGTTTCCACATGAGGTGGAGGAGAGCAGCAGGAGTGAGGTTAGCCGGACCACTCTAAAGCGCTCCTAGCCAGCACAGCCCTCCACGGCAATGCTTCCCAAGTCGTTACGGCAGGGAACCAGCAGTAACATACATGATGCCATTAGGGACAGGATACTGTATTCAAACCACAACCACATGACCAGACATTGTCTCAAAAAAGAAAGTTGTCATCTACTACCTTTATTTTAGTGTAATTTAAAAACTCAGAACTTTGATTATTCCTTTCCTGATTTTATGTATATTTCTGTTATCTTTTTGTACATAATTTATGTAGTCGGGGTAGTATAAATTATTTCTTGCTGCGTAGGGGAGATGGGCAGCGGTTAAAGGCACTTGCTTGCAAAGCCTTCCATCCTTGTTCCAATTCTCAATACCCACATGAAACCGGATGCACAAAGTGGCACATGCATCTAGAGGAAACAAGAAGTTGGGAAAGGTGAATTGCACAGTTCATACAACAGTGACCTTCTAGAAGATTCCTTGTTTTACACGTGTGATTTATTACCACAACTCAGGCAGGCAAAGAGCTATCAGCCTTCATATTTTATTGAATATCTGAGTCAAAGTTAGAGGCTTTTGAAAGTAATGAAAGCTGTGTAGCCAATCAGCACATATGACCTGATGTATTTGAATGCATTTTTTCCTCACAACGAATTGATTGATTTGTTTTGTGTCATAATGATGGTGCAACCTAAGAGGAGAAGAAAAACAAAGACTTCCATAATCAAATAATCAGTCCGAAAGTGGCAGCTACAACTCGTCACAATGAAGACTTAGATTGAAAGCCTGGAGTTATAGATATCTGTAATCCTACAAATATCAATCAACTCAAGAAAGCTTTTTCTTCTAAGCTGTTCAGAAAGATTCCAGACATTCAACCTGAGTAGTGTCATTTTTAGGATGTCTCAAAGTAAAATATGCACCTGGGACAAATCAAATGGTACAGAAACATGAAAACAGGAAAATAAGATGCATAGAGCCTGACAGAACCAGAAGTTAGTGGGATGTTGTTTAAAACACCACGACTCTCATGTATCTTCATATCTCATGACTAAGTCTTTGAAAATCTCCATTGCCTCCCACTGTGAAAGATGAACTGTGTTAATCCTACCCATGTCATTCCTACCTTCCTCCCTCAGCTCTCACCAGGCCTATCATGTCGATTTCATGGAGTTTATTATCAATTTATCCCACTAGGGACTTTGCAACCTGAACCTCTTTCTGCATCTACTAACTTTTTATTTTTATTTTTTATTTATGCTGTTTTCAAATGCAGTTTAATTTTTGTTGATTCCCATCCCCCCACTTTCCCTCTCTCCTCTTACCCCACGGCCAACTTTTTAGCAGTGTCTTTTAATTATTAGTCACACCAAATGAGATAATTTGCACTTCAGTATTTTTTCACCCTATTCCTTTCTAATTCATTTTCCATCTTCTGCTTATTTTACCATTATTTTTTTATAATGATAAAGTTTTAAACTATTTGCAGCCTGGTATGGAAAGATGATGGCTTTCCATGCTGTGTAAATTGATTCTGAAAAGTAAAGACATTAATGAATATCTTTATATTCACCTATAATGTCTTTGTGTATCCTTTGTTCCTGCGAAGTCCTTTTCAAAGACAGAACCTTGAGACAATGAATAGATGATACTGTCTCCACTCCAGAATGTCTCTGGGTTTCTTCCATCTCCAGGGGAGACTTGGACTGTACGGGGGACAGTGTTGAGAGACAGTGTTGTGCAATGGGTAAGGTTAATGCTGGAGCCATATTGTAGGTTCAGAATACAGCTCTTTGGTAGTCAAGTTTTACAATTTCTTGGTTTCCTTCCTCAATCTTTCTCCTTACCAGCAAAATGGAGATCATGGTAGCTATTACATAGGGCTGCTGTGAAAATTAATCGAGTTGTCCCTGTCAATGAAGAACTTTGGCCAGGTGCGGTGGCACACACCTTTAATCCCAGCACTCAGGAGGCAGAGATAGGAAGATTGTTGTAAGTTCCAGGCTAGTCTGAGACTGCATAGTGAATTCCAGGTCAGTCTGGGCTAGATGGAGACCCTATTTTGGAAAAACAAAACAAAACAAAGCAAAAAAAAAAAAAAAAAAAAAGAGAGATGTTGAAGCAGTCTTTGCATGTAAGTTCTATGAAAATCTTTTAAAAATGTAATTTAAGTATATTTATATACATTAAGCCTTGGTTATGTATAATAGTTTTGTTTTATCTTTGTATGTGTGTGCACGTGCTTGCGCCTGCCTTTTATTCCCCCTGCCTGTGGATCAGATTCTTTTCTCCTGACTTTAAACAGTTTGCTTATGACCTGCTTTGAGTTTGTTTCATTTTTTTCTCCTTTAAGTTCTTTGTGAGTGTTTCCACTGAGCTTGGCTTTGTTAGGTTCATAATTTTCATTTAAACCCTGAAGCGTTTTAGCCGCCATTTCCCCAAATACAGTTCTCTTGCTCTCTAACCTTCCTCCTCCCTCAGCTCTCCTCTCCTTTGGGGACTCCAGTGTATACATCTGTTTACTGTTCCCAGGATCAAGAAAAATGTTTTATATTTTTATTGGTTATGTTGTATATACTTTTTAAAAAATTTTTTGTTTATTTTTATTTATTTGAAAGTGACAGAGAGAGAAAGAATCAGATAGAGGGAGAAAGAGAGAACGGGTGTGCCAGGTCCTCCAGCCACTGCAAACGAACTCCAGACATGTTTACCCCCTTGTGCATTTGGCTAACGTGAGTCCTGGGGAATTGAGCCTTGAATCGGGGTCCTTAGGCTTCACAGGTAAGCGCTTTACCACTAAGCCATCTCTCCAGCCCTGTTGTATATACTTTTTAATGACAGTGTAATACAGAGTTAAACTTTCCTTTTGTCTATATGCACCCTGCACTCGCTGCCGCCCACTGTGAATTTGTTGTTTGTGAAGAGTAATTGAAACTTGGTGATGAAACCATCTGACCAAGAGATGGCAAGGCGTGGCATTCCCTGAGGTAGTCATTGCATAATGTACTATCCTTGGACTTGAAAATGGGCTGCGTGGGGGCGACCAGTAGGTGGAGCCTTGCTGAATCTGTCCTGCGGATTCTGCAGCAGACCTGTCAATAAAAGCGATGGATTTGGCCTGGAGAATGGCTCAGTGGTTAAGCGCTTGTCTGTGAAGCCTAAGGTCCCCGTTTGAGGCTCGATTCCCCGGGACCCACGTTAGCCAGATGCAGAAGGGGACGCACGCATCTGGAATTTGTCTGCAGTGGCTGGAAGCCCTGGCACCCCCATTCTCTCTCTTTTTGCCTCTTTGTCTGTCGCTCTCAAATAAATAAATAAAAATAAACCAAAAAATGTTTTTAAAAGGCGATGGATTTTGTGATGCAGCATGAAATAACTAGACCCTGAGCACAACTTCATTTATTCATACAGCTTAGCTCATGGAAGCCACTTCTTTGTTACCACATTGTCCTGATGCAAGTCAGGAATCTGTTAATGAAGGCGGCTCTGGTGGGCATGGCGGCGCATGCCTTTAATCCTAGTGCAGTACGGGAGGCGAAGGTAGGGGGATTGCCGTGAGTTCAAACTCACGCTGAGACTGCATAGTGAATTCCAGGTCAGCCTGGGTTAGAGTGAGACCCAACCTCGAAAAAATTTTTTAAAAAGATGGGGAGGGGGCGTTTCTGGAGCCAGTGGCCCTGGTCGCCCGGTAAACTGTGTGGTTCCCATCAGTGTTCCTGCAGCGCGATCCTCCACCTCTTTCTGACAGGCTCTTTGAAGAAGAGTCCTTTCCCTTGGTGAATTAGTAAACTTTTTTTTTAAATAAAATGTCATGGATATAGATCTAAAACTTTGGAATATGATATATCTCTAGAAGAAAACATTTTCATTAATTCATCAAAGAAAAATATTAAGGAGAGAATACTCGAAGAATGAAATACTAATGAAAAATACGTTAAATTGGTAAACTCTCCTCACTCATCCAAAGACAGGTTATGTAAGCCAGAGTACTGAAAGAGTCTGTGAATGATTCAAAGAAGTATGATTAGACATTTGTTTATGGTTTTTAAAATTTGTATATTTATTTTGGTTTTTCAAAGTAGGGTCTCGCTCTAGCTCAGGCTGACCTGGAATTCACTATGGAGTCTCAGGGTGGCCTTGAACTCACAGTGATCCTCCTACCTCTGCCTCCTGAGTGCTGGGATTGAAGGCGTGCACCACCACGCCTAAACTCTCCTCACTCATCCAAAGACAGGTTATGTAAGCCAGAGTACTGAAAGAGTCTGTGAATGATTCAAAGAAGTATGATTAGACATTTGTTTATGGTTTTTAAAATTTGTATATTTATTTTGGTTTTTCAAAGTAGGGTCTCGCTCTAGCTCAGGCTGACCTGGAATTCACTATGGAGTCTCAGGGTGGCCTTGAACTCACAGTGATCCTCCTACCTCTGCCTCCTGAGTGCTGGGATTGAAGGCGTGCACCACCACGCCTAACTAGACTTTGTGCTTGATAATAATTTCTGACTTTCTAACATAATCATATTTACATCTAAAGCAGAAATGTAGGACTATAGGAATCAATTTTCACACTGAAAGTGTGTAACAGCCTCTTATGTCCCATTTGTTACATTGAGTAGTTCTTTTTTTCTTATTTTAGGCTTAAAGTAGGTATGCCTTTTACATTCCTTGATATCACATGACTTCACTATTACTTCTATGTTTTCCAAATGACAATTAAGACTGGAACTTGGGCCTGACAGGTTTTTTATTTTTTTATTTTTTGTCTTGCTGATTACAGCCTATCTCATAGCAAAACAAGTGGGTTCAAACTCTTACAACACCGGCTCTTGATTTCCTGCCAAGCATCCCCCTTTGCCCCTAATGCTAGATTTCCATGAGCAGTTCACAGTATTTCTCATCCCTGTTCCCAGTTTGACCCACTGACCCAAGAATCAAGAAAACGTCATGTTTGTGCCTACTAATTAGTGCACCCAAAGAGCCTCTGCATCTGGCCTTTCGACCCTCTGGAGGTGGGAGCCCAAGCTGTCACTTGCATCATGCAGGGAAAATGAGCCTTTGCTTGGGTCTCCCTGTTTTGCAAACAGCAGAATAGGCCCAGCTGAGGCAAGAGATGAGGATGCGGGCTAGGGAGAAATTAACCTAAAGGCACCGCTGTTGGCTTGATAGTCTCCACCGACTCGGCACTGCCTTCAGTGGAGCGCCCATCAGACAGCGGCTGGCAGTCCGGCCAGTCTGCTGCTTATAAGACCCACTGCGGTTCTGTGGGTCACGTCACCTGGTGAAGTCATTTTAAGGGCAGGCTATTCTCTGCATAAGGAATGAAGTAGCATTTTGGCGCATTGAGGGTTACCTTATGTTTAGACACGTTTTTTGGAGCATGCCGGACTTTGTTAGCTAGCACTGGGTTGTGTGCTCATTAATCAGTGCTATTGGGCCAGGGTCTCCTGAGCCTTTTGGGTTTGGGGAGAATCAGCTACTGTAATTAAAGGGATGAAATATATCATGGTCACAAACTCAGCACTTCAGATAATTGAAGGTTTTGAACTGGTAGAATTAATCTCTTTAATTTTTTCCTTAGGTGTTTAAAATAGAAGTGCTAATGAATGGAAGAAAACATTTTGTTGAGAAAAGATACAGTGAATTCCATGCCTTGCACAAGAAGGTAACCATTGGTTTTATTCTTCTCCTGTTTTCTCTACATGGCTGGGGGTCTCACGTTAAGAATTTGTACTATGATTCCAAGAGCCTCACTATGTCTTGTACATATGGTTTCTTTATTATGACATATGTTTCTTTTAAAAATAGATTTTCAATGTGTTAAAACTGAGTTTCTTGAGTAAATGGTTTCCTTTTAAAATTGTTTACATGTATATGCAAGTTGAGGCTGCAAGCTGTTTGCAGTAAATTACATTGGGCATTATAGGTTTAGAAAGAACAAGACCAAGATTCTGTTTGATCCATGAAGTACGCTTAATGGTGTTTAAAGAAAGGAGAGAAAAAGCACAGTGATCATTTATAAGAAATTTATAAGATGATTTATAAGAAACATTGTGTATTAAATTTCACTAACACATGTACATAAAAAGCACATGCGCGTGCGCTCTGAGGCTGGAAGTCACTCACAGCCTTTCTGTGAGCTGTAAAGGGTGGCGTCGCAGTGTGACGCTAGGACCCCTGTCATTGCGGTGGCAGGTGAAAGAGACAGAGATGCAAAAGAAATAAGCAACTTTCAGGCAGAAATGGTCGGTCAGGAGCAGGAGAGCAAGGGCTCTGGAGACGGCTCAGGTGTGAAGAGCGCTTCCTGAGCATCAGGCCAAGGAGGCCCGAGACTGGCACTGGCGGAATTCGAGTCTCTAGATCCCGCTTGAGCAGCTGGGCATGGCCCTGAGGGTCTGTAACTGTCCTGCAGGGCCGCAGAAACACAGGAGTCATCAGAGCCTGGACAGCTCTAGAGTCAGCAAGAGACACTGGGTCAAAACAAGACCAGGCAGGAAAGCCATGGATCTGGACGCCAGAGGTTCCGCTCCAGCCACCATAGGCAAGTGCTCCCTGTCACAGGCAAGCGTGGGGTCCCACACCACAGCACACACACCATACACAGCATGCTATAAGACACACCCTCACTCACTCACACACCCTACCACAGCACAGCTTATCATGACACACACAAACACATCACACCATACCACACTATACATCACACACACTCACTCACTCACACACGCACACATACACATACTGTTATAGTCAGGTTTGCATTGCTGGCAAAAATCACCTGACCAAGAGCAGCTTTTGGGGGAAAAGGGGTTTATTTTAGCTTACAGACTCAAGGGGAAGCTCCACGATAGCAGGGGAAACAATGGCATGAACAGAGGGTGGACATGACCTCCTGGCCAACATCAGGTGAACAACAGGAGAGTGTGCTAAACACCGGCAAGGGGACACCGGCTGTAACACCCATAAGTCCGCCCCCAACAATGCACTGCCTCCAGGAGGTGTCAATTCCCAAATCTTCATCAGCTGGGAACCTAGCATTCAGAACACCTAAGTTCTAAGAACACCGCACACACCGTACAACACCCCACCACACACACACACCACAACACACAACACCACAGTAAAAACGTGAATACTCTCTTATTTTCAACCTAACCTAGATTGTTTTGTAGATTGCATATTATTCAGGTGCTAAATTATTCTTAGTAACTAGAAATGTATCATGAGATTGCCTAGAACAAAATCACCACTTAAGAGTCAGCTCAATATGATCATTCTGCTTTCCCATGTGTGCCTAGTAGTATATCACGTATCTAGGAGATATGCACGTGCACACAATGCATGGCATAATTAGATTTCTTCATTTCTTTGTTAAGAAGTTGGGTGGTTACATGTTCTCTCTCATATGTGGATCCTAGCTACAGATGACTGGGCTTCTGCGTGAGAATGAAAATACTTAATAGCAAAGGCCAGTAAGTTGAAAAGGAGACATAAAGGGAAGAGAAAGGAAGGGAGGAGGGTACTTAATAGGTTGATATTGTATATATGTAATTACAATGATTGTAATGGGGAGGTAATATGATGGAGAATGGAATTTCAAATGGGAAAGTGTGGGGGTGGGGAGGGAGGGAATTACCATGGGATATATTTTATAATCATGGAAAATGCTAATAAAAATTAAAAAAAAAACAAAAAAATATGATCATAAAAGTTAAATTATTATGGCTAAGAAAAAAGAAAGACGTTGGGTGGTTAGACACGAAGTATGCATGTAGTAGCAGCAGGTAAGGAGAGCTCTGTCCTTTAGCTTACTCTACGCCTTCCCAACATTTCTGGGATATCAGTCCACAAGTAATGTCTAAGTGTTAATTCTGGATTAAAAAAATTCTTGGTCTGGAGAGCTGGCTCAGCAGTGAAGGCACTTGCCTACAAAACCTAGCAACCCAAGTTCGAGTGCCCAGTACACTCCTAAAGTCAGGTTAAACACTGACACATCCATCTGCAGTCTGTTTGTAGCAGCTATAGCTGGAGGCCCTGGCATGTACATTTTTTTTCTCTCCTATCTCTCTCTGCTTGCAAGTAAATAAATAAAAATATTTTAAAAAATAAAATAGAGCAAAATATATTTTTCAGCACTTTTTTAAAATTACATTTTCCCAGCTTATTTAATCATGAGAGTAAAGAATTGAGTATAAAATTAGAGGATATGAGAGATTGGTGCGCCATTTTCTTGTTTTATGGGGAGCTCTAAGTTATCTGTACACTTCCTTTTGGGGGATAGTTTAGTTAAATGAACTTAACTCTCCAGTTAGCATTTCATCAAGCTCCTGGTCACTCAGCAAAGCAGGCATGCAAGTGAGGACCGACAGAGGCCAGGCACTGCCAGCAGCGTCCCCAAGAGCCCCAACCTCAGGCCGTCCACGAGGCGCCCACCCAGAGCCCGCTCACTCCTGCCTGTGGAATTCTGTTTGTTCGTTTGTTTCCTTGCTCGTGTGGTTTTGGAGGAAGCAGACTCTAGGGATGCTGTTCCTAGATACCTGGTGAACTAGGTCCCCACAGGGAGCTTGAAACCAGTTCTCACCCCACCACCACTCAGCTCTCCCAGCCAGTCTGACCTGGGTGTCCTGGCACGCGCAGGTCCCTTCCCAACTCTCAAGACAACACCCAGGATTCTATATGACCTGACAGCCCAGCTGTCCTCTCTAGGTACTTGGGACTAACTCCATAAGAGGCACAGCAGGTGACTGCCAGTTAGATTGGCCCTGGGCATAAGTGGAGTGGAGGTTTGCTCACCTGCTGCTCTAGGACAATTGATTGTCTTGTCTCTCAGTGATCATTGTGACCATTGACAGGTCTTAGTTATGTGAGGTCCAAAAGATTCCTGGAATTTTTAGGACTTAGTCATCTCTCAATTTCTATAGTTCCATTAGTAACTTCATCCAGTCTTATATGAATAATGAGGCTGGCCAGAATTAATGTAGTAGACATTCTCAAATTGCTATTAAAAGTATTTGAGACGTCCTTCTAGGGCATGGAGATCACCACGGCTTTTGAGAGGCAGAATTGGTCAGGGGCACCATGTGACCCTCACTGCTGCTAGAAATCTGCTTTGCCTTCTCCATTATGGTTATATTAGATTTGGCCAACAGATAACTATAAGAGACAAATAGAAGTACAGGAAGGTATAAAAATAAATATCATTCTGTAACCTTGGCTGTAAAATTACATGCTAAGGATTAAAACCAATGAAAAGTGTGTGGGAACACTACACTGGCCTTACTGATGGCGGCTGCACCATGGAGCAGCCTTTTCCTCTTGCTTCTGTACATGAATTGTGTGACAGGCTGTGACAATGTTTACATGAAATGCTTTCCCTCTAAATATAATGGTGTCTATTGTCATTAATTTTCTCAAATATTAAACTTTCTACAGTGTATGCAAATTTCTCCTACCTGCCCTGATTTTTCTTACCTTTTGTATTATATTTCTCTCAATAAATATATTTATGCAGTGTACCCAACTTGAGTCCCAAGTAGAATGTAGGCTTTCAGCAAGTGCTTTTCAGTGCATAGCTACCCATGTGCTGTGGTTGCACACAGGTGCTTTGCTGTTGATGGACGTTGCTAATTTTGAGGACTAAATTATGTGACAGTTTGTCTAGTTAGTGTTAAGAAAGTCTCTGGGCCGGAGAGATGGCTTAGCAGTTAAGGAATTTGCCTGCAAAGCCAAAGGATTCTGGTTCGACTTTCCAGGACGCACGTAAGCCAGCTTGACAAGGGGGTACATATATCTGGAATTCGTTTGCAGTGGCTGGATGCCCTGGCATGCCCATTCTCTCTCGCTGTATCTCTCTCAAATAAATTAATTAAAAATATATATAAAGAAAGTCCTTAATGATTATTATTTCTCTTAACCTTCGGTAATTGATAATATTATTAAAGTATTATTTATTCTTTCCCTATAATTTCTTTCTATCTATGGACTGAGGTTTTTTTGGACAAATTTAAGAATTTTTTCTATGCTTTGTGTTTGGGGGGGTCAGGGGAAGGTATTGCTGGGGATCCAACCTTGTGTGAGCTAGGCAAGTGCTCTACTACTGTGCTAAAGTTTCTACTAGTCTGAATTTTTCTTTATTTTCATATTTTACTGATTGATTGATATGCAAGGAGGGAATTAGGGAAGGAATAAAGGGGGGAGAGAGGGAGGAGTGTGGGTGCACCAGGGCCTCTTGCTGCTGCGCGTGAAGTCCATATGCATGCACCACCTTGTGTGTCTGGCTTTGCATGGTTACTGGGGATTTGAACCTGGGCTGACAGGCTTTGACAGCAGGTACCTTAACTGCTGACCCATGCAGAGCATTATTTTCCTCTTATGGTACTTTTAGATAATCAAGATAACCCTCGAACTCACTCTGTAGCCCAGGATGGTTTTGAGTTCGTTGCAGTCCTTTGGCCTCTGCCTCCACCTCCGGAGTGCTCGTATTGTGGGCCTGAGCCGCCATCACACAGGGCACAAAGATAAATCATACAGCAAGTGGAAATGAGTGCAGAAAAAATAACCTGTTGTTATATATCAAACTCCTGACTATCTGGCTTCAGCCTCCTGAGTAGCTCAGATTATAGGTGTTTACCACCACATCTGGCTGTTCCTTCAAACTTTAAGCCAGATTTGTCATTTCATCTAGAGCTGTGATGAATGGTTGAGTCCATTTTCTTTGTAGATTTTTTTGTTTGTTTGTTTGTTTTTTCAAGGTAGGGTCTCACTCTAGCTCAGGCTGACTTGGAATTAACTATGTAGACTCAGGGTGGCCTCGAATCCACGGCCATCCTCCTGCCTCTGCCTCCCGAGAGCTGGGATTAAAGGTGTGCACCACCATGCTAGATTTTTTTGTAGATTTTAATCTTTAATATTATTGCTGTAGGAATTTATTTCACCATGCCAAGACCATTTTCTTTCACTTGTGGAAACCAAAGTGAAGATTTCCGGTTCTATCCCAGCCACATTGAGCAAGACTGTGATAGAGTGTGGATATCTCTGTGTGACGCCATCTGCCCACAGGAACTCTGTCATGTTGTTGCTTCTGAGGCAGGGTCTCATTCCAACTCAGGCTGACCTGGAACTCCCTCTGCATCCTCAGGCTGTCTTCGACCTCATGGCCATCTTCCTCCCTCAGACTCTAGTGTGCCGGGACTCCATACCGGACATGCCCGTAGTATTTTAACGCTGGTTCAACTTTGAGAATTTATTTTGTGTGTAATAAAGACATTATTTGGACAGCGCCCTCCCCACCTACCTCCATCACCACACAAAGCACAAGGTTTTGAACTGAGCATGTCAAGGTTCAGAATCCTGCTGGTCCTTTTACAGCTGCCATCTTCCAGAGCGTCACCGTGCTGCTGGTTTATCCAGGCACATTTTGGTGATAGGGCTCACTCAGTTTCGCCTTGATGCTCTCTCCATCCCAGCTCAGAGTCAGGCCACTTTGTATTAGCATTTCCACACCTGCCTGGTCTTTGATTCTTGTCTTTCTCTATGCAGGGCAGTGTTCCTAAAGCTCTCTTTACCTGTCCACATTCCTGCTGGCTATCACAAAGGTCAGAGTTGTCTATGGAGTCACAGACATTGACAGCAAAGGACACTGTTCTCAAGATGTATGTCAGTTTCCTAGTGATATAGTAACAAATTACAAAAAAAAAAAAAGGCTTACAACAATACACTTTTATTATCTTGCACTAAAGGGCAACAGGATTACATTTCTTCTGTAACAGCACAGGACAATCACTTCCCTGCCCTAATACAGCTCCCAGCGAATGCCCATATTTGTCATGACTCTTCATGCTCAGGTGGAAAACACATCTCTCCAGAGTCTCCTCCATCTCATCATCTCCTGTCCTCACATCCCTCCAGAGTCTTCTCCTTCTCAGCAACTCTTGTCCTCACATCCCTCCAGAGTCTCCTCCATCTCATCAGCTCCTGTCCTCACATCCCTCCAGAGACTCCTCCATCTCATCAGCTCCGGTCCTCACATCCCTCCAGAGTCTCCTCCATCTCATCAGCTCCGGTCCTCACATCCCTCCAGAGTCTCCTCTATCTCATCAGCTCCTGTCTTCACATCCCTCCAGAATCTCCTCCATCTCATCAGCTCCTGTCCTCACATCCCTCCAGAGTCTCCTCCATCTCATCAGCTCCGGTCCTCACATCCCTCCAGATTCTCCTCCATCTCATCAGCTCCGGTCCTCACATCCCTCCAGAGTCTCCTCCATCTCATCAGCTCCTGTCCTCACATCCCTCCAGAGTCTCCTCCATCTCATCAGCTCCTGTCCTCACATCCCTCCAGAGTCTCCTCCATCTCATTAGCTCCTGTCCTCACATCCCTCCAGAGTCTCCTCCATCTCATCAGCTCCTGTCCTCACATCCCTCCAGAATCTCCTCCATCTAATCAGCTCCTGTCCTCACATCCCTCCAGAGTCTCCTCCATCTCATCAGTTCCTGTCCTCACATCCCTCCAGAGTCTCCTCCATCTCAGCAGCTCCTGTCCTCACATCCCTCCAGAGTCTTCTCCATCTCATCAGCTCCTGTCCTCACATCCCTCCAGAGTCTCCTCCTTCTCAGCAACTCTTGTCCTCACATCCCTCCAGAGTCTCCTCCATCTCAGCAGCTCCTGTCCTCACATCCCTCCAGAGTCTCCTCCATCTCAGCAGCTCCTGTCCTCACATCACTCCAGAATCTCCTCCATCTCAGCAGCTCCTGTCCTCACATCCCTCCAGAGTCTCCTCCATCTCAGCAGCTCCTCTCCTCACATCCCTCCAGAGTCTCCTCCATCTCATCAGCTCCTGTCCTCACATCCCTCCAGAGTCTCCTCCATCTCATCAGCTCCTGTCCTCACATCACTCCAGAATCTCCTCTATCTCAGCAGCTCCTGTCCTCACATCCCTCCAGAGTCTTCTCCATCTCAGCAGCTCCTGTCCTCACATCCCTCCAGAGTCTCCTCCATCTCAGCAGCTCCTGTCCTCACATCCCTCCAGAGTCTCCTCCATCTCAGCAGCTCCTGTCCTCACATCCCTCCAGAGTCTCCTCCATCTCAGCAGCTCCTGTCCTCACATCCCTCCAGAGTCTCCTCCATCTCATCAGCTCCTGTCCTCACATCACTCCAGAATCTCCTCCATCTCAGCAGCTCCTGTCCTCACATCCCTCCAGAGTCTTCTCCATCTCAGCAGCTCCTGTCCTCACATCCCTCCAGAGTCTTCTCCATCTCATCAGCTCCTGTCCTCACATCCCTCCAGAGTCTCCTCCATCTCAGCAGCTCCTGTCCTCACATCACTCCAGAATCTCCTCCATCTCAGCAGCTCCTGTCCTCACATCCCTCCAGAGTCTCCTCCATCTCATCAGCTCCTGTCCTCACATCCCTCCAGAGTCTCCTCCATCTCATTAGCTCCTGTCCTCACATCCCTCCAGAGTCTCCTCCATCTCATCAGCTCCTGTCCTCACATCCCTCCAGAATCTCCTCCATCTCAGCAGCTCCTGTCCTCACATCCCTCCAGAGTCTCCTCCATCTCATCAGCTCCTGTCCTCACATCCCTCCAGAGTCTCCTCCATCTCAGCAGCTCCTGTCCTCACATCCCTCCAGAGTCTTCTCCATCTCATCAGCTCCTGTCCTCACATCCCTCCAGAGTCTCCTCCATCTCATCAGCTCCGGTCCTCACATCCCTCCAGAGTCTCCTCCATCTCATCAGCTCCTGTCCTCACATCCCTCCAGAGTCTCCTCCATCTCATCAGCTCCTGTCCTCACATCCCTCCAGAGTCTCCTCCATCTCATTAGCTCCTGTCCTCACATCCCTCCAGAGTCTCCTCCATCTCAGCAGCTCCTGTCCTCACATCCCTCCAGAATCTCCTCCATCTCATCAGCTCCTGTCCTCACATCCCTCCAGAGTCTCCTCCATCTCATCAGTTCCTGTCCTCACATCCCTCCAGAGTCTCCTCCATCTCAGCAGCTCCTGTCCTCACATCCCTCCAGAGTCTTCTCCATCTCATCAGCTCCTGTCCTCACATCCCTCCAGAGTCTCCTCCTTCTCAGCAACTCTTGTCCTCACATCCCTCCAGAGTCTCCTCCATCTCAGCAGCTCCTGTCCTCACATCCCTCCAGAGTCTCCTCCATCTCAGCAGCTCCTGTCCTCACATCACTCCAGAATCTCCTCCATCTCAGCAGCTCCTGTCCTCACATCCCTCCAGAGTCTCCTCCATCTCAGCAGCTCCTCTCCTCACATCCCTCCAGAGTCTCCTCCATCTCATCAGCTCCTGTCCTCACATCCCTCCAGAGTCTCCTCCATCTCATCAGCTCCTGTCCTCACATCACTCCAGAATCTCCTCTATCTCAGCAGCTCCTGTCCTCACATCCCTCCAGAGTCTTCTCCATCTCAGCAGCTCCTGTCCTCACATCCCTCCAGAGTCTCCTCCATCTCAGCAGCTCCTGTCCTCACATCCCTCCAGAGTCTCCTCCATCTCAGCAGCTCCTGTCCTCACATCCCTCCAGAGTCTCCTCCATCTCATCAGCTCCTGTCCTCACATCCCTCCAGAGTCTCCTCCATCTCATCAGCTCCTGTCCTCACATCACTCCAGAATCTCCTCCATCTCAGCAGCTCCTGTCCTCACATCCCTCCAGAGTCTTCTCCATCTCAGCAGCTCCTGTCCTCACATCCCTCCAGAGTCTTCTCCATCTCATCAGCTCCTGTCCTCACATCCCTCCAGAGTCTCCTCCATCTCAGCAGCTCCTGTCCTCACATCACTCCAGAATCTCCTCCATCTCAGCAGCTCCTGTCCTCACATCCCTCCAGAGTCTCCTCCATCTCATCAGCTCCTGTCCTCACATCCCTCCAGAGTCTCCTCCATCTCATTAGCTCCTGTCCTCACATCCCTCCAGAGTCTCCTCCATCTCATCAGCTCCTGTCCTCACATCCCTCCAGAATCTCCTCCATCTCAGCAGCTCCTGTCCTCACATCCCTCCAGAGTCTCCTCCATCTCATCAGCTCCTGTCCTCACATCCCTCCAGAGTCTCCTCCATCTCAGCAGCTCCTGTCCTCACATCCCTCCAGAGTCTTCTCCATCTCATCAGCTCCTGTCCTCACATCCCTCCAGAGTCTCCTCCTTCTCAGCAACTCTTGTCCTCACATCCCTCCAGAGTCTCCTCCATCTCAGCAGCTCCTGTCCTCACATCCCTCCAGAGTCTCCTCCATCTCAGCAGCTCCTGTCCTCACATCTCTCCAGAGTCTCCTCCATCTCAGCAGCTCCTGTCCTCACATCCCTCCAGAGTCTTCTCCATCTCATCAGCTCCTGTCCTCACATCCCTCCAGAGTCTCCTCCTTCTCAGCAACTCTTGTCCTCACATCCCTCCAGAGTCTCCTCCATCTCAGCAGCTCCTGTCCTCACATCCCTCCAGAGTCTCCTCCTTCTCAGCAACTCTTGTCCTCACATCCCTCCAGAGTCTCCTCCTTCTCAGCAACTCTTGTCCTCACATCCCTCCAGAGTCTCCTCCATCTCAGCAGCTCCTGTCCTCACATCACTCCAGAATCTCCTCCATCTCAGCAGCTCCTGTCCTCACATCCCTCCAGAGTCTCCTCCATCTCAGCAGCTCCTGTCCTCACATCCCTCCAGAGTCTCCTCCATCTCATCAGCTCCTGTCCTCACATCCCTCCAGAGTCTCCTCCATCTCATCAGCTCCTGTCCTCACATCACTCCAGAATCTCCTCTATCTCAGCAGCTCCTGTCCTCACATCCCTCCAGAGTCTTCTCCATCTCAGCAGCTCCTGTCCTCACATCCCTCCAGAGTCTTCTCCATCTCAGCAGCTCCTGTCCTCACATCCCTCCAGAGTCTTCTCCATCTCATCAGCTCCTGTCCTCACATCCCTTCAGAGTCTTCTCCATCTCAGCAGCTCCTGTCCTCACATCCCTCCAGAGTCTTCTCCATCTCATCAGCTCCTGTCCTCACTTCCCTCCAGAGTCTCCTCCATCTCATCAGCTCCTGTCCTCACATCCCTCCAGAGTCTCCTCCATCTCATCAGCTCCTGTCCTCACATCCCTCCAGAGTCTCCTCCATCCCAGCAGCTCCTGTCCTCACATCCCTCCAGAGTCTCCTCCATCCCAGCAGCTCCTGTCCTCACATCCCTGTCTCTGAGCTTTTATTTCTATCCTTCTACTCCATTAGGCCTACCCCAGTGCTAATCCAGGAGCACCTATCCATTTCACAATCCTTATTTTATGTCCCTTCATAAGACCACCATTCTCATGTGTAGGATCACACTCATATGTTCTTGGGATTAGAGGTTATTGGACGTCCATGAAGGTTCCATTCTGTGCAGCTATGTACTTCTGGGCAACCTATTTTTTCATGGCTTCTTCTGAGAAAAGGTAATGTGAGCCACACCTCCACGTGTCCTGAGAATGTCTCCTCCTCCCTGTCTTGGCAGGCTGAATCTCTTTCCTTTCCTGTGCTCACAAGATGAAAGGAGACATTTCTTCTTACATGTTAGCTTCCATTTCCTCCATCAAGGCTCCACTTCCTAAAGAATCCTAAAGTACAAATTTCCCCCAAAACACTGTTAGCTGTGGAAGTGGTTTATTCAAATGCATGAGCCTGTGGGAGATGTTCTTCATTTAAACCACAGCCCACGGCCGTCTTTTGCAGCTTCTGTGCTGTGTGACTGTCGGGATCACATTCAGCACATCGACTCTGGTCAGTGGGTACTTGGAGAACACAGCACGTGTCTGGTGAGGGGCCTGGCATTCGCTGGAGGCTGGACCTCTGCTCCCAGGCTTCTGGCTCCTTTGTAGCTGTTTCTCTGCTCAAAGCAAGTGGGAAAATGCCCTCTGCACTGGAGCAAAGCAAGACCCCTCATGTACCTCACTGTGATAGGGGCCCCTTTGCAGCTCAGCCCAGGTCTTATGGTGGGGTGAATCTTGAAGCATGTAAAAGGGCTCCATTTGTGCCCCAGCCGCCCCCACCGAGTACTAATGTATTACTTTCAGTGGCCGGGTGCGCAAAGGGTCCTTCCGCAGGCCGGGACCTCACGCGCAGGCAGGAAACCCTTCCCTGTACGCGCTGCTGAGCGTCTTGTCTCTCTGGAGCCTCTCCAGCTGTTTTCTGTCCGTTCCAGCCCACCCCTGTGCTCACAGCGTTTTCAGTGAAAAACCGTGCTGGTTCATTTTAAAATGAACTGAGCTGTTCTCATTTTTGTTATTGCCTCCTTTGAGTTTGAGTCAAATACTGCATTCCCCTTCTACTTAATGAAATACACATTTCAGTCGAGCCAGAAAATGGCCGCCTGGGCTTGCACCAAGAGAGCAGCAGCCTGTGCGCTGCTCCTGGAGGACCCTGCGATCAGGGGCGCCCTGCACCGAGGAGTGTTCCCCGCGGCTCACAGTCATTTCTTCTCCATTCTTTCTATCCACGTACTTAAAGTTCTCATCTTCCCTATAGGAAATGATGGGGTTTCCTCTCCACTGTATTTGCTGGCAGATCTGTTTGATCTAAGGTCTGTGTGAGCTCTTATGGCATCAAAAGGAAAGGGGAATGATCACACCCAGGACAGGGGATTGTGTGTGTGTTACCGTGGAGTCTGGTACTTATCTGTGCCCATCGGAGAGGCCACTTGCCTGGACACTGCATGGCCCGGACAGTTAATCACCAGACGAAGTGGCAGAACAGTATTTATCTTGTGAGCGGCTGAGTCCTGCTGGAAACATATTGTCTTGGGTTTGTCTCCCATCTCGAGCCATTCATTACTCACCTCCCAACGTGTCACCGGCCCTCAGCTGGGCTGCCCCACCTCCTCCACACTCTACATGCAAAACGAAAAGGAGAAATGTCTTCAGGGTCTTGTCTTTCAAGAGAAGAAGGGAAGGAGACACGTAACAGCTGATTTGCTACTCTGTGGGGCGACACATGATTCAGTCGTTTTAAAGGATTTTTTTTAAATTTAAGTTCAATTGAAGTTTAATATGCTTATTACCATAGAATATATAGCACTTGCCCTTGTCCCTATTGGGAAATATCTCAGTATGTATGGAAGTGACACATACATGTGCATTCCCTCACAGACCCTTCCACCTTGACTCTCTTGGATTTCAGCTCCCGCCCCCAGCGTTGGACCAGGCACCTCATAAGTGAGCATGCAGCAGCAGTTTCCTTTAACAAGATAAATGCAGGGTTTGGCCGCACGTTCCCTTTCCTGCCCATCATGTTACACAGCTTCTCTTTAGATGGCCTTGACGGATGAGCTTCTTTCCCCACGCCCCCTCACCATTGCTCAGTGCGGTCCCACCACCCTTCCTCACACACTGTCCTGAGGGAACTCTCCCTCACACCGTCCTCACTACCCTGCCCCTCGGGTGAATGTGAGCTTTGGTCCTCACAGTTTTTCACTGTAGCATAATAAATGACTAGATCCATGCACTTTTTTTTTCCTCCTGTGGCTGCAGGACTGAGGACCCTCTTGCTGGTTGCTGGCAAGGGCAGCTCTCAGCTTCTAGAAACTGCTCTCAGGTACTAGCTTTGTGGCCCTCTCGTAGCATCATAGCTGAGCTCTTCAGGGTCAGCACTGCTAAGACTGAGGCATACAGACATTGTTGTCATGAAAGTGACTCTGCTGCCACACTGAAAGGCCCAGTCTGCACCTCAGGCGGGACGTTTGAATAGGTGTGAACTCTAGGGTGCCAATGTTTGAGTCCTACTTACGATAGCCGCTTTTCTGTATTAGACCTAACTCCCAATATTGTCTTATTTAGTTCCATATCTTTTAATTTTTTTGCTTATTTATTTATTTGAGAGTAAGAGAGAGAGAATGGGTGCATCAGGGCCTCTGGCCACTGCAAATGAATTCCAGATGCATGCGCCACCTTGTGCATCTGGCTTATGTGGGTACTGGGTAATCAAGCCTCAAACTGGGGCCCTTAGGCTTCACAGGCAAGCGCTTAACTGCTAAGCCATCTCTCCAGCCCTAGTTCCATATCTTTAAATATTACTTACACTGTATTTGAACTTCTAAGTTTAAAGAATCTTCCACATTTGCTTGCACATCATCTCCACGTGGATGCCTAGCAGTGCCCCTGGCTCGAAGCACAACAGTTGATTTGCTGTGGTCTGGTCTGCCCCTGTTGTGCCCCCATTTTCTTCCTGCTGGAATGGGAGTGTTTATTCTGTGTCCTTCTATGTTGGAAGTGTGTAGCTTGTGTTTTGGTTTTTATGTAGGGGTTACAATTAAGAGACTGCCTTGAGTCACCCATGAGACTTTTGAATAGAATTGGAACTGTTAAAGGCTATGAGGATGTTTGAAGTTGAACTGGATTCATGTTGCATTATGAGATGGCCATGGAATTGAGAGGACAAGGGATGTCAGGCTATGACTTAAATGTGTCGAGTTGACAAGGAGTAGACCTGTGATGATTTATGTTCCCTGCCATGATAGACTGCAACTGCAAGTTGAAATAAACCCTTCTCCTAAACTAATTTTTTTTTTTTCAAGGTAGGATCTCACTCTAGTCAAGGCTGACCTGGCATTCACTATGTAGTCTCAGGGTGGCGTCGAACTTACAGCAGTCCTCCTACCTCTGCCTCCTGCGTGCTGGGATTATAGGCATGCACCACCACACCCATTATTTAAACTGATTTTTGTCAGGTGTTTTGTCCCAGCGAGGAGTTGACTAATATACCCAGCCTGTCCATACTATGTTCTGTATGAGATCAATCTTCCTGGGGAAGGTTTGCCTTTGCAAAATCACTCCCCTCAGCCTCCAAACCCCGCTGACAGTCTTCCAGACCGCTGGGCCCGGCTGTCCGTGGAGCTCCCTCCCCGACCCCGCTGGAGTGGCTGTGAGTCCCCATGCCACTTTCCCCCGACCTTGCTTAACCTCTGCTTTCTCAAATTATTTCTTCAATTCCCCAGAGTAAATGAATGCAAGGAAGAGAAATTTCTTGAGCCCTTAAAAGTCTAGAAATATCTTTGTCCTCTCACATTGGAGTGGTGGTATGACTGGCCATCTGTGTAACCCAGTGTGGCCTTGGACTTTCAAAGTTCATTTTCAAATTTGATCTGTGAAGCGTTGACCTTCCAGCACCCACGGATGCTGCACACAGTTGTTGCTGCAGTTTTGTTACCTTTGTGTGACGTCATGTACCTCTCTCTGTTGTTGATCCAATGGTCTTCTGAAGTCTCAGCAGCCAAAGGCAGGTGAGTGTAGATCTTTAAAAGAAGTGCATGCGTCTGTGTGCATACAGGTAGATACAAATTGTCATTTGATGAGCTCTTACTCTGAAGACATACGTGTCTTTGTCAGAGTTTATGAAAATAATGTCATCAGGGCTCTAAGAAGTTCTTTTATTTACTTATTTTTAAGAGAGAGACAGAGAAAGAGGCAGACAGAGAGAGTGAGTATGGATACATCAGGAATTTCTGCCACTGCAAAAGGACTTCAGACACACGTAGCACTTGGTGCATCTGGCTCTACGTGGGAGCTGGGGAATCTAACCCAGGCCATCAGGCTTCTTAAGCAAGTGCTTTTATCCACTGAGCCATTTCTCCAGCCTGAAGTTCTCTTACTCTTAAGGAAGTCCTTATTGATTTTCATATTAAACATCCTGAATTATCCCCTTTGTATTTTTCATTTCTGTTTCCTTTTCTGTCTTTGTTCTACATTCCCAAAGTTTTATATAATACCCCTTTAAACTTTTCACTTGTATCATGGTTTTTAACTCCCAAAAGCTTCTTCTTCTGGTTCTTTTATTGCAGCGACCTGTTCTTGTTTAACAGAAGCAGCGTCTCTGAATGTTTTTGCAAGTGTTAGGGAGACATGCTAACGGTCTCTTTTTGTTATCTGATGCATCTGTCTACATTGGGATCAGTTGTGCCATTGGTTTTTCTTGCCATTTTTTACATTGTTGTATTTTCTATGAGGCTGAACCTTGAATACCATTCTTGATCATTTTGGGTAGATATCATTGGCATCGGTCCCTCTGCCTTGAGTGCATAATTCTGGCCCCTCTGTAGGATGTGTGGAACGGAGGGCTTCTGGGTAGGGAATGGCAGGGAGAGTTGTATTGAGGCTGGGGTCCCAGGGTAGAGGCTCTTGCTTAGCCCACACACTTGGTTTTCACTGGAGTCACTGGCCCCTTCCTGTAGATAGGTTGTGAGTGCGGGGAATAGGCACGAGCTGCTGTCATTCTGCTAAGGAGAATGGTGGGTGAGGGGCCACAGAAATTATCCCCATGCTGCCTCCTCACTCCCGTACAGCCCTGTTGCCCGTGGTCCCTTCCAGTGCTGTCCTGGGAGGGGGCGGAGCTTCCTCCCCTGGACTTTCTTCACTGATGCCCTCTTGAGTGGTGCTTTCCCCTCCTTGACCCTCTCCTGCGTGCTTTGGTCTCATCATTGTGCTGGGTCTGATTTCCCACAGCTCCTTCCTCTGTTCCAGTTTCTTAAAACTATTAATCAAGATTAAATTCAGGTATAAAAAAGTCCTGATAACAGTAACCTTTCAAAACGTAGGGATCACCAGACACTGTCCACAGGAAGCCTGGAGACGGGTGAGAGGCTGTGGTCGCGAGTCCCCTGCCTGGCATCCTGGCTCTCTGCTCGGAATCCCTCGTAGGTACAGATGGCTGCTATCGTCAGGGTCACATGCCAGGAAGGAAGAAGGCTAAAAGCTCGTAGACAGCAGGGATGGCACAGAGTCTGCTGCACTGTTAAAGGGTTTCTAGTTCACTTCTTCACCGTCACTTCTGATCACAGTCACTGGCTTCCGCCGTCTGCAAGAGGAGAGGGAAGTTTGTGTCTTAGCCAGCTGTCGTGGAACTGGGAGCTACTCCCAGTAACCCAGGAGCCCGGGGGGGGGGGGGGTTGCAGCTGCTTCTCCCCCTCCAGCATCAGTGGGAGAACACATAGGCTCCTCCCAATGGCTGGAGCTGGTGGTTCTGCTCTTCCGAATGCAGGCTCCTTTGTGATGCACTCCAGGGTTCCGCCTAGAGTGGTTATAATGAAGATTTCCCAAAATGGACAGTTTTTATTGCCTTTTGGGGACATTGCTTTACTGAATATTACGTTGCTTTGAATGTTTTATGAAGAAGCAAACTTGGTGTGTTTCAAGCTCCTAGTTAGGACATTAAGATTGATTCTAGAGCTGGGTCTAGTGGCTTTTGCCTATAATTCCAGCACTTGGGGGGCTGAGGTAGGAGGATTGCTACAAGTTCCATGTCAGCCTGGGCTACAGTGAAACCTTGCCTCAAAAAACAAAACAAACAAAAAGATCAGTTCCATGGGTAGAGTCCAGTGTCCCTTTACAAGCCCTCTTGAGCCGAGTACCAGAAACTGAGCAGCTTAAAACAGTACAGCTTTCTCTCCACATCCTGCCCAAGTGTGGTTCCCTGGGCTCCAGGCCAGGCGGTCAACAGCATGCGTTCTTTCTAGAAGGCACTGTGCAGATCCTGTTCGGCTTCTACCAATTGCTTAAGCCCTGATCCTTTCTTCTGCCATCAAAGCCAGCCACCTTCTTCCATTTGATGACGAGATTTAATTATTTATTTTTCTTTTATAATTTTGTGATCTTGTGCACCAAGCCCGGGGCCTTGTGCATGCTAGGCACGTGCTCTTCCACTGAGCTACGTTCCCAGCCTAGAGCAGCCGCCAGAGTATGGTCCTCTTGCCTCAGCCTCCCAGGTGCTGGTATTACAGGCATAACTCCAACGTGCCTGATGCTTTTTAACCTTTTTTTTCTGAATTTGGTTCTCTTGCCACCCAATTGTAAGGATCCTTGTTGATTTAATTGAAATATGCAGAGGGTCCAAGATCATCTCTCCATCATGAGGGCACTCATGGAACCAGATGAGCGGCCCCTCTTACATGAAAGGTTGACTTGGGGCTACTCTGGAGGTGATTTTGCACACTTATGCGTCTCTAACTTAACTTTGAATGGTTTTTGTTATGTTATTCCCTAAAACTATTTCCCAGAAAATCCTAAGAACTTCCATTCAGTCTGCATGAATAAACTTTGCACCTAATAATTAGGAGTGTTATTAACAGTAGCTTCTTCAACCTCCAGAAAAATAACTTTTTTTTTTTTAAATAAGAAAAGCAGAGCAGGGCTGGAGGGATGGCCTAGCAGTTAAGGCACTTGTCTGCAAAGCCAGAGGACCCTGGTTCGATTCCCCAGGATCCATGCAAGCCAGTTGCACAAGGTGACACTTGCATCTGGAGTTCATTTGCAGTGGCTGGAGACCCTGGCATGCCCATTCTCTCTCTCTACTTGCTCTGTTTCTCTCTCTCAAATAAATAAATAGATTATATACATTAAAAAAGCAGTTCAAAACACTTTTGTTAGGCTGGGGAGGATGGCTCAAAGGTTAAAGGTGCTTGCTTGCAAAACCTGCCAGTTCAGGTCCAATTCCTCAGTACCCAGGTAAAGCTAGACTCACAAGATAGTTCATGTGTCTGAGGATGGTTTGCAGGAGTCCTGATGTGTGCATAATCTCTTTCAAATAAATAAAAATGCTTAAGGAAAACACAAAAAAGCTTTTGTCGTATTGATTTTGTTTTGAAATAATTGATTATGAAACTATATGCTTTTCTTTTTAACTCAATAAAAATAACTTTAATCTGAAATATCCATGATTGAAATGGAGTGTTATGGGCTTAGGAAATTTCTTAAACCCGAAGCCCTAACCACTGAGCAATCTCTCCAGCCCTCTTCTACTTTCTTGAGTTGGCATTCTTTCTCCCAATTATGCCGTTATTATTAACATATTTTTTTCTTGTTTCTGTCTTTGAAGCTTAAGAAATGTATAAAAACTCCAGAAATCCCATCTAAACATGTTCGGAACTGGGTCCCAAAGGTGTTGGAACAACGACGACAAGGCTTAGAAACGTATTTACAGGTAAGATATATTTAGATCCTCAGTTAATATAACTTAAATAATTGTTTCTCTCTTATTGTTTATCTCAGTACATAAGATTGTGATACCAAATCCTTACCAAGAAACCAAAAGATACATACCATTTTAAAATTATAAATATTTTATTGGTTGGTTCATTTACCTTTAATTGGATGCTTATAAAATTGGTTTATGAATTGGGGAAGTGAAAGTGTAGTACAATTGGAAAAACAATACTGATCTATTTCTTTCTTTTTTAAAAAAATAATTAATTTATTTGAAAGAGAGAGAGATACAGAAATAGGCAGGTAGAGAGAGGGAGAAAGAGAATGGATGTGCCAGGGCCCTCAGCCACTGCAAGTGAACTCCAGATGCGATGTGTGCGCCCCCTTGGCTTATGTGAGTCCTAGGGAGTTGAACCTGGGTCCTTTGGCTTTGTAGGCAAGTGCCTTGACTATTAAGCCATCTCTCCAGCTCAGGATCTATTTCTTAGTTCAACTGTTCAGATTACTTTGTACTTTAGAATAATTTTGTTTTCTGTGTTTAGGTTTGGGGGCTGGTTGGTTTCGTGGTAGGAAGTAGATTTTTTCGTGATAGGAAGTGTGCTCTGCTGACATGCTGTGGCTCATTGAGGATGGGGGTGGACGTTGCCTATAACAAAGTACAGCCTCATGAAAATTGGGATGCATTTCTCAAAAGAATGCAGCAGAAGCTCTTTCTGCAGCTGAGAGGGCAGCCTGAGGCGTATAATGAATCTCTCCACCAGGTGACAGGGTGTGGGCGCACCTTCTGGTTGCTGGCACACAACTCTCAAGCAGAAGTAGTTGAGGATAAAGGAAACTTACGTCTAGGGAGAGGTTGCCTCCATTGCAGCGGGGAAAGCAGAGCAGGAAACAGGCTCACGTCGCCACATGTCACCAAGCTGGTAACAGAGAGCGCGCGCTGCGCCGGGAACTTCCAGTAGATGAGGCTGATCAACCTCAGGGTCCAGCCCTGGTGGCACACCTCCTCCAGCAAGCCACCACCTCCCGAATTGCCACCAGCTGGGAACCAAGTGTTCAAAGCCCATGGGCTCTAGGGGACACTTCACATTCAAGCACCACAGAAGGCAAAGGAGAAGGTGGCATCAGCTTTTCTGAATGATCCCGTCCTACCCACCCCCCGCCCCATGCTGAGGCCTGGTGACTGTTGTGTAAGTCGTCACGAAGTCCACGGGCACTGCTCAGGTAAGGAAGGCCCAGCCATGCACTACACCTGAGAGGAGACGTGCAAGAAGGCTCACGGTCGATACAGCTGTGGTGGACAGGGGCCGCACTTCTCGAAATCATCATGTGTACCCAGTGGGGCACATCTGCAATCCCAGAGCTTGGGAGGTTAAAGCAGGAGAATCAATAATTATAAGTCACCTTGATGAACTCAGGGAGATGCTATCTCACAAAATAAGCTGGGCGTGGGAGCACATGCCATTCATCTCAGTTCTAGGGAGGCAGAGGTAGGAGGGTCGCCATGAGTTCGAGGCCACCCTGAGACTCCATAGTGAATTCCAGGTCAGCCTGAGCTAGAATGAGACCCCATTTTGAAAAACCAAAATAATAACAATAACACATGTTATAAATAATGAGCAAGCAAAATAGAAAGGAGGAGGAGAGGATGATGGCGATGTGGAATTCACGTACGAGTTAAGAATCCGTGACTGATCCTTCTGAGGTGGTCACGTCGGGGAATGTGGCTGCCTGACAGTGTCTGCTCTGGTGTCTCTGTGGTCCTCTAAGAGGTATCAGCCTTGGGCGGAACCTACTGGGAGCTGTGAAGCTGGCGTTATTGTCCTGCTCCAGAGCTCTAGCGGAAGGTTGGCTGTGAGGCACTGGAGACTGATGCCAAGGAGAGGTTGCCCCCACAGGCCTGAACACAGTCCAAAGAATGATGCCAGGAGTCAATGCCAAGCTTGCTTGGTGTTCTGATCTCTACAGTGTTCAAAGTGGAAGGTGGCCGGCTGGAACTGGCCAGGGCTCGGGGAGGACCCCGTTTCTGCCCTTTTGCTTTGGGGCTTAGTGGAAGGGCTCTTCACTGTGTCTTCCTGGGAGCGAGAGTCCCAGGAATGGGACCACAAATCACAGGGATGTGTGTGGCCTTCCTTGGGAAGTCTTACATGGAGCCGTGAGACTCTGTAGCTTCAGGCAGCCCTTCATAGCAAGCACCAAACCAAAAACCAGAGAGACTCAAGACGTATGCGAAGGGGGAAATGCACGCTCTCTGTAATTAAATGGAATAGGTAAACAGTGCACTTTCATTTGTACGCCAGATTTTCCACAGATATTGTGTCTGTTCAAACTTCAGTTCTGAAGAAAGCTCCACTCACCCCTCCCCCACTGCCTTTGACACATGACTTCCATTACTACTCAGTGTAAACGTTTTAAGTTGTCTGTACTTTGTATATAAATATGTGGATAAAATCATCTGGCACAGGAAGGAGTTTACAGTTATACTCAAATTGAGCTTAGAATTTTCTATTCTCAGAAACGGGGCTTGGAGGGTGTGGAAGGGCGGTGAGGGCTGGCCTCCTGGGGTGCATTTCTTGCTGTTTGCTGCCACTCGGTCCAGCCCCGTGCAGGCCCTTTTCTTCTCTCCTGTCCTCTGCGGGGAGCGGAGCTGGGCGGGAGTCACAGGGAGATGCGCTGGTGAAGACCGACCCGGCCTTGGTGCTTTCTTGAGTCTGAGCATTTCAGCAATTTTTTTTTTTTTTTTTCCCCAAGGTAGGGTCTCGCTGTAGCCCAGGCTGATCTGGAATTTACTATGTAGTCTCAGGGTAGCCTTGGACTCACGGCAGTTCTCCTACCTCTGCCTCTCCCCCCCCCCCCCCCGAGTGCTGGGATTAAAGGCGCCACCACTGCTGGCTTTATTTCAGCATTTAATGCAATGGATAGTCCTGCCTTTTTCCACCCTCTTTTCTGCAGTGCTCCTGAGCCTTGGAGAGGGTGCTAGAGACATCTCACTTGTGCTCAGCCCTCCACTGTCACTCACCCGCAGTGCTCTGACAAGCTTTGAGCCCCCCCCCCCCCCGCAGTCACACCATCTGCCAAGAGAAGCCTCTCTGACCACAGGTGAGAGCCGTGCACATCAATGGTCAGACGCATAAAGATTCAGAGGTCAGTTTGATGGGAACAGCATATTCATTTAGCCAGACATCAGTACATCTTCCCCACGAGGGCCCATGACCTTCCCAGCCATAGGATTTGGACCAGGTTTTCTGTACCAGGCGTGAATGAATTCCTTCCTCTGCAGTATACCTCAGAGTGTGCCCATCAGAGAGCAGTTGGTTACCTCCACATGACAATTATGTCACTATTGCACCAGGGGCCATCTCTTGACTGGCTGGCTGGCCAGCTGTGTAGCTCCCAGCAGCCACTACTGATGCAGACTGTGGGTAACTCTTCTCCCGCAGCCCGCGCCACGCTTGTCAGCGCTGTGACCGCTGGCCAGCAGGAAGGAGGCTTCCGGCACCATTCCCGCTTGATTTCTCAGGAAAGCATCCATTTCCAACGTTAAGTTTTTCCTTTCTTTAATGGTAAACAAAAGAAGGACCCAGCCTACCTTGACAACTGTGTTTTAAGTTCTTTTCCATTTCTTTTCTGGCCACCAGTAGTTTGACAACGAGAGTCAGAGAAAACCCACATTTACTGTTTATTTGTCTATACCTCAGAAGTCATCACAGAATATTAATTTATGTGTACTTTATAATTAAAGGCTTTATAAATTTATAATTAAATTTAATTTAAGTATGTTAGTCTTTCTAAAAAATAATATTGTGGCAGAGATGTTGGATTTAATAACCTTTCCTCCTGGAAATTTTAATACTTTTTATTTGAGGGGGACAAGTGAGAATGAACTCCAGATCTATGCACCACTGTGTGTATTTGGCTTTACATGGGCACTGGAGACTGGAATCTAGGCAGGCAAGCTTTGCAAGCGAGTACCTGTAGCTGCTGAGCCATCTCAGTTCCCCCTAGTGCCGGGCGTTTGTGTTAGTTGTCCCAGAGCTCCAGGAGGCCGAGACAGGATCCTCACTTAAGTCCAGGATGCTGATGTCAGCCTGGTCTAGCAAGAGAGGATGGGAAGGGAGGAAGAGAGAGAAAGATGGAGAGAATATTAGAACAAGGAAAGAAGCCACTTGATTATCCCACATCATTTCCTTCTTTTTTTTTTTTTTTTTTTTTTTTTTTTGAGGTAGGGTTTCCAATCTAGTCCAGGCTGAACTGGAATTCACTAGTTTCAGGGTGGCCTTGAACTCACGGCGAACCTCCTACCTCTGCCTCCTGAGTGCTGAGATTAAAGGTGTATGCCACCATGCCCGGCTATTTCACATCTTAAGGAGGAGCAAAGTCAACATATTATGATGGTCAATGCCTGATTGTCAATCTGACAGTATTTGGAATTACCAAGAACGTCAATCTGTGGAGCATGTGTGAGGGATTGTCTAGATTAGATTAATTGGCATGGGAGGATCTACCTAACTGTGGGTGATCAACCAGATTCTATTCCTGCCGCCATGCCTCCCTCCCCCATGGCTGGGCGGAAATAAACTCTTCGCTCCTTGGACTGCTTTCTTGCTGAGTATTTAGACACTGCACTGTGGGTCTCTTGAGCGCACCCCCTGTAAGCAGTCTGCTTCTTTTGTTGTGGCTTCTGGTTTTGCTTATTGAGACAGTATCTAGTTACACGTCCCTGCCTGGCCTCCCCATCGCTGAGATGGTAGACACGCCCTTCTGTGCTTGGAGAATAAGATCTCATCACGTCAGCCTCCTGCCTCGCCGTCTCCAGTGCTGGGATCTAGACATGAAGTTCCATGCCTAGATCTTAATTTAACTTTCTAGGATCATTGTAGGGGTACTGAAGGAGAAATGTCGGAGCGCTTACTTACCGTGTTTCATAGCTCTTCCCTTATGTAGTGCACTCCAGCAAAACTGGGATTTACAAGTGGATGTTTTGTTGTGTTAAAGTAGACTTGAACAAAAGAAGATCTTTTGTACATGAATGGAAGAAAACAAAATGGTTTTCATTCTAAGAAAAAATGCATGCCAAAATGTTTTTTAGCAACAAGCTTTTTACTTCCCAACTCATAAAGTTGTACTTCAAGTTAGAAAGAGGTCATATGTTGAGAACCAACTGCAAGTTGAAAATTCCATGAGTGAAAGCCCACTCAGTACCACAGCTGAACACCTCAGCTGATCACATCACTAGAGAGTGCCCCCCCCACCGAGAAAATATCAAAACCCAGGGTTTAAGGTATGATCTCTACAGAATGCCCACGACTTTCATACCATTATAGTTACATAATCTCAAGTTGAACTACCATAATGGGGCATCTGCACCAGAAATTTGTCTGCTTTGGGGAATATCTTAACTTAAAAATTTAATAACAATCTTAATATTTCCATGCATGCACATACATCTATACATAGTTTGCTTTTATTTATTTATTTGTTAGAGTTAGAGAGGGAGAGAGAGAGATTGAGAGAGAGAGAGAGAGAGAGAGAGAACGAGAGCAAGAGTGAGAATGGGCATGCCAGGGCTTCCAGCCACTGCAAACAAACTCCAGACACGTGTGTCCCTTTGTGCATCTGGCTAACGTGGATTCTTGGGAATTGAACCTGAGTCCTTTGGCTTTGCAGGCAAGTGCCTTAACCACTAAGCAATCCTTCCAGCCCCATAGTTTGCTTTTTATGATGAGCATTCATCAAGCCTTGCAAGGTTTGAGGCAGGAGGATAAATCTAATTTCAGAGAAGCCTTGAACCCAAGTTGACTAGTTGGCTGGTCTCTCTGTTTTACTTTCCATGGTGTGATGGTTGTCAACTTGATTGGATTTAGACGCTCCTAGGAGACAGACCTCTGGGCAGATCTGTGAGGTAGTGTCTAGATGAGGTTAAGAGAGGAAGCCGGGCGTGGTGGCGCATGCCTTTAATCCCAGCACTTGGGAGGCAGAGGTAGGAGGATCGCCATGAGTTCAAGGCCACACTGAGACTACAGAGTTAATTCCAGGTCAGACTGGACCAGAGTGAGACCCTACTTTGAAAAAAAAAAAAAAAAAAAACAGAGGACCCACCCTAACTATGCCTTGGGCTGGGGTCCCAAGCTAAGTGAGAGGGAGCTAGTGGGTGAGCGCAGCGTTCATTGCCCCTGCTTCCGAGCCGCACGTGGAATGTGGCCAGCTGCTCTGTGCTCCCACCAGGACGGGCTGTCCCCTTCCGACCTGTAAACCAGGATCGGTCCTTCTCTTTGCATTTGCTTCTTGCCACTTCCAAGGAACTCCAGATTCATGTGTCCCGTGGATTCTAAGGTATAGAAACTGGGCAGTCAGGCTTTCCAAACAATTACCTTTAACCACTGAGAAATCTCTCCAGCCCCAAATGATCTTAGTAAAAGAGAACAAAGTGTTCAGAAGATGAGTGAACAAGGAGAGAGCAGCTGTCGGAGGCCTCTTCTGAAAATAATGGTACTCCATTTGTGACTAGAAACACACTTATATATGCATTATATACATATGAATAAGCCCCAATGAAACCCACTGTTATATGAATTAATATATACTAATACTTTTTTTTTTTTTTCGAGGTAGGGTCTCACTCTAGCTCAGGCTGACCTGGAATTCACTATGTAGTCTCAGGGTGGCCTCGAACTCATGGTGATCCTCCTACCTCTGCCTCCCAAGTTCTGGGATTAAAGGCGTGCGCCACCACGCCCGGCTTGCTAATACATTTTTAAAGGCAAGGAAAAGAGACAGTACTCGAAAAGGTTGAGGGAATTTGCCATGATCTCAAGAAGGCTGACATTTTGTGACTAAGGGTGCTTGTCTGTGGTACCCTCATACAGCCAGCGCACACAGTGATGTGTGTGTGGAGCTCGTTTGCAGTAGCAAGAGGCCCTGGCAAACCCATATGGGCCCTCTAAAATAAATAAATAAAAAATAAGGGCTGGAGAGATGGCTTAGCAGTTAAGCGCTTGACTGGGAAGCCTAAGGACCCCAGTTCAAGGCTCGGTTCCCCAGGTCCCACGTTAGCCAGATGCACATGGGGGCACACGTGTCTGGAGTTCGTTTGCAGAGGCTGGAAGCCCTGGCGCGCCCATTCTCTCTCTCTCCCTCTATCTGTCTTTCTCTCTGTGTCTGTCGCTCTCAAATAAATAAATAAAATTTTAAAAATAATCTAAAAGTGTACAGTAAGTATTGTCCGTTAGCTAATATAGTTTATTTTTATGATTTTTTTTTGTATTCCCTCATTCTGTTGTCTTATCATTTGTCGTTTATGGTGTTCATAAGGAGTGAACAGTGAGCCCGCGGACAGCGGTCACTGCAAGCCGGGCAGAAGTGACTCGTAGAAATGCAGACTGGGGTGCCCTGAGCTCACGGTGAAAGTTGTCCTCAGAGTTCCAGCGAGCTGGTTTGTGTCACAGCAGTTGATGCAGGTCATTGTCTTCAAAGGACCCTGTCGCCTGAGCAGCCAGCCGTTCTTTAAGTCAGTGTGCGGGGATGTTCACTGCATCAGCAGCCTGCAGTGAGAGAGTATCTTATTCTTAGATTTCCAGCAATACAGGAAACATTTGCTGAAGTTGACTGCATGTGTTTGAAGGTGTGTACTATTTTTTTTTTTTTAATTTTGGAGTTCAGTAAGCCATATATAATTGGCTCACGGTTGCTAAGCATACTGTTTACATTTCTCCCATCTTAATTTGGCTGCTTGGTATAGGGAAAGATGAATTCAAGTAACCGCCTTGAAATATAGTATTGCTGATATAATTTGGCTTAGTTCAACCATCTTTGCTTTTCATTAATCAATCTTTTTCTGTGACTTTTTTTCATTTTAGATTAACTACAGATTTTCCCCTTTTCCTGCGCACACACATTTATGTCTGTTCTTTTAGTAGTTACCTGTTATTTTCCATCTGAACTTTAATAATTTCTTAATTCTGACCACCTTTGATATGACTCTGTGGGCTGATGGTTCTTTTCTCTCAGCACCTAAGAAATACTGTGCTTTTCCTACCCATATCCCTGGTTTCTGATAAGAAAAAGCATCAACTGCCATGTTACTCGTTCTTCCCCTGTGTATGAGATCTTGTTTTAAAGCACAATCATCAGGGCATCATCCCTGCATTTTGTTTCAGAATTTTTGAGGTTTTCCCCCTTTGAAGTTCTCTCAGCTTCTAGAAGACACGGGCTTATGTCTGTTGCCGGATTCAGAGGTTTTTGGCCCACTTTCGGCTTCCATGCCCCCGCTCGCTCTCTCCTGCTCACAGGATTGCAGGGATTAGGCAGCTTGGAGCCCTGCTCCTGCTTTTTGAGGTCTTCTCTCGCCAGAGCCGAACCGAGGATTCATCTCTGTCTTCTGGCTCACTGATTCTCTGCTCGGCTCTTCCCTGCTTCTGTGGAGGCCAAACACTGATGGGTGTTGCTTTCAAGTTCTAAAATTCCCCTTCACTATTTCTTTGTATCTTTTAGTTTTTTGCTGAGACCCATGTTTGCTGAGTCATTCTCTTTTTCACTTTCAAATGTCTTCATAATCATTCCCTGAAACATTTTTTATGGGAGCTGCCTCCAAATGGCTTTCTAGTAAGCCTTTCTTCACGGGGCTTGTTGACTGAATTTTCCATTTAGTTTGATATCTGCTTTGCCTTGGCATACCAGAGCAATCCGATGGACTCTGGCCCGTCTTGTGTTCTGGGGCTCTATGTCTTACTAACCTTTCTGGGGTAGCTGTTTTTCTCTAATAGCTCTGCCGAAAAGGCACCACCTTGTTTTTGTAGGTTGAGGTGAAGACCATCTTCTCCATCTGGATAGGGGTAGGGCACGCTCCTTAGTACTGCCAACATGTAAATGCAGTCTCTACTCCTACCAGACCTTCTTTGATGCCACCATAGCAGGACTCGGGAGGAGCATGTAGCTGCTGCCAGGTGGCTGTGGAAGTCCAGGCTCCTTATAGGATCTTTGCTGCTTGGGCAGGCGGACACAGAGTGCCAGGTGGCGGTGGAAATCTGTGGCCTCTGGCCAGAGAAACTAAGCTTAATGGGGCTTGCTTGGTTCATTCACTCACTTATGATTACATTAGGGAGATCTGACTATTTCCTTGTTTCTAACTTTTCAGATTCAAATCCTGGGTGTGGGAGCTGGGGACATAGCTCAGCAGGACAACAGCTTGCTTGGAAGCATGAGGCTTCGGGTTCCATCCTCAGTACCCACGTGGCGATACACACGTCTGATCCCCGTGCTGGGAAGGCAGAGGCGCCCGCTAGCCTGACAGTCTGGCCTAATTGGTAATCAGACCAGTGAGAAGCTCTGCCTCACACAGAAAGGGGGACAGCGTTCCTGAGGATAACACGTGACACTGTCCTCTGGCTTCCACATGCAGACAGATCTTGAATGTGCGAGGCAACACGAAATAAAGACGAGATCTATGTCTCTTGGAAACTTTGCCTCTTTTTCTGGAGCCTTTTGTAACCTTCTTAATTTTTTTTTTTTTTTTTTTTTTTTTTTTGGTTTTTCGAGGTAGGGTCTCACTCTGGTCCAGGCTGACCTGGAATTAACTCTGTCATCTCAGGGTGGCCTTGAACTCACAGCAATCCTCCTACCTCTGCCTCCCGAGTGCTGGGATTAAAGGTGTGTGCCACCATGCCCAGCTCCTTAATTTTTGTTTTATGCACAGTGTCCAGTGTTTGCTTGAACTGGGGAGAAGAACAAGGTCATGCAGGTCTAAGCCGTCTTCCCAGCCTTTTGCTGGACTGTCTCCCTTCCCTCCCTCGGGCCCCTCCTCTCTGCGTTGAGTTCCTGTGTGCGGGCTCCTTAGCGGCCGGAGGTCCATGTCAGCACAGAGGTGTTGCTCCTACACTGTCTCCTTGCTCCTGCTAATTGTTTCCTTTGCAACCACGCAGCTTTTTGGTTTGATTCAACCCCGTGTGTCTCTATTTGCTTTTGTTTCCTGAACTTCGGGGTCTCCGCTACATAATATTACACTTCTGCTATCCTCAAGCATCTCGCCTGGGTTCTCTTCTCGTAGTTTCCTAGTTTCAAGTCTTACACTTAAGTTTTCTCACGTTCGGTTTGGTGACCGTGACCACATTCGTCCGCGCAGCGCCATCCGTCTTCCGGGAAGTCATCTTCCATGCGGAATCCTCATCCCTGCGCGGAAACTTGCCGTCCCTTCGCTCGGCCCTTGGCGACCACCACTGCATCGGCCTCTGTGGCCCTGCTGAGCCGGCACTGCGAGCAGGTGGGGTCCCACAGTGCCTGTCTTTGGGGTAGCTTATTTCACTTAACACGGTGTCCTTACGGGTTATCTGAGTTGCAGTGTGTGACAGAACTTCCTTCCTTTTAAAGGTCGAATAATACTCCGCTGTTCGTGCGCATCACGTTTTGCTTACCCAGCGGTGGACATTTGCATTGCTATGTCTTGGCTGTCTTAAGCATCGGTCAGCATGGATCCAGGTGCTTCTTTGAGACCCTGCTTTCAAGCGTGTCATTTCTTGTGGGGGCTTTCTACATCCCTTTCATTACAGTGCGTCGCTTTCTCTGATGAAACTAATTTGAGTGTGAAGCGTCCCTCACAGGGACGTGTGTTGGGGCACTTGGTCACCAGATGGAGGTGCTGTCGGGGAAGGCTCTGGATCCCATAGGAAACGAGGCCCAGCTGGTGGAAGGGTGCTTCTGGGTGCCGGCTTCATGAAGCACAGCCCTCACACTTTACCGCCCCATGTCCCCCCTTCTGCCGGGTGACACGCAGCTCTCGCTCCCCTCCCACGGAGCCCCCCCCCACTTCTACATGACCATGGGGTATGCCCCCAAACCGCGAGCCCAGATAAACCTTCTCCCTCAGTTGTTTCTGGTCAGGAATTTGGTCAGAGCTATGAGCAGAGTAACTAAAGCAGTCCCCTTCTTTTGCAGGTTTGTTTTTATTGCGAAGGGACACTGAAATTTGACATGTGCTCTGTTTACTTTAATTGAAATGATAGTTTTTCTCCCCTTAGTTGGTATTTTGTTATTTTAAAGTTGTTTATTTATTTATTGGAGTGTGTGTGTGTCTTGATGCTACCAATGAATACCAGGTGCTTTCACCAGTGTGCATCATGGGTGCTAGTGAATTGAATCCAGGTGGCTGGCTTTGGAAGCAGACACTTAATTTTTTTTTTATTTTTATTTATTTATTTGAGAGTGAGAAAGAGGCAGATAGAGAGAGAGAGAACAAGTGGGTATGCCACGGCCTCTAGCCACTGCAAACAGCAGATGCATGCGCCACCTTGTGCATCTGGCTTATGTGGGTCCTGGGGAATCGAGCCTCAAACTGGGGTCCGTAGGCTTCACAGGCCAGCGCTTAACTGCTAAGCCATCTCTCCAGCCTGGAAGCAGACACTTTAGCTGCTAAACCAACTTTCTAGCCTATTAGCTAATATTTTTATGTTGGACTATTCTTATATTTCAGGAATAAACCTCCCTTGGGCATAGTTTATAATCTTTTGAATACTCATAGTTTGATTTCTATTATCTTGTGAAAATTTTTGTATGAAAGTTCATAAGGGATTTTGTAATTTTATTTATTTATTTAAGAGAGAGAGAGAATGGGCATGCCAGGACCTCTTGCCACTGAAAACAAACTCCAGATGCATGCAACACTTTGTGTACCTGGCTTACATGGGTACTAGGGAATTGAACCTGAGTCCTTAGGCTTCACAGACAAGTTCCTTAACTGCCATTCCCATCTCTCCAGCCCTGTAGTTCTCCTGCATTGTGAGGTCTTTATCTAGCTTTGACAGGAGTACAATGCTGGTCTTATATAGTGTGTTAAAGAGTGTTTCTGCCTCTTACAGTTCTTTGGAGGATCATGAAACAGATCAGTCTTAGTTGTTGAAATGTTTGATAGAATTTTCCAGTGATACCATCAGGTACAAGGATTGCCTTTGTCAGGAGATTTTATTGGTTTGATTCTTGCTGTTTTGTGGGTGTTTGTTTAAGACAGGGTCTTGCTATGTAGCTGAGGCTGGTCTATAACTCTCTAGTCTCTTGCCTTAGCCTCCCAAGTGCCTACTGTCAGGAGATTAGTTTCTGCGTGTGCATGTGTGTGAGCGTACATGTGCACGTGTGTGCGCCAGAGCACGGAGGCCGGAGGCTGACGTCACGTGTCTTCCCAAGTGCTGGGATTAAAGGCGTGCACCACCATGTCTGACTTACTTTTGAAAGTTTTTGATAGTTAATGATTAATTACAGAAATGGAGGCATGATTACAGAAAATTTGGGGGCTTTTCTAGAATATTTTTATTTTTAGATTTGCAAATACCTACTAGCATAGATAAATGAAATTTTTTCTTTTATATTAGTGTTCTCCTCTAGTCACCTTTCTGTAGAGTTTTAATAAAGCAAAGTTATAGATTTCTCAAGTATATTTTGATGTACAAATATTATAAGAAATAGTATTATTTTTGAGACAGGGTCTTGTGTAGCACAGGCTAGCCTCTGGCTGTGTATCTGAGGCTGACCTTGAATTCTTTTTTTCTTGTTTTGGTTTTTTGAGGTAGGGTCTCGCTGTAGCCCAGGCTGACCTAGAATTCACTATGTAGTCTCAGGGTGGCCTCGAGCCCACGCGATCCTCCCACCTCTGCCTCCTGAGTACTGGGATTAAAGGCGTGTGCCACCAGGCCCGGTTCCTAACATTGAGTTCTTGATCCTCCTGTCTCCACCTTACAAGTGTTAGGAATATAGGCATGTACCACTGTGCATGTCTAGTGTAGATGATTTAAGTTTTTCTGAGATAAAGAAGCTCTTGTTAGTTTTACAGATCCAAGAAAGCACCGCAATGCCCTTTCCCTCATTAATTTTACCTATAGAGAAAATCCCTCCATGATCTGATCATCTGAAGTCTCATGATCTGAGATTTTGCAGCTTTACTATATATTGTAATAATCATATGTAGGTATGTTGCACTTGAATGTGTATAGTTTGAATCAAGAAATTCTGTAAATATAAAACCACAAATTTCAAAATTTTAGTATAAAAAATGAATGTCAACTACTTTCAATTATGAACTAAACAGATGCTAAACTAATATTGTGTATATATTGGCTTAAAGCATTTTATTAGTTAGCTTTACCTATTTTTACAAATAGAACTGCCTAATTTTAAAAAACTTTACATTTTTTATTTACCACAGGCTGTCCCTGTCACTACTGGAACCTCACAGTTTGCCATTTTAGGATATTGCATTTCATTCATGAGAATGAGCAGTGACTTGTAATGTCAGCTTCAGTTCTTCTTAACTGAATATGAAGGAAAGCACAAGACCTTACATGTTAGGAGAAAAGAGTTTGCTGGTAGGAAGAGAGTTGCAGCTTGAAATTCACAAAATCACCATACAAGGGCTGGAGAGATGGCTTAGCAGTTAAGGTGCTTGCATGCAAAGCTAAAGGACCCAGGTTCGAATCCCATGTTAGCCAGCTGCACAAAGTGGTGCATGCGTCTGGAATTCATTTGCAGTGGCTGGAGACCCTGGCATGCCCCTCATCCTCTATCTCTCTCTCTCAAATAAGTAAATAAAAATAACTTTAAAAAAATCACCATGGAAACATATAGAAGTGACACTGCCTAGGAAGACCCCACTCAAACACGAGACAAGCTGTTCTTTGTTCTGGTTAAAGACCGTGAGCACTCTGTTAAATAATATTAATGGCTGGGATTGTCAGTACTTAACAGTACCTTCCTTCTACAAGTGATTTTATTGATCGATGCAGACTCAATGTAACAGGGGCAGATTATTTTTACTGATTTTATCGAAACCTTAACCAAGTTTGTTAGTGCACCACATATCTTTAAATAGATCTAGATGATGATGTAGATTAAGAAAAGCAAACCACCATCCATCTCTTTTTGATCTGTTAATAACTTAAATCCATCATTGCTAGCAAGTGTTTTCAGATTCCGTTGTGTGTAAACGTTTCTGCCGTGCGGGGTTAGATGTCCTGTAGCCTGCTCCCAGTGGCTGGTTTTCATAGAGGACGCTCTAACCACTAATCTAGGATTTGGCAGATCAGTTTATCAGCACAACTGGTGAAATGATGGCCAAAAGATGAAAAAGTGAAAGACTGCTTTACAAGTTTGTTCTTTGAATTTAGTTTTGGTAGGTAATCTGTATCTCTGCAAATTTTTATAAATCTAAATTTCTATCAGTTTGGCAGGTAGATGTATGTAGATTCTTACATTCTATGATAGTTCTATGAGACTTTTTTGTGTTAAGTTGGAGGTACAATTTGTCGTATTTAACTTATTTTTAAATTTTCTTTTGTGTGTATGGGTGTGGTGTGTGCACTATGGTGTGTGTGTGTATGTGTGTGTGTTTGTGTGGTGTGTGCACTGTGGGGTGTGTGGGTGAACTGTGGGGTGTGTGTGTAGTGTATATGCGTGTATATGGCTGCATGGTCCCCATGTGTGCATGTGTGGAAGATAAAGAAGATTTCAGGTGACCTCTGATATCACTTGGCCACATGTTTCCTTGAGATCATTGCTCACTGAACCCCCAAGCTGCCATTTTTGGTCAGACTGGGTGATCAGTGAGTGGTCAGCCTCTGCTCCCCACAGGACTGGGGTGACAGGTACACATGACCATGCCCAGCTTCTCACTTGGGTGCTGAGGAATCAAACTCTGGGAGGCTCAACACTCTCAGGTCTTGCTTGTGCAGCGAGCACTCTTAGCCACTGGGCCACCTTCCTGCCCTCCTCTCGTGTTTTAAAGGCGTGTGTTGAACTGCGGAGGACTGGAGTGTCGATTGCAGACTCATTTTATTTTTCTTTGCTTTCCTTTGATCTCAAAGTGATACAGACATCATTTGTCGTTCCGAGAAGCTCTTACAGCTTCTAAAACCAGCCACAGGAAAACTGTATGCTTCCCCTTTCTAGAGACCTGTTTGTTCATGCGCACACTGCTAGACATCGAGCCCGGGGCCTCATGCAGGTCAGCTAAGCACTGTGCCGCCAAATTGCACCTTCAGCCTCTGAGGCGCTGCTTTAAAAGTTCAGGTGATCTGGTTTCTGCCAGGTACGGCACTAACCCCCCAGTTTGCCATCTTTCCAGCCCATATGGAACTTCTCGGTGAACCGAATGTCCAAGGCTCAGCTCAAGCAGACGCCCAAGCAGTGGGACATGAAGACAGGGGTCAAGCTCAAGGGAGGAGTTCGCCCCTCAAAAGCAGTAACTCCCAGCTCCACGAGAAGGAAGGAATTGGGTTGACAAGAGCTTATTTCCCACCTTATGCAGAGCTGAGCCCCTCTGTACAGTTAGTAGCCAATGGGAAGGTTGGGTGCACCCCAGGTTCCATTTCTGCCACTGGCATACAGTTCTCAATTTGCCTAATTCCCTTAGTTTCATACACACACACACACACACACACACACACACACACACACACACACACATATACAGGGTCATTTCTGTAAGGTTTTTTAAAATTTCTGATTGCTTTATAAAAAATTTTTTAAAGGTAGGGTTTCACTCTAGTCCAGGCCGGCCTGGAATGCACTATATAGTGTCAGGATGGCCTCAAACTCATGGCAGTTCTCACATCTCTGCCTCCCAAGTGCAAGGATTAAAGATGTATGCCACCACGCCTGGCTGCATTTGTTTTAATGTTAATTTCACTATTTTAGCTGCTGCACCATACATTTGTTTTGTACCTGAGTAAGGAGCTAGTTTTGTACCTGAGTAAGGAGCTAGTTCCTTCATGCTGGGATGCAGGTGTGCTTTGAGAGTTCTGAGCTCTTTAGCCTCAGGCTGACTGTGACAAATACGCACTGTCCCTCCCTTCCCTTTTGTGACCTTGGAACCTGGGCTGATGCTGAGGAGCCTCGTGCCAAACGTCAGCCCGCAGCAGCTCTGTCCCGGCCACCGCCTCTGGTTTCCGGGCTGCTGCTTTAGGATGGTGGTTCACAGTAAATAAGCCTGTAAGCACATCCGGGTGACGCATCCTCACCCATCCTGGTGGCAGCTTAGGCTACAGAACTGCAGCTCTGGAGCCGTCAGAGATCAGCAACGGTGGCCTCAGTAAGGAATGGCCGTTGAAAAGCTTCAGGAATCTCAAAGAATGTTTGTGGTCTCACAGAGAAGACTGTGAATGGAATGGAATGCATTGTGGCTCCAGAATTTTCATCAAGGTCCAAACTTAAAGCTCAGGGAGTTTTTGAGCCAAGCGATGATCACATGTTGATCATCAGTTGGACAGTGTGTAATGATATAAACCAATCCTCAGCAGACGTTTGTTAAGGTTTCATTTCCTAACCCTGAGCCCTGGCTCAGATACCATGAATATCTAAGGCTGAACTCTCCTCTAGTTCTGGTGAAAGCGTCAGGGCTGGTGGCAGATACCGTGCATGTTACAATCTGCCCCTCTCAAAGCAGGTAGGTGCTGATGCCACTTCATGTATGTGAAGAGAAAAACTACATACGCCATTTCCTCTCAGTCAAGCCTCTGTTCAAAAGGAGATGGTCTGGGAGCCGGGGATAAGACCGCCAGCACGAAAGCCTGAGTTCAGTCCCCAGCAACCACATCAAAAGAAGCCAACCACGACTGCCTGTCTGTAAGCCCAGCATTGAACAGGGCTGAGGCAGGAGAAACCCAGCGTTCCCTGGCACACACAAACAAGTGGAACCTTTTAATAAAGAACTTGGTAAATATATATATATTAATATATATATATATATATATATATATATATATATTAATTATATGGTTTTGTCTAAGCTGGAGAGATGGCTCTGCAGTGAAAGTGCTTACCTGCAAACGCTAAAGACCTGAGTTCCACTCCCCAGCAGGCACATAAAGCCAGATGCACATAGTGGCACATGCATCTGGAGTTCATTTGCAATACCTAGAGGCCCTGGTGTACATTAGTATTCTCTCTCTCCCTCTCTCTGTTTGCTCTCTGCTTGTTTCTGCTTGAAAATAAAATAAAATGGAAAACTGAAAAATACTTAAAAAACCATCCTGCCCTGAGCAAGAATGCTTCTATGAATATTGGTCCCTTTGCTCTTTCCTCAGTTTTGCGGGGTTTCGTTTAGAGAAGATTTTAGGAAGGCAGACATTATTCCTGAGAAACTTTGGGTTAGCACTTTGTCAGGTTTGTGAGATGGAATCATATTTCTAAAGAATAACCTCTGTGGTCAGGTGGCTTTTAGCTTGGTGACTGCTGCCCGGCCAGGGAGTGAGCCCGGCACGTCTGCTGCACGGCCGCTTGCTGCATGACATCAGTTGTCTTTTCTTCACGGTGCCTGCAGGGATACTTTCACAACAGTATGTCTTCTTCTCCTTCTGACTTCTCGTAGATGTGTTCTCGTATTCACACACCTTGACAAAGGGCACACGTCATCTGCACAGTTCATCCTCTTTGATCCGTGGTTTTGAGCCATTGCTTCACAGGGATCTATCTGTACTGAGGCGGTTGTGGGAACGGGCTGTGGGCCGGTAGCCGGTAGGAAGGCGCGAGCTGTTTGACGTCCTGTGCCCAGCGCACACCTCCAGCGAGGATCGGGTGTTTGCTCCCGTAGGGGCAGGTTAAGGAGCTGACTCACACGGTTCAGGGTTGGGTGGCATGTTTTTTTGCCTTGTGGGCATTTGTTAAGTCGTGTGTAAGTGGGATTTTTGTTTGTTTGTCTGGTTGGTTGGCTGATTGGATTTTTGAGTTATGATGTCACTGTGTAGCCCCGGCTAGCCCCAAAATCACCGATGCAGACTCGGCTGCTTTCCGGTGTGCAGAGATCTTCCTGCGCCTGATTCTCGAGCTGCCACTACAGGCATGGGCCACCACACCCACTCATAAATCCTAGTTTTTAAAAAATATTTATTTTGTGTGTGTGTATGAGAGAGAAGAGAGAGCTAACGCGGGCATGTCAGGGCCTTTTGCCACTACAAATGAGCTCCAGAGACATGCAGCACTTCGTGCATCTGGTTTTTCTTGGATACCTGACCAACAGGCTTTGCAAGCAAGTACCTTTGACAGCTGAGCCGTCTCCACAGCCTATAAATCGTAGCTTTAAAATGTTCACTGTCACATTTATAATGCTTTCTAAGCTCTTCTTTCAATTAAAATGTCATAAGCATTTATCATATATCAGTTTTTTTAAGTCTTAACATTTTGTTATAGAATTTTTTAATATATGAAAAGCCTAAAGAATAATGGAATCCCAAGTTGCCATCTCCACCTTCAATAGGCACCAATGCAGAGGAAATCTCATCTGTTTCCATACTTTTCCCCTCTCTATCATTTTGAATATATTCCCCCGTATATTTTCAGCCACGAACATTTTGGTATGAATCTGAAACATGGTCTTAGTAGTGACCACACAGTGTTCTGTCTTGTAGCTATAATGAGCCTTTGAGAGCTTGTTTGAATTTCAGGGATGTTTTTAGTTTTCCCTCGGAATCTCTCCTTTTGCTTGACTGGGGTTGTGGCCTCTTTCCTCATGCTCTCCGAAAGGTGGGCCGTCCCTCTTCCACAGGTGAAACAGAACGTGTGTAAACGAAGCAAGGCAAAATGAGCACAGGCCTTTAATTTCATTAAACACTGTGTAACCGGGAAAGATTAATGTACATCTCTTGCTAATTCTTTCCAATTACTTAGTTCATATAAATCCCCCAGCCTGGTTAATTATGCTGAAGTCAGGTAGCAATTTTGCGCCTCGTTCTGACAACAGGGAATTTTCCTGGTGTAACCTTGCCCTCCTTCCCAGGCTCTCGGCAGACCCGGCCCTCGGCCCCCAGCCCATTCGTTTTCTACTCAGGCCTAATTGGTGCCGACTGGCTGCCACAGGTACCCGGATAGCCTGTGTCTAAAGAGGCAGGGGCCTCAGAGAACAAGTAAGAAAAGATTAATTGTTTGCTTTGTTCCCTCCCAAGAGAAATGTGGGTGCTTAATCAAGAAAAATAATTTCTTCTGTTGATTTGGCTTATTTGGAGGAAAGATAATTGTGTAAAGATAGGTGCAAAGCGATGCCTTTTATGAGCGGTATTGCCACTTGCCTACACAAGAGACAGGACATGGGAGATAAGCGTCCGTCGCAGACACAGGGGCTGGGGATGGCACGCGTTTCTCATGGTAAGCGCCCCGGCTGCCGCGCTCTCATTTGTACCAATAGTCCTGGCTAGTATTGCCATTTGTTTTGTCTGGATCTTCGGAAATCTAATCAGGGAGACAATGGTGTAAAAAAAAAATCAACAGCACTTTTCCAAATTGTTCTTAATTGCTAGAGTACAAAGTGAGGTAAATGCTGTGATGTTTCTAATTAAAGGACCTGTTTCCAACAAGCACTATTAAATCTATCTATCTTTCCCAGTCTGATAAATAAGCTATCAAAGAGCAGGGCAGATTAATTGAGAGCAATTAGTTCCAGATTTCTTATAATAAGGAACGTGAACCAACATTATTAATGAATCTGATGAATTTTGGCATGGAAACTGTTACTTGTACCTCTAGCTAAGAGAAAAAGAAAATTGACTAAACACTATCATTCTGCTTAGAATTTTAGTACCCAAACCATTTTCCTTCCAAAATCTATATTTATATGAGAAGGATGTTTCATGTGTTCTAAATCAAAGTTGAACCTTGAGTTTGGGAGGAGAAAGTGATTAAATTAAGGGTGATAGGCTTTGCCACTCTAGCAGGAAGGGATAGACTTGGAACAGAGTGTGTCTAGAAGGCAAGAGTTAGCAAACTTTCTACAGACGTCCAAGTGGACTGCAAGTCATTTGGCTCTGTTACAGCTGCTCCGTTCTGCCTTTGTAACATGAAGGCTGCCACAGGCAACCAGAACCAAAGGGGAGGGCGTGCTTCAGAAAGCCTTCCTTTAGAAAGGTGGGTAGCCACACCATGCAGTGGAGGCTGCTGGTAGCTTGGGAGGAGGAAGCACTGGAGAGCTGGCATGAGGAGTGTGGCCATGCATCAGGCAGACATACAGGTGTGGAGTTCTGAGCTATTCCCACTCTCTGTATAAACTAAAGCAGCTCCATACCTTCTCCGACTGCTGGTCACCTTTCCTGTGAAAGAGGAATAAAAAGATATAGCTCGCAGAATTGTTAATGGTGATTCAAAGAACCAGCATATATACATCATCCAGGTCCTGAAGTTTCTCAGACAAATGGTAAAAAGCATTGTTTCCCCACAGATCTGGGCAGTGTATGCCATATATGTCTTATCCACATTTCCTCCAAATCCCTGAGCATCCCTGGGATTCTAGGAAATCACAGGGATTAATGCCTAACCTTAGTTATTTAGCCATGAAAATTAAATTGGAAAATATTTTCTTCAGGCACCATCTGAGCAATTCAACTGAAACCATGACTAACGTAAAATGCTGTTTGGGACCAGACAAGGCAGAGATTTTAAACACAACACAGAATGCTGTAAACAAAGTTCTAATGAAATCTTTTATCCATTCATTCACTCATGCACTAATTCACAAGTGGCCCTCTCTCAGGGATGGTTCTCTTGGCATTTTCTCATCTTACGCTCACCACCAGGCTGGCTGCCCAGTACCCTTAGTCAGCCTAACGGAGGGCCATTTTCTTTAGTGCATGCACTCATCCTACTGACGAAGGTCTCGCTTTTCTTTACAAGACAACATAGTTGTGACCAGCCTCAAATCCTTTGAATTTGAAGACCTTGGCCACCAGTGGAGCTGATGACGGGAGAGCCGGGAGCTGCTGGCCGAAGGAGCAGCGCTGGCTCCAGCATTGCAGGTGCCCGAGGTGGAGGACAGGCCTGCTGGCCGAGAGGCTGTGAAGGAAGTTGGCTGTTGCTGGAGTTTACACCGGTGTGTCATGACCGTGCCCAGAACCAGGAGCTGGACCCTGGGTCCTGACTCGCTTGTGTCTTGTAGTCTACTGCAGTTACAGAACCCAGTTAGGTGGGGTTACGGTCTATGGTGCCCGTAGCTAACCCTCAGTGGACGGGTGCCAGGTCTCCGCACTGCTGCTGTGACGATGGCAGCAGACCCTGGACGGAGTCCTCCGGGAGCCGCGCTGGCACGGTGCCGGTGCGCCAGGCTGGCTCGTGCCTCGGCAGCCCCCTTTCACACACCCCGTCGCCCGAGGAAAGGAAGAGGACGAGGACAGAGGGACAGCAAGTGGCTTTAAAAAGAGCTCAAGTTTAGAACATCTCGAGCATGGCCGTTTGGGGAAGTCGCTGTTGTTCTGAGTCTTGAGTGATGTGTGTAAATCTGTACCTGGAAGCTGAGGTTTGGAGCCTGTTCAGAAATCTTTCATAGCAAGAGTTTCAGCTGGTCTTTGACGAAACGTTTATTAAGTATAGCATTTTCCCGTTGTTCTGTGACTGACGTCAAGCAAAAGGGGGATTTCCTGGCCAAATCTCATCAAAGAGTCTTTGCATTATTGGTGAATGGGACTGAAAAAAAAAAACCACTCTGATGATTTAGCGAGAGCAGCTGTTGAGTCAGTTTGCCTTGGTGGAATACAGTCTTCAGCACGGCAGTCGCGAAAACCAAATCTGAGTGAAAGAAGCGGGGCTCTCAGTCACCTTTCCTTGTGAGGCAAGCCCAGGAGACTGGCCTTCGTTTTAAGAGAGAGACCAAAAGCTAGAGCGAGAGTGAGAACTGGCACACCAAGGCCGCCAGCGGCTCTAACTGAACTCCAGGTGCGTGTGCCACCTTGCACGTGTGGCCTTGCCCACGTGCCACCTTGTGCATGGCTTATGTGGGATCTGAGGGGTCGGACAAGAGCCTTAACCATGGAGCCATCTCTCCAGCCCCTCAGTCACTTTTGAGGACAGTGAAGAGAAGCTGCTGTGTTCCAGTCTGCTGGGGTTTGCAGCACCAGTGGCCACATGTTAAGAGGCCACCACTTTGTCGTTTTAAGGCAAGCGACCAGGTGCTGAGGTGGAGAAGACGGCTCGGGAGGTACAGGCACCTGCTTGCAAAGCTGCCCACCCAAGTTCAATTCCCAAGCCACCCACATTAGCCAGATGCCAGAAAAGCGGTGCAATGGCCAGTGTTCGTTTGCAGCAGCGTACACACGCAAACAAACAAATAACCATTGAAAGAAAGTGGCAAAGAGCTTTATCCTACTACTAAGTATGAGACAGGAAAACTTGCTTTTTACTTTACTTAATAATATATTTATTTGATCTCTATATTAACATTTTTTGAATCATGGCCTCACTATGTAACCCAAGCTGAGCTGGAGCCTCACGATCTTCCCATCTTAACCTCCCGAAGACCAAGACTACAGATGTGCCCCAGCGCCACCTGGACACACTTTATGTGCATACGCTGTATGACACATAACAGGCATGGCAGGACCTTTAGATCAAATATAAGTAAATAAACGTCTGTTAGGATAAGAGCTCAACCATTCTTCCTGTGAGAGGTGTATGTTAAGGAATATTTGGGAAACACTGATCCAAAAATGCTCATTCTGAGTCAGTCCACCAACTCACCCATGCAACAAGTAGTCTTTAAATAGGTGAGGCAGGCTGGTGGCGTTTTGCTTAGCGCTTTTAAGGAGGTGCACAGTGTCCAGTGACATTCACACTTCATTAGATAACATGTTCTATTCTCCTCATACATGCCAGGCAGGGTTTCCACTGTGAGTTACACACCCAGCCCATTGAGCCCTCAGTTCACAAGCCCTTGTCCAGGCTGTGCAGGCAGTGCACACCTGCAGACACACTACTCTGGACGCAGAGCCAGGAGGGTTACAAGTTCAGGGCCCATTTGTCCTATATGGTGAAACCTCACCCCCAAAATATAAAGAAGAAAAATTCACAACTTGCAAACTCTCATGTGTGGGAAAAGAATGGTAGTTATTTGAGGCTGGATGAAGGGCCACACTTCTATGTGTCTGAAGCCAGAGTGAACTCGAGCTGTGGCCATGGAGTCCAGATCTTAGATCCGGCTGCATCTAAACATTCCTTGTTTTTTTGTCTCCTTTGCTTTTTCCTGCCTCCATTTGCAGAATGGGTATCAGTTTGTTTGTTCTTATCCCGGTGGCATTGTGACTTCACTCATTTTCCTCTGGTCCCCAACCTTTGCACTGACCACGGATGGCTTGCCGTTGTCATGGCTCCAGAGTGCCCTTCACCAAGCAGGAACGCAAATCCACTTTCTCCTTTTATCTCTTCTACACCTGAGCAAGAGGCAGGGCCCTTGCATTAGAGCCATGTAATAAGGTGTTGGGGTCTAATAGTCTTTCTCCATTATTATTATACCATTCATTGGGAACTAACCCTGGAAGCCTCAGCTTCCATTGAGGCCTTTTCTGTATTTCACATTCATAGCCCAGTTCAGCATCTTCCTGCCCAGGCTACTGCTCTCGGCACTCATTTGTGAGACATTCCTGCCTCACCACCTCCCTGTGAAGACTCTGCACACAGGCCCTGTGGACATTCCTGCCTCACCACCTCCCTGTTGAAGACTCTGCACACAGACCCTGTGGACATTCCTGCCTCACCACCTCCCTGTTGAAGACACTCCACACAGACCCAGTGGACATTCCTGCCTCACCACCTCCCTGTTGAAGACACTCCACACAGGCCCAGTGGACATTCCTGCCTCACCACCTCCCTGTTGAAGACTCTCCACACAGGCCCTGTGGACATGCCTGCTACTTGAGAGAAATATGGGTCCTTTCTAGACTCCTTTATGCAATCACTGCCTTCAACAGAACTGTGCCCTGGAAGTCATTTGTGATTTGGCAAAGGAGTGCTTTCCTTCCGTGTCACACCTGTGTCGCTGTTGACAATGGCCTGTTCCCATGTCCGGGAGTGGTCCATGTTGGCTCTGGCTGTGCTCGTTCACCCTCGCTTTCTCTGAATAGTCAGCACAGTTCAACTTCATCTCTGGCCTTGATGCCTTCCTACCAGTAAACAATCATATGGCTCCCCGTCAAGTACCAAGTTGTGATGCCTTCAGCCACCTAGTCAGAATCCAAGAATCATTTGTGTGACTATTGTCTGCCCCACTAGCTTACTGTCCCATGCTTTGGCCCATGTGCTGATCATACCCAGTCATGTCATGAGAGACCCTACCTAGGAAAACCAATAAATAAAACTGGAAAAATTTACTTATTCTAAAAGTAATTATCAATGTTCAGTAAATCAAGGGAAATATACTTAATTAATCAGAAAGTGGTCAATTAAAATAACATTTACTTTTAGATCCAAGAAGGTCAAAACACAACCCCTATACTCATCATTGGCCAGGGTGTGAAGAAATGAGTATTCCCATATCCCTTGACAAGGGCTTCAAATTGCATGAACATTTTGGGAAAACAATTTGGCAACTCCTTCTTTCAATCTTAGTCATAATCACTCTTCCATAATTTGGCTAGGTAGCATCTAAGGTATTTTCATTGCAATATAATTATAAAAGTTGTCCAGTGAGAAGGGAGTTGATTAAAAATGTCCACCCAGGGCAGGAGAGATGGCTTAGCCATTAAGGTGTTTGCCTGCAAAACCAAAGGATCCTGGTTTGACTCTCTAGAACCACATAAGACAGATGCACAAGGGAGCGATGCATCTGTAGTTTTATTACAGTGGCTGGAGGCCCTGGCATACCCATTCTCTCTCTCTCTTTCTCGCTGCCTCTTTCTCTCTCTCAAGTAAGTAAATAAATAATATTTTTCAAAATGTTAAACAAAATGTCCACACAGTAGAAACATTTATGAAGTCCTCCATAGTGGTTCAAAAGAATACTTAACTCTGTGTAGCTCCATAGGAAAAGATATCCAGCCCTCTGGACTGTCACAAAGAAATGTTGAAAGTCCCCCAAAGATAAGTCTAAAAACCACTGTGTCAGTAACTTTCACAATACCTAGCTCTTTGACAGCCTAAATGCAGAAAGATTTTGAAATCATCCAGTCATAGAAATTGGGCAACTAAAAGATATTTTTAAATCTTTTAATGGTTGGAGTTTTTAAAGTATGAATTGCGTCTTATTTTGCTCTCAAAATCACATTTTTCTCACTGGTAAGACAAATCACATGAAGTTAGCAACCCGTTTGGATTGTCATTACTCAGAGAAGAGGGTTTTCTGCATGGGTGTGAGGCTAAAAGTGCTCCTGTGTGTTGCTGCTATTTCTTTTCCACTGGCACACACGAGGTTGCTGAGCACCTCTGTCAGGTCTCCCAGGCTTCTACGCCAGTAATTGCATTGTCCATGTCTTTATTGAGAAACCTTTGTCAGTGAGTTTTTGGGAGGGACAAGTGTCAAGGAACAAAAGACACAACGCAGTCCCAGTGATTGAGCCAAGCTTGCACGGCTCGGGTCACGCTGCAAAAACTTGTCAGTTTGCTGCCCCCAAATAAATGCCTAGGGTGTGTAAAACGCAGAGCACGGTGACCCCAGGAAGAAAAATCAATTGCAATTCATATTTCATATGTCTATAATTGCTTGGGAAAGCCTGGCAGCGGTTTGCAGGCCACTTTTCCTCCCTGTTGTTTCCTTTCTTTCCGTATTTCTAATGCTGAGCCTTCCTCAGGCCCCGGTCTGCAGCGAGGTGGAATGCCTTCTTTCTTCTGGTCCACATTACCACTCCTGTTTCCGGTGCCATGTCCTGACTTTAATAAGCGCACTGGGCTGTGGACAGCCACCGGCCATGCACCGAAGATGGCTTCCTTGCATTGAGATTCTTGAAGGTTTGGGCCGTGTACTTTGGTTTGCTTTGAAATGAGGAAGTGGGATGTAAAGGGATTCATCTTTCATTAGGACAGGTTCTTTATTAGGGGTTTAAATACCAAATATGGATTTTCATTCATGGCTATGATGGTAAATTTTTTTTTTTTAATTCAGATAAGGGATTCTTCATTCTCGCTAGTTTTGAAAATGACCCAGCCTGTCTATCCATCTGACTTTCTCACTCCAGGCATGCCATCTCCCCCCGCCCCCCGACACACACACACACACTGCAGACACACATGCTCGCTGTTTCTCACACAAAGCTACTTTTGGATTCGCGGCCCTTCCGTGGACTGAGATGTCATAGGGATAGAGAAAATGCTGCTCGCTTTATGGATTACTGTTAGGTCAACAAAACTTTGGCAGCATTGATTAACTTGACAGTGAGTATAGCAGTACATTTATCACTTATGGCTGTGCTGTAGAAAATCTAATAAGAGGCAAACAATTCCCTTTAGAGCAGTAACAGGTTCACTGTGGCTAACGGTGCATGCACTGGAAATTTCTGCCTTTAAATTATACCCTTGCTGCTGGTTGGGTCATTGGCTCAAAGCTACTGCACTCCTGTGGTCATGCTGCTAGTATTAATTTCATCACAATTATTTGACTTAAATATATATATTTAAATTTTCATTTGTGTATAGTGTTTTTAATATCTGAGTAGATGACTTAGGTATAGTTCTGTAATGATGTTTTTAAAATGATATCTAGACAGAGGATCCCATTGTTGAGATGTCGTGAAGCTAGGAATATCACAAGGAGATTCTATTCCATAGTCAATGCTTTCACATTTGACCTGCTTCATAATGAAGGTTGAGAAAATTGAGTATCAGTTAAGTATGATGTAATGAAAGGGATTTGTAATAGTATTTGATGGGAATTGGCATGTGAGTATAAATTGCTAAAATTTGGTGCTATATTCTTGTTGCAATGTTTATATTAATATTTACTTAATACTTGAGTAAATTATATTAAGTATACCCTGGCGGGGCTTTGCAGGTTCCCTTCCTTCTGCCTAAAGACCAGCACTGTGCCTTTCCCCACAAGCCACCTGGGCCTTCAACGGTGCGCTTGGGTATCCGCGTGGAGGAAAGAGGGTAACGGATTGCACGCAGCGTGGAGAGGTGTTTACAGCTGCAGGGGATTCAGCCGGCAGTGAAAAGCATGCCGAGCGCCGGCTTCTCAGCAGTGCTCTGTGGCGATCGGGCACCGCGAGGCGTTCACTCGTCGAGTGAACAGCAGCCTGGGCGCAGCACAGGGCGGTCTGAAACCCCGCCCGAGGAAGAGCCAGCGGCTGGCGCCCTGCGTGTCTCCTGTGGCCAGGCCTGTCTTTGTGGGCCTGCTTGCTTGACTTTCTAGGAAGACACCCCACTTATTCTAATCTCATTTTTATATTCCTGTACTACACTAACGTTCATAGTTCAGCGCAGGAGATGCAGTGCAAGGGGGTACACTTCCCAGCTCATCAGGCGCTTTGCATTTTGCTGACGACCAGCCTTGAGTGGCGGCTTTGGCGCTGGGGCACGTGTGCCATGACGGAGTTTCCTTTGTTGGGAGAAGAGCGCGCTCCCTGAATCAACTGTCAGGAGGGTTAATGCAACAAGGCAGCTTGTGGTATGACTACCAGAAGCATGTGCACAAGAAATTCCCACGACACTTTGTTTTGAGAAGAAAAACTGAGTTCACCTGAAACATGAATACATTGAAACCGAAGACTTAATAAGGCAGTGTGCTCAGGCAGGGCAGAAAGGGGTGCTGCCCGGAGGCGCACGTCAGGTTCTCATCCTGCGCTTGTCTTTGAGATTCCAAACAGCAGAGGAACCAAAATTACTTTTTCTTGAGCTTTGGGAAGTACTGGCCTGCATCCATAACATTCAAGCCTGTTGATGTTCATGTTTTGATTGAAGTTGGTCAGAATGTATTCTGTTTAATCTAAACCTCCCTGCATCTCTCCCCCCTTTAAAGCAGCCTTTTCTGAGGGAGCTCTGTCCACTGCCCCAATCTTGCAGGTTACAATGAGAGTCCCCCACCCCTTGCCCCAGTGAGCAGAGGCCAGGGATTGATTAACTATCACGCTGGCATCAGAACTACTCTTAGGATTCAATTTTTTTGTTGTTTTGCATATTTTATTGATCAAAGTGGTAAATGAGCATCAAGCGTGCAAGAAGACGATGAATTGTTTACTTGCATAAAATAACCTTTCAATAAGGGAAGATGCATGGCTCACACTTCGGCTCTGTTCTGCGGCCCGAAGCAGATGGCATTCAGCTGCTATTGATCTGCTTCCATAGTTAAGGAGCAGCCTGCAACCCGGCGTGCCCATTGCATTGTGAAAGGGTGCAGATTTGGGGCCAGAGTGGAAGCCAAGCACTGAGTGATCTGCCTCAAAATCTTAAGGAAAAAAAAAAATCTTTGGAAACCATACATATGCGTTTAAACTAAAATGTGAATTAATATAATCGGATGTGATAGGACTGCTATATGCCCTCCTGCTTTTAAGGGAAGAACATTTGTGGCCATTGCTGATGCAGATGTCTCCGGTGAATAGCAAATAGAATAATAATCCCAGAATACTAATTTTGAACATGTGGCATTTAAAGAAAATTAAGTGAAACCTTTCCTCCTGCCTTTAGGGTAAGCTTAGGTAATGTTCAGCTGTGTCACGCAATGCCCGCTGTTGAGCCCGCTGACCCGAAGTCCAGTGGACAGACGGTCCTGCCGGCAGCCCACCTCTCACTTGCCAACTGCCCCATCCCGTCTTGCCCAGCTCCCCCGTGTCCTCTGTTGGCAGTCACATTTGGCTTTAAATGTCTTTTCATAATAGGTAGTTACAGATGTTGAATTTATAAACATTTTCCCTGAAGCTGTGTCTAACAATGACTTTAAATCATAAAAGCCAAGAATAAGGGGCTGGGGGGCGCCGCACAGTGGTTAGTCGCTTGCTTGCAAGCCTGCTGGCCCAAGTCTAACTCCTCAGCACCCACGTAAAGCTGGCTACAAAGTGGCACACATGTCTGTGATCCCAACACCTATGGCAATGGGAAGTTCAGCCAAGAGAATCCCAAAGCTCATGGGCCAGCTAGAGTAGTGACACACACACACACACACACACACACACACACACACACACACACACACAGCTTGAGTAACACACACCCACACAGCTACAGTGAGACACACACACACACACGGTGGCTCAGACAACAAGGACACCCTGTCTCAAAACAATAAGACAAAACGAGAGGACAAGCACCCCAAGGTTGTCCTCTGACCTTGCATTCTGGCACACACACACACACACACACGCACACGCACACACTTTTATAAAAACTAAGAATTGGGGCTGGAGAGATGGCTTAGCAGTGAAGGGGTTTGCCTGCAAAGCCAAAGGTCCTCGGTTTGTTCCCCAGGACCCATGTAAGCCAGGTGCACAAGGGGGTGCATGTGTTTGGAGTTTGTTTGCAGTGGTTGAAGGCCCTGGCACTCCCATTCTCTCTATGTCTCTTCTCTCGCTCTCAAATAAATAAATAAAAATACAGCTTAAAAAAAACAAGAAGAAACTCACCTACTGATTATAGATTGTTTTTGCCTCTCTCAGACTCATTAAATACTGAAAACCTCTTGTCAAAATCAATATAAACAATTATAGATATATTTACATAATAAAACATGTTCATTATCCATGAATACACAGTCATGCTTATATAACAGAAATTAGTTAAAATTTATATATATCTATATATCTATATATCTATATCTATATCTATCTATCTATCTATCTATCTATCTATATGTATTTGTTTCTTTTTTTTGGAGGTAGGATTTCTCTGTAGCACAGGCTGACCTGGAATTCACTATGTAGTTTCAGGGGGTCCTTGAACTCATGGTGGTCCGCCTACCTCTGCCTCCCAAGTGCTGGGATTAAAGGCATGCACTACCACTCCCAGAAAATTTTTAATTAATTTAAGTTAATTAATTTTAAATTAATTAATTTTTAATAAAGATACTCAACCATAACTTTATAGTGAAGCTACTTGCCTATAATCACAGATCTTCAGTAGGTTCTTCTCTCATTAACTGTTTTTAAAAACGATTGTCTTAAAACTATATCCATAATAGTTTTCTTTTATAGTAAAAACATTTTAAATTTTTGTTCTCCTTGCTTGTGGGACAGAGTCAAGGCCATTTGCTTGGTTCCAGGGGACTATTATCAGTGTCTCCAAGTCTCTTCCCTCTCTGGCATACCCAGGCTATACAGGCTCTGTGGACGAGATGTCACGTCCTCGCTTCCGCGTCAAAAATGAGTTCTTGATATTTCTTTCTCTTCTCTTCTAGCCCAGGAAGATCAGCTGATTTCTCAGACCTTTGTTTCTCACAGGAGACAAGTTTAGAGAGCTGAGGGCTGGAGGGAGGTGGCACAGTCCACGTGCTGGTGTGTTGAGCTGGGGGCTTGTGCCCAGCTGCTCTGACTTCCTTGCTCTTTGTCCTTCCCCATCTAGCGTGGGGCCGAGAACGTGGCGAGAGCAGCCCTTCACCACTGCTTCTTGTGTGGGGTAGAAACTGGGCCTCATGGGATTGGCAATACTCATGCCTTGTCTCAAGCAAACAAAAGTTTTGCCCATGAGATCAGAGGCTCAACAGGCTGAAAGCGCAGATGGCATTGGAGGGTTGGTACCTGAAGCTTGAGAATCCAGCCTGCAAGCACTCATCGACACCGTGCTGATAGTGAAAATATAAAGCAAAAGTATTATGGCTGGGTCAGTTCACTTAGGTAATGAGAGGCTGAGTGACTAAAATCTGATTTTTTTTTTCCAGTTTCTCATTTTGGGGGCTTGCAAATTTAAGCAAAACATGTCATTTGAGCCAATTTAGTAAGTTTTGAGTAGATAAGAGTCCTAGATTGACCTACAATTAAATTAAAAGTGGTGTGCTTTTCATCAGTCTTTCCTGCATGGTGGTGGGGGCGGGGTCCCCTGGGCGGGTCCCCAGCCCACCCTCCTGACAGCACACACTGACCCTTACCTGTGTTCAGCAGTCCTTCATTGATCCAAGAAGTACTTGACCTGTGTCTTCTACTACTTACCCTAATAAGCTGGCAGCTCTCAGGAAGCAAAAACTGAAAAGAAAAAGAAAACTACCTTTAAAGGAGCTTAATTAGGTTACATTTACATACCATGAAGTACACACACAGTGTTTAATTCAGACTTTTAAAAAATAAATTCATAGTTGTATGACAATTAGCACAATCCAGTTGCAATAATTTTATTATAAATTTGAAATTTTAAGACTAAAATATATGCTAATTGCTGTTTTTCTATGTTCTTATCCACCATTCTGTCTCCATTGGCCCATCTCAGCTTTGGAAGGTGTCTTATCACTGAAATGCACTTAGACTGAAAGACTTTTTTGTTTGTTTACTTTTATTTATTTATTTATTTATTTGAAAGCGACAGAGACAGAGAGAAAGACAGATAGAGGGAGAGAGAGAGAATGGGCACGCCAGGGCTTCCAGCCTCTGCAAACGAACTCCAGACGCGTGCGCCCCCTTGTGCATCTGGCTAACGTGGGACCTGGGGAACCGAGCCTCGAACCGGGGTCCTTAGGCTTCACAGGCGAGCGCTTAACCGCTAAGCCATCTCTCCAGCCCTGTTTGTTTACTTTTTGACACAGGGTCTTACTCTAGTCCAGGATGCCCTTGAACTCACTCTGTACCCCAGGTTAGCTTGAATTCATGGCAGTCCTTCTCCTTAAACCTCTTGCATGCTGAGATCATAGACATGAGCCACTAGCTCAGCCAAAACAAAAACAAAAAAAAAACTGTCATTTTTGTCCTATTGAAAACTGCATTTAAAAATGCGGATTTTAGATGCTATACTTCCTAACTGTCATAGAGAAATAGATAGAAGACAGAAAGAAAGTAATTTAATGTTCATTCTATTTATCTTTTAGTCATTCCCTTGGAAAATATATTTGGTTTTCAGGGGACAATGGCCAGTAGATAAGAGAAACATTTTTCTGTATTAATTTCATCACTAACTCCCCAGAAGTACTGAATGCAAGGCAGAGAGGGACTTGTAGAGCTGTTACTAGATTGCTAGAACTTCCTACTCATGAAGGAATAAAGAACTATGTTATATTCCATTATTACTTATTCATCTTTGTTTTTAATAGTTTTTCTTTTTGAGGTAGGGTCTCACTCTAGCTCAGGCTGACCTGGAATTCACTATGTAATCTCAGGGTGACCTCGAACTCACGGCGATCCTTCTACCTCTGCCTCCCAAGTGCTAGGATTAAAGGTGTGCGCAACCATGCCTGGCATGTTTTTGGTAGTTTTTTTTTTTTTAATAGGTATTTAATCATACCTCACCTAACATGGAAGATGTGTTTTGTGACAAGAAAATAGGTTATAAAAATTTTTTATTATTTGAATGTAATTATTTGAGTTACTGGATAAAAGGGACTTGGTAATGTATGACGATTTCATATGTGAAAGGTATTCCCCATGAGATGAAGGTTTATCGGACTAGAGGGCATGTTGTCCCCATGGCAGGAGGAAGGTGCCAGTGGTGACTGGACATCACATGGCTACTGGGGAGTTGCTAAGCACAGAGCAAATTCCTTAACATAGAATCTTGGCCTTTGAGGAACGTAGGTTGTCCACTCACCTCCCTAAACTAATGACCACAATGCAATGTGTCCAGTGAAAAGTGTTTGGGAGCTGGAGAGATGGTTCAGCAGTTAAGGCACTTGCTTCTAAAGCCCAACAACCTGAGTTCAATTCCCCTGTACCACGTAAAGCCAGATATACAAAGTGGCACATGTATCTGGAGTTCGTTTGAAGCAGCCAGAGGCCCTGAAAATGAACTTTCTCCCTCCCTCTCTCTCTCTCTCTCTCTCTCTCTGCCTGGTGTGGTGGTGCATGCCTTTAATCCCAGCACTCGGGAGGCAGAGGTAGGAGGATCGCTATGAGTCTGAAGCCAGTCTAAGACGGTATAGTGAATTCCAGGTCAGCCTGGACTAGAGTGGGACCCTACTTTGAACTCCTCCTCCAACCAAAATAAGAGAACAAGAGTGTTCCATCATGCCTACATCCTAAAAGCATATCAGTTTGGTTTGTTATATGGGAGAAATTACTTACTTCTCCCCAAAGGGTTTTAGCAGATTCAAAACTGACATTAAATTTAAATGTAAGAATTAAAAAAAAGTCAGCCATTGCCTATTTTCTTACGCTATCTGCAATAGATGAAACATTAGGTATTGCCTGCACTTTAGACATTAACTCCCTTTGTAAAAGCTACTTCAGGATTTCCCCAGGTTTGGAAGCTTTTCTCCCCTTTCTTCTCTCTTCTCTCTTCCCTCTCTTAAAATAAATCTGTCTTAATTTACCCTTGAAAAGAAAAGGAAAGGAAGGGAAGAGAAAGGAAGGAAAGAAAAGGAAGGGAAGGAAGGGAAGGAAAGGGAAGGGAAGGTTGCTTCACCAACGGTGCTGATGATGATACAAGTTCAGTGATAATGTGCTTAGTGATCTCTGAATAAAAATCTGAATATTTACTTCCAAAATGCACCTGTCTGGGGCTGGAGAAATGGCTTAGTGGTTAAGCGCTTGCCTGTGAAGCCTAAGGACCCCGGTTCAAGGCTCGGTTCCCCAGGTCCCACGTTAGCCAGATGCACAAGGGGGCGCACGCATCTGGAGTTCGTTTGCAGAGGCTGGAAGCCCTGGCGTGCCCATTCTCTCTCTCTCCCTCTATGTCCTTCTCTCTGTGTCTGTCGCTCTCAAATAAATAAAATAAAATAAAATATTTTAAAAAAAATGCACCTGTCTGCTTCAGAAGTTCAGGATATCAGATGAAAGGTTCTATTTTTTTGTTTGTTTGTTTGTTTTTTGTTTTTAGAGGTAAGGTTTCACTTTAGTCCAGGGTAACCTGAAATTCACTATGTAGTCTCAGGCTGGCCTCGAACTCTTGGTGATCCTCTTACCTTTGCCTCCGAGTGCTGGGATTAAAGGCATGCACCACCACGCCCAGCTGAAAGGTTCTATTTTTAACACATGGCATTCTCTTCTCAGTATTCACGAGTATAGAATTAGTCCTAAATACAGAAGCAAATGTGCCTCATGGCCATTCTCAAGTAATTTTTTGGACATGGCCAGCAAGTGCGTCCATTTGGTTGTGTTTTGGTTATTTCACTTCCATTCTCTTTTTCTCTTAAGTGAAATATATGAGTTTGGCATGCTCATGTTGGCTTTTGCATCTTATGGTTTCTTTTCTCTGTCTTTTTCCACCTTAAAGCAATTAGAACCTAAGGTTTTTAAACGCTTTTAACTATTTAGCCAAGCCATGTACCATCTACCATCTACATAAAATATAAACCATTTACCTTGGGCTCTGTGTATCTATCTCAGAATCACACAGTCACTGGTCAAGGCAGGCTTCAACCAAGACTGGTAGTTAGCTTATAGAGTTGGAATGACTGGTGAGTCAGATCCCAGGAATCTTAGGTTAGCTCAAAGCAGTGAGCGACTGCTTTCACATTCTGGTGGAGTGGCTTGTGGGCAGAGTTACAGTGAGGCTGGTACAACCTCCCCATCTGCTAAGTGTTTGCGTGAGCCGTTGAGGTCAGCCATCACATCGGTGACACTGACAGGGGCGCCACAAAGCCGTGCTGATCAGCACAGCATCAAAGTGCTTCTGCGGAGGAATCTCTCAAAAGTGCATCACTGGTGGGCAGGGCCAACCCAGACACGAACCTGGGCCCAGGCCCATCGCCACCTCTCTGCAGCCTACCCCCCCCCCACTTTGTGTGACCAGTACAGCCATCCGCTGAAGGTTCTAACTCGAGCATCTGGGTTTTCCCCTCAAAGCATGATGCGCCGGTTTGTTTAGAAATGCTCAAACAGGGCTGGAGAGATGGCTTAGCGGTGAAGCGCTTGCCTGTGAAGCCTAAGGACCCCGGTTCGAGGCTCGGGTCCCCAGGTCCCACGTTAGCCAGATGCACAAGGGGGCGCACGCGTCTGGAGTTCGTTTGCAGAGGCTGGAAGCCCTGGCGCACCCATTCTCTCTCTTCCTCTATCCGTCTTTCTCTCTATGTCTGTCGCTCTCAAATAAATAAATAAATAAATAATTTTAAAAAAAAAGAAGAAATGCTCAAACACTTCAGAGTGCATTCTTACCACTGTGTTGTAAAATTTTTATTTTGATTTATCAGATTGCCCCTTCTTTTATTTCCACACAAATGACACAGTTCGTGGAGAGGGGTATGTAAGCCCAAAGAAGCTTCTGAAACGCAGAGCATTAACCCCAGGCGCCCTGGACTCCCTGGCTGTCCTGTGTCCTCCTGTTCCTAGTCAGAGTGGGCACCTGCTGTTTAAGGTAATTAGTTTCAGAGGGAATGTCAGACCAGCCCTCAGGAGTTCACTCTGACACGAAAACCCTCTCAAGGAAGTAGCTGGGAGACAAAACAAGCGAGGTTACAGCGATGGGGCGCTTCCTCTCGCTGCATTATGCAGGGTGTGTGTTTAGGCCTCTTTTGCTGCCCATGTCATTGCTTTCCCATTTGCAAAGTATTCTCAAGACAGAATGCTGTGGCAAGTACGTTTTCCAGAAACGAAGACATGGTGTGTTGCATTTTTAAAAAAAATGAGTAAGCTTCTGGAAATTTAACATTAATATTTATCACTATCATGACTAAAAAGAAAAATTAGGCTAGTTGATTTTCAACCTGTAGTTTTCCCCTGTACTAAAGTGTGTGGAACAAGGCTCTTTCCGATTCCCCCTCGTAGCCTGAAATTCAGATTGTAATAAGCTATAATGAAGGTCCAACAAGAGACTTCACTGGGCCCCGGGCTAAGGCTGACACCAGAGGAGAGCATCTCGGCTCTCCCTGGCTTACCTCCCCAGGCTTACTGGGCTGCCACACCGGCTCCGCCCCACCACCGGGTCGTGGGTCCTGTCTGTTTATGCCCCTCTGTTTTCCTCCTCGGTTAAGCCTTGGTCTTGGCTGTGTCCTAGAGTCTCAAGGGGTGACGTGGAGCAGTGAGTCTCGCAGGACCAGAAGATGGTGAGAGAAGGACCCGTAAGTGTCTTTCAGGAGAAAGCAGGAGCCTGGGATCTGGGATCAACTGCCCGAGAGACGGACACCGTCCACCCAGGAGGGCCGGGCTGGGCTTTGCCGAGTCTCCCTCCAGCTGCACTCCGCGTCCTCTGAGGTCTCCTCACCCGAGTGAGGAGTAAGTGGCCAGTGTCCGCGAGGCCTGTTAGCGAGCCGTAGAGCATCCCCAGTGGCACGCGTCACTGTTTACCCTAGCAAGTACCTGTTTCATCTCCTACCTGTCTGTGGACCCTTGCTTCAGCACTCCTATGACCTGAGCCTCCAGCTGCTTTTGGTCAAATCCTTTCTACAAAGATATTTGTTATTTTCCAAAACATAACATTCCATCTGAAGATTTCCATTAGTTTCTCTTTGTTAAGGAAGCCAAATTCGCCTGTTCTGTTCACCTTTGTTGGCCTTGATTCTGCTTGCAGTAACCCTCATGCATTCAGCACTTTCTTTCTCTTTTCCTTCCTTCCTTCCTTCCTTCCTTCCTTCCTTCCTTCCTTTTCTTTTGGGGGGTCAGGGTCTAACTATATAGCCAAGGATGACTTCAAACTGGCTCTCCTCCTATCTCTACCCTCCAGAGTACTAGAATTGCAGGTGGGTATGGGATTGCAGGTGCACGTGCCACTTTGCACCCAGCTTTCCATGGTGCTAGGGGACGGAACCCAGCAGTCAGGCTTTGCAAGCATGTGCCTGTGACTTAACGTTGAGCCATCTCGCAGCCCCAAGAGCTTGACTCCTAAGTTGAAGTAGTAAATGAGGCTCTCAGTGCTGCCCCGTTGGAGTTGGAGCTGCACAGACAAAAACCAAGAGAACATGTGTTCACATCGTACGGCTTCCTCACTGTGTTCATCAGCTTGGGTAGATGCATGCCTAGGAGAGTACTGGGAGTCAGCCTGAACAGGGGGTCAAGATTAGCAGAAGTCAGGGGGCTGATGGCATTGGGGGTGTTTCAGGTGGTTAAGTTTTTTTTTTTTTTTTTGAGGCAAACCCTACAGACTGGCCTTTTGTTTTTGTTTGTTTTGTTTTGTTTTGTTTTATATTTTGGTTTTTTGAGGGTTCTCACTCTAGCTCAGGCTGACCTGGAATTCACTATGTAGTCTCAGGGTGGCCTCGAACTCATGGTGATCCTCCTACCTCTGCTTCCCTACTGCTGGGATTAAAAGTGTGTGCCATCACACCCGGAAGACTGGCCTTTTTTAATGTGTGTGTGTATGAGAGAGAGAGAAAATTGACATGCCAGGGCCTCCAGCCACTGTAATTGCACTCCAGTCAACTGTGCCACGTGACACCTTGTGCGTTTGCATCAGTCACCTTGTGTCTGGCTTATGTGGGACCTTAGAGAGTCAAACATGGGTCCTGAGGCTTCACAGACAAGCACCTTAACCATTGGGCCATCGCTCCAGCTCCAGTGGGTTAGTTCTTATGGTCACCTGAGATCCTTAAGGTGCAGGAGAAGGGCAGAGAAGTTGGGGGGCGGGGAGCGAGACAGTAGTGGGTCAGAAGCCCGGAGAGCCCACTAGTAGCCAAGTTCCAATGCCTGGGCAAGAGCTGAGCCGTATCTGAGCCCACCGACCCATAGAAGCCGTGCTTGGAGGGCAGGTTGCATGCTAAATGTGTTCTGTATGAAAGAGTCTGCAGAGGGCTGTGGAATGGCTCAGTGGTGAACGGGGCTTGTTTGCAAAGCCTGCTGGCCTGGGGTTGGATTCCACAGTACCAACATAAAGCCAGATGCACAAAATGGTACATGCATCTGGAGTTCGTTTGCGGTGGCAAAAGTGTCTGGTGTACCCAGATTCTCCCTCCTCTTCCCTTCCCTTCTCTCTCTATGCAAGTAAATATATTTTGTTTTTTAAAAAAAATGTCTGTGGAACAAATGCAGTCTTTGGCCTGTGTGCACACAGTAAGGGGCCAGGAAGTTACAACATAGTTGGATTACATGCAAAACACAAACATTATAAAGAAAAGTTAATGATAATATAATTAAAACCATGTGAACTGTTCCTTCTCCTCACTTCAGCTTCTGTAGTAGGTTTTGGTCCACTAGTAATAGTACTTATAGTGCATACACATTGAATATGCCAAGCGTTTGTGCTTAAATCTGTGTATTTGTAAGAATCCATGCTACTAGAGTATTACCATGCAGCAGGCACTGCTGGGCGTCGGCAGATTTGCGGCTAATTTCATCGTGATGCTCCCCTCTGAGGAGACAGGGTTATTGATCCTTTGTGTAGATAAGGAGGTTGAAACACTAAGGGCCTAACAAACTAGCCTAAGATTAATCTCCACTGGTTTAAGTAAATAAATGTTCATAAGTGCATAAAATTCACCAGTTCTTGTAGACCGAGCTACCTCCCTCCCTGTCGCCTCTCAGCAATGGTAAAGTCATAAAGGTTATCGATTGCTGGGTGCTCTGGGGTACACACACCCTGCTGAACCTTGAAGCAATGTGCGCTGAGAAGCATGTGGACCGGAAGCAGGAGTAAGCCTTCCAGATAACTTCCTGCCCTCTTCTGCGCAGAGCTGAGCCCCGACACAACTCCCAGGACGGGTGGTGTGGCTGCCTGGAGTGTCCGGATTGTCCTGTCCTGTCCTGCCCATGGTGTGCGCTGTCCTCCGGGGCATCTCCTGAACCTCTGCCCAGCACGCCATGCCTGTCCAAAATGTTATCTTGAGACACCAAGATGCATAATTTCTGGCTACTGTGATTTCTCTCTCCTTTTTGCTTTTAGTTTTTTGTTTTGTTTTGTTTTGGTTTGGTTTGGTTTTTGGTTTTTCGAGGTAGGGTCTCACTCTAGCTCAGGCTGACCTGGAATTCACTATGGAGTCTCAGGGTGGCCTCGAACTCATGGCAATCCTCTTACCTCTGCCTCCTAAGTGCTGGGATTAAAGGCGTGTGCCACCACGCCCGGCTTGCTTTTAGTTTTCTAGTTAGTATTTTGCGTGGTATGTATGTGGTCAACATGGGGCGTATGCACATGGGTGTGTTCATACATGCGCTTTGTGTGCAAACATGCAGAGGCCAGAGAAGAATCACGCTCTGTGATGCTTGCCTGAGTCAGTGTCTCTCTGAATCTGACACTGCTGTTTTTTTTGTTTTTTTTGTGGTTTTTTTTTTGTCAGACTGGCTGACAAGTGAGCCCGGATGACTCTCCATTTTTTTGTCCCCCTGAACAATGGGGTTGTAACCATGTGCAGCCACGCTTGTGTGTTAATGTGGGTGCTGGGGGCAGAACTTACATTGTCATGCTCAGAAAGCTACCTCTTACTTAATGACCCATCTTCCCAACCTTTTTTCACATTAAAAATAAATAAATAGGTAAAACTGGGCTGGAGAAATTGCTTAGCAGTGAAGGGGTTTGCCTACAAAGCCAAAGGACCTCGGTTGGATTCCCCAGGATCCACGTAAGCCAGATGCACAAGGCGGCACATATGTCTGGAGTTCGTTTGTAGTGGCTGCAGGCCCTGGAACACCTTTCTTTCTTCCTTTCTTCCTTTCTTTCTTCTTTTTTCTCTCTCTCTCAAATAAATAAAAAATAGAAAATAAAAATAAAACTCTTTCTCCCATACACTTACCTCATGTCCTCTAGACAGAAAACTTGAAATCGCTTGAATACGTGTGTGTTGTCTTCTATTAATTGCTCTTGATAGAAAACTGTTGAAAGGTCCTAAAATCTTGGATGAAAAGGACCTAGTAAAGTGGAATTGTATTTTCATTCTCCAGCCAACGCTAAGGGGATCCTTGTGGCTCATTCTACACTGATTTGGAGAATCTTCTGTAACATTTCCATAGAGATATAATCCATGATTTGTTTAAAAGATCTGTTTAGGAGGATGTTTTTCTAGATAATTAGCTTATGTTTTTCTTTGTATAGCTTCATATCATTCACTATGAGCTTGATTTCTGTCTTGGAATATGTCCTTAGGACCTGTTGAATTAGTCATGAGCATGTTTCATGTATCAGCTCTTTTCTTTCTTTTTATAGACAGTGCAAGCCACATGTGAATCCTGTTGCTTTTTCATTTTTCATACACTATTCCTAATGTTAGGGAATTTTTTAAAAAGTAGATTTGAAATGCAATATTAAGTTTTTTTCTTTCAAATTTTCTACTCAATACCAAGGTAGTAAATTAAAAATTGAGTGCCAGAATTGGGTTAGTCTCTCTCTTCTTTTTCTTTGCCTTGTTTTTTCACCCAGCACTCTGCTCTGTGAGCCAAACACGAGCTTTACAACCTGCAGAGGCAAGGATCATACATATATCAGTAGGGACTTGTGTTTTACCAGAGATCACAGCAAAATAAAAAGGCTTAAGCAAAACAGGTTTATCTCTCATGTGGTGGGAAGTACAGTGGTCAGTGATTTAGGTTTTGATTCATTGGCTCAAGATTATAATGGATTGCAATTGTGTTCCTTTTGGACTTTTCCTTATAACCATGAAATTACAGGTAAGTTCCAAGGCCGTGCCTGCCTTCCAGCAAGAGAGGCCGGAAAGGGGAGAGAGAGGAAAAGAGGCAGAAAGCGGACTACTAGACCCTGGCCACCGGTGACTTATTGTTTCATTGTTGTTTTATTTTTATTTATTTGCAAGGAGAAAGAGAGAGAGAAAGAGAACAGGTGCACCAAGACTTGTAGCTGCTGCAAACGAGCTCAGATGTGTGTCCTGTGCATCTGGCTTTATGTGGGTCCCGAGTGCTGGGATTATAGGCATGCGCCACCACACCCCGCAAGGTTCATTTTTAACTTTAGATGGAGACCCTACCTCCACCACGACCACTTTTCACTCCTTGTGCTGTTTCTCTGAGGACTTACTACGGATCTGGAGTTAAGTCACATGTCACACTGAGCATTTCCCACTGTGTTCCCACTAATGAGTTTCTAAAATTCATGGACAACAATAATTGCATAACTAATGTAGCAGTTAGTTGGGCAACTCCATGCAGTGTTCATAATTCTATGAATATGAAATGGAGTTAGAGGTCTTCATTTTTCAAAAACTGACGCCTACGCCTAATGCACCTTTTGCCTTATACAGGACAGTAGGCATGTATATGCCGAGGTAGGCCCAATCTGTTTACATTATGTCACTTGAAACGTGTACTAGAACTGGGTCTGTTGGAGGAATAAGTCAAAGACTTGAGAGGACAAATTACTTTCAACATATCAGTTCATTAACACACGTGGCTATGCTAGTTATAAATCTTCATTGCTAAGCCAGGCGTGGTGGCACATGCCTTTAATCCTGGCACTTGGGAGGCAGAGGTAGGAGAATCGCCATGACTGAGTTCGAGGCCACTCTGGGATTACATAGTGGATTCCAGGTCAGCCTGGGCTAGAGTGAGCCCCTCCCTCTAAAAACCAAAAACAAGAAAAACAACAACAAAAACCCCACCACCACCAAAAGACTTTCATTACAATCTAGCCTCCCATGGCTGCCTTCAGGCAGCCTCTTAAACTCTAGTGATTATTGCTTGTTCTTTAAAGGACTGACAGTTTCTCCATCAACATAGTCCATAACTTGTACTTCAGTTATTTCCTGACCAAGTGATTCAAGTCAGCTTTTGGCTTGCTTTGTAGCACTGTCTTCCTCAGACACACTAGTTCCCAAACCTTAGTTTTGACTTACAGATGAGTAGCCAGAATTTGTTTGCCTGTTTGTTCTATTGCATCATCAAGAACATGCCACATAAATTCTGGTGTAATCCGTAATGTGCATGTTTGTTTAGCAAGGCACACATGCGTACAGGTGCATGTGAACATACGTGTTCATGTGTGTGGAGGCCACGTGTCGATGTCAAATTGTCTTGTGCAGTTTCTGTCCAGCTTATTTTTTGAGACAGGGTTTCTTGCTGAACCTGGAGCTCATCAATTAGGCTAAAATAGCTACCTTGAAAAACAAAACAAAACAAAAGAAGAATCTAAGAACAGCAGAGCAGGTAGATTTAAAAAGGGATCGAGTAGGAAATGAAAATCAATTGATAACATTTCTCAGTAGATCCACTATGAAGTGTTCTAGAGACAGCCAAAGAGAGGGTCACATTGATGGCTGTTAGACCTGAAGAATGTTTCTGCTGCTCCGATTGTAATAAAAATATGTCAGATCTTGTCACAAATGCCTTGGTATCCCCCCTTGGTATGTCCAATTTCTCGATGGCCCACACATTGACCAGTAAAAATCCGTCCCGTACCCCAGAAGCCTACTTGGCCTTTGCATAACAAGTTCTTAATCTCTGCTCCACATTGTTACTGTTTTCAGGCCACTTTTCATATTTCTTTTTTTTAATTAAAAAATTAATTAATTAATCAACTACCTTTGAGCTATTTTAATATCAGAGCTTTGATATTAAAATAGCTCAAAGGTAGTTGATTTCCAAGTTTTTACTGTTTTGTGGTTGATCTCTTATGCCACATCAAAAATTTTCTTCAGTCAGGCATAACACATATCTGTAATCTCAATATTTGGAAGACAAAGGCAAGAGAATCAGGAGTTCAAAGCCAGCTTAGGCTACATAGCAAAACCTTCTGAGATAGATGGATGGATGTAGTTGATTGATGGGTATATATATATAGATATAAAATATATTTGGCATAGATATGTATTTCTTTTCCCCAAAATAATTTTAGCCAAGTCACATTGCTTCTTAATATATTTATTTTATTTTATTTTTATTTATTTGAGAGAGAGAGAATGGGCATTCCAGGGCCTCCAGCCACTGCAAATGAACTCCAGACACATGCACCCCCTTTTGTATCTGGCTTATGTGGGTCCTGGAGAGTCGAACCGGGTTCCTTTGGCTTTGCAGGCAAATGCCTTAACCGCTAAGCCATCTCTCCAGCCCCCTCACATTATTTCTTTACATACATTTTTCATCACTTAAATAGCCCCTTTCAGCATTCAGCTTTTGGTGCAGGTTTTTGAATTTCATGGAAGATAGTCTGTGAAGCCCTGGGAAGCCATTGCCAACATCTGCTGGAATTCCATGAGCAGTGCAGTTGTCCCTGAGACACAAGGTAGACGTGTCTCGGGGGAGGGGGGTGGCACATCAGACGGAAGGGTGCGGTGGGCGGTGAGTTCTTGAGAAGCACGCTTGCTTTATGCTTCCTAGGTAGTCACGCTCCTTCCTAGACCTGTTTACTGGCTGGTGCCCCTTTGCCGATCGGACCGTGGCTCATTTTGTGAAACTGTGATCTAATGGTGGGACGTGTTTAAGTGGGAGGCTGATGGTCACCAAGCCTTGCTGAGCTGATGGGCTTGGGTCCCGGCAGACAGTGACACTGCAGCCCACTCACTGCACAGAGGAGGCATTGATTTTTCTCCCTTCCTTTTCCCAGCTGCACCTGTGAAGTAGGTATGATACGAAGCATCTTTCTGGTGAAGAGAGGAAAAACTGTCCCAGTGAACTCTGTCGCCTCCAAATCAGACACTTCAAACCAAACTAGGATCTGAAAGGACTCCTGAATGTCTCCTGACTTAGTGCCATGCCCTAGCTTTTAAACAGAGCGGTTCTCTGCAGTTATAGAAACCTTGCCAGACAATGGGGATGGGGACATGTGTGTGTGTGTGTGTGTCTGTGTACATGTGTGTGCATACATGCATGTGTGTATATGTATGTTTTGAAAAGAAAATAAAGGACCAGATCAGTGTGTGTGTGGGGGGGGGGGAACATAGCTTTTGTGCAGTGATCGCGGAAGGTTAGCAACGCGGTCTCTCCAAGTTTTCAACAAGATGTTCCGTTCCTGTTATAATTGGCTGCTGGGTAGGTTTGGACCTAACTAGAATGCCAGCGTTCGATTTCACCGTGTCCTCGGTGGTGATGTGTCACCATTTATGCTCGCCTTAGTGACAATTTTCTAAAATGGAAACTCGTGGGAAATCATTACAGTGTTTATATGTCTCCCTCATCCAGCGGCATTCTCCTGTGATATTTTACCAGTGTTTTCTGCCGCATGATGGCATCCTGTGAAGGTTAAGACAGAACAAGTCCCTCTGTAATTCTGTGAGTACATTTTATGTACTGAAGAAGAAAAGATAGCTGACAATTAAGTATTTGGGATGTCGCAGAAAGAACATGTGCAACTAATCAATTCTGTCCTTTGGGAACATGATTTTATAAAGCTGATAAGGTGGAAAAATTGGAATTTTGTGATTTGTGTTCCATGACGATAATTGCATGTTTTCAATAAAAACGACATTTCTCTTACAGTACACACTGAGCTTGGGGGGCTTCCGTAGCAATGCTATTGCTTTCTGCCCCTTTCACCATTTGTCCTTTACTGATTTAGTGGGGTAGGAGTGTTTACCCACCTACCTCATTTATGTTTTTTAAGAAGTATCTGGTCAATTTTAAGGAAAGTCATTTATTCTTGCAGAAATGAATATATTACACAGAGAATTGTTTTGGGCTTTTACAAGATGCATTGAGTTGCTGTTGTAAAATTTATTGGTGTCAGATGCAGTGATATCAAAGTATGCCATATGCTATATAACACTCTTGTTATAACTCTTTGATTTAACCACATTCTATGTTGTCTTAATAATACAGCATATGTTCCAGCTATTCTTAGTGATAAGCTGGGGGGATAAAAGTTACTGTGGAGCCCTTTTCTGTTAAGTCATGGGGTTTCCCATGGGCATGTGTTCTGAAGGATCCGTGTTACTTAGCTGCCCCTTGGTGCCTTCTCTTCCCATACAGAAGACATTGTTGCTAATTTTTTTGGGGGGAGGGGTGTTGAGGTAGGGTCTCACTCTAGCCCATGCTGATCTGGAATTTACTGTGTAGTCTCAGGTTGGCCTCGAACTCACGGTGATCCCTTTACCTCCTGAGTGCTGGGGTCAAAGGCATGCACCACCACATCTGGCTATTGCTAGCTTTATTTTACAGGTTTCAGCTAGAAATAGACTTCTTTGGTCAGTTGGAATAGGACTTGTTTGAACCTGTGTAATGACCACTGGGCACCCTCCTCAATAGAATTAACTAATTTAACAATCTTCTTTTTTTTCTACCAAGACCAGGGGAGATGCTCAGTTGATAAAGCGCTTGAGAGTTTGAATTCCAGAACTGTAGACGTTGGGGTGCGGTGGTTCTAGAGGGGAGAGCCTTTCTGAACAATAAGGTAGAGAACTGCAGAGGGAGGCTGCTGATGTCAAGCTCTGGCCTTCATGTGCATATGCGTGTGCACGCCACACACCCTTGCACCCTGCACATGCACACACCCGCACAAACCTGCACATGCGCACCCTTTCCTCCTTGGCCCTCCGCTGTCTCCTTCTTTGCTTGGGCGACCTCTTTTGTGGACACTGACGTCTTTTAGCTGTTCTCATTGCTTGCCTCTGCCTCCTCCTAGGTTTCTTCTTTTTCCTTCCTTGGGGCCGTCACCATCTGCATTAAGGGGAGCGGGTGTGTTACCCCTCAGTTGACGCTGTATGAAAGCAGGACTTTGTGCTGACCTACCTACCCCTTGAGACCCACAGCACTTGCATGAAAATTTAGCCACTGTCCATCTTGACTCTGTGTAATTAATTTGGCCTCTTACAGTATTTTACTCCGTGCTTATACTTGTATAATTTAATGAGTTTTATTTCCAACTTTTCTTCTAAGTCGTCACATTCATTTTGAATTCCAGTGTCTTCCTGCATACATTAGTCACTGGACTTTGTGCCAGTTTGCCTGCAGGAGTGGACAAGCCATAGCAGAGACCCAACCCCCAGGGATCGGTTAGATCGCTCTGGGCCTGGGGCCCTGCACTCGCCTGACCTGTTGGAGGACCAGTCCTAGCCAGCTCTCATCCTGCTATAGGACAATTCAAAATCCTGTTTTCCACAACATTTTGTCAAGGTGGGAAACCCTCCACACCAGGGATGTTGCACTTTTCATTACACATAGAAGACACAGAACACAGACGCATGAATGGGAATGACTGTCTTCACCTCGTGAAGCCATGGGCTTTGGTCTGTTGGGAAGAATCCTTTATCTCCAACCACAGACCAGAGCTGGAGATGCTGATGAATCCAAATAGGAAAGCAGCACATACTCCTGCAAGGTCTTCATTGACAAGGAGACAGAGAAATGAAATCGGATGCCTGGCCTCTGGGAGCTCGTGGGCCACACCAGCTGGGCTGGGTGTGAGGTTCCCAGCAAGATGTATTTGCCCAGCACTGTGACTGCTAAGGCCAAGCTCAAAGCAGGTGACCTCTGCTGGGCCCGCAGAAGTTTGAGAACGTCCTGACTCTGAAAGCACCAATGTGTGTGTGTGTTTAAGCAAGTAAGATGCTTAGCTTTTATCTAATTTTCAAAGGATCCATGAATCATAGAGGTCTAAGAAGGGCAGATACTGTATGGGTGACAATCCTTCCAAAATGGATACAACAAAAGGAATTTTCAGTCTCTCTCTCTTCCTCCCTTTCTGTCTCTCATAGGATATGTGTGCATGTGTGTTCATATGCATATGCCTTCATGTGTGTACATGTGTGTGGAGACCAGAGATTAATGTCAGGTGTCTCCTCAGTCATTCACCATCTTATTTTTTGAGTCAGGTCTCACAGATTCAGCTAGATTAGCTAGCCAGCGACAGGAATCTGCCTCTGCCTCCCCAGTGCTGGAATTAAAGCAAACAATACTACACCAGCCACTTCATGGTGCTGAAGATCTGAATTCACGTCCTCATGCACAGCAGGCGTTTGCTGGCTGAGGCATCTCCCCAGCCCCAGCAACACTCTCTTTCTCAAAGGAAACAGTGAGCATGTCTTGAATGCTAATTGTGTGCCACAGCCTTTTTAGGTCCGCAGAGGACTAGAAACAGACTTACTTGGAAGCCCGCATGCTTCATGCACCACATTGCCTCAAAAGAATGAAAATAATAACCATCAAACACTAGAGGAGATGAGCAGTGTGAATCAATGGGGAAATATGATTTGGTATCCAAAATTTAGATTAGTTTATCTAGGGAATAAGATTGGGTGGTTTAAATTGGGCCCTGAAGGTTTTGGATGAATCGGGGCCCAGCTTTGGACAGGGACGCCCCTTCTGAGCAACAGCTTGTCAAGGTGTAGGGATGGACATGGCGTGGCTGGGAAGCACCACTTGTGGTCCGTCTCCTGAGTGAGGTCATGGGTTGGACTAATGTAATTCCTTTTTGGCATTGCTGCACTAATTAATGACGGTTTTTTCATTTGTACATATTATATTCAATTATGTAAATTAGTCATCTTTGTTTGCACTTAAACATTCATTCTTTTTGAGGTTTCTTAAGAGTTTAGGAAACATACCTGCTCACATAACTCAGTTGCTTAACCTACATCCCCCAACACACACCTGGTCCTGCAGTCTATAACTAAGTCCACAAGAACATTTTAGTCATTATTTTCTGGAAAATATTAATTGAGAATATTGAGGGAACAAAAATAAATAGACATTTCTAGAATTTTTCTATATTTCTTTTTGCCAGTATGTCTTACCTAAAACAGTGTGATCATCTGTTTGGAGAACTCCAGGGAGGCTGGGCAGGATTAATTCTTGTCCCTGTGTTGCCGTGTAAACAGCTTTTTGCCTGTCTTTTGTCATTAATGATCATGCTGTAGATGTAGCCAGTGCATTGTAAGCCAATCTGTCAAGGCAAATAAACAGTTCACCTTGTTAAAATTCCCTAAATCTTGCATTAATAAAACCAAAGTAACCTCCCGACACTCAAGAGATGTCTTCCTCCATACTGCCATGATGGATGGTATGCCTAAAGATCCTGGAAATTAAGTAGTTCAGGTCATTAAAAGTGTCCCACACTTGTTATTGATTTAATTTATTTTAAAAAGGTGGGGGTGGAGATAAGAATGCTGCGCCCTCCCCACTTTGTGTTTTACCCTGAAGGCTTCCTCTTGCACACAGGAAGCACTGTTGCTGGGGTGGCGACTCCTCCCTGTGACAGTGTTTTATGATGCATGTCAGTATTGTGTGTCCTCTTAAGCAGGTAAAATCTAGACACAACTCAATCATGGTAACTTGCATCATGACGAAATTTCCTTGGGATTTCTTTATTTTTAATTATTAGAGAGAGAGAAAGAAAGACAAAGAAACATATAGAGAGAGAATGGTCATGCCAGGGCCTCTAGCCATTGCAAACAAATTCCAGATGCATGTGACACACATGCATCGGGCTTATGGAGGTACTGGGGAATCAAACTTGGGTCCTTAGGCTTTACTGGAAAATGCCTTTACCACTAAGCCATCTCTTCAGCCCTATTTTTTAAAATTTATTTTTATTTTATTTATGAGAGAACCAGAGAGATAGAGAGAATAGGCTTCTTAGAATTTCTTATGTGTTCTCATTTCTGTAACTTTTAGAAGTACTGAAGTAATGGCCTCTGGGCATTCAGATTCCCTTGGGAGGCAGAACTCAAGATAAATGTTAAATATCTGAAAGAAACGAACTGTAATTATATAAAATCCTGTCTCTGGCAGAGAGGTTCCTCCTTCACACCTTGTATTCTGACGTCTGTGTTTTTTCTGCTTCTGTAAATAGAGAAAGAGAAAATATTTTCTCCGTACAAGGTGGGCGGTTGACTGGAGGGCAGGGGCAGTGGTCTGATTTTTCATCACAGGGCTCTAAGTCAAGTTTAAGTTGTGTGTTGTTTAACTTACCCTCCACTCCCTGCCATATCCTAGCACCTAATAAAAGAGGTGCCCAGAGGCCAGGCATGGTGGCGCACGCCTTCAATCCCAGCACCCGGGAGGCAGAGGTAGGAGGATCACCGTGAGTTCAAGGCCACCCTGAGACTACACAGTGAATTCCAGGTCAGCCTGGGCTAGAGAGAGCCCCTACCAAAAAAAAGATGCCCAGAAAATTTTATTTAGTGAATAAAGTAAGAGTTTCCAATCATTTTTCTTCTCTCTCTCATTCCTGGAGGTCATTGTGGATTAGTACCTGGTGTGAGAAACAGTGACCACACTGGCTTTCTAGGTGGGGCCAGCCCAATAGGAATGGCAGCCAGGCAGGCCTTGCAGTGAGAACCGAAGTCACCTCATGTATAAATTGTGGTTGAAATCAAGCTAGAACTACCAACAGCCGTCGTGTGACCTGACTTTGTCTCTGGTCATGAGCCCTGGGCCACGGCCGGCACAGCTGCCGCTGATCTGCTGCCAATGCTTCACTGCGTCTCGTTGCTAGACAGCATGTGCTCCCAGGAGAACATTTGTCTAGGTACGTTATCGAAAAGAACCCTTAAGAATACGTAAATGCTGGGTGCGGCAGCTCACGTACGTAATCCCAGTACTGAGAAAGCTGAGGCAGGAGACTTGCGGTAAATTCAAGGCCAGCCCGAGAGAGCCTCTCTCAGAAAACATGACAAAGAACAGTTATATTAATATCAAGAGCTTATTATGCAATCTTCAGTGCTTTTCCCTTATGGTCTTTGTGGGAGGGAAAGAGCAGATGGGAAATGCGTGATCAGATCACACACAGTGGCAGACTCTTAAAAATACATAAATATGAAAATGCACTCAGTAGTCTCCATCAGATTTCTCCTTTAAGTTGCGTAATTTGGATCTCAGAGGACTGACATGGTTACGCCATTATGCCCGCTATTTAGTAGAGCCCTTTAAGTGGAAGAACTCTATAGATTTTTTTTCAATATATACCCTGATTTACACTTAGTGGTAAAGTTGTCACTGACCCTCTAAGTGGAGCTGTCCAGATGGCAATAAATGTCAGCTGGTCCTAGTATAGAAACAGGTGCAGCCTTTAACTCAGCCTTCCAGTTAGCAAAGCTGTAGTAGTGTCGTGGTCTCTTGTGGAAATGTGCCCACACTCATCAGGCCGTCAGTACAGAAAAGTTTGGTTGACATATCGTAGCCGTGGTAGAGATGTGCCCCAGTTTTGGAAGGGACCATAGCTAGTGCTTCTCTGCTGTCCTGTCCACCGTGACCATTTGAGAGCAGGAGGCGCCCTGCTGGCGCAGGATGTGTGAGGGGGTGAAGTGGTGAAGGGCGAGGTCTACTCACACTCCCGAGCCTGTGTGTCTGCCCGAGGGTGCACTCGGCGAAATGGGGTGTACCCCGCTATCGGCTGTGAGGAATGCTACTGGTAAAGACTTTGATAGACAGTTATGACTTTTTGATATAGCTCCCTTGATTGACTGCCTAGCAAAATTCCCTTCAGTTTCTAATTCTGTTTTCTGTTTTCACAGGCTGTCATTTTAGAAAATGAAGAACTTCCCAAACTCTTTCTTGATTTCCTGAATGTAAGACACTTGCCCTCTCTACCGAAAGCAGAAAGTTGTGGGTAAGAACTGTTGTTTACACTGTAGATGTGTATTTTAAGTTACTCTTCAATAACTGATGGGCATAGCAAATATCTCTGAGTGGTGCCCAAGGAGTGGTCTGGCCTCGCCCGATCTCCTAGTTAGAACCTCACCTGCTCCTCTGCGCTTCCAGCGAGAGAAAGCTCATCAGGCCGTCACCTGCCTCTTGCAGCAAATGCCCAGGCATGTAAGGAGCTGACCTTTAAGCAAACATTGACCCTGCAGGTTGGTAATTAGGGGTGCAGAGAGCATATTGGGGGACAGTCTCTTCGCTTGTGGATACTTGAGCCAAGTACGTATCCTCCTTGTGTACATCTTCATGTGATTTTAAAGCGATACTGACCTTCGAGATGATAGCGCCTCCTCGTTTTGTAGCTGGTCAGAGGCATGGGACGTGACTGTTCCACACCAGGTCTCTGCAGAGCCCAGGCCTCCCAGAGCGAGTGTGCTGTCTCCTCTGGCCTGCTGCTTCTCTCACAGCTAGTGACTTGCGCACCCTTGTCCCCGTCAACTGTGGGACACAGAGGCTAAATAGCACCAGCAGTTGGGGGCTTTCTCCTGAAAAATTAACTCTGAAACAAGCCACTTGCACTTGGACCCTCAGCAACACCTTTGCCTGGTAAACTCATCCACAGAGAAGTGAGGCGCTCAAGCCCCGGCAGCAGGGAGAGCTCCCCAGCTCCCAGGGTCAGGTCCAGACGAGCTGCCGGCAGAGTGAGATGGAGGGACACCTAACCTTAGCACAGCGACTTACTCAAGGCCACTCGCCACTCACCCCAGAGCTAGAACGAGATTCCATGCGTACCAAGTAATCTATGTGGGCAGTGTGTTCTGAGCCAGCCTGTGTGTGTTTCTTGGGCGGCTGGGCGCGTGGTTTATGTTTAAGAAGTATTAACAGGGCTGGAGAGATGGCTTAGCGGTTAAGCGCTTGCCTGTGAAGCCTAAGGACCCCAGTTTGAGGCTCGGTTCCCCAGATCCCACGTTAGCCAGATGCACAAGGGGGCGCATGCGTCTGGAGTTCGTTTGCAGAGGCTGGAAGCCCTGGCGCACCCATTCTCTCTCTCTCCCTCTATCTGTCTTTCTCTCTGTGTCTGTCGCTCTCAAATAAATAAATAAATAACAACAACAAAAAAAAAAGAAGTATTAACAATGACAGTGAGTAAAGTCGTTTCTCCACCTACCCCAGCCTCAAATTAGTAACGAACATCCGTAACACTTTGAAGTTATCTTTAGGAAACTGGAATCTCAAGAATCTTCCAGTTTGAGATTCTATATGTTGAATCACAGCATTCTGTAGCTCAGTGCAAACTCACCCCCAACCCAGTGCTAAAAGTACTGACTGTTCTTTTTTTGTCGTAAACATTGACCCAGATTATTTGATCTTTCTTTTTTTTAAATAAAATTATAGGTCTTTCGATGAGATGGAGTCTGAAGAGTCCAGGTAAGAACTAATCCTAATCAGTCAGTTTCCCACAGAGCAAGACTGGGACCATGAAGTGGTTGATGTCTGACTGCCCATGCTATAAGTGTTTGAGGTCATGTTTCTCTTGAAAACCATGGTTGGATATTGGTTTTAAGACTTTAACTATTTGATAGGAAATTACAGGAGTAATAAGTTGTAATCAAGATCGAAAGAGTCAGAGTGCCACTTGGTTTTAGGCGAGTAATAAGATACTGTGGGCTGCAGCGATGGCTCAGAGGGTCAGGTGCCTGCTGGGCAGCCATGAAGCCCTGAGTTCAGATCTCCAGGACTCAGGTAAAGGCAGACACGGCGGTGCATGACTGCAGCCCCAGCATGCCTGTGACAAGCGGGGAGATGGGATCAGGGGGCTCCCCGGGGGCTCTCTGAACAGCCAGCCAGTGTACGTAGCAACAAACAACCAGAGACTCGGCCTCAAACAAAGTCAAAGATGAGGATGGACACTGAGCTTGTCCACTGGCCTCCACATGCACACTGTGGCACACACGTGCTACACTGACTTTCACAGAAAAAGAATCGTTTCACTTATATTGCAGGATCTTTAAGAAAGCACTCCTCGGCCATGATGTATTGTGTAAATTGCACCTTTGCTTCAGACCCCACACAGAAGTGTTGGGAAGATGAGTGTGGTATCCGTGTGCTCCCTCACACTCTTTGCTATTACTCACCCACACGGGCAAAGACAGAAACCCTGGGACATCCCCATGCAGCAGTTTGATCCCCTCAAAGCTAGTTTGTAGTGTTTTCTGTTTACCGTCGTCCCCTGATGCTGACATGCCTGTTGTTGACCTTTCCAGCAAACTGTCCCACCAGCCGGTGCTGCTGTTCCTCAGGGACCCATACGTCTTGCCTGCAGCCAGCGGTAATCAAACCTGTCATCTGCTAACAGCTCTTTACTGATCTGCCCCTGCACCACATAAACCACGTTTGTAATGCGGGTCTAACAGAGTGACATCGGTCCAGGGCTTAATCATCTGCCAATAAACCAGTGCTCTTGGTGTAAGAGACATTTAGAATTTTAATTGGGGCCAGCCTTTCAGGAGGAAATGTAATTTTTCTTTCTCTCTTCCCAGCCTATTTTGAATTAGAGAAGGAAGGGGTAAGAGGAAAAGGTATTTATTTCCTTTAATTTTTGTGTGGTGGTGTTTGGGCCTCAGCTTGTTTTTGTCTAGATGTCAGGGTTCAGATTCAAAGCTCTCATCCTTTTTTAAAATGCTCTTCCCCAAACCCGTGTACATGCATGGCAAGTGTATCTGCATTTCCATTTAGCTTGCAGCGTCTTGGATGTTTGACTGTGTGCTTCTTAAAGTTGTATATTTTAAACACACCTAATTGACTTAAGAATAACTGTAATCGATATTTTAACCAGCGTCCTCTTTTGGCTGCAGTCCCCTGAGTCCTTCTCAAAGTGTTCTCTTGTGTAGCTCTCCATGAGGCATTTCCAGACATTATCTCATTTAACTTTCTGAACAACCTTATGAAACAGACTGGGCAAATATTATCACGGACCTCATAAGAAAAACTGAGATTCCAAGAGGCTGTGACTTGCTCACATGGCTGGTGGATGGACCCCAGAGGCCCGACGGGTCCTTCCACACTGCTTGCCCAGTGAATTCCCAGCCTGTGAGAATCACTAAGTAGCACACGTAGACAGCCTACATAAAGCAAGCACTGAAGCCATTTCTTATTTCCAACAACAAAGCCTTTCCATCGGCCAGGGAGAGGGGACTCTGTTCAGTAGCAAGGCATTCGGGCTCAGATCACCCACTTAGCTGCCACCTCCAAAGAAAGATGGCCAGGGCACCCCAGGTGACCCCTCCCGTCTCTGACCTTGGCCAAAGAGAGCTGCCTCTCCCATTAAGACTATGGTCTCACGTATAGTGTCTTTCCTTTAAAATCCTCACAGTGAGGAGTAACCACCCTTCTTAAGCACCCGCTTCTCATGTTTTAGAAGGACGTGTATTAAAATCTAATAAGTTCCCTCTAAACCTTAAAAAATAAATATGTATATTAGTTGGTGTTATATCCAAATGTTATATTTAGCAAATGTAGTGCAATTAGCCGAGATTAAGTAATCATGTGTTATCTTCTTTTTTTTTTTATTTTTTAGTTTTTTGAGGTAGGGTCTCACTGTAGCTCAGGCTGACCTGGAATTCACTGTGTAATCTCAGGGTGGCCTCGAACTCATGGTGATCCTCCTGCCTCTGCCTCCCGAGTGCTGGGATTAAAGGTGTGCGCCACCACGCCCAGCCGTCATGTTATCTTTTAAAAAATGGTTTCATAAGTGATTTTCCAAGTAATGCTTTGCTCAGATATTTCATCAGCCTGACCAAAACTCCCACAGCAGTGGAGACAACAGCATGGTCACTGGAGACGATTGCCAAGATGCTTAGGGGAGGAGGGGAATATTTTATAGCCCTTAAACCTGGCTCTTTTTATGTATTAAGCAGTGTCTGCTGTGTGGTATAATCCACCTCGACAGTGAAGACAAGCAGCATTTTGGCAAGGCTTGTCTGGAGCCCACGTGTAGACCAGGAATGTTAAGGAGTTCCTAGTGATGCCGCATGAAAGCTTAAAGGGAATAAGTTGAGCGTGGAGCGCCACCACGCCCAGCCTGTTTACACAGCTAACATTCAGACTCCTCTTCAAGGACTGGGGAGATGGCTCGGCAGATAAAGGTACTTCTTATGAAGCCTGAAGGCCTGGATTTGGTTCCCCAAAACCCACACCAAGCAGATGTGCAGAGTGGCACACGCGTCTGTAGAGCGTTTGCGGTGGCATGGGGCCCAGCACTCCCATTCTGTCTCTCCCTCTCTCTTCCTGCAAATAAACAGGAAAATCAAGGTATGGTGGTGCACGCCTTTAGTCCCAGCACTCGGGAGGCAGAGGTAGGAGGATCACCATGAATTCGAGCCTACCCTGAGATTACATAGTGAATTCCAGGTCAGCCTGGGCTAGAGTGAGACCCTACCTTGAAAAACCAAAATAAATAAATAAATATATCTAAAATCCTCTTAGAAAATGCTGATCAACATGGTCTTGGTTTATCAAGAGGACAGTCCTCTGAACAGCAAAAACCATGTGCTTTTTGTTGTTGTTCTTTGCTTTAATTTTTTTGTAAAATTCAAAATGACCTCTGCGGCTAAGCACTCTGGACGTCTTTATTTTTCTCCTACGTGGCCACTTGCCGGCCGCACGTGTGCTGACCACATTCTTCCTTCAAGCACTGGGCTTTCACTGCCAAAGACGAGCCTCTTCTCAGCAGCTTTCTGCGTTTTTGTTGTTGTTTGTTTGTTTGTTTGTTTTGATTTTTCGAGGTAGGGTCTCCCTCTAGCTCAGGCTGACCTGGAATTCACTGTGTAGCCTCAGGGTGGTCAGGGTGGCCTCGAACTTGCAGTGATCCTCCTACCGCTGCCTTCTGAGTGCTGGGATTAAAGGCGTGCGCCACCACGCCCCGTTCTCAGCAAGTTTTCTGTTGAATACCGTTGCTCGTGAGCTTGACTGCCCATGTGTGCAGCTGAGAAACAACACTGAGCTTCCAACACAGACTCTCTGTGGCTTTAAGGCCTCCACCGAGCCAGCTCATGCTCCCGTCGCATGCTCTGCTCCAGCCACCTGCACTGGGTTCTGGGCCTCCGTGCGCCACACCAGACGTCTGCGGCAGCATCCTCCTGGGGCCTTCCTCTCTGCCCGCTTGGGGGTCCTTCTCCTCCCCCAGGTCTCTTGCTGAATGCCACGGCTTGGCAAGCTTTGCTGACCTTCTCTAGAGGAAGGTTCCTTCATTGTCCTTATTCAGACGAAAGTTTATTAGATCAGTGAAATCCAACAAAATGACAGCTCAAATCGTATTCCTTCTGAGCTGTCAGTAGGCAATGAGGCGAGGGCAGGGCTTTGAGGAAGTTAAACAATAACGGACGTCGTATTAAATCACATCTACGATGAAGCCAAGCTCCGAAGTGTCATAATGCAAGAAATGAAGGGGGGAGGCAGGAGTATAATTAATTATCTTGTCATTGGTCACTACTTGTTACAAATACCACCATCCCACCCAGTTTCCTCGGAGCCCCTCTTCCCTCCCTTCATCAGAAATGGTCGCGGGTGACTGTGCTGATGGACGGTCACCCCAGACACCTTCACCCTCCACCCAGGTTTCGGCTCAGCTGGCCGCTTCTCTCGGCACCTTTTCTCCCTTTTCCGGCCGTGCCCCATGGCTTTCTTCCTCACCTCTGCACGGCTGTGTGAAGTCCTAGCAACTCTGTGGAGTCACTGCTCAGACTGAGTGAGCTGCGTTCTTTGTTGTGGTGGAGGTTACTCTTTTGATAAACTTCATCAGATCCACTTAAGCTAAACACATTTATGACGTAATTTAACTGATATTACGGTGACTTCCAGATTTTGGATAGCAATGGATAAAGATATATGTCCTCTTTCAATGCTTTAATGAAATTAATCAATGGCTATACTTACTGCTGTTGGTTTCAGTACATACCTATGTAAGAGAAATAAATTGGGAATTAAAATTAACTTATTATCATTGCCTCAAATATACCTGTGTGTGGCTTAGCGTAAGCTTTTAAAGTTAAATTCTATGAAAAAGTAGGTTACTTCATGTGACCATAAGAAACCAAATGTCATCCACCACAAGTTACTGAATACTCATATATTAGTAGCATCTTAATTCTTTTTGGTCACTCAGTGCATTGAATTAGTGCTGCTTGCAGGAACACAGATGACGGTTGGGATAGTTTTTAAAACACATTTTTGTGTTTGCACATTTGATTCCTACTTCAACTTGTATGTGCTGATTGGTGAGGCGGGGACTGATTTGCTTAAATTTCTAGTAATGAGAAGGGTGGCATGTAACAGTAGCTGCCACACAGAGGTCTCTTAGTAAATGTTTATGGAGGTGAATTTGTCACTGTATGCAGCTGCTCACTTGATTCGCCCATGGCTAGTCTCAGAAGTGTATCAAACTACTCGAGTCCAAAACTGAATTATCTTCTATTCTTTGATTACTTGACCCCATCCACCACCCTCTGTCTGCAAGCCAGAAACCCAAGAGAAGCTTCTCTCTCTCTCCCTCTCTCTTTCTGTCATTCTCCCTCCGTCTCTCTGTGTCTGTCTGTCTGTCTCTGTGTGTGTCTGGCTCTGGCTCTCACAAGACAAGATTTCGCTGTATCTTCTTACTGAAGAACTCAGGATCATACTTGAGCATGAACTCGAGGTCCTGCTTCCCATGCTGGGGTGCAGGCATGCATCGCCCCACCCAGCTTAATGCTTGACTCCTTTCTCCCTCTTGCCCGTAGTCACTTCTACTGTGTCACCGGGTACCTTCATTTCACTGAGATTCATCTACTTTTCTGCTTCCCGTGTAGTGACCCCCCGTGAGGCGCCACAGTGACTGAACAGATCTCCCCGTGTGCACGTCACGCTTGCTTCTGTCCGTTCTCTGCACGGCAGCCAGTCATATTCTCAAAACGTGGTCCTGCCTTGCTCCACTTAAAGTCCCTCGATAGCTTCTCATTGCATTTCAGATAAACGCCACAATTCCCGAGTTCTTCCCAGAGGTGTGACAGGGTTACCCCTGGCCTCCTCACACCATTCCCTCACTGCCTAACTTCCACTGAGGACACACTGAACGCTCTAGGTTCCCGCCACCCACAGGCTGTCACGTCACCTCTCTCCGCCTCCTCTGCCAGAGTCCTCCTGCCTTCCCAGTGAGGCCTGGTCCTCTTTAGCAATGTCCTGTCGTAGGAACTCTAGAGTGAAAGAACTCATCAAATTGAACATTTCTGGTTAGGCTACTTACACAGTGACTACACTTACATTGCTCAGCTTAGCGTATTCCTGGGTATAATTGTGTAAGATGGAAGCTTAGAACTTAAACATCTGGACCATGAGACAGCCCGGTTTCCTGTTCCGTTCACCATCGCCCACTCTGACAACTGGGATGTGGTTCGGAAGGCACTGTGCACCTCTCTTGAAAAAAAAAGGGGGGGGGCTGACTTTTCAAGTTTGACAGGATAGCTTTGGTTGGCAAAAAAAAAAAAAAAAATTGTCCTGTTCAGTTAAGAAGACAGGCCACATCTCTCTGTCTCTAGAAGCTTCTGCAGTAAAACAAGTACACTTCGACAACTTGGACTACATGCTGCCGTAAACCTCAGTGGAAAAACCGCAGCAAGTATTCCCAGTAGAAATCTTGGAATTCCTTCAAGTATATTGAGATTTTGTTAGAAATTGAATTGCCAGTGTAATCCATCTTCCTTGTGAGAAAACATTCCGAGAAAGAGCCGGGGCTCAGCAGCATTAACCATTAGAACATCCGCTAAATCAATACGCTACAAATCTGACCGCACCGTCCTGCAGCGCCTGGAGATAGTGCAAGTGCCGTCAGCTGCAGAGCAGAGTGACAGCCAGCCACCCTGACCAAGGGCACAGGGCGTGGCTGTGGACTCCAGGGACACAGCGGCCCTGACCCTCTGCCTTTCTGGCCCTGGTCAAGGACAGATACCATGTCCAGGGTCTCTAGAGAAACAGTGCCTGGCCCTCTGACCATCTCTCCCTGGTCAGAGGCAGACAGCACAGCCATGAATTCCAGAGAGACGGTGGCCCTGGCCTTCTGTCCTCGCTTCCTGGACCAAGGGCAGATGGCTTGGCCGTGGGCTCCAGAGAGAGGGCGGCTCCGACCCTGTCACGGCCTACAGAGCATATCTATGTTTTATTCGTGCCCGTAAGTAAAGCGCTTCCCCTTCTGTTTTCCAGGGTTTCCAGATGTGGTTATTGACGGAGTTCTTCACGGGCTCTTCTGTCCCCACGTGCAGCCAAGGTAGAAATCCTGCGTGGCTCTGGGACGCCGAAGCGACTTCCAACATCGTAGGCGTGGAAATCAATTTCTACCAAATTAACCGAAACTCCATGACACAACAGCTCTGGCCAGTGGGAAAATTCATAGTCCCAGCTTAATTCAGGGCAAGGACGTTTCCATTAGACGGTGCTTTTAAAACTAGAGCCTGAACGTGGGGGGAGGGGTCAGGTTAAGGCCAAGGGTGCAAGGTGGCCGGCAGGGATCCTAGAACAGCAGCGTCTGCAGGCAGAGCCGGGCTGCGCCTCGGCACGGTGTCTGCTGATTGGACGTCACACCCGGAATCTTACTGACACAGAGGAAGTCGGGGGCCTTCCGTTCCAATCTCATGACACACTAATCCTTGCACTGTGAGCATCACCGAGCTGCGTGTGAGGGAGAATCAAACTGGAGATCACTTATACTGACAGGAGTGCACACTGAAAAACCGTGGCGTCTCAAGGCTTCTGTTGTGGCGGAGTTGTGTCGTGTCCAGAAGAGAGCTTCTCAAGACGGTGTGCGGGATGAAATGGGTATGGGGACAGTCCTTGAAATCCCTGTAGAAAGACACTATGTGGCATGTCTGAGCTCTACTGGCCTTTTCTGTAGTGTCGTCAGAAGATGTGTGTTCTTTCAAAGGCCAGCTGACAGTGCTGGTGGCTTTTCTGGGGCCATGTGGCATAAAAGACCCATCCTTTGAGCATTAGTCACACTGTAGGGTCTTGCCTAGTACGAAGTGCGCTTGAGCGGACCAGGACTGCAGCTGGACCGGGCGGGCCACATTCGCTGGGTCTCCCCAAGGGTGTGCGTCTGCGGATCAGGGCTACTGCCACGGGAGTCCACATGACTGCTGTCATGGGCCCCTTCCCTGATGTTCGGGTTCATGTGCATGACATGTGTTTGTGCTGTGATTCCACTGGGTGTTACACAGAAGCATCTCTTGAGCAGCAGAGGGTCAAGGCGTACATGTCTCCTGTGCACGTGTGCATCCGTGGGCATTCCAGGAAAATGAGTTGGCAGTTAGCCGAGGCATAGTCGTCACGTCTGGTAAGCTTCAGCGCGGGAGAACCAGGTTTCAAAGTGAAAGTGATAACCACATCGTGCGCTTCTGACTAGGATTCAACCTACAGGTTGAGAGCCTGCTGCGAACTTTTAAGATAGGTTTCCATGATGGATTATGTTATTACATGTAGGGAGTAAGAATGAGGTAATTCAGTGTCACCAACCAAAAATAACTGGATAGTCATGTATTGGAGATACTTTTTAAATGTTTTCATGTTACTAGATATTTTGATTTAAATAAAAAGGAAAAATTTGAATTTGTCTAATCCTAGCATTTTGTCAGAAACATAGATTATGTCTGTCACACACACATATATCACACCTCTCCCATGCAGACATTCACTTCTAATGGGATAGGCTATCAAATGGCCTCACCTATTATTAAACCAATGGGTACTCATTAAATACTTGATGACTGACCAAGTAGAAAGAACTTTAAAATAAAAACCAAACATGTATAGTGGTATCCTACTCAAATCTGTTTGCAAAAAATTAATTGGTTTATAAAAGTTGACCTTCACTTTTTTTCTCTCACCCTTGCCCAGGCTGACCTGGAATTCACTATGGAGTCTCAGGGTGGCCTCAAACTCACAGCAATCCTCCTACCTCTGCCTCCCGAGTGCTGGGATTAAAGGCGTGCGCCACCACATCTGGCTGACCTTCACTTTTTTTTTTTCTCAGTTTCTTTCTTTCTTTCTTTTTATTAGTTTTGTACTCAGTGAATACAGTCAAGTTGTACCATTGTTAGCCTTGTCCATGCCCTCCCCCTCCCTCTAACCCCTCCTTGTTGGGGTGTATGGGTCATGCATTGTGGAGTTAGCCCCCAGTTATAGGTAGGAGGAAATGTCTCTGAGTATCATGACCCAACGTGCGGCTCTGACATTCTTTCTGTCTGTCCCCTCTTCCACAAAATTTCCCAGAGCCATGTTGGGTTCATTTTGGGTCTGCTTCAGTGATGAGGTCTTGGGAGCCTCTGTGTCTCTGGATATCTGATTTGGTAGGAGTTGATTGTTCTCTGTGTTGCTCTCCTTCACCCTTGTGCTGGTACCCGGTTCACCAAGAAAACAGCACACTTGCTTCTTTCGCCAATTATTCTTAGTTTTCGCTGGTGCCCTTTTGAGGTATGATAGGGTGGCTCTCTCCTTAGGATCTGCGTGTATCTGAAAAAGAGAAGCAGATTCCCCAACAGAGAGTAAAGTGCCCTTCACTTTTACATGCACTTGACAGTTGAGTGTGTGATCTTGTCAGTCAGGGTTCTTGCAGGAACAGGATGTTGCTCAGGGCTCACAGCAGAAAGCCCGTGTACCTGAGGCTGAGTGCCTGCAGAGCCTCTCCGAGGCACATGTGGAAGGAACTCTTGGGGGTCCCAGGAATGCCGTCCTGAAAGCTGCAGTCCCTGGCACTTGAACTTGCTGCGCCTTATGGAGGAACTCACAGAGGAAGTTGCTGGTGGAGCTAGTGAGATGATAAGCGTTGCAGGGCCTGCGAACCCAGGGGTGGGAAGTCGTTCTGGTCACCACAGCTGCCTCCAAATAGCACCCCAGAGGCTGAGCCCCAGAGGCTGAGCCCCAGAGAAGTGTCCAGCTGTTAGTCCTTTGCGCCAGTGGCCAGCCACAGCCCAGAGCGCCAGAAAGACAGCATTCACCACTGACGTCTTCCACTCCGTTTCCCATCAAAGTTGTGTGTTGTCCCCGTTACAAGGGAGTCTGGGAAGGAGCTGGTGGCCTTCTGGTCAGCACGGCTCAGACACATTGGGAAGATGATGTATAGAGTGCTATGGCTGAAAATACAATTTTAAAAAAGTAAAGGGGACATAATATTAAAAAAGAAATCCAGGCTGGAGAGATGGCTTAGCGGTTAAGGCATTTGGCTGCAAAGCCAAAGGATCTCAGTTTGATTCCCCAGGACCCACATAAGCTAGATGCACAAGGTGGCACATGCGTCTGGAGTTCATTTGCAGCGGCTGGAGGCCCTGACATACCCATCCTCTCTCTCCTCCCCCACCCCTGCCTCTTTCTTTAAAAAACAAAAATTAAAAGGAAAAGAAAAACAGTAACAACAACAAAAAGAAATCCTCGTACCCCATCTCATATATGCAAGTCCTCTCCCACGGGCAGCCGTGACGTTGAGTTTCTGTATATGCTGTTTTGAGAGCTAGTCCATCCATATGCAAGCAGATGTTGTTCATCAAGTGTGCACATATTCCATTTTCCTCCCCGTGTGCAAAAATGGCAGCCTATGACCCCGCTGCTTTACGCCCATGTTCGGGTAATGCACCTTGGCTGCCTTCCCCATCAATACGTAAAGCACGTCATTCTTATGGTTGCATGCATGTGAGCAGTTCATGCAACCGGTGCTGTGTAACTGGGTGTGTTTCCATTTGTCTGTTATAAAAATGCCAGACAGTAACTGTGTGTATATACATGTACACACCACATATTTTAATAATTTTCAAAAGCAATTATAAAAAGGAAGTAGGGATGGAGATATTGCTCAGTGGTTAAGGCACTTGCCTACAAAACCTAACAACACTGGTTTGATGCCCCATTACCTGTGAAAAGCCAGACACACCAAGTGGCACATGAACCTGCAGTTTGTTTGCAGTGGATGAGACCTGAGCCTGCCCATTCTCATATTCTCTCCCTCTCTCTCCCTCTCTTCTCCCTGTCTCTCTGCTTGCAAATAAATAAATAAATAAATAAATATTAAAAAGAAGGGAATTCTGGTATGTTGTACGGGGATGGACATTAAAGACAAGTTCAATAAGCCAGTCATAAAAGGGCAAATAGTGTATGATTGCGTTTATGAGTTACCTAGTCACATTTCCCAAGACAGAAAGTAGAATGGCGGCTGCCAGGGCCCGGAGGAAGGAAACATGGGGATTAGCACTTTGTTGGGTTCAGTTGGGAAACACCATGGTTCTGGAGAAGTGTGACTAAACAGTGGGAGCTCACTCAGTGCCACAGTACTGTGCACTGAAAGTGGTTCAGATGATCGATTTCCGTCTTGTATATTTTACCTCAAAAACAAAACTCAGCGTCAAAGGCATTTGAACGGAGTGGTCTCTTGGTGCTTTCCACTGCGGGTACAAAAGGTGTTTCAGCACACACACCAGTTGCCACTCTCATACCCTTGGCATCTTCTAAGATTCAAAAAGAGTAGTTGTAAAGTAGAGCTCTGCATCAGAATACTGTAGGGTCTCAATCAGTCCTTCCGATCTGGGCCTGTCTTTGGGTTGAGAGAGCAGAGCACTGCTCAGCGGACTGAGTTAGGCCCTGCTCTGAGGGACATGGTCCATGAACGACCTGTACCATCTTCAAAGACTTCTTTTTCTCCTTCTGTCTCCTCTTTTCCTCCTCCTCCTATTTGCCTTGCCCCACTTTTCTTCCAGGGTCTCTTATGTTGCCCAAGCTGGCCTTTAACTCCTTGTTTCAAGTTATCCTCCTGCCTCAGCTGCCCAAGTGGCTGGAACTGCAGGCACTTGCCCCCACGCCTGGCTGAATGATTGTTTTTAGATTGTTGACTCCTTCTAAACACCATTGTGTGTGGCCACAGGAAGGGGCTTTGGTAAAGTATCAAGGTTGATAGGTTTGAGGAGGAGGAGGAGTCTCATTCAGCATGCTGTCCGCAGTAGGAAGGTTAGAGATTGAGAGACTGCATTCATTCAGTGAGATGCATTTGAGCTCTTCCAGTAGATAAACGCTCCTGGGCAATCATCGAGGGAACAGAGACGCAGTCTGCACTGCCGATTTCCCGCCCTCGTGTCTTTCCAGCCTGCTGAATGGGGACATATGGTTCAGTCTGTCTGTCTGTCCTTGAAAGTCACCCTCCTGCCATCTTGGCTCTGGTTGTTTTTCATCTTTGATGACAACTCTACTTTTGAATTCAGCATTGGAAACTCAGCAGCCACCGACTCCAAGCTGGCGGGCCTGTGATTCAGAGCACGTGTGGGCCTGGCCTGTCAAATGTGCATTGTTTTCTGTAGTGACATCAGTGATCCCAAGTATGATACACTCCAGAGCTTCACCCAGGTGTAACATGTTGTGGGACTAGAGTTTTACATACTTTATCCCACTAAGTTATTTAAAGAAGAAATCACATGTAAATATTATCTCTTACCTGGTTTGCCAATCAGAATCAGTGCATATCAGGATTTGGTAGGCACCTCCAGAGGCATTCCAGCCTTTTTTTTTTTTTTTTTTTTTTGTCCTGGGGTAATGAACTAGACCAAAACACGTGGACAGTACAAGCAAAAAGAGATTCTTGGGCTGGAGAGATGGCTTAGTGGTTAAGGTACTTGCCTTCAAAGCCAAGGGACTTTGGTTTGATTCTCCAGAGCCCACATAAACCAGATGCACAAAGTGGTGCATGTGTCTGGAGATCGTTTGCAGTAGCTGGAGGCCCTGGCACACACATTCTGTCTTGTCTCTCTCTCTCTTTCTGTCTCTCTCTCTCCCTCTTTCTCTCTCTATGGGAAAAAAAGAGAGAGAGAATCTCACGCGGGAGAGATGGCTTAGTGTTTATGGCACTTGCCTAAAAAGCCAAAGAACCTAGGTTTGATTCCCCAGGATCCACATGGGCCAGATGTACAAGGTAGTGCATGCATCTGGAGTTTGTTTGCAGTGGCTACAGGCCCTGGCATGCACCCATTCTCTCTCTCTCTCTCTCTCTCTCTCTCTCTCTCTCTCTCTCTCCCCTCTCTTAAATAAATAAATAAGTAAATAAAATCTATGAGCTGAGCATGGTGGCACATACTTTTAATCCCAGCACTTGGAAAGCAGAGGTAGGAGGATTGCCATGAGTTCAAGGCCACCCTGAAACTACATAGTGAATTCCAGGACAACCTGGGCTAGTGCAAGACCCTACCTCGAAAAACAAAAGAAAAGAAAAGAAAAAAGAAAAGAGAGAGAATCTATGAAGAAAGAAGACACTTCCACAAGAGGAAGCAGGCTGGAGCAGAGAAAAATTTTAGCTCACTGATTTTGTTTTCCTACCTGTTTGTGCATGTAGCATGTATATGCACATGTATGCACCCTTGCAGCGCCTCATATACTTTGGCTACAGAAGGGGTCACTAATATGCAGTGGCCCCAGATGGGAACTTTGCTCTTCCACCTAGTCTTATTTTCAACCCAAATCTCTTTTCACTGTTTCCAGAGCTTGCAGGACTCCAAGGATTCTAGGATCTCTGCTCCCCTGAGGGACCGAGGTTCCAGGAATGCATGGCCATGCCCAGCTGTTTCATGTGGAATCTAAACATGTGGCAATCTCATGTTCCCCTAGGGCCCTCATGTAGCTTCAGGAAGGACCCTCGGAAACATCTCTCCAGCCCAGGGCTGCTGCTACTGCTTCTATTTTTTTATTTTTTTTTTTAAAGATAGGGTTTTGCTTTGTAACCCAGGCTGAGCTAAAACTCATGCATGATCCTCCTGCCTCCACCTCCAAGGTGCTGGAATTGCAACCTGGAGCCTTTAAGTTCCTTATGAAGCAGTTTTTGTTTGTTTTTTTGTTTGTTTTGTTTTTTGAGGTAGGGTCTCACTCTAGCTCAGGCTGATCTGGAATTCACTGTGTAGTCTCAGGGTGGCCTCAAAATCATCGTGATCCTTCTACCTCTGCCTCCCGAGTGCTGGGATCAAAGGCGTGTGCCACTACACCCGGCTGAAATAGTTTTTTTTTAATACCCTGAATTTATTAGAGAATAAATTGAACACTAGAGAAATGTCTAATGCTAAAAGGAAGCTAACAAGATTGAGCAGGCCCTGGAGTGAGTCCTGTTTGTAGATAATGCCATGGAGGCCTCACAACATCGGAAAGAGCTGTGCTGTGCTGAAGGAGACCTGTGACCAGAGCCACTGGGTAACCCAGGGCACTGGGCTTGCACCTGCCATCTACCAGGCTCAGGCTAATCCACTCCCCAGACAGCCTCACCTGAGTAGGGTTAGAACATTCCGGATTTAAGTGCCTTTGTTTTTTCTGAGACAGTGCCCTGCTATTGTAGCTCAAGTTGGCTACTTCTCTCACCTCCTTTCTTCCTGCCAGGCCACTACTGTCATGCTCCTTAAACCTCAACTCAGAAAATTAACTGAAAAAAAAATTGTTTAAGATGAACTTTGAAAAATAGTAAAACAGCTGAAAGATGAATACCAGCGCTTGTCAATCTATGTATGCCCTTGAGATGGTGTAAGTACCTCTCCGTGTAAATTCAGGCACCATTAACGCATGTATTGAGTAGACGTTAGTAGGAAACACTTTGCAGGGGTATATTGGAATAAGATCGACCTCTTGCTCTCGAGATTCTAGCCAGGGAGAGATGGACACCCCCCCCCTCCGGCAGTGAGTGGTTAGGACTTGGGTGGGATGCTTCCAGGAAGGCTTCCGTGGGAAGCGCACTGAGCCCTGAAGAGTGCTTCCGCAGTGGAGATGAGATGAGACGGCACCAGGAGCTCCAGTGGTCACAAGAGCTGTGCTTCAAGCCGGCGGGGGTCGATCACATCTTGAGCTTGAGCGTCTGCTCTAGGCTGATGGTCTTCACTCCCGGTGACTGTCAGTTTCGAAGTCTCCAGACGCTTGCCCATCTTTCAAAACCAGATGGGAGAAAAGCTTCAAGTGTTCAATAGAGATGGGTACCAAACAACAAGGGGCAGTACCCCTGCTTAGAGGGGAGTGGTAGCTTTCAAGTTCCAGGATGGTCTAGGAACAAAAATCTTCCCAACCCGAAAAGTTAGGGAGCATGGAAACTTGGATGCCTCCTTATAAACTTCAAAAGTGAGTGGTAGTCCCCAGGGATCTTTTCTTACTTGGACCCAGCAGGAAGAGGAAGGGTTGTTCGCGCCCACACTCACAGGCGTGCCCGCTCCATGGTGATCTTCCTCAGGGGCTCCCACCCCACGGGCGCTCGTCCTCAGGCGTGCCCATTCCGCAGGTGATCGTCCTCAGTTGTGTCCATTCCGCAGGTGATCGTCCTCAGGCGTGTCCACTCCCCGGGTGATCGTCCTCAGGCGCGCCCAATCCGCGGGTGATCGTCCTCAGGCGCGCCCAATCCGCGGGTGCTCGTCCTCAGGTGCGCCCAATCCGCGGGTGATCGTCCTCAGGCGTGTCCACTCCGCGGGTGATCGTCCTCAGGCGTGCCCATTCCGCAGGTGATCGTCCTCAGGCGTGCCCATTCCGCAGGTGATCGTCCTCCCGTGCGCCCACTTCCTGGGTGATCGTTCTCAGGCGCGCCCACTCCCCGAGAGATCGTCTTCAGGAGCGCCTAATCCGCTGGTGCTCGTTCTCAGGCGCGCCCAATCCAGGGGTGCTCGTCCTCAGGCGCGCCCACTCCCCGGGTGATCGTCCTCAGGAGCGCCCAATCCGCGGGTGATCGTCCTCAGGAGCGCCCAATCCAGGGGTGCTCGTCCTCAGGCGCGCCCACTCCCCGGGTGATTGTCCTCAGGCGCGCCCACTCCCCGGGTGATTGTCCTCAGGCGCGCCCACTCCCCGGGTGATTGTCCTCAGGAGCGCCCAATCCGCGGGTGATCGTCCCCAGGTGCGCCCAATCCGCGGGTGATCGTCCCCAGGTGCGCAGACAGTCAGCCACGTGCTGAGGACCAGTGGACTCCAACTGTGCACGCTGATAGCAAGTTCAACAAAGCTGTCTAGACCAAAGGAATAAGGAATATCCCCTATCGTATCTATGTGCTTGTCCAGAAAACAATGGGCATGAAGACCCATCTCAAGCTTTACACTTCGGTAACCTATATCTCTGTCACCCAGCCACCAAAATCATAGTCAATGTGGATGAGGACTGACCTCTGAGCGTCAGGTATAAACTAGAGGGGGGAAGCATGGATATATTAGATCCTCCAAACTTAAGACTCTCAAGCATTCTGACTTAAATGGTGCTGGGATAAAGATACCATCAATGGACTTTGAAATACATGCTCTTTTTTCTCCTAATATTTGTCACACAGACTTTCTTCCTGCCACTATTGTTGTTACTAGTCACTCCAGTTCTGCATTAATTCCAGCTGGTCTTCCAGCACTGTAGCGCATCAGTAACACTGACGTGTCTGAGGCCAGGTTGTGTCACTGCGAAAATGCACACTTCGCCCAAGTCACAAGTCCATGAGATGAACGGCAGAGTTGAGTCAAAGCCTCATACCCCCAGTGACACGAGAGCTTTCCACTACAGATACTGCTTTACTCTTCCTTAACTTGAAGGGAAATGAGTGCCTTGAGGGGTCGTTGAATTTCCAGAACTTCTAGATCAAAGGTTTCTTCGCCTGTCTGAATTAAAAGAATGTTGAAAACAAAAACAAATCCTTTCCTGCTATAAAATCCTTGCCATGTTTTTGCTTTACATAACTCAAAACGGCTGAACTGAGAAATGAAGGTGATTGAGTCTTATTCAAAATCTGAAAATTCATCAGAAGTGAAGTAATTGATAATTGTGGAAGTATCATTCTAACTAATCTGACCCCAAAATAAATTTTACTCAATTCTTAGTTGATGGTCCAGAAAATTGCTAACACTCATAGAGAATAAAATAGATGACGGCAAAGGATTTCAAAATGTCTTAAATTGTTTATTGAAGGGATTTTAGACTAAACTGTAATCATTTGGCCTTGGTGATGGTGTCCAGTGTAATTTTTCTCTGATCCCGCACCCACCCACAGCTACACATGTGCTCCTATAGCAATAGGATCAACAAAATGGTGAATATTTGTTTCCAAAGCTTTTGCAGAGCACTGGGTTAGAGCGAGCATCCGTTCCTACCTTCATGGTCGCCAGCCCGCCGCTGCCTCAGCACGGAGCCTGGCCCTCGGCGTCGGAGAAATAAACTCCTCTGGGCAGGGCGGGGGTGGATGTCATTGGCTCATTAGTCACCTGGTGTAATCAATGACATAATAATTCGTCACCAGTACACTAATGCTCTCAGAATTTCAACACTTCCAAAGTGAATTAGTTTTTGCTTTGTCACTGGAGAGGTGTCACATTCATACTCATAAAAGCCTCGATGGCGAATGCGGTACACGGTGCATGTCCCTCGCCATGGGGCAGTGCGGCTGGAGGCTGCGGGCAGTCTGGCATGTAGAAGAGGTCCTTTGTTGTTCATTTCCTCCTGTGTTACCTTTACTTAAAATAAAGGTTTATTTGTTAGTTATTAAGTGTAAATGTACCCTAGAGAGTAATTGGAAACCCCTCCAAAGGCTAGGCACGCCAGTGAGTAGAAAGGCCTCACCCACCATCTGCGGCACTGCGGGTGGAGTTACTCTGGTTTCATTTTCCTTTCTTCTTCTTCTTCTGTTTTTTTTTTTTTTTTTTTTTTTTTTCCCTCCCCTAAGGCAGAGTCTTGCTCTAGCCCAGGTTGACCTGGAGTTCAGTCTGGAGTTCCAGGCTGGTTTCAAACTCACAGAGATCCTCCTGACTGCTGGGATTAAAGGTGTGCACCACCACCCCTGTGGTTCATTTTCTTAATGCCATGTACTTATAATTGGAGTCCTGCTGTGAACAGAATTGTTAATGTTTAAAACCACTCTTAAGAGACTGGGGGATAGAGCTCAACTTGTGAGAGGTGCTCATGCAGCCCTAAACTCAATGCTCACACATGTTAGATGGGCACGGTGGTGCACGCTGGCCATTCTAGTTCTGGGGAGGGGGAGGCGTGGGGAACAGGAGTTCAAGGTTTACATAGTTACCTATCTGTGTTACGTAGTGACCTCAAGGCATGGCGGCCTGGTTCAGAAATAAATAAATTAAAAGAACCCCAATTAATATTGGTCTTAATGAACACATATTATTTAACTTTGGAGATTCAAGTTGCTTCCAGTATTTTCCTATTTTGACTCTACCCTTCACATCTTTATACATAAAATGTTTTCAATATTGCTGCATTAGACAAATACTTTAGGCTGCAAGTCAAAGGAAATCAATTTTCCCTGGCTTTAGCAAAAAAAAAGAGGTGTATTGGCTTAAACAGTGAAAAGCTAGGGGTGGATTAGCATCAGACATAGAAGCTAAGTGATGTCTTTAGAAGACCTCATCTTTTATTACTTTTCATTAATTTTTTTAGTCAACATATAAGGTAATGAGTTTCACTTTGACACTATGACATATGTGTGTGTGTGTGTGTGTGTGTGTGTGCATATATTATAGAGTATATAATTACACCTTGTTCTTATTCTCCTTTTTACTGTCCTTTGCTCTCCTAGACAAATAATCTCTTCTGTTTCCATATCATATATAAGGGACTCATCTTTATGTCTTCTGGACCAAACTTCTTAGAGGATTTCAGATTTTTTGTTGTTGTTGTGTGTTTTTATTTATGTTTATTTTTATTTATTTATTTGAGAGAAAGAAAGAGGCAGAGAGAGACAGAGAGAATGGGCGTGCCAGGACCTCAGCCACGGCAAACAAACTCCAGATGCATGCGCCACCTTGTGCACCTGGCTTATATGGGTCCTGGGGAATCAAGATGAGGTCCTTTGGCTTCTCAGGAAAGCACCTTAACCACTAAAACACCTCTCTCCAGCCCCCCCTTTTTTATTTTAGAGAGAGCAAGCTAGTGAGTGAGGGAGAGAAAGAATTGATGCACCAGGGCCTCAGCTACTGAGACTGGACCCCAGACTCGTGTGCCATGTAGCGGGCATGTGCAACCTTGTGCTTGCCTCACTGTGCATGTGGCGTATGTGAGATCCGGAGAGTAGAACATGGGTCCCTAGGCTTCACAGGCAACTGCCTTAACTGCTAGGCCATCTCTCCAGCCCTGTTTTGTTTATGTTTATTAAAGTGACTTTATTTAAAATTTTGCATAATCCCCTCACATCACTCTCATGCCCCTCCCCCGCCCCTCTACTGAACCCTCTTTTCTTTCCTGGTACTGCTTCTTCTGTTCCCCCCTCTTCTATCTCAATATGATTTTTGGGTTTTGCCCTCCTCCACCATCCATGACAACCTGCTGATGGCCCCAGTGTTACGCCAGTGTGGGGCAGGTGGTGACAGCCGCGAGCAGGTCACTGTGGGTCTGGAAGACAGCATTCCAGAGCTCTGCTCCCCATCCTTTGGCCCTTACATTCTTTCAACTACCTTCCGCTGCAGACCCTGAACCTCTGGGGAGTCCAACAGAGATGTGTCAGTCAGTGCTGAGCACTCAGCCGTCGCTTGTCCTCAGCACTCTGAGTTTCCCGTGTCCCAGCCATTTCTGCTGTCTGAAAAGAGAAGAAGCTTCTCTAACCAGAAATGAGAGCAGCGCACATCTATGGGCATAAATGTAAGTATTTAGAGGTATATATACTCATGCCACCAAGCACCAGTAGCACCTTACCCGTTATGGGCTTATGACCTTCCCAACCGTGGCTTTTTGGCTGTGCTTTCAGTATCAGGCATGAATTTCCTCCTGTGGAGAGAACATCAAATCCAACCTGAGAGCTGTTGGTTAGCCTTGTGACAAGACACGGCACTACTGAACTTGTGGGCATGTCTTGCCTGGCTGGTCAGTTGCATAGCGTGCAGCGTGCGCTGCTGGGTAGGACTCTTACAATTTTTCTCCTATAGCAGGCTGCATAGGTCTTTCTAGCATCCTGACAGCCTGATTTCTCAATGTCCTGTAACCAGAGAATCTAGTATCTTCAACAGGCTCTTGCCATCTAGTTCTGGTGGGCAGCCAAGAGCCTTGGCAATAGTCTGTACTGTCTTGGGGGCCTCAGAAGCCTTCCTACCCAACATCTCACTGGGAGGTATCCCACTCCTGGCGCTGGGAATCGTCTATAACAACCTATAGCTTCTGGGCGCAGCATTATCCGCCCTGAGAGCTTCTGCCCAAACTCTCTTCCTTTTTAAAACTTCTGTATTTTTTTAATTTGCTAACAAACAAGTAGATTTCCATATGGCTTCTTTTTTAATTTTTTTTTTTGGTTTTTCGAAGTAGGGTCTCACTCTGGTCCAGGCTGACCTGGAATTAACTCTGTAGTCTCAGGGTGGCCTTGAACTCACGGCGATCCTCCTACCTCTGCCTCCCGAGTGCTGGGATTAAAGGCATGCACCACCACGCCCGGCTCCCCATATGGCTTCTTAATGACATCTTTAGTTTTGATTAACCCTCATCCCAAATCCTCCTCCATGCCCCTCTCCTGACCCTACTTAGATCATTCCATCCCCCCAGGATCCTATCTGCTATCTCTTTCCCTTAAGCTCTCCCCTCTCCTTCCTCTCCAATGGCCCCTTGCTAGCTTCCAGGCCTCCACTGCTGAATCTTAACACAATTTCACATACAAATTTAAAATTTGAAGCTAGGACCCACATATGAGAGAACATGCAGCATTTGGCTTTCTGAGACTGGGTTACCTCACTGAGCATAATCTTTTCCAGATCCACCCATTTTCCTGTAAGCTTCATTTTGCTTCATAGCTGAATAAAGTTCTTCTGTGTGCTTTGACCACACCTTCATTACCCGTTCATAGGTTGATGGGTAGCCAGGCTGATTCCATTTCCTAGCTATTGTGAATACAGTAGCAGTAAGTGCGGTGGGCAAGAATCTGCACAGTAAAATGTAGAGTCCTTAGGGCCTGTGCCCAGTACTGGTATAACTAGGTCATATTGTAGAGCTTTCTTGAGCCTTTTGAGAAACCACATTGATTTCCATAATGACTGTACCAGTTCACACTGCTACCGACAATGGAGAAGGGTTTCTCTCCACACCCTTGCCAGCATTTACTATCATTTGACTTCTACTTCTGTCTCTATTTCTATTCTGAGTAAAGTGGAATCACAAAGTAGCTTTAATTTACATTTCTGTGATAGTTAAGGATGTTGAGCATTTAAAAAAAAATATTTGTTGGCTGTTTGTATTTCTTTTCCTGAGAACTCTATTCAGTTCTATAGCCTATTTTCATTTTTTAAATTTGTTGGTGTGTGTATGGGTGTGCTAGGGACTTTTGCTGCTGCGCACGCGCACCAAACGCCAAATGCTTATGCCACTCTTTTGCATTTGGCTTATGTGGATGGCTTGAGAATTGAACCATGGGCTAGAGGCTTCACAGACAAGCGCCTTCAGCCACTTAGCTGTCCTCCCAGCCCCACAGCTCCCTTTGTGGCTGGTCCCCTCAATTTCTTGTTATTTAGTTCTTTGAGTTCTTTGTATATTGCAGATGTATAGCTGGAACGCTATTCTGCACGCGGCACCTCTGCTGCATTAGCAATGTCTTTTACTGGCCTAATGCCTTGTTTCATAAGGTCCCGTGTATTGATCAGTGGTATTCTTTCCTGACGGACTGCATTTCTACTTAAAAAGCCCTGGCACATGCCTTCATGTTCAAGTGCTTCCCTTACTATTTTCTCCAACGGTTTCACAGTTTCAGCTCTAAAGTTAAGGTCTTTGATCCAATATGGTCACTTCTTTTGTATGCAGAGAAATAAAGATCTAGTGTCAGTTTTCTGCATATTGGTACTCAGTTCTCCCAGAACCGCATGTTAAAGAGGAGTCCAGTGAAAATTTTTGGCATTTATGCCAAAAAAACAGACAGGTTTATATCTGGATGCTCTATTTTTTTCGGTTGATCCATATATCCTGTCTGTTCTTGTGGATGTAGCATGCTGCTTTTGTCACTGTGGCTGACAGCGCACAGTTATTGGTTACAGTGGCACCTCATGCTGAGTTTTGTTTCTCAGATTCACTTTGGTGATCTGGCCAGGGTGCTGGGGGGTGCAGGGAGGTTTTGCTTTCAAGTGAATCTTAGAATTTTTTCTATGTCAGTGAAGAATGGCATTGAATTTTGATGAAGATTCCTTAAATCTGTAAATTGCTTTTAGTAAGATAGCCATGGGAGGAGAACAAAAACATGTCTCCTTACATGTGACACGAAAGGAGAGGGGATCATATGGGAGGAGAATAAAAACATGTCTCCTTACATGTGACATGGAAGCAGAGGGGTCATCTGGAGGAGAATAAAAACATGACTCCTTACATGTGACATGGAAGCAGAGGGGTCATCTGGAGGAGAATAAAAACATGTCTCCTTACATGTGACATGGAAGCAGAGGGGTCATCTGGAGGAGAATAAAAACATGACTCCTTACATGTGACATAGAAGCAGACGGGATCATCTGGAGGAGAATAAAAACATGTCTCCTTACATGTGACATGGAAGCAGAGGGGTCATCTGGAGGAGAATAAAAACATGTCTCCTTACATGTGACATGGAAGCAGAGGTGTCATCTGGAGGAGAATAAAAACATGATTCCTTACATGTGACATGGAAGCAGAGGGGTCATCTGGGTGGAGAATAAAAACATGATTCCTTACATGTGACATGGAAGCAGAGGGGATCATCTGGAGGAGAATGAACATGTCTCCTTACATGTGACATGGAAGCAGAGGGGTCATCTGGAGGAGAATAAACATGTCTCCTTACATGTGACATGGAAGCAGAGGAGATCATCTGGAGGAGAATAAAAACATGACTCCTTACATGTGACAAGGAAGCAGAGGGGTCATCTGGAGGAGAATAAAAACATGACTCCTTACATGTGACATGGAAGCAGAGGGGATCATCTGGAGGAGAATAAAAACATGTCTCCTTACATGTGACATGGAAGCAGAGGGGATCATCTGGAGGAGAATAAAAACATGACTCCTTACATGTGACATGGAAGCAGAGGGGATCATATGGGAGGAGAATAAAAACATGTCTCCTTACATGTGACATGGAAGCAGAGGGATCATCTGGAGGAGAATAAAAACATGACTCCTTACATGTGACATGGAAGCAGAGGGGATCATCTGGAGGACAATAAAAACATGACTCCTTACATATGACATGGAAGCAGAGGGGTCATCTGGAGGAGAATAAAAACATGTCTCCTTATATGTGACATGGAAGCAGAGAGGATCATCTGGAGGAGAATAAAAACATGTGTCCTTACATGTGACATGGAAGCAGAGGGGTCATCTGGAGGAGAATAAAAACATGACTCCTTACATGTGACACGAAAGGAGAGGGGATCATATGGGAGGAGAATAAAAACATGTCTCCTTACATGTGACATGGAAGCAGAGGGGTCATCTGGAGGAGAATAAAAACATGACTCCTTACATGTGACATGGAAGCAGAGGGGTCATCTGGAGGAGAATAAAAACATGTCTCCTTACATGTGACATGGAAGCAGAGGGGTCATCTGGAGGAGAATAAAAACATGACTCCTTACATGTGACATAGAAGCAGACGGGATCATCTGGAGGGGAATAAAAACATGTCTCCTTACATGTGACATGGAAGCAGAGGGGTCATCTGGAGGAGAATAAAAACATGTCTCCTTACATGTGACATGGAAGCAGAGGTGTCATCTGGAGGAGAATAAAAACATGATTCCTTACATGTGACATGGAAGCAGAGGGGTCATCTGGGTGGAGAATAAAAACATGATTCCTTACATGTGACATGGAAGCAGAGGGGATCATCTGGAGGAGAATAAACATGTCTCCTTACATGTGACATGGAAGCAGAGGGGTCATCTGGAGGAGAATAAACATGTCTCCTTACATGTGACATGGAAGCAGAGGAGATCATCTGGAGGAGAATAAAAACATGACTCCTTACATGTGACATGGAAGCAGAGGGGTCATCTGGAGGAGAATAAAAACATGACTCCTTACATGTGACATGGAAGCAGAGGGGATCATCTGGAGGAGAATAAAAACATGTCTCCTTACATGTGACATGGAAGCAGAGGGGATCATCTGGAGGAGAATAAAAACATGACTCCTTACATGTGACATGGAAGCAGAGGGGATCATATGGGAGGAGAATAAAAACATGTCTCCTTACATGTGACATGGAAGCAGAGGGATCATCTGGAGGAGAATAAAAACATGACTCTTTACATGTGACATGGAAGCAGAGGGGATCATCTGGAGGACAATAAAAACATGACTCCTTACATATGACATGGAAGCAGAGGGGTCATCTGGAGGAGAATAAAAACATGTCTCCTTATATGTGACATGGAAGCAGAGGGGATCATCTGGAGGAGAATAAAAACATGTCTCCTTACATGTGACATGGAAGCAGAGGGGTCATCTGGAGGAGAATAAAAACATGACTCCTTACATGTGACACGAAAGGAGAGGGGATCATATGGGAGGAGAATAAAAACATGTCTCCTTACATGTGACATGGAAGCAGAGGGGTCATCTGGAGGAGAATAAAAACATGACTCCTTACATGTGACATGGAAGCAGAGGGGTCATCTGGAGGAGAATAAAAACATGTCTCCTTACATGTGACATGGAAGCAGAGGGGTCATCTGGATAGAATAAAAACATGACTCCTAACATGTGACATAGAAGCAGACGGGATCATCTGGAGGAGAATAAAAACATGTCTCCTTACATGTGACATAGAAGCAGAGGGGTCATCTGGAGGAGAATAAAAACATGTCTCCTTACATGTGACATGGAAGCAGAGGTGTCATCTGGAGGAGAATAAAAACATGATTCCTTACATGTGACATGGAAGCAGAGGGGTCATCTGGGTGGAGAATAAAAACATGATTCCTTACATGTGACATGGAAGCAGAGGGGATCATCTGGAGGAGAATAAACATGTCTCCTTACATGTGACATGGAAGCAGAGGGGTCATCTGGAGGAGAATAAACATGTCTCCTTACATGTGACATGGAAGCAGAGGAGATCATCTGGAGGAGAATAAAAACATGACTCCTTACATGTGACATGGAAGCAGAGGGGGTCATCTGGAGGAGAATAAAAACATGTCTCCTTACATGTGACATGGAAGCAGAGGGGTCATCTGGAGGAGAATAAAAACATGTCTCCTTACATGTGACATGGAAGCAGAGAGGTCATCTGGAGGAGAATAAAAACATGACTCCTTACATGTGACATGGAAGCAGAGGGAGTCATCTGGAGGAGAATAAAAACATGACTCCTTACATGTGACATGGAAGCAGAGGGGATCATCTGGAGGAGAATAAAAACATGTCTCCTTACATGTGACATGGAAGCAGAGGGGTCCGCTAGAGGAGAATAAAAACATGACTCCTTACATGTGACATGGAAGCAGAGGGGTCATCTGGAGGAGAATAAAAACATGACTCGTTACATGTGACATGGAAGCAGAGGGGATCATCTGGAGGAGAATAAAAACATGTCTCCTTACATGTGACATGGAAGCAGAGGGGATCATCTGGAGGAGAATAAAAACATGACTACTTACATGTGACATGGAAGCAGAGGGGATCATCTGGAGGAGAATAAAAACATGACTCCTTACATGTGACATGGAAGCAGAGGGGGTCATCTGGAGGAGAATAAAAACATGTCTCCTTACATGTGACATGGAAGCAGAGGGGTCATCTGGAGGAGAATAAAAACATGACTCCTTACATGTGACATGGAAGCAGAGGGGTCATCTGGAGGAGAATAAAAACATGACTCGTTACATGTGACATGGAAGCAGAGGGGATCATCTGGAGGAGAATAAAAACATGTCTCCTTACATGTGACATGGAAGCAGAGGGGGTCATCAGGAGGAGAATAAAAACATGACTCGTTACATGTGACATGGAAGCAGAGGGGGTCATCTGGAGGAGAATAAAAACATGACTCCTTACATGTGACATGGAAGCAGAGGGGTCATCTGGAGGAGAATAAAAACATGACTCCTTACATGTGACATGGAAGCAGAGGGGGTCATCTGGAGGAGAATAAAAACATTACTCCTTACATGTGACATGGAAGCAGAGGGGTCATATGGAGGAGAATAAAAACATGACTCCTTACATGTGACATGGAAGCAGAGGGGTCATCTGGGAGGAGAATAAAAACATGACTCCTTACATGTGACATGGAAGCAGAGGGGTCATCTGGGAGGAGAATAAAAACAAGACTCCTTACATGTGACATGGAAGCAGAGGGGTCATCTGGAGGAGAATAAAAACATGTCTCCTTACATGTGACATGGAAGCAGAGGGGTCATCTGGAGGAGAATAAAAACGTGTCTCCTTACATGTGACATGGAAGCAGAGGGGATCATCTGGAGGAGAATAAAAACATGTCTCCTTACATGTGACATGGAAGCAGAGGGGTCATCTGGAGGAGAATAAAAACATGTCTCCTTACATGTGACATGGAAGCAGAGGGGATCATCTGGAGGAGAATAAAAACATGACTCCTTACATGTGACATGGAAGCAGAGGGGATCATCTAGGAGGAGAATAAAAACATGACTCCTTACATGTGACATGGAAGCAGAGGGGATGATCTGGAAGAGAATAAAAACATGACTCCTTACATGTGACATGGAAGCAGAGGGATCATCTGGAGGAGAATAAAAACATGTCTCCTTACTTGTGACATGGAAGCAGAGGGGTCATCTGGAGGAGAATAAAAACATGACTCCTTACATGTGACATGGAAGCAGAGGGAGTCATCTGGAGGAGAATAAAAACATGACTCCTTACATGTGACATGGAAGCAGAGGGGATCATCTGGAGGAGAATAAAAACATGTCTCCTTACATGTGACATGGAAGCAGAGGGGATCATCTGGAGGAGAATAAAAACATGTCTCCTTACATGTGACATGGAAGCAGAGGGATCATCTGGAGGAGAATAAAAACATGACTTCTTACATGTGACATGGAAGCAGAGGGGATCATCTGGAGGAGAATAAAAACATGTCTCCTTACATGTGACATGGAAGCAGAGGGGATCATCTGGAGGAGAATAAAAACATGTCTCCTTACATGTGACATGGAAGCAGAGGGGATCATATGGGAGGAGAATAAAAACATGTCTCCTTACATGTGACATGGAAGCAGAGGGATCATCTGGAGGAGAATAAAAACATGAGTCCTTACATGTGACATGGAAGCAGAGGGGATCATCTGGAGGACAATAAAAACATGACTCCTTACATATGACATGGAAGCAGAGGGGTCATCTGGAGGAGAATAAAAACATGTCTCCTTATATGTGACATGGAAGCAGAGGGGATCATCTGGAGGAGAATAAAAACATGTCTCCTTACATGTGACATGGAAGCAGAGGGGGTCATCTGGAGGAGAATAAAAACATGTCTCCTTACATGTGACATGGAAGCAGAGCGGTCATCTGGAGGAGAATAAAAACATGTCTCCTTACATGTGACATGGAAGCAGAGGGATCATCTGGAGGAGAATAAAAACATGACTCCTTACATGTGACATGGAAGCAGAGGGGTCATCTGGAGGAGAATAAAAACATGTCTCCTTACATGTGACATGGAAGCAGAGGGGGTCATCTGGAGGAGAATAAAAACATGTCTCCTTACATGTGACATGGAAGCAGAGGGGTCATCTGGAGGAGAATAAAAACATGACTCCTTACATGTGACATGGAAGCAGAGAGGTCATCTGGAGGAGAATAAAAACATGACTCCTTACATGTGACATGGAAGCAGAGGGGATCATCTGGAGGAGAATAAAAACATGTCTCCTTACATGTGACATGGAAGCAGAGGGGATCATCTGGAGGAGAATAAAAACATGACTCCTTACATGTGACATGGAAGCAGAGGGGGTCATCTGGAGGTGAATAAAAACATGACTCCTTACATGTGACATGGAAGCAGAGGGGATCATCTGGAGGAGAATAAAAACATGTCTCCTTACATGTGACATGGAAGCAGAGGGGTCCGCTGGAGGAGAATAAAAACATGACTCCTTACATGTGACATGGAAGCAGAGGGGTCATCTGGAGGAGAATAAAAACATGACTCGTTACATGTGACATGGAAGCAGAGGGGATCATCTGGAGGAGAATAAAAACATGTCTCCTTACATGTGACATGGAAGCAGAGGGGGTCATATGGAGGAGAATAAAAACATGACTCGTTACATGTGACATGGAAGCAGAGGGGGTCATCTGGAGGAGAATAAAAACATGACTCCTTACATGTGACATGGAAGCAGAGGGGTCATCTGGAGGAGAATAAAAACATGACTCCTTACATGTGACATGGAAGCAGAGGGGGTCATCTGGAGGAGAATAAAAACATTACTCCTTACATGTGACATGGAAGCAGAGGGGTCATCTGGAGGAGAATAAAAACATGACTCCTTACATGTGACATGGAAGCAGAGGGGTCATCTGGGAGGAGAATAAAAACATGACTCCTTACATGTGACATGGAAGCAGAGGGGTCATCTGGGAGGAGAATAAAAACAAGACTCCTTACATGTGACATGGAAGCAGAGGGGTCATCTGGAGGAGTTAAAAACATGTCTCCTTACATGTGACATAGAAGCAGAGGGGTCATCTGGAGGAGAATAAAATCATGTCTCCTTACATGTGACATGGAAGCAGAGGGGATCATCTGGAGGAGAATAAAAACATGTCTCCTTACATGTGACATAGAAGCAGAGGGGTCATCTGGAGGAGAATAAAAACATGTCTCCTTACATGTGACATGGAAGCAGAGGGGATCATCTGGAGGACAATAAAAACATGACTCCTTACATATGACATGGAAGCAGAGGGGTCATCTGGAGGAGAATAAAAACATGTCTCCTTATATGTGACATGGAAGCAGAGGGGATCATCTGGAGGAGAATAAAATCATGTCTCCTTACATGTGACATGGAAGCAGAGCGGTCATCTGGAGGAGAATAAAAACATGTCTCCTTACATGTGACATGGAAGCAGAGGGGTCATCTGGAGGAGAATAAAAACATGACTCCTTACATGTGACACGAAAGGAGAGGGGATCATATGGGAGGAGAATAAAAACATGTCTCCTTACATGTGACATGGAAGCAGAGGGGTCATCTGGAGGAGAATAAAAACATGACTCCTTACATGTGACATGGAAGCAGAGGGGTCATCTGGAGGAGAATAAAAACATGTCTCCTTACATGTGACATGGAAGCAGAGGGGTCATCTGGAGGAGAATAAAAACATGACTCCTTACATGTGACATAGAAGCAGACGGCATCATCTGGAGGAGAATAAAAACATGTCTCCTTACATGTGACATGGAAGCAGAGGGGTCATCTGGAGGAGAATAAAAACGTCTCCTTACATGTGACATGGAAGCAGAGGTGTCATCTGGAGGAGAATAAAAACATGACTCCTTACATGTGACATGGAAGCAGAGGGGTCATCTGGGTGGAGAATAAAAACATGATTCCTTACATGTGACATGGAAGCAGAGGGGATCATCTGGAGGAGAATAAACATGTCTCCTTACATGTGACATGGAAGCAGAGGGGTCATCTGGAGGAGAATAAACATGTCTCCTTACATGTGACATGGAAGCAGAGGAGATCATCTGGAGGAGAATAAAAACATGACTCCTTACATGTGACATGTAAGCAGAGGGGTCATCTGGAGGAGAATAAAAACATGACTCCTTACATGTGACATGGAAGCAGAGGGGATCATCTGGAGGAGAATAAAAACATGTCTCCTTACATGTGACATGGAAGCAGAGGGGATCATCTGGAGGAGAATAAAAACATGACTCCTTACATGTGACATGGAAGCAGAGGGGATCATCTAGGAGGAGAATAAAAACATGACTCCTTACATGTGACATGGAAGCAGAGGGGATGATCTGGAAGAGAATAAAAACATGACTCCTTACATGTGACATGGAAGCAGAGGGATCATCTGGAGGAGAAGAAAAACATGTCTCCTTACTTGTGACATGGAAGCAGAGGGATCATCTGGAGGAGAATAAAAACATGACTCCTTACATGTGACATGGAAGCAGAAGGGGTCATCTGGAGGAGAATAAAAACATGACTCGTTACATGTGACATGGAAACAGAGGGGATCATCTGGAGGAGAATAAAGACATGTCTCCTTACATGTGACATGGAAGCAGAGGGGATCATCTGGAGGAGAATAAAAACATGTCTCCTTACATGTGACATGGAAGCAGAGGGATCATCTGGAGGAGACTAAAAACATGACTCCTTACATGTGACATGGAAGCAGAGGGGATCATCTGGAGGAGAATAAAAACATGTCTCCTTACATGTGACATGGAAGCAGAGGGGATCATCTGGAGGAGAATAAAAACATGTCTCCTTACATGTGACATGGAAGCAGAGGGATCATCTGGAGGAGAATAAAAACATGACTCCTTACATGTGACATGGAAGCAGAGGGGATCATCTGGAGGACAATAAAAACATGACTCCTTACATATGACATGGAAGCAGAGGGGTCATCTGGAGGAGAATAAAAACATGTCTCCTTATATGTGACATGGAAGCAGAAGGGATCATCTGGAGGAGAATAAAAACATGTCTCCTTACATGTGACATGGAAGCAGAGGGGGTCATCTGGAGGAGAATAAAAACATGTCTCCTTACATGTGACATGGAAGCAGAGCGGTCATATGGAGGAGAATAAAAACATGTCTCCTTACATGTGACATGGAAGCAGAGGGATCATCTGGAGGAGAATAAAAACATGACTCCTTACATGTGACATGGAAGCAGAGGGGTCATCTGGAGGAGAATAAAAACATGTCTCCTTACATGTGACATGGAAGCAGAGGGGGTCATCTGGAGGAGAATAAAAACATGTCTCCTTACATTTGACATGGAAGCAGAGGGGTCATCTGGAGGAGAATAAAAACATGTCTCCTTACATGTGACATGGAAGCAGAGAGGTCATCTGGAGGAGAATAAAAACATGACTCCTTACATGTGACATGGAAGCAGAGGGGATCATCTGGAGGAGAATAAAAACATGTCTCCTTACATGTGACATGGAAGCAGAGGGGATCATCTGGAGGAGAATAAAAACATGACTCCTTACATGTGACATGGAAGCAGAGGGGGTCATCTGGAGGAGAATAAAAACATGACTCCTTACATGTGACATGGAAGCAGAGGGGATCATCTGGAGGAGAATAAAAACATGTCTCCTTACATGTGACATGGAAGCAGAGGGGTCATCTGGAGGAGAATAAAAACATGACTCCTTACATGTGACATGGAAGCAGAGGGGTCATCTGGAGGAGAATAAAAACATGACTCCTTACATGTGACATGGAAGCAGAGGGGGTCATCTGGAGGAGAATAAAAACATGTCTCCTTACATGTGACATGGAAGCAGAGCGGTCATCTGGAGGAGAATAAAAACATGTCTCCTTACATGTGACATGGAAGCAGAGGGATCATCTGGAGGAGAATACAAACATGACTCCTTACATGTGACATGGAAGCAGAGGGGTCATCTGGAGAAGAATAAAAACATGTCTCCTTACATGTGACATGGAAGCAGAGGGGATCATCTGGAGGAGAATACAAACATGACTCCTTACATGTGACATGGAAGCAGAGGGGTCATCTGGAGGAGAATAAAAACATGTCTCCTTACATGTGACATGGAAGCAGAGGGGTCATCTGGAGGAGAATAAAAACATGTCTCCTTACATGTGTCATGGAAGCAGAGGGGTCATCTGGAGGAGAATAAAAACATGACTCCTTACATGTGACATGGAAGCAGAGGGGTCATCTGGAGGAGAATAAAAACATGTCTCCTTACATGTGACATGGAAGCAGAGGGGATCATGTGGAGGAGAATAAAAACATGTCTCCTTACATGTGACATGGAAGCAGAGGGGTCATCTGGAGGAGAATAAAAACATGTCTCCTTACATGTGACATGGAAGCAGAGGGGGTCATCTGGAGGAGAATAAAAACATGTCTCCTTACATGTGACATGGAAGCAGAGGGATCATCTGGAGGAGAATAAAAACATGTCTCCTTACATGTGACATGGAAGCAGAGGGGATCATCTGGAGGAGAATAAAAACATGTCTCCTTACATGTGACATGGAAGCAGAGGGGTCATCTGGAGGAGAATAAAAACATGACTCCTTACATGTGACATGGAAGCAGAGGGGTCATCTGGAGGAGAATAAAAACATGTCTCCTTACATGTGACATGGAAGCAGAGGGGATCATCTGGAGGAGAATATAAACATGTCTCCTTACATGTGGCATGGAAGCAGAGGGGGTCATCTGGAGGAGAATAAAAACATGTCTCCTTACATGTGACATGGAAGCAGAGGGGATGATCTGGAGGAGAATAAAAACATGTCTCCTTACATGTGGCATGGAAGCAGAGGGATCATCTGGAGGAGAATAAAAACATGTCTCCTTACATGTGACATGGAAGCAGAGGGATCATTTGGAGGAGAATAAAAACAAGTCTCCTTACATGTGACATGGAAGCAGAGGGGATCATCTGGAGGAGAATAAAAACATGTCTCCTTACATGTGACATGGAAGCAGAGGGGTCATCTGGAGGAAAATAAAAACATGTCTCCTTACATGTGACATGGAAGCAGAGGGGGTCATCTGGAGGAGAATAAAAACATGTCTCCTTACATGTGACATGGAAGCAGAGGGGATCATCTGGAGGAGAATAAAAACATGTCTCCTTACATGTGACATGGAAGCAGAGGGGATCATATGGGAGGAGAATAAAAACATGTCTCCTTACATGTGACATGGAAGCAGAGGGATCATCTGGAGGAGAATAAAAACATGACTCCTTACATGTGACATGGAAGCAGAGGGGATCATCTGGAGGACAATAAAAACATGACTCCTTACATATGACATGGAAGCAGAGGGATCATCTGGAGGAGAATAAAAACATGTCTCCTTACATGTGACATGGAAGCAGAGGGGGTCATCTGGAGGAGAATAAAAACATGACTCGTTACATGTGACATGGAAGCAGAGGGTGTCATCTGGAGGAGAATAAAAACATGTCTCCTTACATGTGACATGGAAGCAGAGGGGTCATCTGGAGGAGAATAAAAACATGTCTCCTTACATGTGACATGGAAGCAGAGGGGGTCATCTGGAGGAGAATAAAAACATGTCTCCTTACATGTGACATGGAAGCAGAGGGATCATCTGGAGGAGAATAAAAACATGTCTCCTTACATGTGACATGGAAGCAGAGGGGATCATCTGGAGGAGAATAAAAACATGTCTCCTTACATGTGACATGGAAGCAGAGGGGTCATCTGGAGGAGAATAAAAACATGACTCCTTACATGTGACATGGAAGCAGAGGGGTCATCTGGAGGAGAATAAAAACATGTCTCCTTACATGTGACATGGAAGCAGAGGGGATCATCTGGAGGAGAATAAAAACATGTCTCCTTACATGTGGCATGGAAGCAGAGGGGGTCATCTGGAGGAGAATAAAAACATGTCTCCTTACATGTGACATGGAAGCAGAGGGGATGATCTGGAGGAGAATAAAAACATGTCTCCTTACATGTGGCATGGAAGCAGAGGGATCATCTGGAGGAGAATAAAAACATGTCTCCTTACATGTGACATGGAAGCAGAGGGATCATCTGGAGGAGAATAAAAACATGTCTCCTTACATGTGACATGGAAGCAGAGGGGATCATCTGGAGGAGAATAAAAACATGTCTCCTTACATGTGACATGGAAGCAGAGGGGTCATCTGGAGGAGAATAAAAACATGTCTCCTTACATGTGACATGGAAGCAGAGGGAGTCATCTGGAGGAGAATAAAAACATGTCTCCTTACATGTGACATGGAAGCAGAGGGGGTCATCTGGAGGAGAATAAAAACATGTCTCCTTACATGTGACATGGAAGCAGAGGGATCATCTGGAGAAGAATAAAAACATGTCTCCTTACATGTGACATGGAAGCAGAGGGATCATCTGGAGGACAATAAAAACATGACTCCTTACATATGACATGGAAGCAGAGGGGGTCATCTGGAGGAGAATAAAAACATGTCTCCTTACATGTGACATGGAAGCAGAGGGGGTCATCTGGAGGAGAATGAAAACATGTCTCCTTACATGTGACATGGAAGCAGAGGGGTCATCTGGAGGAGAATAAAAACATGTCTCCTTACATGTGACATGGAAGCAGAGGGGTCATCTGGAGGAGAATAAAAACATGTCTCCTTACATGTGACATGGAAGCAGAGGGATCATCTGGAGGAGAATAAAAACATGTCTCCTTACATGTGACATGGAAGCAGAGGGGATCATCTGGAGGAGAATAAAAACATGTCTCCTTACATATGACATGGAAGCAGAGGGGATCATCTGGAGGAGAATAAAAACATGACTCCTTACATGTGACATGGAAGCAGAGGGGATCATCTGGGAGGAGAATAAAAACATGACTCCTTACATGTGACATGGAAGCGGAGGGGGTCATCTCGAGGAGAATAAAAACATGTCTCCTTACATGTGACATGGAAGCAGAGGGGATGATCTGGAAGAGAATAAAAACATGACTCCTTACATGTGACATGGAAGCAGAGGGATCATCTGGAGGAGAATAAAAACATGTCTCCTTACATGTGACATGGAAGCAGAGGGATCATCTGGAGGAGAATAAAAACATGACTCCTTACATGTGACATGGAAGCAGAGGGGATCATCTGGAGGATAATAAAAACATGTCTCCTTACATGTGACATGGAAGCAGAGGGGATCATCTAGGAGGAGAATAAAAACATGACTCCTTACATGTGACATGGAAGCAGAGGGGATGATCTGGAAGAGAATAAAAACATGACACCTTACATGTGACATGGAAGCAGAGGGATCATCTGGAGGAGAATAAAAACATGTCTCCTTACTTGTGACATGGAAGCAGAGGGATCATCTGGAGGAGAATAAAAACATGACTCCTTACATGTGACATGGAAGCAGAGGGGGTCATCTGGAGGAGAATAAAAACATGACTCCTTACATGTGACATGGAAGCAGAGGGGATCATCTGGAGGAGAATAAAAACATGTCTCCTTACATGTGACATGGAAGCAGAGGGGATCATCTGGAGGAGAATAAAAACATGTCTCCTTACATGTGACATGGAAGCAGAGGGATCATCTAGAGGAGAATAAAAACATGACTCCTTACATGTGACATGGAAGCAGAGGGGATCATCTGGAGGAGAATAAAAACATGTCTCCTTACATGTGACATGGAAGAAGAGGGGATCATCTGGAGGAGAATAAAAACATGTCTCCTTACATGTGACATGGAAGCAGAGGGGATCATATGGGAGGAGAATAAAAACATGTCTCCTTACATGTGACATGGAAGCAGAGGGATCATCTGGAGGAGAATAAAAACATGACTCCTTACATGTGACATGGAAGCAGAGGGGATCATCTGGAGGAGAATAAAAACATGTCTCCTTACATGTGACATGGAAGCAGAGGGGATCATCTGGAGGAGAATAAAAACATGTCTCCTTACATGTGACATGGAAGCAGAGGGGATCATCTGGAGGAGAATAAAAACATGTCTCCTTACATGTGACATGGAAGCAGAGGGATCATCTAGAGGAGAATAAAAACATGACTCCTTACATGTGACATGGAAGCAGAGGGGATCATCTGGAGGAGAATAAAAACATGTCTCCTTACATGTGACATGGAAGAAGAGGGGATCATCTGGAGGAGAATAAAAACATGTCTCCTTACATGTGACATGGAAGCAGAGGGGATCATATGGGAGGAGAATAAAAACATGTCTCCTTACATGTGACATGGAAGCAGAGGGATCATCTGGAGGAGAATAAAAACATGACTCCTTACATGTGACATGGAAGCAGAGGGGATCATCTGGAGGACAATAAAAACATGACTCCTTACATATGACATGGAAGCAGAGGGGTCATCTGGAGGAGAATAAAAACATGTCTCCTTATATGTGACATGGAAGCAGAGGGGATCATCTGGAGGAGAATAAAAACATGTCTCCTTACATGTGACATGGAAGCAGAGGGGGTCATCTGGAGGAGAATAAAAACATGTCTCCTTACATGTGACATGGAAGCAGAGCGGTCATCTGGAGGAGAATAAAAACATGTCTCCTTACATGTGACATGGAAGCAGAGGGATCATCTGGAGGAGAATACAAACATGACTCCTTACATGTGACATGGAAGCAGAGGGGTCATCTGGAGAAGAATAAAAACATGTCTCCTTACATGTGACATGGAAGCAGAGGGGATCATCTGGAGGAGAATACAAACATGACTCCTTACATGTGACATGGAAGCAGAGGGGTCATCTGGAGGAGAATAAAAACATGTCTCCTTACATGTGGCATGGAAGCAGAGGGGTCATCTGGAGGAGAATAAAAACATGTCTCCTTACATGTGTCATGGAAGCAGAGGGGTCATCTGGAGGAGAATAAAAACATGACTCCTTACATGTGACATGGAAGCAGAGGGGTCATCTGGAGGAGAATAAAAACATGTCTCCTTACATGTGACATGGAAGCAGAGGGGATCATGTGGAGGAGAATAAAAACATGTCTCCTTACATGTGACATGGAAGCAGAGGGGTCATCTGGAGGAGAATAAAAACATGTCTCCTTACATGTGACATGGAAGCAGAGGGGGTCATCTGGAGGAGAATAAAAACATGTCTCCTTACATGTGACATGGAAGCAGAGGGATCATCTGGAGGAGAATAAAAACATGTCTCCTTACATGTGACATGGAAGCAGAGGGGATCATCTGGAGGAGAATAAAAACATGTCTCCTTACATGTGACATGGAAGCAGAGGGGTCATCTGGAGGAGAATAAAAACATGACTCCTTACATGTGACATGGAAGCAGAGGGGTCATCTGGAGGAGAATAAAAACATGTCTCCTTACATGTGACATGGAAGCAGAGGGGATCATCTGGAGGAGAATATAAACATGTCTCCTTACATGTGGCATGGAAGCAGAGGGGGTCATCTGGAGGAGAATAAAAACATGTCTCCTTACATGTGACATGGAAGCAGAGGGGATGATCTGGAGGAGAATAAAAACATGTCTCCTTACATGTGGCATGGAAGCAGAGGGATCATCTGGAGGAGAATAAAAACATGTCTCCTTACATGTGACATGGAAGCAGAGGGATCATTTGGAGGAGAATAAAAACAAGTCTCCTTACATGTGACATGGAAGCAGAGGGGATCATCTGGAGGAGAATAAAAACATGTCTCCTTACATGTGACATGGAAGCAGAGGGGTCATCTGGAGGAAAATAAAAACATGTCTCCTTACATGTGACATGGAAGCAGAGGGGGTCATCTGGAGGAGAATAAAAACATGTCTCCTTACATGTGACATGGAAGCAGAGGGGATCATCTGGAGGAGAATAAAAACATGTCTCCTTACATGTGACATGGAAGCAGAGGGGATCATATGGGAGGAGAATAAAAACATGTCTCCTTACATGTGACATGGAAGCAGAGGGATCATCTGGAGGAGAATAAAAACATGACTCCTTACATGTGACATGGAAGCAGAGGGGATCATCTGGAGGACAATAAAAACATGACTCCTTACATATGACATGGAAGCAGAGGGATCATCTGGAGGAGAATAAAAACATGTCTCCTTACATGTGACATGGAAGCAGAGGGGGTCATCTGGAGGAGAATAAAAACATGACTCGTTACATGTGACATGGAAGCAGAGGGTGTCATCTGGAGGAGAATAAAAACATGTCTCCTTACATGTGACATGGAAGCAGAGGGGTCATCTGGAGGAGAATAAAAACATGTCTCCTTACATGTGACATGGAAGCAGAGGGGGTCATCTGGAGGAGAATAAAAACATGTCTCCTTACATGTGACATGGAAGCAGAGGGATCATCTGGAGGAGAATAAAAACATGTCTCCTTACATGTGACATGGAAGCAGAGGGGATCATCTGGAGGAGAATAAAAACATGTCTCCTTACATGTGACATGGAAGCAGAGGGGTCATCTGGAGGAGAATAAAAACATGACTCCTTACATGTGACATGGAAGCAGAGGGGTCATCTGGAGGAGAATAAAAACATGTCTCCTTACATGTGACATGGAAGCAGAGGGGATCATCTGGAGGAGAATAAAAACATGTCTCCTTACATGTGGCATGGAAGCAGAGGGAGTCATCTGGAGGAGAATAAAAACATGTCTCCTTACATGTGACATGGAAGCAGAGGGGATGATCTGGAGGAGAATAAAAACATGTCTCCTTACATGTGGCATGGAAGCAGAGGGATCATCTGGAGGAGAATAAAAACATGTCTCCTTACATGTGACATGGAAGCAGAGGGATCATCTGGAGGAGAATAAAAACATGTCTCCTTACATGTGACATGGAAGCAGAGGGGATCATCTGGAGGAGAATAAAAACATGTCTCCTTACATGTGACATGGAAGCAGAGGGAGTCATCTGGAGGAGAATAAAAACATGTCTCCTTACATGTGACATGGAAGCAGAGGGGGTCATCTGGAGGAGAATAAAAACATGTCTCCTTACATGTGACATGGAAGCAGAGGGATCATCTGGAGAAGAATAAAAACATGTCTCCTTACATGTGACATGGAAGCAGAGGGATCATCTGGAGGACAATAAAAACATGACTCCTTACATATGACATGGAAGCAGAGGGGGTCATCTGGAGGAGAATAAAAACATGTCTCCTTACATGTGACATGGAAGCAGAGGGGGTCATCTGGAGGAGAATAAAAACATGTCTCCTTACATGTGACATGGAAGCAGAGGGGTCATCTGGAGGAGAATAAAAACATGTCTCCTTACATGTGACATGGAAGCAGAGGGGTCATCTGGAGGAGAATAAAAACATGTCTCCTTACATGTGACATGGAAGCAGAGGGATCATCTGGAGGAGAATAAAAACATGTCTCCTTACATGTGACATGGAAGCAGAGGGGATCATCTGGAGGAGAATAATAACATGTCTCCTTACATGTGACATGGAAGCAGAGGGGATCATCTAGAGGAGAATAAAAACATGACTCCTTACATGTGACATGGAAGCAGAGGGGGTCATCTGGAGGAGAATAAAAACATGTCTCCTTACATGTGACATGGAAGCAGAGGGGATCATCTGGAGGAGAATAAAAACATGACTCCTTACATGTGACATGGAAGCAGAGGGGATCATCTGGAGGAGAATAAAAACATGACTCCTTACATGTGACATGGAAGCAGAGGGGCCATCTGGAGGAGAATAAAAACATGACTCCTTACATGTGACATGGAAGCAGAGGGGATCATCTGGAGGAGAATAAAAACATGTCTCCTTACATATGACATGGAAGCAGAGGGGATCATCTGGAGGAGAATAAAAACATGACTCCTTACATGTGACATGGAAGCAGAGGGGATCATCTGGGAGGAGAATAAAAACATGACTCCTTACATGTGACATGGAAGCGGAGGGGGTCATCTCGAGGAGAATAAAAACATGTCTCCTTACATGTGACATGGAAGCAGAGGGGATGATCTGGAAGAGAATAAAAACATGACTCCTTACATGTGACATGGAAGCAGAGGGATCATCTGGAGGAGAATAAAAACATGTCTCCTTACATGTGACATGGAAGCAGAGGGATCATCTGGAGGAGAATAAAAACATGACTCCTTACATGTGACATGGAAGCAGAGGGGATCATCTGGAGGAGAATAAAAACATGTCTCCTTACATGTGACATGGAAGCAGAGGGGATCATCTAGGAGGAGAATAAAAACATGACTCCTTACATGTGACATGGAAGCAGAGGGGATGATCTGGAAGAGAATAAAAACATGACACCTTACATGTGACATGGAAGCAGAGGGATCATCTGGAGGAGAATAAAAACATGTCTCCTTACTTGTGACATGGAAGCAGAGGGATCATCTGGAGGAGAATAAAAACATGACTCCTTACATGTGACATGGAAGCAGAGGGGATCATCTGGAGGAGAATAAAAACATGTCTCCTTACATGTGACATGGAAGCAGAGGGGATCATCTGGAGGAGAATAAAAACATGTCTCCTTACATGTGACATGGAAGCAGAGGGATCATCTAGAGGAGAATAAAAACATGACTCCTTACATGTGACATGGAAGCAGAGGGGATCATCTGGAGGAGAATAAAAACATGTCTCCTTACATGTGACATGGAAGAAGAGGGGATCATCTGGAGGAGAATAAAAACATGTCTCCTTACATGTGACATGGAAGCAGAGGGGATCATATGGGAGGAGAATAAAAACATGTCTCCTTACATGTGACATGGAAGCAGAGGGAGTCATCTGGAGGAGAATAAAAACATGTCTCCTTACATGTGACATGGAAGCAGAGGGGGTCATCTGGAGGAGAATAAAAACATGTCTCCTTACATGTGACATGGAAGCAGAGGGATCATCTGGAGAAGAATAAAAACATGTCTCCTTACATGTGACATGGAAGCAGAGGGATCATCTGGAGGACAATAAAAACATGACTCCTTACATATGACATGGAAGCAGAGGGGGTCATCTGGAGGAGAATAAAAACATGTCTCCTTACATGTGACATGGAAGCAGAGGGGGTCATCTGGAGGAGAATAAAAACATGTCTCCTTACATGTGACATGGAAGCAGAGGGGTCATCTGGAGGAGAATAAAAACATGTCTCCTTACATGTGACATGGAAGCAGAGGGGTCATCTGGAGGAGAATAAAAACATGTCTCCTTACATGTGACATGGAAGCAGAGGGATCATCTGGAGGAGAATAAAAACATGTCTCCTTACATGTGACATGGAAGCAGAGGGGATCATCTGGAGGAGAATAAAAACATGTCTCCTTACATGTGACATGGAAGCAGAGGGGATCATCTAGAGGAGAATAAAAACATGACTCCTTACATGTGACATGGAAGCAGAGGGGGACATCTGGAGGAGAATAAAAACATGTCTCCTTACATGTGACATGGAAGCAGAGGGGATCATCTGGAGGAGAATAAAAACATGACTCCTTACATGTGACATGGAAGCAGAGGGGATCATCTGGAGGAGAATAAAAACATGACTCCTTACATGTGACATGGAAGCAGAGGGGCCATCTGGAGGAGAATAAAAACATGACTCCTTACATGTGACATGGAAGCAGAGGGGATCATCTGGAGGAGAATAAAAACATGTCTCCTTACATATGACATGGAAGCAGAGGGGATCATCTGGAGGAGAATAAAAACATGACTCCTTACATGTGACATGGAAGCAGAGGGGATCATCTGGGAGGAGAATAAAAACATGACTCCTTACATGTGACATGGAAGCGGAGGGGGTCATCTCGAGGAGAATAAAAACATGTCTCCTTACATGTGACATGGAAGCAGAGGGGATGATCTGGAAGAGAATAAAAACATGTCTCCTTACATGTGACATGGAAGCAGAGGGAGTCATCTGGAGGAGAATAAAAACATGTCTCCTTACATGTGACATGGAAGCAGAGGGGGTCATCTGGAGGAGAATAAAAACATGTCTCCTTACATGTGACATGGAAGCAGAGGGATTATCTGGAGAAGAATAAAAACATGTCTCCTTACATGTGACATGGAAGCAGAGGGATCATCTGGAGGACAATAAAAACATGACTCCTTACATATGACATGGAAGCAGAGGGGGTCATCTGGAGGAGAATAAAAACATGTCTCCTTACATGTGACATGGAAGCAGAGGGGGTCATCTGGAGGAGAATAAAAACATGTCTCCTTACATGTGACATGGAAGCAGAGGGGTCATCTGGAGGAGAATAAAAACATGTCTCCTTACATGTGACATGGAAGCAGAGGGGTCATCTGGAGGAGAATAAAAACATGTCTCCTTACATGTGACATGGAAGCAGAGGGATCATCTGGAGGAGAATAAAAACATGTCTCCTTACATGTGACATGGAAGCAGAGGGGATCATCTGGAGGAGAATAAAAACATGTCTCCTTACATGTGACATGGAAGCAGAGGGGATCATCTAGAGGAGAATAAAAACATGACTCCTTACATGTGACATGGAAGCAGAGGGGGTCATCTGGAGGAGAATAAAAACATGTCTCCTTACATGTGACATGGAAGCAGAGGGGATCATCTGGAGGAGAATAAAAACATGACTCCTTACATGTGACATGGAAGCAGAGGGGATCATCTGGAGGAGAATAAAAACATGACTCCTTACATGTGACATGGAAGCAGAGGGGCCATCTGGAGGAGAATAAAAACATGACTCCTTACATGTGACATGGAAGCAGAGGGGATCATCTGGAGGAGAATAAAAACATGTCTCCTTACATATGACATGGAAGCAGAGGGGATCATCTGGAGGAGAATAAAAACATGACTCCTTACATGTGACATGGAAGCAGAGGGGATCATCTGGGAGGAGAATAAAAACATGACTCCTTACATGTGACATGGAAGCGGAGGGGGTCATCTCGAGGAGAATAAAAACATGTCTCCTTACATGTGACATGGAAGCAGAGGGGATGATCTGGAAGAGAATAAAAACATGACTCCTTACATGTGACATGGAAGCAGAGGGATCATCTGGAGGAGAATAAAAACATGTCTCCTTACATGTGACATGGAAGCAGAGGGATCATCTGGAGGAGAATAAAAACATGACTCCTTACATGTGACATGGAAGCAGAGGGGATCATCTGGAGGAGAATAAAAACATGTCTCCTTACATGTGACATGGAAGCAGAGGGGATCATCTAGGAGGAGAATAAAAACATGACTCCTTACATGTGACATGGAAGCAGAGGGGATGATCTGGAAGAGAATAAAAACATGACACCTTACATGTGACATGGAAGCAGAGGGATCATCTGGAGGAGAATAAAAACATGTCTCCTTACTTGTGACATGGAAGCAGAGGGATCATCTGGAGGAGAATAAAAACATGACTCCTTACATGTGACATGGAAGCAGAGGGGATCATCTGGAGGAGAATAAAAACATGTCTCCTTACATGTGACATGGAAGCAGAGGGGATCATCTGGAGGAGAATAAAAACATGTCTCCTTACATGTGACATGGAAGCAGGGGGATCATCTAGAGGAGAATAAAAACATGACTCCTTACATGTGACATGGAAGCAGAGGGGATCATCTGGAGGAGAATAAAAACATGTCTCCTTACATGTGACATGGAAGAAGAGGGGATCATCTGGAGGAGAATAAAAACATGTCTCCTTACATGTGACATGGAAGCAGAGGGGATCATATGGGAGGAGAATAAAAACATGTCTCCTTACATGTGACATGGAAGCAGAGGGAGTCATCTGGAGGAGAATAAAAACATGTCTCCTTACATGTGACATGGAAGCAGAGGGGGTCATCTGGAGGAGAATAAAAACATGTCTCCTTACATGTGACATGGAAGCAGAGGGATCATCTGGAGAAGAATAAAAACATGTCTCCTTACATGTGACATGGAAGCAGAGGGATCATCTGGAGGACAATAAAAACATGACTCCTTACATATGACATGGAAGCAGAGGGGGTCATCTGGAGGAGAATAAAAACATGTCTCCTTACATGTGACATGGAAGCAGAGGGGGTCATCTGGAGGAGAATAAAAACATGTCTCCTTACATGTGACATGGAAGCAGAGGGGTCATCTGGAGGAGAATAAAAACATGTCTCCTTACATGTGACATGGAAGCAGAGGGGTCATCTGGAGGAGAATAAAAACATGTCTCCTTACATGTGACATGGAAGCAGAGGGATCATCTGGAGGAGAATAAAAACATGTCTCCTTACATGTGACATGGAAGCAGAGGGGATCATCTGGAGGAGAATAAAAACATGTCTCCTTACATGTGACATGGAAGCAGAGGGGATCATCTAGAGGAGAATAAAAACATGACTCCTTACATGTGACATGGAAGCAGAGGGGGTCATCTGGAGGAGAATAAAAACATGTCTCCTTACATGTGACATGGAAGCAGAGGGGATCATCTGGAGGAGAATAAAAACATGACTCCTTACATGTGACATGGAAGCAGAGGGGATCATCTGGAGGAGAATAAAAACATGACTCCTTACATGTGACATGGAAGCAGAGGGGCCATCTGGAGGAGAATAAAAACATGACTCCTTACATGTGACATGGAAGCAGAGGGGATCATCTGGAGGAGAATAAAAACATGTCTCCTTACATATGACATGGAAGCAGAGGGGATCATCTGGAGGAGAATAAAAACATGACTCCTTAAATGTGACATGGAAGCAGAGGGGATCATCTGGGAGGAGAATAAAAACATGACTCCTTACATGTGACATGGAAGCGGAGGGGGTCATCTCGAGGAGAATAAAAACATGTCTCCTTACATGTGACATGGAAGCAGAGGGGATGATCTGGAAGAGAATAAAAACATGACTCCTTACATGTGACATGGAAGCAGAGGGATCATCTGGAGGAGAATAAAAACATGTCTCCTTACATGTGACATGGAAGCAGAGGGATCATCTGGAGGAGAATAAAAACATGACTCCTTACATGTGACATGGAAGCAGAGGGGATCATCTGGAGGAGAATAAAAACATGTCTCCTTACATGTGACATGGAAGCAGAGGGGATCATCTAGGAGGAGAATAAAAACATGACTCCTTACATGTGACATGGAAGCAGAGGGGATGATCTGGAAGAGAATAAAAACATGACACCTTACATGTGACATGGAAGCAGAGGGATCATCTGGAGGAGAATAAAAACATGTCTCCTTACTTGTGACATGGAAGCAGAGGGATCATCTGGAGGAGAATAAAAACATGACTCCTTACATGTGACATGGAAGCAGAGGGGGTCATCTGGAGGAGAATAAAAACATGACTCCTTACATGTGACATGGAAGCAGAGGGGATCATCTGGAGGAGAATAAAAACATGTCTCCTTACATGTGACATGGAAGCAGAGGGGGTCATCTCGAGGAGAATAAAAACATGTCTCCTTACATGTGACATGGAAGCAGAGGGGATGATCTGGAAGAGAATAAAAACATGACTCCTTACATGTGACATGGAAGCAGAGGGATCATCTGGAGGAGAATAAAAACATGTCTCCTTACATGTGACATGGAAGCAGAGGGATCATCTGGAGGAGAATAAAAACATGACTGCTTACATGTGACATGGAAGCAGAGGGGGTCATCTGGAGGAGAATAAAAACATGACTCCTTACATGTGACATGGAAGCAGAGGGGATCATCTGGAGGAGAATAAAAACATGTCTCCTTACATGTGACATGGAAGCAGAGGGTATCATCTGGAGGAGAATAAAAACATGTCTCCTTACATGTGACATGGAAGCAGAGGGGTCATCTGGAGGAGAATAAAAACATGTCTCCTTACATGTGACATGGAAGCAGAGGGGGTCATCTGGAGGAGAATAAAAACATGTCTCCTTACATGTGACATGGAAGCAGAGGGATCATCTGGAGGAGAATAAAAACATGTCTACTTACATGTGACATGGAAGCAGAGGGGTCATCTGGAGGAGAATAAAAACATGTCTCCTTACATGTGACATGGAAGCAGAGGGGTCATCTGGAGGAGAATAAAAACATGACTCCTTACATGTGACATGGAAGCAGAGGGGTCATCTGGAGGAGAATAAAAACATGTCTCCTTACATGTGACATGGAAGCAGAGGGGATCATCTGGAGGAGAATATAAACATGTCTCCTTACATGTGGCATGGAAGCAGAGGGGGTCATCTGGAGGAGAATAAAAACATGTCTCCTTACATGTGACATGGAAGCAGAGGGGATGATCTGGAGGAGAATAAAAACATGTCTCCTTACATGTGGCATGGAAGCAGAGGGACCATCTGGAGGAGAATAAAAACATGTCTCCTTACATGTGACATGGAAGCAGAGGGATCATCTGGAGGAGAATAAAAACATGTCTCCTTACATGTGACATGGAAGCAGAGGGGATCATCTGGAGGAGAATAAAAACATGTCTCCTTACATGTGACATGGAAGCAGAGGGGTCATCTGGAGGAGAATAAAAACATGTCTCCTTACATGTGACATGGAAGCAGAGGGGGTCATCTGGAGGAGAATAAAAACATGTCTCCTTACATGTGACATGGAAGCAGAGGGGATCATCTGGAGGAGAATAAAAACATGTCTCCTTACATGTGACATGGAAGCAGAGGGGATCATATGGGAGGAGAATAAAAACATGTCTCCTTACATGTGACATGGAAGCAGAGGGATCATCTGGAGGAGAATAAAAACATGACTCCTTACATGTGACATGGAAGCAGAGGGGATCATCTGGAGGACAATAAAAACATGACTCCTTACATATGACATGGAAGCAGAGGGATCATCTGGAGGAGAATAAAAACATGTCTCCTTACATGTGACATGGAAGCAGAGGGGGTCATCTGGAGGAGAATAAAAACATGACTCGTTACATGTGACATGGAAGCAGAGGGGGTCATCTGGAGGAGAATAAAAACATGACTCCTTACATGTGACATGGAAGCAGAGGGGTCATCTGGAGGAGAATAAAAACATGACTCCTTACATGTGACATGGAAGCAGAGGGGGTCATCTGGAGGAGAATAAAAACATTACTCCTTACATGTGACATGGAAGCAGAGGGGTCATCTGGAGGAGAATAAAAACATGACTCCTTACATGTGACATGGAAGCAGAGGGGTCATCTGGGAGGAGAATAAAAACATGACTCCTTACATGTGACATGGAAGCAGAGGGGTCATCTGGGAGGAGAATAAAAACAAGACTCCTTACATGTGACATGGAAGCAGAGGGGTCATCTGGAGGAGAATAAAAACATGTCTCCTTACATGTGACATAGAAGCAGAGGGGTCATCTGGAGGAGAATAAAAACATGTCTCCTTACATGTGACATGGAAGCAGAGGGGATCATCTGGAGGAGAATAAAAACATGTCTCCTTACATGTGACATGGAAGCAGAGGGGATCATCTGGAGGAGAATACAAACATGACTCCTTACATGTGACATGGAAGCAGAGGGGTCATCTGGAGGAGAATAAAAACATGTCTCCTTACATGTGACATGGAAGCAGAGGGGATCATCTGGAGGAGAATAAAAACATGACTCCTTACATGTGACATGGAAGCAGAGGGGATCATCTAGGAGGAGAATAAAAACATGACTCCTTACATGTGACATGGAAGCAGAGGGGATGATCTGGAAGAGAATAAAAAGATGACTCCTTACATGTGACATGGAAGCAGAGGGATCATCTGCAGGAGAATAAAAACATGTCTCCTTACTTGTGACATGGAAGCAGAGGGATCATCTGGAGGAGAATAAAAACATGTCTCCTTACATGTGTCATGGAAGCAGAGGGGTCATCTGGAGGAGAATAAAAACATGACTCCTTACATGTGACATGGAAGCAGAGGGGTCATCTGGAGGAGAATAAAAACATGTCTCCTTACATGTGACATGGAAGCAGAGGGGGTCATCTGGAGGAGAATAAAAACATGTCTCCTTACATGTGACATGGAAGCAGAGGGGATCATCTGGAGGAGAATAAAAACATGTCTCCTTACATGTGACATGGAAGCAGAGGGGTCATCTGGAGGAGAATAAAAACATGACTCCTTACATGTGACATGGAAGCAGAGGGGTCATCTGGAGGAGAATAAAAACATGTCTCCTTACATGTGACATGGAAGCAGAGGGGATCATCTGGAGGAGAATATAAACATGTCTCCTTACATGTGGCATGGAAGCAGAGGGGGTCATCTGGAGGAGAATAAAAACATGTCTCCTTACATGTGACATGGAAGCAGAGGTGATGATCTGGAGGAGAATAAAAACATGTCTCCTTACATGTGGCATGGAAGCAGAGGGATCATCTGGAGGAGAATAAAAACATGTCTCCTTACATGTGACATGGAAGCAGAGGGATCATCTGGAGGAGAATAAAAACATGTCTCCTTACATGTGACATGGAAGCAGAGGGGATCATCTGGAGGAGAATAAAAACATGTCTCCTTACATGTGACATGGAAGCAGAGGGGTCATCTGGAGGAGAATAAAAACATGTCTCCTTACATGTGACATGGAAGCAGAGGGGGTCATCTGGAGGAGAATAAAAACATGTCTCCTTACATGTGACAAGGAAGCAGAGGGGATCATCTGGAGGAGAATAAAAACATGTCTCCTTACATGTGACATGGAAGCAGAGGGGATCATATGGGAGGAGAATAAAAACATGTCTCCTTACATGTGACATGGAAGCAGAGGGATCATCTGGAGGAGAATAAAAACTTGACTCCTTACATGTGACATGGAAGCAGAGGGGATCATCTGGAGGACAATAAAAACATGACTCCTTACATATGACATGGAAGCAGAGGGATCATCTGGAGGAGAATAAAAACATGTCTCCTTACATGTGACATGGAAGCAGAGGGGGTCATCTGGAGGAGAATAAAAACATGACTCGTTACATGTGACATGGAAGCAGAGGGGGTCATCTGGAGGAGAATAAAAACATGACTCCTTACATGTGACATGGAAGCAGAGGGGTCATCTGGGAGGAGAATAAAAACATGACTCCTTACATGTGACATGGAAGCAGAGGGGTCATCTGGGAGGAGAATAAAAACAAGACTCCTTACATGTGACATGGAAGCAGAGGGGTCATCTGGAGGAGAATAAAAACATGTCTCCTTACATGTGACATAGAAGCAGAGGGGTCATCTGGAGGAGAATAAAAACATGACTCCTTACATGTGACATGGAAGCAGAGGGGTCATCTGGGAGGAGAATAAAAACATGACTCCTTACATGTGACATAGAAGCAGAGGGGTCATCTGGAGGAGAATAAAAACATGTCTCCTTACATGTGACATGGAAGCAGAGGGGATCATCTGGAGGAGAATACAAACATGACTCCTTACATGTGACATGGAAGCAGAGGGGTCATCTGGAGGAGAATAAAAACATGTCTCCTTACATGTGACATGGAAGCAGAGGGGATCATCTGGAGGAGAATAAAAACATGACTCCTTACATGTGACATGGAAGCAGAGGGGATCATCTAGGAGGAGAATAAAAACATGACTCCTTACATGTGACATGGAAGCAGAGGGGATGATCTGGAAGAGAATAAAAACATGACTCCTTACATGTGACATGGAAGCAGAGGGATCATCTGGAGGAGAATAAAAACATGTCTCCTTACTTGTGACATGGAAGCAGAGGGATCATCTGGAGGACAATAAAAACATGACTCCTTACATGTGACATGGAAGCAGAGGGGGTCATCTGGAGGAGAATAAAAACATGACTCCTTACATGTGACATGGAAGCAGAGGGGATCATCTGGAGGAGAATAAAAACATGTCTCCTTACATGTGACATGGAAGCAGAGGGGATCATCTGGAGGAGAATAAAAACATGACTCCTTACATGTGACATGGAAGCAGAGGGGATCATCTGGAGGAGAATAGAAACATGTCTCCTTACATGTGACATGGAAGAAGAGGGGATCATCTGGAGGAGAATAAAAACATGTCTCCTTACATGTGACATGGAAGCAGAGGGGATCATATGGGAGGAGAATAAAAACATGTCTCCTTACATGTGACATGGAAGCAGAGGGATCATCTGGAGGAGAATAAAAACATGACTCCTTACATGTGACATGGAAGCAGAGGGGATCATCTGGAGGACAATAAAAACATGACTCCTTACATATGACATGGAAGCAGAGGGGTCATCTGGAGGAGAATAAAAACATGTCTCCTTATATGTGACATGGAAGCAGAGGGGATCATCTGGAGGAGAATAAAAACATGTCTCCTTACATGTGACATGGAAGCAGAGGGGGTCATCTGGAGGAGAATAAAAACATGTCTCCTTACATGTGACATGGAAGCAGAGCGGTCATCTGGAGGAGAATAAAAACATGTCTCCTTACATGTGACATGGAAGCAGAGGGATCATCTGGAGGAGAATACAAACATGACTCCTTACATGTGACATGGAAGCAGAGGGGTCATCTGGAGAAGAATAAAAACATGTCTCCTTACATGTGACATGGAAGCAGAGGGGATCATCTGGAGGAGAATACAAACATGACTCCTTACATGTGACATGGAAGCAGAGGGGTCATCTGGAGGAGAATAAAAACATGTCTCCTTACATGTGACATGGAAGCAGAGGGGTCATCTGGAGGAGAATAAAAACATGTCTCCTTACATGTGTCATGGAAGCAGAGGGGTCATCTGGAGGAGAATAAAAACATGACTCCTTACATGTGACATGGAAGCAGAGGGGTCATCTGGAGGAGAATAAAAACATGTCTCCTTACATGTGACATGGAAGCAGAGGGGATCATGTGGAGGAGAATAAAAACATGTCTCCTTACATGTGACATGGAAGCAGAGGGGTCATCTTGAGGAGAATAAAAACATGTCTCCTTACATGTGACATGGAAGCAGAGGGGGTCATCTGGAGGAGAATAAAAACATGTCTCCTTACATGTGACATGGAAGCAGAGGGATCATCTGGAGGAGAATAAAAACATGTCTCCTTACATGTGACATGGAAGCAGAGGGGATCATCTGGAGGAGAATAAAAACATGTCTCCTTACATGTGACATGGAAGCAGAGGGGTCATCTGGAGGAGAATAAAAACATGACTCCTTACATGTGACATGGAAGCAGAGGGGTCATCTGGAGGAGAATAAAAACATGTCTCCTTACATGTGACATGGAAGCAGAGGGATCATCTGGAGGAGAATAAAAACATGTCTCCTTACATGTGACATGGAAGCAGAGGGGTCATCTGGAGGAGAATAAAAACATGTCTCCTTACATATGACATGGAAGCAGAGGGGATCATCTGGAGGAGAATAAAAACATGACTCCTTTCATGTGACATGGAAGCAGAGGGGATCATCTGGGAGGAGAATAAAAACATGACTCCTTACATGTGACATGGAAGCAGAGGGGGTCATCTCGAGGAGAATAAAAACATGTGTCCTTACATGTGACATGGAAGCAGAGGGGATGATCTGGAAGAGAATAAAAACATGACTCCTTACATGTGACATGGAAGCAGAGGGATCATCTGGAGGAGAATAAAAACATGTCTCCTTACATGTGACATGGAAGCAGAGGGATCATCTGGAGGAGAATAAAAACATGACTGCTTACATGTGACATGGAAGCAGAGGGGGTCATCTGGAGGATAATAAAAACATGACTCCTTACATGTGACATGGAAGCAGAGGGTATCATCTGGAGGAGAATAAAAACATGTCTCCTTACATGTGACATGGAAGCAGAGGGTATCATCTGGAGGAGAATAAAAACATGTCTCCTTACATGTGACATGGAAGCAGAGGGATCATCTGGAGGAGAATAAAAACATAACTCCTTACATGTGACATGGAAGCAGAGGGGATCATCTGGAGGAGAATAAAAACATGTCTCCTTACATGTGACATGGAAGCAGAGGGGATCATCTAGGAGGAGAATAAAAACATGACTCCTTACATGTGACATGGAAGCAGAGGGGATGATCTGGAAGAGAATAAAAACATGACTCCTTACATGTGACATGGAAGCAGAGGGATCATCTGGAGGAGAATAAAAACATGTCTCCTTACTTGTGACATGGAAGCAGAGGGATCATCTGGAGGAGAATAAAAACATGACTCCTTACATGTGACATGGAAGCAGAGGGGGTCATCTGGAGGAGAATAAAAACATGACTCCTTACATGTGACATGGAAGCAGAGGGGATCATCTGGGAGGAGAATAAAAACATGACTCCTTACATGTGACATGGAAGCAGAGGGGGTCAACTCGAGGAGAATAAAAACATGTCTCCTTACATGTGACATGGAAGCAGAGGGGATGATCTGGAAGAGAATAAAAACATGACTCCTTACATGTGACATGGAAGCAGAGGGATCATCTGGAGGAGAATAAAAACATGTCTCCTTACATGTGACATGGAAGCAGAGGGATCATCTGGAGGAGAATAAAAACATGACTGCTTACATGTGACATGGAAGCAGAGGGGGTCATCTGGAGGAGAATAAAAACATGACTCCTTACATGTGACATGGAAGCAGAGGGTATCATCTGGAGGAGAATAAAAACATGTCTCCTTACATGTGACATGGAAGCAGAGGGTATCATCTGGAGGAGAATAAAAACATGTCTCCTTACATGTGACATGGAAGCAGAGGGATCATCTGGAGGAGAATAAAAACATAACTCCTTACATGTGACATGGAAGCAGAGGGGATCATCTGGAGGAGAATAAAAACATGTCTCCTTACATGTGACATGGAAGCAGAGGGGATCATCTAGGAGGAGAATAAAAACATGACTCCTTACATGTGACATGGAAGCAGAGGGGATGATCTGGAAGAGAATAAAAACATGACTCCTTACATGTGACATGGAAGCAGAGGGATCATCTGGAGGAGAATAAAAACATGTCTCCTTACTTGTGACATGGAAGCAGAGGGATCATCTGGAGGAGAATAAAAACATGTCTCCTTACATGTGGCATGGAAGCAGAGGGATCATCTGGAGGAGAATAAAAACATGTCTCCTTACATGTGACATGGAAGCAGAGGGATCATCTGGAGGAGAATAAAAACATGTCTCCTTACATGTGACATGGAAGCAGAGGGGATCATCTGGAGGAGAATAAAAACATGTCTCCTTACATGTGACATGGAAGCAGAGGGGTCATCTGGAGGAGAATAAAAACATGTCTCCTTACATGTGACATGGAAGCAGAGGGGGTCATCTGGAGGAGAATAAAAACATGTCTCCTTACATGTGACATGGAAGCAGAGGGATCATCTGGAGAAGAATAAAAACATGTCTCCTTACATGTGACATGTAAGCAGAGGGATCATCTGGAGGACAATAAAAACATGACTCCTTACATATGACATGGAAGCAGAGGGGGTCATCTGGAGGAGAATAAAAACATGTCTCCTTACATGTGACATGGAAGCAGAGGGGGTCATCTGGAGGAGAATAAAAACATGTCTCCTTACATGTGACATGGAAGCAGAGGGGTCATCTGGAGGAGAATAAAAACATGTCTCCTTACATGTGACATGGAAGCAGAGGGGTCATCTGGAGGAGAATAAAAACATGTCTCCTTACATGTGACATGGAAGCAGAGGGATCATCTGGAGGAGAATAAAAACATGTCTCCTTACATGTGACATGGAAGCAGAGGGGATCATCTGGAGGAGAATAAAAACATGTCTCCTTACATGTGACATGGAAGCAGAGGGGATCATCTGGAGGAGAATAAAAACATGACTCCTTACATGTGACATGGAAGCAGAGGGGGTCATCTGGAGGAGAATAAAAACATGTCTCCTTACATGTGACATGGAAGCAGAGGGGATCATCTGGAGGAGAATAAAAACATGACTCCTTACATGTGACATGGAAGCAGAGGGGATCATCTGGAGGAGAATAAAAACATGACTCCTTACATGTGACATGGAAGCAGAGGGGCCATCTGGAGGAGAATAAAAACATGACTCCTTACATGTGACATGGAAGCAGAGGGGATCATCTGGAGGAGAATAAAAACATGTCTCCTTACATATGACATGGAAGCAGAGGGGATCATCTGGAGGAGAATAAAAACATGACTCCTTACATGTGACATGGAAGCAGAGGGGATCATCTGGGAGGAGAATAAAAACATGACTCCTTACATGTGACATGGAAGCAGAGGGGGTCATCTCGAGGAGAATAAAAACATGTCTCCTTACATGTGACATGGAAGCAGAGGGTATCATCTGGAGGAGAATAAAAACATGTCTCCTTACATGTGACATGGAAGCAGAGGGATCATCTGGAGGAGAATAAAAACATAACTCCTTACATGTGACATGGAAGCAGAGGGGATCATCTGGAGGAAAATAAAAACATGTCTCCTTACATGTGACATGGAAGCAGAGGGGATCATCTAGGAGGAGAATAAAAACATGACTCCTTACATGTGACATGGAAGCAGAGGGGATGATCTGGAAGAGAATAAAAACATGACTCCTTACATGTGACATGGAAGCAGAGGGATCATCTGGAGGAGAATAAAAACATGTCTCCTTACTTGTGACATGGAAGCAGAGGGATCAACTGGAGGAGAATAAAAACATGACTCCTTACATGTGACATGGAAGCAGAGGGATCATCTGGAGGAGAATAAAAACATGACTCCTTACATGTGACATGGAAGCAGAGGGGATCATCTGGAGGAGAATAAAAACATGTCTCCTTACATGTGACATGGAAGAAGAGGGGATCATCTGGAGGAGAATAAAAACATGTCTCCTTACATGTGACATGGAAGCAGAGGGGATCATATGGGAGGAGAATAAAAACATGTCTCCTTACATGTGACATGGAAGCAGAGGGATCATCTGGAGGAGAATAAAAACATGACTCCTTACATGTGACATGGAAGCAGAGGGGATCATCTGGAGGACAATAAAAACATGACTCCTTACATATGACATGGAAGCAGAGGGGTCATCTGGAGGAGAATAAAAACATGTCTCCTTATATGTGACATGGAAGCAGAGGGGATCATCTGGAGGAGAATAAAAACATGTCTCCTTACATGTGACATGGAAGCAGAGGGGGTCATCTGGAGGAGAATAAAAACATGTCTCCTTACATGTGACATGGAAGCAGAGGGGGTCATCTGGAGGAGAATAAAAACATGTCTCCTTACATGTGTCATGGAAGCAGAGCGGTCATCTGGAGGAGAATAAAAACATGTCTCCTTACATGTGACATGGAAGCAGAGGGATCATCTGGAGGAGAATACAAACATGACTCCTTACATGTGACATGGAAGCAGAGGGGTCATCTGGAGAAGAATAAAAACATGTCTCCTTACATGTGACATGGAAGCAGAGGGGTCATCTGGAGGAGAATAAAAACATGTCTCCTTACATGTGTCATGGAAGCAGAGGGGTCATCTGGAGGAGAATAAAAACATGACTCCTTACATGTGACATGGAAGCAGAGGGGTCATCTGGATTAGAATAAAAACATGTCTCCTTACATGTGACATGGAAGCAGAGGGGATCATGTGGAGGAGAATAAAAACATGTCTCCTTACATGTGACATGGAAGCAGAGGGGTCATCTGGAGGAGAATAAAAACATGTCTCCTTACATGTGACATGGAAGCAGAGGGGGTCATCTGGAGGAGAATAAAAACATGTCTCCTTACATGTGACATGGAAGCAGAGGGATCATCTGGAGGAGAATAAAAACATGTCTCCTTACATGTGACATGGAAGCAGAGGGGATCATCTGGAGGAGAATAAAAACATGTCTCCTTACATGTGACATGGAAGCAGAGGGGTCATCTGGAGGAGAATAAAAACATGACTCCTTACATGTGACATGGAAGCAGAGGGGTCATCTGGAGGAGAATAAAAACATGTCTCCTTACATGTGACATGGAAGCAGAGGGGATCATCTGGAGGAGAATACAAACATGTCTCCTTACATGTGGCATGGAAGCAGAGGGGGTCATCTGGAGGAGAATAAAAACATGTCTCCTTACATGTGACATGGAAGCAGAGGGGATGATCTGGAGGAGAATAAAAACATGTCTCCTTACATGTGGCATGGAAGCAGAGGGATCATCTGGAGGAGAATAAAAACATGTCTCCTTACATGTGACATGGAAGCAGAGGGATCATCTGGAGGAGAATAAAAACATGTCTCCTTACATGTGACATGGAAGCAGAGGGGATCATCTGGAGGAGAATAAAAACATGTCTCCTTACATGTGACATGGAAGCAGAGGGGTCATCTGGAGGAGAATATAAACATGTCTCCTCACATGTGACATGGAAGCAGAGGGGGTCATCTGGAGGAGAATAAAAACATGTCTCCTTACATGTGACATGGAAGCAGAGGGGGTCATCTGGAGGAGAATAAAAACATGTCTCCTTACATGTGACATGGAAGCAGAGGGATCATCTGGAGAAGAATAAAAACATGTCTCCTTACATGTGACATGGAAGCAGAGGGATCATCTGGAGGACAATAAAAACATGACTCCTTACATATGACATGGAAGCAGAGGGGGTCATCTGGAGGAGAATAAAAACATGTCTCCTTACATGTGACATGGAAGCAGAGGGGGTCATCTGGAGGAGAATAAAAACATGTCTCCTTACATGTGACATGGAAGCAGAGGGGTCATCTGGAGGAGAATAAAAACATGTCTCCTTACATGTGACATGGAAGCAGAGGGGTCATCTGGAGGAGAATAAAAACATGTCTCCTTACATGTGACATGGAAGCAGAGGGATCATCTGGAGGAGAATAAAAACATGTCTCCTTACATGTGACATGGAAGCAGAGGGGATCATCTGGAGGAGAATAAAAACATGTCTCCTTACATGTGACATGGTAGCAGAGGGGATCATCTGGAGGAGAATAAAAACATGACTCCTTACATGTGACATGGAAGCAGAGGGGGTCATCTGGAGGAGAATAAAAACATGTCTCCTTACATGTGACATGGAAGCAGAGGGGATCATCTGGAGGAGAATAAAAACATGACTCCTTACATGTGACATGGAAGCAGAGGGGCCATCTGGAGGAGAATAAAAACATGACTCCTTACATGTGACATGGAAGCAGAGGGGATCATCTGGAGGAGAATAAAAACATGTCTCCTTACATGTGACATGGAAGCAGAGGGGATCATCTGGAGGAGAATAAAAACATGACTCCTTACATGTGACATGGAAGCAGAGGGGATCATCTGGGAGGAGAATAAAAACATGACTCCTTACATGTGACATGGAAGCAGAGGGGGTCATCTGGAGGAGAATAAAAACATGTCTCCTTACATGTGACATGGAAGCAGAGGGGATGATCTGGAAGAGAATAAAAACATGACTCCTTACATGTGACATGGAAGCAGAGGGATCATCTGGAGGAGAATAAAAACATGTCTCCTAACATGTGACATGGAAGCAGAGGGATCATCTGGAGGAGAATAAAAACATGACTCCTTACATGTGACATGGAAGCAGAGGGGGTCATCTGGAGGAGAATAAAAACATGACTCCTTACATGTGACATGGAAGCAGAGGGGATCATCTGGAGGAGAATAAAAACATGTCTCCTTACATGTGACATGGAAGCAGAGGGATCATCTGGAGGAGAATAAAAACATGACTCCTTACATGTGACATGGAAGCAGAGGGGATCATCTGGAGGAGAATAAAAACATGTCTCCTTACATGTGACATGGAAGCAGAGGGGATCATCTGGAGGAGAATAAAAACATGTCTCCTTACATGTGACATGGAAGCAGAGGGGATCATATGGGAGGAGAATAAAAACATGTCTCCTTACATGTGACATGGAAGCAGAGGGGGTCATCTGGAGGAGAATAAAAACATGACTCCTTACATGTGACATGGAAGCAGAGGGTATCATCTGGAGGAGAATAAAAACATGTCTCCTTACATGTGACATGGAAGCAGAGGGTATCATCTGGAGGAGAATAAAAACATGTCTCCTTACATGTGACATGGAAGCAGAGGGATCATCTGGAGGAGAATAAAAACATAACTCCTTACATGTGACATGGAAGCAGAGGGGATCATCTGGAGGAGAATAAAAACATGTCTCCTTATATGTGACATGGAAGCAGAGGGGATCATCTAGGAGGAGAATAAAAACATGACTCCTTACATGTGACATGGAAGCAGAGGGGATGATCTGGAAGAGAATAAAAACATGACTCCTTACATGTGACATGGAAGCAGAGGGTCATCTGGAGGAGAATAAAAACATGTCTCCTTACTTGTGACATGGAAGCAGAGGGATCATCTGGAGGAGTATAAAAACATGACTCCTTACATGTGACATGGAAGCAGAGGGATCATCTGGAGGAGAATAAAAACATAACTCCTTACATGTGACATGGAAGCAGAGGGGATCATCTGGAGGAGAATAAAAACATGTCTCCTTACATGTGACATGGAAGCAGAGGGGATCATCTGGAGGAGAATAAAAACATGTCTCCTTACATGTGACAGGGAAGCAGAGGGGATCATATGGGAGGAGAATAAAAACATGTCTCCTTACATGTGACATGGAAGCAGAGGGATCATCTGGAGGAGAATAAAAACATGACTCCTTACATGTGACATGGAAGCAGAGGGGATCATCTGGAGGACAATAAAAACATGACTCCTTACATATGACATGGAAGCAGAGGGGTCATCTGGAGGAGAATAAAAACATGTCTCCTTATATGTGACATGGAAGCAGAGGGGATCATCTGGAGGAGAATAAAAACATGTCTCCTTACATGTGACATGGAAGCAGAGGGGGTCATCTGGAGGAGAATAAAAACATGTCTCCTTACATATGACATGGAAGCAGAGGGGGTCATCTGGGGGAGAATAAAAACATGTCTCCTTACATGTGACATGGAAGCAGAGGGATCATCTGGAGGAGAATACAAACATGACTCCTTACATGTGACATGGAAGCAGAGGGGTCATCTGGAGAAGAATAAAAACATGTCTCCTTACATGTGACATGGAAGCAGAGGGGATCATCTGGAGGAGAATACAAACATGACTCCTTACATGTGACATGGAAGCAGAGGGGTCATCTGGAGGAGAATAAAAACATGTCTCCTTACATGTGACATGGAAGCAGAGGGGTCATCTGGAGGAGAATAAAAACATGTCTCCTTACATGTGTCATGGAAGCAGAGGGGTCATCTGGAGGAGAATAAAAACATGACTCCTTACATGTGACATGGAAGCAGAGGGGTCATCTGGAGGAGAATAAAAACATGTCTCCTTACATGTGACATGGAAGCAGAGGGGATCATGTGGAGGAGAATAAAAACATGTCTCCTTACATGTGACATGGAAGCAGAGGGGTCATCTGGAGGAGAATAAAAACATGTCTCCTTACATGTGACATGGAAGCAGAGGGGGTCATCTGGAGGAGAATAAAAACATGTCTCCTTACATGTGACATGGAAGCAGAGGGATCATCTGGAGGAGAATAAAAACATGTCTCCTTACATGTGACATGGAAGCAGAGGGGATCATCTGGAGGAGAATAAAAACATGTCTCCTTACATGTGACATGGAAGCAGAGGGGTCATCTGGAGGAGAATAAAAACATGACTCCTTACATGTGACATGGAAGCAGAGGGGTCATCTGGAGGAGAATAAAAACATGTCTCCTTACATGTGACATGGAAGCAGAGGGGATCATCTGGAGGAGAATACAAACATGTCTCCTTACATGTGGCATGGAAGCAGAGGGGGTCATCTGGAGGAGAATAAAAACATGTCTCCTTACATGTGACATGGAAGCAGAGGGGATGATCTGGAGGAGAATAAAAACATGTCTCCTTACATGTGGCATGGAAGCAGAGGGATCATCTGGAGGAGAATAAAAACATGTCTCCTTACATGTGACATGGAAGCAGAGGGATCATCTGGAGGAGAATAAAAACATGTCTCCTTACATGTGACATGGAAGCAGAGGGGATCATCTGGAGGTGAATAAAAACATGTCTCCTTACATGTGACATGGAAGCAGAGGGGTCATCTGGAGGAGAATAAAAACATGTCTCCTCACATGTGACATGGAAGCAGAGGGGGTCATCTGGAGGAGAATAAAAACATGTCTCCTTACATGTGACATGGAAGCAGAGGGGGTCATCTGGAGGAGAATAAAAACATGTCTCCTTACATGTGACATGGAAGCAGAGGGATCATCTGGAGAAGAATAAAAACATGTCTCCTTACATGTGACATGTAAGCAGAGGGATCATCTGGAGGACAATAAAAACATGACTCCTTACATATGACATGGAAGCAGAGGGGGTCATCTGGAGGAGAATAAAAACATGTCTCCTTACATGTGACATGGAAGCAGAGGGGGTCATCTGGAGGAGAATAAAAACATGTCTCCTTACATGTGACATGGAAGCAGAGGGGATCATATGGGAGGAGAATAAAAACATGTCTCCTTACATGTGACATGGAAGCAGAGGGATCATCTGGAGGAGAATAAAAACATGACTCCTTACATGTGACATGGAAGCAGAGGGGATCATCTGGAGGACAATAAAAACATGACTCCTTACATATGACATGGAAGCAGAGGGGTCATCTGGAGGAGAATAAAAACATGTCTCCTTATATGTGACATGGAAGCAGAGGGGATCATCTGGAGGAGAATAAAAACATGTCTCCTTACATGTGACATGGAAGCAGAGGGGGTCATCTGGAGGAGAATAAAAACATGTCTCCTTACATGTGACATGGAAGCAGAGCGGTCATCTGGAGGAGAATAAAAACATGTCTCCTTACATGTGACATGGAAGCAGAGGGATCATCTGGAGGAGAATACAAACATGACTCCTTACATGTGACATGGAAGCAGAGGGGTCATCTGGAGAAGAATAAAAACATGTCTCCTTACATGTGACATGGAAGCAGAGGGGATCATCTGGAGGAGAATACAAACATGACTCCTTACATGTGACATGGAAGCAGAGGGGTCATCTGGAGGAGAATAAAAACATGTCTCCTTACATGTGACATGGAAGCAGAGGGGTCATCTGGAGGAGAATAAATACATGTCTCCTTACATGTGTCATGGAAGCAGAGGGGTCATCTGGAGGAGAATAAAAACATGACTCCTTACATGTGACATGGAAGCAGAGGGGTCATCTGGAGGAGAATAAAAACATGTCTCCTTACATGTGACATGGAAGCAGAGGGGATCATGTGGAGGAGAATAAAAACATGTCTCCTTACATGTGACATGGAAGCAGAGGGGTCATCTGGAGGAGAATAAAAACATGTCTCCTTACATGTGACATGGAAGCAGAGGGGGTCATCTGGAGGAGAATAAAAACATGTCTCCTTACATGTGACATGGAAGCAGAGGGATCATCTGGAGGAGAATAAAAACATGTCTCCTTACATGTGACATGGAAGCAGAGGGGATCATCTGGAGGTGAATAAAAACATGTCTCCTTACATGTGACATGGAAGCAGAGGGGTCATCTGGAGGAGAATAAAAACATGACTCCTTACATGTGACATGGAAGCAGAGGGGTCATCTGGAGGAGAATAAAAACATGTCTCCTTACATGTGACATGGAAGCAGAGGGATCATCTGGAGGAGAATAAAAACATGTCTCCTTACATGTGACATGGAAGCAGAGGGGTCATCTGGAGGAGAATAAAAACATGTCTCCTTACATATGACATGGAAGCAGAGGGGATCATCTGGAGGAGAATAAAAACATGACTCCTTTCATGTGACATGGAAGCAGAGGGGATCATCTGGGAGGAGAATAAAAACATGACTCCTTACATGTGACATGGAAGCAGAGGGGGTCATCTCGAGGAGAATAAAAACATGTCTCCTTACATGTGACATGGAAGCAGAGGGGATGATCTGGAAGAGAATAAAAACATGACTCCTTACATGTGACATGGAAGCAGAGGGATCATCTGGAGGAGAATAAAAACATGTCTCCTTACATGTGACATGGAAGCAGAGGGATCATCTGGAGGAGAATAAAAACATGACTGCTTACATGTGACATGGAAGCAGAGGGGGTCATCTGGAGGAGAATAAAAACATGACTCCTTACATGTGACATGGAAGCAGAGGGTATCATCTGGAGGAGAATAAAAACATGTCTCCTTACATGTGACATGGAAGCAGAGGGTATCATCTGGAGGAGAATAAAAACATGTCTCCTTACATGTGACATGGAAGCAGAGGGATCATCTGGAGGAGAATAAAAACATAACTCCTTACATGTGACATGGAAGCAGAGGGGATCATCTGGAGGAGAATAAAAACATGTCTCCTTACATGTGACATGGAAGCAGAGGGGATCATCTAGGAGGAGAATAAAAACATGACTCCTTACATGTGACATGGAAGCAGAGGGGATGATCTGGAAGAGAATAAAAACATGACTCCTTACATGTGACATGGAAGCAGAGGGATCATCTGGAGGAGAATAAAAACATGTCTCCTTACTTGTGACATGGAAGCAGAGGGATCATCTGGAGGAGAATAAAAACATGACTCCTTACATGTGACATGGAAGCAGAGGGGGTCATCTGGAGGAGAATAAAAACATGACTCCTTACATGTGACATGGAAGCAGAGGGGATCATCTGGGAGGAGAATAAAAACATGACTCCTTACATGTGACATGGAAGCAGAGGGGGTCATCTCGAGGAGAATAAAAACATGTCTCCTTACATGTGACATGGAAGCAGAGGGGATGATCTGGAAGAGAATAAAAACATGACTCCTTACATGTGACATGGAAGCAGAGGGATCATCTGGAGGAGAATAAAAACATGTCTCCTTACATGTGACATGGAAGCAGAGGGATCATCTGGAGGAGAATAAAAACATGACTGCTTACATGTGACATGGAAGCAGAGGGGGTCATCTGGAGGAGAATAAAAACATGACTCCTTACATGTGACATGGAAGCAGAGGGTATCATCTGGAGGAGAATAAAAACATGTCTCCTTACATGTGACATGGAAGCAGAGGGTATCATCTGGAGGAGAATAAAAACATGTCTCCTTACATGTGACATGGAAGCAGAGGGATCATCTGGAGGAGAATAAAAACATAACTCCTTACATGTGACATGGAAGCAGAGGGGATCATCTGGAGGAGAATAAAAACATGTCTCCTTACATGTGACATGGAAGCAGAGGGGATCATCTAGGAGGAGAATAAAAACATGACTCCTTACATGTGACATGGAAGCAGAGGGGATGATCTGGAAGAGAATAAAAACATGACTCCTTACATGTGACATGGAAGCAGAGGGATCATCTGGAGGAGAATAAAAACATGTCTCCTTACATGTGGCATGGAAGCAGAGGGATCATCTGGAGGAGAATAAAAACATGTCTCCTTACATGTGACATGGAAGCAGAGGGATCATCTGGAGGAGAATAAAAACATGTCTCCTTACATGTGACATGGAAGCAGAGGGGATCATCTGGAGGAGAATAAAAACATGTCTCCTTACATGTGACATGGAAGCAGAGGGTATCATCTGGAGGAGAATAAAAACATGTCTCCTTACATGTGACATGGAAGCAGAGGGATCATCTGGAGGAGAATAAAAACATAACTCCTTACATGTGACATGGAAGCAGAGGGGATCATCTGGAGGAGAATAAAAACATGTCTCCTTACATGTGACATGGAAGCAGAGGGGATCATCTAGGAGGAGAATAAAAACATGACTCCTTACATGTGACATGGAAGCAGAGGGGATGATCTGGAAGAGAATAAAAACATGACTCCTTACATGTGACATGGAAGCAGAGGGATCATCTGGAGGAGAATAAAAACATGTCTCCTTACATGTGGCATGGAAGCAGAGGGATCATCTGGAGGAGAATAAAAACATGTCTCCTTACATGTGACATGGAAGCAGAGGGATCATCTGGAGGAGAATAAAAACATGTCTCCTTACATGTGACATGGAAGCAGAGGGGATCATCTGGAGGAGAATAAAAACATGTCTCCTTACATGTGACATGGAAGCAGAGGGGTCATCTGGAGGAGAATAAAAACATGTCTCCTTACATGTGACATGGAAGCAGAGGGGGTCATCTGGAGGAGAATAAAAACATGTCTCCTTACATGTGACATGGAAGCAGAGGGATCATCTGGAGAAGAATAAAAACATGTCTCCTTACATGTGACATGGAAGCAGAGGGATCATCTGGAGGACAATAAAAACATGACTCCTTACATATGACATGGAAGCAGAGGGGGTCATCTGGAGGAGAATAAAAACATGTCTCCTTACATGTGACATGGAAGCAGAGGGGGTCATCTGGAGGAGAATAAAAACATGTCTCCTTACATGTGACATGGAAGCAGAGGGGTCATCTGGAGGAGAATAAAAACATGTCTCCTTACATGTGACATGGAAGCAGAGGGGTCATCTGGAGGAGAATAAAAACATGTCTCCTTACATGTGACATGGAAGCAGAGGGATCATCTGGAGGAGAATAAAAACATGTCTCCTTACATGTGACATGGAAGCAGAGGGGATCATCTGGAGGAGAATAAAAACATGTCTCCTTACATGTGACATGGAAGCAGAGGGGATCATCTGGAGGAGAATAAAAACATGTCTCCTTACATGTGACATGGAAGCAGAGGGGTCATCTGGAGGAGAATAAATACATGTCTCCTTACATGTGTCATGGAAGCAGAGGGGTCATCTGGAGGAGAATAAAAACATGACTCCTTACATGTGACATGGAAGCAGAGGGGTCATCTGGAGGAGAATAAAAACATGTCTCCTTACATGTGACATGGAAGCAGAGGGGATCATGTGGAGGAGAATAAAAACATGTCTCCTTACATGTGACATGGAAGCAGAGGGGTCATCTGGAGGAGAATAAAAACATGTCTCCTTACATGTGACATGGAAGCAGAGGGGGTCATCTGGAGGAGAATAAAAACATGTCTCCTTACATGTGACATGGAAGCAGAGGGATCATCTGGAGGAGAATAAAAACATGTCTCCTTACATGTGACATGGAAGCAGAGGGGATCATCTGGAGGAGAATAAAAACATGTCTCCTTACATGTGACATGGAAGCAGAGGGGTCATCTGGAGGAGAATAAAAACATGACTCCTTACATGTGACATGGAAGCAGAGGGGTCATCTGGAGGAGAATAAAAACATGTCTCCTTACATGTGACATGGAAGCAGAGGGATCATCTGGAGGAGAATAAAAACATGTCTCCTTACATGTGACATGGAAGCAGAGGGGTCATCTGGAGGAGAATAAAAACATGTCTCCTTACATATGACATGGAAGCAGAGGGGATCATCTGGAGGAGAATAAAAACATGACTCCTTTCATGTGACATGGAAGCAGAGGGGATCATCTGGGAGGAGAATAAAAACATGACTCCTTACATGTGACATGGAAGCAGAGGGGGTCATCTCGAGGAGAATAAAAACATGTCTCCTTACATGTGACATGGAAGCAGAGGGGATGATCTGGAAGAGAATAAAAACATGACTCCTTACATGTGACATGGAAGCAGAGGGATCATCTGGAGGAGAATAAAAACATGTCTCCTTACATGTGACATGGAAGCAGAGGGATCATCTGGAGGAGAATAAAAACATGACTGCTTACATGTGACATGGAAGCAGAGGGGGTCATCTGGAGGAGAATAAAAACATGACTCCTTACATGTGACATGGAAGCAGAGGGTATCATCTGGAGGAGAATAAAAACATGTCTCCTTACATGTGACATGGAAGCAGAGGGGATCATCTGGAGGAGAATAAAAACATGTCTCCTTACATGTGACATGGAAGCAGAGGGATCATCTGGAGGAGAATAAAAACATAACTCCTTACATGTGACATGGAAGCAGAGGGGATCATCTGGAGGAGAATAAAAACATGTCTCCTTACATGTGACATGGAAGCAGAGGGGATCATCTAGGAGGAGAATAAAAACATGACTCCTTACATGTGACATGGAAGCAGAGGGGATGATCTGGAAGAGAATAAAAACATGACTCCTTACATGTGACATGGAAGCAGAGGGATCATCTGGAGGAGAATAAAAACATGTCTCCTTACTTGTGACATGGAAGCAGAGGGATCATCTGGAGGAGAATAAAAACATGACTCCTTACATGTGACATGGAAGCAGAGGGGGTCATCTGGAGGAGAATAAAAACATGACTCCTTACATGTGACATGGAAGCAGAGGGGATCATCTGGGAGGAGAATAAAAACATGACTCCTTACATGTGACATGGAAGCAGAGGGGGTCATCTCGAGGAGAATAAAAACATGTCTCCTTACATGTGACATGGAAGCAGAGGGGATGATCTGGAAGAGAATAAAAACATGACTCCTTACATGTGACATGGAAGCAGAGGGATCATCTGGAGGAGAATAAAAACATGTCTCCTTACATGTGACATGGAAGCAGAGGGATCATCTGGAGGAGAATAAAAACATGACTGCTTACATGTGACATGGAAGCAGAGGGGGTCATCTGGAGGAGAATAAAAACATGACTCCTTACATGTGACATGGAAGCAGAGGGTATCATCTGGAGGAGAATAAAAACATGTCTCCTTACATGTGACATGGAAGCAGAGGGTATCATCTGGAGGAGAATAAAAACATGTCTCCTTACATGTGACATGGAAGCAGAGGGATCATCTGGAGGAGAATAAAAACATAACTCCTTACATGTGACATGGAAGCAGAGGGGATCATCTGGAGGAGAATAAAAACATGTCTCCTTACATGTGACATGGAAGCAGAGGGGATCATCTAGGAGGAGAATAAAAACATGACTCCTTACATGTGACATGGAAGCAGAGGGGATGATCTGGAAGAGAATAAAAACATGACTCCTTACATGTGACATGGAAGCAGAGGGATCATCTGGAGGAGAATAAAAACATGTCTCCTTACATGTGGCATGGAAGCAGAGGGATCATCTGGAGGAGAATAAAAACATGTCTCCTTACATGTGACATGGAAGCAGAGGGATCATCTGGAGGAGAATAAAAACATGTCTCCTTACATGTGACATGGAAGCAGAGGGGATCATCTGGAGGAGAATAAAAACATGTCTCCTTACATGTGACATGGAAGCAGAGGGTATCATCTGGAGGAGAATAAAAACATGTCTCCTTACATGTGACATGGAAGCAGAGGGATCATCTGGAGGAGAATAAAAACATAACTCCTTACATGTGACATGGAAGCAGAGGGGATCATCTGGAGGAGAATAAAAACATGTCTCCTTACATGTGACATGGAAGCAGAGGGGATCATCTAGGAGGAGAATAAAAACATGACTCCTTACATGTGACATGGAAGCAGAGGGGATGATCTGGAAGAGAATAAAAACATGACTCCTTACATGTGACATGGAAGCAGAGGGATCATCTGGAGGAGAATAAAAACATGTCTCCTTACATGTGACATGGAAGCAGAGGGATCATCTGGAGGAGAATAAAAACATGTCTCCTTACATGTGACATGGAAGCAGAGGGATCATCTGGAGGAGAATAAAAACATGTCTCCTTACATGTGACATGGAAGCAGAGGGGATCATCTGGAGGAGAATAAAAACATGTCTCCTTACATGTGACATGGAAGCAGAGGGGTCATCTGGAGGAGAATAAAAACATGTCTCCTTACATGTGACATGGAAGCAGAGGGGGTCATCTGGAGGAGAATAAAAACATGTCTCCTTACATGTGACATGGAAGCAGAGGGATCATCTGGAGAAGAATAAAAACATGTCTCCTTACATGTGACATGGAAGCAGAGGGATCATCTGGAGGACAATAAAAACATGACTCCTTACATATGACATGGAAGCAGAGGGGGTCATCTGGAGGAGAATAAAAACATGTCTCCTTACATGTGACATGGAAGCAGAGGGGGTCATCTGGAGGAGAATAAAAACATGTCTCCTTACATGTGACATGGAAGCAGAGGGGTCATCTGGAGGAGAATAAAAACATGTCTCCTTACATGTGACATGGAAGCAGAGGGGTCATCTGGAGGAGAATAAAAACATGTCTCCTTACATGTGACATGGAAGCAGAGGGATCATCTGGAGGAGAATAAAAACATGTCTCCTTACATGTGACATGGAAGCAGAGGGGATCATCTGGAGGAGAATAAAAACATGTCTCCTTACATGTGACATGGAAGCAGAGGGGATCATCTGGAGGAGAATAAAAACATGACTCCTTACATGTGACATGGAAGCAGAGGGGGTCATCTGGAGGAGAATAAAAACATGTCTCCTTACATGTGACATGGAAGCAGAGGGGATCATCTGGAGGAGAATAAAAACATGACTCCTTACATGTGACATGGAAGCAGAGGGGATCATCTGGAGGAGAATAAAAACATGACTCCTTACATGTGACATGGAAGCAGAGGGGCCATCTGGAGGAGAATAAAAACATGACTCCTTACATGTGACATGGAAGCAGAGGGGATCATCTGGAGGAGAATAAAAACATGTCTCCTTACATATGACATGGAAGCAGAGGGGATCATCTGGAGGAGAATAAAAACATGACTCCTTACATGTGACATGGAAGCAGAGGGGATCATCTGGGAGGAGAATAAAAACATGACTCCTTACATGTGACATGGAAGCAGAGGGGGTCATCTCGAGGAGAATAAAAACATGTCTCCTTACATGTGACATGGAAGCAGAGGGGATGATCTGGAAGAGAATAAAAACATGACTCCTTACATGTGACATGGAAGCAGAGGGATCATCTGGAGGAGAATAAAAACATTTCTCCTTACATGTGACATGGAAGCAGAGGGATCATCTGGAGGAGAATAAAAACATGACTGCTTACATGTGACATGGAAGCAGAGGGGGTCATCTGGAGGAGAATAAAAACATGACTCCTTACATGTGACATGGAAGCAGAGGGTATCATCTGGAGGAGAATAAAAACATGTCTCCTTACATGTGACATGGAAGCAGAGGGTATCATCTGGAGGAGAATAAAAACATGTCTCCTTACATGTGACATGGAAGCAGAGGGATCATCTGGAGGAGAATAAAAACATAACTCCTTACATGTGACATGGAAGCAGAGGGGATCATCTGGAGGAGAATAAAAACATGTCTCCTTACATGTGACATGGAAGCAGAGGGGATCATCTAGGAGGAGAATAAAAACATGACTCCTTACATGTGACATGGAAGCAGAGGGGATGATCTGGAAGAGAATAAAAACATGACTCCTTACATGTGACATGGAAGCAGAGGGATCATCTGGAGGAGAATAAAAACATGTCTCCTTACTTGTGACATGGAAGCAGAGGGATCAACTGGAGGAGAATAAAAACATGACTCCTTACATGTGACATGGAAGCAGAGGGATCATCTGGAGGAGAATAAAAACATGACTCCTTACATGTGACATGGAAGCAGAGGGGATCATCTGGAGGAGAATAAAAACATGTCTCCTTACATGTGACATGGAAGAAGAGGGGATCATCTGGAGGAGAATAAAAACATGTCTCCTTACATGTGACATGGAAGCAGAGGGGATCATATGGGAGGAGAATAAAAACATGTCTCCTTACATGTGACATGGAAGCAGAGGGATCATCTGGAGGAGAATAAAAACATGACTCCTTACATGTGACATGGAAGCAGAGGGGATCATCTGGAGGACAATAAAAACATGACTCCTTACATATGACATGGAAGCAGAGGGGTCATCTGGAGGAGAATAAAAACATGTCTCCTTATATGTGACATGGAAGCAGAGGGGATCATCTGGAGGAGAATAAAAACATGTCTCCTTACATGTGACATGGAAGCAGAGGGGGTCATCTGGAGGAGAATAAAAACATGTCTCCTTACATGTGACATGGAAGCAGAGGGGGTCATCTGGAGGAGAATAAAAACATGTCTCCTTACATGTGTCATGGAAGCAGAGCGGTCATCTGGAGGAGAATAAAAACATGTCTCCTTACATGTGACATGGAAGCAGAGGGATCATCTGGAGGAGAATACAAACATGACTCCTTACATGTGACATGGAAGCAGAGGGGTCACCTGGAGAAGAATAAAAACATGTCTCCTTACATGTGACATGGAAGCAGAGGGGTCATCTGGAGGAGAATAAAAACATGTCTCCTTACATGTGTCATGGAAGCAGAGGGGTCATCTGGAGGAGAATAAAAACATGACTCCTTACATGTGACATGGAAGCAGAGGGGTCATCTGGATTAGAATAAAAACATGTCTCCTTACATGTGACATGGAAGCAGAGGGGATCATGTGGAGGAGAATAAAAACATGTCTCCTTACATGTGACATGGAAGCAGAGGGGTCATCTGGAGGAGAATAAAAACATGTCTCCTTACATGTGACATGGAAGCAGAGGGGGTCATCTGGAGGAGAATAAAAACATGTCTCCTTACATGTGACATGGAAGCAGAGGGATCATCTGGAGGAGAATAAAAACATGTCTCCTTACATGTGACATGGAAGCAGAGGGGATCATCTGGAGGAGAATAAAAACATGTCTCCTTACATGTGACATGGAAGCAGAGGGGTCATCTGGAGGAGAATAAAAACATGACTCCTTACATGTGACATGGAAGCAGAGGGGTCATCTGGAGGAGAATAAAAACATGTCTCCTTACATGTGACATGGAAGCAGAGGGGATCATCTGGAGGAGAATACAAACATGTCTCCTTACATGTGGCATGGAAGCAGAGGGGGTCATCTGGAGGAGAATAAAAACATGTCTCCTTACATGTGACATGGAAGCAGAGGGGATGATCTGGAGGAGAATAAAAACATGTCTCCTTACATGTGGCATGGAAGCAGAGGGATCATCTGGAGGAGAATAAAAACATGTCTCCTTACATGTGACATGGAAGCAGAGGGATCATCTGGAGGAGAATAAAAACATGTCTCCTTACATGTGACATGGAAGCAGAGGGGATCATCTGGAGGAGAATAAAAACATGTCTCCTTACATGTGACATGGAAGCAGAGGGGTCATCTGGAGGAGAATATAAATATGTCTCCTCACATGTGACATGGAAGCAGAGGGGGTCATCTGGAGGAGAATAAAAACATGTCTCCTTACATGTGACATGGAAGCAGAGGGGGTCATCTGGAGGAGAATAAAAACATGTCTCCTTACATGTGACATGGAAGCAGAGGGATCATCTGGAGAAGAATAAAAACATGTCTCCTTACATGTGACATGGAAACAGAGGGATCATCTGGAGGACAATAAAAACATGACTCCTTACATATGATATGGAAGCAGAGGGGGTCATCTGGAGGAGAATAAAAACATGTCTCCTTACATGTGACATGGAAGCAGAGGGGGTCATCTGGAGGAGAATAAAAACATGTCTCCTTACATGTGACATGGAAGCAGAGGGGTCATCTGGAGGAGAATAAAAACATGTCTCCTTACATGTGACATGGAAGCAGAGGGGTCATCTGGAGGAGAATAAAAACATGTCTCCTTACATGTGACATGGAAGCAGAGGGATCATCTGGAGGAGAATAAAAACATGTCTCCTTACATGTGACATGGAAGCAGAGGGGATCATCTGGAGGAGAATAAAAACATGTCTCCTTACATGTGACATGGTAGCAGAGGGGATCATCTGGAGGAGAATAAAAACATGACTCCTTACATGTGACATGGAAGCAGAGGGGGTCATCTGGAGGAGAATAAAAACATGTCTCCTTACATGTGACATGGAAGCAGAGGGGATCATCTGGAGGAGAATAAAAACATGACTCCTTACATGTGACATGGAAGCAGAGGGGCCATCTGGAGGAGAATAAAAACATGACTCCTTACATGTGACATGGAAGCAGAGGGGATCATCTGGAGGAGAATAAAAACATGTCTCCTTACATGTGACATGGAAGCAGAGGGGATCATCTGGAGGAGAATAAAAACATGACTCCTTACATGTGACATGGAAGCAGAGGGGATCATCTGGGAGGAGAATAAAAACATGACTCCTTACATGTGACATGGAAGCAGAGGGGGTCATCTGGAGGAGAATAAAAACATGTCTCCTTACATGTGACATGGAAGCAGAGGGGATGATCTGGAAGAGAATAAAAACATGACTCCTTACATGTGACATGGAAGCAGAGGGATCATCTGGAGGAGAATAAAAACATGTCTCCTTACATGTGACATGGAAGCAGAGGGATCATCTGGAGGAGAATAAAAACATGACTCCTTACATGTGACATGGAAGCAGAGGGGGTCATCTGGAGGAGAATAAAAACATGACTCCTTACATGTGACATGGAAGCAGAGGGGATCATCTGGAGGAGAATAAAAACATGTCTCCTTACATGTGACATGGAAGCAGAGGGATCATCTGGAGGAGAATAAAAACATGACTCCTTACATGTGACATGGAAGCAGAGGGGATCATCTGGAGGAGAATAAAAACATGTCTCCTTACATGTGACATGGAAGCAGAGGGGATCATCTGGAGGAGAATAAAAACATGTCTCCTTACATGTGACATGGAAGCAGAGGGGATCATATGGGAGGAGAATAAAAACATGTCTCCTTACATGTGACATGGAAGCAGAGGGGGTCATCTGGAGGAGAATAAAAACATGACTCCTTACATGTGACATGGAAGCAGAGGGTATCATCTGGAGGAGAATAAAAACATGTCTCCTTACATGTGACATGGAAGCAGAGGGTATCATCTGGAGGAGAATAAAAACATGTCTCCTTACATGTGACATGGAAGCAGAGGGATCATCTGGAGGAGAATAAAAACATAACTCCTTACATGTGACATGGAAGCAGAGGGGATCATCTGGAGGAGAATAAAAACATGTCTCCTTATATGTGACATGGAAGCAGAGGGGATCATCTAGGAGGAGAATAAAAACATGACTCCTTACATGTGACATGGAAGCAGAGGGGATGATCTGGAAGAGAATAAAAACATGACTCCTTACATGTGACATGGAAGCAGAGGGTCATCTGGAGGAGAATAAAAACATGTCTCCTTACTTGTGACATGGAAGCAGAGGGATCATCTGGAGGAGAATAAAAACATGACTCCTTACATGTGACATGGAAGCAGAGGGATCATCTGGAGGAGAATAAAAACATGACTCCTTACATGTGACATGGAAGCAGAGGGGATCATCTGGAGGAGAATAAAAACATGTCTCCTTACATGTGACATGGAAGAAGAGGGGATCATCTGGAGGAGAATAAAAACATGTCTCCTTACATGTGACATGGAAGCAGAGGGGATCATATGGGAGGAGAATAAAAACATGTCTCCTTACATGTGACATGGAAGCAGAGGGATCATCTGGAGGAGAATAAAAACATGACTCCTTACATGTGACATGGAAGCAGAGGGGATCATCTGGAGGACAATAAAAACATGACTCCTTACATATGACATGGAAGCAGAGGGGTCATCTGGAGGAGAATAAAAACATGTCTCCTTATATGTGACATGGAAGCAGAGGGGATCATCTGGAGGAGAATAAAAACATGTCTCCTTACATGTGACATGGAAGCAGAGGGGGTCATCTGGAGGAGAATAAAAACATGTCTCCTTACATGTGACATGGAAGCAGAGGGGGTCATCTGGAGGAGAATAAAAACATGTCTCCTTACATGTGACATGGAAGCAGAGGGATCATCTGGAGGAGAATACAAACATGACTCCTTACATGTGACATGGAAGCAGAGGGGTCATCTGGAGAAGAATAAAAACATGTCTCCTTACATGTGACATGGAAGCAGAGGGGATCATCTGGAGGAGAATACAAACATGACTCCTTACATGTGACATGGAAGCAGAGGGGTCATCTGGAGGAGAATAAAAACATGTCTCCTTACATGTGACATGGAAGCAGAGGGGTCATCTGGAGGAGAATAAAAACATGTCTCCTTACATGTGTCATGGAAGCAGAGGGGTCATCTGGAGGAGAATAAAAACATGACTCCTTACATGTGACATGGAAGCAGAGGGGTCATCTGGAGGAGAATAAAAACATGTCTCCTTACATGTGACATGGAAGCAGAGGGGATCATGTGGAGGAGAATAAAAACATGTCTCCTTACATGTGACATGGAAGCAGAGGGGTCATCTGGAGGAGAATAAAAACATGTCTCCTTACATGTGACATGGAAGCAGAGGGGGTCATCTGGAGGAGAATAAAAACATGTCTCCTTACATGTGACATGGAAGCAGAGGGGTCATCTGGAGGAGAATAAAAACATGTCTCCTTACATGTGACATGGAAGCAGAGGGGATCATCTGGAGGAGAATAAAAACATGTCTCCTTACATGTGACATGGAAGCAGAGGGGTCATCTGGAGGAGAATAAAAACATGACTCCTTACATGTGACATGGAAGCAGAGGGGTCATCTGGAGGAGAATAAAAACATGTCTCCTTACATGTGACATGGAAGCAGAGGGGATCATCTGGAGGAGAATACAAACATGTCTCCTTACATGTGGCATGGAAGCAGAGGGGGTCATCTGGAGGAGAATAAAAACATGTCTCCTTACATGTGACATGGAAGCAGAGGGGATGATCTGGAGGAGAATAAAAACATGTCTCCTTACATGTGGCATGGAAGCAGAGGGATCATCTGGAGGAGAATAAAAACATGTCTCCTTACATGTGACATGGAAGCAGAGGGATCATCTGGAGGAGAATAAAAACATGTCTCCTTACATGTGACATGGAAGCAGAGGGGATCATCTGGAGGTGAATAAAAACATGTCTCCTTACATGTGACATGGAAGCAGAGGGGTCATCTGGAGGAGAATAAAAACATGTCTCCTCACATGTGACATGGAAGCAGAGGGGGTCATCTGGAGGAGAATAAAAACATGTCTCCTTACATGTGACATGGAAGCAGAGGGGGTCATCTGGAGGAGAATAAAAACATGTCTCCTTACATGTGACATGGAAGCAGAGGGATCATCTGGAGAAGAATAAAAACATGTCTCCTTACATGTGACATGTAAGCAGAGGGATCATCTGGAGGACAATAAAAACATGACTCCTTACATATGACATGGAAGCAGAGGGGGTCATCTGGAGGAGAATAAAAACATGTCTCCTTACATGTGACATGGAAGCAGAGGGGGTCATCTGGAGGAGAATAAAAACATGTCTCCTTACATGTGACATGGAAGCAGAGGGGTCATCTGGAGGAGAATAAAAACATGTCTCCTTACATGTGACATGGAAGCAGAGGGGTCATCTGGAGGAGAATAAAAACATGTCTCCTTACATGTGACATGGAAGCAGAGGGATCATCTGGAGGAGAATAAAAACATGTCTCCTTACATGTGACATGGAAGCAGAGGGGATCATCTGGAGGAGAATAAAAACATGTCTCCTTACATGTGACATGGTAGCAGAGGGGATCATCTGGAGGAGAATAAAAACATGACTCCTTACATGTGACATGGAAGCAGAGGGGGTCATCTGGAGGAGAATAAAAACATGTCTCCTTACATGTGACATGGAAGCAGAGGGGATCATCTGGAGGAGAATAAAAACATGACTCCTTACATGTGACATGGAAGCAGAGGGGCCATCTGGAGGAGAATAAAAACATGACTCCTTACATGTGACATGGAAGCAGAGGGGATCATCTGGAGGAGAATAAAAACATGTCTCCTTACATGTGACATGGAAGCAGAGGGGATCATCTGGAGGAGAATAAAAACATGACTCCTTACATGTGACATGGAAGCAGAGGGGATCATCTGGGAGGAGAATAAAAACATGACTCCTTACATGTGACATGGAAGCAGAGGGGGTCATCTCGAGGAGAATAAAAACATGTCTCCTTACATGTGACATGGAAGCAGAGGGGATGATCTGGAAGAGAATAAAAACATGACTCCTTACATGTGACATGGAAGCAGAGGGATCATCTGGAGGAGAATAAAAACATGTCTCCTTACATGTGACATGGAAGCAGAGGGATCATCTGGAGGAGAATAAAAACATGACTCCTTACATGTGACATGGAAGCAGAGGGGGTCATCTGGAGGAGAATAAAAACATGACTCCTTACATGTGACATGGAAGCAGAGGGGATCATCTGGAGGAGAATAAAAACATGTCTCCTTACATGTGACATGGAAGCAGAGGGATCATCTGTAGGAGAATAAAAACATGACTCCTTACATGTGACATGGAAGCAGAGGGGATCATCTGGAGGAGAATAAAAACATGTCTCCTTACATGTGACATGGAAGCAGAGGGGATCATCTGGAGGAGAATAAAAACATGTCTCCTTACATGTGACATGGAAGCAGAGGGGATCATATGGGAGGAGAATAAAAACATGTCTCCTTACATGTGACATGGAAGCAGAGGGGTCATCTGGAGGAGAATAAAAACATGACTCCTTACATGTGACATGGAAGCAGAGGGGTCATCTGGAGGAGAATAAAAACATGACTCCTTACATGTGACATGGAAGCAGAGGTGATCATCTGGAGGACAATAAAAACATGACTCCTTACATATGACATGGAAGCAGAGGGGTCATCTGGAGGAGAATAAAAACATGTCTCCTTATATGTGACATGGAAGCAGAGGGGATCACCTGGAGGAGAAAAAAAACATGTCTCCTTACATGTGACATGGAAGCAGAGGGGGTCATCTGGAGGAGAATAAAAACATGTCTCCTTACATGTGACATGGAAGCAGAGCGGTCATCTGGAGGAGAATAAAAACATGTCTCCTTACATGTGACATGGAAGCAGAGGGATCATCTGGAGGAGAATAAAAACATGACTCCTTACATGTGACATGGAAGCAGAGGGGTCATCTGGAGGAGAATAAAAACATGTCTCCTTACATGTGACATGGAAGCAGAGGGGATCATCTGGAGGAGAATAAAAACATGTCTCCTTACATGTGACATGGAAGCAGAGGGATCATCTGGAGGAGAATAAAAACATGACTCCTTACATGTGACATGGAAGTAGAGGGGATCATCTGGAGGAGAATAAAAACATGTCTCCTTACATGTGACATGGAAGCAGAGGGGATCATCTGGAGGAGAATAAAAACATGAGTCCTTACATGTGATATGGAAGCAGAGGGGGTCATCTGGAGGAGAATAAAAACATGACTCCTTACATGTGACATGGAAGCAGAGGGGATCATCTGGAGGAGAATAAAAACATGTCTCCTTACATGTGACATGGAAGCAGAGGGGGTCATCTGGAGGAGAATAAAAACATGACTCGTTACATGTGACATGGAAGCAGAGGGGGTCATCTGGAGGAGAATAAAAACATGTCTCCTTACATGTGACATGGAAGCAGAGGGGTCATCTGGAGGAGAATAAAAACATGACTCCTTACATGTGACATGGAAGCATAGGGGGTCATCTGGAGGAGAATAAAAACATGACTCCTTACATGTGACATGGAAGCAGAGGGGTCATCTGGAGGAGAATAAAAACATGACTCCTTACATGTGACATGGAAGCAGAGGGGTCATCTGGAGGAGAATAAAAACATGACTCCTTACATGTGACATGGAAGCAGAGGGGTCATCTGGGAGGAGAATAAAAACAAGAGTCCTTACATGTGACATGGAAGCAGAGGGGTCATCTGGAGGAGAATAAAAACATGTCTCCTTACATGTGACATGGAAGCAGAGGGGTCATCTGGAGGAGAATAAAAACATGTCTCCTTACATGTGACATGGAAGCAGAGGGGATCATCTGGAGGAGAATAAAAACATGTCTCCTTACATGTGACATGGAAGCAGAGGGGATCATCTGGAGGAGAATACAAACATGACTCTTTACATGTGACATGGAAGCAGAGGGGTCATATGGAGGAGAATAAAAACATGTCTCCTTACATGTGACATGGAAGCAGAGGGGTCATCTGGAGGAGAATAAAAACATGTCTCCTTACATGTGTCATGGAAGCAGAGGGGTCATCTGGAGGAGAATAAAAACATGTCTCCTTACATGTGACATGGAAGCAGAGGGGGTCATCTGGAGGAGAATAAAAACATGTCTCCTTACATGTGACATGGAAGCAGAGGGATCATCTGGAGGAGAATAAAAACATGACTCCTTACATGTGACGTGGAAGCAGAGAGGTCATCTGGAGGAGAATAAAAACATGTCTCCTTACATGTGACATGGAAGCAGAGGTGTCATCTGGAGGAGAATAAAAACATGTCTCCTTACATGTGACATGGAAGCAGAGGGGTCATCTGGAGGAGAATAAAAACATGACTCCTTACATGTGACATAAAAGCAGAGGGGATCATCTGGAGGAGAATAAAAACATGTCTCCTTACATGTGACATGGAAGCAGAGGGGTCATCTGGAGGAGAATAAAAACATGTCTCCTTACATGTGACACGGAAGCAGAGGGGTCATCTGGAGGAGAATAAAAACATGACTCCTTACATGTGACATGGAAGCAGAGGGGTCATCTGGAGGAGAATAAAAACATGACTCCTTACATGTGACATGGAAGCAGAGGGGATCATCTGGGTGGAGAATAAAAACATGTCTCCTTACATGTGACATGGAAGCAGAGGGGATCATATGGGAGGATAATAAAAACATGTCTCCTTACATGTGACATGGAAGCAGAGGGGTCATCTGGAGGAGAATAAAAACATGACTCCTTACATGTGACATGGAAGCAGAGGGGTCATCTGGAGGAGAATTAAAACATGACTCCTTACATGTGACATGGAAGCAGAGGGGATCATCTGGAGGAGAATAAAAACATGTCTCCTTACATGTGACATGGAAGCAGAGGGGTCATCTGGAGGAGAATAAAAACATGTCTCCTTACATGTGTCATGGATGCAGAGGGGTCATCTGGAGGAGAATAAAAACATGTCTCCTTACATGTGACATGGAAGCAGAGGGGGTCATCTGGAGGAGAATAAAAACATGTCTCCTTACATGTGACATGGAAGCAGAGGGATCATCTGGAGGAGAATAAAAACATGACTCCTTACATGTGACGTGGAAGCAGAGAGGTCATCTGGAGGAGAATAAAAACATGTCTCCTTACATGTGACATGGAAGCAGAGGGGGTCATCTGGAGGAGAATAAAAACATGTCTCCTTACATGTGACATGGAAGCAGAGGGGTCATCTGGAGGAGAATAAAAACATGACTCCTTACATGTGACATAGAAGCAGAGGGGATCATCTGGAGGAGAATAAAAACATGTCTCCTTACATGTGACATGGAAGCAGAGGGGTCATCTGGAGGAGAATAAAAACATGACTCCTTACATGTGACATGGAAGCAGAGGGGATCATCTGGAGGAGAATAAAAACATGTCTCCTTACATGTGACACGGAAGCAGAGGGGATCATCTGGAGGAGAATAAAAACATGTGTCCTTACATGTGACATGGAAGCAGAGGGGTCATCTGGAGGAGAATAAAAACATGTCTCCTTACATGTGACACGGAAGCAGAGGGGGTCATCTGGAGGAGAATAAAAACATGACTCCTTACATGTGACATGGAAGCAGAGGGGTCATTTGGAGGAGAATAAAAACATGTCTCCTTATATGTGACATGGAAGCAGAGGGGATCACCTGGAGGAGAAAAAAAACATGTCTCCTTACATGTGACATGGAAGCAGAGGGGGTCATCTGGAGGAGAATAAAAACATGTCTCCTTACATGTGACATGGAAGCAGAGCGGTCATCTGGAGGAGAATAAAAACATGACTCCTTACATGTGATGTGGAAGCAGAGAGGTCATCTGGAGGAGAATAAAAACATGTCTCCTTACATGTGACATGGAAGCAGAGGGGGTCATCTGGAGGAGAATAAAAACATGTCTCCTTACATGTGACATGGAAGCAGAGGGGTCATCTGGAGGAGAATAAAAACATGACTCCTTACATGTGACATAGAAGCAGAGGGGATCATCTGGAGGAGAATAAAAACATGTCTCCTTACATGTGACATGGAAGCAGAGGGGTCATCTGGAGGAGAATAAAAACATGACTCCTTACATGTGACATGGAAGCAGAGGGGATCATCTGGAGGAGAATAAAAACATGTCTCCTTACATGTGACACGGAAGCAGAGGGGATCATCTGGAGGAGAATAAAAACATGTGTCCTTACATGTGACATGGAAGCAGAGGGGTCATCTGGAGGAGAATAAAAACATGTCTCCTTACATGTGACACGGAAGCAGAGGGGGTCATCTGGAGGAGAATAAAAACATGACTCCTTACATGTGACATGGAAGCAGAGGGGTCATCTGGAGGAGAATAAAAACATGTCTCCTTATATGTGACATGGAAGCAGAGGGGATCACCTGGAGGAGAAAAAAAACATGTCTCCTTACATGTGACATGGAAGCAGAGGGGGTCATCTGGAGGAGAATAAAAACATGTCTCCTTACATGTGACATGGAAGCAGAGCGGTCATCTGGAGGAGAATAAAAACATGTCTCCTTACATGTGACATGGAAGCAGAGGGATCATCTGGAGGAGAATAAAAACATGACTCCTTACATGTGACATGGAAGCAGAGGGGTCATCTGGAGGAGAATAAAAACATGTCTCCTTACATGTGACATGGAAGCAGAGGGGATCATCTGGAGGAGAATAAAAACATGTCTCCTTACATGTGACATGGAAGCAGAGGGGTCATCTGGAGGAGAATAAAAACATGACTCCTTACATGTGACATGGAAGTAGAGGGGATCATCTGGAGGAGAATAAAAACATGTCTCCTTACATGTGACATGGAAGCAGAGGGGATCATCTGGAGGAGAATAAAAACATGAGTCCTTACATGTGACATGGAAGCAGAGGGGGTCATCTGGAGGAGAATAAAAACATGACTCCTTACATGTGACATGGAAGCAGAGGGGATCATCTGGAGGAGAATAAAAACATGTCTCCTTACATGTGACATGGAAGCAGAGGGGTCATCTGGAGGAGAATAAAAACATGACTCCTTACATGTGACATGGATGCAGAGGGGTCATCTGGAGGAGAATAAAAACATGACTCGTTACATGTGACATGGAAGCAGAGGGGATCATCTGGAGGAGAATAAAAACATGTCTCCTTACATGTGACATGGAAGCAGAGGGGGTCATCTGGAGGAGAATAAAAACATGACTCGTTACATGTGACATGGAAGCAGAGGGGGTCATCTGGAGGAGAATAAAAACATGTCTCCTTACATGTGACATGGAAGCAGAGGGGTCATCTGGAGGAGAATAAAAACATGACTCCTTACATGTGACATGGAAGCATAGGGGGTCATCTGGAGGAGAATAAAAACATGACTCCTTACATGTGACATGGAAGCAGAGGGGTCATCTGGAGGAGAATAAAAACATGACTCCTTACATGTGACATGGAAGCAGAGGGGTCATCTGGAGGAGAATAAAAACATGACTCCTTACATGTGACATGGAAGCAGAGGGGTCATCTGGGAGGAGAATAAAAACAAGAGTCCTTACATGTGACATGGAAGCAGAGGGGTCATCTGGAGGAGAATAAAAACATGTCTCCTTACATGTGACATGGAAGCAGAGGGGTCATCTGGAGGAGAATAAAAACATGTCTCCTTACATGTGACATGGAAGCAGAGGGGATCATCTGGAGGAGAATAAAAACATGTCTCCTTACATGTGACATGGAAGCAGAGGGGATCATCTGGAGGAGAATACAAACATGACTCTTTACATGTGACATGGAAGCAGAGGGGTCATCTGGAGGAGAATAAAAACATGTCTCCTTACATGTGACATGGAAGCAGAGGGGTCATCGGGAGGAGAATAAAAACATGTCTCCTTACATGTGTCATGGAAGCAGAGGGGTCATCTGGAGGAGAATAAAAACATGTCTCCTTACATGTGACATGGAAGCAGAGGGGGTCATCTGGAGGAGAATAAAAACATGTCTCCTTACATGTGACATGGAAGCAGAGGGATCATCTGGAGGAGAATAAAAACATGACTCCTTACATGTGACGTGGAAGCAGAGAGGTCATCTGGAGGAGAATAAAAACATGTCTCCTTACATGTGACATGGAAGCAGAGGTGTCATCTGGAGGAGAATAAAAACATGTCTCCTTACATGTGACATGGAAGCAGAGGGGTCATCTGGAGGAGAATAAAAACATGACTCCTTACATGTGACATAAAAGCAGAGGGGATCATCTGGAGGAGAATAAAAACATGTCTCCTTACATGTGACATGGAAGCAGAGGGGTCATCTGGAGGAGAATAAAAACATGTCTCCTTACATGTGACACGGAAGCAGAGGGGTCATCTGGAGGAGAATAAAAACATGACTCCTTACATGTGACATGGAAGCAGAGGGGTCATCTGGAGGAGAATAAAAACATGACTCCTTACATGTGACATGGAAGCAGAGGGGATCATCTGGGTGGAGAATAAAAACATGTCTCCTTACATGTGACATGGAAGCAGAGGGGATCATATGGGAGGAGAATAAAAACATGTCTCCTTACATGTGACATGGAAGCAGAGGGGTCATCTGGAGGAGAATAAAAACATGACTCCTTACATGTGACATGGAAGCAGAGGGGTCATCTGGAGGAGAATAAAAACATGACTCCTTACATGTGACATGGAAGCAGAGGGGATCATCTGGAGGAGAATAAAAACATGTCTCCTTACATGTGACATGGAAGCAGAGGGGTCATCTGGAGGAGAATAAAAACATGTCTCCTTACATGTGTCATGGAAGCAGAGGGGTCATCTGGAGGAGAATAAAAACATGTCTCCTTACATGTGACATGGAAGCAGAGGGGGTCATCTGGAGGAGAATAAAAACATGTCTCCTTACATGTGACATGGAAGCAGAGGGATCATCTGGAGGAGAATAAAAACATGACTCCTTACATGTGACGTGGAAGCAGAGAGGTCATCTGGAGGAGAATAAAAACATGTCTCCTTACATGTGACATGGAAGCAGAGGTGTCATCTGGAGGAGAATAAAAACATGTCTCCTTACATGTGACATGGAAGCAGAGGGGTCATCTGGAGGAGAATAAAAACATGACTCCTTACATGTGACATAGAAGCAGAGGGGATCATCTGGAGGAGAATAAAAACATGTCTCCTTACATGTGACATGGAAGCAGAGGGGTCATCTGGAGGAGAATAAAAACATGTCTCCTTACATGTGACACGGAAGCAGAGGGGTCATCTGGAGGAGAATAAAAACATGACTCCTTACATGTGACATGGAAGCAGAGGGGATCATCTGGAGGAGAATAAAAACATTTCTCCTTACATGTGACATGGAAGCAGAGGGGTCATCTGGAGGAGAATAAAAACATGACTCCTTACATGTGACATGGAAGCAGAGGGGATCATCTGGAGGAGAATAAAAACATGTCTCCTTACATGTGACACGGAAGCAGAGGGGATCATCTGGAGGAGAATAAAAACATGTGTCCTTACATGTGACATGGAAGCAGAGGGGTCATCTGGAGGAGAATAAAAACATGTCTCCTTACATGTGACACGGAAGCAGAGGGGGTCATCTGGAGGAGAATAAAAACATGACTCCTTACATGTGACATGGAAGCAGAGGGGTCATCTGGAGGAGAATAAAAACATGACTCCTTACATGTGACATGGAAGCAGAGGGGATCATCTGGGTGGAGAATAAAAACATGTCTCCTTACATGTGACATGGAAGCAGAGGGGATCATATGGGAGGAGAATAAAAACATGTCTCCTTACATGTGACATGGAAGCAGAGGGGTCATCTGGAGGAGAATAAAAACATGACTCCTTACATGTGACATGGAAGCAGAGGGGTCATCTGGAGGAGAATAAAAACATGACTCCTTACATGTGACATGGAAGCAGAGGGGATCATCTGGAGGAGAATAAAAACATGTCTCCTTACATGTGACATGGAAGCAGAGGGGGTCATCTGGAGGAGAATAAAAACATGACTCCTTACATGTGACATGGAAGCAGAGGGGTCATCTGGAGGAGAATAAAAACATGACTCCTTACATGTGACATGGAAGCAGAGGGGTCATCTGGAGGAGAATAAAAACATGACTCCTTACATGTGACGTGGAAGCAGAGGGGATCATCTGGAGGAGAATAAAAACATGTCTCCTTACATGTGACGTGGAAGCAGAGGGGGTCATCTGGAGGAGAATAAAAACATGTCTCCTTACATGTGACATGGAAGCAGAGGGATCATCTGGAGGAGAATAAAAACATGTCTCCTTACATGTGACATGGAAGCAGAGGGATCATCTGGAGGAGAATAAAAACATGACTCCTTACATGTGACATGGAAGCAGAGGGGTCATCTGGAGGAGAATAAAAACATGTCTCCTTACATGTGACATGGAAGCAGAGGGGAAGATCTGGAGCAGAAGGGCAAGGTGATGGCGTTGTGATATCTCACTGGAAGAAAGGGGGAGAAATTGGGCAACCACAGCCTGCACAGCGAACTAAGGTACTGTCCTGAGCAACACAGTGGTGTCCACCAAAGCTCAGATCTCTGCCTAAGGCACATCCAGGACGGGCAGTCCAAAGGATGTGTTTCAGCATCCTATGTTTCTTCCACGTTCACCCCCACAAGAATCCTCATAGCATCCAGTCATCAATGCTCCGATGATGAATCTGACCGCTCCCCTGGCACTGGGGTCCTCACCCTGGCACCCAGCTCCCAGATGGCCAAGCTCAGCATGTCTTCTCCAAACATGTCCCCTCGGTTCCCCTTCACACACCAGGCCCTGAACACCGCCTCTTTTCTGCCCTCAGATGCTGATTCCCCCCTCACAGCTCTATTTTCTCTTCCTTCTTGCTGGTCTTGCCAGGCCACCTCTCACTCTTCCTTCATGTCTTTGTGCAAGCATGATTCTTCCAGAAGACATCACATGGCCAAGTGCTCCAGGGCGATCTCCCCACCCCCACAGCCATCTTCATCATCCTCACGAATTCCTTGTGTAGCCCATGTTCCCTAGTGGACTGTAGCCCTGCATGACCTTTTCCTCTTGTCCAGTGTAGTATCCCCAAAAGTCAAATAGCATCTGGCTTAGTGAAGGCACACACTATTGTTCGGGCCGGCTGTGGCAGCATGTGCGCTGTTGGCCAGTTGCTGAAGAGGCGGGGGCAGGAGGACCAGGAGTTTGAGGCCAGTCCTGGATGAAAAAAAAAAAAAGAAAGAAAGAATAAGAAATATTTGTTATGGGAAAATGAACAAACTGCTTTCCTCGAGGACTGTAGTCAACTCCACCTCCGCCAGCAGCAAAAATGTCCGCTTTCATTTCTTCTTAGGGTGATTGCAGGAAGGGGCTTGTTTGGTTCCTCAATGCTTGCATGAGAGGTCCTGGCAGGGTCTCTTTCCGTCTGAACACAGTTCAGGCTATCTGCACAGCTGCAGATGTCATAAGGCTGCAGGAGCACTGAGCTTTCCCTTCTGGTTTATTTTATTTTATTTTATTTTATTTATTTCTTGGAGAGAGAGAGAGAAAGGGAGGGAGAGGCAGACAGAGCAAGAAGGAGGATGGGCATGCCAAGAGCCTTTGGCTTCTGCAAACAAACTGCACACATATGCTCCACCTTCTGCATCTGGCTCATGCAGGCCCTGGGGAATCAAACCTGGGGTTTGGCTTTGCGGTTAAACACCTTAACCACTGAGCCATCTCTCCAGCTCTCCCATCTAGTTTAAATGCAATCTGAATCTTAACTCCCTGCAGGGCTGTGACTAAAATATTCTTTTTTATTGCAATTGAACTCAAAGGGTCATTCTAAAAACGTTAAGTAAAAATAAGTGAGCAAGAAGCTTATGTGTTTGGGGGTGTGGATAGTTGTGTTTCCTATGCCTTCTTATCCCAAATTATCCAATTGTGTATTTTGATTTGTAAAACTTTCTAATCTGTTCATTGTTTTCATTAGAATAAATGCACATCTTGACATTTTTTCTAAAGAACTTTAATGTGTAAAAGAAGTCTTGCAAAAAGAGTTGACTCATATAAAAATGTATTTAACATAGAGAAAATCAAAGCACCTTTTATCAGGCAAAAGAAGCCTACGACATAGAACAGATTATAGGAATCAGATGTCCCTTTACCCGAAAAGAATTGTTTGAATACAGAATAACTTCATGATTTCATCCTTTTCAAACAAGTATCACCCAACATAGAGATGGCAATGAATTTAACAAAAACAAACAGATAAATGACTGTGTTCTTAAAAATAAATAGCCCGACATAAAGTCTTCTAATTCAAACATAGCACCATTGGAAGAACAGGATGAGTCTTTTCAATTTAAAGTGTCCAAACAGGTGATTTATCAAAATTAGTGCACGCTAAAGCTGCAGCGGTTGATTTTGTTGTTGGTGGTGGTCTTTGAAATACAGTCTCATGTAGCCCAGGTTGGCCTCAAATTTGCTATGTAGACGAGGCTGGCCAGGAACTCCTGATCCTCCTGTCTTTACCTTCCAAGTCCTAGGTTTAGAGGGGTATTATGCCATCATGCCCAGTTGAGATGGTTGATTTTTAAATCTTTCCTGGGAGTGTACTAGGAAATTAAAAGCTATTAGGAAAAAAAAAAAAGGCAAAACCTTTGGTGAAAAGACAGCCGATGACAGCCGGCTCACACGTGTGTACGCGCGCAGCCGGGGTGCGTGACCCGCGCTCTGTCCTCGCTGTCACCAGCCATCAACCTCAACCACAAAGGGGCTCTTCACATCTATCTTGCCACTGTTGATGATCACGCAGTCCGTGAGCGGGCGGTCGTGGCCGTCGGTTGCTTGGAGCTCTATGGAGTGGACCACTGACTGGTGAGAGAAAGACAGACAGCGCTCAGTTCCTACCAGCAGCTCAGGCAAGGGAGGTTTAACCAGTCCAGTTCCAACGTCCACGTGGGAAATAAGGTGGGCGTTTTTGTTTGTTTGGTTGAGTTATTATTATTTTTTTTCTGAATTTCTGACCCTCCTGCCTCCCTCTTGAATGCTGGGGTAAGAGGCAATGATCATCATGACTGGTTCATCTTGTGCCAAGGGCTTTGTGCATACTAGCTGAGCATGCTTAGGCCCCGGAAATGAATTTCATCATTACAAAAACCATGCCATGTGGAGAGCATTGCTTTGCAAATAGCTCAGCGTTGTACTTGCCTGATATAGATAATATATCCTGACTCTGAAAAAAAAAATAAGCGAAGTAGGGAAAACCTACAGTGTCATATTCTGTCTACATCTGCACTGCCTCTCATCTGCCTCCTCTCCATCTCCTCACACACAGAGGAAATTCAACCACTACCTGTTTCTCAGAGAATACACTGGCGGATTTTCTCACTTTAATAAGCATTATATATATATGTTATAAACACCTAGCACTAACAAAAACTGTATTTTGGGGGGGAGGGGAGTTTTGTAGCCCAGGCCGACATGGAATTCTCTATGCAGTCTCAGGATGGCCTCGAACTCACAGCAATCCTCTTACCTAGGCCTGCCAAGTGCAGGGATTAAAGGCGTGCACCATCAGGCCTGGCAAAAAGTATTTCTTTTTACCTCCTCCAGCACAGTGTGAGACAGCATGGAGTCTGAGTCACTTTCAGACTCATTCCTGTGTTTGTCTTGGTATAACAATATGGGCCAGAAGGCAAATATAAAAGCGGACCTAGGCCTGGATTTGCCCATTTTATAGGTTACCTAAACCATTAATCTCGAGGTTGGCTCTGATATGGTTATAACCTAACCCCACAGTGGCACAGGTCCCCTCTCTCTGCTTGGAAAGCCTCAAGGTCCACGTGCCACCTACATTTCACACTAAAGGAGGGAGGCCAACACGGAATAAGAAAGTGCTTTGGACAGGCTTTCACACATGCCCCTCAGCTCCTGGACTTTGCCCGGTCAGAATCAGAACAACAGAGAGAATTCGAGGAAGACTTACGACTGAGATAGGATTGTCTGGCTTTGGGTAAGGGAGGCTAAGCCACTGCCAGTCACACAGAACCAAATGAAACATGGGAAAGGGAGTCCAGGCTGTCTCCTTGGCTGGACTGAACACTTTACGGAGGCGGCAGGATTCGCAGTGGACAGAACTACTCTGGGCGTGAAGTGAAGTGAAGGGCGGGCTTTCAGAGAAGCTCCTCCAGATTATGGACTGGGTTTCTTTGATATGCCTTTGTTAAAATATTTTATTTATTTATTTGAGACAAAGAGAGCCAGAGAAAGAGGAAGAGAGAAAGCGAGAGAGAGAATGGGCATGCCAGGGCCTCCAGCCACTACAATTGAACTCCAGATGCAGCAACCTTGTGCATCTACCTTACTTGGGTCCTGGGGAATCAAACCTTAGACTTTGAAGGCAAGCGCCTTAACTGCTAAGCCATCTCTCCAGCCCTCTTTGCGGTTGTTTAAAGGAATAACTAATAGCATATATTCAAATCCTCTTAATTATGGTTTGTTGTTATACTGTGCCTTTGAATGGGACTTGGTGTCTGGACTGAGCCACACAGGGTCCTACTTTGTTGTTGAGAGAGGGTCTTGTTTTTAGTCTAAACTAGCCCAGAACTAAGCTGGCTTTGAACCTATCATCCTCTTGTCTCTTGCTTTTGAGTCCTGATATTACAAGCACACACACCACACTCAGCTTTAATATTTCATTTTTAACCATGGTAAGAAACATCTAACACAGAATTTACCATCTCATTGGTGCAACTAATCTCCAAAACTTTTTTCATGTGGCAAAGATGAACCTGTGTGACCATTAAAGATCTCCCTCCCAGCCTCTGGCAGCCTCCACGCACTGCCTGTCCCATGGGCTCCACTGCTGCACACCTCTGCACTCACAGAATTCACATCTTTCCTGGCTAGTGCATTTCACTTAGGATGAGGTTCTCAAAGTCTGTTCAGATTGTGGCATGTTTTAAAATGCCGTTACTTCCTACACTGAAAAATACACCATTCCATGGCTCTCCAGGCCCTAGTTTTTATTTGAGTACTTAAGTTAACTGAGATGCTAAGTTTGTCCATGCCAAGGCCCTGCTTCTGCTCTGAGCCCCTGGCAATTAAAATGCCATGCCACATATAATTTATTCACCTTGCAAACTCCAGTCATTAAATAACAATGGCTATCAATCATCACATGCAAAGACTCAAACGAGCCACTGAAGGCATTCTCATAAGCATGATACTTTGGAAGAGGACAATAACAAGCCAAGTTACCATCCCATCGAGGACTTTTCCAAACACAACGTGCTTCCCGTCGAGCCAGGTGGGTTTGGTCAAGGTGATGAAGAACTGGGAGCCGTTGGTGTCAGGCCCGGCGTTGGCCATGCTCACCCACCCAATGCCATAATGCTGCAGTCGGAAGTTCTCGTCAGGAAACGTCTCGCCATAAATGCTCACACCTGGACAAGACGAGCCGCAACAAGGAGAGCAAACAAAAGACGTTAAACAAAATAAGCTCTCTAAAGAAGCCAAGTGTTTCACGCAGCCGGTTAACAGAACCCTACAGGACACGGGAATGGGGGACAGGTGATCAAGCCTAAGTGATGGGGGTAAAACTGACCCATTATTAAGGAAACAGACACTGAGGCCCGAGCCAAACAAAAGGAAACCCTTTAATGGTGCACGACGCAAACCAGGGGACCAGACAGGGGGCTAAACCAGTCAGTGGTGGAGTTCTGCGGGGAAAGATCGTATACCAAGCAAGAATGGAAGGCAGCTGACCACCTGGTCCTGGTGGCCCTGCCTCCGTCTGTGCTCGGCTTGCTTGTCCTGTGGTTCTCCTCCCTCTGCTCCCAATCAGGCACGCCAAGCGCTGAGCTTATTCCTGCAATGACCCCATGGCACAGGCCTCCTCTGCCCACTTCACACCGTGAAAGACTTAGACCACTTGCAAAGAGCGGAGCAGCGCTTGGCTGCTTGGCTCTCGCGCTCAGCGGCTCATGCTTTCTCTTGCCTGCGAGTCGCCGCTCACTGCTGGAGGCCATGGAGACATGGAGGAGGACGGCAACAGGAAGCGCCCAGAACTAAGCTGGGGAATGTCCCAAGGTTCCAGAAGAGCTCCAGCCCTGGAAGGAGCCCTCAGCTTCCAGCACCTCCAGCACCTGCCGCGCTCACCTCCCTTTCTGCCAGGCTATTTATTTAGGAGTTGCTAACGTCATACTCTGGACTCAGAAGTATCAGACGTGGGTATCGGACGCCAGCGCTTTAGAGCTGACTGTCAAGGGCATGGGAGGTCGCCTGGCACTGTTCACAGGGAGGTCTAAGCAAAATTTATTTATTTTTATTTTATTTATTTATTTTCAAAATATTTTATTTTTCTTTATTTGAGAGAGAGAAATAGCCAGAGAGAGAGAGAGAGGGTGCTCCAGGGCCTCCAACCACTGCAAACCAACTCCAGATACATGCGCCCCCTTGTACATCTGGCTCACGTGGGTCCTGGGGAATTGAACCTGGGTCCTCTGGCTTTGCAGGCAAGTGCCTTAACCACTAAGCCATTTCTCTAGCCCTTATGTTTATTTTTTTTTATTTTAGTTTAGTTTTTCAAGGTAGGGTTTCATGTAAGCCCAGGTTGACCTGAAATTCACTATGTAGCCCCAGGCTGGCTTCAAACTCATAGAGTTCCTCCTATTCCTGTCTTCCAGGTGCTGGTATTAAAGACATGCCCCACCATGCCTGGCTTAAGTAAAACTTAAATGGTGCAAAAATTCCTCTCTTCCAAACTCAGAGACTTTTTAACTCAAGCCTCACCCTCGCATAATACATACACTGGGTAGGGAAGGTAGCAAGAAAATAAAAATAGAAACTAGGGCAAAGTAAGCCTGTTGCCGTTCCTGCTGGCCTCTTCAGTAGGAAGTGTGGTGCCAGAGAGGAGTGGACAGGTACCAGAGCTGCAGGGTTACAGGTGCTTGCTTACACGCCTGGCAGTCCATGTAAAGCCAGCACCACATGAAGCCGCACACAAAAAGTGGTGTGTGCATCTGGTACTTGTTTGCAAGAGCAAGAGACTGTGGTGTACATGTGCAAGTACACATAAGTAAATAAAGATTTAAAAAATATTTTTATTTATTTATTTATTTGACAGGAAAAGGGGGAAAGAGAGAGAGAATGGGTGTGCCAGGGCCTCCAGCCATTGCAAACAAACTCTGGACACATGTGCCCCCTTGAGCATCTGGCTTACATGGGTCCTGGGGAATCAAACCTGGGTCCTTTGGCTTTGTAGGCAAATGCCTTAACCACGAAGCCATCCCTCCAGCCCAATAAATAAAGATTTTTAAGAGCCAGCCATAAAAAACAGTTTTGAAACAAGAGAAAAAATTTATCATGACCCCACCACCAACCAACATGCAGGCCAGGTCCTTCCAGCAGGTGCCTTCCCTGCTCCTCCCCACCCACAGCTGCTGGCTGCCACCTCAACACATACACACCTTGTTTCAGTTTCTTCCCTGAGGCAGACATTTTCCTACACCACTTCATACTAATCAACATTTTTAATAACTGAAAAGTATTCTGGTGGATGAAAACTGCACATGGCATGATAATGGTCAATCATCAACAACAATTCACAACAACCCTGTCTGCATCAGAAAGCCTCACTCAGCCCTATTCACCAAGATCCTGGTAATGAGTCCTCAAAACTCCACCCTTCTTAGACACTTCGATCTGGCTTTGTGGACTTGTGCCTTAAAGGTGAGGCTCAAACGCGCTGGGCTTCAGCTCGGCATGGGGGGAAAGACAAAGACCCGTTACCGCCTGTGCCGTCTCCAGCGGTGAAGTCCCCTCCTTGGATCATGAAGTCCTTGATGACGCGGTGGAAGGTGCTTCCTTTATAGCCATATCCTTTCTAAAGAGATGATTTCAATTCAATACACAAGTAGAAATAATCCACAGGATCCAAAAACGTTTATCCAAAATGAGAAAACTGGACAAGATGTTTATAGAGCTTGACTAGGCTCAGTAATTACGCACTGGGAGATGCTTATCATTAGCTGACCAAAAGAGCGAACTATGGAAGAGGTGAGTTATTAATGTAAATATTCAGAAAGAGAGCTATCTCGTTTTCACTCGACGGGTTTCTTTCAATTTCTAGAAACCTAACAGCACTGAGTATTAGCATAATCAAGATTTCATAAGAAAATAAAATGTGATGTTGCACGTTCATGTGACATGTTAATACTAATTTTCCCAGAAGACATCTTTGAGTCTGGCTGAAAGAAAGAAGATGCAAAGAACATGAGACTCAGACAGACCTCTCCCGTTGCCAGAGCGATAAAATTTTCCACAGTCTTGGGCACAACTTTTCCGAAGAGGCCAATCACAATTCTGCCCACTTCATTGTCTCCTATCTTCACATCAAAGAAGACCTGTGGGTCATTGAAATGCACACGAGACAGTTATAACATGGAAAAGATAAAAATACAAGGATTTACCCTCACAGGCAAACAGTCAGTGTTTGATAAAGGAGTCATGGAGAAACACGATGCCAGTTGCGGCACTCCAGCAACATTGGAGAACAGTTCGTTTACAGATACTCATTCAACAAACACTTGCCCAGCACCACCTAGGGGCCAAGTGCCGTCCCGGGCCCCGAGTTTGAAGTCTGGCTTGGTTCTGTCAGCGTCAGCCTGCAGAGACTTCATGAAGCTTCTCCTCCCAGCCCCAGAACAACCCCTGCTGCCCTCCCCACTCCGCAGCCTTGAGGACGAAGATTAAAGTAGAAAGTGCTGGCCTTTGTAAAGGGAATGCTCTCTAAGCTTGCAGGAGGGAAAAAATGGTGAGCAGAGCAAAAGGCTAACCATCCAGGTTTATCTTTTGTCACTTCAAACACTGCCAAACTCCTCATGAGTTCTCAATAGCTGTCCGCTGTCAGTGGACCTCCAGGGAGAATTAAAACATGTATCAGTCTTTCAAAAGGCCTGCCACTCACGGCCAAGCCCAAGTCCCCAGTCTCCTCCCAAGGACAGCAAGCCCACACTCCAGTCCTCACAAGCCATCTGCCCCGAGAACTCAGACACTGGATTCAGGTCTCCTATTCCCAAAGTCCCAAGCAGACTTTGTTCCCTCTCTGTCATTTCTTAGAACAAAAGAAAGAAAACAGAACCCGAGATACGAGTTACCATTTTGCAGGTTAAACCTAAAAGTTTCAGTGAACTTTACATTTCATCTGAAATGAAATGATACACATTTTGCTTCACAAATTGCTGCATTAAGTCAATTCTGAGCTAGAAGGTTTGAAAAGGCCACAGAGTCAAAGGGCATTTTGTTAGCCAGTTCAGATTATAGGAACCAATTTACTGTTTGAATGGGTAAAAAAAGACATTCAAGAGATGACTTTAAAAAACATAAGAAGGGTTGTCAAAGGAAAAAGACATTTTGTAGTTTAGAAAAATCAGTAAGTAAAGACTGTCAAGCTTCAGTTCAAGACAAGAGCTTCTGCCAATACTTCAGAATGTCTGTCATGGGCTGATGTGGTATTTAGTGCTCCGTGTGGCATTTACAACTGCTATATGGCCAAAGCAGCCAAAGTTGTATTATTATTTATAAAGAGAAGTTTGATGGAAAGCCTGGAAGATTCTGCTCTCCACATGAGCCAGGGCAAAAAGAACAATCAGAGTGTCTTAGGTCAGAACACAGCTGAAGGGAAATGGATTCTCCAAGGGACTTCCAAGCTGAGGCGGGAACACAATGTGGGCAGTAATGGAGCAGCCCTGCAGGAGAACCATGGGCAACATTTCACCCCGAAAAGAGAGCCAGGGATAGGATTTCAACCCCAACAACAGAACCATGGGTGGGATTTCAACCCCGGCAAGAGAACCAGGGGTGGGATTTCAATGCCAGGAAGAGAACCAGGGATGGAATTTCAGCCCCAGCAAGAGAACCAGGGATGGAATTTCAGCCCCAGCAAGAGAACCAGGGTGGGATTTCAATGCCAGGAAGAGAACCAGGGATGGAATTTCAACCCCAGCAAGAGAACCAGGGGTGGGATTTCAACCCCAGCAAGAGAACCAGGGATGGGATTTCAACCCCAGCAAGAGAACCAGCGGTGGGATTTCAACCCCAGCAAGAGAACCAGGGGTGGTATTTCAATGCCAGGAAGAGAACCAGGGATGGGATTTCAACCCCAGCAAGAGAACCAGGGGTGGTATTTCAATGCCAGGAAGAGAACCAGGGATGGGATTTCAACCCCAGCAAGAGAACCAGGGGTGGTATTTCAATGCCAGGAAGAGAACCAGGGATGGGATTTCAACCCCAGCAAGAGAACCAGGGGCGGGATTTCAATGCCAGGAAGAGAACCAGGTGTGGGATTTCAATGCCAGCAAGAGAATCGGGGTTGGGATTTCAACCACAAGAGAACCAGGGACGGGATTTCAACCCTGGCAAGAGAACCAGGGATGGGATTTTACAAGTAAGCACCTTTAATGGCTGATCCATCTCCCCAGCAACAAGGATGGAATTTTAAAGAATTATCAAAAGATATGACCAAAGCTTTCCATCCTTTTAAGATAAAGAAAAAAAGAACGTCTATATTCAAAAAAAAACTGAAATAATGATTCCTGGGAGATTGCATGCAAAGATAAGGGAAAGGACTATGTTACTCAGCACTGCACTTCAATTATAAATTCTGTTTCTGACACACACCATAGCACCATTTTCCTCCTAACTTGCATTATCTTTCAACTTTGTTAGAAAGTATAAGGTACTACAGCAGTTTTCCCAATTCTAGTAGAAATTTTTTGAAAAATTGAATCTTGTTAAATTAACAAGCACTCATTAAAGACCTATGTAAAAGGTGATGTAAGGGCACAAGCTGACCTAAGAAAACATGTAAGAGTCAGGATATGTAGGCCATATATAGCAAGGGCCCAAGAGTGATCTAAATCCTGGCCTGAAGGGGGCCTGGGAGAGAACACTTTGGGAGCAGGCAGGCCCAGAAGGAGAGCAGACCCTGAGACAAGGGTGGCACAAATCTCGCCTGATCATTCTCCCCAGAGTGAAAGAAGTGTGCCAAGCAGAAGTCTGGCCTGTGCCATAGCTGGCTGGGGCTGGGCAGGAAACTCTCGGCCAGTCCCACAAGGCAGAGGACAAATGCCAACACAGAAGTCCATAGGTCACGGAGTGAAGGGAAGCGGAGGGCCAGATGAGCGAGGCGTTGGGAACGCAGCTCGTGTAGCAGAAGAGTCTGGAGCTCTTACATCCGCTGAAGAGCGAGGTCCTGGGGCTGGGAGGCAGCTGGCCTGGGAAGAGCATGCACGTGCAATAAACCTGAGTGCAGATCCCAAAGACCACATAAAGTCAGACACGGCGGCATGTGTCTGCAGCCCCAGAACACCTACGGCAAGCAGCAGGGCGAAGTTAGATGGCTCCCAGATGCTCCCCGGGCAGCTGGCCTGTCACACACAGCAGAAATGAGTAAGAGACCCTGCCTCAAAGTGGAAGGCGAACACTGATCCCTGGGTGTCCTGACCGCTACCTGCATGCATGAGCACTCCTATACGTGAATGCAAACACACATGCACACTACATGACCACCACTGAAGTGCCAGGGGGTGGTATCTCCATACATATTCCTTACATCTGCTTACATAATTAATTAGTAATATGTAACTATGAGTAATTACATTCTGAGGTTAGCAGGGACCGCTAATAACCATGGCTAATTCATCAATTGGGGTAGCAGGTAAGAGGTTGGCCCAGGTTTCCAAACTAAGTGGGTGAGAGCTAAAATATCCACCCACAGCTCCCTCTAGTTACACTGTGACCTCACATGCCTACGGCTGGGAACCTCAAGGTGACATGATGGAAGCTGCTTGGTTTCCCCAGGTCCCAGGACAAAGTCAGCCCAAGCAGATGGGCAGGAAATGCTGGGTGGCTCAATGTCCAGTGAGACTACATGATACTAGTGTGGCCCACAGGAGGGGAGGAGGCTGCCAGGCAAAACTCTCTGAGGCTTGTCTCTGGCTTTGCTAAATATCCTTGGAAATAAAGTTCTGCGTTTGACAGGCCTGGGCTACACCGTCATGGAGTCTGGTCCAGTGGAAGAGAAAACACACATACAAATGCTGTAATGCAACAGGAAACTTGGCTTTATCAGGCGAGTCAGATAAAGCGTCACTGTAAGGGGCGGGAGGTGGCAGTGGGCTTCCTGGAAAGGTGATATTTGGATGCCATGCTGCGTTGGTAGGTGGGCACCTGCACCAGAGTCACTCCATTCTCCTCCTGAGGTTGCTCCTGAAAGTAATTTGGAGGTATGGGACACCGGAGGCGTAAGGAGGTAGGGAAAGAGGGATGCGGCACTCACAACTGATATAACCCCTGCATTACTCACTCCTGTGTAGGCGCATTTCCTAATTAACCAGGGAAAACATCCAGTACGAAATCTTAAACCCAGTTATGCCACTAAGTGGCTATGCAGCTTTCTCTAAGCTGTAAGCTGCATTCCTCACTGTAAGATAAATGACAACTGCTTCCAGACGGCGCTGTCACAGGAGGATTCATCAGGTGAACACAGCACTGATCAAGTTATCACAACACTGATCAAGTTATCAAGTGAGGGACTATGGTGAACACTCCATCTACTCTATCACATCTAATATGAAAATCCCATACTACATGCAGATATATGCTTACCTAATATGTACTACACCAGGCATTTATATTTCCATTTCAGACATTAGATAACTTGCCTGAGGTCATCTAGCTGCTACCTGTTGGCCACCACCTGCTAACATGACTGTAAGGTGCAAAGACGGCAGGGTTGGTTTTGAACACTCATACCGGTCCTGCACAGACCCTGTATAGCACTTGCTGGAAGCGGCGATTCAGTGACTGAGTCCAAGCAGCCAGAGCTTACACGTGGGCACCAGTGAGGCAGAGAGCTTCAGACTGAGGCCTGGCAGCAGGACCCTCGGATGACATTGATGCCACTGTGGGGTGTAGAGCGCCTCATACCTACTATTTATAGACTGCTATTTTTAAACAAAGTCAGAGGTAGAGGAAAAGACTCCTGAGGAAATCAACACAGTACAACAATACCCAGCAAATCTACTTTTCTGCACTCAAAATATTTCAATGTCTCCATCTTCCAACCTGCTCAGTTGTCTTAGGTTCACTGAAGAAGTTTCCAGTGGCTGACCCCTAGGATTAGCTATCAGAACGTGGAGCCAAGTGACAATTCTGACAGAGGAGCCCAAGTCTCAGAAAGGGTTAAAAGGGGCTGGAGAGATGGCTTAGCGGTTAAGCGCTTGCCTGTGAAGCCTAAGGATCCTGGTTCAAGGCTCGATTCCCCAGGACCCACGTTAGCCAGATGCACAAGGGGTGCATGCCTCTGGAGTTCATTTGCAGTGGCTGGAGGCCCTGGCATCCCCATTCGTTCTCTCTCTCTCTCTTTCTCTCCCTCCCTCCTTTCTCTGCCTGTCTGTCACTCTCAAATAAATGAAAAATAAAAAACAAGAAAGAGTTAAAAGGCAAGTGCCTGGGTGCTACTGCCAAGACTGCTCCTGGCTTGCTCTGGGTGAATGTGGGTATCAGCACCTTTAAGAAGCTTCCCCGGAGACACAGACCCAGTATGGCAGGGCACAGTCACTACAGAATTATTCTCTGCAAATCTGAAATTCACATCTACTCGAGAACCCTGTCTTTTGTTTAAAACTCCCTACCACCTTCTAAGCCATCAGCAACTCTTATCAGTTGTCTCCAAAATCTGTTTCGAGTTCCTTGCTCCCAATCTCAAGATTACCACCCTGACCCAAACTACAGCGTGGAGTCTGACACGGCGGCCCCAAATGACATCCTCTCCCCTCCAGAATGACCACAGGAATTTAACAGCACAAGCGAAATCATGCCATTTCCTTGTGCAACCGCTGCTGGCCCTGGTCTCAATGCCCACACTCCTGACTGTTCCTCTAAAGCACTGAGTGATCTGCCAGCTGCCCACGTATCCATTCTCAACTTGTGCCACGCTGCCCTCCGCCCCGCCTCGGGGCCATACCGCCCTCTCTCTAGTCTCGGAACACCAGGACTTTCCCCTTTGCCACTTAAGCTCTGCCAGGCTGCTTCTTCTGGGCAGACATTTAAATGTCACCCAACCTAGATTAGGTTCATTTCCTTCAACATTCCATAGTTGTATAAGTTTCCTGTTTGTGTTCGTGGATTTAGTCCAAGAGACGAAAGTGGTGTCTTCGGGCTAGACCTGGTCGGTCCTTGCACAATCCAGCTCCCAGGGGCCAAGCCTGGAAGGTGAAGGAAGGCGGCACTAGCTTCTCAGAGTTGCCAGGCTACCACCGACGCGGGACCCCTTCCTCTCCCCGCCCACAGCCCTCTTTACTGGCTGCTTGGGTGGGTCTGCGACGCAGGATTTAAGCATCGCAGTAACTCAAAGCTGTGATTTCCCCTGGCAAACCCTACTGATTGTTAAGACCACCTTGGGCTGCCCCCACCCGTCCCGGTTGCCAGAGGGGGCAGCGGGGTGTTTTTCTAAAAGTGGTGATCCCGGGCACAGGGCACTCTTTCCTTGGCCCTCCGGATGACAAGTGCCCACTCTGCGCGCCTGGCTCCAAGTTCAGGCCGTCCCAGAGTTTTGAAACTGCACCTCTTCCTCCCGGAAGGCGGCGGTCGCTAAACAGAGGCGGCGGGCTGGCACCGGGGCTCTGCCAGGCCCGGCGACCCCCGCGGCGGGCGGCCTGGCAGCCTACTTCTGGCCCGGGGCGCGGGCCGGGCGCGCGGGCGGCACCCTCCGCATTCCTTCCGCCTTTGTCCCGGGTGCAGGCCGGCCGGGGAGCCGCGGCGGAGCCTCCGTGCCGGACAGAGGCCCGCGGGTCCCGGAAGCCGGGCCGGCCCCAGGCCGCTCACGTCGGGCCGTCTCTGGGGAGGCGAGTCCACGCGGCGGGCCGCGGCTCCAGCGTCCCCGAGCCGCCGGGACGGCGCCGACCCCGCTGCGCCCCGGGCCCCCCGTCCTCCCGGAGCGCTCCCCGGCCCCCGCGCCCGCCGCCCCGTCACCTTGGCCGTCACCGAGGGGCCTCGCTTGCGGACGCCCGCCGACCCCGAGGAAGACGCGAGCGCGCCGAGCCCCAGGCACAGCACGAGCCGCAGCAGCAGACGGGGACCGCGGGCCATGCCGAGCGCTGCAGGCGGCGGTGGCACCGCGCTAGCCGGGCTGGCGACGGCGGGGCACTCGGGTGGCCTGAGCCTGCGCCTGCGCGCTCCGGGCCTTGGGGCGGTGGTGGGGGGACCGGGGACGGGGCAGGGCGGGGACGGGGGGCACGGGGCAGGGCGGGGACCCGGGATCTGGAGTGCGCGCCTCCCAAGTTCAACTCCCCGCCCGAGTTTGGGTTTCGCAGGGCCGCGCGGCTGCCCAGGCGCGGACGGTCACCCGGGTTCTCCCCGCGGCGCCGGGCCTCGACCCTGAAGAGAGCCGGGCACCCTGCCCTGGGGCCGGGACAGGCAGACCCCAGGCGGCGGCCTCCAGGATTCCTCCACGACCTTGAAGCCCGGATGCCCCTCCGAACTTGGGGGTTCTGGGGGCGCTGAGTTCTAGTTCACAAGGTGACCAGCTTCTCACCGAGATCACTCGCAGCTGGAGAGCTTTGCAAGTCCCTGGGCCCGCAGGCACTGGCCTGGAAAGCCTTTTATTTTGTTCCTTTCTTTCTTTCTTTTTTTTCTTTTCCTTTTTTCTTGGTTTTCCGATGTAGGGTTACAGGTTTAAGTGTTTCATCTGGGCTATTGATTCTGTGACCTTATCTACTGTCTGTTGGGTCGCACGCGCACACGCAGGCCCAGTAGAATTCTCTCCTGAGCACCGGAGTCAAACAAAATTCCGGGCATATCTGTAGGGTGGAATTTTTACAAACTTAAGAGTTATTTTTAGGAAGATTAGTTGATGAACTGGAGAAGCTCTCATTACATTTTTTTAAATTTTTTAAAAATTATTTATCTATTTATTTGAGAGCGACAGACACAGAGAGAAAGACAGATAGAGGGAGAGAGAATGGGTGCGCCAGGGCCTCCAGCCTCTGCAAACGAACTCCAGACGCGTGCGCCCCCTTGTGCATCTGGCTAACGTGGGACCTGGGGAACCGAGCCTTGAACCGGGGTCCTTAGGCTTCACAGGCAAGCGCTTAACTGCTAAGCCATCTCTCCAGCCCTCTCATTACATTTTTAAGTCATGTATTTGTGTGTGTGTGTGTGTGTGTGTGTATGTATGTATGTATGTATGTATGTATGTATGTATGTATGTGTATATATATATATATATATATATACACAATATATATATACAATATATATTTGTAGAGAAGAGAGAGGAGAAGGGGCACACCGGGGCCTTCAACAGCTGCAAGTCAACTTCAGATGCATGCAACCCCATTTGCATCTGGCTTTATGTGGCACCTGGGGAATCGAGCCTGGGTCCTTTGGCTTTGCAGGCAAGGGCCATAACCTCTGTGGCCATATTTCCAGCCCCCCTCATTACATTTTATTAGAGAACTCAGATTACAAACAGAAATTCTGATCTCAACTCTGAGAATGAATACCAAAAAGAGGCATTTTAAGAATTGAAACCAGGGCTGGAGGAATGGCTTAGCAGTTAAGAGACTTGCCTGCAAAACCAAAGGACCCAGGTTCGATTCCCCAGGACCTACGTAAGCCAGATGCACAAGGTGATGCATGCATCTGGGATTCATTTGCAGTGACTGGAGGCCCCGGTGTGCCCATTCTCTAATGCTGTCTCTGTCTCTCTCTCTCAAACAAATAAATAGGCCGGGCATGGTGGCGCACGCCTTTAATCCCAGCACACGGGAGGCAGAGGTAGGAGGATTGCCGTGAGTTCGAGACCACCCTGAGTCTCCATAGTGAATTCCAGGTCAGCCTGGACTAGAGTGAGACCCTACCTCGAAAAAACAAAATAAATAAATAAGTATTTAAAAAGAAAATAATTGAAACCAATGCTCCAAAACATTTATGGATAGAAACATACATTTTCTGCTGTCAGTTATTTTCTTATCTCCCGGATGTTCTACCATGAGCTTATAAATATTTCAGAGCCCAGGAAAGGTCATCTGAAAACTCCCTACTTTTTTGAAGCAGGAATTCAAAAGAACTTTTTTGATTTCAGAGTAACATCTCTAAGGTCACATGGAAGTTAGTAATTCTAGGGGGTGTTTTGTAGGTATCATGCATCTCAAGCCAAGATTCTCCTTCTATCAGCACACGCAACTCCTAAGAGTGTATCTACAATGACACTGGAATGGTTACAGATTAGAAAGGAGCAGGCAGTGCCTTCTATCACTGGGCAGAAAAACCTCTGGATGGTTTTAAATTTTCAGGTTTTTTTCATGTGTGTGTGTAACAAGTGTGATGTGTGTGTGGCATGTGCATGTGGCGTCCTGTGAGTGGAGATGTGGTGCCACATGGGCACAGAGACCAGAGGAGAACATTGGATGTCCCCCTGCATTCTTCACCCACTTGGTCCCTGGAGATGGAGTCAATGACCAGATTACAGAGTTTGCTGCTTACATCAGCCCCAGCTAGTCTCTCCGCTGCTCCCTTCAGGACTGGAGCGGGTTCAGGACTGGAGTTGGGGGGGGGGGATGTATTCACAGGTGTGTGGAAGCCAGAGGTGAATATTGGGCATCTTCCTCAATTGCCCTCAGTTGAGACAGAGTCTCATGCTGAATCCAGAAGTCACAGATTCATCCAGATCAGACCTTTGTCTCTGCCTCCAAACGCTGGGATTACAGACACATGCTTCATGCTCATCTGTTTGTTTTGAAACTGGTTTAAAAGCTGGATTTGGGCTGGAGAGATGGCTGAGTGGTTAAGGCATTTGCCTATGAAGCCTAAGGACCCAGGTTTAATTCCCCAGAACCCACATAAGCAGATGCACGTGGTGGTGCCTTAACTGTTGAACCATCTCTCCAGCCCTCCTGCCTTTTATTTTATTTTATTTACTTATTTAGTTAGTTATTTTTAAGTAGGCCTAACTGAGGCTGACTCTGTAGTATCAGGGTGGTCTTGAACTCATGGTGATCCTCCTACCTCGGCCTCCCAATTGTTGGGATTAAAGGAGTGTGCCACCACGCCCAGCTACCATTTGTCTTTTACTGTGAATTCAAACTCAGGTCCTCATGCTTGCATGCAGCAGTCTACCCAGAAACTAAGGCACTTGCCTGCAAAGCCAAAGGACCTGAGTTCAATTCCCCACTACCCATGTAAATCCAGATGCACAAGGTGCCACATGCATCTGGAGTCCATCTAGGGTTCTTTTGCAGTGGCTAGAGGCCCTGGCACGCCCATTCTCTCCTCTCTCTTCTAGCACTCTCTACTTGGAAATAAATAGATAAAATCCAGCTTTTAATTTTTATGTTTATTTAGTTAGTTTATTATTAGATTAGTTATGTATTTATTTGAGATATACACAGAGAGAGAGAGAGAGAGAGAGAGAGAATGAGAATGGGCGTGCCAGGGCCTCCAGCCACTGCAAAGGAACTCCAGACGCAGGCACCTCAGGCTTCACAGGCAAGTGCCTTAACCACTAAGCCATCTTTCCAGCCCCTCTTCCTTTTATTGTTCCAGGGTAACATAAGAACCTCAAAATGCTTTATCTTCTTTTGCCCTCTCTGAAATTTTATGTAATTGTTGTCGTGAATTTCATTTTGCTTCCACAATCCAGAATCATAATTGTCCAATAAAATCATGCCGTGCCGATAATCCTAGCATTTAGGAAGTAGAGGCAGGAAGATCAGAAATTCAAGGTTATCCACATCTGCATAGGGAGTTAGATAGAGGCCACCCTGGGCTAGAAACTTTTTTTTTTTTTTTTTTTTTTTTTTAATCTTTAAGAGTTTAAAAACTGATCTTGCTTTACCTTTCTGGCCAGGTCAAAACTGAGCAATGTTCTCAATGACAGGCGGTGCCCTAAGGTGCTTGCCCCAACCCAGCTCCTTCAGTAGACAGCCAGAACCGAGGCAGGCCTTGTCACTGACAATGGGCAGTGGGCACGGGGTTTGTAACCACGGGAAGGAGTCCTCCTTGCATGCTAGAGAGTGGCTCGGAGAGCAGAAGGTGGAGTCTCACCTTCATGGAATACCTACCAGCAAGAGGAGGTGGCTTGCCTAGAACAGCCCGGAGGACTGGGAGAGGGCCATGTTTAGAAACTACGGAAGTGAGAAATTGAATTTGGTCTGACTTCTTGTGCTTGCTTCTATGAGCTTCAAGCTTGATGGGGGTTTGCACACCTCTAACTTTCAAAGTAAGTGGTCGAAATGGTTCATTTAGGAACATGCACCCACAGTTGGCTTCAAGTATGGCGATTAGGAAGTAAGAAGAAGTGAAGAACAAGTAAATGTGGTTCTTGCAACGTAAAGTGAAGCAGGAGATTGATTAAATATTGATTTTATTCCAGCAATTAAGGGAATTTTATTTATGCCAAGGAGCTGAGACCCAGGGCTCGGGAGTCCTGAAGGGTCCTCCTCTACACCGAGTTGATCCAAGTGCCAGGCCCATCTTCCCGACAGTTCAGGCAATACAGTTTTTAATTCTTTGGAGACAATCTGTTATTAAATTGATCTGTGTATTTATGTTCTGTCCTATTTACTGTTATTTACTACCCACCAAAGCTGCCAGGTTTTAAACAGACTTGGTATAAATGTTTGTTCCTGAGCCTTTGCTGATGGATGTGTTTTATGTAACAGTTACAGAGCCCATTGACATGAAGCATTAAAACACAGAGAGAAGCTGAGGAGATTCATAAGCACATGAACTGCCCTCGCCAGAGACAGTGGAAGGAATAAATCCAACGTCAAAAGAACATTTGCAAAGTTCCCACCAGCAGATTTATCTACTTCAAAACCTCTTTTGTCGGATTGAATCATACCATATATTATGTTTAAAGGGTCAACTAAAAATCACATCTCGTTGGTAACGGCTTCTCGTCATATGAGAGAAAGACCTGCTATTGCAGACAAGAGAAGATATGCTTTAAATGCTTGTTATTTGCCTTCTAATTAAGAGGCGTTGCCTAAATGACTTTCTTTTAATTGGAAATTTAGGAAAGCTCAAATTATTGGTACTATTGAGTGACATTAAAATACCTCTAACACTATTCTTTAAACTAAAAACAAAACAAAACATTCCTAGTTCTGAATTCCTAGCTGCTGGTAACAACAGTAGCTGAGGGTAAATGTTCCTTAACTGGAACTCAGATATTATTAGTACCTTCAGAATGCTCCCCACCCCCATCCCCAAGAAAAAAGTTGGCAGACCGAAAGGGTGGCATCTATCTCCTCGTTAAAACATCAGACTGACAAAACCCATGTGCTCCTGTGTTTCAGAAGGTTGCAGCTCTTTTAAACACTGGCATTCTTATCATTGTGTGCTCTGTCCTGGCTGCTGGCCTTCAGGCCTGCACTGGTTTCTCCCAGCATCATTCCTCCATCTGGAGATAAGGGAATGCCTCCTCGGATTCTGGTGGAGAGCACTGCTGAAGAAAGAAAGCAGATCAAACATAGTTGAGATTGTTACGCAAAATGTGCCTTCTGTGCTAGATGCTTTGTTTGTTGTTATTTGTTCAGTTGGAAGCAAATTAAAGGCTAATGATCACCCAGTAAGAGAGGGCTGGGGCATGGGCTGTCAGCAGAGAATGCTTGCCCCAAAACGACACTGTTGTTGTAAACCTTGCCTGCATTTGATATCATATGGACAACCCAAAGCCATAAAATCAGAGTCAGCTCTAAGATAAACTTCACACTAATCTTTACAAACAAATGAAGAATATGCTTTAGGAGTGAAAACTAAAATTTTAATTCTTTCTTAGATATATTGCTCCAGCTATGGGGGTATTATTTTGAACAAATTTATTCTTCCTAGATGTTAAGTTTTTAAAATCTTGTTTCATTTTGAGGCATTCTCACTCTAGCCCAGGCTGACCTGGAATTCATTATTCATTATCACATTGCTCTGAAACTTAACAGCTATTCTCCAACCTCAGTGTCCCAAGTGCTGGGACTAAAGGTTTGTACCACCATGCCTAGGTAACTTTTTTTTTTAAGTTTCAATGTTCTGATTCAAAAAAACACGGGCGAAAAGCATTCTATGTCCTAATCCCCCAGGAGTGAATATTGTTAATGTTTTAGTGTTTTGCCTTCCATTTGTTCTGTTTACTGTGCTCATCCAACTTTATTTTCTCACTGAATTAAACTAAAATCACGCTTTGTGTCATCTTTTTCAATGAAGTGTAAATAAAAAGCAAGCATGTTTTCTGAAAGACGTGAGATTGTTTGTAGCAACGAAATCTAAAAAATTATAAGTATGGTTCCTTTAACCACAAACTTGTTCAAAAAATTCAGATCTCAAAAATAGCATGCAGTAGTCTTAAGTGTAGGAACTAAGCTTTGCACCTGACAAGGTAACAGGGAGAAGGAAGAAGTTCGTCCACCACATGCTTCTGGGGTCACCGAACTCCTCAGGAGCCTCCCTGTATCATTCTGTGCACGCAGGGAGATAGTTTCAGCCATGCACGCCAGAGGGGAATGCGGCTGGGCTGGCCTGCCACATCTGTCCTGTTTCTAGAATCTCTGGGAATTAGCACATCAAGGGTTTCAGCCCGGCCCAGGCTCTCAGTTATCAGATAAGAAAGCAGAGGCTACACAAAGTGACTGTCACCAAGCAGGGTTCTGCAGGGATGTGCAGGCCACCTCCCCTCCCCTCCCAGTGGCTCTGCTGCCTGCCAAAGACTGCCTAGTAGTGGGGGCCAAAGCCAGCCAGGGCTCAAGCATGGTTATGAGCCATATCATAGTCCCATAGGACGGATTCTGAAAGCCCCCAAGTTTGCCATGTTTAAGGAAATATGCTAGAGAAGTAGGCAAGAATGAGTCTTCTGTCACAATAGCGTCCTCCTTTGCCTTCAAGGAATTCCAGTCGTGATGCTGCAAGGATTCTATAAGGGAGATATCTTCTCATGAATTTTAAGATACAGTTTAAAAACCAATAATAGGCCGGACATGGTGGCGCACACCTTTAATCCCAGCCCTCGGGAGGCACAGGTAGGAGGATCACTGTAAGTTCGAGGCCACCCTGAGACTCCATAGTGAATTCCAGGTCAGCCTGGGCTAGAGTGAGACCCTACCTCACGAAAAAAAAAATGAGATTCTTAATTCCATCACCAAGAGGTTGCTACAAATTCCCATCCTCAGCTATAGTTATTACAGAAATTGTTTTTCAGCTTTTTCACTGAATTCCAAAATAGTGAAAACAAAGGGTCCTCACGGTGTTGGTTTGTCTTGCTGAGCTGGGACCTGAGCTTTCAGCTTCTATGTCAGCACCGCCTGGCCCATTCCTGCCCGTTCCCCATAATGCCTCACACCGCGTAACTCAGCAAGAACAGAACCTCATGTCTCACAGGAAGCCCACGATCGGCGCCAGCAGATGCCATGTCCGGGCGGGCTTGTCCCTTCCTGCTGTAGCCTCACCTGGCCAAAAGTGCGGAGGAGGCCGCTGCTGTCTTGCATGTCTTCCGTAAGGTCTTTACTTTTATTCAAGAGGCTTCATTGCCTCCCGAAGTCTGTCACGCTGGTGACAGAGTCAACACATGAGTTTCAGGGGAACACCTTCTGACCATAGCGGCGAGTGAATGCTCAGTGGTTCCGGGTCTGGGGTTCCAGGTTGTACCTTAATGACACCACGCTCTAGGACGCCCTCCCTGGGCTAAGTGCCGCTGCATTCTATCCGAAGGCTGCATCTGTCTTTCCACTTGTTGAATCTCGGCTGCTTTTGTTTCCTTGAACAGTAAGGTAGAAAGAAGGTTGCTTAGATTCCTAAGCACAGGCTTCAAGGAGCCTTGGAGTGTTCACCGGAACCCTTGCTCTGCTCTGAGACTGCCAGTCAAGGGTGGCTTGACTTTCAGGAGGCCCAGATGTCCCAGGAAGGTGCACGGAGGGACGGGGCCCCTCTCTGTGGGCAGATGTGAGTGAGGCACACTGAGACTTCCAGCCAGAAATCCATTTTGCTGCAGGCAACTGGTGAGTTATGAGGACAGATGCCAGTGAACCCAGGGGAGACTCTGCCAGCCCCTCAGGGGAAGTTTGAGAAAGAAACAGTTATTTAAATAAACTGTTTGGCGGTGATTTGTTACAAAGTAACAGGCAACCTGATAGACTTCCTCATAAGCTTACAATGGGTAACTGTCCTAGGCCCTTTCTTGCTTAAGGGAATCCTTTAAGATTCCTCTGCCTTGGTCCATTTCTCTCTTGCAGAGAGAGACCCCATTGCTCGGTTCTTCAAGGGATCCCCTGACAGCGCAGGGTAGGCGTGGTGGGAGACTCACATGCTCCGTGCTAGCTCCTCCTGTTGCTCTCGTGGCCATCGCCATCCTGGCCTGCAACAGACTCATCCCTGTGCGAAGCTGAGGCTGCTCAAGACTTGAAAATGAATGAAAGGGGGAGAAATACATCACACACACACACACACACACACACACTAATAGGGGTCTCAGAAGCAAAGCCAATTGGAGAAATAGAATGCCAATAGGCACACAGACATGTCACTTAAAGATGAAGATGTTCTGGGAGAAGTATCACTGGGCAATTTCATCAGTGTCCTTACGTTAAGAAACATGAGAATTAGAAGACTATGACATCACTAGGTCATACAATACTAGAGGACCACCATCAGATACATGTGTCATTTATTGAAAGGCCATTGTGTGCCACATGAAGGATGGAGGGAAGGCAAGGTGGAGGAGGCTAATAAGTTAACAAGCTACAGAGCAAGAACAAATGAGGATTCGTGTTCTCCAAAGGTCCTTGAACAAATAAGGGTTCATATTCCCCAACAGTCCTTGAACAAATGAGGGCTCATGTTCCCCAACAGTCCTTGAACAAATGAGGGCTCATGTTCTCCAACAGTCCTTGAACAAATGAAGGCTCATGTTCTTGAAGGGTCCTTGAACAAATGAGGGCTCATGTTCTCGAATGGTTCTTGAACAAATGAGGGCTCATGTTCTTGAATGGTTCTTGAACAAATGAGGGCTCATGTTCTCCAATGGTCCTTGAACAAATGAGGGCTCATGTTCTCGAATGGTTCTTGAACAAATGAGGGCTCATGTTCTCCAATGGTCCTTGAAAAAATGAGGGCTCATGTTCTCCAATGGTCCTTGAAAAAATGAGGGCTCATGTTCTCCAACAGTCTTTGAACAAATGAGGGTTCATGTTCTCCCTCCTTGAATAAATGAGGGCTCATGTTTTCCAGCAGTCCTTGAGCAAATGAGGGTTCATGTTCTCCAACAGTACTTGGACAAATGAGGGTTCATGTTCTCCAACAGTCTTTAAACAAATGAGGGCTCATGTTCTCGAATGGTCCTTGAACAAATGAGGGTTCATGTTCTCCAACAGTCCTTGAACAAATGAGGGCTCATATTCTCCAATAGTCTTTAAACAAATGAGGGTTCATGTTCTTGAGTGGTCCTTGAACAAATGAGGGCTCATGTTCTCGAAAGGTCCTTGAACAAGTGAGGGCTCATGTTCTCCAAACAGTCCTTGAACAAATGAGGGCTCATGTTCTCGAAAGGTCCTTGAACAAGTGAGGGCTCATGTTCTCCAAACAGTCCTTGAACAAATGAGGGTTCATGTTCTCGAATGGTCCTTGAAGCTCTACCTCAGACTCCTTAGGGACTGCCCATTCCTGCTTGCAGCCATAGCCAATCCTGCAGCAGTGTCACTTCTCCTACAGAAGCATTCCATCCACGCTTTCCCGTATCACAGTGCCGACCTCTTACCTCTGGGCCTTTTCTGGCTAGCATGTATAATGAGTTAAGAATCTCTTTTGCTTCAGGGATCCCTTAAGCACACACCTCCAAACATGAATACATTTGGGGGAAAAGAGGGAGCATAAATTATGAAGATCCTGCTCATGTGATTATGGAGGCTGAGTCCCATGATCTGTCATCTGCTGGCTATGGTCCCCCAGAAACTGGTAGTATAATCCAGCCTGAGGCCAGAGGCCTAAGCTGAGGGGTGTTGTAAACCCAAGTCAGTCTAGAAGCCGGAGACGAGGGGGCAGGGTCAGCTTTAGCAGTGAGGCGGAAAATAAGGGCAAATTTCTTCTTCCTCTGCTTTTTGTTCCAGTCAGACTCTTAGCAGACTGGATGATGATCCCTGCATGGGGAGGGCGATCTTTGGCACCCTCTAATACTACCCTCGCCTGGAGATGCCCGCACAGACCCACCCAGAATAAATATTTAACCTGCATGCCCATTTGCCTTGACACATAATGTTACATACGTCTAGTTCCCACCTCATAATAGTGTAACTTAACAGTTTCTTCACTTCGGCGGGGTGTGAAAGTGCTGCCAGCTAAGTAGCACCACACTTTGGAGTTTGATCTTTTCCTGGCCTGGCCTTGGGCAGCAGGAAGCCCCTCCCACACGGGGGAGCTGCGGCCCCCAGCCAGCTCCACACCCAAAGGGTGGGCACCCAGCGCGCTGGCCCATGCTGCTGAGCTGTTGTGTCTGTTAACAAAAATACTTGCACACACACGCATGAAAGCCAAAGTCATTTAGCTAGTAAGTAGGGACCAAGACTCCCCCCTGGCAGTCCAGCTGCAGCCTCACTGTCTCCAGGGAGCCACGCCACCCAAGGTGAGGGGGCAGTCGTGAGGAGTGGCGCTGCTGAGAGCGTGAGCTGCGTGGATTTTCTTTTTATTGACAACTTCCATGATTGTAAACAATATCCCATGGTAATTCCTCCCTCCCCCACTTTCCCCTTTGAAACTCCACTCTCCATCACATCCCCTCTCAATCAGTCTCACTTTTAATTTGATGTCATCATCTTTTCCTCCTCTTAAGATGGTCTTGTGTAGGTAGTGTCAGGCACTGTGAGGTCATGGATGCCCAGGCCATTTTGTGTCTGAAGGAGCATATTGTAAGGAGTCCTACCCTTCCTTTGGCTCTTACATTCTTTCTGCTACCTCTTCCTCAATGGAACCTAGCCTCGGAAGGTACGATAGATAAGGCAGCTGTGATGGGGATTTTGGGGGCCAAAACCAGCCTTCCAGGACATTCTACAAGGTGCCTGATACCCCACCCCCATGTCTGTGTGTTCCATGTGTGTGAAGCTACATATGCATGATGTGTGAGTGCATGGAGGCCAGAGGATGCCTGAGGTGTTCTTGCTCAGAGGTCTGCTCATTTCCTTTTGAGAACGCCCGCTGAGTCCTCCGCTCTACCCTATTGAAAGATTCGCTGATAGTTTCCTTTTGAGACAGGGTCTCTCATTGCCTTAAAGCTCACCAATTAGGCTAGGCTAGGCTAGACCAGCTGCCTGTGAGCCCCTAAGATCCTCCTCACTCTGACCTGCACCTCCAGGGCTGGGATTACAGTGTGCACCACCATGCCCAGTGTTTTTGCATGCGCTCTTGGCTTTGAACTCTGGTCCTCATTTTGCAAGGCAAGCACTTTTCCTCTTGAGCTGTTCCCCATCCCTCCCCTTGCACATCCATTACCTTTTAACAAGCTTTTCTCTTCTTAAGCCATCTGACATGGATCCCGTTGTTTGAAATGAAAAAGATTCTGACCAGTATAAGCTGGTCCGGAATCTCTAGCTCTAGGAGCACCTTGGAACACCACAGCCCAACTCCCATGAGAGCAGATGCAAAGCCATTCATTCTCCCGTGGTTCTGACTGACACCTTCAGCCTCAGGACGAGAGTGGAAAAGGAAGTGTAGACTCTACAAAACCTGGTTTGAAGATCAAGTGGACAAGACAGGCTGAGCCAGCAGCAAGATTCCCCACAGGGACATCAGCAGGGCTGGGCAAGAGCTCCCACGACTCAAGATCAGAGAAGTAAAGCCAGAATAGCCGGTGCACATCCAGTTTTGTGACCAGAGCTGGGCCAAGCTGGAAGTTCTTGGTGAAGACCTGTTGCCCGGGTGTGCGCTCCCTTGGCCTCGTCTGAGTGGAGGAGCACACAGGGTGCAGTTTAGGGTCATCTTTGCCCCGTGCTGTGAGGGACTGAGGAAATGGTATCTCCTACTCAGACATCAGACAGGGTTGTTGTTTTTAATGTTTTATTTATTGTTTACTTATTTGTTGCAGGGCCTCCAGCCACTGCAAATGAACTCCAGATGCATTTGGCTTTACGTGGGTGCTGGGGAATCGAACCCGTGTCCTTAGGCTTTGCAAGCAAGAGCCTTAATGACTTAGACATCTTTCCAGTCTCAAAAAGGTTTGTAAAGTAATGATTTGGGGGGAGTCTGAGCTTGAGAATGAAGTAATGCTCACATTTAATAAGCTAATTTTTAATTTAATATGTTTAATATGTGAAGTAAATTAGAGGCAATTTGTCTAGTCAGCCAACGTATCATAAAATATTTTAATGAGTCCTAATATTGATCTCGTTTATCTTCTAAGTAATAAAGTAGAACCTAAAAGACAGAAAGGCCAGCTCTAGGTTGCTGCTTCAAATGAGACAAACTCTGTTCTGAAGAACTGCCAAAATCAACCCTTTTCCTGATTGACAGGGGGAGTAAGAATTCCTAAGAGGGCTAAGTGCATGAGGCAAGAGAGGGAGCCCTGGGGAAACATGGCCCGCGGTCTAGGTGGCCATGGCGCCCGCCTTAGTCCTGTGGCACCCACCACGGCACAAGTCCAGGCAGCCCCCGTGTCTTTACGTCACCTGTCATTAGCTACTTTGCCTGAAGGGACAATGAGCCTAGTTGTGTAGTTCATTCCTTGGAGTCTTCCCTTCTTTCCCTCTTTGTTTGGACTGATGCAAAGCATTGAGCTTGTTGTCCGTTTTGGTTTTGATTTTTGGTTTTTCGAGGTAGGGTCTCACTCTGGTCCAGGCTGACCTGGAGTTAACTCTGTAGTCTCAGGGTGGCCTTGAACTCACTGCGATCCTCCTACCTCTGCCTCCTGAGTGCTGGGATTAAAGGCGTGCGCCACCACACCCGGCTTGTTGTCCGTTTTAATCACCTCGCCGGGGGCTGTGCAATAGCTCAGCGGCTGAGCAGAGCCCCGCACGCCGCGGGCCTGGGTCTGACCTCTGGCATTAAAGGGGAGGAAGGAAGACAAAAAGTCCTAAGCATGAAGAATGACCTATTTGACTGCAGTTTTCGTTTTTCCTCATAAGCTCTGTCTTCTTGCCTAAGTTCTTCTAGCTGATTCTGAGGTGCTGTGTGCAATGCCTGGTATCTGACATTGACTCCTTAGCATGTCTCCTTGGGAAATGTAGAGGAGGAAGACCCAAGAGGAGGTGCAGGGGATGGAAGGAGTTCGGCACCCCCACACTGTGACTCCTAATTCTTCAATACGCACACCAAGAGCTCCCTGGCTTCGGTGGTCATCAGAGCCAGCCATAGGACTGTGGTTACACGAGCCCCGGCTATGCTACGGAAACATCAGTCTGCGTTGCCAACACACAGCAACAGCGAAAGATGACTAAACGAGGCTTGCTTATATCCAGTATTCAATAAAGTGCCCTTGGGCAGCTGTTTCCAACTTAAATTACTATATACACCAATAAGGTGGAATTCTGTTTTTTTTGTTTTTTTTTTTATCTGTTTTTCCCCTTAGTTGTTTGACCTCCACTCAAAGGAGATTTGGTTTAAATTTGTCTTTTAAAAAGTTGATATTTTCTCCAAGGCAGCTACTTTATTTCTCTATATGGGTGGGTATGGGCAGGTAGGTGTGAACATTCTGGTGGTAAAACGTCCCTCCCACTTCCTGCCTTTCTTTCTTGGCTGTGCTGAGGATCACATACAGGGACTCACACATGCTAAGCAAGTATGACCTCCTACTGACCTTCTTCCGTAGTCCTAAAGTTGTTTTTTTTAATTTTAAAATATTTATTTTTTCCAGGTAGAATCTCCCTCTAGTCCAGTGGGACCTGGAATTCACTCTGTAGTCTCAGGGTGGCCTTGAACTCACGGTGATCCTCCTAGAGGCTGTGGCAGGTGAACGGTGAGTCGGGGGTCAGTTTAGGCTACGCACTGACAAAAAGACAAAAGTGAAAGAAACAGACAATCAGTAATAGGGTCCCCCGGGCAGTGCCTTCTTAGTTGTAAAAGCCTGTCCACGGAAGGAAGGACCTCCACGACAGCGTCTTCCTCCTCCCCACGGCCTGTCACGCCCGGGTTGCTGGGCAGAGAACGTGTAGAGTCGCCTCTTGGCCAGGGCTGGGCCGGTCAGCAGTGGCTACATGGCCTGGGTGGGCCCCGCGCGTGTGCCTTGCGACGGACGCCCTCCGCAGCTCCAGGCCGCCCTGGGGAGGCGGGGACAACAGGGCTCGGGTTGCAATGCTGTCGCCTGTTTGCTCCACTCCCGTGCAGTCCTTCCTTTCAGACCAGCTGACTGTCAAGCATCGGGTTACTGAGTGACAGGACACTGAAAAGTTAGCAAGCACAGGGAGGGCGCTTTAGATCTTTTCTCTACTCATTTGGGCAGTGGGGCACACTGTCAGAACCCCAAATTGTCTGCCATGACCACCTTCTGGCTTCTCCACCTCTGTTAGGGAGGCTCAGGAAAGCCTTCTAAGTAAGCAACTGTTGAGAGATGGGACATCTACACCATCCCCTCCTCGGCAGCTGTCTCCCTGCTGGCTGCTGGCTGGCTGTGGGGGCAGCGCTGTGCTGGCTACTTGGGGAGAAAAGTCATCCACAGTCTGAACAAGCAGCAGATCCTGAAGCCGCATAAACAACCAGCCCCAAGATGTGCCCCATGGTGCAATAGTGATGCAGAAGTTATGGGGATTATCGGCTGCTCTCTGACTGGATTAGAGCCCCACTCAGTGGGAGGGAATTCATGCTTGGTACTTAGAACTGAGTCTGAGAACTGAGACCCTAGAGGGACGCTTCCACTGTTTTTGGCTAAATGGAGATGCTAAGCATATCAGGAAGCCTTCTAAATGCATATGTCTATGCACTTAGATTCATGCTTTTCTAGCTTTTGGTTAGAGAAGGTTCTTTTTAAAGATGGCGGTGAATACTGGGGAGATCCAAGACTCATCGATAAGAGGAAAAGAAGAAACCCCGTGCTTAGCAGTGGATCAGCCATCTCTGTCACACCCACCCGGCTCAGGGAACATTGCAGAGAGAGTGTTTAATCTTGAGTATTAGTGCCCCTCTCACTGTTAGCTAGAGAAGCTTCTCTGTGCAGGTGGCAGCAGACACTGAGGAGACTCAAAATCCAGCAAGCAGAAAACCAGAGGCTGTCAAGAGCTCAACACTAAACGAGATGTCTCTATGACACCCCCCAAGGTTTGGGGAACATTGCCGAAGAGTGGGCAGAAAGAATGTAAGAGCCACAGGGTAGAAAGGGGTACTGAGGGGCACTGTACCCTGACACAAACTGACTAGTGCACTCGGTGGTTACTGATACCTCCACAAGACCTGCAATGTTCTGAGCTCATCAGCATTTTAACCTGGAGGACAGAGGAGGACAAAAGGTATGAAAACAAAACAAAAAGAGTGTTTGGAAAGAGGAGACATCTCTGTGGAACAGGAATGAGGGAAGGGGGACAAAAGAGGATAACACAACAAAAACAAGATCAAGTTAGGTATGCCCATGTTTTAAAGTTCTCAATACTTTTTAAGAGAAAGAATCAGGAGTCCTAACAAGTTTTGATTGCTAAACTTCAGCACTGGAAGCCAAGACACAATGGGGAAATGAATCCAAACTCTGAAGGAAAGGGGACCCCAGACCAAAACGTTATCATGTGTAGAGCAAAAGCCATTTCACATACAATGAAAAATCTTACCTTCCAAGTGCTCTTTCTCAGGAATACCTGGAGACTCTGCTGAGGGAGTGAGCATGCTGAGGAAGAGGAAGCTAGGGTGTACAGTACCAGGGCACTAGGCCCAAGAGCATGTGATCTCTTAACTGGTGAAAGTAGTCTGTGAATAAAATGCTTTGGAAGACCTTGGGGCCTGGGGTGGGATCCGGTGATAGAATGTCTACTTCTCATGTACTAGGCTCTGAGTTTGATTCCCCAGCTCAGCAAAGCAGAAAACAAGAAAAAAGAAACCAAGCAAAGAAGGAAGGAAATGAAAGGTCAAAGCAATTACTAAGTCTAGCAAAAAAGAGAATATATGCTACTGAATATATTTAGTCTAACAATGCTACGTAACTTTCAGTAGGAGGAATGGCAGATGTGAAGCATATGGAAGGTGGTGTAGTAAGTTCTTCACTCCCTTAATAGGACATCAAAGAATTGTAGTTAAAATAGAAGAGGCAGAGTCTAGGAAGATGGCTCAGTGGTTAGAGGTGCTTGCTTGTCTTCCCAGCTCTATTTCTCAGTACCTGTGTAAAGCCAGACACACAGAGTGCTGCATACAGTGGCAAAACACTATAATTTCATAGTTAGTACTATTTTATAGTATTTAGGAATGAAGTGTTATGATGTATGCAACTTGCTTTATGAGGATTTATTTATTTATTTATTTTTATTTTTATTTTTTTAAATTTATTTATTTATTTGAGAGTGACAGACACAGAGAGAAAGACAGATAGAGGGAGAAAGAGAGAGAGAATGGGCGCGCCAGGGCTTCCAGCCTCTGCAAACGAACTCCAGACGCGTGCGCCCCCTTGTGCATCTGGCTAACGTGGGACCTGGGGAACCGAGCCTCGAACCGGGGTCCTTAGGCTTCACAGGCAAGCGCTTAACCGCTAAGCCATCTCTCCAGCCTGAGGATTTATTAAATATGCATTATAATTATATATTTACATTTTTTATAATAAAAGTTATGATAATGACATGGCTTGGAGAAAAACAAGAAATGTTAAGAAAACTAGAAATGGCAGTTCCAAATGGTATTCTGAGATGGAAGGAAAGATGTGGTAAGGGCTGGAACAGAGGCTCAGGTTCCTTATGAGAAGTTGTTACTTTCTGACTTTGATCAAAAAAAAGGCAGTGCTGGCAAAACTGGATATCCACCTGCAGAAGTAATCGATTAAAGTAGATCCACACCTCTCCCCCTACACAAATATCAACTCAAAAAGGATCAAGGACCTCAATCTAAAACCAGAAACACAGAACGTGCTGGATGAAAAAATAGAGAATGTGCTCCAGGCTGTAGGCATGGGCAAGTCCTCTGAAGAGTAACCTAACAGCACAGAAGTAGTCCCAAGTCAATGCGGGAGTATGTGAAACTAGCAAGCTTCTGCACATCACAGGAACACGTCCTCAACGCAGACTGTCTACAGAATGGGAGAAAGTCTTTGCACCGATACATCAGACAAGGGCTAATAACCAGAGTTTGCAAAGAACTGTAAAAATTAAACCAAAATATTAAGTTGCCAATCACCACATGGGCTAATAAATTGAACAGACAGTTCGCAAAAGAAGAAACACCAATAGCCAAGAAGCACTTAAGAAAATGTTCAACTTCCCCAGCCCTAGCCACTGGGGAAGCGCAAATCAAGACAAATTTGAAATACTATTGCCCCAGTTAGAATGGTTGGCATAAAGAAAACGGACCACAAATGCTAATGAGGATGTGGGAAAAGAGGAGCCCTCGCCTCCTTTGGATGAGAGTGTGAATTAGCACAAGCCATTACGAAAGTCAGTGTTGTGCTTTCTCAGACAGTTAGAACCAGACTCCCACACACCAGCTGGGCCTCTCCCGGGCAGATCGCCTGAGGATCCCAACTGTACAGCCGAAAACCTTGCACAGCCATGTTTACTACACCGCTGTTGACTATAGCTGAGAACTGGAGGTGGCCAGATGTCCAGAAGCAGACGCACAGATAATGAAGATGTAGTACATAACACAGTGGGCGTCTATTCAGCACATGGAAACAGGCAGTTATGAAATTTGCAGGAGAAAGACTGCATCTGGAAAGAATCATATTAAATGAAATGACCCAAATTCAGAAAACTCAAAATTGCATGTTCTCCCTAATACACAGCTTTTTGCCTGTAATATCTATAAGTGTGAATATAAGAAGCAGAGGGGCAAACATGAGTAAAATGTATAAACATAGAACTGGAACCTAGAGGGAATGTAAAGAAATGAACTGGAAGAGGGGGAGGGGTGAGCCAAAGGACCCTTGTGACATGTAAACAGAAGGAAGGAAAATACATTGGGGGAGGATTGTGGGGGAAGAATGGAGGGGAGTAGAGGGAGAATGAGCATCACAAAAATAAATTGTATTGGAAAAATCCATTAAATGAAAGGGGGGACTAGGGAGATGGCCCAGAGGATAAAGAAATTGCTCTTCAAGCTTGAGTACTTGAGTTCCAATCCCCAGAACCTATGTGAAAGCTGCACACACTGTGGACTTGTGTGATTGATTCCAGCTTGCTGACCCCGAGAGGGGAGATGGACAGGAGGATTTCCCAGAAGCTTGCATCCCACCTAGCCTGGTGAAGAAACACAGCAGTGGAGAAGGAGAACGAACAAGAGCTCCTGTCTCACACAAGGTGGGGGAGGTGAGCACCATGCCTAGAAGTTGTCCTGACCGCCACATGAATGTCGTGACATGCTTGCACCTGAACACACACACAAAGAGAGAGAGAGAGAGAGAGAGAGAGAGAGAAAGAGAAAGAGATGGGGGGGATGTTGACAAATAAACTGTCAATGTTTTTTAAAGAAAAAGGAATAAAACATTCATGACTTGGTTATATTCTACCATTAACTCCTTGCATGACTCTGAGCTTTTCCTTAACCAGGGAAGACTGCTGTTTCTGGATCATTCCATGAAAACAGTTCCATTAGACCCTTATTTCAAGTTAAAATTGCTAATTATTTGATCAAAAACAGGCTTATTTACCTAAGCTTTGCCTTTGTATATTTACATTTTGTATGTCTCAGAGGTCAAACTTATTCCCAGATTATCAAGTTACAGTGACTACAGAAGCAATTTTTTCTTTGGCGTGTGTGTGTGTGTGCAGGAATGTGTACACGATTGTGTGCACATTGGTATCTGTGTAGGAGTACATGTGTGCTAGTGCATGTGGCAGCCAAAAGTTGATATTGGGTGCCTTCCTCAGTCATGCTCCATCTTAGTTTTTTTGTTTGTTTTGTTTTTTTGAGGTAAGGTCTTGTTCTAGTCCAGGCTGACCTGGAATTCACTATGTAGCCTCAGGGTGGCCTTGAATTCATGGTGATCCTTCTACCTCTGCTTTCAAGGTGCTGGGATTAAAGGCGTGCGCCACCACACCCAGCTTTCCATTATACTTTTTGTTTTCTTTTTGGTTTTTCGAGGTAGGGTCTCACTCTAGCCCAGGCTGACCTGGAATTCACTATGTAGTCTCAGCGTGGCCTTGAACTCATTGTAATCCTCCTACCTCTGCTTCCCGGTGCTGGTATTAAAGGTGTGTGCCACCATGCCTGGCACAGTTTTTTGGGGGGCAGGGGGTGAGGTAGGGTCTCACTCTAGCCCAGGCTGACCTGGAATTCACTACGTATTCTGAGGATGTCCACCAACTCACAGTGATCCTCCTACCTCTGCCTCCCGAGTGCTGGGACTAAAGAAGTGCGCCAGCACGCCCCACTCCACCTTACTTTTTGAGACAGAGTCTCTCAAGAAACCCAGAGCTCACCAGTGTGTCTGGACTAGCTAGTCATTAAGCCCTGGAGTCCGCCCGGCTCTGCCCTGACTCTGGACCCCAGGCCCTTGCCCCCATGCTCCGCCTCCGACACGCGTCTCGGACATCCAGGCTCAGGCTCTCGTGTTCACGTGGCAAGCCCTCCAGTCCTGGAAATTGACCTTTCAAATGTTTCATTTTTATTCATTTATGTGACAGAGAGAAAGATGAGGGGGGTGGGGGGGAAGGAGAGAGTGAGCATGCCAGGGCCTCCAGCCGCTGCAAATGAACTCCAGACGCGTGAACTCCGCCTTGTGCATCTGGTTTATGTGGGTCCTGGTGAGTTGAACCTGGGTCCTCTGGCTTAGCAGGCAAAGGCCTTGAGTGCTAAGCCATCCCTCCAGCCCTGGAAATTATTTCTTAATGAGGATATTTTTGTTGTTTCGTCACAAAAAATTTTGCCCTCACATGTATACTTTTCACAATTAAGCAAGAAATGCAGTCCTGTAACTCCCAAGTTTAGCCTGGAAAGAAACATGAAGCATGTGGAGCAAAAATAGCTCAAGTAAAGGATCGCTTGGGGAATAATTTGGACTTACATAGTTAAGCAAAAAAAAAAAAAAAATCTCCAAAGTCATATTCAGAATTATATCCAAAAACAACGTTGTATTTAGCAACTAACGGAGATGAATAGCAGCTTCAGTAGCTCTGAGCAAAGGCTCCATTCATCAAATTTAAGGACACAGGCAAAGGAAATTGATTCATTTCTGGACATGATTGAGTTTCCACAGTTAGATACATTGGAGTGAGACATGATCTGAATGCTCCAATTCTGTGGTCATTGCCTACATGAAACCAGGTCTGGACACCCCACCCTGTGTCCTTAAGCTAGCCAGGCTCCCCACATGGAAAAAAGTATCTTATCTCCCTATCATTTTCAGGATAATCAGTGAACTCTTTAAATATCTGTGACCTCTCAATAGTATTGAGACTTTCTTTTGGGAGTCGTTGTTTCGTATGAAGGAGACGCATGGAACATTGGAGTGCCCTATGAAGTGCAGGTCCTCAGTTGGTGCCTTTCAATGTTTGGTAAACCAGTCAGCCCCTTGTCACACTGATTCTGTTTGTCACTGTTAAGACATTTCTTTTCACCCCTTCCTCGTCTTGTTTGGGAGACAAAAGGCCCTTTTGTGATATATGTTCACTACCACCTCCACTACTCTTTTTAAAAATTTATTTTATTTTTTCTTTATTAGTTATGTACATACTCATTGAATAAACAGCCATGCTGGTACCATCATAAGCCTCCTCCCTGTCCTCCCCCCTCTGAAGGGACCCTCCTCATTGGGGATTTTGGGTCGCACATTGTGGGGGTAGCCATCAGTTATGGGGAAGAGGCAATGTCTCTGTGCATAATGTCCCAACTTGTGGCTCTAACAATCTTTCCACACCCTCTTCCACGAATTTCCTTGAGCCGTGTTGGGTTCATTTTAGGTCTACCTCAGTGATGAGGCCTTGTGAGCCTCTGTGTTTCTGGATTTCTGGTTTGGCAGGAGTTGAGTGTTCTCTGTGTCTATCTCCTTCACCCTTGTGCTGGTACCAGGATCATCAAGAAAGCAGCACTCTTGCTCATTTCCCCAATTGCTCTATGGTTTCATTAGGGGCCCTGATGAGGTGTGATGGGCAGATTCTCTCCTCAGGTTCTGAGTGCATCTGAAAAAGAAAAGCAGATACTCCAACGGAGAATGAAGTTGGTACCAGATAAATGGGGTTATTATCGTAGGGAATTTAGTAGGTATAGGCCTCTTGTAGCCCGAGATTGGTGGGAGCTTGATATTGGAGAGCAGACACATTTTTTGGATATGGTTCTGACTTGTTTCCCATTTCCAGCTATGGGTTCCATTCCACTGAGTGGGTTAGCCAGTTCAAGAGCAGTTGGTTACCCACCATGGCTGTGTGCCACTATTGCACTTAGGTGAGCATCATGTCAGGTTGTTTGCTGATGAGTAGCTTAGACCTTGAGTTGCTTGGACAGACATTGGCCATTTCCCCCAAGTCACTCATGTAGCACCTTTGGGCACTAGACAAGCTAATGCCTGGAGAATGACTCTTCCAGATTCCAGCCTGTTCTCTCCATGTTCCATACCATCAGCATCTGGTGTCTTCAGAAGTAGTATCTTATCATTAATCTTTGGTGGGTCATCAAGTGCTCTGACAGAAATCTGTCTTCTTTTGGGAAGCCTTGTAGGTCTCTCTGGTCAACAGCTCGTTGTGGATGTTAACCGCATCCTGATACTGGGAGTTCAGGCCAGTGCCAGGGGAAAAGAAGGAAGAAAAAGACAGGTAATATAAGAGAGAGAGAGAGAAAAAAAAAATAGAAGATTAAGGTTAGTCATCATACCTTCTCCAGGGCCCTGTGATTCAGGTGATCCCTCTAAGTACCTGATGAAGGTTCAACCTTTTAGTCTGTCTTTCAGGATATAAGATTTTGTGGTACCATTGCCATTTGGGTCCAGTTTGTTTTTTGTTTACCCCACCCTTGCCCTTACCCTCCCCTCCCGCCCCACCATCCCTATTGTCCAGTCCTCAAGATGCCTCTTAGGTATGTCAGCATTTCGGGCAGATTCAGGTTAGGAGCCACAGATGAGTGAGATGATGTGATGATTATCTTTCTGTGATTGGGTGAGTTCACTGAGAATGATCTGTTCCAAGTTTGAAAATTTTTCTTCAAATTTCATTGTGTCATTTTTCCTTACTGCTGAGTAGAATTCCACCTCCTCCACCCTAGAGCTATGCCATCACTGGAGATTCTTACCCAACTCCTCCAGTGCAGGCTCTGAAGGTGTGACCGAGACAGCCCCATGCACATCACAAGATGCTTAGTGAGTGCTTGGATGATATGTAGGAGAAAGACGAAGTCCACTCTTCTTGCTTTTCTACTCTGAGCACCCAGGAGGAGGATTCCATGTTGGCATGCCATGCTCCTTCTTAATTGATTTACGTGTTTTTAAACTTTTGCCTAGAGGTAGAAAATCCTGCATTTGAACTCAATTTGGCTATTAGCCATGGTACCTCAGGCAAACTCTTCACGTTGGTGTTTTGATCTGTAAAAATATCCTCAGTGTTTGGTGGGCATGGGGGCACATGCCTTTAATCCCAGTACTTGTAAGGCAGAGCTAGCAGGATTGCCATGAGTTCAAGGCCAGCCTGAGACTACATAGTGAATTCCAGGTCAGCCTGGGCTAGAATGAGACCTTACCTCAAAAATACAAACAATAAAAAATAAAATGAGATGGCAACACCTTCTCTATATGATTTTTGGGGTATTCTAAATGAGTATTTACATATATATATGTATATATATATATATATATGACAAAACCACATAACTCAGGACCTCCTGTGAGTTAGACAAGCATTCTATCAATGAACTGCACCCTCTGCCTTAAAATACATTTTTTAACTCAAAATCTTACTGTGTAGGTCACACTGGCCTCAGAATCACAATCTTCCTGTCTCAGCCCCTCAATTATTAGGGTTCCAGATGCGTGCTACTATGTCTGCGTACAATTAGAATATTTCCACATAATGGTATTAGCTAAATATTAGCTAAAATAATAGATTTCCTTTGGTAAACATATTAATTTATCCCATAGTCATCAGCCATCTATTTTGGTACACACGGAGATTAATTAAAAGGGGAGATGTGGCTGGGGAGAGGGCTCAGCAGGTGAAGTGCTTGTCGAGCAAGCATGAGGACCCGCCCGCGTTTGGATTGATGGCACCCACGTAAAAGCGGGGCTCTGGGGCACGTGCTGGAAATCCCAGCACGGAGGAGGCAGAGACAGGAGGGGTGGGGGGAGGGAGGAAGGGGCTGACCTTGGCTGTGTTTCTGAAGTTGTTATGTGGAGAGTAATTCTTCCTATTATTTTATCTTTTAAAATCAAATTTGTCATAATCTTGATTTTGGAAGAGAACATTTTCTACCACTTACAGAGTAATGAATGAAACATTAACTAACCTCAATCATAAAATAAATTTTGTATATTTTCTTTAAGTATGCTTTTAGATTCACTTACCCATATTTTTTTGTTTATTTTTATTTATGTATTTGACAGCTCCAGAGAGAGAGAGAGAGAGAGAGAGAGAGAGAGAGAGAGAATGGGTGCGCCAGGGCCTCCAGCCACTGCAAATGAACTCCAGACGTGTTTACCCCCTTGTGCATCTGGCTAACGTGGGACCTGGGGAATCAAGCCTCAAACCAGGGTCCTTAGGCTTCACAGGCAAGCGCTTAACCACTAAGCCATCTCTCCAGCCTCACTTCCCCCATATTTTTATCATCACTCTGTTCAAAATATTATAAAGGGCTGAAGAGATGGCTTAGCATTAAGGCACTCACCTGTGAGGCCTGAGGACTTAGGTTTGATTCCCCAGGACCCACGTAAGCCAGATGCACAAGGTGGCACATGCATCTGCAGTTCGTTTGTAGTGGCTAGAGGCCCTGGTGCGCCCATTCTCTCTGTCTGTCTCCTACCTCTCTCTCTGCTTGCAAATATATATATATATATACACACACACATAGTAGAATTCACTATGTAGTCCCAGGCTGGTCTCGAACTCATAGTGGCCCTCCTACCTCTGCCTCCCCAGTGCTGGGATTAAAGGCATGCGCCACCACACCCAGCAATTAAAAAATGTGTTTTTCATTACAAAAGTCAACTTTGTACCATTTAAGCTGTTGGTTGTCATCTCCCCACCGCACCTCCTGGAACTCAGCGGTCTGCACTTGCTTCTGTGGACTTCCTCATGCTGGACATCTCACATTCGTGGAACCACACCATATGTTACTGTTGTCGTCTGTTTTTTTCCCACTTATCACAATTTCTTTATTGATTGACGTGTGGATTGCTTGTGAGAATATTTATATGACAATATTTGAGTGAGTAGCTATTATAATTTCTTTTGGCTATAGACCCAGAAGTGAAGTTTCTGAGTTATTTCTACATTTAAGCTTTAGAGAAACTACCAAAATGTATTCCTCGATGACTGCACAATTTTACACTTACATTAAAAGTGTATGAGAGTTCTTCTTTTCCATCTCCTCACCCACACTTTTTGCTTTCAGTTTTGTGTGTTTAATTATAACAGTCCCAGTGGCTTTCTGGGCATATTTCATTGAAGTTTTATTTTGCATTTCCTTCATGGCCAGAACTATAATGAAAATAACATGTGTATATGTTGTATGTATCTGTCATAATCTAGGGTTGGCTGAAAGCTCCCTCCAACTAAGGTTAAGTTTCTGTGATCTATGCTAAATTTCCACCTGAAATAAATGCAAATAAGCAGGGGGAGGTGGCACATGCTTTTAGTCCCAGGTGAGGTAGGAGGACCATGGTGAGTTTGAATCCAGCCTGGGGCTACAGGTGAGTTCTAGGTCAGCCTGGTCTGGGACACTACTGCAAAAAAATTATATATATATATGTGTGTGTGTGTGTGTGTGTGTGTGTGTGTGTGTGTGTGTGTGTATGTATGTATGTATATATATATGTATGTATATATATGGTGATCATTCTTGTGCACTGTACTTTGGGACTCACTTTCTGACTCTCCACATAACATTTTCATTTTAGCAGGGGGAAGGCATACACCGTGTGCCACAGCCGGTTCCAGTTCATCTTCGCAACCCAGTGAGGCGAGTACCTCTCCTTCTCCACTTAATATTTTCCTGACAATGTGCCAGATAGTGGGTTTGGGAGGATGACACAGACTATATTCCACTATTTTAAATGTAAAAAAAAAGTAATGAATTCCAGGCTTATCCAAAAATTGCAATCAATTTGCTGCAAATACCACCGCACAGCTTAAACAGCCATGGAACAGCATACAAGGATTTCTGCCTCATCTAAAACACCAAGAAGACCAATCGTCTAATTATGAACACATCAGTGAGCATTTTGCATCTGAAGCACAACACTGTACAGTTTGCATACCAGCCACGTTTTCCTTCTGCACTGAAACGAACTGTAATGAAAATAGCATGCGCGTCTGTTAACAGTACATGTGCAGATAACTCGAGGGCACGCCTCAGGAGGACGGCCGAGCTCTGACCACCTTGTTCTCTGATGTCTAAGCCAGGCTCAGGTAGCTGCTAGGTGCCTTATATCTGGTGGGCTCACGATAATTCCTCAAAACCTAGGTGACCATGTAATGCATAATGAAGATAGCTATTAATAATCACATTGGAGCAGGTGTGGTCACACACACCTGTCATCCCAGAAACAGGTGACCATACAAGAGTATGGTGAGTTTGAGGCCAGACTGGCTACAGAATAAGACCTTGTCTCATTTTTGTTTTCTAATTACATGGTATGGATAGCTGAAATGAACTATCCAAGGCAGAGTGAGAAATAGTCATTTCTGCAAAGTGGAATATAAAATTTGTGTAAATACTTTGCAATTTTATGGCAAATATTTGGATAGTGAGAGTTCAATATTTTCTTATTCATGTTTTCCAGAGAAAAGTAAAATTTAAATAAAACAAGACTTAAGAAAAACCAGCATTTGCTCATGTTCACAGCAACTGCTTCTGCAGAGTGGGACTGAAACCTAGGCCTAGGTGCCCCATGCCATGGCTCTGGTGAGGGACTGCAAGGACCTTGGACTTAGATTCCCCTGGAGAGATTCCAGAGAGCTTGTCCCACCTCCCTATCAGGGGGCAAGAGAGAGGCACAGGGTAACTTTTCTTCTTAGAACCTGAGCTCACTGCCACCAAGACTGGCTTTTTAAGGGCCAATTTAAACTTAGTGCTCTTTAGTGCCTGGAAAGCCATCATGGAGAAGAGCGACCTCGCTGCCTTTTCTGAGGCAGACAGGAGGGACGCTGTAGATGCTGGGCCTCGCCAAGCCTCCTGGTACTGAGCAAATGCAGCTACTGAGTGCCCCGCACTGGCATTTATTACTTTTCTTACACCCCTCTATTAGGCCTTAGCCTGATGAAACAAGGTGCCACTAACAAGGTGGCTTATAATGACAGACATTTGTTTTCTGCTACAGCTCAGCAGCCAGAAGTATAACATGAAGGTGTCAGAGGCTACAGGAGACAACTTCCTACCTCTCTACCTCTTTTATTTTATTGAGATAAGGTCTCTTACTTGAATCCAGAACTTGTCAAGTTGGCTAATCAGCTAAAGAGCTTGCCCCAGGGACCCCCTGTCTGCCTCCCAGGTGCTAAGATGCCAGGCAGGCCACCACACCTGCCTGGCATTTATGTGGGCTCAGGGCTTCCTAGGCTTGTGGCAGCGTCCTTCCAACCTGCCTCCTCTGTATGTCTCCTCATGGTCTTCTTATGCCAAGCCATCCACCTAGTCTGCTATGTCAGTGCCTTAAATGTTTGCACTTGTCAAGAGCCCATGCCCAAGTAAGCTTTCATTTTGACATTTTAGGTAGACGTGAATTTTGAAGGGTTACTATTCAATCCAGCACAACCCCTACTTTTTTTTACAGCTCACAAAAGCATCACATCTGGACCTCTTTCAAGGCATGATCCAACTACCCCCAGAGTAACGGCATGGGGAGAGACCTGGCAGCCCCAGTTGGGCGGTTCAAGGTGGTGCGTGGGCAGAGCCTGGACGCTGGCTCGCAGCTTTATTTGCATAGCTGTTTGTGAAGTGTAATTGAGAGAAGCCCGTTTCCTTTACGATGAGCATAGTTCAGGCAGAGGGAGGGTCTGATGGAAATTGGAGAATGCACAAACTTCACTCATTTCTTGCCATCACCACTGTCGGGAGAAGTCTTAGGAAAGATGAAGGCCTCCATAGCCACTACTTTTTTATTAAAGTCTTTAACCAAGTAGGATAACTTGAGTAGACGTGAGCAGTGCAATTTACTTTACCTTTATATGTGTCGGTATGCATGTTCGTAGATGTGTTGGCACACATGCATGTGTGGACACAAACACAGGTATGTGTGTGTCTGTGTGTGTCTGTGCATGTGTGCAGGCCAGAAGACAACCCCAGCTGTCAGCCTTACGTACACCATACACCTCTTTTTGAGACAAGGTCTCTCATTGCCCGGAAGCTCACCAATCAGGCCACACTAGACTAGCTGCCCAGTGATCCTTCCGATCGCCTCCTTGGCATTGCGGTTTTAGGTATGCCACCACTTCTGGCATTTCTCAGGGTACTGGGGATTGAGCTCAGTTCTTCCTGTCTGAAAGGCAGGCATTATTTCACTGACTGAGCTCTCTACCCAGGCAGCAATTGGATTTCCCAAGCTATAGAATCTGAAAGATTAATTTTTCTCACCTTGTAACCTTGTAAACTATAGCATTGTACAATAGTACCATTTACTTTGGCAGATAGTATATAGTCTTGTCATTTTAAGAATCCAGCTCTTCGGGCCTCAGGAGATGAGCCAGTTGGCAAAGCACTTGCCATGCAAGTGTGGAGAGCTAAGTTCGGACCCCCAGCACTCACGTTAACACTGAGCAGGCGCGGCGGCCTGTTTGAAATTCCAGCACTGAGGAGGCAGATGCAAAGGCTGGCTGGCTAGACTAGGCACCTCTGTGTGCACAGAAACGTGCCTTTGTCCATACCATACACACAATAGCCATATGAGCTGATGGAAGTGTTAATTAGATTGATTGTACTAGACATTTCATAATGCATACACACAAGATTGCCATGCTGTGACTCTTAAGTATGTGCATCTTTGGTCAATTGTATTTGTCTTAAGTATATACATTTTTGTCAACTGTTCCTCAATGAAAACATGGGGGACCCAACACCTAGCATTAGCCAAATACCTTGTACACTGTTTAATTTTCTTAACTTGCTCAAGGAATTTTCCAGATGCCTTTGTGCAGTGTACCTGTAAGAGATACCTGGCAGTGCATGCCTTTAAGCAAGCACCATTCCTACACCTATTGGTATCTTCTGTCTCATTCAGAGTGCCTGGAACAGAGGTGGCATCCTATGCTTATTTAAAGAAGGAACATTGGGGCTGGAGGGATGGCCTAATGGTGAAGGCGCTTGCCTGAAAAGCCAAAGGACCCCAGGTTCAATTCCCCAGGACACATATAAGCCAGATTCACAAGGAGGCACATCTGTCTGGAGTTCCTTTGCAGTGGCTAGAGGCCCTGGTGTGCCCATTCTTTCTCTTTCTCTCTTTCTCAAAAATAAATAAATATAAAAAAAGAAGGAACATTGTATGTGAGAAAGAGCAATTTCATCTCATTGCTAACTAGATGTGCTGGTCTCCTCTAGAATGCTTCCTAAGCTCCACATGGAGTTACACAGCTGCTCTTGCTATCGCCTAGCTGGCCTGTGCCGGCTCCTTGACTAACATGCTAGTGTGTGGTTCACCCTTTCATCTCCTAGGTGTTGCTGCCCCAAAGACCTAAAAACAAAGAGTGTGAGCTTCAGGTTTGGTGTGATGTGAGGGGCCTCGATCCTGGTACACTCTCGGTGGAGGAGCGCCTCATAAATGCGGAGAGAGGGTGCCTGACTGATGCCCGATGAGATGATGGCTAGGGTTTCACGCCTGAGAGGTCTGCTGCCCTCCTCCACCCCGTCCTGTAGAACCACACTCGTTTCTATGGAAAGACAATAAGCCTAATGACGCCCAGACTCCATGAGAGCGCAAATGTTCGCCATGAAGAGCTGTGGATAATCGTGTCCTGAGATGGGGACAAAACCCAGAGCATTACATCCCGCATGCCTCAATGTAAGATTGCCACACTCACAGCTCTGACGTTACAAACACGGCTGTTGCTGCAGAGCACGTACTCCATGGGCATTTCGAAATCGAGATTCCTGTTGACCTCCCACCTAACCTAGGCTAGATTAACACTAATTCTCCTTTCTTAAACATTTTCCACTTTGCCCAACACTAACTTACTATTTCACCTTACTGTTGACAATGTGTGTGAGTATCAACAATGCACCAGTGACCATAACCCCGCCATGTCCCTGATTGTCCCATTCCCACCTGCCTGTCTCGGGGTCCCTTCTCTTAGTCTGCCTTCTACTTTGAGGTCAGCATTTCCACCCCTCTATTAGGTAGGTCTTGCATATGTAGCGTCAGCAAGTGTGAGGCCACTTTGTGTCCAGCGGCTTTTACGTGCTTCCCTCCACCTATTCCACAAGGGCCCCTGAGCCTTGTGAGGAGGGCAACGGAGCCGCCTCGCTTAGTGTTGAACACTCCACCGTCAGCACTTCTCAGCACTATGGTAAGCTTCGTTTCTTTTTTCTGTTTGTTTGGTTTTCGAGGCAGAGCCCCACTCTAGCCCAGGCTGACCTGGAATTCACTCTGTAGTCTCACGGTGGCCTTGAACTCACGTCGATCCTCCTGCCTCTGCCTCCCAAGCGCTGGGATTGAAGGTGCGCTCTGCCACGCCCGCTGCTATGGTGAGCTTTGAGTCATCCCAGTGGTCACCGCCATCCGAAACGAGGAGCTTCTCTAACCAAAAGTGAGAGTAGCACTCATACACAGGCCTAAGTGTGTTTGGGGGCAGTTTGGTGAGCATAATGTATGCATTGAGCCAGACACCAACTAGGGACCATACCTCTACATCATCAAGGTGGGAAGTCTCATGGTGGGCAGTCAGTTATCTTCTTGTCTTACTGAATAATCTTCGCGCTGCTCTGTTTTCTCTGCCCTCTGTAAAATAAAGCAGATTCTTAACCAAGAATGAGAGCAGCTCGGGTTGAAGTGGGTGTGCAAAGTTATCTGAGGGATTTTGGGGTGTGCAGGCCCACTCTTCTCCAGAGAGCAGTGGGGGCTTCTCTCTGGAGCCTGAGTTTCCTGGCTGTGCTGATTCAGGCTGTTGGCGACCATCTTCCAGCAGCTCCCGTAGGGTTCTCCAGCACTGCAAAGGCCAGCAGGAGGAAGCTCGTTTCCCTTTCAGAAAGGTCGTGCATGGCATTCTAATATCCTGTGACAGCAGCCTTGGGTAAACACCAGTAATAGCGACGTATCTTTTAGCTCCTGCAGGTAATCAAACGTTTTTGCGATGGCCTACATTATTTTGGGGACCTCATGGGTCTCTCTGGCCAACAGCTTACTGTGGGGGCAACCCTGGTTTGCAGGCCAGAGTCTATGTTTTCCTGTTGTTTGTTTTTCGAGATAGGGTCTCTATCTGGTCCAGGCTGACCTGGAATTGACTATGTAGTCTCAGGGTGGCCTTGATCTCATGGCGATCCTCCTACCTCTGCCTCTGAGTGCTGGAAATTTTACGTGTTTATTTACAACTTCTATAATTATAGACATTAACCCATGGCAATTTCCCCCCACCCCCACTTTCCCCTTTGAAACTCCACTCTCCATCATGTCCCCTCCCCATCTCAATCAGTCTCTCTTTTATTTTGATGTCATGGTCTTTTCCTCCTATTATGATGGTCTTGTGAAGGTAGTGTCAGGCACTGTGAGGTCATGAATATCCAGGCCACTTTGTGTCTGGGTGAGCATGTTGTAAGGAGTCCTACCCTTCCTTGGCTCTTATATTCTTTCCACCACCTCTTCCACAATGGACCCTGAGCCTTGGAAGGTTTGATAGAGACCTTTTAGTGCTGAGCACTCCTCTGTCACTTCTCAGCACAAAGTTGCCTTCGGAGTCGTCCCAAGGTCACCACCATCTGAAAAGAGAAGGTTCTGTAACCAAAATGAGAGTAGCATTAATATATGGGTATGAACATTAAGAGAAGTGCTTACCAGGCAGTTTGGTGAGCATAGTATACACATTTAGCCAGACAGCAGCAGACGTTACACCCCTAGGGCTCATGACTACCCCTACAATGTAGGTTTTCAGTATCAGGCATGTATTCCCTCCCATGGAGCAGGCCCCCAATCCAATTAGAGAATGGTTAGTTTCCCCCATAATAGGCATACCACTATTGTACCTGTTGGCTCATTTGGCATTTAAGGCTTGCAGTGTCCACTGTTGAGTATCTCCACTGGTGATTTCTTTCTCTCCCCTTGATTTGCATGCAATGTAGCTTTTCCAGCTTTCTGTCAGCTAGTCTACATGGAGGAAGTTATCAGCTCAGTTCCAGCAGGATTTCTCAGTGATCTTGCAGCCCAAGTATGTGGAGTCTTTAGCAATAGGGTCTTACCATCTATTCCTAGTGGGAAACCAAGAGCCTTGACAGTGGCCTGTAATGTTTTGGGGGTATCAGGGACCTCCCTGGCCAACAATTCTCTGGAAGGTATCCCATGCCTGGCACTGAAAATTGTCTAGTAATAATCTATAGCTTCTGGGTGTTCAGAGTCTATGATTTTAAGGCCTGGACTATTTCCTCTCCATTTATTGGTGTTATATCTTATAGAATGTGGATTTCTATGGAACTGATTCATGTTGTAACTTTTGTGTAATTCCCTCCCCACCCGCCTTACCCCCTACCCCTCTATGGCCCCCCATCCCCAATATTTTGCCCCCTAACTTGTCAAGTAACTCCTCCTCTCCCTGTTTCTTCTCTCTCCCACTCTCATTCTAGTTTAACACCCGTGTTTCTGGTGCTGACTACTTGTACCCTCATCTCTAATTGATCCCAGTTAGGAACTACACATACCTGTGGTGTTTGTCTTTCTGTGTCTGCGTGACTTTGCTTAGGATGAATTTTTGCATCCATTTTTCTGAAAATTTCACGATTTCATTTTTCCTTAGTGCTGAGCAGAATTCCATTGTGTATGTGCACCCCACCTTCATGGTCCACACACCAGCTGATGGGCACCTGGGCTGATTCCATTTCCTAGCTATTGCGAATAGAGCAGCCACAAACATGGCTGAGCAAGGATCTCTACAGTAAAGTGTGGTGTCTTTAGCATATGTGCCCAGGAGTGGTGTAGCTGGATCAAATGGGAGATCTGTTTCATCTTTTTCAGGAGCCCCATCCCACGTTCTGCAGTGGTTTGCCCAGCGCGCACTCCCACCAGCGGTAGTAAGGGTTCCTCTTCCCCCACAGCCTCACCAGCATTTGTTCTCTTCTGGTTTTTTCACGAATGCCATCCTGACTGGAGTGAGGTGAAATCTCAGAGTTGTTTTGAGTTCACATTTCTCTGATGACTAAAGATGTTGAACATCTTTTTAAGTGTGCAGTGGCCATTTGTACTGCTTCCTCTGAGAATTCTTTGTTCAAATTTCTACCTCATTTTTTTATAGGGTTGTTTGATGTTTTCGTGTTTGGTGTTTCTGAGTTCTTTGTAGATTCTCATTGAAAGTTTGGTAGAACTCAGTGGTAAATTTATTTGGGCCTGGACTTTTTTCTGGGAGATTTTAAGTTATTTTTCAATTTCAATAAAAGCTGTTTAGGATGTCTATCTGTTCTGGATTTAGTTTTGGAAGGTGATATGCATCAAGGAATTCATACATTTCTGTCAGGTTTTCCAATTTTGTGGCCTTTGGAAATATGCCCTGATGAGTCTTCCAATTTCATTGGTATCAGCTGTGTTATCTACATTTTCATTTCTAATCTTGCTGATTTGAGTCTTCTCTTTTTTCTTTTGATCAGTTTGGCCACAGGTTTATTGATCTTGTTTATTTATTTATTGAAGAACAACTTCTTCATTTCATCAATTTTTTAAATTATTTTGTTTTTTAATTTCTAATTGTGGATTCCTGCCTTGATCTTGATAATTTCTTTCCATCAGGTACTTTTGGGCTTGAACTGTTCTTATCTTTCCAGCACTTTCAAATGGATATTTAATTTGTTTATTTGATATGTCTCTATTTTTGTAATGTAGGCATTCAGTGCTATGAATTTTCCTCCTAAAACTGCCTTCATTGTGTCCCATAAATTTTGGTATGTTGTATTTTCATTGTCATTCAGTTCTACACATTTATGAATTTCTTCAAAAACCCATTCATTGTTTAATAGTGAGCTGTTCAGTCTCTAGGAGTTTTCTGTTGTTACCATTGTTGTTGATTTCTAGTTTTAACATGTTTTGTTCAGATATAATGCAGGGAATTATGTTAGTTTTTTTGAATTTGTGGAAAAATAGTTTATGCCCTAGTATATGGCCTATAACATAAGATTCCATGAGCTGCTGAGAAGAATGTGTATTCAGCAGAATTAGGGTGGGATGTTTTGTAGATGTCTGTCATGTCCATTTGATTTCTGGTGTTGTTTAGCTCCATTGTTTCTGTTTCTTTTCTGCATAGAGGATATGCCCATGGCCATAGTGAGGTATTAAAGTCTCCTACGATTGTTGTGTTGGGATTTATATCTGTTCTATTATCTGGTAAATCTTGCTTTATAAAATTAGGTGCCCCTGTGTGTGCTGCATACAAGTTTATGGCTATAGTATCCTCTTGTTGAATTGTTCCTTTAATGAGCATAGGATGTCCTTCTTTATCTCTTTTGGTTACTTTTGGTTTAAAGACGGTTTGGTCAGAAATCAATATAGCCACTCCTGCTTGTTTCTTGTTTCTGTTTGCTTAGAATATCTTTTTCCATCCTTTCATCCTAAGGTGGTGCTTATCTTTAATTGTAAGGTGGTTTCTTGTAGACAGCAAATGGATGGATCCAGCTTTTTGATCCAGCCTGTTAACCCACGTCTTTTGTGTGGGGAGTTGAGCCCATTAGTGTTCAGAGTTGTAATTATGAGGTGTGAGTTAATACATGCCATATTGAAGGTTTTGTGGGATTTTGTGTTTTCTTGGTCTTTGCATGCTTTATGTCAATTCTAGTTTTTTTTAAAAAAATACCTTCTTTGGTTTTTCGAGGTAGGGTCTCACTGTAGCCCAGGCTGACCTGGAATTCACTACGTATTCTCAGAATGGCCTCAAACTCACAGCATCCTCCTACCTCAGCACCTGAGTGCTGGGATTAGAAGCGTGCACCACCATGCCTGGCTGACTCATTTTGGATTGTCCTCAGTTTCATTAAGCCCGCTGTGGTGTTTCCTGATTCTCTTTGGTTTCCTTCAACCATCGACCGAGTTGTTCTTGTTGATTATCTTCCATATCTTTTTTCCATCCTTTGAGTTATTTTTGTTATTTTTTCTTCCAGTTCATTGAGCCAAACCTTTGACTTTATAATTTGAATTCTTTTGCCAATTTTCTTCTGGTTCCTTCAGCCATTCTTGAAGTTCCTGTTTGATTACTCCTGCCTTGTTTCTTCCCATTTAACCAGCTATTTGTTCATAGTCTCCTTAGGTTCATTTAAAATGCTTGTGGAGATTTCATTTGGGGCTTCTATATTATTGGGTTTCCTGAAATCTTCATTGGCTACTTCCTTTGTGGGACTAGGTAATCTTGGGGATCTCATTCTTGGTGTCATTTATCCTTTGATGTGTGTGTGTGTGTGTGTGTGTGTGTGTAAGAGAGACAGAGAGGGAGATCCACTGAGTGTAATCAGGGTTGCCAGCATGAGCATGGGTTGGAGCAGTTATTTACTACAGCATGGAGAACTTAGCAGTGGCTACAGCACTGAGGAAAATGTCTCCCCTCCCCCAGCCAATTTCTTTCTTTACTGCACTGCTATGAGGTGAATCAACTCCTTGCTCTGTATCCTTAATATCTGCTTTTACAGACGCAAAGGCTCTATCCTAACATCATGCTACCTAGGACAAAAGATGTGATTGGTGAGGCAATCCCCGCCATACCATTTGCCTCTACCTATATAGCAGCTGCGTTAAGTCAGGCTCCCATTCCCGATAACTGAGCTGTGGCCAGTGTACTGACCTCATCTATATGATTCATCTATGCTATGAGCTGTATATCCAACCATCTCACCTCTCACAAAGGAAGCCATGGAAATGCTAGGCACAGGGAGCACCCTAGATCCTGGCAGTATGTTTAGAAATAAAAATAGGAATTCTTCATTTTTTGTCACCACTCCTTTGTCCCCTCATTACTTCCCTGTCTTCCCTTACCTACCATGTACCCCATCCCACCCCAATTCTATAACATACATCAATGAAGGTTTTTTCCCTTCATTTTGGGCTCAGACATCTGGAAACCATGTGTATTTAATAGATGAAAATTTACTGAGTTTTGCCAAGAGCTAGTGTTACTTTATCCCCAAATTCCATATTCCATGTAGAATTCATGAAAGACCTTCAAAGTTAAAGTTGATTCAAAATTAATTTGATTGATTTCTCAACGTATTTAATGCTTTCTAGGACAACCAAGTACCTGGTTCTTTCCTCTGTGTACATTAGGTCACATAATGTTTTAAACCCAGATTTCAAGACCCCATGATTGCACTCAATGGGGCTCATTTAGAATGCCTCAGCATGGCTCCTGAGTGAGGTATGAGTGTGTCTGCAAGTCCACAGACATGTGCTGGCTTTTCCTGTTACAGTAAATGGACCACACGCCTCTGTTTGTGCTTACACGATCTTAATAGGAATCATCAGACCATGGGGAAGGCTTGTAAGAGATAATGGCAATGTGGTAGTTTTATCAGAACTTTCTATTTGAAAGGTTGAATCTCTTAATTTTCCTTCTTTCATTGGAAGAACTTGTCTTCAGCAAGTCAGAGGAGTGAATGGGAGCTGTATGGAGGCTCGGGGATGAGACCTTCAGTTCAGGAAAGACTTAAGAGTACAAACGCCTGATTACTGGGTAGATAGCTCAGTTTATAGCTCTTCATGGAGGTATCATGAGACAGTGAGGTTTGAATATTAGGCAGGACACATGAGTGTTCTCCCCTGAAGAAGAGAGGAGATGAATGCTTAACTTATTAGAGTACCTGCCTCATCCTCCCGCCATGGTCTCTGAGCATCATGAGCCAACAGCTGACCTTGACTCTGGGTTTGTCTCTGCAGAGCTTCTGTGTGGTAGGAGTTTAGGGGTCAATTTACCATTTACTTGTACGTTTATGAATGTGGCTCCTTGTTCATCCACTGTCACTAGTGGACTCATTGATTGGGCAATGACTCATCAAGTATTTGATAAGAGCCTTCATGTGCATGTCAGATCCTGAGTAACATATGAACATGAGGGTAAATCCCTGTTCTTCAACACTTGATGGTTTTGAGAGACAAATTTAGCATGTGTTGCAGAGATTAGCATAGTACATGACAGCTTAGAATTTCAGTGCCAAAAAATGTGCCCCCGTGTAATGAGCTGTGAGAACTGCTGGGAAGGTGAATGTGAGCAGCAGGAGCCACCTGGAGGAGGTAGGACCTGAGAAGGACCCTGAAATATGGGCGCTCTCCACAAGTGTGCTGTTAGGAAGATGGGATTTCAGAACAAAATAGAGGTGGCTTAGTGGTTAAGGTGCTTGCCTGAGAAACCTAAAGGCATACCCGTTCTCTCTCCCTTCTACTCTCTCTCTCTCTCTCTCTTATAAATAAATAAATAAATAAAATATTTAAAAAAATACAGAATAGGGCATAATGTTTTGTTTATTCAACTTTTATCCTATGACCTTTCTGAACTTAGGCAATTTTAAAAATTGCATTTGCTCTAATAGTTAATCATTTTGTGGCCCTCAGTATTATCCATAGAAGACTATGACTTTTGTGACCAGAGATTGGAGTCAGGTAAGGTAAAGTCAGGTAAAGGATGATGTTATATGTCCATAGGAACTTGGAGATGGAATATTAACTGTCCTAACAACTTTATAACAATACAAAGAAGCTTGTGATTGATAACCAGCTTAGTGGTAACATATAATTTGCCTTGTTTCCAGCTAGAGGCGAAAGGAGTCTAGTAGGATAATTTTGTATCAGTTGTTCTTGTCAGCAGTCCCTCCCCTATGAAGAAAAAGGAGAAAAAACAAGAAAATTAAGCCAGGGGTGTCAACATGCAGATGGACCTTGCCATCCCGTACATGTGTCCTGGATTATCTCTAGGATACCAAATGGTATGGGACATAAAATCTTTATACTAATTTTTTTGATATTGTAATCTCATGAAACTAAAAAGCTATTGTATAGCTAAGCAGACCATCAACAGACAACCCACAGCATGGGAAAAATAATATTTTCTAGCTATACATCTGAGAGGGGGTTAATATCTAGACTATACAAATTGACCCCAAAACTAAGAAATCAAAAAAAAAAAATTGACCCAGACAAAAAAATGGGCAGTGACTGAACAGAATTCTCAAAAGAGGAAATACAAACAGCAAATAAACATCAAGAAAGTGTTCAACACCTTTAGCCATTAGGGAAATAAAAATTAAACCTCTTTGAGATTCTAACTTGCTCCGGTCAGAACAGCTATCATCAAATAACCAAGTGGGGGCTAGGGAGATGGTTTAGGAGTTAAAAGCTCTTGGTTGCAAAGGTGGCTGGTCCAGGTTTGATTCCCATTACCCACAGAAAGCCAAATGCACACCATGGCACATGCGTTTGAAGTTTGCAGCAGCAAGAGGCCCTGTGTGCCCGTACTCACCTTTATCTCTCTCTCTCTTTCTCTTTTCTTTATTTTTATTTCCTCTGAAATAAATAAACAAAAAAATAAAAGTTTTTAAAAATTCAAATGGCACAGTCAGGGGAGATGGTCAGTAATTAAAGGCACTTGCATGCAAAGCCCGCCAGCTTGGTGTCGATTTCCCAGTACCTATGTAAAGCCCGACCCACAAAGTAGCACATGCATCTGGAGTGTGTTCACAGGAGCAAGGGGCTTTGGGCTGCTCATATTTTCTCTCTCCCTCTCTCATAAATACGTAAATAAAATTACTAAATGGGTTTTAAAAATCAAAAGACAACAAAGGCTGGCAAGGATGTGGGGAGAGAGGAACACTTATTCACTGTTGCTGGGATGTGAACGTGAGCAGCCACTATGGAAATCAGTAGGGAGGTTTCTCAAAAATCTAAAAATAAATCAGTCTACTATTTGTCCCAGTGAAAACACTCTTGGGGAATATTCCCCACTCCACACTTTACTACAGCGATGCCTGCTCAGCTGTGCTTGCTGCTGCTCCATTCATAACAGCTGCTCTATTCACCAGATGCCCATCAACTGACAGATGGAGAATGCAGTCCTGATATGGATACACAATGCAGTTCTTTTATTATCATTATTATTATTTGCCTTTTTTTGGATTTTTGAGGTAAGGTCTCACTCTAGCCCAGGCTGACCTGGAATTCACCATGTAGTCTCAGGCTAGCCTCAAGCTCACAGCAATCTTTCTACCTTGGCCTCCCAAGTTCTGGGATTAAAGACATGGGGGAGAGAGAAAGAGAGAGGTAATGGGATGAGAGGAGGAGAGAATGGGTGCGCCAGGGCCTCTAGCAATTGTGAACTAACTCCAGACACACGCACCACTTTCTGTATCTGGCTTTATGTGGGTATTGGAGAATTGAAGTAGGGTCATTAGGCTTCATGGGCAAGCACCTTAACTGCTGAACCATCTCTCTAGGATAAGAGTTCTTTTTCAAAAAAGTATTATTTATTTGCAAAGAGATTAAGAAAAAGAAGAGACAGAGAGAGAGAGCGTGTGTTTGGGCAGAAGTACTTGGCTGGGGTGGGGAAAGCTTTACTCTAAGACCATATACTGCTGCAGATGAATCCCAGTGCCAGCACTGGTTACCCCCACAGTGAGCTGTTGGTCAGGGGGGCCCATGAGGCCCTAAAACCATGCAGGCCATCACCAAAGCACTGCTGAAGACGCCACAGGCTGTGGCTGCAGGACATGAAGAGATCGTGCTGGAACTGAGATGAAAGCAGCTCCCTGCTGGCTGGTTGTCATAGTCCTGAAGAGCATTATCCTTGCTCGGGGTCAGGGCATAAAAGTCACCAGCAGTGAGAACAGCGGATCCTGCAAGCTGCAAAATCAGCCAGCCAGGCAAGCTGTGTGTATCCATGGGTGCAATAGTGACACTCAGGCTATTTGGGTAATCAACTGCTCTCTGATTGAATATGAGGCCTGCTTAGTGGGAGGGAACTCATCAGGCACTGAGAAAAAAATCAGAAGCCTATGGCTTAGAAGGTCAGGGATGGTAGATGGAAGCTGCCACTGTTTTTTCTTTTTCTATGGAGAAGTTATGCTTGTCAAAGAGCCTTCTAAATGTCTATATTTATCCCCTTTGGCCCATGCTGCTCTCACCCTTGGCTAGAGAATCTACTTAAAATTTTTTTTGCTTATCTTATTTAGTTATTTGAGAGTGACAGAGAGAGAAAGATGTAGATAGAAAGAGAATGGGCACACCAAGGCCTCCAGCCACTGTAAATGAACTCCAGAAGCATGTGCCACCTTGTACATCTGGCTTACATGGGTCCTGGGGAATTGAGCCTCACGCCAGGGTCCTCAGGCGTCACAGGCAAGTGCTTAATGGCTAAGCCATCTCTCCAGCCTGAGAATCTCCTTTTTACAGGTGGTTGTGAATACCAAGAAGACCCAAGACCCACAGGAATGACAAGAAAGAGAGCTGAGTGCCTGGCACTGGATGAGTCATCTCTATATCACCCACAAAGGCCCAAGAAATGTTAGAGGAAGTGGGGGAGTAAACATTAGTACTGCTGTCACTACTAACCACAGAACTGTCTCCAGAGAGATGCCAGTAGACACTGAAGTGACCCAGAACTTATCAAAGCAGAAAATATGAGGCTGCCAAGACGTTAACACGAAGGGAACTTCCTAACACACCCTCTGAAGCTCGGAGCACAGTCTGGAGGAGGTGGTGGAAAGGACGGAAGAGCCACAGGGTGGGCGGGTGTGCAGTGAGGGCCTGTGCCTCCTCCTCAGAAACTGTCGTACTCATGGCCCCACAGTGATGACTGATATGCCCACTAAAGAGGGTCCTCGGAGGAGTGGGCACAGCGGAGAAGAGATGATGAGAGTAAGACTAATTTGCAGTAGGTGCATATAACAAAGTTCCCCCCAAAAATTACATAACAAAATTTTTGGACACATGTTACCCAGATTGGCCTAAGGCTTATACTCCTTCTGCTTCGGTTCCCAAGCACTGGAATTAGAGGTATGCACCATCATGGTCAGCTTCACAATATTAAAAATGTTAAGTAAGTATACGATAAGCTAAAACATAACGGTGTTTTTTTCTGCCTTCTAAATATTTTCCCAGTATTCACACATTCAATGTTCAGCCCTACACAAGGGATTTGTAAATAACTTCCTTGGAGGACAAAACAGTTAGGTAATTTAAGGTCCATAGCTACGGGTTTACATGAACCCAAATGCACTGACTTAGGTTTATGTCTACTGGCTATATTATGTTGCCTGACTACACTGCCTGTGTTGACTCTAAGTCTGTTTAAAGAGCAGGCTAGGAGTTTTGCAACTATTAACATGAATCATTAAAGTAGGGAGCCACCAAGTGGTATGGCTAATTAATAGAACCTTTCTATAAACCACACTGTGAGCCCCAGAGAGGGTTCAGATCGTTGTGTGGTGGTTCAGATCGCGATGGGCAGGAGGAACGGGGTTTGTGTTGCTCAAGTCATCTCAGAATAGGCAGGTCAAGGCTAGGATTGTACCCCAGTGACTGGACAAAGGCCCAGGTATCTGGATCATGACTCCTCCATCTTTACCCTGCACTCTTCTTAGTCCTGCACGATGACTTGGGTACATCCAATCATCATGCCTGCGTTCCAAGAGGAGGAAGGGGGAGGTACAGGGAGCAGGGTCAAAGGTCTGAGGGGCATGGCAGCTGCAGCCCTTTCTCCTATCCAAAGTGTTATTGGAACTTTCATGCAAGGACTTTTTTTTTTTTAAATCTACTATAGATGACTTCTAAATCTACCCTGGAAAGTGAATAAATACAGAAGGGGGTATGAATGGTGGGTCAGTTAGCCATGGATAGGTGCCCCAGGATGATTTACTGAGAAGCCAAAATGACTAGTCAAGGCTCTGCTTATAGGAAACACAGTAGCCTCAGGAAAGGAACCAAGAACCACTGCTCCCTATCATTCCCAGAAACAAATAGCAATTCTCTGTGACAGCTTGGGCCTTATGAATGTCAATATTCCCCATAACAAGGGAGTTGTAGCTGCTAGGGTGGACCGCCATGGCAGGGAAGGAGTGTTTGCTGTTCAACATCCACTCCACTCTCCCACAGTCACACTCTGGCTTTCCTTTTGGACTAAGGTCCAGGCCTGACTGAAGTCAATAGATTCTATTTTCTATTTTCTTTCTTTCCCCTTCCTTCCTTCCTTCCTTCCTTCCTTCCTTCCTTCCTTCCTTCCTCCCTCCCTCCCTCCCTCCCTCCCTTCATTCTTTCTTTTTAGAGAGAGCAAGAGCAAGAGATAGGGGGGATTGGCTCAGCCACTACCATCCGACTCCAGATACTTGCACTGTCTATTGTGCACGTGCCACCTGGCACTCGTACCACCTTTGTGCGTCTGGCTTATGTGGGATCTGGAAAGAGACTGAACATGGGTCATTAGGCTTCGCAGGCAGGCTCCTTAACCAGCAAGCCATCTCTGCAGCCCAGTAGATTCAATTTCCTCATGGGACTGACTACCCAGGGACAGGCATGCAGCTCACATGAGTCTACTGAAACTTGGTTCCAGAATTTCTATTGGAACACTTGAGATATAAGGGATATTCTCCGTGGGGTTACAGTCTGGAAGGAAACTGAGAAGAAACAGCTTAAAAGGCTCCCAGTGCTTGGAGGCTGAGGCAGGAGCTCAAAGCTAGATGGGGCTACGGAGTGAGTTCCAGGTTAGCTTGGCCTGGAGTGAGATCCTACCTCAGAAAAACAAGCGAAAAGAAGATGATACCTGAGATTAAATTCAGAGCAGAAGAGGCAGAGCCAAGAAACGAGGAGAAAGACCAAGGGTCTAAGCCCTTGAATCCACCTGCGCCTGAAACTCATAACCTGTTTTCTCATGTGTGCCGTCAATCTCCCCCCAACACACACACACCATTTTTTTGTTTTTTGAGGTAGGATCTTGCTCTAGCCCAGGAGGACCTGGAATTCACTATGGAGTCTCAGGGTAGCCTTGGACTCACAGCAATCCTCCTACCTCTGCCTCCTGTGTGCTGGGATTAAAGGTGTGAGCCACCATGCCCAGTGACACCTTTTTTTTTTTTTTAAGTTGATACTAGCTTAACTTTTCTGTCGCTTGGAGCTGAAGGAGTCTTCAACAACATTATTAGACTGTATCACACCTGATTTGTCTTAGCATCCATCTCAGAAAATCAGGGCGATCTTGCTTCCTCACCCTCATACCCATACACGTGAGAGAGAGAGAGAAATCGCAGCATCTTGGTGGTCTCTTCTTTCAGTCAGAGGAAGGAAATGGAGGGGGCTCATATCCATTTTTACAACTCTGGTAATGAAAACACATCAAAACAGTACAATAACCACATCACAGATGACAATCATTACATCACAAACAAATGGCGTCTGTGCAAATGCAATGCGACACTGCATGTGTTTTCATTTCTTATCATCTGAAAATGCTTGCAACTCATCTTGGAGAAAGCACCTTTGGGGACGAGCTCTGCAAGCAACCCATGGGGATCTGTAAGAAAACATGACCAATAGCAATGCTGAAGGCGACATGACAGGAGTGACGGTCCTGTGGGAGCTTACTGGAATGTTTGGCCTTCCCTACTGGCTCCAAGACAAACATTTGTTTTGAGGAAACAATTGTGGAAAATGCTTCTGTGTGAAAACGTTTGCTTATGGAGCAAACATTTGATTTTGAAATCTATACTTAAACTATTAGGTTGCTGCCAAGTAAAATACTTGTCCACCCAAACATATGTTTCCATTGAAAAAGCCTGCCAGTGTAGATGGGCAGGATGGAAGTGCTCAAAGCTGAGCACCATTTTAAAAGCCAAATTGTTAATCGCTGAATTATCAAAATGTTAATTTTCCCAACCAGTGTTCAAGTGTCCCTTGTCAATTACTGAATGATAAAAATGGGCTCAGTGGGTGTGGTGGCACACACTTTTAATCCCAGCCCTCAAGAGGCTGAGATAGGATTGATGACTGAACTGAAGGTCAGTCTTGGGCTACAGAGCAAATTGCAGGTCTGTCTGGGCTAGTGTAAGACCCTCTTTCTACCTTGAAAAAAAATGTGCTTAAAGTATTATAACCTTATGGATCACATTTTGTTATTTTAAAAACTATTTTTATTTAGTTGCAAGGAAAGACAGGGGCAGAGAGATAAATGAAATAGGCACACCAGAGCTTCTTGCAGCTGCTAATGAACTCTAGACACATGTAACACTTTGTGTATCTGGCTTTACATGGGTCCTGGGGAGTCAGACTCAGGCTGGTAGTCTTTGCAAGCAAGCTCCTTTAACCATCAAACCATCTCCCCAGTCCCGCTTTGTGTTTTCATTCGTCCTTAAGAACCCAGCAGTCCTGCTGGGTGTGGTGGTATAAGTGTGGCAATGCCAGCACTTGGGAAGTAGAGAAAGGAGGATCACTGCAAATTTGAGGTCATGCTGATCTTCAGAGCAAGTTTAAGACCAGCCAGATCTATAAAACAAGACCCTATTTTAAAAAGCCAAAAATGGAGAGATGGTTTAGCAGCTAAGGTGCTTCTCTGTGACACCTAAGGACCCACATTCAAATCTCCAGATCCCATGTAAGCCAGATGCACAAAGGTGAGGCAAGTGCAAGGTTGCACATGCTTGCTTGGTGGTGTAAGCATCTGGAGTTTGATTAGAGTGGCTGAGGCCCTGGCACACAAATTCTCTCCCTTTCTGTCTCTCTCTCTCTCTCTCTCTCTCTCTCTCTCTCTCTCTCTCGCTCTCTAAAAGAGACAAAAGCCAAAAATGAACAAACAAGAAAACACAAAAAGAACTTAGCAGTCCTGTAAATGCAAGCATGATTTTTTTGAGTTTTAGAATCTTAAGTAATTTTTCTGTAGTTTATTCTTTTTATTTAAAATTTTTTTGTTTATTTATTTGAGAGCGACAGACAGAGAGAGAAAGACAGGGGTGGGGGGGGGGAGAGAGAATGGGTGCGCCAGAACTTCCAGCCACTGCAATTGAACTCCAGACGTGTGCGCCCTCTTGTGCATCTGGCTAACGTGGGTCCTGGGGAATCGAGCCTCGAACCAGGGTCCTTAGGCTTCACAGGCAAGCGCTTAACCACTAAGCCATCTCTCCAGCCCTAGTTTATTCTTTTTAAAAGAGAACAACCAGGAGAGCAAGCTGCCCATCCTGCAGTACATGACTTCCCAGCCATGACCAAGCGTGCGGCCCTGACTGAGCTGGGTGAGTCAAGAAAACAACAACCAGAACAAGGTGCCTGGAGGCGGGGAGGGGTCTAGCAGGAAGAAGAAAGTTTTTAGTAGGGAAAGCAGAGAGGGTAATTAGGGGAGTAGGACCAAAATGCATCATACATGTACATGTACAAGATACGTATCTATGTATAAAAGTGTCCAAAAAAGGTTAATTAAAACAAGATTTTGGGGGAATGTTTTCTACTTATTCTAACATTTTCCTACACAGTTTTACTTCAGAATGATCTGGATCACTAGTCTTGAAGCCTCTTGACTTATTTAGTTATTTATTTATTTTAAATGTCTTTATTCACTTATTTGAGAATGAGAGGCAGAGAGAGGCAGATGGAGAGTGGGCATGTCAAGTCCTGCTTTCATTGCAAAGGAACTCAAGATGCATAGTCCACTTCATGCATCTGGTTTTTCATAGGCCCTGGGAATTCAAACCTGGCCACCAGGTCTTGCAAGCAAGGGCCTTTAACCACTGAGCAATTCCTTCAGCCTTTCTTTACTTGTTTTATGGACCTGCACAGTTTTAAGAGACGAGGTGAGGGGCTCATAGCTTGTGTCATCCCGAGTAGAGATTGCACTGTCTGTCACGGTCACTGAGTCATGCTCAGCGCAACTTCTTCCGTGCTGCTTTCCTCCATCCTGCCCCACTGCTCTTCAGTGGTCCCAAGGTGACTTGATTCTCAGACTCACACCTGAGTATATTTCAGGCCACAACATTCTCGTGAAAGCATCTTTCTAAATGTATGGCATGTGGTTTCAACTACCAAGGAGATGGAGTCCTGGCTCTTAGCCAGCCAGCCATTTGCTGTCATGAATAGAAAGGAACGTTACCTGGGCCCTGCTGGTTTGCAGGTTCTTTGTATAGGGCCTGGCCTCTGGTATTTGCTCAGGCAGTAGCCATGTCATAGGACACCTTTGTCATCTCTCCGCCCACTGAAGACAGAAGACTTGATGGCCCCTGTCACCTTTGAAGCTTTGCTTGATCACCTCCTAGACCAAAGGGATGACTTCTTCTGACCTCATGTCATTCAGTGCCTCAAGAGCCTGGGGGCCGGTGGGAGCGGGACTGGAGCCTGAGACCCTTCCATGGAGTGGCGTCATCATCGGTGACAGGGCAGCCGGTTCAATGGTTTGAGTTTCCACATAGCAACCTGCCTGCTGAGTTTAAAAACAAGCTTTCTATCATCTCCAAAAATAAAACTGAGAATAGGTTAGTGTTTTATTTTTTCTTTATAGTAGGTTCCTACACAGAGATCACAGACTCTCCAGAACTGGTTTTCAAACACAAGCCTAATCCCCATAGCTCAGAGCAGGGTCAGCTCCACATCCATGGAGAAGAGTGCGCCATGACAGTTAGAGGCGCTTCCTGGGCTCTGCAGGTCTATGCAAGAGCTGCCCAGAGAGCAAGGATGTGGGGGAGAACCTCGGGGCTCCCTCATTTGTGGGGGTAACTGGACGTCATTCTGGCCTCTAGAAACTGTTGCCAAGCACTCAGGGGAACCCACCAGGAACTTCCAACCCTCAGAATGCAAATCTACCATGGCATATGTCCCTAATGTCTAGCAGATGCACCATAATGTGTTTGCCTCATCCTGACTATAGCATAAGGCAGAGTCTTCCTCTGATTCAGGCCACTTTATGGTTGCCAATAGCAGAGTGTTGTAAAAAACAGGTAGCATCTGCAAGAAGAATTCCAAGGAGATTGTCCTAAAGAGTCTTATCATTCATTTCTTCCACAGTACAGGGCTCAAAAGGTGGTACTTAGTGCTATTAATGTATAGCCAACTTTGGTTGCGTTTGTGTATTCTTTTTTTAAATTTTGTTTATTTATTTATTTATTTGAGAGTGACAGACAGAGTGAGAAAGAGGCAGAAAGGGACAGAGAGAGAGAGAATGGGCGCACCAGGGCCTCCAGCCACTGTAAACAAACTCCAGACACGTGCGCCCCCTTGTGCATCTGGCTAATGTGGGTCCTGGGGAATAAAGCCTTGAACCGGGTCTTTAGGCTTCACAGGCAAGCACTTAACTGCTAAGCCATCTCTCCAGCCCACATTTGTGTATTCTTATAGGTGGTTGGAAAAACTGAAGATTAAATTCATGGGAAAGGGAGGGTAGGAAGAAGATAGGGAAGGGCATACATGGATATCTGAGGGGATAATTCAACCTAATTGTTTCTCATTTCTTTGTCTTCTCCAGATTAAAAAATTAAAGAAAGGAAAAGGGGAAAAAAGAAAGAATAGAGACCATCTGGTTTTCACCCTTTGACTGTTCATTAAATCTTTAAAGGACTGGACTGCCACAGATTTTATTTTATTTTTTTAAACTCAGGAGTCCATTGCAAATCCTAGTAGCTGATTTCCCTGTGAACGGAAAGGAAGTATTTAGGGGCTTTTCTGGGAGACTGGACTGGCCCCAGGGGTCGGGAATATATGGAGGAGCCTTTTACCTCCAGGTCAGTAGGTCAAATCCAAATCAGGCAGAGAGTGGCTCGGAGGCATTGTGTGAGTGACAGCTGTTGTGTGACCAAGGTGAAAGGAGCTAGAGGGTTCGGTTTGGCCGCATTTCAAGTGAAACAAACAGGTGCCGTCTGCTCCTCCTGGCAGAGGGGCAAAGGAGTGTTCAGAGGTGGGCTGAGCTTGACCTCCTGGCCCCAGAGGCCATCTCTGACCTGGCAAAGTGAGGAGCTTGCCTTCACAGCACCTTTGTGACGGGAGGAGAGCTGAGGGGACGCATCAGCTGGACAGGGGGGGTGTCACCAGAATGGGGAGGCTCCTGCTGGGTCATCTGAGGAAAGAGCGCCTTCTGTCAGAGGAGCTGACAAGTACCTTACTTCAGCTACTGTACTCCTCATCCCCTCTTTTCCTCTCACGGAGGGCCCTCTTGTCTGTGAAGGACAAAGGGGGGCGATACAAAGGGTTCAATGAGGACACTGCAGTGATTCAGATAAATGGTGGGGCTTCTGTTTCCAGTACATTTCACATTCCAGGCATCACAGCATGGGGAGAGGGGCGGGGTAGAAGGTGCACAGACCAGAGGAGGTGAGTTTGCTATGTGCGCGGGGAAAGCTCAAGATAGAAAGCCATACTTGATCTTACCCCTTCACTGCCTCTTGGAAGGAATTTGGACCTAACCAGGTAGACGTGAGTCATTGTGTCGGGGTTGAAGTCACCAGCAGCTGAGGTAACTCCATCTGATGTGGAAGGGGAAAGCGTGTCCTGGAAGAATATTGAGTAGCTCAGGGCATCTTCAGGGAAGTAAGGGTGGCCAGTGGCTCAAGGGGTGGAATTCTTAGCCAGCGAGGGTCTCCTGAGTTCTAGACCTTTGTTTTACTGCTTCAGGACCCAGACCACAGAGTCCCATCTTGGGTACATGGGTTCTGGTTTTGAGTTTCTTTCCAAATGTCTCCTGGGAGACTTCCCACTCTATGCATTGCTGTCCCCTCACGCACCCTTTCTTTCCCTCCCATCTGTTCATTGTGACTTTGCAGTCATTGACATTGTATTCTTTGCCCTAGAATATAAACTGCCCACGCTCCTGTTTTTGAGGGTAAAGGAAGCATCCTCTAAAATCTGTGCCCTTAGGAGAGGAAGTCCTTTGGTTCCAGGTCAGGGTAAGTTTGGAATCTCCACCTCTGGGAACTGCATAGCTGTTGGGGGAGGGGTGGCTTTCCAGAGCTTTCCTTCTTTTGTCCACCCTTCCCAGTCCTCCCTTAGGTGGCTACCCACATCCTAAAGGACTGGCAAAAGAAGCTTTCTGAAGCCTAAAGAAGCGGAGAAAGGGCCACTGCAGGTCCGAACCCACGTGCTGCTGGGGGTACATTTTCCACCAGGGTTTTGATGGTGAACTACAGCGATCTGCCCAGGGGCATGGCTAGGCAATGACTCCACATAGCTGTGACCAGCCTCTCTTTTCTCCTGGCCTTCTCCTTCCTCCTACTCCCTCCTTTCACCTGCAGCCCCCTCTCCCCGCCTCCATCCATTTCTCAGGAAAATAAATCTCTGGGAGGAGACCAGGAGAGTGGATCGCACAGAATCCTTCTGCATAAATGTCTATATTAATGAATTATTAACTCAGCCACCCGTGACTTTAAACCTAGAAATAGGAACACCCAGGGCTGAAGGAAGAGTTGTTGAATCTTTTATTGGAGTCCTGTCAAAGGCGACGGCCATTTCTCCCCGTCCTCCATGAGGAGAAAAAAAAAATTAATATAGACGGCAACCTTTTTAATTGTAGTCAAACGAAAGCAGACAGAGGGTCTTCCTCACAGATCGCCTTCCTGCTTTCCTGCCCTGTCCAACATGCTCCTTGCTCGGCCCAGATTGGCTTTGCCCCTCCCAGCTGAGGGTGCAATGGGCTTCCTAGGGAAAGTTTTTGTCGGGGGAAGAGGAAAGATGCTAGAGAAAATGATAAATTTGGGTAGTTAATTTATCGATCCAGGCTCCTCTTGCTACTTGTTTTATTTTAGAGGTCATTAATCAATGAAGAAAAACACACCACCGTGTCCCCCCTTTGCATTTAATACACTCCTTATTTATTCCTCTGCAAATTCCTAGCAAATATTCAGCCATCGATTTGGGGAGCGATGGATTTTTATAAAGGTTTGATCGTTTCCTGCGTGGTCGAGGTGGCTGGTTTCTGTGTATTCCAAGCAGTGAAGAGGAAGGCGCCAGGACTGAGGGACTGCACGTCCTCGCGGGTCAGTGGGTTCACTTTCTAACCCCCACCCCCAGACATGCCAGGGTCATGCTGGGTGAGGTGGAAGCGACTTGCTTCCCCCTGCGTGGCGTGGGGTCTGGGCGAGCTCCCTGCCTGGCGCCCTGCACGTACGACAGCGCCTACCCGTGCCGCCCCAAAGAGGACCTGCTGGCGAGGCGCGAGGGGTGTCCACACCCCAAACTCCCCCTGACACCTTCCTCTTTGCCCCAGGGCCTTCGGAGCGCACCCACTAATTTTGCCTGCCTCCTTCACTCAAAGTCCGCATGCCCTCTGGAACCTAGGGTCCTGTCTCTCACTGTTCACCTGCGCCCAGCACCGCTGGGGAGTTGAGCAGGGCGTGGGTATGGGGGGGCGGCGAGCCTCCAATCTGACCAGTCAGATACGTCACTTACAGACATAGTGGAAGAGAGAGCATTTACTATCTCTTTACCTATTCCGGGACCCCTGAAGCAGGCCAAATGTCTCTAAGATCCTCCTGCAGCCTCGTGTCAGCCCTGACGAGGTTGACTGGAGCGGGCTGCACAGTGCACTTGGCACCCCACTGTCGCGGCTTGAATCTGCCTTCATCTCTCATTAGTAGGCGACCTAACTAACCTTTCTGGGCCTTGGTGATCACCATTTGTATGTAACGTGGGGTTAATGATGATGCCTTTCTGGAGGGACTGCTAACACCGCGTCTGCTCCTCGCGCCTTGCAAGCTCTCCTTAACCTAACCTAAGCTAGCCTTACGGGATGAGGACGCACCCGGGGGTGGGGGGGAGAGCAGACCCACGCCGACACCCCGCCGCGTGTGCGCACCTCCGCACACACCCCTTCGCAGGGTGGATGGCGGGAGGCCTCCAAAGCAAGTTGCTGCAACCAGGACCTCAAAATCCTAAGATCTTTCTACCGGGGAGGGATGTGGGGGTATCTCTCTTCCTGGGGACCAAGCGCTTGGAAGTCGTCCGCTTTGGGCAGAAAAGAGCAGGGCTGTGGCTGCAGCGAGGGGACGTCCACCCCCAGAGCCGGCCCTCGGCCAGCAGAGAGGCCTTCAGGTTGTGCGGCGGAGTCCGCTCAGTCGGCGGGGCCGGCAGCCACTGCTGGCAGATCTGGAGGCAGATTAATGGAAAGGGCCTGGAACCTTCCTCCCTTTCCCCCGGAGTGGTCCCGAGTCTGCGAAGACTGCCTGGTTGGCCCGGGGTCCACCGCGCATTGGGTTTTCCCTCGTGGTATTTGCCTCGGACTTGGGTGCTATCAATCTATCCAGGAATGACGGATGCCCTTGTCTAACGACGCCAGTCAAAACATTTTCGGCCCAGCTCGCCTCCATCCCGTTTGGAGGCGTCCTGCGTGAGACCCGGACAAAGTCTAAACAGCGCCTTTCCCAGGCTCGAACAAAATGAGTAGTGGGAAGAAAAAATGAATCAGGCAGGAATTAGGAAAGAGTAGTTACACTTGTTCAGAATGGTGACTGCTTAATAAATTGGGTTGTGTGGAAGAAAAATAAATGCCATTTCTTTTCTCTTTGAGCTGTGCAAGAACTCTGGCGTGATGGGGGAGGGGGTGCCCGAAGTGGGAACTTCACCCCGCTTGTGGGTGCTCTCTGTCCTGAGTACTACCCCCAGAAGGGCTTGGGGCGAGGCCGTGGACTTTAGACCAGGCACGGGAGGCTGGCAGCCTCGCACAGTGTGGTGGGGGTGAGGCTGTGCGCCCACACTGCACCCCCAATGCTGGATTTGTGGGTCCAGAAACCTACATTTGACCTCTGGGGCAGGCCTCGGCATTGGAAGGCAAACTGCTTTGTCCAAGACCTGGAGCAGTTGGGCCTCAAGTCCGGGCTCAAGGTGCCCATAGGCAGAGGGAAAGGGCTCCAGGAAGGCGAGCCCTGAGCAGAGGGGCTGAGCGCTACCTTGCGCTGCCCCTCGAGCCCCGCCAGGCTGGCGTCCGGGCCACGACTAACCGCTGTCCAGACACCCTCGCTGCCAAGCTTCCCGGCTCCGGCCTCCCCAGCTGTGGCCAGCATGTCACGCCAGCGCACCTCGCGCCCCAGACTTTTCTTCCCGGAGGATTTCTGTTAGAGGTCGCTGGGCGGGAGAGTCGTTCTTGCACCCAGCAGCATACCAGGAAAAGTCCGAACCGGGCTACAGAGCTAACTCGGTCCGGGACCGGGTCTACTCGTGCAGCTTGCAGCGCTCACGCCAAGATGCATTCGGCTGTGTGCGTCTCCACGGCCTTCGGGACGGGGCGCTGCGCGGTCACCTAGAAAAGACACAGAGAGTCTCCGGGCGAGCCGGAGACGTCACGCCGAAAAGTGAGGGGGATGTGGGAGGGCCGAGGACAGGAGGGATTTGTGCGGGAGAAGGGAGGCACACCCTCCTGTGGCTCTGGCCGAGTTGGAACTTCCTTTTGGCCCCGCTTCTTTCCCGGAGTTCTCCTGGCCTGCTTCCTCCTCTCCTCCTCCTCCTCCTGTTCCTCCTCCTTCCTCTCTCTCTCTCTCTCTCTCTCTCTCTCTCTCTCTCTCTCACACACACACGCACACACACACGCACACACTTGTATCTGGTGCTGTCGTTAAAACCACGTGTCCAGCGCGGACGCTGCCAGAGTGGAGTGGAAGCGCCGGAGCGGCGGAGCGCGGCAGCCCGCAGCCGCTCCGCCCCGCGCCCTCCTCGGGCCTCCGCGCCCCTCGCGGGCATCTCGGGAGGGCTCCGGGCCCCGGCACCTCTCGGGCTCTCCGCCTCCACGGCCCGCGGGCATGTAGCCCGCCGGGGGACCCGTGCTCTCCCGCCAGCTCGGCGAGCCCCTGGCACTCCCGCACTCCCGCACGCGCGCACTCTCAGGCGGGGAGTTTTCAGGTAAGGCGGGGCAGGGCTCGGGCGGGGAGTCCGGGGCTGCCGGGTCCCGAGGGTTGGAGGTCCGGGGCTGGGGGGCGGGGGGCGAGACCGTCCCGCCTCCCGGCGCTCGGGGCCGGCGCCGCCGCGCCACTCCGCCTCGGGTCGGCACCCCGGCACAGGCTGAGGGCGGGGGCCGCGGGCTGCAGCCGGGCTGTGCGGGACGGAGCCGGGCTAGGGGGGCGGAGGTAGTTCCAGCCTCGCGGGCTCGGCGGCTCGGGGTCGCCGGCCGAGAAGCCGAAGCCGGTGCCCGCAGCTCCCTGTGCGCGGCAGCATCGCACCGGAGTAAACTTTGGACGCCAGCAGAGTTGGGTGGAGGAAGCCGAGGAGCCGGGCAGCCGTGGACCGAAGGAGGGGCTCCGCGCCCGCGATCCGGGTCGTCCTCGGCGCTCGGGTCCTGCTCACGTGCGGACCCCTCCTTGCCCTCTGTCCCCCAGCTCGAGGCGTCGGAGATGCTGAAGCCCGGAGAGCCCGGCGGCTCGGCCTTCCTCAAAGTGGACCCAGCCTACCTGCAGCACTGGCAGCAGCTCTTCCCGCACGGCGGCGGCGGCCCGCTCAAGGGCAGCGGTGCCGGGGTCCCCCTGGGCGCGCCCCAGCCCCTGCAGCCGCCTCCGCCGCCACCGGAGCGCGCCGAGCCTCCTCCGGACGGCCTGCGCCCGCGGCCCGCCTCGCTGTCGTCCGCCGCGTCCACCCCGGCCTCCTCCTCCTCCGCCGCCTCCGCCTCGTCCTGCGCCGCCGCCGCGCTGGCGGGGCTTTCGGCCGTGCCCGTGGCGCAGCTGCCGGTGTTCGCGCCCCTGGCCGCCGTGGCCGCCGAGCCCCTGCCGCTGCCGCCCAAGGACCTGTGCCTGGGCGCCGCCTCGGGCCCGGGCCTTGCCAAGTGCGGCGGCGGCGCGGATGGCCGGGGCGCCCCGCGCTTCCGCTGCAGCGCCGAGGAGCTGGACTATTACCTGTACGGCCAGCAGCGCATGGAGATCATCCCGCTCAACCAGCACACCAGCGACCCCAACAACCGTACGTAGCCACCGCCGTCCTCTCTCACCCCGGGCGCCGGCTGGCCGGGGCCCCAACCGGACATCACCGGCCCGAGGGGCAGGCGGGCAGAGAGAGGGACGCGGGGCGGAGGGTGCCGGGCCGGGCACGGTCCCCCGCCGTCCCGAGCACGGCGGCAAAACTTTTGGTCCCTTGCCTCCCAGGCCACGGTGGTAAAACTTTTCCGGTTTTAGAGAAGAGACTGGGAGGCCTGGTGGCCCAAGCTTGGGGTCACCTCTCTCCCTGCGTTTCACCCCGAGTTTCGCAGCCTCGGGATACGGGAGCGGGAATTGCCCGAGTTTGGCAAGGCGCTGCGCCCCCCGGCTGCTCTGTGCGCGCGGGTGCACGAAGGCGGCTCGCCGCGGGGCAGTGGCCTCCTGGCAGGCCCAGCCTAGCCAGACCCGGACCAGGCAGGGAAGCCCTGCGTTTTGGGGGAGCGTGAAGACTGGGGTTCGTTTCTACTTTGTATTCCACCTCCGAGTTGACGGCTCATTTCGGAGCCGCGGGATTGTGGGCAGCGGGGTGGCATCGCGGGCTGCAGCTGGCTGGTGAGACCCCGCTGGAGTGGGAGTTTGGGGGGACAGTTGGCCTATGTCTTTCTGCAGGCAGATATTCTTTTTAGGTTGGTTGGCTCTTTAGACAAGGAGTAAAGGAAGCATGCGTAAGGGGAGGAAAATCCCTACGTCAGGGCAGGGTTTGTCCCATGTTGATCCCGCATTCTCCGGCGAAGCCTTGGCCCCGCAGACCAGTGTAACCCGCACGGTTTGTTTGTGGATTTATTTTAAGTCAAGGGTGACAGTACCTAAGTAAAAGGAGCTTGCCGCCCTCAAGTAAGCGGTAAATGACTATGCTCAAAGCAAGGTGTCTCAAGTTTGAGTTCTGTATTTACAAGTTAAAGCGTTTGTCATGAGTTCAGTTTTATTTTGAATACTTTGAAACAAAGCTCTAAATGAAAACATCAAGAATGTGCACTGCTTGGCGTCGGCTTCTTCTCGATCATTTCAGAAGTTATGATATGTTTACACCAAAGATTTTCAGTAGGTGTTAAATACACTTCCAGAGACCTATAGACATAAGATTAAAGCCACAGGAGAGAGTCACATCGAAATAAGTCCGGGTTTGTAAGTGCAACCCGAACTCATCCATTTCCTTCAGGTCACTTCTTCATCAGGCTTCAAGACAAGCAGATCGGAAACATTTACTTTTATTCTGCTTTAATAACTTGCTCCCCGCAGGATGTCTACCACCTCATAGACTTCTTAATTTGTTGAAAAAGCAAAACAGCAATTATCCTAACGTAAAGGCTCCCGGAAACTGTTGCGTTGAAGAGAACGTTGGGCATTAATCTCCACTAAGGTGTGCTAATCTTTCAGAGATAATGGTTGTGATGAGAACAAAAATTACTAACAAAAATTGGTTATATTTACTTTTTCAGTTTCTAGCATCCGAGTGTAAAATATTGATTTGAAATTGGAGTCTGGATTCCAATTTTCCATACGATTAAGAAGACTTAGTTTTCAAAACACTTTATAAAGTTATATTGTCTTAATACAATTAAAAACTACTTGTTTCCTACTGAGCATCTTGTATGTGTCGTTTTGCGTTAAAAGGCAAAATAGAAAACTAAAACATCTTTGTAAAAGATTGTTCTTACTGCTAACTGCAGTGTAATCATTATTGGCTGCAAGTGCCTGATCAAGCTTGCCCTTTCTTTTCTGAATGAAGTCTGTGTTGGAAAAGACATCAGCCAGCAAGTCCTGGCTGTGTGTTGAACTACCTGCATTGCTGGAGATGCAGCCAGCCCTGGGCTGTAATCCATTTTCACGGGGAGAAAACCTCCACCAAGCAGAGGAAGAAGCGTGCTTACTATCACAGCCCCAGCTTGTTGCTTAGACGTCTTTATTTCTGCCTGGAGGAAATGAATTATGACTTTTGAAAATTATTTTCATAATTTATCGCCTCTTGAGTTAAGTGGACTGCCTCAGTGTTCTGAATGCAGGAAAAAAAGACAAAAGGGAAGGAAGTTAGTTATCCTATTGCTAATTAAAGGGGCACGTGGAAAGAAAATGGAAAACTGATGTACTTCTGGGTAATGGGAGACCAGGCCCCATTCTTCCAGAAACTTACTGCGACAAGCAGGTTTGGGCACTCCTTTGGAATCTTGGGATGCGCTTTAAAGAGGAGCAGTGGCTGAAGTAAACAGCTGAAGTTTGACTTTGGCTTGGGCAGTTGCCTGTCATTCTTATGCTGTGTGATCCCGGGACTGGCGAGAGTCTGACTGGATTCAGAAGAGAAGCAGCTACTCATTTATCATGTGCAGATTTCCCTAGCTTTCACTTTAGTTTTTTTTTTTTTTTTGTCATTTCTCTTTAAAAGATTTCTATGAAGTGACCATTCAGCATCTGCTTTGTTTTGTCACTTTGCATTTAGAAAGGTGTTAAGTAAATTCTTGTTTTTTTCTTCTTAGTAGTAAAAAAGGGACCTCTTTATTTCTCCCATTCCTTCTGAAGACTAAGTTTGCGGGGAAGTCATCAGTATGGACCTCATGGCTCTGTCTCCCTCCCTCTTTCCACCTTGAGACTTTGTTGGCAGATGTGGCAGTTGCCATGGCAAATGAGTTAGTAGTTCTTTCCCACACAAAGATTTTCACAGGAAAGGGAAAGTCAGTCCAAGGAGCTCCTCCAGTAAGAGTCTTCTACCCAACCTCAGGCCAGTGATGGGTGTCCTTCCACAGGAGCTCCAGGGCTTTTGCTGCTGCTGTCTTTACCAGTCAAGTGCTTGCTCTGGGCTACAGGGAGCCTGGGCTGGTGCTTCACTCTGCCTTGCTGCTGCCTAGCAGGAAGCCATTGATTATGTCCAGTTCCATCACAGCGCTCTCCGCTCAGGCGCAGGGAGCTAGTGAGCTGCCTGATACTCTTAATGGGTAGCAAGAGGCAGTCACTGGGAATACCTGGAGTAAGCGCCCAGGGCTCAAAATTGTCTCTGCAGAGCCAATTAGTTTTGAGACATGTATGTGTCCCTGTGTGTGTGTGTGTGTGTGTGTGTGTGTGTGAGAGAGAGAGAGAGAGAGAGAGAGAGAGAGAGAGAGAGAGAGAGAGAGAGAAGTTCCTCCCTAGTAAGTGAGAGGGATGGAGAAATGAACCTGTTCTGGTGTACAGGCCTGAAGTTGGTCACCGTGCAGTTTCCTCAGCTGGGGAACTCTGTACCCCCGCTCATTTAGGGGAGCCCTCCTGAGTAGGGAACAGCTTTGGGAATGGAGCTTGTATGCACTCAAGTAGGAACAGGGTTGCAAGCTTCCTTACTGGCAATGCCACAGGTTTGGGGAGAAGGGCTGGGCATATGGAAGGAAAGCTGGAACCGACCCTGGCTGTCTGTCTGGGGGGATCCCCCTTTATGATGCCTCTTCCCACTGGGCTCTAAGCACATCCTTGAGGAAAGCTTCCTAGTGGCTCACCAGTAGGCTCTTTGTGCTCCTCTGTGTGGGTGTGTGGGCTTTCATGTTTCCTTTTTCTTTCTCTCTTCTTCCCCTTTTGCGTGCAGGCCCAGCCCCACCTCACAACACACATGATTTAACCATTTTACACCATTCGTTATCTAGTGCCCTGAAACGGAACATAGAGCCATATATTAGATTGAGGTTAGAAGAGGTGGTGACTGTTTATTTAAGGTGATAAAATGGTCCATCAGCAGTAATCTCCATCGATATGTGCCACCAGGAGATGAAGGATGAGGGGACAAGCCACAATTAATTGCCCTATAGTTTTGTAGAGAGAGCGGAGCCGGCTCAGACCCTCTTCGACCTCCTCTCGCAGCTCCTATTCATCATCCGCACTGTACATGGGCCTCGCAGGGGCAGGGCCCGAGGTTTATCTCCGCGCAGTATTTTCTCTCTCACGCCCTGGAGCTCCTGTTTAATTTATTTATACAGTCATCAGGAAACAAATAAAATCCACGCTTCTTCCCTCCCTCTTTTTTTTCCTTCCCACCCCCTTTGTTTCTTCCCCAGGTTCCAGAGCCAAGTAGGCCACTGGAGGGAGAAGGCCAGCACACCCAGTGTCTGGATGCTAGAATCTCCCAGAGCACCCTTAGGAACCGGGCCTCCGGTTGGGGCGCGACTGCCACAGCTCTGGTCCCCTGTGGCTATCTCGCCTTTAGTGGCCTAGACCTCCTGGGTGAGGGCGGAAGGTTGGGGTTCAGTGATCACCAGCCCGGGGGAATAGGGAGGAATACAGTAACAGCAGCTGACCAAGCTCACCCACGCGCTGAGCGAGGTCTTTAAGAGGTTAGGGGCTAAGGCCGGCCAGTGGAGGCCTGGGGGCGCAAGGTCCCAGAGCCTGTGCCCGGAGTCAGGGGGCGAGAGGCTCCCAGAGGGGGTGTTCTGTCCACCTCCTCCGCCGCCCCAGGGCGCGCGGCCTGGCCAGTAGGCAGCACTCCCCGGCAGCCTTGGGAGGACACGGGTCGATGAGTCCTGGCCCCTCGGGGCTCCCCAGGACTCTGGCAGTGGACTGCGGGCTTTGACCTCCCGCCGGCTGGGAGGATTTACAGCCTGAGCAGGTACCGCCTGCCACTAAGGCCACTAAACATCTTCCAGTGACTCGTTGCCCCCAGGGTATCCTGGAGCACTGGGCTGTGAAAGCCGGGCGCTCTCCTGGAAAGCTCTGCAGCAGAGCTCTGCCAGCCGACGCCCAACGCGCTTTCTCCACAGGTCTAGAGTCCTGAGATGTTTCCAGTTGCACCTTTGGTAGGATGAGAGGAGAAATGACTGAAAAGCCAGCCCCTCGTGCCCCGCTTTGCCCCTTTAGAACATAATTCATTTAAAATGGTAAAAATAGTACTTACATTAAAGAATGCACACACTAGGACAGATGTGAAAGAATCAAAGGCAGTAGAAGAGCAAGACTGAACCCCAGGGATGGCCCCCCTTCCTTACTCCCGGACCCACAGACGGATGTGGTCAAAACTGGGCCTGGGCCACTCTATTCCCTATGCTACAGTAGCATTTCAACACATCTTGCTTGTAGATATGAAAATGTTTCACAATATAAGAAACCCTTTATGAATAGTAATTATGAACTTGTTCAAAATCAGTGATTTTAAAGTTCATAATTCTGTGTGCTGAAGTGTGTATACATCTATATGTAGGTTGATGATCTAGCTTGCTTCTATTCGAACTTTTTCATGTGGTTGTTTGATTAGAAAAAAACTTCTTGAATATTTGTCAACGTGTGACGTATTTATCAGTCCTGAGAAAAAGTTACTTGTTTTAAACATCCTCGAGCTCCTTTGGGACTGGGAGGCACAAGTTAGAAGTAAATGTTTCCCGTGTGGGAGGAGAGTTCACGAACTGGAAAGCGTTAGACTCTGTACATGACATTAATTTGATGGTGGTCAGTCAACTTTACGGGGGGGATAGTTTAATCTAAAGTGGTTCTCAGACTAATACCCACACCAGATGGACTAAGTAGAGCAGATTGGCCTTGCCTTTTGGGAACTGGTTGAAGATACAGGTAGTCTCCTAGATAGTAGGGGAGCCTCAGTTTTTCAATAGTCTCCAAGATGCTACTATTAAATTTTCTCAACACAATGCAGAGAAAAATGAAACTTAGCAAGTTGAAGAGAGCTTTAGAGGACTCCTTTAGAAATGAGTTAGCTGTAATTTTATTGTTATTCATTGCAGATATTACTGAAATGTGCTTCTTGTCTGTGGGGGTACTGTCTGGAGTTTATTGCTTCTTATCTCATTACCCATATAGTTGATGTGATGTTGCATGTAGAGATGTGGGAAGTTGATAGAATCTCTGGCACAGGCTATTAGGGGTGTGAATAGTGAATGTATTTGCTTTTCTCTTTGCTTAATTGAGTAAACCAGCAAAGAAAAATCAGTTGAGCCATTCCCTGTGGTGATTTATATTTATTTTCCTGGGCACGTTGCCTTTTTATTGTCATTTGTTTTTCTGCTATTTTTGCTAAGGTGTTGAAAGGCCATCTCTAAAGTCAGACACTAACATTAAAAATTATGGACACCATCTATTTATCTTCCTATTCGTTCTTGTATTTTAACTTCCTCAAACCCGAGAGTGTGGGAGAGAAAATCTCTATAACTCAATCATGCCAGAGTACTTTTTGTGGCCCCAAAATAGTTACATCAGTGAACTATTTCAATGGTATTGATTGAGTCATGAGATGGGGTATAAAATTCTCCTAGCTTTTATTAGTCTTCCTAAATCTCTGTGCTTGCAAGCACTAGAGTCAGCCAGACTTAATGTAAATCTTTCCTGTTTTTCTCTCTTCCTGGTCCTTGGGCGAGTTTCAATGGGGCCTGTACACCATGAGAGTGGTAGGTACTTGGAATCTATGGTGGAGGCTGGTCCAAGGCAGATGCTTGGCATGTGGTGGGCACTGGACAGTAATGAGTACTTACTGTCTTCCCATCTCTATAATGTCTTGAAGTTTTTATTTTCACAATCTAGAGCTTGAAGTCTACGTGTTTCTGAGGTCTCATGGGGTCTAGAGTCTGCATACCTCCACCCAGGCCTTAGGGTCAGAAGTGGAGCGGGGACAGCTTTAATAGTTGCCTGTGTTGCTGGTAGGGGGCGCCTTTGTGTCGAGGGAGGCTGTGGGGCACACCTGCCAGACAGGTTGCTTCTCACTGGGAAGGCTTGGGGACACCTCCAGCAAGTGGCAGCCAGCCGGGAGGTCTCTTCACTCCTCGGGTTATCTTTGTGGGATGGGAAAGTCGTTGCGGATTGAGGGCAAGTTATGCTGACTGGAGCTGCCTCCTCTGAGGTGGTAAAGTTGTGTGTGTGTGTGGGGGGGGATCCCCTCACCATGCTGGGGTGTGGCTTCGTGCTCCTTCCTGGAAAGTTCCTCAGTTGCTCAACCTTGTTACTAGTTTCCTAGGCCTGCTTAGCAGTTTCAGCACAGACAGGGCACAGGTCGGGTGATCCGTCTGGCCTGGCTGCGCCCAAAACCACGTGCAGGTGCTCATGGGCCTCGAGGGCATCTTCCCGCGACCCGACTTTCTCCAACGTCGCCATCAATCCGGGATCACCGACTGTCAGGCTCACGGCCACAGGGCTCGGGTTGCTGTAGGATGCTGAGGCTCCCCAGGGATCGCGCCGGCGGGCGCCCAGGCTGCCTCCTGCGGGTCGGGTCGGGGCCGCCCAGATGCTCCGGGGGGCGCAGACACGGCGGCTCCGCCAGGCCCATTAATAACCGGCAGGGCGCTGCGACTCGACAGCGCGGTCGCTGCAGGTCCAGCTCCCCGCGGCCGCGGCCCGTCCCTTCCCTTCCCGCCGGGTTCGGTTCCAGTCGCACGACGGCGGGGTGCCCCGAGCGCGCGCGCCGCGGGTGGGGACCTCTCCGCGGGCTGGCTTCCTCGGGGGCAGCTTCAGCAGCACCACCGCTCGGTTGATGGACGGAGGTAAACGCCTCGAGCCGGGAGATCAGCCGCGGGGCCGGCTCTGTGGGCCGTGACCCTGTCCGTCCACTTCTGCCCACGGGAAGAGCTTGCGCGCGGAGCGGAGCACCGGGCAGGCGCACGGAACTTGTCAGAACAGATCCTGACCCAGGAATGGGGCTGACCCCCGGTGTCCTGGGGCTGTGGGTCCTGCCTGCCCGACAGCGGCCCAGCCCGCACCCTCAGGCCGCCTTTGCCCGATGGCACAAGGTGCGGGGGGGGGGGGTCAGTTGAGGAAGCCAGGGAGCCCATGGTCCACCTGCGTGGGTGACGCAAACGCTTCCCTGGCAGTTGTCTTAGACATCATCGTTAGCCCAAGAGTGAAAGCGGATGCGCAGGCGACCGTCGACGACGTAGTCTCTCGAGGAGATAGCAGGTTGGGCAAGAGACGGACTTGCAGAGGACTCAGCACTTAGCCTGTCCTGAAACAGCCCCGCCCGGCAGGGAGAAGCTTCGGGAGCGGGAACGGGGTGGGGGTGGGGTCAGAGGTCGAGGGGCGAGGATGGGAGGAGCGGCACCGGCCTTTGGGCACGGGGGAGCTGGGCATCCCCGCCTCAGCACCAGGCAGGTTTGGGCGTCCGGGCAGTGGCGCACGTTGGGCTCCCGTTCCGGGGGCGCCCCCTCCCCACCGGTGGCTGGCCCTGCTTTACCCGAGGCCAGGCCTCCCGAGGCCGCCTTAACGCTCCCTCTTCCCTCCTTCCCTTCAGGTTGCGACATGTGCGCGGACAACCGCAACGGCGAGTGTCCCATGCACGGGCCGCTGCACTCGCTGCGCCGGCTCGTGGGCACCAGCAGCGCCGCGGCCGCCGCGCCCCCGCCCGAGCTGCCCGAGTGGCTGCGGGACCTGCCGCGCGAGGTGTGCCTGTGTACCAGCACGGTGCCCGGCCTGGCCTATGGCATCTGCGCGGCACAGAGGATCCAGCAGGGCACGTGGATTGGGCCCTTTCAGGGCGTGCTCCTGGCCCCGGAGAAGGTGCAGGCGGGCGCTGTGAGGAACACTCAGCACCTCTGGGAGGTAAGCGGCTTGCTGCTGAGCAGCGCACCCAGGAGGAGCCTGGGCTGGCCTTGAGCTGGGCCCTTGGCCATGGCAGCTTCGGGACAGCCTCTCTTATTCCTCACCCCACCCCAAAGGTGGCGGAGGATAGGTCTCCCCGTCCATCCGTAGCTGCAGTGGGAATGTTGGCACAGGCTGTGCGCCACAGTGTCCCCCCAGGCAGGAAGACAAGACCTTCTGGTCTCTGGAGACAGGACCACCTTGACCTGCCTCTGTTCTAGCTGGGAAGGGTCTCTGAATCTTGAGGGAAATAACCCCCCACCCCCCAGTGGAGGTGGAGCGTGGGAAGTGGGGGACTCGCGTGAAAGCCGAGCCATCTTTTTTTCCAAGCTCTTTCTGGATGTCCGGGTGTCCAGGTGTCCGTGTCTGTGTCTGGAGGAGGAAGGGTCAGGCCAGGTTTCTCAGATAAGAGCAGCTTTTGAAATGTGAGTGTGTTGAGAGACCAAAACATGTGTCAGAGCTTTCAGGAGCACCCATGCTCTTTGTGAATTATATTGTGACTCAAACCCCACAAATATTGGTGGTCAAGTGAAATTATACAATTCTCAACAAAGCAGAGAATCAAAAAAAGCCCGAGATCTACAATTTCATAGTTGACTATTGAGGCCTCCTCCTGCAGAGAGAGGCTTCTTATTGGGTAATCCTGTGAGGAGTCATAGTCAGTCCCTGCACGGAGGACCAGTCATGACAGGCAGGACACTAGCAATGTGCACATTTGACTGTGGCCAGGTGAGTTCATGAAATAAGGTTAGTCAGACAAAAGAAACTGACATGAACTCCAGTTACTTCAACCATGGTGTGCTTTACCTGTCACGGGTAGCATTGTGACTTGTTAACATGATCATTTTTGTGGATCTGCCTGTATTCACTGAGTAAACCCCATGACATGAGGTAATTCACTCACATAGTTGCTCTACCAGCTTTGCATTAGGCCCTGGAGAAACAGGGCTGTGGTAACAGACCTAGTGTCCGGAACCTGTCACGTGAGCCCTGGGGTCAGGGTGCTGAGGCCTAGGTCTGCAAAGCCTCCTTTGACTGTGACGGAGAGGGACCCAGCTTATGAGTCCATAGCCCAACGTCAGCCCATGGTGAAAACAGGGAAACCCATGGGCTGCTCCAGAGGTACCGGCAGAACCCTGGGCCTGGGCCTACACTCCTGCACTGTTGATGGAAAGTCCTTAAACGTTTACCTTTTCAGGATGGAATGCATGAATGGATGTGTTTGGGGGGAGGGCATATTTACACTACCAGGTGGGACTTTTCTGGGGGTAAAAAAAAAAAAAAGAAAGAAAAAAGACCAAAAAGCCAAACAGAAGCGTAAGGTCTAAAGGAGGTCGGAAGACAACGAACGGGCCGATGGGTACGTGCAGCGGTGCGGTCGTGGAAGTTGGAGCTCTCGCATGGCACAGCTGACGGTGCAGCCCCTCAAAGCAGCTGCTTTTGAAATGCTTCCTAGTTGGTCTTGTCTCTGCGAATTAAGTCGTAACCTCCAGTGTGGTCTCGAGCGTATGAAACCATTCCAGGCCCTTTTCATGTTCCAGTCGTGCCGTTAGGAACTGTGATATCATGTAGTTCAAAGGTCTACCAATACTTTCCTAGGGAAATCCCAAAGCCGTTGTCTGATGGTCCAGGTTTGCTCCACCTGATAACGTTAAAACGAACACTCGATGCTCTCTGTCTGTTTTTAGAGTGCAGAGAACAGGGCCACAAACGTGAAAGAGACTCCCATTATGCATTATTTTTCCCCCTAGAATGCTCTGAATGTCTGGGATGTTGGCAGGAGGCCACTACACAGAGAATACAACAAACATCCTAAAACTAGGCAACTTGTCTTTTAGAACTTTACTTGCATGCGATGAAACAATAGTTATGTTGTAGGAATGAGACTGGGCAATTTAATCTGATTTTTAATTTTTTGCTTTTTCTTGATATCCTCATGGACATAAAGAGTTTCAGGTATTGTTTGTTGTATAAGGCTTGAGTGTGTCAGGAGGGTGTGTTGAGTTGGTTTTGTGTTGTGCTAAGATTTCCTGGGCATGTGCATGGATGATCTGCAGGGCCCTTCTTCTACGTTCAGATCATAATTAACCTATTTACTTCTTATCATTTGTAACAGTAGTTATAACAACACACCTTTGGGAGATTGAAAGACTATTCAAACTTCAGCCATGCCAAATGTCTCCTGAGAGATCATAAAACACTGTGACTGGCTGACGCCAGGTATTTTAGTGCCATGTCTATTTGTAAGGACAGGACACTTTTAAAAATAGGGTTCAGACTTTTATTAGGATATGCACATTTAAAATATGAAGCATGAACTTAATTTAAACATCACAGTTTATAGAATGTGACTATTTGAATTAGGTTACATGTAGCAGCAGATTGTAAGTGTTGAATTGCTTCTTAAATTTTAGTCTTTAAATCTGAATTCTATTGTGAAAAAGTTTTGCTCATTGTTTATATTAGAAAGAATTAGCACTTGGAATCCACTAACAATCTCAATAGGACAGGCTTGGCAATAATTGTCTAATGACTCATGTAATAATTATCCATTCAAAAATATATGATTTTAGATGTTTTCCAGAATACAAGGGTGACCTAAGGCAGATTTTTAAGAAAATGAAAAGCCATTGACTCATGGCTATTTCATTTTAAAAGTCCACCATAATCATTTCTCTCCTTGTGTTGTTTTCAAGTCCTCTGCTGATGAAGAAATGTCTTTATGCTTAGTGTTCAGTGCCTGGGTACTTATGGCTCTTACTGAATTACTTATCTTTATTTCAGTACAATAAATGGACTGCTAATCTTTCCCAATTACTGTTTTCAGATTTTTGATGGATTTTCGTTTCAGTTCATAGTTCAATGTTTTTAGTACAGTTGTACTTTATTACACACATGAAGGCTTATTAAAGAAAAAAAACATCCATGTTAGCTATTCCTTTTGTTTGTTCATTAAAAGCTTCATCTGCACATAATATTTTAAAGTATTTAATCTGCACCAGCCATGGATAGTTTAGTTGTTTGGCATGTAAGCATGCTATAATTTTTTTGTACATAATCCTAATTCTTCAAGAGTCAGCAGTTTAAAGAAAGCTAAATGTCATCACACTACTTCAGTATATTTTTAATCTGTAGGTATTTATGAGAAAGTATAAGAGCTTCTTCTTTTTACTTTCTTTTTTCTAGTTTAAAGAGATCAGCAAGCTAAAAGCCAAATTCTTCATCTTTTGGCCACTTTCTTTTTGAATTTTGGTGTTTTTCTAAAATAATAAATTCAGATACTTTGAAACAAAGACATTATAGGGCACATTAAACATTTTCTTAGTTACAAACATTTATTCTAACAAGACTGGACACATGATACATTTGTATTTGTATTTGTATATATGGGAGAAATCTTTCTGACTGTTCTGCAGAGAAAACAGACTCTTTTTCAGCAATTGAGTCTTATGGATGAGAGTGAGATAATTTTACCTAATGCATCTTCTAATAAAGAAGTGAAAAGGCACATTTGATTCCAAAATTTATGAAAACCTTATCTTGATTATGAATGTGCTCTTTCCCCTTGAGATAAATTAATCTGGTTGCACATGGTTTCCTCTTTCTGCTTAGCATCAAAATTTAATATGACCAGACCCAAGGAATGCCTGTAGTGTATACTTAAAATTCTCCTGGAATGAAATACAGAAGTTTAAAATAAAGTTATGATTTAAGATAGGCTAGAATTACACCTTTCCACTCAAAAGACTGATTTGACAAGAAATTTTAAAAACAATGACAAAATAAATTATGCTTATTTTCAACCTAAACTTTTTTCTGCTAATTAAGATAATGTAGCAGCTTGTTAGGATTACAGTCAAGGTCCTGGAAAAGGATTTACTTTTATAGAGCCTGTCTTTTCCTTTGCCTGGGTAAATCTGAATGTGTCATTTTTGTTTGTATTATGTAAAATCTTAACTATTTTTCTTCTGAAAATCAAGAAGGACAACATTATGTGGGACATTTTGTGTTTTGATTTTGTGCCATAGTATTTTAGATTAAATAAGACTTGCTTTAAAGTAAATGGCCCACTTTTCATTATTACCAGTTAACTTAGGTCAAAAGATATTAATGGAAACCAGTATTAAGAATGTGTCACACATTGCTAAATGTTTACATTTTATAATCATCATCTGTAATTGGTACTCAGATAAAATGAAGTGATTTATGTTTTAGATGTATTAAGTATGTCTTCATAAACAACTCAGTCCTATCTACATATAGTACTATGCCCATTTGTATATATTTAGGTGTTGGAAAAGATTTTAAATTAGTCATTTTATGTTAAACTGAAATCACTTAAGATTTTTCCAGTAAAGATATTTTAACTCTATGTGCCCTATTTTGCTTTATACCTTTTGGCTCATTTTGGCCTGCTTTGCCAAGACACTAAGGGGTAGAATTATGTGGCTGTCACAAGTCACACTGGAGTAAAAATTATGGTTTTCAGCAATTTATCATTTAATATAGTAATCTACCTGCCAACTTGATTTCAAAGATGTCAATTTCATGAAATTCATATGATTTCTTCTTAAAAAGAAACTACACTATTGTGTGTTAAATTATGCACCCCAACAGCTGGCGTGTCTCCCTGACTTCGCCTCATTTGACTTGAAGATGCCCTTTACAGCGGTGCCGTGTGAATGAGCAAGAACACCTTGTAGTTCACAGCAACGGCGAAGCCGTCTGCTGTCTTGTGCAGTGGCTTCGAGCACTGTGTTGAAGTCAAACTGAGAACTTTGGGTCAGCTTTGACAAGGATTCTGTAGCGCCTCAGGCCTTTCAGTTGAGGTCTCCTGCACATAGTGACATCCTTAGTTTCCTAGTCCTCATGTGACTTGGCTTAAAAAAAAGTGAAACATTCATTTGGAAATTCTCATGTTAGTGAAGTTTCATCTAAACATACATCTCACGGTGTTTAGGTGCAAATAATTTCTAAGGTTTGATGTCTTATACACAAGACTATTTTTCTTGTTGGTTTAGCCTGTTTATTGTTTGAAAATTACTTTTGTTGATAAAATTTTGTCCATGGGAAGGAAATAATTCACGAGTATTTCTTGTCTTGTAATGGCATATTTTCTTTTGTTGTAGATTTTGTTTCCTTTTTCTATGCCGCTTTGAAATTAGGATACAGAAAGTGAAATCAGAATCTTGATGGTTTGGGGGAAGAGGAAATATGTCTTCTCCAACCGTGGTGCAGCCTGGAGGCAGGTGTCTTACTGGAAATATGTTTATGGTAACATTGGTCTGAGGCACCTACTGGGAACCTTCTTATTCTACTATGTGAATAAGTCCATTTGAATTGTTTGAGAAAATCTGTTGTGTGCCTCCGAATCTCTTGCAGTCATAATGTAATGTCGTAGACAACACTTTCAAGATGGAATGAAAAGAGCTGCATCTGACCTAGGTGGGGAACCCTGCCCAGCTGAGAGAGTCGGGGCCGTGCCGATGTGTGCAGGGTGGCTGAGAGCCTGCCTCTTGCTTTTTCTTTCTTTCTTTCTTTTTTTTATTTTTTTTTTTGGAATCATATATGCTCCAAGACTTCATGAGTTCAGACATTCCTTGTGTATTTACATAAGAAACACAGACTCTGGTGTAAGTACTTAGCATAAAAGCCAGAAAAGCCAGGGCCGAATATCCTTCCCCTTGCAAGCATTTCCCACCTCGCTCAGATAAGTTACAGAATTCCATTATCCAAATTGTTACACATGTGTGACAGAGGTTGACCTTTCGTCATGTCAATCCTTTCTGTGTAGGCCCCAGGCTCCAGCCTAATGGCTCAAACCCTGATTTACTCACTGTAATAAGGGCAGGAGGTCGAGCAATTGTCGGCTGCCTGTTGGTACTCTGCTTGGAGCCTGCTTGAAGGCTGTTAACACAAAGCTTTTCAAAGTGAATTTACAAGCAGCACCACTGACAGAGGCCAATCAGTGCACCATAAATGTCAGGTTAGTGAGACTGAGCTGTAAGTAAAGTAGTGACGGTACACTATTGGTTGAATCAATTGGCCAAGGGTTAACCGAGACGAGCCAGCTACGTGCGCAGGCTTGGGGAGAGAGCTCAGTGTGCAGTCGGCGTCTTCAGGTGAAATCCATGGATCCACCTGTTAGTGGGCAAGCAAAGATCGGGACAGCACGCATTCATTTTAGCCCGTCCAGCATCTTCCACGTTGATGTAATTTGCGATCTGGGTGATGAGCTAGGTGGAAGCCAGCTGACTCTGTCGGATGCAGGGTGGCACAGCGCAGGACAAAAAAGGGAGACAAACCGTCATGACATGGGCTGTCAGACTAGGGGTGCGTCGGGGCATTTGCAAGTCATTGCAAGGTGATTTACTCAAATTCCCAAATGGTAACAGGGTTGTTTCGCAGATGTATAGACACAAGCATGCCCAGTCACTTGCTCCTCCGAAATCCCAGCGACGTGAAACTTTCGTGGAAGTCACTAATGAGTGATTATGGCTGGAGGGTCTGAATATCCATGAGATGTGGTTTCCCCACCAGACAGAATGTTTTTTATCATTTTGTGTAATGACAGCCTAGACAACAATTCATTGAGCTCTGAAGGCATCAGCATTAAAATGGAGGAATCCATTAAAATGCCGTATGCAAGGATTTATAAATTAGGCAATTTCCTTGATTATCGCAATCATTTACAAAATTGATTGCCCCAGTGTGGTATAGACAGATTTCGGCAATGATCATTGACAGCAAGCACACTGTCTGATGTCCATAGCTACTGGTCACTAGAGCAGGTCACTATTCCCCCGCCCTGTGGCTCTTCCTCTCAAGGTCAGGCAGCCTTCTAAAGAAGCTTATGATCAGAAACTGAAGGTGTCCTTCATCCAGGCTCACACCTAAGTTGTGAGAGAAAAGACAGGCTGTCTTAAAGGTTGCAACAATTCTTTGTTTCTTTACGTTCTTTTGAGTCAACATCTCACTAGTAGCTCAGCTTGGCCTGGATCTCATTTTCCTCCGCCTCAGCCTTCTGAGTTTGCTGTAGCATTATGTTTGGATTTTAATCCGAATTTTGGAAAGGGTGTTGAAAATCCCAGTAAGATTCAGATCAGTAGATCTGTTTTGAATATGATGCCAATTTAAAATGAATAAATTTTGCAAACTGCAGCTGTAAAATATTTGTTTGATGGAAGATCCGAAAGTCAATAATGTGTTTTATTTGTTGGTCCTTAGAGTTCTAATTATCCAATAGATATATCGTACAGTCACTGGATTTTGGGTCAATTAATTCTGGAAGGCAGAATAAAGACATTGTTACAGAGTGTGAATTGCTCCAAATGCTGCAGATTTTCCTACTTCAGAACACACACAACAAGTTCACTGGTGCTTAATCACTAACCACAAACCACAAACTTGCCTCGATTCCTCAAGTATCAGCGATGGGCAAGCCAAGCGTGTCTGCAGGGCTCTCTCCAAGGAAAGCGCGCTGTGCGGTTTACGCTTAGTACGAAATCACTGACTCTAGGACATTTGTTTTTAATCATCATTTTGTTTTTAATCATCGTTTCCCTTTTGAAACTTTAACACAAACTGGAGCTTGTAAAATAATAACACTTTTGAAAAATGTTGGCAATGTTGAGAAAACAAACAAAAAAACCCTGGTTTTTTGTCCTGGTTGTGAATACATAGTAATTTGATGTTAAGGTAGTTTTTTTTTTTTTTTTTTTTTTTTTTTTTTTTTTAAAGGGGGAAATGTTACATTTCAAAGAAGTTGAGGAGTTTGGTGGCCCCTTGCATTTATTTGGATGTTTGCTTAATCAATCAGGAGTTCATATTTTAGTTAGCTGAAAAATCTGCTGCTTGAAAAATCCAGTAAGTGCCAGGCATGGCGGCACACCCCTTTAGTCCGAGCGCTGGGAGAGCTGAGGAGGGAGGCCGGGAGGGCTGTGAAGCCAACCCTGGGCTACGGAGTTGCAGGTTAGCCTAGGCCGGAGTGAGCTCCTGTCTCAGAAAACAAACAAACAAAAAATTCAGTAAGAAGACAGTTTTTCTTTCAGTGGTTTGGTTTTATCTCCACATTGCTACTTCAATAATTTTCCATCATAGCATTTCTGGTTTCTGTTAAGGCTTTCTGTGGCCAGCTCTGTCTTAGGTGAAGTGTGAGTGAGGCAGGAGTACAGGGTTTTCCCCAGTGCTCTGTACGTTTAGTTAATAAATCGACACATGTAGCATTCAATCGTGAAATAATGAGATGGGATTAAGCACATTTTATTAAAATGAACAGTGTTTTCCGCTCTGTGATAATTTTAAATTAAAGGTGCCCCAGATAATGAAGTGCATTTTTTAGAAACATTCAGTGTACTCTACTCTAGTAGAAACTACTTAAGTGCTTTTTAATTGGAATCAAATTAAATGTAATCAAGTCATGTTTTCAGCATCTTGTAAAGTACCAAGAGTTAAGTATTGTTAGCATGCTTGGGAGTATTAATGTTTACCACAAAAGTAGCAGCACTAGACTTTCAGAGAACACAGAGTGTAAGTAGCTCCTAAAGGCTGGATGTTTTAGGTTAGAATATAGGGTTTCTACAGCCCTTTGTGTTTACCTCAAAATAATATCCAAATTTATTTGTGACACAAACTATACACAAACATCTCTGAGAGAGTTCTGAAAGTATTACACTACCAGGGAAATTACTCAATTTCAACTTATTATAACATAAAATGGGATCCACATGATCTATAAAACAGAAAAATCTCATCATTATTAAGCTTTAGAACAGTAGACAGAGATTTTTGTATTAAAAGCAATTAATACATTTCAGACAATTCAAATGATATAAAATCAGTGGTGGTAGTTTTCATAATGGCATTTTGAATGAGGACTACATAATATGATACACATTTATTTCATTGAATTACTTACTGTTTTGGAAAAAGATATGTGTACTATTTCCTTCATATCGCAAAACACAATTTTTGATAGCAGCAACTGGGGGCTGCAAATGTTTAAATTTAGTCACCAGTGAATAGATTTTGATTGTGAGTCTAGTCTTATCCCCCTCTCTCTACCTTTCCTGGTGGGAAATTTGGTTAACAGCCCACAGACTCTTTGATGCTATAGAAAAACTTCTACTGATATTTTCATATACTTTAGAGCACATGTCTTTAATAAAACCAAAGCTATTCTCAGGTCCATAAGGAGACTATCATGGTCCGACAAGAAGGCAAAAGAAAACCTCTGTTTTATTCTTTCTATACGTGAAGGTATTTACAAAAAAAGGTGTCAAGACTGCAATGCTTTTTAGAGTAGGATGACATTAATTTATCTACCTCACTGTTAGACTGTAGAAAAACTCCTTAATTTCTCTGCATTTAAACAATAGTAACATATTAGACCTATCTACAAATTGATGAGAAAATATGACTTTGTGTAACAATTCAGAATTTTCTCTCATTTTCGTTGTAATTGAAAAAATATTTTATTTATGAGAGAGACGAGAGAGAGAGAGAGGGTATTGGTGCACCAGGACCTCTAGCCATTGAAGTTGAACTCCAGATACATGCACAACTTTGTGTGCATGTATCACCTTGTGTGCTGGCTTATGTGGGCTCTGGGGAGTCACATCTGGGTCCTTAGGCTTCTCAGGCAAGTGATTTAACTGTCAAGCCATCTCTCTAGCCTGCTGTGTGTGTGTGTGTGTGTGGTGTATGCATGCGTATATGTTCATGAGGGCCCATGTTCTCCCCTGTGTGGAGGTAAGCTTAAGTGTGGGGTGAGGGCAGAGCATCCTCCATCCCTCTGCTCATTCTTAATTGAGCCAGAGTTTCTTACTGACCCCAAGACTTGCAATTTCTCACAAGCTCCAGTGATTCTCAGGTCTCTGCTTCCCTATGAGAATAGAGTTACAGGTGTGAATGGCCATGTCTTCCTGTTTATGTAGGTCCTGGTGATGAAACTTGAGGGGGTCTCTTAGGCTTTCTCAGGCCATCATACTTGCGCAGGAAGTACTTTAACCACTGAGCAATCTTTCTAGTTCTCAGAGCTTAATGGAAGTTTTTTTTTTTTTTTCCTCTAGTGGACTTTACATAGACATAAAGAATTTTGGGTATGGAGGAGAATACAGTCAACTGCATGGTATATTTGAATGAAAATGTGTTTATGAAATCCATTACTGTATTCATGAACATAAACAGTAATTCTTAAACAATAATTTTATCACTTACTTGTTAAAACAAAAGATTTTATACAGTAGACCGTGAAATGTACCTTGGATATAATTACAACAAAATCAGGTTTCGATAATATTTCAATGCAATTTTCAAGCATAAGGAAACAAATATGTACTAAGGAGATACCATACTAGGGCTGGGGAGATTTCTCAGTGGTTAAGGGCACTTGTTTGCAAAGCATGCTGGCCCAGGTGTAATTTCCCAGTACCCACCTAAAGCCAGATGCACAAAGTGGTACACGTATCTGGAATTGGTTTTCACTGGTAAGAGGTCCTGGTATATCCATATTCTTTCTCTCTCTCTCTCTCATAAATAAATAAATAAAATTTTAAAAAACTAAAAAACAGGGCTGGACACTATTGCTTAGCAGTTAAGGCATTTGCCTGCAAAGGCAAAGGACCCTGGTTTGATTCCCTAGGTCCCACAGAAGCTAGATGAACATGCTGGTGCATGCATCTGGAGTTCATTTGTAGTGGCTGGAGGACCTGGTGCACCCATTCTCTCTCTCTCTCAACTTCTTTCTTTCTCTCTCTTTCAAATAAATAAATATATATTAAAAAAACTAGATTTTCCTTATTTTATTTTATAAATTTTCATTTTTTTAATTTAATTTTTTATTTATTTCAGAGAGAGAGAGAGAGAATGAATGTGCCAGGGTCTCTAACCACTGCAAACGAACTCTAGACACATACTCCATCTTGTGCATTTGGGTCCCGAGCAATTGAACCTGGGTCCTTTAGCTTTGCAGGCAAGCACCTTTAACCACTAACCCATCTTTCCAGCCCAAATATTTATTATTTTTAAATTAACATAAAATTACACATATTTATCAGATTATTGGTACCATGCCATTTTTTTGTGGAGAGATTTCTTATTACTGACAACTTCCATAATTATAGACAATTAACCACGATAATTCCCTCCCCTCCCTGTTCCCTCACAACTCTACTCTCCAATATATTCCCCTCCCCCTCTCAATTACTCTCTCTTTAATTTTAATGTCCATGTCACTTTTTGATCTATATATCTCTATCTCTATCTCTATATATCTATATATCTATATCTATATCTATCTATCTATCTATCTATCTATCTATCTATATATAGTATAATGTTCAATTCAAGGTAAGCATATCTACGTATTCAAGCATTTATCATGTCCTCATAGTGAAAAACGTTCAATATGCTTGTAGTATTTTTAAAATATATAGTGCATTATCATTGTCTGTAGTTATCTAACTGCAATAGAGCTGTCACTCGTATATCATAGATAACATTTTCCTGTCCTTCCTTCAAGGTAAAGTGAACTCATTTTTAAAACTATTTGTCTGATGAAGTATATAAGAAGAGAAATTCTTGGAATGTAAACAATTTCCTAGATGTACTTGGTTTCAGTAGCTCAAAATGTTCACAACAGAGAAAACGTGTGCAATACGAAAACAATGTGAACAACCTAGTAACATCTAGAACAATCCCCAAGGAGTCTGATGCAAAGGCCCCTGACCATGGATCCCACACCAGGTGCAATTCTCTAGGCTGGTTTGACACTGGGTATTAAACTGTGAACCACCTCAGTACCCAGAACACTGTGACTTACCAAGAAATACTGAATGGCAGCCGACCCTCATAGTGGTGCATTTGTCAGCACTCACAATGTGTGTGCAGCAGACGCCAGCCCAGCAGCACGTTGTGCAGTTTTAGAATCTGCGTCAACACTGGCTCTATGAAAAGCAAGAACTCCGGATGACAGTCTATAGCTAGCCATTTTAGGTAAAAAAAAATAATAATAAGCACATATGCCAAAATGCATCAGCAGAACAAAACTTGAGACAAGTTTAACATATTCTAACATCTATGCGGTTCATATTATTCACTTCTATTATAGTACCTGTGATTTTTACTTTGATGGAAGTCAATCAAAATATGCCTCAACCAACTCAGCTTAGACCCTGACCATGAGCCCAGACACTTGCACCTAGCTTGTATCCCCACTGAGTCTATAGTAGATGCGGATCTTGGGCTAAGCGAGTAACAAACAAATATCAAGGATAATAATCTAGCACATGCCTATAATCCCAGTACTCCAAAAGTGGAGGCAGGAGGATTGCCACAAATTAGAGGCCCACTTGGTCTACATAATGAATTCGAGGCCAGCCAGGGCTACATGACCAGATCCTATCTCGTAGACAGTAACGATAAACCCAGAGCTGCACGAAGCGTGTGTGTGTGTGGGGGGGGGGAATACACTTGTAAGCTGAGCAGTCGGGAAGTAGGCAAGAGGGTGATAAGTTCAAGGCCAGCTTGGGCTACACAGAAAAATGAAAAATATCAAAAAATTTGAAAAAAAAAAAAGAAAAGAAAGCTGTTTAGTAGAAAGCAAAGTGAGTTCCCGTGACTTGCATCTTTTCTGTAATTTGGAACTTGGCCTGGTTAGATATTAAGGAAGCAGCCAGACAGGCAGCAGACTGTAGTGTGTGATCGGCTCCCAAGTAATCGAGGCATACTGCTGGAGGCGGCAGTCCAAAGAAGACAGGCAGTGGCCCACACAGGATCCACGTTCTCTCTCAGGGGGTCTGTGTGGCGCTCGCAGGTCCCCTTACGTCCCCACACTCCCGCAGTGGCACCTGCAGCCGCGCTGTCTCTTCTGCTGCCAGCCCGGTCTGTGCACTCCCGTGTCGTGTCGGGAAGCCAGATGCCCCTCGCATGACACTTGTGATTTGCACTCTGTGAATTTTCTGCATGCCAAGCTACCAACTACGGGGCCGAGTCTCTTCTGTCGTCTTCCTCTGCTCATGCCTGTGCTTGGTGGCAGTCTGCACGCGACGCCCGTGCGAACCTGTCTTTTGCTCTGAGAGCTGACCTGGACTTCCTTCTTCAGTTCCTCATGGGGGACAACTCTCCGGCTCTGTTCCCATCCCAGTCTCTCTTAACTGCCTGCGGAGTGTCACCATTTAAATGTCCCGAGATTGTTTCACGTTGAGTTCATAAACACTTCCCGCCCCATGTCTTGCCAGGAGGCATCTGTTTGTCCTTGTCTTACAGTCCTTTGGGCATCTGAGCTCCCAAATTTAGAGTTAATTAATGCCCTTTTAAATCTGTGTCTCATAGTTAAGAGCACCTGGCCCTGGAAGTGCTTAATGAATTCTTTGGATGTGATGGCAATAATAAAAGTTAATGCTTAAAAGCCTTTATTAATTGGTCATGAGTTCAAGGCCAGCCTGAAACTAGAGTAAGCTCCAGGTCAGCCTGGGCTACAGCGAGTCCCTACCTCAACAAAAGAAAAAGATAAAGGTCTTTATTAGTCAGGCGTGGTGGCATGCACCTTTAAGGAGGCAGAGGTAGGAGGATCGCTGTGAGTTAGAGGCCATCCTGGGACTATGGAGTGCGTCTCAGGCCAGCCTGGGCTAGGGTGAGGCCCTATCTCAAAAACCCAAAGTAGGCCAGCAAACCATCAAAAACACCAAAACCAATGATGTGATGCACACCTGTAATCCCAGCACTTGGAAAGCAGAAGAAACAGGAGTTCAAGATCAGTCTCAGCAGCATTAGACATTGTCTGAAAAAAAGAGAATGTCGGTCTTTGGTCCTTGCTATAGTTGACAGCAGTGGTCAGCCTGTGATGGAAGAAGGAAAGGGAGAAGAACCTTTTATTATTATTATTATTATTATTATTATTATTATTATTATTATTATCAGACTGTTGGGGATTAAACCTAGGTCTTGGGCCTTGCACATGACAAGTGCTTTACCACCGAGCTGCATCCCCAGACCAATAGGGATTAATTTACTTTATCTTTGAAATAACCCAGTGAGCTAGGATTACTATACTTTGTTTTTTTAATACAGAGACTTTCAGATGAATGCAGAGAAGCTGTTTGCTCAAGACTGTATGGCACAAACGCCTTCTGCTGCCTGAACCCCCCCCCCCCACTGAATTCCCACGGAGTAATGGGGCCCCAGTGTCTGACCCAGGCTTCTTTAGCCCGCTGACCTGGCCTCTGGGCCTGGGTATGAGCTTTCCCTTTTTGGTGGGAAACTGTATGGGTTTCTTAGACACAGTTCAACCAGCCCTTCCCAGAGACCCCTGCTCCCTGGCAAAACCAGTTGTTGGGACATCCCAGGACGGTAGGCTTCAAGTCCTCAACATACCAAGGAGCACGTTGCCTGCAAGAGAAAGACACACAGAGAAACTGCCTTCCTACCAGCGAAGCTGGGGACAGCGGCCCACCGCTTTTCAGTTGGCAGGAGATTTCACAAGTGGCTTGGTGGCTGGTGCAGTTGCCGTGTCCCCCGGACGCAGGAGTGCTGTGTCTCGCTCGTGCGGAGGAGATGGTGAGGCCGCTCAGCTCCTCCGTGCAGGGCAGGGCGGCTGTCTGACCTGCTGCAGGGGAGCTTCCCATCTGTCCAAATGCTAGCCTGGAACTAAACGCCTCTGCAGTGATGAAATCCCTAACAAATGGGGCAACAACACTGAACATAAGGCCTTAATTTTTTTCGAATCGCTTGCGTTTACAGTTAATTCAATTTGAATTATAAGTCACCTCTCCATGTGAGTGACTCATGCCCTCGTTATTGTGAGCTTTGTTTTCTAAAATGTGCAAAACAGAAAGAATTTAGTTTGCAAAGCATGCATAACCAATGGCTTCAAGATAGGAAGATTGTCTCCTATCGCTGTACGTTCTGTGCTCCAGATCCACAGTTATCAAATAAAACAGAAATATCCTTATTGAACATGTTGGGATCACTGTCTAAAGTGGCTATTGGAGGGGTTAAATATGCAATTCAAACTCAATTATGTACCACAAGTGAATTTTTTTTTGTTTTGTTATAGGACAGTTGCTTTAGGCCAGTTGAAAATCCTTTCCACGTCCAAATCTTTTGGGACCTGCAAGGACAGACAGACAAGGTTTTGCAGATTTGTGATGGAAGTAAGGAAATGGTTTCAACAGTAAATAATTTTGATACTGTAGAAAGGAATAGAAAGAAACAGTCGGGAAATGTCCAGACAACAACCATATAAACAGATAATTGCTGAAATATTTGGATAATTTTGAGAATAAATGCAGGCTAAATTTTTGGACAGTGAAATCAGCTTTCCATAATAACTCTGTCTCCTAGCCAGTAATTTCCTTGTTCTCCCTAATTTATTTCACTTCTTTGTAGCTGGCAAATTCCTATGTTCTGTACCTCAAATAAACTGGCTTTCCAGCTACCAAGTTCTGCTGTGAGCCTCTTGTCTCGACTCCCGCTTTTATGAACATAACTGGGTTTTGCCACCCTGCCAGGGCACTCTTGGAGCCCCAACAGAGCTTTGGGCTCTCTGACGACTTTTCCCAGAGGGCCTCCATGGCTGCCCAGCAACCTAACAGTTCATTTAAATTTGGATCCAAGTCCAGAGAAACTGGAGTTATGCAATTTTTAACAGTCTAGAGCTCCTTGGAGGGGGTGGGGTCGGGGAGGAGGCGGGGCACACACCCATGCCCCAGCTATCTCTGCGAGAGAGCTAATGGCTAATGCAGTCACAGCCAAGGCTGGCTAGCCCAGGAAAGGCAGTGGGTCATTTGAGGTACCTTTGGTACTTGGCATTTCTCTCCTTAGCTAAAGGAGAGGAGCAGCGTGGCTCCTACTTCGGAAGACTGTTTAGTAGTCCTGACTGGATGGAAATATTCATGCTCTTGACTTTGGAGCACAGAAAGTTGGTATCTAAAAAGTTTAAAATGTATGTTTTAGACACTCTTTACAAAGCAGTAGACTATAGACAGGAAGAAAGACGGGTTTCTTTTTTGCATTCTTGGCACATTTCCTTTTGGTTAGAGATGGATTTTTCCCCCCCAAATTTTCCTAGTATAAGATTTTGCTAGTCTAAGATTTCTGATTATTGCGGGGGAGGGATCTATTTAATGTTACTGAAGTTGACCGAGCAAGGGGCTTCACTCAAAGCACGAGCGTCACACAGGCAGGAGGATGCGGCTCTAGACAGCACTTGATTTTGCCTGTAGGGAGACCCAGCTGAGCAGAGCTGGAGCAGGCACTGGGCTGTGTGGGTTCAAGGAGGCCCTTCCTGCGTCCGCGATGTGCCGTAGGTCTCGGCCATCCTCCTGGTGTGCTTCTGTGAGTCACGCTGTGAGGCGGGCAGACGAGAGTTGACCTTAATGCGACGCAGTCCGCGCCCAGGAGGAACTCACGGTTTATGAGGAAGCCTCCAGATACTCAAGGAACACATGTGATATCTCCAGTGAATATCATAGAAATAAATGAAGGCAGTAGAGAAGGGTGACTGAGGGAGTGACTGAAGGACAAGGTGGGGGGCTGATTGCCGTGAAGCCTCTTCTGAAGTTAGTTTGCAGCCTTTTCTGGGTTGGAGAACTTGGGATAGAAACTAAGAGGAGAGATGGAGCTTCAGGTAAGACAAATAGTGAGAAAGCCCAGAGGAGCGTGACCAGGATTCACTTAACAGTTGATTTGGACGGTGGGTCTCTCTTCGTGAGCGGCAGTAGGAAATGAGGCTGGGGAACCAGGAAGCCGTCTGAGATAACTCACTTGTCCTTGTAGGGAGATTTGAGGAGGGTGGGTGTGGTGGCTTGATTCAGGTGTCCCCCATGAACTTAGGCATTCTGAATGCTACGTTCCCAGCTGATGGCACACACTCTTGTTGCTGTTGTCCACCTTCTGTTGGCCAGGAGGTGATGTCCACCCTCTGATCATGCCATTGTTTTCCCCTGCCATTGTGGAGCTTCCCTTCGAGCCTGTAAGCCAAAACAAGCCTCTTTTTCCCACAAGCTCCTCTTGGTTAGGTGATTTCTACCAGCGATGCGAACCTGACCGCAATAGTGGGCTACAAGGTTGAGAAGACGTGGATTCAACCTGGCAGAGAAGTTTCAGCTGGTAAAACTTTAGAAAATGGAAGGTTCAGGATGGAGAGATGGCTCAGTGGTTAATAAGCTTGCCTATAAAGCTTGACTGCCTGGGTTTGATTCCCCAGTACTCACATAAAGCCAAATACACAAAGTGGCACACGCATCTGGAGTTTGTTTGCAGTGCCTGGAGGCCCTGGCATGCCCATTCTATCTGTCTCTCTTCTCTCTATCTCTCTCTGCCTCCAAATAAATAAATAAAAATATAAAAAAGAAAGTAGAAGGTTCGCCAGCTTATGAGATGTTTCATCACTTTGGCTGACAAATATTATGATAAAGCTAGCGATATCCTCAGGCCCCTATGAGTTTCAACACCAAAGAATTGTTCATCTTACATGTGAGCCATTTATGAGGATGTCTAGTTTTTTAGGTCGCATGTGTAGTAAAATATCTTGGAAGCTGGATATTTTGTCTAATTAGATGGACAAAGAAGAGTGGCCCGGGGGATGAGTGGAATGGTGTTGTAGAGGGGACCAGGAGCTTCCCTAAGACCCACGACATGTTTTGTTATTGTTGATGTTGGAAATTCCCCCCCCCCCCTTCTCCTCTCCTCTGCTCTCCTCTCCTCTCCTCCTTTCCCTACTCTCTTCTTCTCTCTCTCTTCTCTGATGGTGACCGTGGTAGGGCCCTATAGTTATGAGATCTTCTGATGGAACACAGAGGAGCAGCATAGGTTTTGTGGCAAGTAAACGCCTCTTGCTAGTCAGGATTGGAGTGCCTGCGTCTTTTCTAGTCCTTCAGCAGATGACCCAGGGCTGTGCTCAAAGTAGCAAATAAAACACAAGGATCTGGTGTGTGTAGGGCACACAGTTGAAGGCTGGAGAGGGGTGCTCAATGACACAGGGCAGGGCTGGTGCCTGGCGGCAAACAGTAACTGTTGAGATCCCCTGTGCACCAAGAAGTGAAGTGTGTGTGTGTGTGTGTGTGTGTGTGTGTGTATGAGAGAGAGAGAGAGAGAGAGAGAGAGAGAGAGAGGGAGACACCCTAACCTACCTTACTGAAAACTAATGAATGTGGTTTTTTTAAGCAAGTAGAGATTAAAGTATGGAAAAGCCAAGATGAGAGATTTCACAAAAGTAGTGCACACCTGTAATCCCAGCACTAGGGAGGCAGAGGTAGGAGGATCGCCGTGAGTTCGAGGCCACCCTGAGATTCCATAGTGAATTCCAGGTCAGCCTGGGCTAAAGCGAGACCCTACCTCAAACAAAACAAAACAAAACAAAACAAAACAAAACAAAACAAAACAAAACAAAACAAAACAAAAAGATAGGAAAAGAAAAAAGAAAGAAACGTGCTTAAACAAGAACAGAGCAGGCAGAGTAGTTTAGGCCGGGAGACATCAGCAGGATGGGGCCCCAGAGAAGGCAGGATGGAGGTACTGGGGCCCCGGGGCTCAGGTGACTGCTGCAGTGCGCTTGAGCCCTGCCTCCTCCCCACTCTTGCCCACTGCACGCTGCTGCACTGACCAGAAGCTTCTGCGGGTGATGCCTGGCCCTGCCCCCACTTGGAATTAGTGGAATGCCTCTGTTTGTGGGCTGGAGATTAGAGCCCAGGGCAGGGACTACAGGGATAACTGTCTTTTTGGGTGGCCTCACAAGACATGCCTCAGACCCTCAGCTGATACTTCTAAACTTCCTTCTCTGATAATCTATAATTTTCTGTTTTTAGAACTACATTGTCAGCGGTATCAGAGAGACCCGTCTCAGATGATTCATCCGTTTAAAACTACCAGTAATATCTCTTGTTTGGAAATTAAGCAGCAGAACAGAATTCAAGCAGGCTTACTATGAGGCGATATTTTACATTTAAATACATCCGTGGTTTTGCTACCAAGTTAAACCAGAGTCAGTTTTATTCCAGAGGTTTAAACATTGTTGGACATGATATTTTAATTTGTATCTCAACTTTTTTTTACTTGAAAATTTTACACGTGTTTAAAAAGTTTTAAAGGATTTTCTTGCGCCCTGTCTCTGATGTGCTCTAAGTGTTTCGTAAAGCATTAGTGGTCTACTTTGAGCATTTTTTCATGTTATTAAGGGTGTTTATTTATCCCCAGTTCACTTTGTTCCAAAGAGACTTAAAGCAGATCTTATAAAGTTGAAGTTTAGAGATGGATAAATATTTTGAGAAGATGAAAATGGAAAATTTTAAAGAGAAACAAATGTGCATAATTTAAAAATATTGTAGATGCTGGAACATGCTACATCCAAACCGTGTTGTTTTGACGCGGCCACCTGACATGGTCTCCTCCAGGAATTCTGTTTTTGTAGAGTGGACTGCAGTGACCACGAGGTGACATGCTGTGCCACCTGCAGCAGCTGCGTCGCGGAGGCAGGCCCCCGCCACCCCCGGATCTCTATCTGTGGATGCAGCTTTCTGACAGTGAGATGCTGAATTTCTTCATTAAATGAACAAGCTTTTTTTTTTTAAACTAGTGATTGATGCTCATTAATTACTAACGAGTATCCAGCTTGCAAAACACAAAAGTTCAGAAAATGCCCAACAAAAATGAACTACCTGGAGAAACAGCCTAAAGTTTTAATATATTTTTCCTAAAACATTTTTTTATGTATGTATGTGTTTTGTCTGTTATGTTCAGGTTTTGCTTATTCCCTAAGGCCATTCTAGTACAGTTTATATTCTTTGTAATAATTATATTTAATGTATTGTGTGCATTAGTCAGAATTTGCTCTTACCTTGTTATTAGACATTTAGCATTTGGGCTAATGGCACTTTTGTTATTTTAGTGAAAATATTTGTACTTGTTACTGACCCATAGCTTTCATCTCTATAGATTATGAATTATTTTCTCTTAGCAGGTTGTTAGTGGTAATAAATAAGGTTATATGTGATTAATAGGACATGTCTATTAATATGAGTCCCATTTTCCTTACCTTGGGGCTTACAGATGTTTTAAAGATAAAATGCAAAAATGTAAAATTCTTCAACACATGTGATCGGTCTTGGACAGTTTCTCTAGGTCCCTCCTGGTTTGCAAGCTGAAAACTGATTTTTTTGGGGGGGAAGCGTGAGGAAAGAGAGCCCTGAGGATCAAACCCAGGGCCACACACAGTGCAAAGGATGTGCTCTGTGGCAGAGCTGCCCCCACCCAGTCCCTAAAAACTGATTATCTTTAAACCACTAGGAAGTCCCCCCAAGATTATAAAATCTGACAGAAGTTTCTAACCTAGCCCAAAGTAAAGTAAAATGGCATAATAAATCTTCTTAGGCCAACATTTATTTTGAATAATTTTATTTTCTGCGGCTCTTTCTTTTTCTTTGTTTTATTTTTCTTTTTGTGTTTTGTTGTACTTTTTTGTTTGTTTGTTTGTTTTTGACAGAGTGTTGCGGTATAGCCCATTTTGAAGCTGGCTTCTACCTCACTCTGTGGCCTCAAGACCTCAGTCTTTCCATGTGTTGGAATTGCAGGCATGAGATGCCTGCCTTGTTGAAATGTACTAACGTATACCCCAGTCACCATTTTACCTGTAAATACTTCAGTATGTGTGTCTGAAAGATGCAGATATGAAAGATACCACATAACCACAATACCATGATCATACCCCACAATGGGAATAATAATTCTTTTACATCTAATTTCTTTTTTTCTTTTTTTAATTTTTTAAATTTTTATTTATTTGGGAGTGACAGACACAGAGAGAAAGACAGATAGAAGGAGAGAGAGAGAATGGGCGCGCCAGGGCTTCCAGCCTCTGCAAACGAACTCCAGATGCGTGCGCCCCCTTGTGCATCTGGCTAACGTGGGACCTGGGGAACCGAGCCTCAAACCGGGGTCCTTAGGCTTCACAGGCAAGCGCTTAACCGCTAAGCCATCTCTCCAGCCCTTACATCTAATTTCTATATGCCTTTATTTTTCCCCAAAGCATCTTCTTATAGTTGTGTTTTTTAGACAATGATAAAAACCAGGTGTACATAAATTGCATACTGAAAATACTCTTGCATCACTTTTAATATATAATATATATTATATAGTATATATTATATTACTATAATACATATTATATTAATATATCATATATAAATATATAATTATTATATATTAATATATAGTTCTACACATTAATATATACCATATATATTAATATACTATATATAATATATATATTGGTTTTTCAAGTAGGGTCTCACTCTGGTCCAGGCTGACCTGGAATTAACTATGTAGTCTCAGGGTGGCCTTAAACTCACAACGATCCTCCTACCTCTGCCTCCTGAGTGCTGGGATTAAAGGCTTGCTCCACCACATCTGGATATAAAATGTATTTTAATTTTAATATATAACAGTCCAATTGGGAAGTTTTCTTCATTTTGTTTTTTAATAAATACTCTTGATTCTTCCCTCTTTGCTGTGGGCGGTACAAAACTATAATGTCAATTTGTAGGAGACTGAGGCAGGAGGATTACAATTCCAAGGCCAGACTAGCTACAGACTTTAAGTCTAACCTGGGCAATGTGTGAGACCCTGTCTCAAAACAAAAAGCAAACAAGCACTTTAGTATGACTTTTTAAATCAAAGAAGTATTTTTTTAAAAAATATATAAATATCCCTTGTTGCTAGTTTATTCATTTTACAAATGTGGCCTTTGGTCTGTCAGATTTTGCCCAAGTGGGACTCTACTGCTGTGGATGATAGCGGTGGTGAGAAGCTTTCCACGGCGTCCTCCGTGAACTTCGGTCTCCTTTGGTGGTTCTTAGAGGCAAGCCTAATGGGTTCTGTTGAATAGTCAGCACTGCAATTCTTCTGTCTGTCTGTCTGTATCATGTCCGTGTTTACACATCCCCTAGTTGCAAAAATCTTTTTCTTGGACACACAAGATAATTGTGGTACAAAACTGGAAATATATGGGAAAGTGAGAAGAAAATAAAAATGACCTGTGGTGTATCCGTTTTCACTGCATGTTATTCTTGTCTTCTCCCTTCTCCTGTGGCTACAAACTTAAGAAACCCAAGTTTAAAATCCTACCATGACAATTTTGTGATATTCAAAACATAAAACATGATCTAAGTCTTTAATATTACTAACTATATTCTTTACTATGCATTTCCTGGCTACCTACTGTCCAGGAATATAGATATGTTCTATTTTTGGATATTTGACTTGCTGAACAATTTTCCCATGCTATGGAAATCCTTATTAGAATTCTTATATAATTTTTGCATGCCTGTAACTGTTTTGTTGGCATAGGGTTTATGTTTGAGTAAAGATATACTTTATATTAAGTGTTTTGATTAGACCTAGTTTGTCTTCTATTTTATTTATTTATTTATTTTTAATCTATTTATTTGAGAGCAACAGAGAGAGAAGGACAGAGAGAGAAAGAGAGAATGGGTGCACCAGGGCTTCCAGCCACTGCAAACTAACTCCAGACGCATGCGCTCTCTTGTGCATCTGGCTAATGTGGGACCTGGGGAACCGAGCCTCGAACCGGGCTCCTTAGGCTTCACAGGCAAGCGCTTAACCGCTAAGCCATCTCTCCAGCCCCTAGTTTGTCTTCTAAAGAATTGTCCCGGCACCTGCCCTTGCCTCCACGGTTCTTCACCTACATCACAGTCTTCTACGATAGACCATGTGCGCGGCCTTTCCCCTTGTATTAATTATTTCTAGTAGAGAATCTTACTGATGCTTTCAAGGCCCATCCCAACTGCTTTAGTATCCGTCCTTTTGGCCTCTTGAGTGCTAAGATTTCTGAGGTCTGAGAAGCCACCTTGGTCAGTTCAAAACCCTGGGATCCCATAAGAGAGGTTATGAGTCTCATGTTAATCAGACCCTTAAATATGCCTCCAGTTTCTGATTTGGCTCTTGTGGCTGCCTCAGCACAGTCTCTTCTATCACATAGCAGTTGTGGGGGCTCTCGTTATGGGGAGACTAAACAAGGGATAACATGTGGGGAAAAAAAGAGCTGGAACTTGGTTGGAGAGAGGAAGAGCTAGGATATTTGAATATTTTTAAAAACTTGGGTAATTCATACCTTGGAATAGATTACAGTTTTAAACAAAGCTCAGAGTGTCGCGTGGAAGGACAGAGAAGACAGGCTGCCTGCCAAAGTTTGATCTGGTCCAGGGCTGCCTAGACCCTAGAGACTGACCTGTGCGGCTCAGTGGTTGTTCCTGTGTGGAAGGCGAGGTGGGCTGAGCATCTCTGTTCTGTGTGTTTGTCCTGCAAAAGAACCACCATGCCAAGGGCTTTTCATCAGTGACTATTTCTGTAGCCCCACAGGAAGAGCCAATCTGGTGACTTTAGATAATTACTTCGATATAGATGGCCAGCAGGATCATTCAGACTCCACTGGAAGTGATTTTATCTTAAATTGTCCAGTTTAGCAGCTCAGAATTGGCAGAATGAATATTGTCAGATTTCAGTTTACTTTTGTGCTGTTTAGACACACTTCATATGGTGCTTTGTTTTCTAAGACCTCCGAGTGTTTCTATGTAGCAGAAACAGGAAGTTTGGTTCTCAAGGCTAAGGCAAAAATATTATCACTCCATTGGTAAATGTATTTATCCAAGTCTGCTCTTTAAAACAATAGAGCAGCCGAAAGTTGGCATTCAGTGGAATAATGCTGGTCTTTCACAGATGTGGTGTCTAATTCAGAAAATGTTGTTTTTGGCAATCACACTGCCCTGATTTAGGTGGGACAGGGATCAGGAATTAAAATGGTTCTTCCTGGGAGGAAAGCAGACAACTTTGACAGCAGTGAAAACCAAAACATTGCTATATCCAGAAAATTTATGGTTAAGACCAGAGAAGCCTGGAAAGTTGGACAACTCTGTCACTTATTAACTTACTGGCCTATGTAATGTGTTTTACTTTGGAAGACTGAGCCATGACCTCTGGAAGGCTATGTCTTCAAGCTCTGTATGTTTTCCTACATAGAAAAGCAAGATGTTCTATATGGACTTATAAAATCCAAAAAGCAAAGGAATAAAAACAGGCTCATGTGCTGTATCCAGGTCTGTGAAAAACTTATTCTCAAGCAAAGGCCTTTAACCACTAAGAAATCTCCCCAGCCCAATTTTTACTTATTTTCTATTTATATTTTTTTAAAAATTAAATTTTATTTATGAGAGAGAGAAAGAGGCAGACTTTATACTCACACACATACACACACACACATATATACATACATACTATATATATATATGGAGAGAGAGAGAGAGAGAGAGAGAATGGGCATGCCAGGATCTTTAGCTGCTGCAAATGAACTCCAGACGTATGCACCGTCTTGTGTATCTGGGTCCTAGGGAATTAAACCTGTGTTCTTTGACTTTGCAGGCAAGTGCCTTTACTGCTAAGCGATTTCTTCAGCCCTACTTACATTTGTGTAAGCCCCCAAAGGCATGCTGCAAGAGTTTCAAAATTATCCATAGCGCTGGAGAGGTGGCTTCATGGTTAAGGTGCTTGCCTGTGAGCAAAGCCAAAGGACCCAGGTTCAATTCCCCAGGGCCACATAAGCCAGATGCACAAGGTGGTACATGTGTCTGGAGTTTGTTTGCAGAGGCTCAAGGACCTGGCATACCCATTTTCTCTCTATCTGCCTCCTTCTCTTTTTTGCTCTCTCACAAATTAATAAATAAATACAATATTTCAAAATACTATCCCGAAGACCAACTTATAAGACTTAAACAAATGATCTTTTGTTACATTTCCCCAAAAAATCCTCCTAGTACTTAGCAGAATCCATGTGATCTCTCTCCTCCCTCTCTCCTAACACACACACACACACACACGCACAGGCCACATGGTACAGGGTCCAGAACTCTTCATCCATGGGTACTTTTTTTTTTTTTTTTTCTGTAACCCAGCTGGTCTTAGAGTACTTTTAAGTCTTGGTGACTCACAGTCTATTTGTTTTGTTGCCTCATTTAAATGGTGGTATCATAAATCACTCCATTTTTTAATCATTTGAGTAGCAAACACCCCAAAGCATTAAAGGTAAACAGTGTTAATGGGGATTTACTTTGGACGCCATTGTTTTGCTATGACAAATGGCCGTGCATCAAGCTGTGTAGCGCAGTTTATTTATGCAGACGTAATTAGGCCTTTGAAATGAAATGTACAGTGAACCCCTGCCAGAAATGCGAAGCCCACTTGTCACGGCCCCTCCTCCAGACTGACTCCTTCTGTGTGCTTGGCTTGCTCAAGGCAAATCACAAGCTCGGTGCATACTGGTGGTTTGCAGAGATTGTCATTAGGTTAGAGGAAGAAGTTACCTGATACCGGAATACTTCTTCCCATATTTGTTTTGGCCTCTTTTATAATTCTTGTGGGAGAGATTTAAAATCTGGGGAAGAGATAGTTTTTGACTGTAGACATCTGAGGAAGAGGCAATTCTGCCGAGTGGCTTCACTGAAGAAAAAAGGACTTCCATCCTCAGAGGGACACAGCCCCGCGTGTCGGCTCTGGGGAGGAACCACAGAGGGTTGTTTCTCGGAGGTTCTGGATAATGACGTATCAGCACTCATTTTCAGGATTTTGTTCAGACTGGATAGGGCTTTCCTCCAGGTCCACACGTGTGTGCTGTCCTGTGGTTGTGGTAGGGATGGGAGATGGGGTTCGCTGATGGTTGGACGTGTATGATTTTCAGGTCTTAATCACTGCCATTTGAACAGCTATGGTACCAAGAGTCAGGTCACATGTGAGGTCATCACTGTAGTTCTGCTCGGAACGAGACGACAGTACACACCAGAGAGTGCCTAAAAGTCATGAGCATTACTGTCTTGTCTGGTGGAGTTGGTGTCGCATCTGTGGTAAAAAGGATTGGGGTGAGCCGGGCAGGGGCTGGGATGAGCATCTTCTCTGGGCTCACCAAGTTAGTTATGCCAACGGTCCCCTACCACACACCTAAACTCAGAAATATCCCAGCTCTTTTTAAATTAAGTTAGAAACCTCACACATGCAGTACCCCACGTTGCCCTCCCTCTTCTCCCTTGGTCCCAGTGTGCTCCTTCTTGACTATTACCAGTGGCTGTGCCAACGGGGCAAGGGGCTCACCCGCGGCCACCGCTAGCCACCGCTAGCTCTCCTGGGAGGGGAGTGGCCTGTCAAATCCCTCCCGTGTCCACCACAGAACGTTGACTGGCCCCATGATTCTTCTTAAGATGCCACCAGTTTGTTAGGCTCTGTCTTCACTGTTCTTTTTTCTACTTAAGCAACAGGTATCTTTTTGGCAACCAATATATGTTCCTACATTTTTCTTAGCATATGAGAAATGAGATTTGAGCTGGAGACAGGCCTCAGCAGTTGAAGGCACTTGCTTTCAAAGCCTCATGGCCCAGGTTCGAGTCTCCAGTAACCAGGTAAAGCCAGGTTTAGAGTAGCACGTGTCTCTGGAGCTTGTTTGCAGCAGCAAGAGGCTTTGGGGTGCCTCTTCTCTCTCAAATAAATAAATAAATTTTTAAAGAAATGAGGTTAATTTTAATAATATTCTTAGGTGATAATATTTTCCAGAGATTTTATATATGTCCTTATCTTTGTTTCCAAGAAAGGAAAACCTTCTAATTATTCATCTCATCATAGATCCAAGACATAATCATAACGAACCTTGTCATTAGTAAGCATTTTGTGTTCTTTGTTGTGATAAAAGTAAAATAAGGAATGTTTTATTTATTTTAAAACAATTTTTTGTTTATTTATTTGAGAGAGAGAGAATGGGCGCATCAGAGCCCCCAGCCACTGCTAACGAACTCCAAACGCATGCACCCCATCGTGCATCTGGCTTACATGGGTACCAGGGAATCGAGCCTCAAACTGGGATCCTTAGGCTTCACAGGCAAGCGCTTAACCACTAAGCCATCTCTCCAGTCCCATTTATTTTTGAGACAGTGTCTCAGACTGCAGCCCATGTTGGTCTAGAACTCATTATGTAGCTCAATCTCATACTTATGGCAATCCTTCTGTCTCAGCCTGATGCTGAGGGGACTCACCGTGCCACTGTGAGACATGATGAGCGAGCGTTTGCTGTCACTGCTGATTTGGAGCAAATGACTTAGCAGTAAATTCAGGTGGCTTCAGAGTTTAGCCAAAGGTCCTTTATCACTTCTGACGCTCACCTGGTTTTCTGATCTTTGCATGTGCTTGTGTATGTGTGCGTGTTCATGTACGTGAGTGTGGGTGTGCCAGGGTGTCAAGAAGACAGTCTTGGGCATCAGCCACTGCCTCACACTTTGAGGCAGGTCCACTGTTGTCACGGTGCTGTGAGCAGGCTAGGGCTCTCCTGCCGCGTCTCCACTTGCCGCAGAAGCAGCGGGGCTGCGGCCTGACTTTCCAAGTGCCTCGGGACCTGACTCCTGCGGTTCTGGGGATCCCAGTCCAGCTCCTCACACTCATGCAGCGAGGGACTTGCACGCTGAACCAGCTCCCCAGCCCCTTCATATGTTCTTATGTTCCTATTCACTGGAACTACTGGGGAAATTGGACAGGTGAGAAGGAATAAAAACAACAATCACGAGGCCAAGAATTCGTTTCTCCTTGAAACCATGTGCCCAGGTGTCAGAGGGCAAGTCCACACATGCAGTGTAACTGAGAGAAGTAGGGAAGGCGAAGTTTAAAAAAAAAAGGAAAACATTATTAATTATAAAACCTCATCCTTCTTAAGTTTTAACTTCTAAATTTATGCCAAGAAAAATCTCTGAATGCAAATAAAATAAGTGATTTTGATCATAAAGCAGAGTATTTAGAGAAATTCTAAGGGTCTTATTTTTCATAGCAGAGGGTATGAAGGAAGGGAATGGTGATATGTTGTTATGAAATCATTTAGGCTCATCCTGAATTCAGGACTTGTCATATAGATTGCATTAACAATCTGGAGTGACTCACCGTTGCCACTGCAACACTTCCGAACTCCAGCTGCAGTCAGACTGTCCGTGACGTAGCCTTTAAGCCTGTGCGCCTACTCTTCATCCACTAGATCCACAGATGGGGAGGCATCTTGCATTGCAAACCAGCACAAGATCTGACACCATCAGAAATGATGGTTGCTGTGTGCGGTCTTTCCAAGCATGCTTCTGCCTGCCAGTCCTATACACCAAAGTGGACCTGTGTGGGAAAGGAGCCACGTGACACAATGTAACGACCACACTTCAGTGACCATGTAGGCTGGAGTACATCAGTCTTTTATGCACATGACTATGAGCAAGTTACTTTAGCTTACCTAAAACACACCCTCACCTCGCTCGTGTAATCATGAAATACAATCAAGTTTTATACATTTTGTGAAGTATTGTTTATCATATAGTAGGGTCTCCATACATGTTTTCTTCCTTTTATTGTATTAGAAAATACAACATATCTTGAAAAATCAGGATATCCTTAAGCATGGGGAATAGATAGTATCTTAGATAGTAGATAATGTCTTATGCAGCAGTGCGTATCTGACTTTTGATTAAAATCAGGCAGGCCGGGCGTGGTGGCACCCGCCTTTAATCCCAGCACTTGGGAAGTAGAAGTAGGAGGATCGCTGTGAGTTTGAGGCCACCCTGAGACTACAGAGTGAATTCCAGGTGAGTCTACATAGTTAATTCCAGGTCAGTCTGAGCCACAGTAAGACCCTACCTTGAAAAACAACAACAACAAACAACAACAACAACAACAACAAAATCAGGCGGAGGATCCCTTTTTGTGGTGATTTATTTAAATTTTGACATTCATTTAGACTTTTTTTTTTCCAAGATAGGGTCACTTTCTAGTTCAGGCTGACCTGGAATTCACTATGTAGTCTCTGGCTGGCTTCGAACTCGCAGCGTTCCTCCTATGCCAGCCTCCTGGGGAGCTAGGATTAACAGAGTGAGCCACCATGCCCAACAACTAGTTTTTTTTAGAGTTTTTTTTTTTTTAACAACAAAGTTCATTGGTTCTATTAAAAATTTTATAGTATTAGGATTTTTTTTTAAAAATCGTGTTTGAACCAAAAGATAACCAATAAGTTTTCTCTCAATAGTTGGTCTGACCATTCAGTACAGCCGTAGCCCAGACTTGTATTTCTTTATTCTCAATAGCACATAGTGTTCTCTGTTGCTATGCCTTGTCCCTGTGGTAAATCTTGTCATTATTAGTGAATATTCAGCATTTACCACAGGTGAGGCATTGTTCTGAGCACTTTGCATGCTACGCTATCCTCTTTAGCTTTGAACAATCCCTTTGGGGCTAATTTAATTATTCCTATTGAATATGTCAAAAACTGAAGTCTTGAGAGGCTATGATTATTCTAAAGCCATGGCATAGCATGTTCATGAAGTTTGTGATCAGTCTTAGAAGCCTGAGTAATAGCAGCTTGAGGTCAGAGGTATGGCTGGCTCAAGGTACATCTTAAGTTTTGGTAAGTGTTTGTTTGCTGAATGAACAGTGATCAGTTACTTGCTGGTATTGAGTGCCTGTGGTGTGCCTAGTCCCGTGCCATGTGTTTAGGATCTAAGATGATCCAGGGTGCCGCTCTTCTCTGTCTCTATATTAGGCCGCTTGAGGGTGTAATAAGATAAAGCACGGAAAATAGTGTCTGGCACCAATCTTTCATTATTATTTCCAACTTGGGTATGTGTCATTCTGATTTATATCCCCTTGTTATAACATCTGTGTTTTTGATATTATACTTTAAAATGTTCCTATAGTGAGGTTCACACTTCCTTGCTTCTTGAGCAAAGTTTTTAATAAGATTGTAGTTTATAATACCATTAAACTATTGTGGCATTTCAAATTTAAAAACCCCATCTGTTACTGCATAAAATATGGAGAAATGTCAAATTTGGGGTTGTTCAAAATTCACATAAACAGGATAAACAAATGCTTCTGTTTGAGTTACAAGTTTTTGTGTGTTTACTGTTTCTAATGTCTCAGAGCAGTTTCTAGCCCTTAGATTGTCTATAAGTACCTCTAATGGGTATCCATGTTTAGCCTTTCACAAGAGTAGGTATGTCACCTCCTTATCTCTGGTGAAGCACTCTCCAAGTTTGTTGATGTTTCAGGAAGCTTTAAATGCTTCTAAACGCAAACCATGTTTTCTGCTTGGTGTTTAGCCCAGACACAGAAATATGCCCACACATGAGTTTCCAAGTGTGACGTCTAGCATGAGAGAATTGAAGTTGTGCACACGCGTATTGCTATGCATACATGAAGGTCAGTATCTCATCGCAGAACTTAGTTTTCCTTGATACTGTTAACATAGAGATCCTAATGATTAAATTTTATCTTCTACATATATTAGTGTTTTTAATTTCCCAACATTTATCTTTGCATTTGACGTTTGATATGTCTTTGCATATGATCTTTGATAGATATCATCTTGAAGAGTGTTCTCTGGTGAATCATACATTTTGTCTATCCAATTCTTCAAGACTACAAAGTGTACATTTTTCCTGTAGTTGTCTGTCTAATAAAAGCCTTATAATGAGGAAGGGCACATTAATATTAATTACACATTTAAGGTTAGAAGAAGTTATAGGTCAGCAACACCCTGAGAGCAAGAGGGATGTGAATACGAAAATCAAAAGGAAATTCCAGAAATCGTGTGTCATCTTCTCTTTTTCTACTTAAGACAAAGCACTTGTTCTCACGGGCTACATGCTTTGTCAAACAGAGGGACCTTAGAAGAAATGTTGTGTACATTTCTCCTGTGGGGCTGGGGTGCAGCTCAGTGGTAGAGTACATTCCTAGCATGTATGAGACCCCATGTTCAATCCTGAGCATAGCAAAAGAAGGAGAAGAAGGAGAATGAGGAGGAAGAGGAAGAGGAAAAGAGGGCAGGACAGAGGGAGGAAGGGAGGGAGAAAGGAAGGCAGAGAAAACAGAAAAATCTTCTTGAGCAAAGATATGTTTTTTTCTGTAACTGAGATAAATAACTGCTTTTGATCGTGCTGGCATCATTTTTTTAAAACAAAATTAGAGTCAAATCTTCCATCATGCAGAAAAAAAAAACAGTTGGGGTAGCCCACTACACTTTCCGGAAAAGAAAAAAAGAAGACCAAAGAATAAAACACAATTAAAATATCCATTTAAAATTAAAAATCAGAATTAGCATTGCAAATTGAATTCAGAAACTCAGAGTTGTCCCATGGGGTGAACCTTTTGATAAATTGGATCTTGATATTTACAGAATCTATTAAAATACAACCAATCGTGGTTTGTTTATATGTTGACAAGATGATATACACCCCAAAGGTCAAGGGTGATGTGAATTGTTGTGGTGTTCTTGTCAAGGAAGCTCAAGAAGGGGGGATTTAAAGAGCCCTGATGGGATAATGGCCACACCGCACATGTGACGGCAAAGGCAGAGTATCTTGAAAAAGTTCAATTGATTTGAAACAAAAAAATCTGTGACATTTGTCAATCAAAATGAGAGGTGGATTCAGAGAGAGAATTTGAGAGAGAGAAAAAGGTCTCCTTTTCCTTCTGGGGCTTGTTAGAAAATTGGCAGCTGAAATGGAAAAACAAATAGTGAAATTAAACAGAAAAGCATTGATTTAACTTCTTGGGTGGTTTATCAAATGCCTCAATGAACTTTTCATTCTGTCTTGTCATTTGTTAATTACCACTTTAAATCAAACCAGTTCAGGATCAGTTTACAAATTTTTGTGTTACTTCTGTGTAAGTAGTTCCATCAAATTCCAAGTCACTGTCCTTCGGCTAAATGTTGGCCAAGTTGTACTTTCTTCCCTTGTAAAAATTTCAAAATGTATCTGAAAATAAATATGAAACTTAGATAATGTTCTTCCTGGCATGATTTTACCACCACATGTGGGTTTCTTGTTTTTCTCTCTTTCCATCTCTTAAACTGACAAGCATTTTTAATTTTTTACTCTTTACTTATTTTTTTCTTTTGCATTTTTATGTGGCACTAGGGATTGAACCAGGGTGGTATTCTGCCATTAAGCTACATCCCTGCTCTTTTCTTAACTACTGTAACAGTCTTACTTACAGAAGAAGTTAGCTGAAAAATAACACTAACAAGTTCCAAATGCATTCAAAGTGAGCAGAGGCTTTCAGTAGAGATCATTATATTGATGCTTCCAGCCATGATCTAGAAGACAGAGAAATGCATTCAAGGTGAGCTAAGGCTTTCAGTAGAGATCATTACATCAGTGCTTCCAGCCATGATCTAGAAGACAGAGAAATGCATTCAGGGTGAGCTAAGGCTTTCAGTAGAGATCATTACATCAGTGCTTCCAGCCATGATCTAGAAGACAGAGAAATGCATTCAAGGTGAGCTAAGGCTTTCAGTAGAGATCATTATGTCAGTGCTTCCAGCCATGATCTAGAAGACAGAGAAATGCATTCAAGGTGAGCTAAGGCTTTCAGTAGAGATCATTATGTCAGTGCTTCCAGCCATGATCTAGAAGACAGAGAAATGCATTCAAGGTGAGCTAAGGCTTTCAGTAGAGATCATTACATCAGTGCTTCCAGCCATGATCTAGAAGACAGAGAAATGCATTCAGGGTGAGCTAAGGCTTTCAGTAGAGATCATTATGTCAGTGCTTCCAGCCATGATCTAGAAGACAGAGAAATGCATTCAGGGTGAGCTAAGGCTTTCAGTAGAGATCATTATGTCAGTGCTTCCAGCCATGATCTAGAAGACAGAGAAATGCATTCAGGGTGAGCTAAGGCTTTCAGTAGAGATCATTATGTCAGTGCTTCCAGCCATGATCTAGAAGACAGAGAAATGCATTCAGGGTGAGCTAAGGCTTTCAGTAGAGATCATTACATCAGTGCTTCCAGACATGATCTAGAAGACAGAGAAATGCATTCAAGGTGAGCTAAGGCTTTCAGTAGAGATCATTATGTCAGTGCTTCAGCCATGATCTCGAAGACAGAGGAAGGCGCATGTTAACTTCAAGATTAAAAAATGGAACTTCAATGAACAAAGATGATATAGCCTTTAAATCACTATGAATTGATGTAAGTACATAGGTTTGGATGTTAAGATCCACTTCATCTATCTGGAAAACAATTAACCTTTTATATATGTGAAATTAAAGCAGCATATGCTGAAATCTAGATTTGGGCATGTTTGAATGTACTTTTAGAAGGAACTGACTTTTTCATGTGTTTGTCATAAAAATGGATTAATTGAATGAAATTAACTTCCTATCACTACCTATCATTTTCTGTTAGGATTTCTGCTAAACGTTATGCAGTTGAGCTCCTAGGAATGAATAAATTTCAGTAAATTTCAATCAATTGGGTCATCTTGAGTCACTGCTGCCCATCTTGAGATGCGGAGGAGGGTGCCAGTGTTTAAGCAGCCAGGCATCACCGAGCCCGGCATCTACCCTGCAGGAGTGGAATCCACTGGCTATCGTGAGGACAGCCCGAACTTGTTAAAGGAATGCACAAATAACTAATAGTAGTCTTTAAAGAAAATTCACCAATTCCTTTATTCCTCAAACAATTTTTTTTCTGAAACCAAATCATCTCTATGGTTTAAAAGACCACAGTTATCATAGCATGATAATTTGTTAGACAGTTTACCTGGGCTGGAAATCATAGTATTTTGAAAATGGTAAGTTCATAGACAAGCACAAAGCGGTGTCATCTAAACAGGTACACAGCTGCTTTTGCCCATGTGCACTGCGAACAGTTTCACTCATCCCATCAGACGAGATGGCTTAGAAGTCAGCACTGCAGCCAAGTGGTGGTGGGACAGCTTTAAGGGCAGATGTTAAACTCGTCTGTTCCATCTGAAACCACGACAAGCCCAAACCAAACAAGGCGGGAGCATCACTGGCTGCAAGGCTGACCTGAGCGAGGTGCTTCCGTCCCAGGGGCTCTACCCTGTGCCACTTAGCCTCCCACTAACGACAGGCTAGGCCGTGCCCACCATTGCCTACAACACACGAGAAGGCGGTGGTACAACGTTGCACATACCTCCGCCCTCCCTGCGGCCTAGTCCAGAGCTCCCGGAACTGCATCTAACCTCCTAAGCTATGATTTAAGCTGATTAATCAACCTTGACTGCTGTGAAATACAACAAATGATTTAAGAATTAAGATTTCTGTATTCCATTATCAAACTCATTAAGTCATCTAAAATTGCTGAATTTTGGACGAATTTCTAAATTCCTAAGAATCTATTCATGGACACCCCTACACACATATTTATCCATGATACACAAATACTAAAATAACCAGACCAATTCACTTGGACAGCAAAGCTCAACATAATTGTTTTAACATTTCGTTAGTTTGTTTTGTTAACTGTCACATTGCCTTGGGATATTTTCAAAGATTCTGTTGTTTTTTTCATTCTTACTAAAATAAAGGAAATTAAAATGTGAAAATGATGTTTGCAGATGGTTTAAGATCTTAGGGAAAGAAATGAGACTTTCTTGTTCAGCCAATTCCCACTGTTCTGCTGGGCACAAGTGGGTTGCACGGAGACTTCTGTGAAGAACGGTGCACATACGTCACAGAGGATTTCAGGGGAAGATTTCAATGGCAAGATTATGTTTCAGCCTCTGAAGCCAGACTTTTATCTTCTTTTGGAGGTTACTTTATTTATGAGTTTTAAGACCCATGGTTATGTGCATGGTGACCCTCACCACTGCTGTTTTACCTATTTTATTTCCGCCCTGGCCATTTAATGTGCTTATCGAGTTCATATTGGCTGAGAATTCCAGCACGTAGGTACTTGAGAGGCCAGTCAAAGCATTTCTAATTGTTCTTATTAGTTTGTGTGTTTTGTAGGAAGAATGAAAATCGTCAATCTGAGAGACCACACATATATTTTAGCACATTTAACTTAATTTTGAATCCATTTGGCCAGCTTTTCTTTTAGGTTTTTATTTTTATTTTTTTATGAGTGAGAGAGCAAGAAAGGGAGAAAGAGAGAACTGGCACCCCAGGGCCTCAGCCGCTGCGTCGAGCTCCATCCGCCACTTTGTGTGCACATGCGGCTCTGAGCATGTGCCACCCTGTGCAGCTGGCTTACGTGGGAACTGGAGAGTCAAACATGGGTCCTTAGGCTTTGCGGGCAAGTGGCTTAACTGCTAAGCTATCTCTCTTGCCCTCTTTTAGTTTAAATCCTTCCTCCCTCTTCACTGTGCTGGTGTGGGTGAACATGTTCATGGGTGCACATGAGTGCAGTTGCACAAGCAAAGGCGTGTGTGGATGTCAGAGGACTGCTTTCAGGTTAGCTCTCGCTTTCCCGCCTCATGTACACAGTCTCTCTCTCCCCCTCTCTCTGTGCATCGCACTCTGCTGTCGAGATTTTGCTGTTCCATTGTCCTTTGGAGCACTCACTGCCTGCAGCTTTGGAGACTCTCCTGCCTCTGCCCCCATCTCACCTTCAGCACGAAGCGGTTACCGAAGCCAACCACAGCTTTTGGCTTTCTGTGGGGTCTGGGGAGGATCAAACTTGGGTACTCAGGCTCACGTGGCCAGTACTTTACCCACTGAGCCAGCAAGAAGCTGGGAATGTTATTTGGATTGATTTTCTTATCTGCTCTTTGTGCTAGAAAAAGTTTAATGTAGCTTACTTGATTTATGCTGAATGTAGGCAGAGTAATACATTGCAAGGCGTGTTGTCTCCATTTCCTTATCACACTTCAGATGTCCTTCTCTCCCCCACACTGTCTGATTTTTTTCTCCCACTTTCCCTCTCCTTCCTCCTTAGAGTTCCAGCATCTGTGTTTGCACGGGAAACTCATTATCTGAGAGATAATGTGTTATACACACACATGCGCACGCCTAACACACTCACACCCCAAATCCACAGTGCATTTTGGTGACAGAGCCTACCTCGGGAGACTTTCCTTCCAGACATGTCTTTCCCCATGGTTGTGATCTTTGCAACATATCCCTCACCTTGCCTTAGTTTCTCATCTGAAAAGGCTAATAGATGCCTGTGAGGATTCAGAGTCGAAGACATGTCCTTAGGTAGTTCCTGGCAGGAGGGAAAGCCCCGGAAATGCATTGGCTGTCACTTCTTGGTATGTCACTTGCATATTTGGGGACATAGTAGAATATGGAATACTAAGGAATTCAAAACGTCAAGGTCTGGGTTTTTTTCTCCTTTGATTTATTGGGCAAGGGAACTGTGCAAATAACCCTTGGGATTCCTGGGGTCATCAGATTTTATTATTTACAACTGTGGAGTTACCCCAGCAGTCTGTCTAAGGACCAGTAAAGCAGGAGCTCCCTAGACCTTAAAATTACCCCCTTCCCCATGGCACACTTACATAGGGCAGAGCTGGCCTGAGAATTGGCACCAGTCTTGCTTTTTAGAGCATTCTGTCAGTTAATTTTTCATTATTGTGACAAAAAAAAATACTCAACTAGAAGCAGCTTCATGGAAGGAAAAGGTTTTAATTCAGCTTATAGTTTCAAGGGAAGTTTCAACACGCTAGGAAGGCAGGGAAGGAAGCACTACTTTACTGGGGACCAAGCGTTCAAACACATGAGCTCATGGGGACGGCTTACATTCAAGCCACCATGGCCAGCATTTCCCAAAGTGTGACATGATTCTCTGTTCAACTTTAATTGTTTTAGGTGATACATGGAAATATGTTTAAAAATGTATCTGGCTGGCTGGAGAGATGGCTTAGCGGTTAAGCGCTCGCCTGTGAAGCCTAAGGACCCCGGTTCGAGGCTCGGTTCCCCAGGTCCCACATTAGCCAGATGCACAAGGGGGCGCACGCTTCTGGAGTTTGCTTGCAGTGGCTGGAGGCCCTGGTGCGCCCATTCTCTCTCTCTCCCTCTATCTGCCTTTCTCTCTGTGTCTGTTGCTCTCAAATAAATAAATTGAAAAAAATATATCTGGCATTTCAAGGACACAAGTTTATAAATATGGTCAACAAGGGTTGGGTTAGGTTCCAAGACCAAATTGATCTAAAGTCATTTGAAGGATTATGTTAAAAGCATGCAAGGGTCTGGACAACACAAAACATCAGTGTTCCTGTTGAGATGGCGGACTCCTGCTTCATCCTACTTCCTGTTACAGATTCTGACAGAGGCTAGTGTCATATGACTGGATTTCTATGATGACACTGTTTTTATTTTCCTCTCAAGATAGGGACTTGCACTAGCCCAGGCTGACCTGGACTACGTAGTCTCAGGCTGGCTCACACAGACCTGAGGCGTTTTCCTATTAGTATTTTTAAGAACATGCTTGCACAGAGAAGCCGTAGTTGTCGACAAGTGTGCTGAACTGAAAGTGTGGAAGGTGCTGTGGAAGAAAAAGCTGACACGAAACCTCAGTGTCAGAAACGGTTCTGATAGGGTTGTCTTATCACGTGCATACAAGCAGTTGCCCATTTGCTTTCAGCGAAGATTAAGTGCCTGGTCACTTCTCTCTGTCTGCATGGATGCCCAGGTAAACTTCCACACAGAAGCCGTCCTGCTAACTGTTGTAACTTGAATTCGACTTTAGAGAGGGGGTGGTGGGGGGTATTTTGTTTTTGTTAAGGAAAACTAGTAGAGCTTTTTGTCAAGCCAAATTACTCACCTGTCATAAATTTTGAATTTTACATATCACATATTCTTAAAGCAAAGCATATTGCCAGAGAATGTTCAATATTGGAGCATATTAGACAATTTTTTGGTTTTGTTTCCATTGTTTTCACTGTTTGCTCCAGAAAGCATTAAAGGAAGCCATTGGAAATACCAGCTGGCTTAGGAGAGAAGTGGTCTTTCCTAATACTTGCCACGCATCATGCTTCCCCAATCTTTCCTTTGAAATATACTGGCTCATTTGTCAAACAAATGAAAATTCCAATATTAAATCATCAGTACTTTGATAAATAAGAAGGATTATCAGGACTGGGGAGATTGCTTAGTGGTTAAGGCACTTACCTGCAAAGTGTAAGGACCCAGCATTAATTCCTCAGGATCCACATAAACCAGACGCACAAGGTAGTGCATGTATCTGGAATTTGTTTGCAGTGGCTAGAGGTCTCATGTGTCCATTCCAGCTCTTTATATCTGCCTCTTTATCTCTCTAAAACAAATAAATAAATAAAAATAAAATATTTAAAAGAAAGATTAGCAGACATATATTTGCTCTCAGGAGAGATCTGCTCTGGCGGAAAGGAGTTTTAACCTACAACGTAGAATCACTTTCTGGCCTCTCTAACACAGGTTACTCCTCTTTTAGGTAGTCTGATCTCTTCATGAGAGCATTCCCAAGGGACACACCTCATAAGTTATTGATGGTATGCATTCAAATGTAGATTTTTACATCCATATTTTCATAGCTTATGCATGTGTATTTTTGTGTGGTTTGGTGTGATGTCTTCAGCTGTCTCTGAAAGTGTCTTTAGAGAGTAGTTTCTTTACTGGTGTATGTTAAGCCAATCTTTGAGGGCCCGGGTTTCACACACCATGTGCCCATGTGTTGCCCTGTTGACTGTCCCTGTACCCACGCTTTTGATTCCATTGGCTGATGAACCACCACCTAACATGGGTTTGGGAGCTTTGGGTGAATTCCAGGTGTAGAAGTGAACTGAAAGAAGTCAGAGATTCTGGTCTAAAAGGACCACGGTCCACAGACACTGACTGGCACGCTCGTGATCCACAGTGAATACCAACAGCCCCACTGAGGAGGGTCCTCAGGGGGTGGGGTGGGGAGAAGGCATATGAGAGTACATATAACCCAAGGAGAATATGACCAATATGCAACATGTTCATACAGGAAAGTTTACAATAAAAAGAAACCGAAGCATGAGGGACGGGCTGGGGTTTTGCTGAAGGATGACTCAGAGGGGAAAGTGGTGACCAAAGGGACAGCAGGAGGGACTGCCGTGTGATACGTGGCAGAGCGCGGCTCCACATCTCCAGTCACCTGTGGGCAACTTCAGGTAACACTGAATTTGATGTAAACAGTACAACGACAGGAGGCTTCAGTTACATAGTCTACCAAAATTGTTCTATTTGATTATTGGTTATTGTCAATATTTGGCCGTGATTGATTTGTAAACTTTACTACAGATACGTATGTACAGGGGATGGAGAGATGGCTCGGTGGTTAAGAGCAGCTTCTGTGCAAGGGCAAGGGCCTGAGGAGGCCTAAGAGACAGCTCGAGTTCTATCCTCAGGACCCACAGAAGCAGCTTAGGTGTGGCCACGTGCATCTGTGCACTCAGTCTTGGAGGTGAGCAGAGACCTGAGGATCCCCGGGGCTTGTATAAAAATGGCAAGCTGTGGGCAGGAAGAGACTCTGCTCAAGTAAGAATGAGAAGCGGTGTGATGGAGCGAGACACCCATCCTTTCTTCTCGGGCCCCCACAGGCAAGCACACCTTGCTGCAGGTGAGTGCATGGGTACCACATGATGCACACACATGCGTGCACCACACACCACAGCACACCACACACCCTCACGTGCGCACACACACACATCATAGCACACCACACAGTCATGTGTGCGCACACACCATAGCACACCACACACTTGCATGCATGGATACACACAACAAAGACATGTATTTCCAGGAAAATGTGGTGTAATAGGGTTCATTTAGATGTCCATCCGGGGCTTGGAACATTTTTCTCATGGATAGAGAGGAGATTACTATAAATCAACCATGTTTTATAGTTTTTAAAGTTTTTTGTCTTGTGAAAAGATGCTGACACAGTTGTAGCCACTGTTTACAATGGCAGCAAGCCCATACTTTGATTTAAAAAATTTTGGATGCATGTGTGTTTATGTGTGTGCACGTTTGTGTGCATGAGTGTGGTGTGTGCATGCCACGGATCCTGTATGGAGGTTTGAGTGTTGGTCTTGTCTTCCATACTTTTTGTAAAAAAGATATTTTTATTGATTTATTTGTCAGCAGAGAGGGAAAAGAGACAGAAAGAGAGAACGAGCATGCCAGGGCCCCCAGCTGCTGTAAATGAACAGCCAAATGCACACGCCACTGTGCATCTGGCTTTATGTAGCTATCGGGGAGTTGAACCTGTGGCCTTATACTTTGCGGGCAAGCTCCTTAACTGCTGAGCCATCTCTCCAGCCCTAGTCTTCCGGCTTGCTTGAGGCAGGGTCTCTCGTTGCCCACCCCTGCAGGCTCCAGGTTAGCTGGCCTGCGAGTTTCTGCTGGGTCCCCTGGCCCTGTCTTCCGTCTTGCCACGGGCATGCTGAGATTCTTGGTCTGCCAGAGTGTCCGGCGTCGTGTGGTTCTAGGGATCCGAACTCAGCAGCTCCTGTACGCGGGGCAAGTGCTTTGTGTGCTAACTCACCTCCCAGCCCTGCATTTCACGTTTTTAAAAAGAAGCTCTAAGTGGTAGTCAAAGTCAAACCATTAAAACACATTTTAAGCACTCTTATGAGGCCACAGACTTTCTTAATGATATCACAATTACTGTGGCTTATGAAAAAATAAGTTAAATTTTAAGATATAATAACAACTTTAATCTGAAGTGGTCTGTACTTGGTCAAGTCAGCTTGCCCGTATTTTCTTTCATAAAAACATTTGGTCTCAATTGTAGTTTTCTTTCTTCAAAAAAAAAAGGGGGTCAGAAAAAGTTCAAAATGACATGATGGAATATATATTTGTTTGGAAAAATGATCTGGTTATTGCCATAGCAGCTATATTAAATTTTTAGGGTTATGTGATAGAGTTTTATATTAATACCATCTTTGAAATTTATTTACATGATGTAACAGCTCTGATGGTTACATTACATCCTTGAAAGCAAAACTGTTCAAACTAGCCAAGATTTATGCAGCTTCTCCACAGCACAAAGTTATCCAATTTAAAGGAAAAAGATATTTGTTGAGTTTTAATTATGCCATTTAGAATTTGATGTATATTTAATTTATTTCAAAAGAACTGCAAAGGTGATTTACATAAAAATATATTATTACTTAATTAAAAATGGCACTCAGCTTTGTAAGGCTATATATTTTTGCTTTTTGATGAAATAGTTACAAAGTATTACTATGAGGACTGATCATCATAAAGGAGAATAAAATATTTGTATTCAAGCTCTCTCTTTCTCTGCAGGCTGGCACTTTTAGACATAAGCCTTCTCCTGAGACTTACGATAGTAAACGGCTTGCTGATCAAGAGAGGGTAAACTGTTAATTCTCAAATGAATTATAATTATAGACACTATCATTTTTAGCATGTAAGGGATACTCTTTTGTCAGATATGTCCCTTTCTAAATGGAACCTCAGTTCCTAAGTTTAAAAATTTTAAATGCAGTCAATTATTTTTCAGAATAAATTCTCATACTTGTTATAATGGCAATGATAAAAAACATAAATTCTGTGAAGTTTAACATGACTCTACTTGTTCACTAAGATAATTATATCAAATTCTGATTGTTATGATAAAATGAAAGTCATGTGATTTCCCCTTTAAAATACTATTATACCTTAAGAGGATTCAGTATGATCCACTGAAATAATTTTGAGATGATTTAGAAATCCCTTTCAAGGGTTGGAGGGATGGCTTAGCGGTTAAAGCACTTGCCTGCAAAGACAAAGAACCCAGGTTCACTTCCCTGGGACCCATGTAAGCCAGATGTGCAAGGTGGTGCATGCGTCTGGAGTTCATTTGCAGTGTCAAGAAGCCCAGGAACGCCCATTCTTTTGCTCTCTACCTGCCTCTTTCTATCTTTTTCAAATAAATATACGATTTTAAAGTAAAGTTAATAAAGAGAAATATCTTTCAAGTATGAATGTATCTTAGTTACTGTTTTAAATATCAATAACTAGGCCTTTACAAACACTCTAGTTTATTATTTCTGTTTGTGTACGTGTGGGAGGCACATTGACACTGTGAGGGTGCATGTGTCTGAGTGCATTTGGAAGCCAGACACTGATGTCGGGTGTCTTCTGTGATTCCTTTCTACTTTTTCCTACTGAGGCAGGCTCTGCCATTGAACTCAGGTCTGATTTGGTGAGTCTAGCTAGCTAGCTTGCACTGGGGACCCCTTGTCTCTGCCTCTTGAGGGCTAGGATCACAGACAAGCCCATCATGCCCACCCATCGTTTACGTGGGTGTTGAGGGTCTCAACTCCCGTCCTCATATTTGCACAGCAAGTGATCTACTAGACATCTGCCCAGCACAATGAAGCCATGGACTAAAGAGGTTTTAGAATTTGTTATGGTTTGTGCATTCACTTTTATTCTTTACAATAACAGGTCATTGAGCTGCAGAATAAAATAATTCTTATTTTCTAGGAATTCCCTATGGTAGCTGTGTGTCAATCACTATCCTCAGTCTGTATATGTGCCCTATTTATGTGCCATATTACTCTTGATCGTGCACACCGTGTGGAATTGTTAGTCTATCCTTCTTACACACAAGAAGTGGAGGTGGAGGCATCAAATCACTCGGCCAAGGTCACAAAGCAGAGGTTTGACTCCTGCTCTGCTGACTTCTACGTGGCACGAAGCAGTTAAGCTATGTTCTCTCCTACATAGTTTTTACCTAATTTTTCAGAAATAGTGAAGTAGAAAGCAATTTGAAACCCACCAGTGAAATCAAAACCCACCCAGAAAGAACAATGACACGATATTGACTAGGCACTGACCGTGTGCTGGCCCTTCCGTGGATTACCTCACCTCATCCCCATAGAAGCCTGGGAAGCTGACCGCACGTCGTCCTCCCTTGCAAGCGAGTTGAGCGTTTGGCCCACGATGATATAGCTTACAATTGTTGAATCCAATATTCAGACTCAGGTTATCTGACCTATTCTACTACCCTTTCACTTAAGTCACAGAATATAGACAACAGATTTGTACAATTGAATTCACTTTTAATTACATGGAATATTTATTTATATTTTAACAATTTTATGCCTGTGCACAATGTGTTTTGATCATATTTACCATCACCCTGGCTCATTCCTGTGCCCCTCTTGCTGAACCCTCTCTTCTTTTGAACTACACCCTTCCTATTTGCATGACTTCTTTTGTGAATCACTGAGTTTAATTAGGGTTGCTTACTTGAAAATGGGTGGAGGATTATTTACTGGAGCATGTGGACCTTACCAGTGGCTTCAGCATTGAAGCAAGTGATTGCCATCCCCAAAAGACCATTAATTACCAACTGTTCCTCAGGGAGGGGTGGGCCTTCCTAATCCCTTCCCCTGTCTGTGACAGGGTATTGGCAGGCCAGGCCTCATGCAGGTCTTGCACAGGCGGCCAGAGCTGCTTTAAGTTCACGAATGCAGTGGCCGTGTTATGTGCAGAAGACAGAAGTCCACAGCCATCTTCCCATCCTCTGGCTCGTACGTTCCTCCTGTCACCTCACCCATGATGTTCCCTGAGCCTTGGAAGGGTGACACAGATGTTCTGTTTAGGGCTGAACATTATTCCATAGTCACTTACTTTTTAGCAACTGACCACTTACCAGTCTGTGCATTAACTAGCACCCACTGTCTGAAGAAGCTGCTCTGACCAAGGCTGAGGTCAGCACTCATCTATGAACAGAACCATCAATATTTAGACAACTTGTCCATTTATCAAAACAGTAGCAGGCTTCCCCCAAGGGCCTCGACCTCCTCAGCCATGGGCTTCTGACCAGGTTTACAGTACCAGACATCGCTCCCCCCAGGGAGCAGACCTCATGTCAAATCAGAAAGCAGTTGGTTACCCCCATAACAACCACGCCACTATTGCACCCATGGGATGGTCAGTTGCGTAGCATGCAAAGTGCACAGCTGTGTAGGGCTGCTGGAGTTTGCTCCCTGAATAACCCACGTAGCTCTGTCTGGTAAAATAAAAGCTAGCTGTCATGCTTACGGCTCAGTGCCAGCTTTGTTTCTCATTTTTCAAGCATTTATTCTTGAGCTAGCTGTGCTCTACAGATCTAGAGGTGCAACTATGGGCTGGAGAGATGGCTTAGTAGTTAAGGCAATTGCCTGCAAAACCTAATGTTTTGAGTTTGATTCCTCAGTTCCCACTTAAAGCCAGATGCACAGAGTGGTGTATGCATCTGGAGTTCATTTGCAGTGGCTGGAGATCCTGGTGTGCCTATTCTCATTCTCTCTCTCTCTCTCTCTTAAATCTCTCTGTTCTTGCAAAAAAATAAATAAATAGATATTTAAAAAGAAGTGTAACTCTTAGTTAAGCTTGCATAGATCTGGTAAATGATTATGTTGCTCAGGTTACATTGTATTACCTCCCCCCTTACTGGATATTGAAAAATTTTATATACTTGAAATAGTTGCATTCTTGGTTTTATCCTTCTGAATTCTAGCAGTTAAGTACTTACATTTAAGACACATTTATAGTCATCAACTCATATGGTCATAGAAGCTGGGCTAGAGGGTTCAAAACATCCAATTTAATGTTCATTCTTCACTCTAAAGGGCAGAGAGAGTCCGGTTAAGCAACTTAACTAGGTCACAAAGTACTTCCAGAGACAGAATTCGAGCTTAGAGTTTTATATGTGTTTTTCTTGAGACAAGGGCTCACTCAGCCCAGATTACTCTCAAACTCATGGCAATCCTTTTGCCTAAGACTCCCAAGTGCTGGGGTTGCAGGTATGAGCCACCATGCTTGGCTTCAGGATTCCTAATCTGTAGTTCATCTTGCTAAATTACCTTCCAATATAAGGGCATAAACCAGTGGAGATAAACTCATGTCTTGATTTGTAAAAAAGTGACCCATTTTACAGAGTACTAAAATTAGATAATTCTGTTGTATTGATAAATATTATGTGATTATGTTTTTTTTAATTTAATTTAATTTATTTATTTGAGAGAGAGAAAGTGTGGGGCATGCCAGGGCCTCTAGCCACTGCAAATGAACTCCAGATACATGCCCTACCTTGTGCATCTGGCTAATGTGGGTACTGGGGAATCAAACCTGGGTCCTTAGGTTTCCTGGGCAATTGCCTTAAGTGCTAAGCCATCTCTTTAGCCCATGTTTTCTTTTAGTTGAGAAAATGGTGGCACCAGACATTTGATCAACACTGAAAGGAACTGCTATGGTATATTAATAACCATTGACTCATTAAGTCCATTAGAACATCGTGCCAAGTGTTCATAAGCTGAAATGTTGAGCTGCCTGGTGTAATCTGGGCTTACCTGATTTTTAAAACAACCATCCAGAGACTCTATTCCAGTTCACGTTCTAATGGTCCTGAAACTGTGCTCAGATGTTTGGGTAAGGCCAATACAATTGCAATCAAATACAAAATGAAAGTATGGTAAAAGGAACATAGGAATCCAAAGATGTCTAGCTCCAGAAAGGAGGGAGGGAGGGAAGAAGAGAGAGAAATACAGAGACCATGTTAGTCTTTGGAGAGAATTTTCTTAAAACTACACAGAACACCCTGAGGGTTTGAGCTCACCACAGATGTTCACATCTCTGTTTCTCCACTCAGTCCTCTCCTGTTCGAAAGTGTGGGGTTTGGCAGTAGTTCTTAACTCATACGTGTGCAAGGGCTCATGCCCCTTCGAGAGTCCAACACAAAAGGAGCACTCATGTGCATTCAACACTTCTCACAATTCCAAGGTGTTTGCAGGCTCTCCTGAAATCTCTCCATGGACCCCAATGCCAGCAGTTCTGTTCTGTTCTTTCTCTTCAGCTCACAGATGTTTCCTGTGGAAAGAAGGGGGTCCTAAGATGTGCCGAGAAATTAGGAAGCTGACTTTATAACAACTCTGGTAATTTGGCGGGTGCTTTGCTCTGGGCATTGACATTAGCCAAAACCTCTGCTAACCAAGCAGTTGCACACCTTGAGCCTTAGGTATTCCGTTACTGGCTCTCCTGGTTCGATTCCTGGGGAATTGCACCTTGTGGACTTGAATGCCTGTCCAGAAACACGGGGCTGGCTCTCTGTCAGAAAGCACAGTGTCCCGGTGTGGGCCGCACACTTGCCAGCGTTGGCCCAACTCTGAAAGGAGCGTTATTAACAAGTCCAAACCAGAGCTGTTCAGAGGCCTGGGCAACTTCCATTTTTCAAGGCTCTTGATATATTGAAAAATGAAAAAAAAAATGCCAAAACAGGGTTACAAAAACAGTGGTATACTTTAAATGTTTACCTTTACCAACTTAATGCCTTCAATACCAGAAACATATAATTGTGCCATTCATAAGTTAATTACAGGATTTATAAAAATGTTAATTTATGGTTCACTACAGGCAGTGTGGTCCAGTCATAGGACCTGAGCTTAAACCTGTGCAAAGTGAAACTTCTTCTTTGAGTCCTGTCAGCCTGTCTCTGGGATTGCGTGGATAACCTCATCTGGAAATGACTTCAAAGCTCTGGTTTGAGGCTGTATGAAAGTGCAGCTGTGAAGCCCTGTGGCCCCGAAGTTGCTGCTGAAAGCTGGTCTGAGGAGGAGCTGAAGCTCCTGCTCCAGAGCCCCTTCGCTCCCCTTCTGCTCCCAGCCTCGTGAGGGGTGCGCTCCTCTTCTGGAGTTGCAAGGGCTCGGTCATCGGAGGTCCCCTGCACCCTGTGAGGACCCACACACAACCTGTATGAAATAGGAGGGGTCCCAGGACTGGCCCTTTGTCCTCTCTGCTGGTCAGTGATGACGATGGCATCAGCCCTTACTACAGCACTTCAACTTCCTTTTAGAATTCTTGTTCCCTCTGAAACTTCACCTAAAGTTTCCAGCGAGAATGTTCTCTTTTGGATCCATATTTACAACTCTGATCTGTATTTACAAGTAGCAGTAAGTCACACCCACCGAGATCCTCATGAGACGGGCCGTGGGGCCCAGGACAGAGTCAGGGATGTAAGATGGAGAATGCAAAGTCACCAAAATGGGACATGAGGGTGCTTATAGCAGTCCTCGGCACGTGGCGGTTTGGGGCCCGGAATGGGAGAAGAACTGACCTGAGGAGAAAGGCAGGTCCACGCTGTGCTTGAGCAGCCTTTGGTCTCTCTGTGAAGGAAAGCATCCATCCAGGTGCTTAGTGACCACCTCAAGTTTACAGAAAGCCTCAGACATATGTGTGCATGTGTGTATTTATGTGTGCATGTGTGTATTTATTTTGATGTGCCCATCAAAATAACCATCCATCCATCAGTCTACCCATCTGTCCCCTTACCCATCCATCTGTTCAGTAAGCCTACCAACCAATCAATCAGCTCACATTACTGAATGTTAGGTGGTCCAACATACTGAGCACTATGCAAGTCACAAACAAGACAGATCTTGTTCATTCTCACTGAGGTGATAAACTGGCAAATTTTGATCAGATGCTTAATGCTGCCCTAACAGTTCAGGATGAATTTAAATAACTGGCCTTGACTCCTTCTTTAAGATATGATTTCCCTTTTGTAAAAATCGTAATAGAATCCACTTCCCACTCTCTGGACCTCATCCTAGGTAGATGAGAGAGAAAGATGAGGTGTGAAAATCTACAGATTTGGGTGCCAGAACAGAAGTCATATTTGTGTCATGCGCATGTCTGATCGCACTGTAAGTGGAAGTTGGCCGTGTTTTCAATGCCCTGCTGCGAGCCCAGCAGCTGGGGTGTGCGAGCTAGTGGACTGTGGCAGGAGCACTCCCTGAGAGGTGGAAACTCTCAGTTTTGTACTTCACCTCCTAACTCTAGAGGCTGAAGGAACTCATTGCAAATGAGTGCGTTTGTTCTGATCCTCTGTGCAACTGTTCATTCAACAAAATGGTTCCGGGGCTGGGAGAGAACTCAGTAAAGTGCTTGTTCTTCAAGCAAGGTGACCTGAGTTCAAACCCTAGAACCCATGTAAGAATGCTGGTCATGTTGGCATGTTCTTTTTTTTAAAAAAAAAAATTTTGTCATTTTTTATTTATTTATTTGAGAGTGATAGAGAAAGAAAGAGGCAGAGAGAGAGAGAGAGAGAGAGAGAGAGAGAGAGAGAGAGAGAGAATGGGCGCGCCAGGGCCTCCAGCCACTGCAAACGAACTCCAGACGCATGCGCCCCTTGTGCATCTGGCTAACGTGGGACCTGGAGAATCAAGCCTCGAACTGGGGTCCTTAGGCTTCACAGACGAGCGCTTAACCACTAAGCCATCTCTCCAGCCCATTGGCATGTTCTTATAACAATCCTAGGCTGGGGAGGCAGAGACAAGCAGATCTGGGGGTCACCAGCCAGCCAGGCTAGTCTACTTGGTAAGCTCCAGGCCAGTGGAGACCCTGTCTCAAGAAAGGTAGTTGGTAGTCCCGAGGATGACACCCAAACATGGAGACACACACACATACACACACTCCCACACACACACACTCACACACGCACACACACACTCCCACATGTGTACACATACACACACACACAGACACTGAACCTTTCCCATTCTATTCCTATGTCTCCTTCTGCTCTGCTCCAGGACGGACTTGGAAATGCTTTAACTTTTACTTCTAAGCAGCTGCCTTGAGAAGACAACTTCGGGGACAGCCTCCAGGCCGTGGCAGACTCAGACCAGCTGTGGCTTTCATAACCTTCTTGAGCCCACTGAGTCCGAGGGCCAGCCACACCTCTGCCGTTGTTCCATGACCCAGGGCAGGATGTGGTAGAGGGAAATTAAGTCCACGTTCAGTCCCATTGTCAGTTAAGGAATGTCTCCTAATGTCCTAAGATCTACAAACAGTGTTCCTGCCCTCCACAGATGGTCACCTTCCCCTTAGTAAGGCATGTGTGAGAATCACACTTTATTGGTGTGGTTGCAAAAAGAATGTTACAGACCTGGAAAAACACAATAATTCAAGTAGGAACACATTTCAGAAAAGAAAGAAAGCAGTAGGCTGCTTTGAAAAGGAGTTAAACCATAGGAAACCATGACCTCATTGGCGTGAGCATTCCCAGGCTTCACCAGGTCCTCACTGAAAGTGGGGGTGCATCTTACAGCATGGATATGTGTGGCTACACAGAAGCAGATGTGATCTCTCTGACTTTTCTACATGTGTGTTTTTTTGAGGTAGGGTCTCACTCTAGCTCAGGCTGACCTGGAATTTGCTATGTAGTCTCAGGGCAGCCTCGAACTCACAGTGATCCTCCTACCTCTGTCTCCCGAGTGCTGGTTTTAAAGGCGTGTGCCACCACGCCCAGCTCTCTGTGACTCTTTAGGGACACTTCTGCTAACATCCCTACCTTGAACAGCTTCAGTACTTGGTACTTTGCGTAAACTGAGGCTGGTTGCTGCCTGACAACAATTCGTGCTTACGCCTGGCCATACTTCTCAGAAACCATGTTCTTCAGTAGCTCCTATGCTAAGGGGTAAAGTCAGTAACAGTTTTCACCAAGATCTATGTGGTATGTTCCCACTAGAAGACATAAATCAAAATTTTCTGCTACAATGAAGGATTAAATGGCACTCCATAAGACATGATTCATGAGCCACATGGGGATTTCACAGTGTCTGCATTAATTCCAATGAGTACCTTAAGGTTCTTGAGAGCAGAGGCGTTTATTGTATTATTATAGGTAATCCCATCAATTCACACTGTTACCATCTCTAGGGTTATTTTCACAAAATAATAACCCCTTTCCTGTTTGGTAGAAAACTAAGGCTTTGCCTTTCCAAGTGTAAGAGGATGTGAAGTCAGATTTCCTCTGTGGCTTATTTTCCAGAATTTACACTTTCTCACACACAGTATGCTTTTGTCATTTTATTTCAAAACTTGCTTTCACGGGTGTCAGTGAGGAAGGCGAGTAGCTATTCATGATTGCTAGCCACCATCTGAGATCAGTCATAAAGGGAAATTTCCTGGTGTTGAGTGCTGTGATTTGGTGCACTGATCCTTTTCCTTTTTAGCCAGAGTGAAAATGAGAGATGGGAAGGAGCTGGAGTTCTCTAGTCCGCGCTCTCGGGATGGGGGGAGCGAGGCAGTAACAAGAGCTCTCCATTGTGCACAGCAGACAGCTCGTGGCAGTGAGCCCTTTGAGCCCTTAAATGACACGTAACAACCACGAGAAAACAGAGTTTTCCTTCTTGACTTACATCCGAGTGTTCACTTGAGCTTTCCCGGGGTTCTTTCTCATCTGTGCAGAGTCCTCACCCCTGTCGGGAGGTTCATGTGCAACTGTGCACGCTCGCTAGGGAGATGGCCCGGCGGAGGAAGCACGTGCTGCTGGAGCTGCCGCGCCCGAGTTCACTCCCAAGGCCCCACATAAGAAGCTAGATTGTTGGCAGGCGTCCGTAATCCAAGCGTTGCTGATGCTGGTGGCATTAGGGGGCAGGGCGGGGTGCGGAGACCAGAGGACATCCCAGGAGCTTGTTGTGATCCCAGCAAAGAACAGCAGGACCAGGACCCAGAGCAAGACGGCCCGCCTCACAAGAGGTGACAGAGTGAGATCCATCTGAACGTTGTCCTCTGACCTCTGTGTGGATGTGGGGCACACACACGCACGCCTAAACACACACACACCTACACACACACACACATGCACATATACACACATGCACACTCACAAATGAACCCATACACACGCACACATACTTGCACACATGCGCACACACACATGCATGCACACATACACACACACACAAATAAATAAACAATTTTAAATGTGGACTCAGAGCATATGGACAAGTTTTCCAAGATCTAAATTAATTTTGTTTTTAAACTTAATTAGCAAGGAGCAGCATTTCACGTTGTGAACTCTTTGAGTGCTGGCCCTGCGAGAGGTGAAAGAGAAGAGAGCTTGCTGTGTGCAGGCATTGCTAGGGTGGCTCTCTAGGGATTGCCGGGGTTTGCGTCGTGGGGGCAGGCGTGTGTGGACTCTGGAGGCAGCTGTGCCCTGTGGGTATTATTGCTGGGGCAGAGGAGTGGGGGAAAAGATAGGTTTACAGCAGACTTTGAGGATGGCACCAAGCCAGTGCCCTGAAAAATGGCAAGCATGTCACAGCTAACAGCTGGATACAGAAATATTTCTCTTTAATTTGGATGGATAAAATTTTTTTCACAGCAGGGCACTCTCAAAAGAGCACAGCTTCAAAGAGGGCGGGTCTCAGCAGTCAGACATCAGCTGGCTCCAGGACGGAGCAAAACGAATGGACTGTCAGGCCTTCTCCAGCATGCATGCCTCTGCCAAGTGAGAAGTTAAAGGCTCAGAGGCTTGTTCCGATCACAGACAAAATCCTGATAATGGAAGCCTGTTTCCCCAAAGTCCCCCTCTGATCACCAGAAGATGTCCCAGGAAGACTGCAGAGTGATGGGTGGCAGGCTCCGGTAGCGACAGCCACTGGCGTCTTTACAGATAAGTGGGATTCACCAAATGCTCAGGTTCTCAGGAGCCCCTGGCCTCTGCGCCCTAACCCCCAGTCACCCATCTCCCCTGCTCCCTGACACTTAGCAGCGGCTGACCGACAATGTGACCAAAATACCCCCTTCCCATCTCTTCACATGACTGACTCTCTGATGGAGGCTTTGCCAGCGCCACTGCGGGTGTTTTACAGTTTATTGACACTTTTCAACTGTTTTTCTGATTACCATATTTCAGACTTGACTTATATGTTAGTATTAACTGCAAACTCAACATAAACCTGTAATGATTTTCTAATATTTCTGGAACTTGATGAATGTGAATTGACAAAGTACAGTATATAGCTTTATATCAGCATTACTGAAAATACAGCAACGGTGTATATAATCATTACTCATTTATTTTATGGACCATTTATCACCTGACCTTTGAAGGCTTGTCTTAGAATCTTGACATTCCAGGCATTCCAAAATTTTCCAAAACAAAGTGTGTGTGGGGGGGGTGTGGGACTCTCATTAAAAACAAAGCGTGTGTTGGGGGGGGTGGAGGCTCTCATTAAAAAGAGAGTGTGTGTGGGGGGGGTTCTCATTAAAAACAATAGCAATATAAGTTAATGTTAATAGGACAAGGAAGATGAAATGAAAGGGAAAATAGTATTACATGTTTGAGAAACAAACTAAAGACAACACAAATAACGGGCGTTTGCTTTAAGGTAGAGGCTTTTATTGTGAAATATGACCTTCGTCCTGAGCCTTCCGCCTTGTCTGTTTAATGTTGCTGGCCATTATGGCCAATGGAAGGAGAGTGGCTTTGCGCAGAGCTGGGGATTTATGTCTTCATCCATTGCACGGCTTCTGGTTGTGTAAATTTTACTAACAGATTAAGTAATTTTTACTAAATTGACATTTGCTCTGAAAATGGGAGTTTGTTTGATAAATGACATCATCAATCATTGTGAACATTTTTATGAGCCTCATTTGGATAACTTTGGATGCTTTTAAAGAAAAAGCTCTACTGTTTTTCCCTCATAGGACAGATGGGATGTCATTAAAATAAGCAATAACAGGGTGACTGTCACCAAGTGCATATGGCTGTGGGCAGGTTACTAACCTTTCTTAGCCCAAGAGTTCTCACCTGGAAAACAGAACAATATTCCCAGCCTCCCTCATGAGTGGCATGTAAGGATCAAGTGAGCCTGGGAAAGCATTTGGAAGCCCAAATGTCCCAAAACATATGATGTGCTAGTGAGCCATCTCTTCCTTCATGCAAAGGTGGGAGTGAATGCCTTTGCACATTTCAAAGGAATGAGTTGAATTTTCCTAATGTGAAATGTCAGGGACTGGGTTTCAGGTCTCAGAGCTTTTCACATTTGGAACTGCTTGCATCAGCTGTGCTGGGTGGGCGTCCCCAATCCAAACGTCTGAAATTCAACGCGCTCTGAAACCTGGAGCTTTTGAAAAAATATTTTATTTGTTTATTTTTGAGAGAGTGAAGCAAGAGGGGAGAGAGAGAGAGAGAGAGAGAGAGAGAGAGAGAGAGAGAGAGAGAGAGAGAGACACTGGGTGTGCCAGGCCTTTAGTCACTGCATTTGATCTCCAGATGCATGCTCCACCTTGTGCATCTGGCTTATGTGGGTCCTGGAGAATCAAAACTGCATCCTTTGGCTTTGCAGGCAGGTGCCTTAACCACTAAGCCATCTCTCCAGTCCAGAATCTGAAGCTTTTTGAATGCTGTCTCAATGTTCAAAAAGCTTCAGATTTTGGAATGTCTTTATTTGTTAAAACTTGTTTGTTGACAACCTTCATAAATACAAGCCATATACCATGATCATAATCTCCTCCCCCACCTCCCCTTGCCCTGCTCAAACCTCACCTCCACTGAATCCCTTCTTTTTACCAACTAGCCTCTCTCCTATTTTGACGTCATCATTTTCCCCTCTGCTATTATGCAGATCTTGTGTAGGTAGTGCCAGCTACTGTGAGGTCATGAGTGCCAAGGCCATTTTGTGTCTGGAAAACAGCATCTTATGCAACCCTCCCCTTCCTTTGGCTCTTGCATTCCTTCTGCCACCTCTTCCACAATAGTCCCTGAGCCTTGGAGAGTGGGACATGGATGTCTTAGTGTTGAGCACTCCACTGCCGCTTCTTAGCACTTGGTCACCCCCATCTGAAATGAGAGGCGTCTTTAACCAAAAGTGAGAATAGCATTAATATATGGGCATAAAACATAAATATTTAGAGGGCATTTGGTGGGCATACTATATCTATTTATCCAGATAACAGTAGTAGTTCCCCCCCCCCACACACACACAGGGCTTATGACCTCCCCCAGCCATAGACTTTTCATTAGGTTTTCAGGCAGGAATCCCCTCCTGTGAAGTAGGTCTCAAGTTGTCAGAGTTTATTTCCCCCATAACAGACCTACCACTGATTGCACCACTTGGCAATTTGGCCTCAATGACCAGCCATAAAGCTTGCAGGGTCCACTGCCTGTTAAGACAATTGATGACTTTTCTCCCCCAACAGGCTGCATAGGCCTTTCCAGCATCCTGACAGTCACAACAGGGAACATTTTTAGCTCCTGAATTTTTAGATGGACACTCCTCCTGCATGCCTTTGGGTCTCTCTTCTCACGCCTGGGCCTAGTGAGATTGAACAGCTCGGAGGCTGGAAGGGCAGGAGCCACACTGGCCGGGTTCTTGCTGATGTCCCCAGAGTGGGGAGCTAGGGCAATTCTCTGCGGACCCACACATGGCCCTGCTGCTCATCCGGGTACATTCAGCTGCACAGACAGTTCCCCTACCTTGAGCACAGTTGAGGTTGTGTAGGAATGAGACGTGATGCTGAAGCTTCCTGGGGTCAACATGTCCATGACCTCAGAGGTCGGCTGTCCTACTTTGTGGGTTAAGTACAGTCACACTTCTGAAAGCCAAATGTATTTTCTATAAAATATTCTGATTACTAACACTTTAAAGTCAAAACAATGAGGACTATTGTTCTTTTGATACACAGTGGAAACTCAAAGAACACTTTTATCCATCCTGGCAATGACATACTTCTCAACTGAGTTCCTCAAATTACTAATACACTTGGCTTTTAAAACCTTATTTTCTTTTAATTTTGCAGAAAAATGAGGTAGAATAAAAGTATCATGTGGAGCAAATCTTAGGAACCTTTAACGTGGGCAAGTTTTGTCACTAACCTACATCCCCGGGCTAGGGGCCATCTATATCGGTTACTTTGTCGTTGATGAAAACTTGGCCATAAGTGACGTGAAGAAGGACAGGGTATACTTTGGCTTACAGCTTTGGGGTCTTCTCACGGTGGGGAAGGCAGGGCGGCAGGCGCAGAGCTGGCCACATTGTGCTCTCAATTAGGAAACAGAGAATGAACAGCAAGTGGGATCAGTCCGGACTCTTCCTCCAGAAAGGCCCCACTTCCTAAAGTTCCACAACCTTCCCACCAACTGGGAGCCAAGGGTTCAAACACACAGGCCGCTGGAGGCACATTAAAATTTTATTTATTTATTTGTGATGAGGCGGGGAGGGGATCACACGGGCACGCGAGGGCCTCTTCCCACTGGGCATGCACCCCTGACACGCGTGCCACTGGGGAATTGAGCCGAGGCCAACAGATTTTGTAAGCAAGTTCCCTTAACTGCTAAGCCATCTCCTAGCCCTGGGGGGGAATTTTAAATTCAAACCACAACACTATGTGTTTTTTTTTTTTAAATCTTTTTTGTTTTCTAGATTCTCTGAGCTATAAAAAGATTTAAAACAAAACAGTGCTGAGTTCACAGGTATGAACCTTCAGCAATCACATTCTGTCTCCCTGTTAGCCATTATGTAAAATCTACCCTTGTATGTCACAGTATTGGAAGAGGCTGGCCACAAGGAGAATATAATTTGTTTCTTAGCCCTACGTGTTAGTTAGTACTTAGATTCCATTTCATTGTATTAGGGATGACTTCCTCAGAAGCCTGGCATAAGATACAAGAGGTTCACAAAGCTCTAGAGCTATTATGAGAATTGAAGTTCTCCCATGCGCTGGGCTCACCATTAGTTCTGGGGAGAATATATGTCCCTAGTCAACTGCTCGGTGAAAATGGAAGGAGGTTGGCATCTCAACACCCAGCCACATGCCAGTGTCCAGCGTCTTTGCACAGGGATGTGGCAAGGTTAGCAACAAAGAGGAGTCTATTGCTCCCTGAAAATTAGCTAATGTTTTTATATAACCTTTGGGACTGCTTCCATTATTTCCCAGGGCCATATTCAGGGACTCCTTTAAAAAAAAAACAACAATATTTTATTTATTTGAAAGAGAAAAAGAGGTAGAGAGAGAGAGAGCGCAAGAAAGAGAAAGAGGATGGGTGTGCCAGGGCCTTTAGCCATTGCAAACGAACTCCAGACACATGCACCTCCTTGTGCATCTGGCTTATGTGGGTCCTGGGGGATCAAACCTGGGTCCTTAGGCTTTGCAGACAAATGCCTTAACTGCTAAGCCACCCTCCAGCCTGAGGGACTCCTTTTTTGGGAGTCTTTTTCTAAGGTCATTGGGTCTCTTTAGGACGCTGACAGATTTAAAGGTGAGGTGCTGACCTCAGCTACTCCCAGATAGGCGGCAGAGAGCTGGGGACCCGGGAGAGGGCCTGGAGAGGAGGCCTGCTCACCTCACATTTCTTAAGTCAATAAATCTGGGAGACCCCGTTTCTTTCTTTTTTCCCTTTTCTTTGTGTGTAGTGTGTGTACGTGTGCGTGTGTCATATGCATGAGTGTGTAGATGTGTGTACCTCGTGCATACATGCGAAGGCCAGAGGAAAACACTGGATGTCGGCCCCTATTTCTCTTCTGCCTTCTTCCCTGAGACCGAGTCTCTGACTGAACCTGGAAAACTCTGGTTTTTGGTTTCACTGGCTGATCAGGGAGCTCCAGTGATCTTCCTGTCTCCACATTCCTTAGTGCTGAGGTCACTGGAGAGTGGGGGGGGGCGGCGATTGGGGGCATGGGGGGGGTTGTAGACCAAACTCAGGTCCTTGTGCTTCCAACAAGTGCTTTTACCTGCTGAGTCACCTCCTCAGCCTCGGTTCCTTTTTGTATAAGATGAAGAGAGCAGTTTTCCTAGGCTTTAGAGTTATAACTCAGTGTTGTAACAGAATTCGTGACTTTTTCATAGATGCTAAAGGCTTTGTCTACAGGAGGAAGTGCCCTCCCTCTCTCTCTGTCTGTCTGTCTTTACACACAGGCTTGTCCATGTCAATATGGGACTCCTAGAGATGTCTCAGATACAGTCGCACAGAACAGTGGTGTGCTTCGATGAACTGGTTGGGTATTTAGGCTAACCCTCACTTTTCCGCCAAGACAACTTTCCCGTTTTATAGTGGAATTATCTTTAAGACTCTTCTGTGCTTTCTTTGTTGTTATTTTGTTTTGTTTTGTCTCACTAAATAGCTCAGTCTGGCCTTGGATGTTCAATCCTCCAGCCTCAGCCTCCCAAGTACTTTAATTGTAGACATGACCGCCAGGGGTGGTTCAAGAATTTTTTGAATTAAAAGGGATTCTTGGGCTGGAGAGATGGCTTAGCGGTTAAGCGCTTGCCTGTGAAGCCTAAGGACCCCGGTTCGAGGCTCGGTTCCCCAGGTCCCACGTTAGCCAGATGCACAAGGGGGCGCACGCGTCTGGAGTTCGTTTGCAGGGGCTGGAAGCCCTGGCGCGCCCATTCTCTCCCTCTTCCTCTGTCTTTCTCTCTGTCTGTCGCTCTCAAATAAATAAATAAAAAATGACCAAGAAAATATTAAAAAAAAAAAACAAAGGGATTCTTCACTTAAACGATCTTTGAGAACCTGTGCTGATAAAAATAAAATAGACTGCTGTCCTCTTTTTCTCTGGAAATCTCAAGCTCAGGTCTGATGAAGGCTTCTGGGCAGTGAGAGAGTGATGGGTGCCACAGAGCCGAGAGCCCGGATCCCAGTTCTGACGAAGGCTGCTGGACAGCACAGGACTGATGGATGTTCCTGGTGTTTCTAGACTGTTAACTTCAAACAGTGTTTTCTGAAAGTGTATTTAGCTATAGCAGCCGATTTTCAGTGATAACAACGATTACTTTCTAGGTGTGGTTACAAATGTAAATGCTTAATGAGGCCAAACAAGTTAAGTCAGTGAAGGAGCAACAGGAGATAGCTGAGACTGGAAAAGAGGAAAAGTCATATATTCTGTCTAAAGCAGACCTCCCCTCTCAACTTCAGTGAGTTATAATGAGGTTGGGGGTCTATTTTTAAAATATTTTTACAAGAGAAGTTTAAAATATGATTAGGTAATACGTGAGAAATTTTAACATATAATGCAAGAAAAATAAAGTTTCTCAACTACTTGAATAGCACCTGACAGTCACTTCTTTGCAAACCTCGCTTAAGGAAAACAGTTTCTTTGGCGTGGCCCACATACACAGATTCCGTCATCCCAAAGGAGGGTTCTCCCTGTGAACGGACAAAGGAAAGTTGACCCTGTCACTGGCTTATGCTATTTCTCTGCTCGTGATTATTATTAATGCAGCTGATAGCATTTGTATGTGACAGCCGCCACAAGCAACTGCTATAATGGACAACTCTGAGGGCCAGCCTACTTCTGGCCTTCCCATTTAGAGTTCTGCTCTAGGAAAATGTAATCGTGGAAGAGAGAGACATTTCACACTCTCAGAACTGCCATGTGAACCCTTTCTCTTGGCGGCTGTCACTTGATGCCATACGTGGTTTGTGGTGGATGCAAACCTTATGATCACTATTTAATGGCACATGTGGCTTTCCAACCAATGTTGTTGAATTGAAAACCGAAACTCCCCTTAAAAAGGTAAGAATTGGCTCTCCGCCTCACTTATCTAGCTACTCCCACTGATACAAGATAAAAGAGCACGTGCAGACCAGAAACACCCAGTTTTAAAATAGCAGCGGCAATCAGAGGGAAGCGAGAGGCGGACAGCGCAGTGATGATGCAGGAGCTCTTCCGCTGGAGGACACAGACACCACTGTTAGCTCCCAATAGCAGACAGCTCTGTTTCAGCAGTATACCAAATGAAGTTCAGAAAAATCAAGGGAATTGATTTATATATATATATATTTTTGTCTTTTATTGGAAAGCAGCAAGTAAGGGCTGAGCATGTCACATTGTGGTAGAGTGAGTGTTCTGCGTGTTGAAGCCCTGAACTTAATCTCTAGCACATGAAGGAAGGGGAAGGAGGAGAAGATCATCTGCAAATATCCAGATAGAGACCACAAATAAGTGACCAAGGATCAGTGCTTTACCATATTTATGTCTGAATTTAAAATAAAACCAGAGCCTTTTGGGTGAAGTATATTCCACTGGCTTCCCTCCATTCTTTTGTTTCTGAAGGCAACTTCACTCAGGAGGTTGTATTTCTCTTCAGAATTTTGCTGTGTAAATGTATGTTTTACTGTGTAAGATACACTGACATAAAAGATTATTACTTAGAGGGTTATTCTGTATACTTTAACAAATGCAGCTGAATGGTCTGCAACTTGATTTTCTTAGTCAACATTATCCTTTTAATATTTTTTTATCAACAGGATCTTAATACAGGTGGGTGTAATTCATTACTTAGAAATGTCTCAAATGCTTTTAAATGAATAAGGCAGTTTTCATTCTTCCAAAGATAGTGTTTTCATTACTTCTATGACAAGCAGTTCTTTGGTGAACGCCCTTGAACTTGTACAGTTTCATGGGGACACTCCCTAGAAGTGAAACTGTTGAACTGTAGGATTTGTATTCTCACCTTCAGTGAGATGCATGACCGCCACCCTCTAGTGCTTTCCAGCAGCAGGGAACTGGCCTTCTTTTGTATTTTATTTTTTTTTTTATTTTGGAGAGAGACAGACAGAGGGAGAGAGAGAATTGGCACGCCAGGGCCTTAGTCACTGCATTCGAACTCCAGACACTTGTGCCACCTACTGGGCATGTAAGACCTTGCACTTGCCTCACCTTTGTGCATCTGACCTATATGGGATATGGAGAGTTGAACATGGGTCCTTAGGCTTCGCAGGCCAGCGCCTTAGCCTCTATGCAGTCTGTCCAGCCTGGGAACGGGTTTTCTGAACAAAGATTCTCAGTCCACGTTGTGTGGTGTTGAGAGGTTCCATTATGCAATCTGTGTCGCCCAAGTGTTCCCAGGTTTCTCCTCATCTGTTTTCCCTATCTTTAAAAGTCATTTTAGTTCCTTAGGAAAACAACATGGAAAATATTAAAACTTTGTTGTTTGTGTTCATTCATAATAAAGGGCTCCTCTTTCAGAATAAATTTTTTCCCTTATTCTAAACTTAACACTCTTGCTTTCATTCTCACCATTTGAATGAATAAAATTTTGGACTTTTTCAACATTTTAATGGGTCCTGAGGGGATTGTCTAAATATTTTGTGCATTTTTTAAATATTTACTTGGTTATTTTAAATTTTTTGAAAGATAAGAAAGATCAGAAACTCTTGGTCCTGTCATTAGCTCATCTCCTTAAATTCCTTCAGATTTTGGACCTATTGGATATTCAGCTTAGAATTTCATGTCAGTGTAGTGCAAATGTGGATATTAATTCCACCTCCAAGAACAACTTCCTGCACTTGGAGTCAAGCTGCTGCTCTAGGCTGACAGCTGCTGACCCCCACACTCCACCTGTCCTACCTGGAAGATAGGCCGCCTGACTGTAGTCTGGTTGTGCCTGGGCTTGTTTTCATCTAAGTGTTTCCTTGAATGGTAACAACACCAAGCTGAGGGCAGTGGCAACAGAAACAGGGCTGAGCTTCAGAGCAGGGCTTTTTGGAGACGCCTGTCGTTTCTGCTTCACACTCACTTTCAGGCACCTCAGTCCCCATTTTACTGGAGGTTGAACAGAAATAGACATTAAACTCTTCTGGCTGATGTTGCCATTATAAGAAACACTATATTTAAATATTTTTATTTGTTTATTTGGGAGAGAGAGAAAGAGGCAGAGAGAGAGAGAGAGGGAGATAAAGAGAGACAGATGGAGAGAACGGGCACACCATGGCCTCCAGCCACTGCAAACAAACTCCAGACGCGTGTGCCACCTTGTGCATCTGGCTTACGTAGGTCCTGGGGAATCGAACAGAGGATCCTTTGGCTTTGCAGGCAAATGCCTTAACCGCTAAGCCATCCCTCCAGCCCAAGAAACACTGTATTTAATTAAATGCTGACTCAGCAGACCACAAAGAGCTCAGAATAGTCTTGAGCCAAGTGCAAAGAACTTAGGAGGTACTGGTCATATTAGTGTGACGAAACCCACTTGAGGAAATCCCATATGCTGTGAATACATTTATAACATTTGTGTACTTTGTATTTTTTCCAAAGGGTGTGTGAATTAAGTAGTCAGATCTGTGTGCACGATGTTGCATAGGTATGCACATGTGCATATATGCATGCTCTATGTGTGGGGTGCACATGTGTGTGTGTGAGTGTATGTGTGTGCACATGCATGTGAGGCCATCTGTTGGCACTTTCGTCTCCCTCTAGTCCTCTCATCTTATTCAATTAATTAATTTCCTCATGTTGTTAATTGAATAGAATAGCTCACTGGTTCAGCTGGTCTAGCTCATTAACTTGCTCCAGGGATTATCCTGTCTCCCACCCTGAGTACTGGGATTTCAAGTGAGTGGCCGTGCCTCTTCAGCGTTTACAAGGGTTCTGGCAGTCCAGCCTCAGGTGCTCATTTCTCGTGGGGCAAACGCTCTGCTGACTGAGCCGTCTCCCCAGCATTGGCTTTGCGTTTTGAAGGATCCCTCTGGCTACAGTTTAGAGAAAATGTTAGAGCTGCTCTCGTACCAGAGACACTAAGAAGCTCTTGTCCCATTTCCAGTGAGAAAGGAAGCTCCTTTGGGTCTGGATGTTCACAGAGGATGGGGAGAGATGGATGCATCTGAAAGCATTTAGGACGGAGGTTCGACAGGGCCTGGTGGCTGGGCTCTGCAGACAGCGAGAGAGCAGCGTTGAGCCTGAGTGACTCTCAACTCTGAGAAGGGGCGTGGGCTGGCACAGTTTTGCATAGCCTACTATAATATCATCATTTGCTGAAGGCCAGTCTCATGCCACTTGCCACATTTCCTGACAAATAGCAATCTACTTTCTTCTTCAAGGCAAACAGCAGTTTATATCAGGCAGACGAAAACTGTGGGTTCCCTTGTGGTCCTATTTAGCTAAGGCAATTATGGCTGAAATGGGCACAGGAGGAAATAAATGTATTTCTACTCATTTTTTAAGATAGACTGGCTGGTGGAGGTGTTCCTCTGAGCTGCCACTCAGGATAGGCCCCTCTACCTGTATTAGAATGTCACTTGCTATGGAGGACCTTGGCCAAGAATACCAAAGAGGACTTCTGGCAAATCTCCAAAGCCTTTATAATCATGATTGCCAGCAATCTTTCAGGAAGGTTTGTTTGTTGTGGAGGGGTTGAGCTAGCTTATCAAAAATTTTTATCCCATTAGCTACCAATGATCAGGCTGGGAAGGGAGGCCAGTAGGTAAAATGCTTGCCCTGCAAGCATGAGGATATGAGTTTAATCCCCAGAGCCCTCATAACCATGCCAGGCATGGTGGTATCTACCTGTAATCCCAGTGCTGAGAAGGTGGAGACGAGCAGATCCCCTGGGCTCACTGTCCAGCACCTTCTCAAAAAGGGTAGTTGGGGACTGGATGAATGGCATAGCGGTTAAGGCACTTGCCTGCAAAGCCAAAGGACCTCAGTTTGATTCCCCAGGACCCACGGAAGTCAGATGCACAAGTTGGCACATGTGTCTGGAGTTCATTTGCAGTGGCTAGGGGTCCTGGGGTGCTCATTGTCTCTCTCTGTCTCTCTGTCTGTCTGTCTCTCTCTCTCTCTCTCCCTCTCTCTCTGACTCTTTCACATAAATTTTTATAAAAGGGTAGATGGCATCCTCTGGCCTCCACATGTAGCCCTCACACATGTGGACACAAGCACTCCTCCCTCCCCTTTTCCTCATGTTGTTAATTGAATTGAATAGCTTTGTTTAATGTCCCCGGATGACAACAGCAGGCGTAGGGTTGAGATGTTGTAACATAGCTGACTTTTTCTTTTAAAACAGTGATACAACTTAAAACAATCTGTGTTATCTATTCCAAAATGATGTGGATTTTTACCTATCTGTGCAGCAGATGTATGCGCCATGTAGTGTGTTTCATTCTCCACTGTCATCCAAAAGCTAGGAACTGAAAGAAGCCATTAGCCTTAAATGTAATATAATCCAGGTCTCTATTCATTCTTCTACAGATACACTGATGATCAGCTGTGATCAGTGTGGTATATATACCTAACTTCTGGAACAATTGTCTTTATTAATGTTTATCTTTTATTTATAGGGGTTACTGGAAGGGTTGTGGGTAGAAAAGAATGAGTTCATGAAGAGCAGAAAAAAATCAGTTGCATTAAAATAAGTGGGGATGGTAAACGAAACCATCGTCACTAAGTGCTGGGGCCTTCTAGAATAGAAGTACTGAGCTAAGTGGGTCTGAGTGTCCACAGTCATTTACCCCTACATGTAACCAGCAAGGCTCTCTGTAAGGTTTCTGTGTGGCTATTTGGAAAGGAGGAGTGCGAAGGCTCAGGCACAAGAACAGGGGACGCGGTCTCCCAGGACGCTGGGGGGCAGTCCTCAGCATCTACTAGCAGGATCGATGCTGGGTTTTTGTTTTCAGAAATACTCAGCTGTAACAGGGCCCTTCCCCTAACTGTACCTTCAAGTAACTATTTTAACTGCTTCCTGGATACCCCAATACTGGGAAATCTTTGCAGACTTACTGCTGGATGTGTAACCGCCTCATCTCCTGTTCCTAGACAACATGTCACCTCAAGTGTCCTGGCTCCCAAGTGTTTTCTGGAATGACAGCTTGTCTCTGCTGTCAGCACTGAGCCTGTGCTTTTCCAGCAAGTGGCACTGCGTAAAGCTTTTGGTGCCATGCTCATTGCCTGGTTTGAAGTGAATTGTATTTTCTTGGATGCTGTCTTGAGAGAAAATCTGTTTGAGTTTACTTCAGCTAATAATTGTGAGAGCAGCCTCAGCTAAGATATTTAAACTCCACAGGAAACAGCTGTTTTCTTCTGTCCCTCTTTGAGATTTTTTTGAAGACTCCTCCCCTAAAAGCTAAAAGGCGGTTCAGGTCCTGACAGCTCAAGTCCTACATCTACTCTGAGGGCAGAGTCCGTTTTCTTTGAGCCTGTCTTTCCAGTTCTTTGCAGCTCTGTTAGTCTCCAGTGGCCTTCTGCGGGGTGTCGCCCCGCTCTGTCTTCTGGATTCTCTTGAACAGTTACGCTGGAGGCCAGGGCCTTTCGCGTTCCAGTCGTGTCAGTGTGACCTCTCCTTTCAGCTTGCTTTGTTTATCCAGCAGCTCATTACTTAAGACGAGCCTGTCAAATTGGTTAAATATTCTTTGGGAAATAATGGTCACATCCTTGAGATACCACAACTATGTTTAATACAAGGAAGATTGGCTTGATAAGAAAGAAAACATGAAAAACTTGCATCACCAAAGAAAAAAATTTTCCTGTTCTTCCGGTTGAGTTTGCAGCAGCATCAGTAAGCACTAAACCTGAGACCCCAAACAACACCAAGGGAAGCAGGGACAATGACTGCTGATGACTCGTTCTAACTACTTGACCTTCTGACCTCTTCTCTAGATATATGATCAAGATGGGACGCTGCAGCACTTTATTGATGGTGGGGAACCTAGTAAGTCGAGCTGGATGAGGTATATCCGATGTGCAAGGCACTGCGGAGAACAGAATCTGACAGTAGTTCAGTACAGGTAAGGTGTATTTTGATTTACCACTTGTAGAGCTGAAGCCCCTTGGGCTTGCGTATACATGTTCAGGCAGGCTGCTAGTGACAGGAGAACCTCTTGCAGAACTCCTTCCACACCGGTAGAGATCTGCTCCTTTTTGCTCTGCTAGGTTTCTGAAGCCACGGCAGCTAGCGCACTTTTTTAATGTGCATCTGGATGTGAGAATGCTAACTGTGCATTGCTTGAATGTGCGTACAGTCTTGAGTGAGGCCAGCAGCCCACTTACTTGGGGCGACTCCCCCCAGTAGACATGTACACGTGGATAGTGAGAGCTTGGTCCTTCCCTCAGGCTACCTCCTGGGAGAAATCAAGAACTCAACCTTCCCAAGACTGTCCTTCCCAAACCTGCCAAGCTCACCCTCGATGGCTGAGCCAGGGACCCTACCCTGCTCCCTCAAAAGGTGGCTAGGTGAGAGCAGCTATGCCTCTGTGAGGATTGTAGCTCTGTTCCAGGTGAGGCGACTTCATGGGGAGAGGAGCCCCTAGCCTCCCAAGCCCGAAGGGTGACGGCAAGGTGGAGCGTCCTAGTTTCCTGGGGTCATGTGAGGAAGTGGGGCCCCCAGGGGACTAACAAGCTAGAAGTCACCTCTCATGCAAGCACCTATTTACCACACGTTTCCATCCAGCGCCTAAGGAGGCTCGAGTCGAGAAGACACAAACAGATCAAGCTCCACCACTAAGCCTTTTCTCAAAATCCCTTGAAAACATGTGTCGTATAAATATATGAACTCAGTTATAAACAGCCGTGTTCCCTTTAGAATCAGGAGCAACTGTTTAGCTTTATTAGGCACCACAGATGCATCAAAGCGGAGGGCCTCGTGCTCTAGGCAATTTGGAGTACTGCTTGGGGCTATTTATTTTCCCTTTTTTTAAAAAAAATCTTTAATTTTTTCCCCTTTCCTTTATAGCTTTAAGACTGCACAAATCTGGTTTGCTCTCTGAAAGGCTCCAATTGAAAAAGAACATATTTGGGCAGTGTCTGCCTCATTGCTTTGGTTTCCCATGCAGTTTTATTTTATTAAATAATGGTTTAAATGCAGGAGTGCAAGATGATACTTGGTTACACTGGCATAGATAGGCTCTGCTCAACTTGCTATCACAAAGTGTTTATGAAACTGAGCTAGAAAATAGTAAATATTGTACTTGTCCAGTCAGCAAGAGATAGCTTGGCCAGTTCTGTAATGAGTATCCAGGGAGCTTTTGAGGCAAGTTCTGAATTTGGGACAAGAAACCCCTAAGGGAAAGGAGTATGAGTAAGTCATTACCTATCTGTCAATATTAAGTGGATTTTACAACTTTCCTTTCATGACGGGCTTAAGCTATGAGCTCTCTCAGCTGATCTGTTTTCGATTACTTCAGATCTTTATAGAATGAACTACAAAAACACAATTTTGAAAACTGGCATCCATCTCCAGTGGCCACATCCAAAAGTAAGAAAATAGCAGAGTTGGACCCCGACGAGCCAGCCTAATTTTTATTGTACATGAATGTCCTCCTCACAAAAAGTCAGCTGGTTTAAATTCATTCTGTTATGATTTGTAATATCTAAATGGAATTTTCTTCAAAGCGCCCTTGATTGACTGACCCTTAGCTGAACGTTTTGTTTTTATTTTGAGGCTGACAACGATGTTTGTTGGCGTGTGCTCTGCTTCAGCTGCGTCGGGACGCCACGAAGCTATCTTTATGAGTCATCCAACCACAGCACTAAATACATGTCAGCAAAGGAAATATTATCTGAAAGGGGAAAAATCCCTTTGATGTGCTTTAACATGCAGAGATTTCTGCGAGTTTTGGAAGCTCTGGGTGCTTGTAAGAAACTGTGTGTGCTTGCATATTCCCGTCTCGGCCTGCACGGCCTGCCTCAGAAGACCACCCATTGCTCACACACAGTTCTGGTCTTTCAGCAGCAGCGTGTGTCACTTGGTTTGAGCTCGCTCATTTGCCCGGCGCTGTGTTTACGTTGAGGGAAGCCAAACCGAGAGATGAATGTTCCAAGGGTGAAGTACAAAGCAGACTCAATTCTTCTCAAGTTAGGAGATGCCTGTGATTTATAGTTCAGCTCCAATTTTGACTTTTTTTTTATGTAGCAGTGGAAAGAATTAATAAAATGCACAGCTCTGAGAGATGCAGACAGGGAAAAGGTGGTGAGGCTACGCAACTGGCTAGAGTTTTTGTCAGATATTCATAGAATGTTGGGAAAAGAACATTCTGCTTAGCTAGCAGTGCCCTCGTGAGACAGAATGGCAGTAAGTAAGGAAAATAACAAGATAAATGAAATTTTTGCAGCTGCAAGTAAAATATTGAGAATCTGCACTTTTTTATTGATCTTTATGATCCTATTGCCAAGAGCCACTTTGTGGTGACAAAATATGTTGACAAGTGCATATCTCACTGCCATGAAAAATGTGGAGAAAGATTCGCCTTATGTCTGCAGTGTTATACAAGGAACAAATTACGCTACTACAGCCAATTCCTTACAGAAAGGCGAAATTTAAGGCCCCCAACCCTAAACACTTTTATCTGGAACTTGAGGCTAATATTTGTAGCAATCCTTCATTGAGAAAATCAGTCGCAGGCGTCTCATTTTTTTTTTTTTTTTAAATCCTTAGGTTTTTCTTTATGGGACCAAAGCTGCTGTTATAGAAAATGTTTATTTCTTAGTACCTTCAGTCTATCATTTCATGATGCAATCTTTCAGACAGTGTAAAGTGTTCCTCTTGTGTTTATTGAATTTCCATTCATTTCACATAAGAGGGTTTCTCCCTTCTCCTACATCAAACTTTAGAAAAGAGGCCGGAGCAGACTTTTATTTCTCTTAGACCCTCTATCACAAAGCTGCGTCATTTTATTATAAATTTGGGAACATCCAATGTCAGGTTGCAAGAAGGTACATAGTGCTTTTTCTTCAAATGAGAACACAGTAGTATTACTTTATATATGAGGTCAAGGCACCATTGCTTTTGCAACTTGCCAAGAGAATTTCTTACTAGTGTGAGATAATTCTTTTTCAAATGAACTTTTTCCTTCTGCTGGCTCCTGGGCCAGATATTTGAAGTCCCTCTATGAGGGGACACTGTGGAAATAGATGGTACATTGTCCACCGCACTAAGTTACAGGCTCTACTTGATTGCTGGGGATACGAAGGTGGGTATAGATTTATTACAAACTGATTAGGTGGAGCTGGGCACAATGTATCAGGGGCAATAAAAATGTGGTGGGGCACATGAGTCTTACATATTACTAAGCTGGGTTTCCTTTTGTTTTGAATAGGTCGAATATATTCTACCGAGCCTGTATAGATATTCCCAGGGGCACCGAGCTTCTGGTGTGGTACAATGACAGCTATACGTCTTTCTTTGGGATCCCCTTACAATGCATTGCCCAGGATGAAAACTGTAAGAACTTATTTTAGCTCTGAATACACATCTCATCATTTCTATTTCCAAGCTACCTTTTTAATAGTGTTTCTTGAAACTTTCCAAATGTGGCTCTCCATGGTGTGTGATGCAAATGTCCATGAGTCTGGCCTAGTGTCCTCTTTCTCTTCCCTGCACCTTGCTTGCAAGAGGAACAGCTCTTCACCTACCTGCGCCCCGTCTCTAAGCCTTGGCCAGACGCCCAGAGAACCTCTGACAGTAAAGTGAAGTCAGTGGCCTCTGCCAAGCACCCGCTAAGTGTCTGTGTCTATGCTTACTGCCCGAGGGGCTCAAAAGCAGCAGGAGACACAACTTCTGCCCCGAAGGGGTGCTTAATCTTGACAGAGCCATACTCTGTTCAAAAATAACATAAAGTAACAACAACCAAAAAACCTACAGTGCTTAGTCAGGACTGTCACCCTGCAGTCAGTTAAGTGTCCATCCTCCTAAGTGGTCATTAGAGTAAGAAATGGGAGTAAAAGCATGTGACTGTGGAATTTGTGTCTTCCCAGAATTTTTTTTTTTTTTTTGTCTGAAGCCATGTCTAAAACCATGTAATTTTCTTCTATCTTTGTTGTCTTGCCAACCATTATCTTTAAAATGAGAATATTCAGGCTTGTAGCAACTTCCACTTAAACTTTATGCTTTTGTTGTTATAATTTTTAAGATAAGACTGTAAGGTAATTTCTGTGTTTGGAACAGACTTGGATCATCACAGTGTGTATGTCTCAGTGATGCTGTGTTTTCTTATCACTAAGTTTATTAATCTATGAACTGATAGTTTGATTTGTGCTACCAAAAAAGGGGGAGGCAGCAGATCTATTTTGTTAATGGGTAGAAAACTCCATTTTACCAAAAACAAACAAAAAAAGGTGTTCTTTTCCCTTTTCCTTCTCCACTTTCTTGTGCACACACTAGCTCCAGTAATGCTCATTTTACGACTGGATAAAATGCTTATCTTTCCCATCTTGTCTTTACTTACTTATTTTTGTAAAAAAGTGAAATCCCCAAAAAGTCTATTGCTATCAACTTTCCTTTTCTCTTTTACCCTCATTCCAAACCAAACTCAAATTAAAAACATTAATCTTGGCCGGGTGTGGTGGTGTACACCCTTAATCCCAGCACCCGGGAGGCAGAGGTAAGAGGATTGCCGTGTGTTTGAGGCCACCCTGAGACTACATAGTGAATTCCAGGTCAGCCTGGGCTAGAGTGAGACCCTACCTTGAACCCCACACCTAACCCCCCCCAAAAAAACACCAATCTTTGGACATATAACACATTTTCTTTATTTGCTAAGTTTCCCCAGAGAAGGTTCTTCTCTATGGTGATTCCCGCTTGAGGGAATGTCTGTTCTCATTGGAGGAAATCTTAGTGCGGCCACGGGTGTGCATTGCTGGTAAGGACAGATGTGGACAGGGAGGCCACTGTGCTCTGGCTTCCCCAGGGTACTCTGAGCCAACCTCCCCCCAAACAAGGTCTAAGGTCACAGGTAGAGAAGCATCAGAATCAGTCCCCTATCTGTTGCCACGGGCTCCTCTGTGTGCTAAACCTCGGTTTAACCTCACCTCCTGAAGTATGGAGCTTGATCCAAAAGGATTCAGAAACCCTATGAGATCCCTTTTCCCCTTTTCATACAACTTGCTGTACATGTTGAAGATGCCAGCTGTGTGCACTGAGGAACTCCTTGTGAAAGCTCATGAAGGTCTAGCGTTCCGGTCAGAGCTCATCGTTCAAACGTTTGTGTCACCGAGTGCTTGCCAGGGGCCAGTGTCCGGGCTAAGTGTTGCGGCTGCAGGAGGCACAGCCCACGTCCCGAGTGCCGGCCCTCGGGGAGCTTACATGCTGCGTTGGTCACATGGTGATGTGCTGTGGAGCTAATGAAGCAGAGAAGGGAGAAGTGGGGGGCGTTGATGATTGCACATTCACGGATGGATTTCATGTTGTCCCCGCCGGTGAAGAGACCAGTGACCAAAGACTTGTAAAGATGAAGGAACAGGTCTTGGGTGACTGTAGAGAACGCTGCAGGTAGTTGAACAGAAACCTTAATGGCTCCAAGACAGGCATATTCCTGGCATGGGCAGGAGCGTTACCGGAGTTGACCTAGGTGAGCCGAGTGAGTCCCAGGGAGGCTTAGCTTTCCCTGGGTGTGAGCCGGGCTGCAGGGGCTTTCGAGGACTCGTGAGGCGGTCTGACTGAGCTGTAACGGGATTACACACTGCGCACAGGAGGTGAGTTGGAAGTCCTCGGCTCTTGTAAGGACCCGGGGAGACAGAAGTGGGTCAGACCCCGTGTGGGCATGGTGAGCAGCAGCTGGACTGCCGACGCGCTTTGAAAGTAAGCTCCCGAGCATTTCGTGACCCCTCAGGTGTGCGTGAGAGCAGCGGGGGCGGGGCGACTCCACGACTGTGAGTACGGGGCAGAGGCTGGCACGACCGCGCCTGCGTTTGGAAGCTGAGGTGGAAAGTGCGGTGACGACACAGGGGTTGTTTGGCTTGCCCTTGACGTGGCTCTCTGCAGTGGACGTCACGCAGGAGCACGTTACCATCAGCCTATGGTGCTGCGACGTGGCGGGGAGCCATTGAGAGGCTGGGGTGGAATATCTTGGGGTCTGTTGGCCCTTGCAAGTCACCTGACAATGGCCAGCTGAGTGTATTATGTGGTGCTCAGAACCAGAGCCATCAAAAATGTTCTTTGTAGAACAACATGTGGTTTGTCTTTCAGGTTTTTTCATCCTCTAGTCCCGCCTGTGAAGCAGTCTTGAGGTTGGTCATTAGAATAGTGAATAAAATCTACCAGGGCCTCTGTGATACCACCGAGCTCCTGGAACCGCTGAATGAGAACTCACAGATCCTCACTGTCTTGAAGGACGGCAGCTTCAGCAGGAACACAAGGCAGCTCTTTTGGCTTTAGTTCAGAGTTCTGAGTAAGGGTTGAGGGAAGTTTAAAGGGAATTAAGTCACTGTCTAAAAAGCTTAACAGTGACAATGCCTCCTTCCCTTAAGGGTATTATGGGAATTTTATTTCAGTTCCTGTCTCAAATTATATGTGTGTGTATATATATATATATATATGTATGTATGTATGTATGTATGTATGTATGTATGTATGTATCTGTCACGTGATTTGCCGCCCAAGGCACTAGCAGGTTTCCTCAGATCGTGAGGGGGAAATGTTATTTTGACTCATTCTGAGAAGAGTGAGAGGGTGAGGGTGAGGGTTTAACAGATAGCCTCCTCCCCCAGCCCTGAATACTCTAAATCACCTCAACAAGATTAGCAGTTTAAAATGCTAATCCACCAACACTAGTCACAAAATAAATGAGTTTTCTTAAGAAGCTTCTGGATATCGAAGACTTTTCACATAAAATGCCCATTCAGGGGCTGGAGAGATGGCTAAGAAGTTAAGACACTTGCCTGCCAAGTCTAGGGACTCAGGTTCAGTTTCCCAGGACCCATGTAAGCCAGATGCACAAAGCGGCACATCCTTCTGGAGTTCATTGCAGTAGCTGGAGACCCTGGCATGTCCACTCCCTCTGTCTCTCTCTTCTCCATATCACTCTCTCTCTCTCCTTGCAAATAAATGAATATAATGTTTTAAAGGCCTGTTAAGAGGTTGCTTGAGTGCTCTGTGCACAGCAAATAAGTAAATGCTAGCTGGATGAATTCTGTTGCAATTATTAGAAGACATTAAATATTATTTCAGCCAGGTTTTTCTTTGCTAATGAAATTGATACTGGACCAAGACATTCAAGGAAAATGTGATTTTACTTAGTGAATATTGCTTATTAAGCACTTTTATTTATTAAAATATCATTTTCTTCCCATGGTTCTTTCAACATGCAGAGTACACATTTCCCATTGAGCGTGTGCGGCAGGGCTGGGGCCGCAGTGAGTGGCCGCTCTGTCAGCGGTGTGTAGCCGGGAGCCCCTGGCCACACTCACCGCTGGTGACAGCTGCCTGCACACAGAGAGGAGGACAGCACTGCACACAGGCACCGAGGCTCTGGAAGCAATTCCTCCGTTGTTTTCTTTTTAAAGAACCGTAGTTATAAGTGTAATAGAGCTGCAAAGAGAGAGGCCCTCCACCCACTGTGGGCCTTTCATAGAGCCTGAAGGAACGCTTGTGTCGACAGATTGCATCCGCAAGAAGGAATGAGGTTCCACAAAGCTTCCAGTGGGGGATTAGCTCCTGCAGAGTGTAAAGACCTGAGTGCGTTCATATTCATTTCAGAGGAAATTAAAAAAAGACTTGGGAATAAATGTTAAACAAGTCTTCCTGCTGCTTTTTCTGTCTGGGCATATGAAGCTGAGGTAGGAGAATGTGAAACCTGATGGCAAGGCAGGAGTCACCCTGGATTGGACCCTGTTCCAGGAGGCCCGCCTGTTTCTTTTGATTTTCAAGAACAGCAAATGAAAGGGGCACCTCTGCCCGGGGCCTTTCATCCCCGCCTCCCCACCAACCTTGGGCAGCCGGAGCCAGCGTAGAGAGCGCCCTCCTTAAGCCTGTACCCTGTGACCTTTAGGGATGCAGGAAGAGGGTTTCATCCAGCAGGACCCTGTGAGTGCCATTGTGGTGGGGTGCAAACACCCAGCATTTGTCCCACATGTAGGACAGAAGAAAGCCCAGGGCACAACTTCAGTATGAAACTCAAGGCAGGTGCCCGTGAGGGAGCTGCTGCAGGGACTCTGAGGGTGAGGTTCCAGAGGACTTGGGGGACCCAGAGTCCCCACCCCTGTGTACCCGGGTGAGCTGACACTGGACTCCTTACAACGCAAGCCCACGGACAGGACGATGCTATCCAGTCCCTGAAGGGGGACTTGAAGAATGTTGCACATAAGCCAGGAGGCCAAGGAAGTGTCCATCATGGGCCACTGGTGAAACGTCGCACCCTGAAAACTAGCTGCCGCTCTGGAATTCTGCGAGCCTTGATTTTACACTATCTGTCAGATGTGGAAGCTCTGGGCCAAACACACAATATAAAAATTGGCCTAGAATGTGAGAGACCTGTGGGTTTCTAGAAAAAGCAAAGGAAAAATGTCCCTGCAGGGATGTCTCTGTCTCCAGCAGAAGGCAGCCACCCGCTGAGAATGTGTTCCCAGAGGAGGACAGAGCAGGAAGGGAAAACAAGTCCCTCACATGGGCTTCTCTCTTAAGCTGTGGAGCCCTTGACCAGCCCCCCTGCCACTGAGTGACCCATGTAAGGGACATGAGGGACTCATCTGTTCCCTCAAAGCAAGACAACGCTGAAGGCTGTGCCCAGATCCAACATGTTTACAGTCGCCAACACACAGCGACCCTCCAAGGGACTCCTCAGTAACCCTGTCCCCCATGGACTCCAAAAATCCTCCTGGAATTGTGTCCCAGGTGCCCTCACATGCATGTTTCCATTCCAGACTCTGAGCTATGCAACCGTCACAACATCTTCACGTCCACGCAACACAGCATCTCGCCCTCGGTGTAGCTAAAGCCACGGCATTCACTCCTGCAAGTGGCCTCTCACCCAGTCTGACAGCTCTCACTCCAATCAGCCAGTTGCTCTTACGGTCTCCTCTGGACTGGACAGAGGCAATGGCCTCCTTCATGTCCCCACAGGCGACAGGAGCCAGAGTGAAGTTTCATTGATCTGTTCATCTTACTGCTTCAGTTTATCCACTTGTTTCGTTAACATATAGTTCAGTCTCATAGGTCAAAGTCCAGAAAGCACAGTGAACTCACATATCTAGCCAAGAGGTAATCTGGAGTGTTGACAAATTCTTAGCTATCCTTCCAGAGATAAGTTTTGTCCATTCAGGCATCCAAGTACATTCTCTTTCTTTCTCTGGTTCTCATCCATCCATCCATCCATCCATCCTCCCCAAACCTGCCCCCCATCCCTCCTCACCCTTCAAAGAAGGCGATTCTCCTGTCTCGGCTTCCCATGTAATTGAGATTACAGGGGCTCATCACCACGTCCAGCTCCCCACCCCTGAGTATCTGCATGAGCAGAATTCAGAACATATTGCTCTGAGCTTCAGTTGGTCATGGAGTAGTATGGAAGGGTGGTGCTTTGAAGGCTCACATCTGATCTCCTCAGCCCCAGTTCAAAACATCCTTTCGGCTTTCAATGATTCTTATGTTTAATAATTATATTATTTATGTTAATAATCTTTAATATGTATCTTATGGTCCACATGTAATCTCCAAAACATTTTGTATGGCTCCCATAGTGTTTTGTTGCTATTATTATTATTGTTTAATTTATTCATTTGTTTATTTATTTATTTAAGAGGGAGAGAATGAAAGAGGTAGGGAGAGAAAGAGAATGGGTGCACCAGGGCCTCCAGCCACTGCATACGAACTCCAGATGGGTGCGCCCCCTTGTGCTTCTGGCTAATGTGGGTCCTGGGGAATCTGAACCAGGGTCCTTTGGCCTTGCCGGCAAATGCCTTAACCACTAAGCCACCTCTCTGGCCCTTGTTGTTGTTATTAATTTATTACTTTGAAACAAGGTCTCATTTAGTCCAAGCTGGTTTCAAATTTGCCATGCAGCCAAGGACAACCTTGAACTTCTGACCCTACCACGCCATGTTTTGTGCAGTGCTGGGCGTTGAACCCAGAGCTTCATGCGGGCTAGGCACACACTCTACCAACTGAGCGCCTCCGCCTGTGCTTTACAATTAGAATCCAACTGGACGCAGTGACACATGTTTGTAATTCCACCACTAGCGAGGCAGAAGCAGGAGAATTGCTTCAGTTTCCAGGCTAGACAGAACTATTTACTGAAATTCTCTCTTTCTCTGTCTCAAAAAAGAAAAAAAAAAAAAAAGGTTAGAATCCAATAATCCAAAGATCTCTAGTTTGGGCAATCTGTATTCCGTGGGCTGCAGACCCCCAGCACATGGATGTGTCACCCACCTCCCCTCAGCTCCTCCAGCCGCAGCCCACCTCCCTTGCCCTGTCCCCCATGCCCACCTCCCTTGCCCTGTCCCCCATGTCCACCTCCCTTGCCCTGTCCCCCATGCCCACCTCCCTTGCCCTGTCCCCCATGCCCACCTCCCTTGCCCTGTCCCCCCATGTCCACCTCCCTTGCCCTGTCCCCCATGCCCACCTCCCTTGCCCTGTCCCCCCATGCCCACCTCCCTTGCCCTGTCCCCCATGCCCACCTCCCTTGCCCTGTCCCCCATGTCCACCTCCCTTGCCCTGTCCCCCATGTCCACCTCCCTTGCCCTGTCCCCCCATGTCCACCTCCCTTGCCCTGTCCCCCATGTCCACCTCCCTTGCCCTGTCCCCCCATGCCCACCTCCCTTGCCCTGTCCCCCATGCCCACCTCCCTTGCCCTGTCCCCCATGTCCACCTCCCTTGCCCTGTCCCCCCATGTCCACCTCCCTTGCCCTGTCCCCCATGCCCACCTCCCTTGCCCTGTCCCCCCATGCCCACCTCCCTTGCCCTGTCCCCCATGTCCACCTCCCTTGCCCTGTCCCCCATGTCCACCTCCCTTGCCCTGTCCCCCATGTCCACCTCCCTTGCCCTGTCCCCCATGTCCACCTCCCTTGCCCTGTCCCCCCATGTCCACCTCCCTTGCCCTGTCCCCCCATGTCCACCTCTCTTGCCCTGTCCCCCATGTCCACCTCCCTTGCCCTGTCCCCCCATGTCCACCTCCCTTGCCCTGTCCCCCATGTCCACCTCTCTTGCCCTGTCCCCCATGTCCACCTCCCTTGCCCTGTCCCCCCATGTCCACCTCCCTTGCCCTGTCCCCCATGTCCACCTCCCTTGCCCTGTCCCCCCATGTCCACCTCCCTTGCCCTGTCCCCCATGTCCACCTCCCTTGCCCTGTCCCCCCATGTCCACCTCCCTTGCCCTGTCCCCCATGTCCACCTCCCTTGCCCTGTCCCCCCATGTCCACCTCCCTTGCCCTGTCCCCCATGTCCACCTCCACCTCCTTCTGTGCCAACTGTCTGCCTCGGCATCCTATCTGCCTGCTGCCCTCCCGGGGCCTCATGTCCCCTCCCCCTCCTCTGCATGTCTCTGTGTCCTGTCACCTGATTTTAAGACCACTCTTTCTTCTTGCAGTAATGCTTTTTGTCAACCCTAAAATTCATATGATTTCATATTTTAGTCTTTCTGAAATTGGCAGGTATTTTGCCAGTGAGTGATAGTGGCTTACAATTATAATGATGCAATGAATTTTAGACTTGATGAAACTAAGTAAATAATTACCTTCAGAAGATAATATCTGGGCTGTAGAGATGGCTAAGTGGTTAAGCACTTGCCTGTGAAGCCTAAGGACCCCGGTTTGAGGCTCAATTCCGCAGGTCCCACGTTAGCCAGATGCACAAGGGGGCGCACGTGTCTGGAGTTCATTTGCAGTGGCTGGAGGCCCTGGTGCGCCCATTCTCTCTCTCACACACATGCACAAATAAATAAATAAATAACAAAAAAAAAAGAAAAAGCAGTATCTGCTTAGTTAGTATGTGTCTGAATGGCACAGGGGCAGGGCCTGTGAGCTTTCCCGTCCTACCTGCGCCCTCACTGAGGAGTGCCAGGTCGGGACTGACCGGGTGTTCTGCAGAGAGTTCACAGGTGGAGGTCATTTCACACATCCTGCATTCGCTTCCTGCTGTTTTCACTGTCCAGATGCCGAGTTCATGTTGTTCGTGAGCTAAGTTCGTCGTGGCTTTGAGGCCTCACCCTCTCCCCTGTCCCCTCCAGTAGACAGAGGTGGGAGAGCTCAGTCTTCTCACGCAGAAGTCACCTACTTAGTCATGCTCGTTGTCTGCCTGTCGGCTTGGTCTGTGTTGTGGAATGAGATAGTAGTGCTTCCGGACTTGTCCCCCCCTTTCTGACAAGTTCCTGTGTCTAGTTGAGACTTTTGATTGGTATAACCAATTAGGCGGGTATTTATTTGAGAACAATATATATTTTTTATTCTGCTTTGAAAAAAAAAAAAAAAACTTTTGAGGCTGGAGAGTTGTCTCGGTGGGTTAGAACACTTGACTTGCCCAGCAGGAGGGCCTGGGAGGGTCCGAGTGTCCCGTCACCCGTGGAGAAGCAACAGCAGTCCTGGAAGGAGCAGAGACGGGAGGGGTTGGGCCCATGAGAACAGCAACCGGAGCCAGTTCGATGCGGGCTCAAGGAAGCACATGGATGAGCAGTGGAGGAGGGACAGCGTATGCTCTCTGCCTCTGCATGTGTGCACACACCATGGGGCTCACACATCTGCATGCATGCATGTTCACAGTCGGCACAGATACTGATTATGTGCACACACATATTTGCACACACACGCACACAAGCTTCCTATACCCGTAGGGTCTTAAGGAAGTGTGCAGAAATGCTTACGGACTGCTAAGGGTCCAAATATGATTCCTTTTGTGAAAAGTATTCATTTTTACCCTTTATTTCTCTTTGGGTAGGATTGACTTTATTTATAGGTACAATAAAAGACCACACCAGAGCCAAGTGTATGGTGCAGATATTGCTACCCTAGCTGTTACATGTTTTGTATTTGTTTGGGGATACCCCAGAACAAAAAGTCACAGAGGATCGTTGTATTTCAACTGCCTTCATTCTTATTGTCCAAATACTATTGTCATTATACTATGCTAATTTAGACCCATATATCCCAGGTTATTATATAAACTTTCGGAGATATGGAGTACATTTTTTAAATTTTATGTTGATAATTAAACTTATAAAAATTCATTGGCCCACACATTCATTTATTTCCATGTGAAGATTATATGGCTTTAATGATTTTTAAGAGTTAATGGAGTAAGGGACCTTTCAAGATCATGAGTGAGAGGTCAGGATCTCTCCTGCAGACCTAGAATAGGGCTTGAATCCTCTCTCCCAAAGGCAGTGTTCCTCTTGCCAACAGTGATGCCTCTGGTCAGCTTCTCTGCCCTCCTGCATGCTAATAGCGTCTTCATCCACTTCCCTTCCCACTGTGCAATTCTGAAATTTCCTGACCAACAACAGCTTGCTTAGCATTGCCTGATGGCTCTCCCCTTCCGGTGCACGGCGGAAAGTGCTGGAAAAGATGGGCTCCCCGGCCTCTGACAATGCTGCTGATTTTATTTATTTTTGTATTGAAAATGGGCCAAACTTGACGGAATATCCATCCTTATCTTTCTGGGTGTGCCATGAGAGATGTGTTTCAAAGTCTAATAAAAGTGTTCACAAATTCCATCTTGAGTCCAAGCTGAGAAGATTAATGACATTTACATATGAAATATAGACATGGACACAAAATTTATATATAATATGAATGTATAAGTTTGTGTAAAATATATATAAACACATTATATATACATTATATATATAATAATTAAATATATAATATATATATTTAATCTGTTTCACACACCCACAAAGTGCTATGCAACAAAATACACTTTTTCCTTTTTGAAACACAGCTAGTGAGCAGAGCTGGCATAGACGCACAGTGAGGAAAGAAACTCTCTGGAATTTAGAAAGCTACAGCTTGCAGCCTAGGTGTACCTGTAACAGAATGTGACTCCAGGCAAGTTGCTGGACTGTTTTGGGAAGCTGCTGTTATGTCACTTATAATGAGAAAGGGTAAGATTTCACTTTGGAAGCACTGGGAAACTTACACGTGTAGATACCTGAGCCCTGTCGAGAGACTCTGATTTAATTTTTAAAATTTTTTTATTGACAACTTCCACGATTGTAGACAATATCCCATGGTAATGCTCTCCCTCCCTCCACTGTCCCCTTTGAAACTCCACTCTCCATCATACCCCCTCCTCATCTCAATCAGTCTCTCTTTTATTTTGATGTCATGATCTTTTCCTCCTCTTATGATGGTCATGTGTAGGTAGTGTCAGGCGCTGTGAGGTCATGGATATCCAGGCCATTTTGTGTCTGGGGGAGCACGTTGTAAGGAGTCCTCCCCTTCCTTTGGCTCTTACATTTTTTTTGCCACCTCTTCCACAGTGGACCCTGAGCCGTGGAAGGTGTGGCAGAGATGTTTGTGTGCTGATTTAATCTGTGAATCACTCTAGTGCTCCATTCCAGGGTCAAGAGCTGCCAGCGTGCACGCATGGGCGGATTTCTGGCTGCACAGGTGCCTTTATCTCCCCACCCCAGGACAAGATGAGCTGGGCTGTACTTTCTGTAGAGGGTGATTGTTTTTGTTGGATTCTGTGAGCACACGATTCTGCAGAGTGCAGCATTCACTTGTGCCCTTGTAGGCAAGCCTGGCAGTCACCCGCCGCTGCTGTTCTGTTGTTAGCATGGGGAGTAGACTTTCTGCTGGGGGGAGGGAGAATGCTGGCTGTGGTCTGCGGTGAGGCCCGAGAGCGTCCCCCTCGTGTCTCCCACTGTGTGGTAGTGGACCAGAGGTCACAGCTTTAGTGCGCAGGGTTTGTCACTTGTTGTCCCCAATCTTTCTGCCAATTTTATTTTCCCAAAAATTTGGTCTCTTTTTAAAAATATGTACTTTGTTTTAGTTAAGCCTCCCTTTACTCCTCCTCTGCGCCATCTCCTGCCCCCCCCCCCCGTTTGCACCCTCCCATCTCTGGTATCCCCATTTGACTCTCCTATTCCTTAAGATCTGCTGACTTCCTGAGCCCTCCCTTGCAACCTGTTTCCCCCTCTCACGGCTGCTTTCTGGTTCCTGGCACATGCACGCTCTGGGCACACGGAGTGGCACGCGCTGGCGAAGGTCTGCACGGCGGAGGGGACGGGCGGCGTTTGTCCTTCTCCACCTGGGTTACCTCGCTTACGAGACCATTGTCCAGGTGCACGAATTTTCCAGCAAACATCATCTTCTTATGGATGACGTGTACAGATGTACTTGTACCACACTTCTCAGTTGCTGGACATCCAGGCTAATTCCATTTCCTCGCTGTTGGGAGGATGGCAGCAACGGACGCAGAGGAGCAAGCACCTCTGTAGCAGGGCGTAGGGTCCTTAGCAGGCACACCCAAGGGTGACTCTTCCATAGCTTTTAAAGTCTTTGAATCATGAAATTCACCACCACCGTTTTAGGACACAGTACTTTAAAAGTTTTCTCATCTTTCGCATATGTTCTAATCACCGGTGACCTTGGGAATGACCAGTACATACTTTATCAATATTAATATCACAATGAGGAGTTTGAAAAACAACAAGACATTTCAAGTATTTTAAATTTCCTTCCTAGAAAGCGTTTGTTTTCAGCTCTTCCTGCACTTCCAGAGCTCCCCCAGCCCCTAGTGCAGGGCCATCTACCTCACTCCAGGCTCTCCCACAACAGGAAGGGAGCTCCCGTGGGAGCTGGGCCCTGTGACGAGCACTTTCACACCTCAGCCTTCTGAAAGGAGGCTGGAAAATGAGGAGACCAGGCCCCTGGGGCTCCACATCCATGGGGTGTCATCAGTGCATTACTTCACTCAAGCCTTCGAGTGACCGGGTTGTGTTTCCCCAAGGAGTAGCTCATGGGTTTAGATGTTCTGCATTGTCCCACAGTCACAGGACTAGCAAACTGTGCAGATAGAAATCCAGGCCATCTCGGCCACTACGCCATGTGGCCGTTAGTTCCAGGATTATGATGATCAACTGTCCTCATTTTACCGCAGGGGAAACAGAGTATCAGGGACTGAATGACTTGGCTGAGGTCCCCACGATAGTGAAAGAGAGTCGAGACGTGAGCACAGGACTCCTGATTCCAAAGCCTCCGCCACAACACGTCTCTCTCGTTTCCACCCACTTTCCCCACTGCCCACCCATCCGTCAGCCACGCATCTCTCAAGCCTTCCCTGAACACTGAATTGTTGCCATTTTCCCCCTCTGCTCAGAAGCAGCCCGTGCTCATTACCTGGACCTTAAGTGGTGGTATTTATGTGTTAATGCATTTCTATGTGGACTCTGAGGGCACCATGAGGTCACCCACTCCCAGGCCTATGCCTGGGTCCCGGTGCCTGTGGGGTCAGCTTGTCCTGCTTCCCATCCACCGTCTGCCGGGTCTCTGCTGTGTCTCTCTCCCATCGGGTCTTCCTGAACGTTTGTTCTCTGCTGGCAAGGTCTGCTGGGAGGCGTGGCGTCACCTACCCAGTCAAGCCTCCCTTTCTGGCCATCTCCTGTTCAGTCCCTGATCCCCCATGTGACTCCCTTAAGCAAGGTGCAGTGCCAAGCCTCAGGATGGACCTTGCTGGTCTCATGTCATAGGTGCACACAAAAGGCAAGGCCGGGTAGGACCAATTCTGACCGTCCTGCTTAACAGATGGTGTTAAGTGAGCCATTAATTTGTGATGAGAGTCACTTTCCCCTCAAATTCTGCACTGTGCTGATTTTGAATTCAGAAAACACAAGACTTTCTAATGATAGCTTAAAGGACTGTTTTAGAGTGTGTGTCGTCGTGTTTGTTTTAAGGAGGGCTAGTAAAACCGGTCTTCTCCAACTCTCACCGTTTCAGTAAACGTCCCCGCCACAGTGATGGAAGCCATGTGCCGACAGGACGCTCTGCAGCCCTTCAACAAGAGCAGCAAGCTGTCCCCCGCCGCCCAGCAGCGCTCCGTCGTTTTCCCACAGACTCCTTGCAGCAGGAGTTTCTCCCTCCTGGATAAGTCTGGGCCCATTGAGTCAGGATTTAACCAGATCAACGTGAAAAACCAGCGGGTCTTGGCAAGCCCGACCTCCACCAGCCAGCTGCACTCGGAGTTCAGCGACTGGCACCTCTGGAAGTGTGGGCAGTGCTTTAAGACCTTCACCCAGCGCATCCTGCTGCAGATGCACGTGTGCACGCAGAACCCAGACAGGTAACCCCACCCCCACCGCTCCACAGCGTTCGCACAGTGAGCCCACTGCTGGCGTTTGTGCCCCCTCTGGGCACCGCCCACCTATGCTGGGGGCGACCCGGTGCCGGAAGGAACTCCTAAGAGCGGCCGGATTGTTCCGAGGGCTGCACAGGCAGGCTGGTGCGTGCAGAGAGGCGTCTGCCCTTGCCGCTCAGACAGTTCTGTCCACGCTGAAAAGGGAGCAAAACAGAAGGAACGTGTATGAATATCACAGGTGGAAAAATGAGGTCAGGATAATTAGAATCCTCTCTGTCTTCCAAAGATAATATAGCCGGCTGCTGCACGGCTGCCACAGACATTTCAGAGTTCACCTCCAGTGTGCCGTGAGTATGAACTTAATTAAGTACTAAGAGGTAATGAATTGGAATTTTTTGCTTAGTACTATTTTTCTTCCGAGCATGCAAACCCATAAATCCTACCAACCTGTCAAAAGGAAATACCTCCTCGGCTAGTGATGTGGAGGAAAACAGATGCCACTTATTCAATAAACTAATATCCACACAGAAGAAAAATGTTGACTAGATACCTCAGAGTCAAAGTTGGTTTGAAAGTTTGTCAATAAAGAATTTTATGGCCATGAACGGAGGATGAAATTTAGCTGAACAAGTGAATTAAAATTTCAGGTGCTCTGCCGAGTGGCACACTAGATATAATGGAACTATTATTTATGAATCAAAACTGGTTTATTCGACAGTCTTGATGGCTGGGAGTTCAAAAGACAAAAATCAAATTAATTTGATAAGAAGGGGTTGCTTGCTTGTGTTTTCTCTCTCTTTCCTGTCTTATGGGAGCTTGATTAAAGCCAAAATATCTAAGCACAGCACTGAAAATGTTCACGGAATAGAGAAGCAGAAAATAATCCTTAGAGCTAGGGTTACAGATTTGAAGGAAGGACTATTGAATTATTTTCTTAATTTTGCCACTGATTAACCTTATTTTAGCAAGGCATTTGACTTCACCTGACAATACTCAGCTCCTCCTTTCGAGCTGTGCAGGACACAACAGTGTGCCTCAAAAACATAAGGACAGAGAGGCAAAGATGTGCTGGAGGGGGCCAAGTATCCTAATCTCAGTGCTGAGGGTTTATGCACATTTACACATGGTTTTATTCATGCTATTCTAGAAACCACTTGCTGAGCCCTAAGCATTGTAAACAGTTAAGGTTGAGACGTTTCCATGAGGCTTTTATGGCAGCTGTAGCTTGGAGAAGGCACCTGAAGACTCCTTCATACCTTAGTATTTTTGGCTTCATATATTTGTGGAAGTGATACAAACATTGGAAAGGGGTTTCTTCATTCAGAAAGGATTTTTTGTTTAACTTCTTTGCAAGTATGCCTGTAGCTTATAATATACCTATGCTAAGCTTGCAAAGCATTGTGGCCATTTTTGTGAAGACAAAAGAAACATTAAAACTTATAAACTAGCATAAACTGGCTGTCTTGTTGAGTTCAAATGTATATACCTATTATTTGTAAAGATCTGTTTTGGTCATAGGAACTGAATTTGCAAGATAAATGGCACTTCAAAGTTTCTGGGTAGTTTAGCTTTTTCGCATATAATGATTTTATGCTGAATGTCATAAAAGCAATGAAAATATTTTATGGTAAATAGATACTGAAATAGCATGTTTTGTCTGATTCTAGATGTACCCAGAAATCATACATAAGATGCTTTAAATCTATTAAAAAGTTATAAAATACTAATGTCACAATAACACATTTATGAAAGATCAGAAAGAAATTGAAAAGATTAGCTTACATGTATAAAATACTTCCATAAGAGGTTGTTCTGTCAGAGCTGATTGCGTGCTAATTTAGTGTGATTTGTAAGACCTCAGGTCATGTAAGACCTCGGGTGGCATGAGCCCTTCTGTGCTAGGTCATGGTGGCCTTGGGACTGCACCAGGGATGATATGACCACTCTTCCCAGATGAGGTGGGGTAGTGAGTGTGTGTGTTATCAGGGTTGATGGCTACAGTGAGCTCAACTTACTTAAGCAATGGGTTCCTTCTGTTCCCTTCCCTAGAATTTGTTTGTGAAGATTTGGGAGGTAATTGCCATCATTAATAAGTTAAAAATCATGACTTCAAAGAAAAAATCAGGGGCTTCCGTAGCCCCCTTGCTGCCGCTGGCTCGGGGCGCGCAGCTCCTGCACTTACCTTCTCATTGCTGGGGCATAGAGCCCAACCAAAAGCACCTGATGGCAGCAAACCTTTTCATCTTGGCTCATAGCCTTGAGGAGAAGCTTCGTGACGACAGGAATGACATGAGCAGAAGCTGGACATCACTTCTGCCACAGCAGGTGGGGACAGCAGCATGAGAGTGAGCTGATATCTGGCAGGAAGGAGCTGGCTGTAACACGGCTAAGCTTGCCCCCAAGAACACATGTCCTCCAGCAAGGCTCCACCTTCCACGTTGCTAAAGTCATGAATTTATGGGGGACATCTGATTCACACTACCACATTCCACTCCTGGGCCCCATAAACTGATAACTATCCATGATGTCAAATGCATGCATTTATAAAATGATGCAATGCATTTCAGTCCAACTTTAAAAGCTCCCATAATTTTTACAAATATCAAAATTGTTCAAACATTCCCAGAGTGTAAGGTTGCTCAACTGTGAGCCTGTAAAATGACACAACGGCACGCTGCAGATGACGGCATTGCGAGGAAAACTTGTACCAGTGCGAGATCTAAAACACATAGGGAAAACAGTGAATCTCCAGTTCCATGTCCACCTGTGTTGCAGTCAGGTTTTCATTGCTGGTAGAAATCACCCAACTGAGAGCAGTTTACGGGAAAAAAAAAAAAGAGGTTTATTTTGGCTTACAGGCTCAAGGGGAAGCTCCATGATGGCCGGGAAAACAATGGCATGAGAACAGGGTGGACATCACCCCATGGCCAACACAAGGTGGACAATAGCAACAGGAGAGTGTGCCAAACACTAGCAAGGGGACACTGTGTATAACACCCATAAGCCTGCCCCTAACAATACACTGCCTCCAGGAGGTGCCAATTACCAAATCTCTATCAGCTGGGAAACTAGCATTCAGAACATCTAAGTTTATGGGGGACACCTGAATCAAACCACCACATTCCACCCCTGGTCCCCATAAATTGATATCCATGCATGATGTAAAGTACAAGCATTCCGTCCAACTTTTAAAGTCCCCATAGTTTTGATCAAGTCCAATGATGTTCATACATACCATAGTCCAAGGTCTTTTAACTGAGTCATAACACAAAAAAATCCCCTCCAAACCCATAATGGCACAGAATAAACATTCACACTGCAAAAAATGGCATTGGGCATAGAAAAGAAATATTCAACCAATACAAGATTTAAAACAACCAGGGCAAACATCAAACTGTATAGCTTCAAGTCCAACAACTCTAGCCAGTGACAAATTTCCAAGTCCAATAATTCTAACCAGCAACAAGTCTCTGGGATTCCAATTCTACCCTTCCAGCTAGGCTACTCACAGTCTTGGAAAACTTCATCCAGGACCAGCAGCCCTCCTTGGCATCCATCTCTTGGTCCCGGCATCTCCACTAGGTCTTTACTGCAATCCACAGTTCATCCTCATGGCCCCACTGGGTCTCCATGCAGGCATCCAGCAAACCTGCTTCATACTGCCCATGGCCATTTCCAAAACACAAGACCATGTTGCAAACTCAAAGACCCTCTCTTTCCTGCATTTTTTTGTACTCCACAATACCAGGTAGGGTGCCAATTTGTTAATCCTGGAGTGGGGGGGGGTGGATAGAGCAGACTTTGAAGAACAGGACACTCCTTGAACACTCAGCCTCCTTCAAAAGAGTCTACATTCTTCCTGTTGCCCCAGTGCAGGTTAGCTGGTCTAATCTCAAAGATTATAATCTCTCAATTGCAGCTGAATGGGCAGCAGTTCACCCAAAGATTATTTTTTTCTATCTGTGCCATATCCCTCTTCTTACACCAGTTCATTTCTATACAAAGCAACCATGCACAACTTCTCAGGACACAGGCATAACAGCAAGCTTTTCATACAAACTACCTCTAACCCAGTCAAAGCAAAGCTCTTTCTTACCCTCATAAGCTAAACCTCACAGTCCATAGTTCTAACTGCATTCAGGTCGTTCAACTCTGACCAGAATAGTCCATCAAGCTGTACTGAAAGCACTGCAAGGCATCTCTTAGGCCAAGGCTTCAAATCCACATTCCTCCTGAAAATCAGCTCCAAAGGGCCAAAGCCACACAGTCAGATGTCTAGCAGCAATTCCACTCCTCGGTACCACATTACTGTTGCAGTCAGGTTAGCATTGCTGGTAGAAATCACCCAACCAAGAGCAGCTTGTGGGAAAAAAAGAAGTTTATTTTGGCTTACAGGCTCGAGGGGGAAGCTCCATGATGGCAAGGGAAAACTATGGCATGAGCAGAGGGTGGACATCACCTCCTGGCCAAAACAAGGTGGACAATAGCAACAGGAGAGTGTGCCAAACAAGACCCTCTCTTTCCTGCATTTTTTTGCAAGAGGGAGCTGGGTATAATATCCATAAGCCTTCCCCCAGCAATACACTGCCTCCTGGAGGCACCAATTCCCAAATCTCCATCAGCAGGGAACCTGACATTCAGAACATATAGTTTATGGAGGACACCTGCATCAAACCACCACAACCTGAGATGCACATAAAGTCTCAATAGTTCCAATTCTACTTGTCCTGCTGGGCTGATCACAAACCAGGGAAAGCTCCATCCCCAAACAGCAGTTATGCTTGGCAGTTGTTCCATATCCTAACATTTCCAAAAAATCTTGGGGTCTCCACTGCAACTCATGGTTCATGCCCATGACTCCATCAGGTTTCTACACAAGGACTCACAACAAACCTACCTCACATCATCCAGACGCTATTTCCAAAAAGAAAAAAAAGAAAAGAAAAGCACATTGTAAATCCAATGAAGCTGTCTTTCCTGCATTGGTTATACTCCAGTAGCAGCAGGTAAGCTACCAAACTGTTAATCCATGGAGGAATAAAACCATGTTTCAAGAGCAGGACACTCCTTCAGCATTCATGCCCCTTACTTTCCAGGTCAACATTCCTTCTGTTTTCCCAGTGCAGAACAGCTGACCCAGCCTCTTTGATGGTAATCTCTCAAACAATCACAGCTAAATTGGCGTATCTTTAGCTTGAAATTTTCAGTTCTTCCTGGGCCACATTCTTCTGCTCACACCAGTCCATGTCTTCAAAATTCAACCCTGCTCAAGTTCTCAGAACACGGGGAGAACACAGCCGGCCTCTCGTACAAGCCAACTCTAGGCCAGTCCAGACATAGCTCTTTCTCCCCCCCCCCCATAAGACAAGCCTGCACAGTCCACAGTTCCTTCTACTTTTAGTTCTTTCAACCCTGACAGAATAGTCCATCAGATTCTGTTACAGCACTGCAAGGCATCTCTTAGACCAAGGTTCAAATCCTTCCACATTCCTCCTGCAAATCAGTTCCTACAAGCCCCACAGTCAAATTTCTAGTAGTTATGACCCCATGTACCAATTTTCTGTTGTAGTTACTTTCTTGCTGATGGAATAAAGTACCTGACAAAAAAGCAGCTGATGGAAGGGAAGGGTTTGGTTTTTTTGTATATGTATGTTTGTGTATACATATATATGGATTTTTTATTGACAACTTCCATAATTATAAACACTAAACCATGATAATTTCCTCCCCTCCTCCACTTTCCCCTTCACAATGATAGAAAGTCCCCAACATTCTTAACCACATCAGTGATTTGCTTGGAAATGACAGATAGTCTCCAACATTCTTTTTTTTTTTTAATTTTTTATTTATTTATTTGAGAGCGACAGACACAGAGAGAAAGACAGATAGAGGGAGAGAGAGAGAATGGGCGCGCCAGGGCTTCCAGCCTCTGCAAACGAACTCCAGACATGTGCGCCCCCTTGTGCATCTGGCTAACGTGGGACCTGGGGAACCGCGCCTCGAACCGGGGTCCTTAGGCTTCACAGGCAAGCGCTTAACCGCTAAGCCATCTCTCCAGCCCAGTCTCCAACATTCTTAACCACATCAATGATTTGCTACACAGAAGAGATATATACAACTCCAGTGATAGTTACTAAATTTGGAAGCTTGTTTGTGATCCATGTTAAAACTTAGAAATGCTGATATAAATTTATGTATTCTTTGTGATTCATTCCATTCATTATTCAGCTGAGTTTTTGCCTTTGACAGTTTCTGCCCTTTTACCCACATACAATTGTCCCTCATACCTGTCGAGGACCCCTGTGGTGTCAAAATCAGTGCACACTTAAGTCTTAAGTAAGATGGTATAGAATTTACACATATGCTATAGGTCATCCTATATGTTTTAAGGCCTCTTTAGACCTTGAAATACTTCAAGTGGTATAAACAATATGTAAAAAATTATTATCCTATACTGTTCAGGAGTAATAAGAAAAAGTCTGTACGTGTTATATACAGGCACCTTGTTCTTTTGAGGGTTGGCTGGATCCTTGGATGAGATCCACTGTACAGTGAACTAACTTAACAGTCATAAACTATCTCCCTTTTCCTTGAAGACCTCAGTGCTTTAACTCTGATAGCAGCATCTTACTAGAAACAGGCAATGAAGGGAGACACAAAAGACAAAGTCAGAAGGGAAATAGGTCAGAGCTTCCAGCAGGTCCAAATTTGAAAATAGGTCCCTGAATTTAAGACCCAAAAGAGTTTTCACTCAGCAGAATGAGTATTTGGCTTTGAAACTCCAGATATTTAAGCCTTCATCCAAGAAACTTTCTGTTCTGTCTTTGTGAGAATTTCACATGAGTACCATCCAGACATGCCAAGGAAAGAGATCTGTGGATACCCAGTGATGCTGGCATTGCCACTTCTCACCACCGAGTGATGCTTATATTTAACCTGGAAAAGCAATTGTCCAGGCAAAGCCGGACCCAGCACTAAAAACAAAAAGACGTGTCCTCCGAGGCTCAGGAACCATGAGGTTGCCCTTACTCCATTTTGTTCTGTTAATATTAAACAAATAGATTTTTTTCCCCTCAGATTATAGACACCCTCCTACCACTTTTCTGGGTGAATTCATGGGGAAGAAGTTAGTTGGAATGTAGGCCCAAGATATTATTTAGAGTTTGTAAACATTTGAATTTTTCCACAAGTTTATATCCTAGGCAAGGGCAACTTGACTTGCTATTGCTTGAACTAGGAGTTAGAAATCCCTTTTCTCTTCTCCTGTTCTGCCAATGCTCTCAACAGACCTGCTGGGTGGGGGAGGGGCCCCAGGAAGGGGTAAGCAAAGTCTTCAATTACAGCGGATGATTTTCTAAGGACTGTCTTCTCATAACTTCTCACAGAAAGTGTCCCTTTATTTTGCATCCATTTTCTCTCATTCTCCCTCTACCTTTCCCTTTCCCCATCTCTTCTCTTCTCTTCTTTTTATTTTATTTTATTTTATTAATTTTGGTCTTTTGAGGTAGGGTCTCACTCTAGCTCAGGCTGACCTGGAATTCACTATGTAATCTCAGGGTGGCCTCTGCCTCCCCAGTGCTGGAATTGAAGGCGTGCGCCACCACGCCCTGAGGCTCCATCTCTTCATTTTGATTGTTGATGCCTCGTGGGGAGAGGCTGGCCTTCAGCCCCCTGAGCACACCTTGAGCTGTGCACACTTGTGTTTAGGTGTCATTGCACGTCCCTGGAGAAACCAACTCCCAAAGGCGCTGTTTGGCGGGAGCGCGCTGAGAAGTCCCTGGACTGGATCAGGATCTTGCCTCACGAGGGGCGCCATCTCCCAGCGCCCAGTGTTCCGCTGTCGTTTGGGCTGTGTACTTCTGACTCTTTCCTGACTCTTCTCCTTCACGTCAGCTGAGTTCTTTCCTCCCCCCGCACAGCCAGCAGCGACTCAAGTGGGGCCCCTCTGAAGCCTCCGGAGATTCGCACTTGGGCTGGCTGACACCAAGCAGGGAGAGGGTATCGCCCTGAGCAAACGACTTTCATCCTGGAGGCTTTTATGCCATGAAAGAAAATATCAAAGAGGGATTAATAATTTTAAACCAAACCACACTTAATTTTGTTAAATGTTTCATTCTTTCCCTGTGTGTACACCAAACCGATTACAGACTCCCCGCAAATGACTTGCACATTTCAGTGGCGTCATCTTTGGCAGAGGAGCCTCCGGTGACTGAGCGCCAGGAGATCCACTACCTTGTCTCACTGCTTCCTGTGAGAAATGTACCAGCCCGGGTACACGCCAACTAACTCCACCCACGACTGGTGTCTATTTTTTTTTTTTTTTACTTATTTTATAATCATGTATGGAGCATTTTCTAGTTCTTCACAAAGCTTAGCTTTCCAGCGTTGGAGCTAGCCACACAAGGCTGCTTAGCTCTTCGTGAGTGGACACTGCGTAAAGTGATCCCCAGGTTTCAGGGGCTCAGCTGCTGCGTGTGGTCAGCGGCCCCGGCGGGTGCAGCACGTGCCGGTCACCGCACAGCACCGCTGCAGATCTCAATCGTCTTGACAAAGCCACAAGGCACTTTTGGTTACGAGGTGCTGTTTGTGTTTGCTTTGGAAGCAGCGGAAAGCAGGGTGTGTGTGATGGGCTGGGAGAAGAGCCTTCCCGAATGCAGCGACGTAAGATCGTGAGTGGAGAGCCGAGCCCAGCGCCCGGCGGTGCCCATCCACAGGCACTTCCTCTAGTAGGACTTATCAAAGGGAGACAGAACTTTGGAGTAAGATTTATTAGCCAAAAGCTTAATAACTTTGTAACCTCATCTTTTTGCCAGACTTTGAAGACTTAATGGCAATATTGGCCATCTGAATAAAAAGCTCATTAGTGACCACTAATGATGTGTACCAAAGTCCCTTCATCGCAATATGAGAGACCAGCTTTTTGCTGATAAACCTAATCTGAATTCCTGGGACCAGTTGAGGTGCCCGAGATTCCAACATGGCAGTAACATGTTCTAAGGCCTGCCTGCCTAAGACTTATCTCTGTCTTGAGTGTATTCCTATGCTCTTAGGTTAAACCCATGAAACACAAACATTTTTTAAAAGTACATTTTGATGACTTTTTCAATCTGGGGGATTGAGCCTAGGATCTGGCTCCTTCCAGGGACATGCTTTACCATTGAGCTTTATCCGCAGAACTTTTTATTGTATTTTATCCAGGCTGACTTAGAATTTACTGTGTAGCACAAATGGGCCTTGAAGATGTGATTTCCTTGCCTTAGCCTCTTATACAGCTGTATTTATAGGCCTGTACTACCAGGCCTGGCTTATTTTATTTATTTTAAAAGGAAATTATTAAAATGTAGAAAAATAACATTTAAAGGAATCTTTGCTGGCTAGGAAAATTCCCTTCTCTTCCCTTCTTCTCTCCCTCCCTCCATCCTTCCTTCCTTCCCTCCTTCCTTTTCTTGCAGGGTCTTGCTATGTAGCTCAGGCACAGCAACTATACTTATTGACAATTGATTCTCTAGAACTAAGAGACTATTATAGTGGCAAGAAAATACTTCTAAGTCCCAAATTCTGTATTAAATCAGGCTCTGCAAAGTTGGATATCAGAAATGATCTAAAATCCCATACTTTAAGATACCTAAGAATGAGGGGATATAGCTTTGCTTTTTTAAATTCAAAAATAAGCTTCATTCCTATATTTTGTGACTAGATTTTCTTGTTAATTGAAATTCTCAACTTTTTACTACTACATTTAAGTTGTCTGTATTTTAGCAAGTGTGCATGCTAAACCAATACACACACACACACGCACACACACAGACGCACACACACACGCACACACACACGCACACGCACAATGTAGAGCTCCAAGAGTAGGTTGTTGGCTGTCACCCACCATACAAGGCATCGTTCATGTTGGTCCTGCTGAGTTTCGCAAGGCTGTTAGACAGATTATCAGGTCAGGCACATTAGTCAGTTTTCCTAAAGCAGAAGCAAGGGATGATGGGATGTGAGAGGCCATCCAGGTCAATCTATCTCCCTTTCCAGGTAATGAGAAAACAGAGGTCAGTGAAGCTGAGTGACTTGTCTACATCTACAGCTGACTGGGGTTAAGAACTAAAGCAGACTCACCTCTCTTCTCTCTCCTGTTCTAGACCCTTCTATGAGGCCAAGCTGAGTTCCGTGGGATTTTAGAAATGATACCCAAGCAGGTTACCTCCCACATCTGCAGTCAGAGCCTCTCAGGCTGCTGATGGGCAGAAGTGATGCTCTTGGATCCTGTCTGCCTTTCCTTGCTGTTAACTTGATGACAGAATTCTATATAAGCCTCTGTGGTCATTGCTGCTCTGTAAATCTTTGCCACTGTGACTATTACCATAAAAAGGATGGATTGACTTCTGACTGCAGAAAATAAATCACCCCAAGTTTTGACAGAAGAGTTAGAAAAAAAAGAAAAGATTAATTGGTTTTATTTAGTGGCTTATTGTTTATAGTGATAGCTATTAAAAATAGATAACCAGAGGCTAATAAATGTTAATGGTCCTTTCACTATTAGAAAAATCAATTGTCAGTGGATATAGCATATATTAATATATTATTTTGTTTATAAATCTTCAATAGCATGTAAAAAAAATTCATCCCTGAGAGAACTATTTTTTGAGAACTTGTCTAAGGTTAACATTTACTACCAAGAACAGATTTGGCAGGAGGAGATTTTAATCAACAGGAAATTTTAATGGCCTTTACAGCATTATTTTATAATTATAATAAAATGCACATGTAATTTGTCAAAATTGATAAACTCTTTGCCAAGGACTCTTACATATTTCTTTGAAACTTGTTCGAAAGCAGTTAGATAGATTTCTAAATGTAAGTAATTAAAATTGTATAGTATTGAGTTATTGACCAATGTTGGACTATTAATCAAGCTAAAAAATTCTACAATCAGTGCTCAGTGTGCTGCAGCTTGGTAAAATAATAGTATTTGTGTTCAGTGAGGCAAGTAGCCACAATTAAGCACTTCACTTGACAAATGAGAGGGTACACTTTATTTTGCACTTAATTGAATTGTACATGCTCGGCCACTGTTGTCTCCTGGCCCTTCATTTTGGTTTCTGCTCTTTGGAGCTTATGCATTTGCTAAAAGTAGAACAAATTAAGTCTGCTTTTGCCCCTTAATGCCACCAGCAATGTCTGGGCCACAAACCAGGGATTAGCGAGTACTGTTAATATCTTTCATGGCAGATTATTAATTTTCTGAACAGAATTTTTCATAAACTAGTGCCCCAGTAATGAATGATATAAAACAGCTTTGAATTGAGAACACACGTCAGGTTTTGAATCACTCACCAGATTCTGCTTAAGTAATTAGAAGAACTGCTAGAGAGGAAACTGAATTTTGATCTATTTTATGAAAACCAAAAATTAATTTATTTTTTGTGGGCTGGAAAGAATGTCCTTTGATAATCTTGCTAATTATCAGGTGTTTGTCACAACTTCCTTCTATTTACTTTTGCATCACAGTCAACCCTCTCTAGGCGTAGTGACATCCCATCATTTTTTTGCTATTATAAATCATTCCTTGCCACCAGCGTAAGCCAAGGAGATAGATAAGGCTCAAGAAAGAGACACAGTGGGTAAACGTTGGTGAGGGGCATAAGGAGTCATGATTGCTTTTTCAAACAGACACATTTGGGTACAGGTGTGCATTTACCTGGACACTGCCAATAGATATGCGATAGGTAGACCCCCGATAGTTCAGTGTGTATTAAAGCGTGTGCGCAACTTACCCACTGACCTGCATATTTCTCTGACTCTCCGAATAAAGCTCAAATACACTCCAATGACCTTGGCACCAGCAGTTTAGATCTTGTGAGGGCAGTTTATCCTTAGTCTTCTGAACCAACAGAAATAATAGCATCTGCTTCCCCTGCCTTACCCAGAGAGTTACTATAAGTATTAAAGTGGATAATAGACTTTAAAGCACTTTGAAAAGTTAAGAGTGCCACAGAAACCTAAAATACAATTATACATTCTCTTTTGTGCAATCAGCTTAATTTAACCTGTGCTTATCTTTGTAAGGCTTGTGAAAATACCCAGGTGTGTGCCGTGGGGAGATGAAGATAGGCAAGTAGGGTTCTTAAAATGGTGTGGTTACTACTGGAAGCGAACATTTGTTTGGGAAGTATGTCTCACTAGGTCTCTAAATTTTGTTCCTGTGACAAGGAGTAGAGGAAGTCTGCAAGCAGAGCTCTATGCTATGTCTTTTAAAAATGTGATTGTGTCACCAAAATGTCGTGGCTTTTCCTCACAGTGCTGACATCACTGAGCAACCCAGAAAACCATGACCAGGCAGTTTCTCTGTTCCTTTCAGACCCTACCAGTGCGGCCACTGCTCGCAGTCCTTCTCCCAGCCATCAGAACTGAGGAACCACGTGGTCACTCACTCTAGTGACAGGCCATTCAAGTGCGGCTACTGTGGCCGTGCCTTTGCTGGGGCCACCACCCTCAACAACCACATCCGGACCCACACTGGAGAAAAGCCCTTCAAGTAAGTCACAGCTAGCCACCTACCCTCTTTCTCTTAGCTTTTCTTGGGAGCTAGCAGACACATTGGCACAGCTCTGCCCCGCTCAGCCAAATTGGTGGAGAAGGCTACTTGGAAGGTCTGTGAGGCTGCTAGAGAATCTCTCGGATTTAGTGACCGACAGTTAGAAAAAGAAGTTCGAGAACCTACAGATTGGTCTGGCTCAAGTTTTGCAATCTTGAACATGAATGATCTTTCTAATCTGTTTTCTCATCAGTAAAATAAGGAGGCAAATATTATTTCCAGTTCCAGAGAACCTGTGTGTCTGGCTTTTATTTAGAAGCCACAGCTAACTCACAGTCATCAGCTCTGTGACTATGACAAGTGGGGGTCAGGGCCATGAGGGTTGGATATGTGAACAATTCTCTCTTGAGAAACGTTTGGGATTTGAACGAACTATTTCCTCTTTCTGAACCTATTGCAATAGCCCTCTTGTGCCTTTTTGGTGTGTACTTTGGATCTTAAAATGACCCTATTGGTAAGAAACTAAAATTATAAACAAAGGGCACATTGACTTTTTGAATATTCAGAGACTGTTGTTAAACTGAGTTAGTGCTAAGGTGTTTAGCAAGGTCAAGGCACCTGAGCAAGAGAATGTGTTTTGTGTTCTAACCAGAACATCAGCGGCGCACGTTGGATCATGCAGCATGGTCTGGTCATGTGCTGATTCACCCACCCGCCCATCCATCTACGGAGCCAGCCAGTCAATTACATGTGTTCATCCAACAAGTATTTATTGCGCACACACTCTTAAATTGGGCACGGATAGGCACAAGGGGTGAATGAGACTCGGTCCCCTTCCATCCCAAGCTTGACCTCACACTCTAAGGGGAGGCCCAGTTAATAAATATTACAACCTGGCCTGAGACGTGTAACAATAAGACACGCATGTCCCGTGTTTGAGAGTAGCAGATAAACGTGTGGGAGACAATGGGTAAGATGTGCTTTCAAGGATCAGGAGGAACTTGCCAGACTTGTCAGGGAGGAGAGGTCGTATTTCTGGTAGCTCCGGCATGTGGAAAGGCCTGGAAAGGGGGGAGCCTGCAGGCGTCAGGTCCGTGGTGTCAGCAGCTGCTGTGTTTGGTGAACACTGTGCCCTTCAGCCTCTCACATCTCTTCCCATTTGCCGTGCAGGCGAACTGTGTTGGAGAAGGACCATTCAGAAGCTAGATGATAGTGTTGAGTCAGGTTCGCCCTTCTGGCGGAAATCACCCAACCAAGAGCAGCTTGTGGTAAAAAAGTAGGTTTATTTTGGCTTACAGGCTCAAATAGGAAGCTCCATGATGGCAAGGGGAAATGATGGTGTGAGCAGAGGGTGGACATCACCCCCTGGCCAACATCAGGTGGACCATAGCAACAGGAGAATGTGTCAAACACTGGCAAGAGGAAACAGGCTATAATTCCCGTAAGCCCGCCCCCAACAATACACCGCCTCCAGGAGGTGTTAATTCCCAGTTGCTATCAGCTGGGTAGACAAGAGTTCAGAATACCTAAGGTTATGGGGGACACCTGAATCAAACCACCACAGACAGACAGACAGACAGACAGACAGATAATAGATGTTCAGCCGTATTTATCTTCTGTAGGACAAGATCAAGACGGGAGATGACTCCGGCATAGGAGACTAATCTCTCACTCAGTCTCAGCTAGTGAGTCTTCTCAGAGTCTCGTGAGCCACGGCTTTCCCACGGCACCTTCTGTTGGGACACTGCTGTGTACTTCCTGAGGCCAGGCTTACCTCAGGTCCTGCATGCTGCCTGAGCCAGTGGTCTGCTAGCAAAGGGAGGAGGTCACAGAAAGTGGTCATCTCTTCAACTCTTCAAGAATTAGTTACCTCTGACCCTCATTCAAAACTATGCTTTGCAATGGTTGAACTGATATTATCGAAAACAGTGGGGGTGTTTGTTTGTTTGTGTGTGTGTATGTTTGGTTTGGGGCTATGTGCCTAGATGTAGCTTACTCGCTGCTTAAACGTTTTAAAGGCTTCTGGCCAAGGGAGCAGGATGGGTCCTAAAGTCGGGCTTATAACATTCCAGCCAGGCTGAGCCTCTAGATGCTGCCATAGTGCACAGAGGGGGCCTTTGTCTAGTCCAGGGAGAGGCCAGCTGGCTTATCCCAGTCTTGGGAATTCCCTGTCACTGGTGTTTGGGACCTTCCTGGGTGGACTTTGTCATCACCCTGACCCCTGGGGGACTCAGGTTCTGGCTTTGCCATTGCTCTGGATGTCGTTTTATTCAAAAGCAAAGGCTGGAAGGCTGAAGATCGCTCTGGTCCCTTGTATAAGAGAGGGCAGCCAGATGGATTCAGTGCCAGCAATCAGATTGATTTTTATCTTGTTGCTGTGTAAATAGATTTTAGTAATTAATTGAAGAGGTTTCAGGGTCAAAATGAGAAATAGATTTCTATTAATGTTAAGGTGTTACTTATGTGTAACCTCGTTGACTCCACTCAATTTTTTTCTTTAACATCCTGTTTTTGTCATGTTTCCAATAGAGCTGCCATCTTAGCTTAATTTTAATTCATCAGATCAGTACTTTAAGAGCTTTAGTGATTCTATTTTCCCTCCTTACTAGCAGATTTTGTGTGTGTGTGTGTTTGTGTGTGTGTGTGTGTGTGTGTGTGTGTGTGTGTGAACATGCCTGAATTCATCTGGGAAAAGCAAGTGAGCAAAAAATAGTGACAGGACTAGGCTTGCAGGATTCAGTTCCTTGTGGTTGTTTTGGACCTTCCATTCCTTTTCTTAGCAAAAGAGTCATAGGCTACAATATTTTGGGAATTAAAAAATGATCAACTATGTGTTTCTACATGGGAGAACTAAGTGTACACTTACATTAGAACAAAATTTAAACATTGTCTTGGAAATGGAAAGTTAAATTCCTTAGTGTATATAGCCAGGTCTTCAAGATTATACTGTCCCAAGGGAGTTTGGGAATCTTCCAACCATAGCTCATGGATATCCAAGCCATGGACAGTTGTAAATATTATGAAGATAAATGGTTACAAGCCTATAAAATAAACATTCAAACAAAAACTTTTGTTGCAGATTAGTCAATAAAAAGGGCTTGGCCATAACAGTTCATTCTACTACCTCAGCTAATGGATACTGGCTTAAACAATGTTGCAGAGATGGAAAAGAGTCTTGTAAAGATGCGCAAACCTAAACTGCACGCCCCAGGCAGCCTCCAACTAGATGACCCAGATGGCTCAGTCCCCAAACTGTCCTCTCAATCCAGGGTCAAGAGGCCTTCTCAAATCTCGGGGCGAGGGGAAACTGAGCCTGCCCCATTGAGGGGAAGCCTCTTCCTTGATCTTAGCTCTGCAGTGGGTCTGACGGCACATGGAGATGGCTTGCTTCCAGGGAAGGCTGGTGAAATGGTGTCTTTACAAGACTGAACCACCGTCCAGCTTTCTCTCCCATGTGATCAGCTCTAGCTTCCCACCCCAGTGGGAAAAAAAATTATGTCCCAAGTTCTAGGCAGATCACCAACTTGTTGACAGCGATCCTCTGCTGCTGACTTGGAATTTCTAAGATGAAAACACATGCAGGAAAAGTGAAGAAAGAAGTTCTACTGAGGGTCGTGGATCTCAGTTTCTTGTGAGAGGCTGGAGGTCATGGAAAAGAAGCAGTGAAAGGCTGAACTTGTCTCACTTAACAGCAACGGCCAAGCAACTTACTGCAGCGAGCGGGGTGGGCATGGGGCTGTTGGCAAGCTCCCGGTGAGGGCTCATGTTCATCCCTCCCTGTCCGGTACAGCATGTAATCTCACAAGGGTTTGGGTAGAGGGTCCATTTGAGCGGCCTGTAGCCTGCCTTCTGAGAATGGGAAACTGGGCAGGCAGGCAAGGACTTGCCTTGGAGTCTTCACCCTCTTTACAAGCCAAAGAAACATATTCGCCACTGTTTTGCCTACAGTCACTGGAGTCTAGGCAGTATACTGAAATCAGAGAAAATTCCAAAGGACATCCAATATTCGAGAAGGACCTTAGGCAAAAATCACAGTGAATCCAAAGAGCAGGCCAGTAGATATGTATCAAGCATATCCCATGTGCAAAATCCTGTGCAGTTTGGTCCAGTTCAAGAAGTATTTTTGTGGCAAGTGGCAGGTATACAGAAGCCTCTTGCAGGTTTTCTATGCAACACCACCATTTTGTGAATGATCCAGTCAACCACCCCAATAAGAGAAGAAGGGTCTCGAACCATAGAGGAAAGCAAGTCCAATGCAGACTCTCGTGTCTGTAGAAGTTGGGGTCTTCATGCTTGCTGAAAGATGTGGAGGACTTTCTACGTGTGTGTTCCTGAGATGTCCCCTTCAAGGCGATGGCATTGGCACCTGTTCCCCCAGAAGATGCAGTGAAGACCTATGTAAGCCTCTCTTCTTTCCTGGCCTGCTCCCTTCTTCTCCCGCTGGACTGCAAGGAGCCCAGGGTCAGAGGTAGATGCTCATGCCTGTCATTTGCCTGAGGTTGAGATTCAGCGTTAAGTAAATGCCAATTCAGCTGGAGTTGAATTTCTCCGACCTTCCAGGACCAAGGTCCTTGAATCAGTCTTTCTAATGAGTTTCGTGAAGTTGTGATAATATTCTGTAAAGAAAATTTCGCTAATGTGTAAGATAATGAATACAAAATTTGGGCCCTTGTCTTGTTTTTTAAAAAGATACATATATATGTATATATAGACTTCTGGCCAAGATGGCGACCGCCTAGCTGCGCTGCAAATCCTGGGAAAAGAAAGATAGATGCAGATCCTAAGGAGAGAGCCACCCCATCATACCTCAAAAGGGTCCCGACTGAAACTAAGGAAAATTGGAGAAACAAGCAAGGGTGCTGTTTTCCTGATGAACCGGATACCAGCATAAGGGGAAGGAGACCAACACAGAGAAAAATCAACGCCTACCAAATCAGAGAGCCAGAGCCCCAGAGGCCCCAACACCTAATTACTGAAGCAAACCAAAATGAACACAACATGGCTCAGGGAAATTTTGCGGAAAGAGTGTCAGAGCCACATGTTGGGTCATGATATGCAGAGACATTTATCCTACCCATAACTGTGGACTAACTCCACAATGCATGACCCATATACCTCAACAAGGCAGGGCCAATGGGGAGGGGTAGGTCATGGATGAGCCTAATAATGGTACCAAACTGCCTGTATTTGCTGAATACAAAACTAATTTAAAAAAATAAAAAAGAAATAAATAAATAAAAAAGAAATACAAAATCTCTGTAACAGGAAGGTTTTTTTGATAAAAACTTGTGTGAGACTCATGGAACTTTTGTCCGAAAACCTGTTTGTAAGAAGATATAGAAAGGAATGCTGTGAAATGAACCTTGCTTCAGTCCTGGCTTCAAAAAAAAAAAAAAAAATATATATATATATATATATATATATATATATATATATATATGATATACATATATATATATCTTTTTAAATACATATATGTCTTTATTTCCTCAAATATGTAAATTCACATAATTCCCCAATCATATCAATATTATTTCTACTAGCCCACTTTCCTCAAGAAGAGGGCTTTCCCTCTCTTTCCAGGTAATTTCTGCACAAGGGTATGTGGTTTTTTTTCTCATATTTGGTGAGATGGTGCCAGACATGAGTTTTCAGGAACAAACTCCTCATGCACAGTATAGATAAGTAGATTTTCCTGATAGTCACATATAAATATGTATGCATGTAAATATGAGTGAGAAATTTAAGCAGACACTGAAAAAACATGTGACTCTTAATGTACCCATCCAGCATGGAGATCTAAATGCTACAAAGAGCCATGGACTCTCTGCCTTGTATAAAGCATTAAGTCTTCCACTTCAGAATTCTTCACATTCTAATATATAGGATCAGAAGGGCAAAAGCATGACCCAGGTAAATTGTCATTCCTCACAATTGTTCAAACTATTTTGCTCTCTTTGAAATTGATTCTAGAACTTCAAAATTAAAAAAAAGAAATATAATAATTTGAAAGTTTGTCAAGCCGTGAAAGGTAGTATATTTTGACACACTAATCCCGTAACTAATCAGTTTTCTAATAAACAATCAGCAGTTTGCTAGCATGTCATCAGCACTCCAGGAGCTTGGGAGAGGGGATGAGCTGCCCGTGGACGTTAATGAATACACCAAAAATCATTAGGTGATCAATACTTCTGAGTTATTTTCATTGAGCTGATAGGTCCTGATACATTAAAGCTGACATTATACATTTGTCAAGATCACAGTGCAGTTTTTAACAGTGGAACAGGCTTCTAGAAATATTCTCTGGAAGACACTCAGCCACCTAGCCTCTTCTCTGTGGCACACTGGCTGGTGCAGGGGCTTGGGAACTGTAAGCGTGCAGCCGAGCTCTAGCCTTCCGGTATTCCCAGGGAGGGGAGAACCCCCAAATCCAGTGGGGGTGCTCCACGTCCATAGCCATGCTTGTGGCAAGGCACATTCTATAGTTTACCGAAGAGGAGAGAGAGAAGTGCTCACCAGCTCCTGGACAAGTGGCTCACTCCTCTGTGGTGGGGCGGTGGGCTTTCTCTTTGCCTCTGCCCCAAACCCAAGATGTGAAGACTGCAGCCTTTAAAAGAGGCCATTGCAACTCCTCGTGACAATCCTTTTCTTCAAAGCATTGAGGGGGACCATGAAAGGAGTGGCTGTGGCTGGTGTGGTCACTGGGCTCTCCCCGGTGCTGGGAAAGGGATGTGGGTAGCACATAGATGAGGAACGTAGCAAGAGGGAGATTCTGTGTAATTTAGGTTGCTGTCATGGCGTGTGTGTGCATATGCATGTGCGTGTGTGTACTGCCTTTTCATAGATTAAGTGTGTGTATGTGCGTGTGTGTGTGTGTACTGCCTTTTCATAAATTAGGTAGCTATTAAACATGGGAGATAGGAATTGACACAAGTTCTCTGCAATCTTTTCTTCTTTCTTTGTAAAAACATATTTTTTATTTTTGTTTATTTGTTAGAGAGGAAGGGAGAGAGAGAGAGAGAGAATAGACACACCAGGGCCTCTAGCCATTATAAACGAATTCCAGACATATGTGCCACCAAGTGCATCTGGCTTACGTGGGTACTGGGGAATCAAACCTGGGTCCTTGGGCTTTGTAAGCAAGCACCTTAATTTCTAAGCCATCTCTCCAGTCCTGTCCTTCTTATTTAAGAGAAGGAGATATGCTTGAAGTGTAAAGCTCACGTTCTCATCTCTGGCCCAGTGGCTCGTGCGTATGTCATTTCTTTAGGGTTGAGCCTCTTAAAGCACTGAAACATCCATTGATTCCCAGTTTCATACTTTTTCTGAGTCTTCCCTTCCCTATGGCCACAGACCTTTGTTTTATAAATTGTGTTGGCCCTAAATTTCACCAGACTGTGATACTGTATCAAGCTTTTAGGAAAATAAAACAGTACCCTCCCAAGGCCCCCACACAAGCTAATGTATTGCTTGCCACCAGTTTGCGAATTGTGTGATGACGACTCTTCTGGCCATTGTGCTGAGGGGAGTAGAATTCTGGATTTCAAATTAGCAGCAGGTGAAATTCTATTTGTCATCAATTTCTCTTTGGGGTTTCAGAACAGAAAACTGCAGACAAGCTGCTGCTTTGATGGCTCACTCTTAAAAATCTCTTTTTGTTCTTTATCTATTTGAAGTGACAGTGATCAGGGCTGCAACAGGACAGGGCTCTCTGGAGAAATCACCTTCCCCTGCCTATTGACAGACCCCTCTGTTGTACACCAGACGGGCTTTGTCCCATCCCGGGCATCCAGGCCTTGGAAGGAGCCACCAATTAAACCTCTTGAGCCGGTAAAATCCGAAGGCACTTTGGAGTGTCTGCTCTGATTAGACAGGATGAGAGGAGGCCCATCACCCTGCAGGCCCCACTCCCTGGTCTCAATTTTCTCTCTTGCCTCCACCAGGTGCGAGAGGTGTGAGAGAAGCTTCACGCAGGCCACCCAGCTGAGCCGACACCAGCGGATGCCCAATGAGTGCAAGCCAATAACCGAGAGCCCCGAATCAATCGAAGTGGATTAACTGATTGACTGGTTGGAATTAAACTGCAAGGAAAGTCATGATTAAATGTCACGGACACTTAAGCAAAACCAAAGATTTCCTCTGAGCAACTTTCAATCAGTCCCAGAAAACCAAAAGCAGTAATAAAATAAGTAAGATGTTAAGAGATATTGATCCTGGCGTGGAAGTCAGACCAGGAGAGAGGTTATTTATTTATGACTAGGGACGAGACTGATTTCCGTGGACAACTCACCTGGGGTGGCTAACATTTCCAGTCCCAACCTTGTCTTTTTGCTTTGTTTCTAAAAAGGTTTTTTTTTTAACTGTTATTTAATACCAAAGGAAGGAATCAAATGGATTCTTCTGCCCACAGTTGTGACTAAGAATGCACAGGGACGTGGTTCACGGTGCACCTTTTTTGTTTGTTTGTGTGTTTGGTAGCATGTTTCAAGGGGACCCATCGTGCAGCCTTCTTCGGGCCCTGGCCAGCGCTGGGTGCCCGCGGGAGCCTGGGGCAGCAGCAGCAGCAGAAGCAGGAGCGCGGTGGCGGCGGCGGCGGCGGCGGTGGAGGCGCCTGGACTCACTTTCTCACGCACTTTCACGCGGCTCCTCCCGCCCGCCCGCCCGGAGAGGAGGCAGGAAAGCCTGAAAGGCAAGAAAACTGCTTCAGGTTCAAATTCAAAGGGAAACGCAGGGGACTTAACTTTGTCCTGATCACAGTGTTCACAGACATCGAAAATGTACGGGGCTTCATAACACAGAATATTGTTCTGAAGCAGCTAGTTGAGAAAATGTTTTCAATAACATGTTAGCCTAAAAGAAAAAGTGAAAACAGAAATAAAGTTCTTTTGGTCTGAGGCTGAATATAAGGTATTAGGCTTCACGTAATTTGGGTTTTTTTATGTGTAAGTGTTGGACATGTGAGTAGCATGGTACAGAGCCCCATCGTCCATCCTCCCAGCAGCATGCCCCCCTGATTTACACAGGTAAGGCCTGGGGGTCCCCATTGCGCCCTGCTCAGTGTGTCAAGGACATTGCCACAGAACAGGTGAAAATCAGCCAGACAAGAAAGCAGTGTGAGGAGGAGCCGCCACCGGGATGCAGTTAGAACAGACTGCTGGGAACAGCTACTTCCACCAATCGGGACCCCCTTTCCTGCCCTGGCACCGGCTTAGTCAAAAGAGAAAGAACTATGTACGCCCCTTCTTGACTGAGTGCTTGGAAATTGAGTTTAACTTTTGCTGCCTTTTGGTGGTACAACAATGGTATTCAATACAATCGAATCCCGGTCGATGAAACAATCCCATGTCAAGAAGAGAACATGGCTTCCCGTGGCTGTTGGTCCCTTAGCTCTCAGCAACAAGGCAAAAACGGAGCCTACCTCCCTTGCCGGTTTAGATAAAAGTTGGATATTGATTTGGAGGGCTTGGTGGTGATCATTTCTGATTGCAGGGTCTTAGTCACTTGGTAGGTAGGCACAGCTTTCCTTGCTTTTGAGCTCTGCACTTTCTTCTCTCAAAATAAATTAAAAAAAAAGACACATATAACAGAACTTACTACTGAAGGGCGAAGGGACCATGTAGTTCCATGTACTCTATCACGATGTCCTTGGTCTTTCAAAAATCTTCTCTTTTCAATTTTGTTTCAATATGCATTCATTTATTGTAGAAAAAGGCAGGCCTCATTAATTGGGCTTGTGGTTAGAATAAACACTAGAATTATGGTCAGAGAGGGGGCGTGGTTAATTCTGATCTTGGTAGCCCAATCTCAAGTCCCTCCCCAGCTCTTGTTGCCTTGTGGTCATGGGAGTCATAAGCCGCCCACGCTGTGGTGTGACTGGTGCGGATAGGAAGTGTCCCCTGTGGCAGGTAGGAACGCGTTCTGGCTTCACAGTCCCTGCTCCAGGAGCTGGAGGCATTTGCCAACGTGCGTCCCTGGGAAGGGTGGAACAACTGCACGGATATACTGACCCAACCCTAGAGAGAAAATGACAGACCAGCCACATGGAGAGCCGACGTGCTTAAGTGAGGTGAAATAGCTGGATGAACCTTCTGAAAGGATAAAGGACTTCATCTCTTATGTTTCTGTTTCCTTCTTCAGTGATAAAAACTGGTTTAGCAATTGGCCTCATTTCCCAGTGGCGCATCAGGCAGCCCACCCAGCTCTGGGGCGGGGCTGTACTGGAGGATGAGGCCCTCACTCTGCCCTTGGCATCTGGACTGGAAGAGCTCCCACTGCAGTGAGTTCTACCCTGGTAGCAAATACGCTCTGCACGTGGCTGCTACCCCTATCAATAGGCTGTCCCACTATTCTCCATCTGGATCTAGCCTTTCCCCTTTGTTATTAGCAACAGTTTCTTGTGGGGAGCTCAACAAAACAATTTTTTTCCACAGATCTATCAAATTTGATCAGCAAACGCTTTCTGCTTAACAAATAGCAAATGGGACATTTTGAAATTCCAGGCAGTTGTAGGCAATCACAGTGCTCTCACCGTCAAGCCATCACCTCCCCCTTCAGAGCAGCCGGCCATCTGTCCACGGACAGGCCTGCGCTTACGGGTGCACTCGGACCCCGGAGCAGGGGCGGAGAGCAGCGTGTGCGGGCAGGAGTTTCTCCTCGCCACCTCTCTGCAAATGGCACACTGAAGTTTTAAATTTAGAATGGACACATAATCCTTGGGGACACAGTAAGTGGTTGGCAGAAGTTGTAGTCTTAAAGGTTTACTAGTTCCTCTTACTAATACCTTTGTAACCAACAATGGTATGAAGAGAATACAAGCTCTGAGTCACCCAGGAAAAGATGGTATCTCAGAGGAAAAACATGATGGTTCGAAGTACACTAGGGTTTGGCTCTTGAAGCAATCATTCTTTTCTCTGTTAAGGGAGACTGAATTTTTTCCACATTAAGACTTTCCATCCTGGTGCTGGAGAGAAGGCTTAGCAGTTAAAGCACTTGCCTGCAAAGCCAAAGGACCCGGCTTCAGTTCCCCAGTACCTGCATAAGCCAGATGCACAAGGTGGCACATGTATCTGGAGTTTGTTTGCAGTGGCTAGGGGTCCTGGAGTGCTCATTGTCTCTCTCTCTCTTTCTCTCTCTCTCCTTGGATCTTTTTCTCTCTCTCAAATAAATAAAAAGTAAATGAAAGACTTTCCTACCATGTACTCTGTTTAGCTAAGGGACTGGGCCGGAGGGTAGTGAGCATGAAGTTTGGGGTGCAGTGGGAGGGGAGAGGGCTACAGGCTATCACATTTCTCGGAAAAACCTCAGCAACCTAAATGAAAGCTAAATCCTTCTCTTGTTAAATGTGCATTATATTTTTCAAAATTCATTTTTTTCCTTCATATTTACAAACTATCTATTTCAGGGGAGTTATGCTTTCATTAAGATATTGCATGGGTAACTAAAGCTACAAAACTTAACCATGCATCATTCATACAGGTTGGTCCTATCAAAACAAGTGGAGCCTGGTTGGAAAGCTGCTTATAGTGGAAAGAGATTATGATAGCACTCCCGTCTTCACAGAGGTTGCAACACACTGACCTATACCAAAGAAAAATTTCATTCATTTACCAGTTTATCAGGCTTTTATTTTCCCCATGAATTGATTGGTTCATTGGTCATTCATTTACTCAACAAATACTTGTTGAACTGTGCCAAGACCACTGGAGCTGTTCATCATAAGCAACATTATTTGAATGACTACTGGTGAGAAAATTGTATTGTCCTCCCAAGTGGCCAGTGAGCTGCATGGGTGTTTGCAGGCGCCTGTCTCAGTGATGCTGAGGAGTGGGTGGGCCGTGAGCTCAGCTTAAGACCAGACAGTAGCAGGTTTCCAAACGAATTCAGGTGCACAGCTTGGCTGTCTTTGGCTGGCCCATGATGGTAACAAGCGCCCAGCCAGGATTGGAGCCAGTGTCTAAAGGTTTCGTGACCCCATCTCAGTGATAAGGCAACTAGTGGGAACAGGCCTGGAGCTGCTCAGGGAGGCAGCGTCACAGACCCCGAGCGAGCCGGGTTGAGCTGTCTCATGAACGAGGGGCCGTGGAGGGCTGTGCCTGTGCCCAGTGCGCGGCCATGGTGCTCAGAGGTGGGGACTCCCACGTGATCTTCCTCAGAAGGTGCCTGGACTGTACTGGGTACTTAGAGAAGGGGTCAGAGTGGATATTCATCCATCCCTGGTTGTGAAAAAACAGTAGTTTGTTTCAGTGTTTTAATCTCACCGTCAAACTTTCTAGGCATCAAAATCGGAAGCTATTCCTCTTCAATCACACCATCCTTGGAGGCCCCAGGTCTCCAGTACATCACTGTAAAACTAGTTGCTGATAATTGGTTACTTGGGCTCATGTAAAAAAGAATATTCAATTGATTTTCCTAGAAGTGGCTTCATTTTTTAACTTTAAGTCATTGCACTAATTAAAATATCAGATGTTAGCTCTGTTGCATTGTTTGAATGGAAACATGGCACATCTCGCTGACTAGGGCCTTGGCAAAGCAGCAGGGGCCCAGCACGCGGTCAGTGCGTGCACACCCAGCAGCCTGTGTTTAGGAGCAAACCCATGGTGCTCCTGTTAAGGTTACATGGGTCTTAAGAAATCATGCCAGGAACAAAAATCCTTGGTGTGAATTTACTTTACTTCCCATAGTCTTTCCTAACTCCTGGTATCAAATGCTGAGAGGTACGAATTAGAGACATGCTTCTTTTAAGTGGTAACAGCAGGTTCCAGAAATGTCATCCTCTTTAAAGTGGAGAGCTTCAGAGACATGTTTTGCAGTGCCTCAGTGCTCAGACACTTTTCCACCCACAAGTCTGAGGTCTCTTCAACAGTGCTTATCTGAACTCCCACAAAACAGCAACACAGATTCCAGGGAAAGGCTGCATACGTCAGCCTTCCTGCAGGTGAAATTCTACAAATCCGAAGATCAGCTGTCATGTCCAACTGGTCAAAAGGAGCTAAACTGACTGAATGAATATAATTTTATCCCATGAAGCCTGTATGCAGAAGGTTGGCCTGGATTCTTGGGTTATGTTTAACATTTAAAATATTTAGTTTCTTCTTTTAATTTACTATTTCAGATGGTTCATCAGATCAAGATGTAAAATGACCCAAGCCAGAAATACATTAAAAACTAACACATTTTCTTCCCTATGAACCAAAGATGCTATCTGTACTTGGAAAACAATCTGTTAAGTGGAAAAAAAAGGAGACTTGAGTTTCTTCACTCAGATGCCGAGAAAGACGGCGATGACCGTCACTTACATTGGGTAGCTGCTGCCAGGCCCTGTTCTGAGGGCTCAGCAAGGCTTGTCCACTTTAACCCTTACTCACTCTTTGACAAAAGCATTCCATTAGACTTCTGTGTCTCATCTCTAACTTAACAGTATTATCTCACAGTTTCTTTATTTCCCCCACTGCAAAAGAGAACATGCTTTCCTGTGCAAAGCCTCTTTATGAGTACAAGAACTTTAAAATTTAATACTATAAATATAACTTATTTATATGACGTATTTATGAAAACAATGTGAAAATACTTTTTAACTCCGAGTCCTTGAAGATGCCGAGTTTAATCTCCATTCTGGGCTGCTGGGCAGCAGAATTTCAAACACCTCATTGCTGGCAGGCACCTTTTGTTTTTCTAAACACGCAGCTAAAATTCCACATTAAAAGAAAAAAATAACCCTTTCAAATGTGTGAAGCACATTGGGACAAATGGCAACCGCGAGGAAGGGCTGTCGCGCTGGAGAGTGGCCCAGGGGAAAGGGAACGCCAGGGGCTAGTGCAAACACCCCCCCCCCCACCCGGGCAGGGTCCCCCCTTTGTTCTGGCTGAATGCTGAGTGAATTACTCTCCAGGCATCAATGGAGCAATTATGCAGTATCCATTAACAACACAGGCTTATGTGGTAGCCTGTGGTCTTAAAGCAAGAAGGTGGAAAGATTGTCGTCGCTATGGGCAAATGTTGTAGTTACATGTGGAAGGTACACTGAGGACCACTTCAAGTTCTTGGTCATCCAGATGAAACTGTTTGTGAGGTTGGTTCCAAAGGCAAGATTACCAGATTTCACAAACTGGCTTTCTTACCAGGCAATTCTTTGTTGTGGCATTGAAACCACCGTGTATGCCGCCTTCTTCCAGGTTCTGATTCTAACAGGGACGTTTGTTAAGGCAATGAATGTGTTTCCATGTCAATTGAACATGGCAGGCTCCAAGATGGTATTTCCTGTTTCCTGCCTTGCAAAACATCTCTATTACTGCCTTTCTTCCCCAAAGCTTGGCACATCATCCTTAACCAAAAACAATGTTGATATAAACTTAAGCAGTTGGAGATACATTTCCACAGCAGAATTCTTTTGTGTTTAAAAAAACAACAGCACAGAAACTCTGCCATAGCAGGTGATTGCCACATGTTGGGGATAGCGGCCATTCCAGACCCAATGTCCAAATTAGCCCCCACTGGTCCACATGTGAGCGCTGTCTGTAGGCTGGCTTTCGCTGAACAATCTAGCACACATCCTCTTATTTATCCCCATGTGGAGAGAATGAAATAATAAAAGCTAAGGCAGATTCTTGAACTCACTGGTTCAAATGTGAAGGTATAAAGGAAAAATTTTGGATCAACAAAAGTATTTTGGAAAACTAATGTCCCCAAGCTAATTGATTCTATTCTATCAAGGGGAAGACATCCAGCTTTGCAATATCCTAACAGGATGAGTTTGAATGCTCTTAGGTCGTTGTATAAAGTTCCTCAGTATGATTGTTTCAAATTCACTGCAAATGTTTAGGATGAAACAGAAATATGGCCCTTTCCAGCTTCCCAGTGAATACACTGACATGAGTGAGGGCTTTAGTCTGGGTTCTGCAGACTGTAGTTTGAAACAGTCAAGTCAGTCAAGAGCAAAGGAGAGCTCACTGTGGGTGCTGAGAATTCTGCGGCTAGCTTGCTGCAAGAACCTGTGGTAAGGCCGGAAGGCCTGTGCTGCACTTGGGATGGTAAACACATTGCTTACCTGCTCCTCAACATGCTTAAACTCAATCTTAAAAAGAAAAAACCTGCAGGAGACCAATGAGATCATGCATGCTGCTGTATCCCTAGAATCTACCAAGTTGTATTTAAATGAAAAACAGATATACATTTAAAGATCATTGAGCATGTGTAAATATATTTGATTAATAAAACATTTCTATGATAACTTGATTTGCCCTTGTGTTGTATCTTTCCATTGTCATGTAGATTTTTTCCCCCTGTGTTGGTGGTTGAACCTGAGGTATTGTGTAGGTTGGACAAATGCTTTACCACTGAGCTATCTCCCCAACCCCATCTTGGTCATTTTCCAGAGTAAATTTTGATTCTGTGTACAGCATGGGCAACAGGCAGTCAGGAAATGCTGTGGATGTTTTAGCTGGAAAGTGAATGCTAAGATCGGGTGCTGTGGTTGTTTGGTGTAACGGACATGGTTCTTTCTCCATGCTCATCGGCTTGACCAAGTCAAGTCTACTCCCAGGCATAGAGGGCTGGATACAAACTCTGTCCTCAACAACCCTAGGAGAAGGACCAGGGGCATTTGGGTCTGGGGCACTCAGTTAGAAAGGCAAAGTCAACTACGCGATTTATCTCTTGTTCCTTTGGAAAGTTAAGTTCCCCTTGACTGAGACAAGGCAAGTGAGCTTGCGGGAGCCAGAAAGGCTGGAGTGGACTGAAGGGAGGGCATGGCAGGAGCTAGGACAGCTGGGGCCCTAGAGGAGACAGAGCCTCGGAGGTCACTGTGGGAAGCTGGCATCCCCTCTGAGGGAGGTGGGCAAAGGTTTTGAGCAAAGGTAGGACATGGTGTATGAAAGTGATCCTTCTGGCTGATTTGCTGAGAGGTGACTGCAGGAGAACATGCCATGCCCTGGTGTCAGGAGATGACCAAGAGGCTCCTCAGCACATGGGAAGAGATGATGGCATCTTCCACTAGGGTAGTAGTGGCAAAGGTGGCAGGAAATGGTTAGATTCTGGGCATATTTTCAAGACCTATCAAGCTTTTCTGGCAGGCTGTTCCTTGGGCATTAGGTTGAGAAAAGGGACAGGTGGTGATTTCCAGGTGTTTGGCTCAAATCTATTTGGAAGAAATGTAGTCGCTGGGATTATATCCATATCTATGGTTCAATGTCAGTTTACTTGTCCATAGTATTAGGACGATCCCAGCATAACAAATATGAAAATCATATAGCTCACAAGGTTGCTGTTACTCCTGGGAAGCTGAGCTCCATCACCAGCCCATGTGCACTCAGGGGTGAATTTGCTCCCAAGTTTTCTGTCATAGCTCACAGATGGTCCACCTTCTGGGAGCAACATGCAGATGTTTCTAGAGGGGGAAAAAACAGATTGCATCAGAAGTGTCACCCTTTGTACAGGAGTGCTCTGAAGTCCCGAGACACCCGAGTCTCACTCTGGATAATCTTAGGGAGCAGGGCCTTTGGAAGGAGTCATGAGTTTCTTTCCTTACGCACCTTGTTTCTCGGTCAGGCTGCAGGTTCAGTCTGACACTTCCTGAAAGGGCCAGGTGGGCAGGCAGAGGATGGTGGGTGTTTTTCTACCTTGTGTTCGGGTCAGTTCTTGGGAGCTGTAGTGAGACCTGTGATCCACAGACTACTGGTGTTTGTATTACATCCATTCATTCATACATTTACTTAACAAGTCCACTTAAAAGTTTACTATGTGCTAAAATATTGATGTGTCAAAATGCCTGGACTTGGCAGGTAATAAGGAAAAACATGATCCATTAAAATAATAAGATTAGAGGAAGCTATACTGGAGCTAGAGGGGACAGACTTGGGGGAATCTTCAGTTCTCTGTAAAGGAAAGGATTCAGAGAAGTCTAAGGTATATCTCTTTGAGATCTGAGCTTTTGGATTCCTTACTAGCCCCTCACCACCAAGAGCCAGCCACCCATGTGGGCTCATGCGGAAGGGTGGCCCTGTACTAATGACACAGGATGCCTTTCACTGAGACATTCTTGTCAGATTTGAATTCATGTTTTCCTGTCACTTAGCTTTTCATTGATATCATCTCCTTTGTTTATAATGGTTTCACATATAAAAGTTAAAAAAAATTCTCAAAGGTTAATAGCAATCTGATGGTTTATGGCACTTAGCCAATGAGTAGATATTTTCACCTTTTGGGGTTAATGGAATTCTTTAGGAATCTGATGAAAAATGAACTACTCCACAGAAAAAAAATTCTCAAACACACCAAAAGTCATGTTAAATTTTAGGGAAAAGGGCCTGGAAACTATTGAGACCCCTGACTCTAAGATCCTACTTTTGGATTGGCCCTTTTCAATATAAATTATAGTTTTGAATAGTTGAATGGAGACGAAAATAAAAACATTCTAGTAGGTAACAATATCAGATCCATTTCTTTACTCTCTTACATAAGGGTCTAAGTAATGAGTTAAACAAAGAGGGTTGACGAGCTCACACTCACAGTGATAGCCAGAGAGACAAGGGCTGGAGAAACCAAGAGTCTGGCTTCCTCTTCACAGTCTGTTTGGAGGCCTGCAGAGACCCAGATAGAAAGCCAGGCCAGCAACAAGTTACAACATTTTGTCCTCACTTTAGGGACAGCTCACAGCCAGGCGGATATTGTTATTATCCCAAATTATCCCCCTTTTCTGGCCCCTAATTAAAAAAAAGAAAAAACAATGGCCAGGTGTGGTGGCACACGCCTTTAATACCAGCACTCGGGAGGCAGTAGTAAGAAGACCACCGTGAGTTCAAGGCCACCCTGAGACTCACTCCATAGTGAATTCCAGGTCAGCCTGGGCTGGAATGAGACCCTACCTCGAAAAAAACAAAACAAACAGCCAAAAAAAAAAGGGGGGGGATGCTGGAGGGATGGCTTAGAGGTTAAGACATTTGCCTGAAAAGCCAAAGAACCCACATGTGATTCCCCAGGATCCACATTAGCCAGATTTCACAAGGGGGTGCATGCATCTGGAGTTCATTTGCAGTAGCTGGAGGCCCTGGCACACCCATTCTCTCTTTCTCTCTCTCTCTCTCTCTCTCTCTCTCTCCCTCCCTCTTTCTCTGCCAAATAAGTAAATAAATAAAAATAAAATTAGAAAAACCTTATAGTTAGTATACATGACATGCACCCAAGTGTATGTAAATACTAATTACTCAGGATTCTAGATGCAATAAAAATCAACTATTGCCGAGTGTGGTGGCGCACGCCTTTAATCCCAGCACTCTGGAGGCAGAGGTAGGAGGATCGCCGAGAGTTCGAGGCCACCCTGAGACTACATAGTGAATTCCAGGTCAGCCTGAGCCAGAGTGAGACCCTACCTCGAAAAACCAAAAAAAAAAAAAAAAAAAAAAATCAACTATTTATTGTCTATCAGATGAAGAACTTTGATCCCCATGCTTAGCATAATATAATAGTATCAGTATTATTATAATAATAATCATATAATATATAATATTACATTATACATTATATACATATAATATGTTATATAATACTGATTATAATAATATCAATAGGGAACGCTCTTGCAGGGCGTTTTGTCTTATTCACAGTCGGCCACTGTGCACTTGTGTGCATGCTCACACACATTTTCATACGAGGCAACAATCTATTTTATTTTTAACATCCTTAATGCAATGATAGCAAGGTTGCACCACTTATATTCTCTTCTGAGATTTTGGCATGGTTCTTACCACTCGCAGTGGGTTGAATGGTGTCACCTGCACAATCCCTGTCAAGAAGACCAAAGATGTTCAGGCAGAATCTGTGATCGTGCCCTTGTTTGGATGAATGGTCTTGGCAGGTGTAATTAAGGATCTTGAGATCCTTCTACCCAGGAGATCCCAATTCACAAGAGTGCTTAGAGGAGGCAGGAGGAGAGCAGGCACACCTCAGGAAGTCCGTGTGCAGATAAGGCAGAGACCGGAGCTGCACACCCACAGCCCAGGAAGGTGTGGAGCCGCCAGAGGCGGGCACCCAAAGATCCTGTGCTGCAGCATGCGGAGGAGGCATGGCTGGACGGCACATCAGAGCCCGTGGGGGCCTCCAGAAGTGTACGGGTATAAGGCTGTATCATTCAAGGCACCACATTGGTGATAACTTGTTATAATGATCCTAAAAAAATGAATGTAACATTATATTTCATAACTCAACAAGCTTGCAAACACTGACATCAATCATTAATTTAATTTGCCGGGTGTGGTGGATCACACCTTTAATCCCAGTACTTGGGAGGCAGAGGTAAGAGGATCGCCGTGTGTTTGAGGCCACCTTGAGACTACACAGTGAATTCCAGATCAGCCTGGGCTAGAGTGAGACTCCACCTCGAAAACAAAAAAAGAAAACTAACAAACAAAATAATTAATTTAATTAATGTCACTTTCAGGAGCATTCTCCCCACCAAGATAATTTCCTTCAGCTCGCTGTCATATGTCAACGAGTCTGGCCACGCTGCATTTGCAGCGCTGAATGGTGTCGGTCCCGATGGCCGTCTGCCGGACCCAGCCACAGGGGTCTCGTCTATCCACATTGTCCCGCGTTCTCTCAGGACAAAGCTATTTGCAGGCTCTGCCCTTTGCATGCACGTCATGGCTTCTTTAGTCTCCTCGGGCAGATATGACAAAAGTCAAACTGGTAGAGTGAGTAATGTACATTTCTTTCTCAAAGTTCTGAAGGCCGGGGAGTCCAAGATTGGGGTGCCACCAGACAGCTCCAACTTCATGACCTCATCTAAACCTAATGACTCCCTAGCTTTATGGCCTCATGTAAACCTAATTACTTTCTAAAGTCCCTGCCTCCAAATTGTGGATTAAGGCTCTGCCATATGACTTTTAAGAAGACATATTCATCCAGTTCATAATGCTGACCTTTACTGTTTCTCAAAATTTTAAAAAAATGTTTTATTTATTTGCACACACAGAGAGAAAAGAGACAGACACAGACAGAGAATGGGACTCACTGAGGTCCCTAGTCATTGCAAATGAACTTTCTGCATCTGGCTATATGTGGGTACTGGGGAATCGAACCCAGGTTGTTAGGCTTTGAAGAGATGCACCTCAGCCACTGAGCCATCTCTCCAGGCCCGTTTCTCAAATGTCCATTACCCACAAAGCATTTGGTAGTAGATAACACATGCATAGCCCACACATTATAGATACATACTTTGTATAAAGCCATCATAAATCTCTATAATAAAATAGTTTAAAATGGATCTTATTTTTTCCTCTAAGATATAGGACTGGTGTAGTATATAATCTCTCCTAAAGGACCGCTTGGCTCATGATAAGCAGCTTGAGCTGTAAATGTTCCCTCATCTTGTCAGGTTCCCTTTTCCACTCATTTCTTTTAATTTAGAAACTTCTATTTCCAATTTTAAGTTTGTTGGCAATGGTAGGAGATTCTGTGAGAGTTGTCAACATTCTGGCTGTAACCCAGAAGTTACAGAGATTTTTTTTCACTGAAAAATTACTTTTAGCACTTTCTCAGATATTAGCCCAAAGAACATATCCAATTTCAAAGTTGGAAATTTGACATTGCAACCCTGAAAATTAAAAGCAAAGGATTTCCTAAAATACTCTGATTACATATGATTGTAGAAGATATTTCTTCTTGTTCTATTATAATAGATTGTGGGTTTTTGTTGTGTTCTTGTTTATTTTTAATGTTAATTTTTATTTATGTATTTATTTGAGAGGGAGAAAGAATGCCTTTAGCCTCTGCAAGTGAACTGCAGATGCACATAACACCTAGTGCATCTGGCTTACCTAGATCCTGAGGAATCAAACCTGGGTCCTTTGGCTTTGCAGGCAAGTGCCTTAAATGCTAAGCCATCTGTCCAGTCCTACGATTTATTTATTTATTTATTTTGGTTTTTCCAAGGTAAGGTCTCACTCTAGCCCAGGCTGACCTGGAATTCACTATGTATTCTCAGGCCGGCCTCGAACTCACAGTGATCCTCCTACCTCTGCCTCCAGAGTACAGGGATTAAAGGTGTGAGCCACCGTGCCTGGCCTTATTTTTATTCATTTGTTTATTTGCAAGGAGAGAGAGAGAAAAAAAAAAAAAAGAAGAGTGGAGGTAGGGAAGGGGCACACCAGGGCATCTTGTAACTGTAAACAAACTCCAGATACATGTGCCGCTTTGCGCATCTAGCTTTATCTGAACGCGGGGACTAACCCTCGACTTGCAAGCTCTACAGTAGCCACCTCCCACTCCTACTGTGGAGTTTTAATGCATGATGCGTTCAATAATGCATCATTGTATTTTTCTCTAACAGATGATAAAAGAAATAGTCAAGGACCAGGAGAACTTAATAGATCAATATTTGGATGACAGTAGGGTCTTATTAAGAAATATATTGTTTTGAAGCCGGGCGTGGTGGCGCGCGTCTTTAATCCCAGCACTCGGGAGGCAGAGATAGGAGGATTGCTGTGAGTTCGAGGCCACCCTGAGACTACAGAGTGAATTCCAGGTCAGGCTGAGCTAGAGTGAGACCCTACCTCAAAAATAAAAATAAATAAATAAATAAATAAATAAATAAATAAAAGAAATGTATTGTTTTAAGGTGGGCATGGTGGTGGGAGGCAGAGGTAGGAGGATCACCACGAGTTTGAGGCCACCTTGAGACTACATAGTGAATTACAGGTCAGCCTGGACTAGAGTGAGACCCTACCCCAAAAAACAAAAATCAAAAAAAAAAAAAAAAAGAAAAGAAAAGAAAAGGAAAAGAAATGTATTGTTTTAGCAAGGTGTGGTGGCGCATGCCTTTAATCCCAGTACTTGGGAGGCAGATGTAGAAGGATTGTTATGAGTTCAAGGTCAGCCTGAGACTACATAGTGAATTCCAGGTCATCCTGGGCTAGAGCAAGAGCCTACCTTGAGAAAACAAAAACAAAAAAAGGAAAAAAAAAAAAAAGGAAAGCAAGCAAGCAACGTATGGTTTTACTTTTTTACTTGGTAATCATATTTTCCTCAGTGCTGATCATCTGAGTTCAGAATTGGAATTCTCAAACTTTTTGCAACCACAAAGCCAACTTATGATCAGGTCATATAAATCAATACAATTCACCAACGTTGGATATATTTTTAAAGCATCTGTCTATGTGAATAAATCTTGGGAGCATTTTGAGTCATTGGCCTGGGCTTTGACTGCTCATCTGTAGCCTTTCCTTTGGTCACATGGCTTTGTAGGATCAGTGACAAGCCTTCTTCCCACCTTGAACGTGGGCCAGCTTTTGACTTCTCTGGATAATTGAATCTGTTGGAAATGACAGTGCATTTGGTCCAGAGCCTTGGCCCCAAGAAGTTCTGTGTCTTTCTGCTTCCTCTCTTGTACCTCTTTCACTGCCATTGGAACTTGACTTCGATGGTCCGCTGGAGGGGGAGAACTACTTATCACTGAACCCCCTTTCCTCTGTAGCCCCAACTGAGCTCCAGCCAGCCCCTGTACATGGCCCCAACCTCTCCTGCCCACCGTGATTCCAGACGTGTAAAGACACCCGGATAGCGGCTCAGCACAAAGAATTTGGGATTCTTTGTTGCAGGGAACAACTGTGGCCATAGGTGACCAGTGGGCAGGATCACAGTTGTGTTGCCCTCACTGGCACCATTTTTCCATGCAGCCACGGAAAAGGAGTTCAGGCCTGTGTGGTCATGCAGTTACAGTTCTCTTTATTTCCTTCAACATCCACTTACAGGGCAGACACATCTTTCAGCCACTGTTGGGTGTTTTGTGAATAGGCTGTATATGGATTGCCACCTAAGGGTAACTACTTTACTCTTTTATTCATGTGGCACACATAGTTATCAACGCACTGATACTCAAGTGAACTCATTTTCCCCACTGTATCGCATAGCTCATCTGTAGTATTAGCTCAGCGCCAGCACAAAACATTCATCAGACACTTCTCCCGCATGTATGTGCGATTGTGCATTTGTGAGCTGTACCTCAGGGCTGTGTCTAAGTGCAGGATGAAATAGCCATTAGCACGATTGTATTTATTTATCGGACAAACATTTATACAGCAGGTTCCCCATGCCAGGCACTTGCTCTAAGTGCTTCATCGCATTGAGTCACCAACTTCTCCTGAAGGCACTACCAACAGTTCTGTCATCTTTATTGTAGAACAAGAGGAAACTGAGGCTGAGGGAGGCTGCATGTTTCGCGGAAGGTCACCTTGCCAGCGAGCGGCAGAGTGGGGATGTGGATTCTGGCTCTGAAGTCCATGTCCTTGATCACGACGCAGTCATTACTCATCTACACTCCATGTCATTGTTGTTAGGTGACACCCACAGTGCCACTTGGACAGAGAGCTTCTCCAGTGGATTCTGGTGATGTCTTGCCAATAAGTAGACATGCAACTGGCTGTACAGGCCAGCTGGCGCTGGTAAGGCTGATTGTCTGAGGAGAGCGACGTGCCACTAACGCCTCTGTACCCGGGTCTGTCTGTGCCTTAGTCACGTCATCTGTAAGTTCCTTTTCTAGAAAGTATCTCCTTGGCACTTTTTCTAGACAAAGTCTGTTGGTTTTTCAGGATCATTGTACTGTGTTTTAAAAAACAGAGGAGGGCTTGTAGGGGTTGCTCAGTGGTTAAAGGCACTTGTTGGCAAAGCCTGATAGCTCAGGGTCAGTTTCCCAGTACCCAAGTAAAGCCAGATGCACCAAAAAAGAAGGCTTGTGCTGCTTAGTAACTCCTATCATAGTTTTATATTGTGTAATGTACTACAGACAGGGGCAATAGATAAATAATCTGATAAAATCTCATTTCCAGATATTATATAATTTGACTCACTTATCCCAGCCTATCTAGATGCATGTAGGACATTTGCATGTGGATTCTAGTGACCACTTACACTTATCCTGGTTGTATTTTTTTATCATCATTATTGTTACTTTCTTATATTGCAGTGAAAGTGTAACACTTGAGGTTTGTGTATGCATGCATGTATGTGGGTACATGAATTGACAATAAAACGCTGCAAAGTAGAGAGGTAGCAGAGGGTCAGAGTTTATAAATTCACAGCAAATAGTCTGTAGTCCAACTCTAAATCTAACACCTATAATTTATAGGATGACATGTATAATTTGTATGAAGTATAATGAATATTTTATTTATAATACAGTTTATACTTAATTTCTTAGTTGTCTTATCATAAAGTGGGGTTAGCAATGACAATACCTACCCTGTGCAATCATTATGAAGATTAAATATGTTTGTTGGAGACAATGGGAAATAATAAATGTTCTATAAGTATTTTCTACCTAAAAATGGCATAGGTATACAAAATGAGAAACTCAAATTTAAGGTACTGTAATACCAACATGCAAATACAATGAAGAGCTATACTCTTGTTGACTGACAGTAAGACATGAACAACTGACTGCTCGGAATCCTAATGGTACATGTGTCACTTTAAGGAACATAGCTATTATTAAGGACAGAATAGGACAGCTAGCCATACCTTGCAAATGTGCAACATGTAATTTTGTAAACAAGACTGACTTCTGACCTTTCCTCTGAAACCGCAAACTACCAACACGACATTCTAACCAACTACCCCAAAACTTCACAGCTTAAGACCATCTTTATAAGTTTTGCTGAAACTTTTGAGAATAAGGAATCTGGGGAAAGCTCAGCTGTGCAGTTCTTGTTTGGAATCTCTCAAGGAAACGCAGCCAGCAGTCAGGTGGGGCTCAACCACTTGAAGGCTCAGTGCGGCTGGATGTCCAAGGTTATCCTCTTGGACCTACATAGAGACGTGACTATTGCAATAGCCCTACAGGGAAAGCATAAGGCATAAGAGGGTCAACAGAGTGTTAAGAACAACATTCATGGGAAGAGAAAATGGGCCAGAGATTATTCAATAGTTGTTAAAATCAAACCATCACTATGTATTATGTATTCAGTACAATTTGGGTCAAGTTATGTGTGCACATATACCTCACTAGAAACAGCAACTCTAAACGGCCTTCTGGTGGAGATGGCCGTTGACCTGGCTGTCAGCTGGGGGCTGAGCTGGGGCTGATGACCAAAGTCTCTAGCCATGGACTCTCTGGCCTGGCAATCCTCAGGGAATGTTGTGGCATGCTCCAGGGTGAGCATCTCAAGAGGATCCTTGGAGCTCATGACATCAGCACCTTGCCCAGATTCAAGAGAAGGAACACTGGCCAGCCTTCCTGAGAGGAGAAGTGACCAAAAATTTTGGATCTCTCTCTTTCTACATATATTTTTTGAGAGACAGAAATGGAGAAAGAGGGAGAGAGAGAAAGAGAAAGAGGAGAGAGAGAATGGGCACTCCACAGCCTTCAGCCACTGCAAAGGAACTCCAGATGTATGCACTCCCTTGTGTACATGTGCGACATTGCATGCTTGCTTCACTGTAGCTGGCTGACGTGGGACCTGGAGAGTCAAACATGAGTTCTTAGGCTTCAGAGGCAAGCACCATCACCACTAAGCCATCTCTCCAGCCTGATCTATGTCTTTAAATCACTCAATGGAACTCCAGGAACTATCAAAGATCTTCAGAAACATTCCCCTGCAATGTGTATATTGAGATTATTCAATCCTAGTTTCCTTAATGCTTCCTTAAAGATCGAATTATGTTAGCCTTGGAGCTAGCTGTCTCACCATGGGCCACTTAAATATCTCCCCTTCTGGTCTGCTTCAGATCAACTCAGTCTTTGTTTTTTTTAACATTTGTTTATTTGCAAGCAGAGAGATATAGAAGAGAGACAGACAGAATGGGTGTGCCAGGGCCTCCAGCTGCTTTAAATGAACTCCAGATGCATGCATCACCTTGTGCATCTGGATTTACATGGGTACTGGGGAATCAAACTCAGGTCATTAGGCTTTGCAGGCAAAAGCCTTAACTGCTAAGCCTTCTCTCTAGCAAAAGTCAGTCTTTCTTTAGGTTTAAAGATTAACTGGTATGTTTTCAGGTAGATTTTGTACATGATCCTGGAAAAAAAATTCCTTCTCCGTACCATGTTTCCTTCTCTCCCCTTCACACCAGTGCCCCTCACCCCCCGTGGGCACCTCCCATGTTAAGAGTTTTCTGGCTCTGCAATTTAAAATGTTTCATGCCTGGGCCTTACTTTGTTGTCAGAAGTCAGGGACCCAATCGCAAGTCTCAAACGTGAGGGCACTCTCCAGAGAAAACAGTCCCAAAGCAACCACTCTAAAGAGAAATTGTTCTTAAGTGAACCCACGTGGAAACAGGCCAACAGGCCAGCTGGAGGAGATCGGCTTTCAGGTTTGCAAATTGTTTGCTCTCTGAAAGCCGACGTTGTCTGCGGGACAAGTATATTTGGTATGTCCCATTGCTACCGACTGGGTGCAGCTTCGATGCAAAGGCCACCACACCCTCCGCTGAAGCCACAGGCTAAATCCAGTGCGCAGGTTCCCTGCGCTTCGCGGAGTAAGGCCAAAGCACCGCGAGCAGGCGAGGCCCCTTGTTCTTTAAATGACTGCCTCCCCCAGGTCAGGGCATCTTGCACCCCAACCTTCCTCCAACTTGTATCTACTTTTCCCACTTGAAGGCTCTGTGTTCACCCACAAGGGAGCCTGAGACCGGGTAGGGAATCTTCCAGAAGCTCTTAGTGAGCCTTAGACACACAGCAGGGAGGCCTTGTTCCTTTCTGATTCCTGCTTTTTTTGGGGGGGGGGCGTAAAGAGCCAGAGCTCGTGCCCGCTCACGATCTAGGCACCCCAGCTCTGCAGCTCCCAGCCCACAGCCTTTCCCAGGGCCAAGTCTGAACAGGCTCCAGCTGCCCAGCTCCAGATGCCAGTGCCATCCGTCAGAAGCACAGGGACGGAGAAGGGGCCGAGGCTCTTGTCCATCAACACACTCTTCACAGCAACATTTCCCGCAGCGCTAATGGCTCAGGCCAGATGGAGTACATTCTGCTGAGGAGACCTGCTGCTAAGGAAGAGGGAGGCGGAGCCCAAGCTGACCCTGGCTGTGGCTGTCTGAGCTCCAGGCTCACCCCAAATGCCTCCACCCCTCAGCTCAGCTCTCAGGGCGGCTGCCCCGCAGCACTTCAGGGAGCCCCAGCTCCGTACGTGCAAAGTCACCTGCGACTTCAAACCTGCGGTGGGCTCTTAGATCCTTCCTCCACCAGACTGCTTCCTGTGCAAGGCAATGCTTTCCTATTCATTCCTGTGTGCGCCCGTGTGCGCGCTGTGGGCCCACGTGTGCCATGATACCTTTGTGGAAGTCACAGAACAACTGTGTGTGGAGGTCCCCAGCTTCCCTTGCGTCTTGTAAGACAGGGTTTCATGAATTACAGAAGCCCACCGCCACTTCCAGCTGGAGACCAGAGCTGTTTTGTTGTTTTTTTTTTGTTTTGTTTTTCGAGGCAGGGTCTCACTCTAGCCCAGGATGACCTGGAATTCACTCTGTATCCTCAGGGTGGCCTCGAACTCATGGCGATCCTCCTACGTCTGCCTCCCGAGTGCTGGGATCAAATCACCAGGACATCGCCCCAGCCCTCATTTTCTGGTTTAACTGTGGAAAGAAATAGAACATAAAGTTGACCATCGTAACCGTCTTGGGTTGGGTTCAGCAGTACTCGGTGCGTTCCTGTCGTGTGCCGCCGCTGACGTGACCATCTCCACAAGACCTTGGCATCTCCGCAGCTCTGCTCCCATTGCACCCCTGTCGGCCTTGGCCCCAGCCTTCTGCCTTCTGTCTTCCTGCTGTTACGACCCCAGGAACCTCAGTGAGTAGCATCAGACAATATTCTTCCCTTTGTGACTGACTTATGCCACTGAGGATTATGTCTTTAAGTTAAGTCCGTGTTGATATGAGTCAGTATCCTTCGTTTTCAATGCTAATGCAACCCTATTGTATGTATCGACTGTATTTTGTGTATTTCTCCATCATTGGTGGGTCCTTGGTGGTTCCCACCTTTTGGCTACTATGAATGATGCTTCCATAAATGAAGGTGCACATGCATCTTTTCAGAATCTCACTTTTGAATTCTAGTTGTTAGGTACTCATGAGTGGAAGTCCTACATCAATATTCTAGTTTTGATTTTTGAAGAATATCCATATTTTAATAGTATCTATATTATTTTACATTACTACCAGCACTGCATAAGAATTTCAATTTGTCAAGCTGGAGAGATGTCTCAGTGGTTAAATGTGCTTGCTTGCAAAGCCTGATGGCCCAGGCTCAGTTCCTCAGTACCCATGTAAAGCCATATGCACAAAGTGGTGCATGGATCTGGAGTTCATTTGCAGTGGTTACAGGCCCTGGTGCACCCATTCTATCTCTATCCTCTCTCTTAAAGATAAATACTTTTTTTTTTCTAAAAAGAATTCTGATTTTTCCACAGCCTTGCATCTAGGTATTTTCTACTTTTTATGTAAGTTTTTAAAAAGTTTTTTATTTTTCTTTATTTATTTTCAAGTGACAGACAGAGAGAGAAAGAGGCAGAGAGAGACAATGGGTGTACCAGGGTCTCCAGCCACTGCAGGCAAACTCCAGACACATGCTCCCCCTTGTGCACCTGGCTTAATTGGGTCCTGGAAAGTTGAACCTGGATCCTTTGGCTTTGCAGACAAAGGCCTTAACTGCTAAGCCATCTCTCCAGCCTTTTTTTCTATTTTTTTTTGATGATAGCTTATTTAATATTATGAAGTGGTATCTTATTGTGGTTTTGATTTTTATTTATTACCCTAATCTTTTCATGTTCCTTCTGATCATTTGTTATAGCTTTTGTGGAGAAATGTCTGTTCAGGTCCTTTGTTCATTTAAAAATCAGGTTCTCTTTCTTTTGTTGTTGTTGAATTATCCTACTTTATATTTCTGGATATCAAACTCATATCAAATATATGATTTGAAAATATTTTCCCAACCTATGGGTTGCCTTTCCACACTGTTGACAGTATTCTTTGATGCACAAAGCTTTCAATTTCTACACCATTTGATTTATCTATTTTCTTTTGTTGCCTGTGTCTTTCATGTCATGTTCAAGAAATTATTGCCAAACCTAATGTCATGAAGCCTTTCCCATATTTGTTGGTAAGAGTTTTATAGACTTAGCTTTTCCATGCACGTCTTTCATCTGTTTTCATGTAATTTTTGTATATGATGCAAGGAAAGGCCCCAAACCACCCTCTTCTATGTGGATACCCAGCTTTCCCAATACCATTTGTTTAGATGTTTTTCCCTTGGAATGGGTTTGTAATCCGTATCGAAAGTTACGGGGCGCATGTGGATGGTTTATGAGAAAACTGTGCGTGTGTTTCCACCATGCTCAGTGTGAGCATGTGCATACATGCTGAGATGAGCCAGGGCTTTAGACATGCCAGGCTGCATCTTCCATGGAGTTCTATCCCCCAGCCATATTTGGGGGCTTTAAGTAATTCTAAACTCATTGACTTGTTTTTTAAAACATTTTATTTTTATTTATTTAACAGGGAAAGAGGGGAGAGAGAGAGAGAAAGATAGGCATGCCAGGGCCACCAGCCACTGCAAACAAACTCCAGACACATGCACCACCTTGTGCATCTGGCTCAGGACCCAGGTTCAATTCCCCAGATCCCATGTAAGTCAGATGCACATGGTGGTACATGTATCATTTGCAGTGGCTAGAGGCCCTGGCACACCCATTCTCTTTCTCTCTCTCTCTACCTCTCTCTCTCTGTCACTCTCTCAAATAAATCAATAAAACTGAAATGAAAAATTTAAAAAGGATTTATACTACATACTCCAAGAGAAAGGGATTGCACAACTGTGGACACGCCAGTGGGCCTGGGTGACTAGTGATGCGACAGCCATTGCTCATGTCTAGCATCTCCTTGACCGGCTGAAGTCCTCCGAAAGGTGACGGCGCTGTCAGGACTTCCTCTGAAGAGCTGGAGGAGGATGTGTCAGGCCGGGACGAGATGCTGTTGCATCTTCTCTGGTCTGCTAAAAACGACTGGAGAGGTCTGCTCAGAACAGAGGTGATGTGTCTCCCATGTCGCGCTTCCTACTCTTGAGTCACACCCCAGGGCTTGCCCGTCGTGAAAACCCTGTGACAAGTGAAGGCTGAGCTGGCGTCTTCGGTTGCTGGCAGCTCTTATTCCTTCTATCACATCAGCTGAGGCGCTTTGTGTCATGGGTGTCCCAACTTTGTCCTCACAGCCACAACGCTAGAGAGGAGGGGACCAGCGCTCGTAGGAACCGGCCTGCCTGAGGTCACGGCTGGTGAGGGACGAACCCGGGCCCATTGGCAGGAAAGGCCCCGGTCATGCTGGTGCTCCATGCTGTGTGACTTTGGACATGCCAGCTCCTTCCGACCTGCCACTAGGGAAACGAGCCATCGTGGAGCCTAGGGATTTTCCTGAGGATTTGACGCATGTATTGAGAAAATAGTGTTTTTGAGCACATAGTATATAGCAGGCTATTCAAAAGGCACACTGCATGTCGGTTGTCATTGACATCTCACAACAGGCTTATGGGTAGATACTAGAATTATGGTCATTTTGTAGATGAGAGAAACTAAGGCTTAAAGAGTGAGAATCTGGCCAAGCCAGATGAACTAGGAGGACAGGGCATCCAGCACACTTGGTTTCTGTCCCCTGAGTCCTTTCCAGGGCCCCAGGAGCAGTCATTTCTTCTGTAAAGAGGTGAGGTGGGGCCTGGAGCAGATGGCTGATGGTCACTGTCTTTGATCTTGATTTGAAAACCTTTGTGTTATTTGGATGATCTCTTCTGTCTCCTGCCGGTCTCTCACTTGCCGACAAATAACCAGCATCACTTGCTGTGAGTCAGGAGCTCTGAGAAACTCCCCTTTGCACAATCTCATTCACTTGAAGCACCAAGTCCTTCTCAGAGGTCTTGGTTGTTTGGTGTTTGCTGCCTCCAAGAGCCCTGATTAGAGGCTGAAAAGAGAGGCGCTTCAGAGCTTCTTAGCACGGAAAGGGTTCCCTGACCCCAGGCGCCTTGGCAGCTAGGCCAGGCACGGCCTCTGTGAACAGGGACCAGCAAACGGTGCCTCTCCGAACCACACCTCTCTCCTTCTGAGTGTAAAACCCACTTTACATAAGCTAGTTTTTGCTATTGAAAAAAACAGTCTTAGTATTTGGTGTGGGTGTGAGAACTAAAAATGACCTACAGAAATGAGAGAGAGAGGGCAAGAGGGGCTTGAACAAAATCCTCATGAGACCAACACTCCACATCCTGGCTTAAGAGATTGTACCCAGTCAAATGCTTTCTGTTTGTGTCTATTCTGTTCTCCTATAAACCACACTTGCAGACATGGCCTCTTGGCACATGTATTTCCCTAAGGAGAAAATGACACATGGGGGAAAGAGCCCCCCCCTTCTTGTGCAGTTCCTCCCATACAAACACCCCAGCTTTTTTGAGCAACATGATGCAATGAGATTTTTTTTCTGGACAGAGGAGCAGCAGTTGTTTCTTTCTCAACTAACTTTTGTTCCAAGACCTCACAAGGCGTGAGGGGAATAACTTCCTGAGTAAAGAAAGCATTTGAGTGTCTGCATCGAAAGATACACAAATCCCAGAACTTAATGGGCGAAGGGAGGAGCCTAGAGGGAGGGAAAGCAGAGACAATCATTCTCGCTGCAGAGAAATCAGGGCACACACCCTGTCTCTCCCCACTTCCCTTCCTTTCTTGTTCTTTCCCTTCATCATCACCATTTCCATAAAGAGTGCTATATTCTTTAAATACATTGAGCTTCCTTCAGCATGACAATACTATCAAGCATTCTTTCCCTTTTCAAGATCAAGGTCACTGATTACAAAAGTCAGGCTATGCAAAGTTCTTAGAAGATATTATCCTGGTAAGTGCTAGTCTGACTTATTGAACTGTTAAATTATACATTATATTAAGGCACATTTCCTCCAGTTTTAGTTCCAGCAATATGTTCCTATATAAAACACTTAGATTACCCACCAGTGAGCACTAAAGCGGAGACGGCAGAAGGAGGGCAGACATAAGTTGGGGCCATCTCCTCCAGAAAATTCCTTTAGCCACAGGAGTCCCAGGGGCAGATTTAGCAGGCTGCCCAGCAAGGCTATGCATCACATCCAGGACTTCACGTGCAAAGGACATTCTCCTTGACTCACTTGTTAGCCCATTACCAGCTCACGACTCACACTGCACTTCGACTTGCGTCCTGTCCAGGTAATCCGGCAGGTCAGACGAGGCGCCCTCACTCCACTCACAGCTCTGCACGCGAGGGGCGGTTCTGCAGCAGCTCACAGCCTCTTCATTACTGATAGAACCCCACATTCTTCATGGTTGCTAAGTGGAGGTCAAGTACCACACTAAATGTTGGTTTTTCTCTTCAGGGTTCAACTTACTCTCCTTCACCTCCAGTCCGGAAAGGGTCTGAAGTTGTGTGGCACCTGTGGCTAATCCTGCAGCCCTTAGAGACAGAAAGGGCAGAAGAGAGACCCAGAACTCGTCACACAGGAGCCAAGGAGACCTGCCGGACAAGTCACATTCTTGTATTTGGGGGACAACTGGATGGTCTTTACACGATAAGTTCCCTTTCCAAGCAGTGTGTCCTCTCGTGGGGATTAGCAATCAAAACTTCACTGGTAACAAAACTGAGTCTGCATGTAGCTCACTCTTCATTGCACAAAGGTACCCTGAGATTTTGTGCCACCGTGGCACGAATGGCTAATGCTGGAGTAGAATCCCGCCCTGCCTCCGTGGGCGAGGGCCCCATGTGACACATCAATTATATTCCTAATGCTATTCATGGGGCTCTGTGTTTCCAAAAGTGTAATGCCCCGAGGAGTAAATGATTTCTTTCCAGTATTACCTAAAGTGCCAGAAGGCGAGAGAGATTTAAACAGACCTGAGATCAACACTGGGAGTTTACTTGGCTCAACTCTAGCAACACTGTCATAAATTTCTTCAGCTTCTTAGCTGGGAATTGAAAAGGCCTATAGTCTTGGCGAGGTTTATATAACAATGCTTCTTCTATGTGGATTATAAACTCACAAAATCTCAAGCTGTGTGGGTATCGTATTTGGGCGGTGGATCAACACAGGAAGACAACTGGAACATAAGATACCGTGCCCGGGCTGCAGAGATGGCTTAGTGGTTAAGCGCTTGCCTGTGAAGCCTAAGGACCCTGGTTTGAGGCTCGGTTCCCCAGGTCCCACGTTAGCCAGATGCACAAGGGGGCGCACGCATCTGGAGTTCGTTTGCAGAGGCTGGAGGCCCTGGTGCGCCCATTCTCTCTCTCTCCCTCTATCTGTCTTTCTCTCTGTGTCTGTCGCTCTCAAATTAAAAAAAAAAAAAATACCGTGCCCAACCAAGAGCTTTTTGGGGGTTTAGTCTCATGGGTGGAAACAGGTTGGTTTCATTGCTGATATGGCCAGGAGGAGCCTGGGCCCTGAGGGGGGCTAAGGGCTTGCCATATCGGAAACCCGTGCCCGGTGGTCCTGACAGGCCCGGGGACACTCGGTGGGAGCTGGCGAGGCCCTTGAACGTGTTGTGGAGTCTCGCTGACCCACCCCTCCTCGGGAGCTGGTGGATACTGCGGGGCTCTGAGAGGCCTGTGGTTCATCATCCAGGCAAGCGAGCTCGTTGATGTGAAGCGTCCTTGTGAGAAGATGGCACCCCTTGTCTGCTGCATGCCCACAGTTCCTCTCCCAAATGACCTGCGCTGGATGCTGAGGAGCCTTCTTTTACGGGGCCAGGGCAGGGTGTGAAGCCCTCCTACAGGGCTGGTCCATAGATCTTCTGCACAGCTTAACTCCAAGGGAGCCCCAAAGACTCCTCAGGAAAAAAAACCCTCGGGCACTTCCTTTACAAGGCTAGGAACCCCCTACATGGTGCCCTTCCCTTCACGAATAGTGGGGTCCACATGGGGCAGCCACTGATTGTCATCCTTATCAAGTGACGTCTGTGTGTACGGAGGCTTGGATGGCATCACCATGCAGGGCAGGTAAACAGAAGGGCCCAGACAGACAGCAAGGCTGACCAGCAAGGAGATGAAAAACTTTGATGTCCCTGGACTGAGGAGAAGAAGGCACTATCTTTTCAATTTCTCAAGAGGGAAATGAAAATAAATATAATGCTGAAGATCAATGAGAAGAATTTGGTTTCTAGTATTTAGCCTTATCAGCTGTGTCAGGGAGAAGTGACACATTCCAAGAGCATGCACCGTCACACAGGTGTTGCTGATTTCTTCTCTAGTGATTCAACTCTACACTGTAATTAAATCAAAAGGCTTCCACTGAAAATCGATTCAAAGCTACTACTCTTTATGAATCATTAACCTTAGTCCCTGGAATATTAGATCCAAATGTAAAAGAAAATAATTAATGTTTGGTACCACAGATTTTTGTTTCTTTTTTTAAATTTTTGCAATAAGTTCTCACTATTTATCCCATGCTGGCCTTGAATTCATTATGAAGCTTAGGCTGGTCCAAAATTTATGGTAATTCTGTCTAGGCTCCCAAATATAAGGACTAAAAGTTTGTACTACTTCACCTGGTTTAGAACTGTAGTTTATGTCGGCCAGAAATCCTGAAATTTCTTGGTAGCAATGGAAATTAAAATTAAAAAATCTTAAACAATACTTAAATACATAAAACAGTTATAAAAGTAAAACTGTTTTTGGCACAGGGGTATTCACTGGACTCCCCTTTGCCCCTTGAAATAACCATGGCCCCATAGAACAAAATTTAGAAACTTGTCTTCTAAGTAAAGTTATTATATATATATATATATATATATATATATATATATATATATATATGTATATATATTATATTATATTATATTATATTATATTATATTATATTATATTATATTATATTTTAGAGAGAGAGAATTGGCATGTCAGGGCCTCAGCCACTGAAATTGAACTCCACACGCTTGTAACACCTAGTGGGCATGTGCAACCTTGTGCTTGCTTCACCTTTGTGCGTCTGGCTTACATGGGATCTGGACAGTCAAACATGGGTCCTTAGGCTTCACAGGCAATCACTTTAACTGCTAAGCCATCTCTCCAGTCCTAGGTGATTATTTTTAAAGCTAGTCATCATGGAAACATTGGGATCTGGCCCTGCACAAGCATTTGCAAGCAGCTATAGCTGATGAAGGCTCAGTATTTCTGGAGATAAAAGTACCCAGTCTCAGTCTTGTCAAAGACTTAATCTACAATGACTCTCGTTTTCTACTTCCTCACCTTTCAGTACAAAGGTTACTGTACATAGCAACAATGCATGGGTAGCATGGATTTGGGATATCCACTCACTTGGACTCTCCCTTGTGCCTAGTACCTGCTACATTAACCAATGTCTGTCTCTGCTGGTGTTTTGAGGTGACCAGTCTGAGAAGGATAGGAAAATAGATTTTTTAATCACAATTTTCTATGCTGAAAATGTCAGTACTTATTTGAAAGCCTTATAGTCATAGTAATATTCTGAACAAAAATTGATCTGGATCTCCAGAGACTATTAAGAACAGAGGACACGGCAGATTATTTTCTGTCTTCCTGCATGCCCATATTAAGGAGGTCTGCATGTCTATATTAATAATTTGGAATGTGATTAAAATAGATATAATTTCAAGTCAGACACCTCTGCCCCGTGCTAAGTGTTGATGTGAGACAGACCTGTGGCCTCACCTCCTTGTCCACATGTGAAACCAGTTCCTGCCAACGCCAAGCTCCTGTAGATTTAGTCATGGGACTGGGTTAGCTGGTAGCAAAGGAGCTATACATCTTGTTTACAGGGTTACATATCTGGTGTAAGCATTCACTTTCAGATCTATATCTGGATATGGAGTCATATCTATTTTGGGTAACAACCCCCAAAGTCCAGTAATTATGAATAAAATGAGCACGTTACAGAGTTGCTTGACTTGTTCACATTTAAGATGCTGTTCACTACAGTGATAAGTGATTATTAAGAGATGCAATAAAAGTCCATTTTATGTGAAAATTTTATTGTAATACCGAAGCAAGAAATGTGTGTAGTCTTATAGTCCTTGGAAGACCTTTATAGTAAGCAATGCCCTTATGTACAGTGATGTGTATGTGTAAAGGACTATGTAATAAAGGTTACATATGCAAGAAACAAGTCAGAGCATTTCTAATTGCATAAAAGGGGACTCCACCTAAGTATATGTAGCTGATCTGTTGTTAGACATAGGCCTGTATGGCCTCGCCTCACAGGCAAGAGTCTGCAAAGGCCACACAGGCACTGAGGCCAGGGCTGAAAAATTCCTCTGTGTCCCCAAGTTTGTCCATTGCTAACTCCTGTTGTTGTTTTTTTTTTTAATTAATTAATTTATTTATTTATTTGAGAGCGACAGACACAGAGAAAGACAGATAGAGGGAGAGAGAGAGAATGGGCGCGCCAGGGCTTCCAGCCTCTGCAAACGAACTCCAGATGCGTGCGCCCCCTTGTGCATCTGGCTAACTTGGGACCTGGGGAACTGAGCCTCGAACCGGGGTCCTTAGGCTTCACAGGCAAGCACTTAACCGCTAAGCCATCTCTCCAGCCCCTAACTCCTGTTTTTTTTTTTTGTTTTTTTTTTGTTTTTTTTTGTTGTTGTTTTTTAGAGAGAGCAAGAGTGAGAGAGAGAATTTGTGTGCCAAGGCCTCAGCTCCTACCATGATACACCACAAGCTTGCACCACCTAGTGGGCATGTGCGACCTTGCACTTGCCTCACCTTTGTGTATCTGGCTTATATGGGATCTGCAGAGAGATTGAACCTGGCTCCTTACGCTTCACAGGCAAGGGCCTTAACCACTAAGCCATCTCTCCAGCCCTCAGTTCTGTTTTTAACGGTCTCATTTCTTTGCAACATCCCACAGCTTCTTGGCCTTTGATTTACTTTCCTTGAGGTTAGGCATAAGATGATGGAGAGTTTTGATTTAGATTCATTCCTTACGTATGAGTATACATCTCTCATCTTAGGCAAAGTATTACTCCCCACTTTAGAGATGCTCATGAATCTTCAGTAACCTCTTTCCCTTGATGGCTCTGAGGATCACTGAGGCGGGTTGAAGAGAAGAAACCAGGGAGACGGTTCAAGCTGGTTCCCATCACTCTTCTGTGATGCTCCAAGAAAAGCAGCTTTTGAATTTAAAAACTCCTAATGTGTCCTTTTATTCACCTATCTTCTGTAAAATTGCTCTCCAGTGGAAGTGATATGTCTAAACAGTCATAAGGAGAGAACGCCAGAGCCACAAGGCTAAAAAAAAGAAAAAAAAAAAGAAAAAGAAAAAAATGCTCACATGACTAATATACCAAATTATTAACCCACCACACTAAGATGCATGTAGAGATTTGACATGTGGCTATTAAATAGAAAGCATAAATGGTCACATAAGCTCTCTTCTCTTAAAGCGAAAGACAAATGGCCCATCAAAAAAAAAATCTATAAAGTGGAAGAGATGGCGGAAAGAATGGAAGCACCAAAGAAAGGGACGGCGTGCTCACAGCCCTGCCCTCCAGTCACCCAGTGGCCTTGACACTCATGCACTCACTGTGGCTGATGACACTTTTGATGACATCAAAAGGAAAGAGAGACTTGTTAGAAAGAAAAAAGGATTCAGTAGAGGGTGACTGAGGAGGAGGTAAAGGGAGGGTAGGGGACTGTGTCATGATTTATTGTCTATATGTATGGAAGTTGTCAACAAAAAGTTGAAAAGCTAAAAAGAAAAGGGAGTACAGAGGCCCATAAAGTCACAGCTGAAAGTCTCTAGTCATGTGTGTCCAAAGGGCCACGGCAGCACGCGCCATCCTAAAGAGCGGCGTAGAGCTGGAGCCTGGACAGGGAGCTCCACAGTTGCTGAAGCTTCGGGTGACAAGTAGGCAACTCCCTAGGATCAAACACCAGTGATGATTGTTTGCCATATCTCTGCTTAAAAATTGTTAGTGGGCCGGGCGTGGTGGCGCACGCCTTTAATCCCAGCACTCGGGAGGCAGAGGTAGGAGGATCATCATCACTTCAAGGCCACCTTGAGACTACAGAATGAATTCCAGGTCAGCCTGGGCTAGAGTGAGACTTTACCTTGAAAAGAAAAAAAAAATGTCAGTGGCTTGTCAACCACGACAGTGAATTTCAAATTTTCTTTCTCAGCATGGAGAGGGGGGGAAAGGATCCCTAAATATCAGAAACGCAGAGTGTCATGTTGGAAATATACTGATGGATGTAAAATTGACCCAGATAAATGCAGCCTGTGGCTGTCTTCCAACAGGTGCTCTTGGTGTTAAGAGTTCCCTACAGTAGGTTTGCATTTCCAAAATCACATTTATTTTCACTTAGAGTACTTCTCACAACAAGTACAGCAACTTCCGCTGGCTGCCTGGCTCTGAGTTTAGATCATCTGCCTGTGTGTTTGTACGAACCTGACCAACACGTAGCGGGATTTCATGGCTTTGGTGTCTTGATCTGGAAACCACTGCCTCCAGTGCTGCCAAGGAGACTGCCATCAGGACAAAGAAAGCAAGCCACCCAGAGCTTTCCCTGGAGTTCCGAGTCGCGTCATTTGGAAGAGGGAGGGAGGTCTCGGGCCAGGCCCCTGCCACGACGACATATTTGGCACAGGAGCTCCATGGTGGAATGAGAATTGATTGATTGGTTGTGTGATATTTATTGAGCACCCACAGTGGGCTTAGTTCTCGATATGTGTAAATACATCAATGGTATTCTTTCCCAACCAGAAATTCAGTGCCTCAAAATGCTGCTCAAATGAACCCTGTACCCTTTCGCACCCTATAGACATACAACAAAAGTTAAGTAAGTGTAGTTTTTCAGAAGTTCCTCGTCCTCTGGCCACATACTTCACAGTATTGGATTCTACCAATGACTAAAATGAAAACTGCCCTGTGTTGTGAGTAGAATCTGTGGAGTCATCCCCTCTCCCCCCACCTCTATAGCAACCATCGGTTGACTTGAGAGCAAAGAGCATGTGGAATTGGGAGGAATTCTATCATTTCTATCAGGGGCAGGCATAGAAGCCCCAGGCTTACCAAACCTGGTGTTTCCAAATGACTCCCCAGGAGGATTGCTCTCCTCTGGCTAGATGATTTCATTAATTGTTGTCTAACTCACAAGTCTGAGTTATTTATTGTAAAACTAAATAGGGACCATATGACTTTGAAGATGTGATCAGACCAGGCTGTGTGGGCCAGATCCTGAGCACACGAAACCTCCCAGCATTAATCTGTCACAGCCCATTTTTCACCTGCTAAATCAGTTTCATGCAAACCTGCCACAGCAGGCTCACCTACTCCAGAATCCCACTCCCTTACCTCCAACATCTGTGGATATAGGCACATAACTTCAAATCTCTAGATGTGCACTTACAATTTTTAAGTGGGAAGACATACTAGCAGACACCTTGTTTAAGCCCCCAATTGATTTATTATTATTATTATTATTATTATTATTATTATTATTGGTTTTTTTTCAAGGTAGGGTCTCACTCTGGTCCAGGCTGACCTGGAATTCACTCTGTAGTCTCAGGGTGGCCTTGAACTCACAGCAATCCTCCTACCTCTGCCTCCCGAGTGCTGGGATTAAAGGTGTGCGCCACCACGCCCGGCCAAGCCCCCAGTTTAACATATGGTATGGTGACTTTCCCAAGATCATCTAGTTAACAGGACACTCACACGAGAAAATTACTATTGTATCAATTATGTGAAGGCAGGCCTAGAAAGAGCCCGCTGCCTTCTCCAGCCCTTGCCAACGCCGAGAACGGTTTCCCCCTAACTTGCCTTGTTAATAGTTACAAAAACAAAACATAATGCAAACAAGCAAACATGTAAGCAAGAAAAACAATGCATACTTTGGAATATATCAACTATGCTAACCAGAAAAAAAATTATTAATTTTTGAGGTGTATACTTCCATTCTGCCTTTTTAACTTAAACATAGAAGACAGGATTTTTTTTTTTAATTTTATAAAACCTTCCCTTCAAACTAGTAAAAGAAATCAATAGAATTGGTCATGAGATTTCTTTCCCTCATTCAGCAACTGCAGATTAAGATTTTGTACTAGCCACAGGGTTGTTGAAGAAACATCTGGTATATGTAAACATGGAGTTCTTTTTTGTTTTTACTCTTTTTTTCTTGATTATTTATTTGCAAACAGACAGACAGAATGAGAGGGGGAATGAGTGGGAAAGACAGAGAGTGGCCACGCCAGGGCCTCCTGCCACTGCAAATGAACTGCAGACATAAGTGCCACCCTGTGTGTCTGGCTTTATATGGGTACTGTGAATCAAACCCAGGCCATCAGGCTTTGCGAGCAAGTGCCCTAAGCCATCTCTGCAGCCCAACACAGAGTTCTTACTGAGTTCTGATTCTTTCATGCGAAGCCCACGTCTCTGAATTTAGAAACAGTACCTTTCAGAAACATGCCCTTGGGCTCCCGTCACCCTGCTGTGACAACGTCTTACCCCTCAGGGACAGTCCTCGTGAGACTGCCATCATCACCTCAGATGCAGGCTGCAAAGATGGAGTCCCCAGACCTCGACCCTTATGACCAACTAGCTTCCGATTTGTGGGTTCTCACTGCTCATGTTAGATAATTTGCTAAAATTGCTTTGTGGAACTTAGGAAAGTGCTATTCATACGATTATAACTTTAGATAACAAAAGGATAAAGATCAGAACAGCTAAAAGAAGCCATGTAAAAGGAAGGGGTCTGGGAGGGTCCCAGACACAAGGCTGTGGGACATTAAACACCCCCAGCGCATCAGCGTGTGGCAATAGAAAGAACTGCACCATTCGACAAACACCGGAACTTTAATATCCAGAGTTGTGTTGGACTCTTCATTAGGTGTGCATGGTTGATTGAATCCTGTCCGCACAGTGCAGTCTCCAGTTCTCCTCCCCATAGGACAGGCTGCTGTCGTGTGGCCCAAGCCCCAACCCTCTAACCACGTGGTTGATTTCTGTGGCATGATTATCCCCATCCCTGTCATTTCACTGGCATAAATTCAAATGTGGTGCCAGAGGCCCACCAGGAGTAACAAAGACACCGCAGTCCTGCCACAGATTCTGAGGGCTTTGTGGCCACCATCGCCCACCAGAGACAAAGGTCAGCAAGGTAGCCTGTTACCCAGAGCCTGCATTGGTGCTGTTCTTCCTTTCACCATGCCCTTGCCTACAAGGTGAGAAAAAAGGTGTTGAAAAGACATCAAAAAGCAGAGGAACTGGTTAGAACAAGAAGGGGTTCAGTGGAAGGGAGTTGTGGGAGAGGAGACAAAAAGGTAGTGAGAGGGAATTATGATCAGAATACATTGCATGAAAATTATCAATTATTACCTATTATTAGGCTGGGTTTATCAGAATGTGTGTGTGTGTGTGTGTGTGTGTGCGTGCGTGCGTGCGTGTTCCGTGCGTGTACACACTATACCTTTGTATTACGTGGGATATCCAAGGGCTCAAACTTTAAATCAGTGCTCTTCACCATGCGAGAGGTGAGGCGGGTCTTTCTGTCCACAGCCCTCATCTATGACCTCTGTTGCTTGTGTTGAGGTTGGCAACAATTTTTCCAGGCTACGTTGAATATCTTTGGCCCCCATGTTGTACTGGCCTCGACTAAGATCTCTGCTTGTCTCTTGAGAGCAACGACAGTTCAATTTCCTAAACTGGCTACTCTGCAAGATCTTATTCTGGAGTTGGGGGAAAAAACTCACAGCTGGGTTGCTGCTAATTTTTCTCTTTCCAGTTGAATTGAGTATTTTTCCCTCTTTCCAATGAGGATAAAATTGTTTAGGAGAAGGGAGACCTGAGCTGATGTTGGTTGGGGTGGGAGAGACTGAGCACCAAGAATCATGAACTTCGGAATGGAAGGTTTCCTCTTCTTTTTGTGTACCACGCCCCCTAGTGACGCCAGAATTCTCTCCGGTTGCCAGTGGAAGACACAGCTAATGGTCTTAAGGAGGCCTAAAGCGCAGAATCTTAGCAAGGAGGGACCTCTGCAGAATCACAGGACTAGGACTTAAAGTCGAGTCATTTGGAAATAGGAAAGTAGAAAAGTGTCACCAGCTAAGATCTGAAAATGGAGACCAGCAAGCACTGAGCTGGCTCTGTGGGTGAGATTTTGAGTTCATGAAGGAGAACCATGGAGACTAAGTTGGAAAAGATTCTGACTTTCGGGATGCAGGCATGGTGAGGCCCGGGATCTGTGTCCTGCTGGAGGTGAAACGGGGCTCTGTCCGTCGTCCTTCAGTTGCTGAGGACTGTGGGCCCAGCCCTGTTCCTTCCCATCCACAAATGCAGCTTGTCCCAGCAGATGGATGTGGAGCTGATGATCTGAAAGCTCTTTCGGAGGAAAGTTCCACTTGGTCAGGTGCTAGCTCTGAATTCACCCCTGGGTGAATATCTGGAACTTCCTCATTGGCGTGCGAGAAAGAAGTGATATAATATAAGGCACTGATAGCACTTGGCCAAATACTGACTTGAACATGAAAAACAAGGTTTCACAGACTTGACTCAAAACGCCTCTCATGTCTCTGCAGAGAAAAAGTGGCCAACTTAATTCTGTTTTGATTTTCTCTGATGTGTGACCTGATTTGTGGGCTGGATTTCCAGAGCCACAGTTGTGCCAAATCCTATTAGTGTCTAAGGCCTACTTGTGCCCAAATATGGATCTCTCATGTTGTGTGTTGACCACGTGCCTGGGCCCAACTATCCAATCCAGGACAGACTCCTCGCCAGGGCTCTGACAGACACAACATAGACTCGCACTATGTGATGTATAAACAATTTTGCCTGAAACGACAGCATGTGAATAGCTCAGCTGGTGGATTTGTGAGAGGAAATATGATGTAGCCTGTGAAGCGCTGCTCCTAAAATCACGAGCTAATTGTCTCCTGCCATTTCTAATCTCAGCCTCTACAGCAAGTCACGGAAGTGCTAAGGCATTCTTTGGGGCTTTTAAATTCCACTGTCCTCTAGAGAGAGACCTGTAGAGCCCAGTGTAATAGAAAACAGAAAGGAGACTAAAAAACGATATAGAGAAGAGAAGGAAGGAGGAAGAGAAGAAGGAAGGGACAGAGAGAAGGAGGGAAGCAATCAAAGGAGAGATATAGACTCAGAAAGAAGGAACCAGAGTGGTAGAAGGAGAGGGAGGAGGGAAACTAGAAAGAGAACAAGAAAGGACTTAGGTAGTAATAAACCTGAAAGAAAACCCTAAGGATGAGAACCAACCACTTAGGAGAATCGAGTGGGGCCCCACCTGGATTACACAGCATCCATCATCTGTTTCAGGCACAGCATCTGTACAGCGCCCACATCTCCCACGGCTGTGAGAAAAGCTGACTGTATTGCCACATCACTGCTGTGTTTAAATCATTACATACTAATGAAATATCTGCCAGTGTTGATTTAAGAGGACCAGCACCCAAACTCATGTTAAAATCTGGGTATTTTTTTTTTTACTGGGTTTAAATGCAGGGCTTCTAGAACTATACCTACTTCATGATACCATTAGTTCTTTAATAGGCAAGAAAATTGGTCATGGAAGTCTTCATATGTGCCTCTGTGTGTGTGTGTGTGTGTGTGTGTGAGAGAGAGAGAGAGAGAGAGAGAGAGAGAGAGAGAGAGAGAGAGAGAGGGAGAGAGGGAGAGAGAGAGATGTTACTCAGTACTCCAGTCACTTCTTTCCAGCACTATGATAATTTCTGAGTCATCCCAAGGTCACTGCCATCTGAAAAGAGAAGATTCTCTACCCAAAGTGAGAGTAGCATTAATATAAGGGTATAAATATTAAGAGAAGTGCCTACTGGGCAGTTTGATAAGCACAGTATATACATTTAGCCAGACAGCAGCAGACGTTACACCCCTAGGGCTCTTGACTACCCCTGTTTTAAGTTTTCAGTATCAGGGATGTAGTCCCTCCCATGGAGTGGGCCTCCAGTCCAATTGGAGGGCAGTTGGCTTCCACCATGACAGATGTGCGACTATTGCACCCATTGGCTTATTTGGCCTGGATGGCCAATTATAAGGCTAGAAGTGTCCACTGTTGAGTATCTTCACTGTTGATTTCTCTTTCTCCCATTGAACTGCATGCAGAATGGCTTATTCCAGCTTTCTGTCAGCTAGTCTACATGGAGGAGGTTATCAGCTCAGTTCCAGCAGGATTTCTCAGTGGCCTTGTAGCCCAAATATGTGGAGTCTTCAGCAATAGGGTCTTACCATCTATTCCTGGTGGGAAACCAAGGGCCTCGGCAATGGCCTATAATGTTTTGGGGGCATCAGGGACCTCCCTGGCCAACAACTCACTGGAGGTATCCCATTCCTGGCACTGAAAATTTTCTAACAATGATCTATGGCTCCTGAGTGTTACATTATCCGAAACTGGAGAATTCCATATGATTTATTTGTCTCCTCTTAGATTTTGAGGGAAGTTTCCTCATAGCAGAGAAAGCGTGGCGGGAGCAAGGCAGCAGGGCATGTCATGTCACATCAGCTGGGAGGTGACAGCAGGAATGAGCTAGCCAGTCACACTGGGCTTGACTAATAAACCTTAAGTTCCACTGCCAATGGCACACCTCCTCCAGCAAGGCTCCACTTCCCAAAGGCGCTGCCCGATGGGATCGAGTATTATAAGGCTTAATGGCGATTGTGAGGCCATGGCGCACTCACCACATTGGTGCTGTTCTGTGTGGATCATTTCTTCTTCTCCTCATGTTCTTCCTCCATGGGTTCCCAGTGTGCACCCAACATACTTGCTGTATAAGCACAGCTTTTGGCTCCTGTAGAGGCTTATGTCTATCAAACATGATCACCCTTCCTTCACATATCCATTTTAACATATTATTGAGCACTTCCTTAATACCAGACAGTGTTCCCGGAGGGAGAGAAAGACCTCTGCTCACACAGGCTCCGTTTACTGAGCTGAGTTCATCTCAGGTACTAACTGCTCACTTCTTTTTGATTATGCTACTTATTTATGTAGAGACCCTCTCAAAACATTTTTTTTCACATTTAAAATCTCTGAAAATCATTTTGTGTTTTGCCATGTCAATGGATAAAGAGGGTTAAGTGAAGTAGGAAGTCAGGAGTGTATCTTACATACAGCATGCGCTCAGCAATATTACTTTTCTTCCATTTTAACAGAAAAAAGTAGTCACACTAGAGTAACAGAAATTATAGTGATCTGACATGAGAATTGAAGGTGGGTTCTACTTACTATCTGTGTAATCTTGACTTCTCTAAAACGTAGTTTCCTCCTCCATGTAGCTGAGCTGAGGGAAAGCGTAAGAGAGTGTGTGAAGTTTATGTAGTAGCTGGTCAGGGGCCAGAGTCCAAGGCACTCCTTCCCCTGCACACGAGACAGCTCCAGCATGAGACTGACTCAGGCTGAGTGATCCTATCTGGATGGTCACCTGGATGAGTCTAAAATATTGAGAAAATTAAAATAGAATAATCACAAAAGCCTGCCTTTAGGGGCCTAGAGAGATGGTTTAGTGGTTAAGCGCTTGCCTGTGAAGCCTGAGGACCCAGGTTCGAGGCTCAATTCCACAGGACCCACATAAGCCAGATGCACAAGGTGGTACACGTAACCAGCGTTCGTTTGCAGTGGGTGGAGGCCCTGGTGCACCCATTCTCTCTCTCTCTGTCTCTCTCAAAATAAATATATAAAAATAAACACTTTTTTTTAAAAAAAATCTGCCTTTAGACTTTAAAAATTCCTCAAATTCCAAAAGGGAGTAAGAGCTCGGCTGTGGTGGGAAGGTCGAGGCCCATTGGCTAACTCAGGTCAATGGTACATTGAATAGAGGCCTGACCACTGGTATGACAGCCGAGCTCCTGGGAAGCACTGGGTGATAATGATTTCAAACAGGAAAGAAACTTAGGGTTCTCTACCCCGAAATTACTGCATAAATTATTGTGCTCAGTGCTCAAAATTTAAAAACTCATGTGCCCATTCCAGAGGAGGGAGGCTGAGGATGGCTAGATCTGGAAGTCTACTTTTGTGAGATCTAGTTTAGTGCATGATTTTGAGACCATATATCCCCGAGTTCTTGCATTGGTTACCTCTTTTACAACACAAGTTATCCTAAACAAGTTGCTTAACTTCTCTAATTTTTCACATATAAAACTTATATTAAATAAGATAGCACATTATATATTCAGGTAGACCTGGCTGCTGGAAACTGGCTTCTCAATGTTTTAGTGCAGTTTAATTCCTGTTGACATCACAGTTTCAATGAAGGTGTCCCATCAGATGGCCTCACCTGTGACTCTACTTGTAGATGAGCAAAGCAGCCCCTTTCTTTCTTAAGCTGATTGACAAGAAAATGGCATCAGTCATTTACACTCTCATTCTATTGGAAGAGTTCAGTCCCTTGTCACTGCCACGTGCAAGGGCTTTGGGGAAGCGTGTCTAGTACCAGGAGGGAGCAAACACACAGCAACTGTATGGTGCCGTTTCCTTCTTCCCTGAGGCAGCCCCAGACCCTGCCCTGTGCCTACATCTGACTCTGGGGCCAAAACCACATGATCATTTCTCTTCGCAGGTCTGGAAAAGGCTCCCTGGGTTCTGCTCTCCGAGCAGCCCTGCCCGTGGCTGGCCAGGGCTCCGGGCTCTACCTGCTGAGCACCGCTGTCTAATGCCACCGCGTATGTTCCTCCTGCGCAGGCGGAGCAACTTCGTGAGGCTGTAAATTCACCACCCTGAGGGGTTTTGTTGTATTTTTTTTCAAGGTTTAAACATCCAAAAGTGGTTTGTTTTCATTTTCTGATGCAGGCTCTTTGACTGTAGAATATTTTCAAAAATTAGAGGCTTTTGGTTGGCCTTCTGCAGCCCAGCCCTCGTCTGCTAAGCACGCGCAGTGCTCTCCAGTGCCGCCTCACGTATCGGGGTCCGCTCGCTCCCCTGTCTTCATGCCTGCTTGTCTCGATGAAGCGCCAATTCCCTTGATGTCACAATGTGTGGGACGCTATAACTTTAACCTGGCCTTAATGTCAGGACTAAATCATACTGTTCCACCAGGCCACTGTCACCAAAGCCTTCTTTGGTGGGTACAACAAAGCGTGTCTTATTCTGCAGGCTCCAGAAGTGGCTGACTCTTTCAACTATGTAAGATCGTTGATCCCTGGGCTTTCTCTACTTCCTCCCACTCTTGCTTGAAATTGCTTGGACAATTCTCTTTGGACCCCACGCCTTCTTCTGATAGTGGCTCAAGGGAACTAATAGCCAGCTTAGATCATCACACTGCCCTTTTCATTTTCAGAGATTCTGAGCCAGCTTACGAAAGCCACACATTTTAAGTTTTTGTTATATCAACATTTGCCTTTGACTACCAGTTTCTTTATTAGTCAAGTAAAGGTGATGATAGGTGCTATAGTGTATACACTTCAAACTCTTAGTGGCTCAACACAAAAATGTTCACTACTTTTCTCCCTCGTGGTCAAATCCAGGAGCTATAGTGAGGTGGCCTTTTATGTTCAGAGGCCCAGGCTCCTACAAAACCTTTTTGTTTTTGTCTCAGTCATCCTTTTGGTCCTCAGAGTTTCTATTTATCCTGCAGTTGACAAAGATGTCTTCTGGCTGTGAGAAGAGCATTCCTACTTATTAACTACTTCCAGTCCTGTGTTACTTTCAGGGACTAGTCACACTGCATAGTGAGCTGGCCTGGGGGCGGGGGGGACGGGGAACAGGCTGTGATGAGCTCCTAGCAGATCCTGCCATGCGTGTGCAAGATGTGTTACTTGCAACACTCAACAAATATCAATTGCTATTCCTGATAACGCATGCCCATTGAAAATGACAGATAAAGAAGATGAACACTTATAAAAAGCATGAAGAAGGCCTCCAGATGTGAAGTAAAGAGGACTTGGACTTATCCTGTGTCGATCCAGGGGACAACCTGAAGCAGTGGGTATGTGAGGCCAGGTTTCCATAGGAGATAAGGAGGACTTGCCTTAAATTGATAATGATTGCCAAATGCAGCCTCACCTCCAAGGGAGCTCGGGCTCTAGGGCGGAAAGGCTTCCTGCCTTAGGGAACACTTCCCCTTGCACGACGCTTCCTTAGGCTTCTTTCGACATTTATGCTCCGTCTTTCTATATGTGACAACAGGCATCAGGAGCTTGGGCTGGTGATGTCGCTGAGATTGTCTACCCTCAGCTATCAATGATAGCCTCTTCCTTTGGAAGCCATCTCTTCTTTTTTCCTTTCTTTCTCCTCCTTTTTAATCACGATTTATTGTTGACTTTCAAGACAACTTTATGAAAGAACTCAAACTTGCAATGCATCGCAATGCTGATTAGAGCAGCATCTCAAACCACATTGTCCCTGTCCTCCAGGGCACCACGGGCTCACTGCCAGGAGCAGAGCAGCGAAGGAGGCTGGCACTGCCACTGCCCCGTAGAACGTGCAGATACCCAACATGGGGTGCATAGCTTCGATCGCAGCGCAAGGCCTCCAACTCACCAGGGCCACATTTTAACCACAGTTGGATAGCAGATAGTCGGATGGGAAAATGGAGCTGAGAAGCATGTGGTAAGAGGAGCTGTCAAGGTGGCCAGGGAAGGCATCACACCAGGGACTCCAAGACTACACGAGACATTTGAACTTGATTTCCAGGGCAATAGCAGTGAAATAGGAGAACAGCACAGCCAACGTGCATCCAAGGCCTGAGAGAACTTTAAAATACTTTCCTTCTTTTATTTTTCCGTCATCTAAACGTTTTGCTTTCCAGACAGATACCTGACTACAGTTCTTATTACTTGACGCATGTGACAAGGAAGAAGGTGTGTATGGTAGGGAGATCCGTCCACGCTGTAAAACATTCTGGCCTTTATTTTCAAAAGCTTAGGTACTTAGAGGCTTGAAGATTCGCAAAGGAAGCAGATGGGGGTTTGGAGGAGAAGGTGATGAGAGGTCCTGGCCTTCCCCCCAGGTTAGGAAAACAAATTCCTTTTGAGATTGGGAGAATGAAAAGTGATCTTTGAGTTCTAAAAGTTGGGTGGGGGACTGGAGAAATGGCTTAGCGGTTAAGCGCTTGCCTGTGAAGCCCAAGGACCCTGGTTCGAGGCTGGATTTCCCAGGACCCACGTTAGCCAGATGCACAAGGGGGCACACGCATCTGGAGTTCGTTTGCAGTGGCTGCAGGCCTTGGTCCGCCCATTCTCTCTCTCTGTCGCTCTCTCTCTCTCTATCTATCTCTCTCTGCCTCTTTCTCTCTATGTCTGTCGCTCTCAAAAAAATATAAGTAAATAAACAACAACAATAAAAGTTGGGTGGGGATTACCTCCCTGCAGCAGCCGGGGCAGGGTCCAAAGACCCTGGGGCACTGTCAAGAGACGTACAGGTGGGACCATGGGCTTCCCATAGGTGACCTCCCCAGGCCAGTCCCTAAGCTACTTTACACAATTCCAGGGAGCCAGGGAAAACTTGAGACTATCAGAGGATCAAGTTTCTATCAGCCTCCAAGGATGAAGCTTTGAGCAACAGGTGACCCATGAGAAACAAAGAGCGGTGACATTTCATGCACTGCTGACATTCTGAACGTGGTTCAGACTACAGAGGCATGACAAGCTTTGTTCTGGTTCCCAAATGTTTACTTAGGGGCTTAGATGAGACCAGAACATGCCATCTTACTCCTGGGTAGTTTATGACACATAAAGGTGGGAGAGAGAGAGAGAGAGAGAGAAAGAGAGAGAGAGAGAGAGAGAGAGAGAGAGATTCTAGCTTATCTATGTCCCCATTTTCCTTCTATGATGGCATGAAGCATTTAAACCAAGCTCATTTATAAAGCTTTCTACAATACCATTCTACTCATCCTTATTAAAAATTTACTTTTAATTCAGAGTATTCTCATGCTTATCTTTGGAATAATTCTTCCTACAAATGTCTCTACATCTTAGTTTCTCTAGGGACCCAAGGGAAAGAACTATGAGATTTCTGTGGATCCTGAAATAGGAGGTCTCTCGGAGGAATGACATCAAAGTTACACTATTTTTATGGAATATATATTTACTTTTAACACATTTGGAACTTGTCTCAGAGACCTCAGTATATGCAAAAAGAATGAAGCAGGAAATGAAAAATTCAGCAGAAAAAGGGTCAGATAAAGTTCCAAAGGTCTCCAACAACAATATTTTTTTTTCCAAGGGGGAAAAAAGCCAACTTTTTAAATGAAAAGCAAACCTTGTTTTATTAACCGATGATAGCTTTATGATAGCTGTGTGATCTGGTCCATAGTTTCTAAGTCATTCTTGAGCATGCCCCTAGGGAGTCTCCCTCACAGTTACTCAGGAGCGAAGGTTCTTCTTCATCAAGCTTCCTGTTCTGAAAACCGATGTCCAGGCTCTGATGCAGCCACGTTCACGTGGCCAGTGAAACGTCTACATGCGGATGTTCCCATACCCTGGTGTCACACTCTTCCAGGGACCTGCATAACATAGTGCTGCAATAACAAAGCAAAATTACTCTGCTCTTGCCATATAAGTAATGCTGCCCGGGCTTGTCTGTTTCTTTCTCTCTCTCTCTCTCTTCTCTCTCTTTCTTTTGCCTTAGAACTGTAATGGATTCCTTTCCCTACACTAAACACTGGGTCAAGCCTCAGATATTCTCAAAGTAGAATGTGGAAATTCTGAATATGGGACAGTATGGTGCAATAATTAAATGTGTCTTACTTGAGAATAGTGACATTTCAAAGAGAGAATCCTGCAGAAAGATGGAATTAAACACTAGCCTTGAGATCGTGTCTTCTCTTCTAGCAGATGAGTGAGTGCTCCCCAGGGCAGGGATAAAGGGTCTACTTAAAAATAATTACAGACTTTAAATAGTCTTATAAATAATAGGAACACCAAGCCAGCATTTTACTCTCATTTCAGAAAATGTACATGATGAAAATTCTGAAGGTGGATAAACTTTATGTACAAAGAGTCTCTTGTAATTTTATTTTAAATAATCTAATGCCTTAAAGTATGCTCATTTGTTTGATGCAGTATCATCTAGCCCATTAAATAAGGTCCACAGAGAAGTACTGAAGGCGTGGAAAGTTGTCGTGTTATAATACAGAGCACAATACGGGCACAGGTATCATTAACCAAGAACATGGGTCCAGAACAGAGCAGATCTAAAGCTCACTGGCCCTGAAACGGTTGCTCCTGGGCACTTGGGTTTTGGATGGTATCCTCCTTCCTTCATGTGTGTGAGGCCTTTAATGTAGAAAACAAAATCTTTGCTTGTTTACAAAGTATTATCTTACCCTACTTTTGTCTTCTACTCACACTTTAATGATTGGCTATTAAGATAAATAAATGACTTGGATTACTCATGTGCCATAAATTGTTATTTTGCTATAAAATTAAACAGTAAAAATTAATAACATGAAAATAATGAAAGACTTTCTTTCATCCCAGCCCTGGATAAATAATATATGCCCATTTATTTTTCCAAAGGGGAAAATTTGGGCTGAAGAAATGGCTAAGTGTTTAAAAGTGCTTGCATGGTTAAAGGTGCTTGCTCACAAAGACTGCCTTGTGAGCTTCGTTCCCCATGGCCAAGTCCAGTCAGATGCACAAAGTGCCACGTGCATCTGGAGTTCATGGGCAGGGGCAAGGGGGCCTGGTGTGTCCATTCTCTGTCTCTTGCTCTCTCTCTCTCAAATGAATAAATAAAGCCATTTTTTTTTTAAAAAAAGAAGAACATTCTTTTTCAGGTAACAGTTATTGAGATATAAGTCACATATCATTTAATCCACACATATAAAACCCATAATTCGCAGGTTTTAGTATATTCACAGAGTTGCCCAGCCAGTTGAGTAGTACAAGCAGTCTCCATTTCTTTGCATTTTGGGATTTTCCTTCATTTCTTTCAGAAACGTGCTATACTTTTTGGTTTGGGGAATGATGCAGCAGTTAAAAGTACTTTCTTATAAAGCCTGCTGCACTGGGTTCATTGCTCCAGTGCCCACATAAAGCCAGATCCACAAGGTGGCATGTGCATCTGGAGTTCATTTGTAATGGCAAGAAACTCTGGTAAGCCCATATTCTCTCTTGCTCTTACTCTCTCAAATAAATAAAAGTATTTTTTTTAAAGAAACTTGCTGTAATTTTGTAAGTTTGTGTAAATCTCACTCACTGTCTATTTTTGATTTTTTTTAAGAACTTAAATTATTTAATATACTACAAGGACAGTAGTGTGCACAGTGGTAACAAGAGAATTGCTTGCCTGTTTCAACACGTGTATTTCAAGTTGATTTTCCTGGTTTCACTTTTCAGATGACTCACTCCTCGTCGGCAGTAATTTTTTTTTTTTTTTGTATTGCTATTTTGTTTGTGATCTTGTTGAATTTGCTTACTACCCATAACAATTTTGCATGGATTCTGCAAGATGATCTACATATGCCAACCAGTAATGTGTGTCATATGAGTGGCTCGTTTGCAACTTTCTGTAGATGAACACCTTGAATCTCTGTAGTTTCTGGATGGTTTTCACCCACTGCCAAGCCACTGCGGCAAACACCCGTGGTCAGTGCTCACTCTGTCCCCTGTGCTGGACAGGCCGGACTCCCTCTGTCTGCGAGTCCCACGCGGAGCCTGTCCCAAACCACCAGCCTGGGCCTCCCTTCCTCTGGGCCTCTGCAGCCCTGAGTCTCCACCCATCACATCCACCCAACCGCCCACCTCTGGGACTGCACGTGTTCTGCAGCCTCTCCACCCGTAACTCAAAGAAGAGGAACATGGAAGGTTGGCAGGGAGCAGAGTCAGATGTCTGACCTCTCCCTGTCCAGCACTGCCATGGACCCTGCAAGGAGGGGACCCCTGGCTCATGTGTAGATGGCGTGGTGAGCAAAGGCCTGGGCTCCGCGTGGACGGGGGTCCTGACAACTTCTGCCCAGGCCCTGAGTGGAGGACAGTACTGGGCACACTGGCCTGGGTGGGGCTACGGTGAGCGCTGGTTTTCACGGGGTTCTGCTTTTAGCTTCCACTCTCCCTCTGCTCCTCAGTACTGGGGACTCAGCCCATAGATCTCAGTTTGTCTCCACTCATAGGTGAAGCCCCAGGCATCAATTCTTCGATGGAAATCACCAGAAGAGGGTGGTGGCTGTAAACCCCCTCCAACAATAGCTCCCAATACCCCACACTGCCAGGGGTGCTTCTCTCCCTCTTCACCAGAAGCCCACTCATTTCTTCCTGCCTCATCCCTCTCCTTACAACCAGTCTGAAACTGTGGACACCTAGACCATGTCAGAAGGGTGTCAGCCTTAGATCCTGTGTTCCTCCCTTGCCAGGACATCTAGAGACACAGAATATGATCTCAAGATTGGGGGGTGCTAGAGAACAGAAGTGTTGGCTGTTCCCTGAATCACTTGCTACGTGCCCCGGAACCTTTGGGCCCTCAGATGTGAGTGTGTGCATTTGTGCAGTGGGTGAACCCAATCAGCTCCTTCCCCACATCTCTGTGGGCACAGAGCTTCTTGTAGGTTCTTGGTGGGGCTTTTGTGCTAGGTACACTGCATGACATCTAGAACTTTCTTTACAGATGAGAAATACTACTGGACAGAGTGCTTCTGAAGTTGACATCACCCACTAGAGTCCCCTGGTCGGTCCATTTAGACCCAGGCCCAACACTACCAAGGTGCCAGTTCATTTCGCCCTAAGAACACAGAGCCTCAGAGACAACAGAGCCTTCCCAAGACCTAAGCAGGAGTGGGTGTGCTCCTCGGGGCTTGGGCATGGGCACTGGCCTTCTCATTACCAGGTTATTACCAGGTTCAGTACCACCCAAGAGGTGGCAAATCTTGGATAGAAGTCCAAGAAGGTGGATACCAGAAGAAAATCCTTGTTCCTAGCTGCAGCTGATATGTAACCCACCACATCTATCAGACACTAAGGACTTTTGTGATCAAAGGTGAAGTTCAACTGCTGTTCATGCCGCAGAGGAACCAGGGAAGGACGGGCTTGACGCGGAGACGTTAGCCAGCTGCCACAGCGCTCATGGTCATACGCAACAACCACAGGTGTGCAGAAGGAACTTTCCTCCTTCACACTGAAACAGGCACACACACACTGGGAGCTGGGGCAGTGCAGGGAGCTCAGAAAGACGTCATGGCCTGTGTTCACTCTGTCCTCTTGGGTCGGAGGCCAGAAATATTCAGCATAATAGCTCCCCCAGCATCCCGGATAACTGGGTGGGCCTTTCTCCAGACATTCTTGCACAGAACCCGAGAAACAGCTTAAGCACACGCTGCGCTGTTCAGGATCTCTGGGCACGAGAGTCAGTTGAGGTTGGCTTTTATTTTGACTGCCTGTTTCCTAGAGTTTCAAGTTCCCCTGACCTCTGTCAGAGAAGTGGGGTCACCCCTGCCCTCCTCTTACCTGAATCTCTTGCTAAGACAAGTCCTTACCAAGGGTCCCTGGAGCTGTAGGCAACTCCGCTCTTCCTTTAGCCCAGGGACAAGTGGACACTGTCGTGGCAACACGATGCCCCCCCCCCCCCCACTGCCCTGTGAAACCTGCTGCAGCCAGTTCCTCAGCTTCGAAGAGGCGGAGCTGGGTCCTCACCTGCGTATCAGGTATGTCACCCAAGACAAATCATATTGCTTCTCAGAGTCTCCCCAGGATCCCACCTGCTCTCTGGAGATCGATCTAGCTTCCACTTCCAAGTATGCCATCAACTCTCTATGACTATAAATACCCCTGTTTCCCTGGAAAACACAGACTTGTGTGAGCCTCACAAAAGCAGAATCAGGCAAACATACCCAACACATGCAACATGCGAGCTCACAGGTTAGTGTACAAAGCAAGCATGCACACGTACTCAGATGTACAAGCTCACAGGGCAGTGCACAAGGCAAGCATGCACACGCACTGGGATGTGCAAGCTCACATGGGCACACGGGCAGGGTTGGTCTTTGTTTAGGGTAAGAGTTTCTTTCACCTTCGAGTTGGTCAGGCTGTGGTAGGATTTGGGATGTCAAGTGTAAGTAAACAGCATGCATTTCTTTTTAATTCTTCCTTCCCTTAGAGGAGTGGGATGTCTTTCTCCTCTCCGTTCCTATGAAATCTAGGTTTCGCTCCTCCTGGACTCCATACTGCGGGCAGCATACCCCGCACTTCCTCTTGAGAAGCTGCGGTCTGTGTTCTGGATGTAGCGCTGGAATGTCACACTGATGGTCACAAACACCTTTACCACCCCTAGGAAGAGTGTTGATCCACTTCAGACTGTGATGAAACAAGTTTGCCTGCTTTAATTCTCAGAGTAATTTGTCAAAGGAAAAGTCAGATTTTTTTCAGCCAATGCTAAAATACACAAGGCAGGAAGAAAAAGAAGAAATGTCTAGGGCAGCACACCTCAGTCTGGAGCTGGGGATTGCGCACACAGATTTTTCAACTTTTTAAAACGTGTTGTTCATTTGTTTGAAAGAGAGAAGGGGGAGAAACAGAGCGCGTGTATGGACACACCAGAACCTCTTGCCACTGCAAATGAACTCTGCATGCATGTTCCTCTTTGTGGATTTATGTGGGTACTGTGGAATCAGACACACACTGGCAGCCTTTGGCAAGCAAGTTCCTTTGATCTTTGAGCCATCGCCCTAGCCGAAACTGTCAGCTTTCATACTGTGTATATAGACACAAAGAAGTTATTCAAATTAGGGGCTGGAGAGATGGCTTAGCAATTAGGGTGCTTTCTGCAAAGCCCAACGCCTGAGTTCAACTGCCCAGGACCCACAGACAGCGAGACATACAAAGTTGGCACAGGCCTCCGGAGTCCCTTTGCAGTGGCCCGTTCTCTCTGCCTGTCAATCTCTCTCTGCTTGCAAATAAATAAATAAAATATTTCTAAAAATAGCTGACAAAGGTTATTCAAATTAAGAAAAATCTAAATGCTTTTTAGCAAGAGACATTTACATGACAAGGACACAGAATGTTGCCAGTCGAGGTAGAAAAGCCTATGCCAGGTTGGACACTGGGCCTGTGTGATGAGATCCAGTCTTCCCCTTCTGCATGCACTCACTGTCTCCTGAAGACTCTTCGCATGTGTTTGGGGATGACCACAGCTCCTGCCTGGGGACAGACGCGTGACCTAGTAGATGTTAAAGACAAACAGCAGCAGACTGGCAAGTATTTAAGAAGGCCTCATATACAGAGAACCCAGCACGGCTGAATACGGTCTGGGTTACGGATTGGAGCGTCAGCACACCACGGCATGTGGAGGCCGTACAATCTTTAGGAGGGAAGGCTTGCTGGGAGGAAGTTGGATAACTAGAGATGTGCCTTTTAAGGTGATACCGGGATTCTGGGCCTTTCCTCTCTCTGCCTTCCAGCCACTTTGAGCCACCGTGTGGTCCCACCTTGATTTGCTACCTCACCACAGTTCCCAAGGCCACAGAGCAAAGGGGCCATGGATGCAGACTTCTCAAACAGTGAACAAAAATTAATCTTTTCTGCATCACACAAATGGTAAGAAAAAAGGGAAAAAAAGGGCATTAAAGTGTGTGAACCAAACATTGTAAAGTCTACCAACATGAAATGATACACATCCCTCATAGAGTAGAGCGGTGCTCTAACTTAGCACTGGCAGGCCCAGGAGAATAAGAGGAGGACAAGGCCGGCTTGCTGTGGACGTCATTCACACAGGAGGAGGACGTGGACAGCGATGTCCGCTGCAGTTGTCAGCAGAGCCCTCCTTGTCTGAGCAGCTTGGAGGCACAGGACCGGGGGAGCAGCAGGCTGCCCCTGCACCTGGGGTGTCGGTCCTTGTCTGTGCCACTGGGAGGTGGGATCTGCCTTCAGTCCCACTCTGAAAAGAAGCAGGCACTGGTATTTGGGAAAGGAGCTACTAAGGCCAGTGGCTTTCTTGAATGGGAAGTCTCTGTTTGTGATGGTTCTCATTGTTTTTTCTTTACCAATCCAAACTGTCCTGTGGATAGCAGCTTTGTAAAGCACAGTAGTCATGTTCCTTGGACCCTGTCTATATCATACTTGCTTTTTAAAATTTTTTTTCTTTTTTCTTTTTCTTTTTTTTTAGAGAGAGCACATGCGAGAGATAGAAAGAAGGCATAGAGAATTGGCCAGAACCTCAGCCACTGAAATTGAACTCCAGATGCTTGCTTCACCTAGTGGGCATGTGAGACCTTGCACTTGCCTCACCTTTGTGTGTCTGGCTTATGCGGGATCTAGAAAGTCAAAAATGGGTCCTTAGTCTTCGCAGACAAGTGCCTTAACTGCTAAGCCATCTCTCCGGCCCTTATTTTTTTTTATTACTTACTTAATTAATTAAGAGAGAGAGGGAGGGAGAAAATGGGCGCACCATGGCCTCTAGCCACAACACATGAACTCCAGACACATGTGCCATCTTGTGCATCTAGATAATGTGGGTCCTGGGGAATCAAACCTAGGTCCTTAGGCTTTGCAGACAAGTGCCTTAACCACTAAGCCATCTCTCCAGCCCTGTATAGATTCCTTTTAGATCTCTAAGGGCCTCAAGTACACAGGCAGGATCCAGGCGCTCACTAGGCTGGCCTCTCCAGCCGGGCGCTCTGCCATGCTGGCTGCACTCCTGTGGTGCTGTGGCCATGCAGTGCTCCCTGCAGCCTCGTGAGCCTGGACACTGGCTACGGCAGGGCCTTGCTGGAGGAAGTGGGCACGGGGCAGACGTCGACGTCTTGCGGCCCAGCCTCTCTTCCTGGTCTCTCCTTCGACTCTGCTAGAGTGTGATGCCTTCCTGCTCCTGCCACCAGGCTTTCCTGCCACAAATTCCTCTCCAAACCACAGGCCAAAAGTAAGACCTTCCAGGCTGTAGAGCGTAGCGGTTAAGATGCTTACCTGTGAAGCCTCAGGACCCAGGTTTGATTCTTCAGGTCCCAAGTAAGCCAGATACACATGGTGGTACATGTGTCTGGAGTTTGTCTGCAGTGGCTGGAGGCCCTGGCACACCCATTCTCACTCATTTTCTATCTCCCTCTCCCTCTGTCTGTCTCTAATGCATATATATATATATATGTATGTGTGTATGTATGTATGTATGTATGTATTTCAAGGTAAAGTCTCACTCTAGTCCAGGCTGACCTGGAATTCACTATGGAGTCTCAGGGTGGCCTCGAACTCATGGCAATCCTCCTACCTCTGCCTCCCAAGTGCTGGGATTAAAGGCATGCGCCACCATGCCTGGCCTTAACTTTTTTTTAAAGAGCCCCTTGGAGAGATGGCTTAGCCATTAAGCACTTGTCTGCAAAGCCAAAGAACCCAGGTTCAATTCCCCAGAACCCATGTAAGCCAGATGCACAAGGGGTGCATACATCTGGAGTTCATTTGCAGTGGCTGAAGCCCCTGGCATGCCCATTCTCTCTCTGTGTATCTTTCTTTCTCTCTCCCTATTTCTCTGTCTCTCTCAAATTAATAAAAATAAAATATTAAGAAAAGAGCCCTCCCCTTCCTTATGCTGCACCTGGTTGGGAATTTTTTTTATAGCACTGAGAAAGTAACTGCTCAGAGGAAGAGATGTCCCACAAAGTCTGAGGAAACTGGCAAAGGAGGCAGAGAGCTTCTGTGAGCCCCCTGCTGAGGCAGGTCAAGAAGCTATGGTGGGCAAGGTTTGGCCTGTGAACCATTCAGTCCAGGCAGAAAGCAGGAGGATGGAGGTCCTGGGTTCCATGTACAAGTGGCCAGGTGGGCATCTCTACTCTTTTACAGTATTTTGTGTGACTTGTGTCAGATGAGGTAGGATTTTCAAGAGACAATAGTTTTCCCATTAATACTCAGTGGAAATGATGGCAGGGCCATAAGTCACTCTTCAAAATGCGTTTTAAGGGGGAAATCATGCATGAGGCCTCTCCTAGGCATGTAATAAGCACCTAGAAGCCAGGCATGGTGGTAGACACCTGATAAGAATCTTAATACCAAGTTTAGAGCCAGTAGTCTGGTCTACATACTGAGCTCCAGGCCAGTAGCCAGTGCTTGAAAGCAAGAGCCTGTCTCAACGAAAAGAAAAGCAGCACCTAGCAGGCAAGTATCCGGGGACCTGGTCATGTGTAGGCTCTTGAGGACCCACCTGCTACAAATCTCACTGGCACCCCAGACTGACGGCTTTAGGAGGAGACATTCATTTGATGAGGAACTGTACCAGTTTCCTATTCTGCTATAACTAATGACCACAAGTTTAGTAGCTTAAAGCAACCAGAATCTGTTCTGATCGTGTACCATACAGGCAGGTGCCGTGCAGGCTGTTAGGTCTGCACTCCTTTGGAGGGCTGCAGGGTGGACCCTGTCTCTCTGCCTCTCTCAGGGATGCCCATTCTCACCACTGCTCTTCAACACAGTTCTAGAAGCCCTAGCACAAGCAATAAGACATGAGAAAGAAATAAAAGTGATACATATTGGAAAGGAAGAAACCAAACTAGCCCTGCTGTGTACATAAACAACCCAAAAGACTCAACCAAAAAAAAAAAAACAAAAAAAAACCACCTCAGCTACAGGGCATAAAATCTTTCAGCAAAGTGGGAGGAGACAAAACCAACACACAAAAATCAGTAGCCCTTCCTATACAACAAAGATAGAGAAAGAGACCAGTGATGCTTCTGGTTTTCACAAAATTAAATATCTTGGAATATTTAACACAAAACAGTAAATAGTGGGCTGGAGAAATGGCTCAGTGGTTAAGGCACTTGCCTGCAAAACCTAATGACTCAGGTTTGATTCTCCAGGACCCATGAAAAGTCAGATACACAGAGTGGCACATGCATTTAGAAGTCATTTGCAGCAGCTGGAAGCTCTGCTGTTTTTTTTTTTTTCTCTCTCTCCCTTTCCCTCTCTCTTTCCTTGCAAATAAATAAATAAAAATATTTAAAGAAGTTAAATATCTTGGAACATCACTGACCAAGGAAGTAGAAGACCTATGCAATGAAACGTAAAACACTGATGCAGTTCTTGTCCACCAGATAATTCCTGGGTAATTTCTACACAATGAAGAGTCACGAAAGCTTCACAGCTATTTTCATTTTTGGCAGAAAGATGCAAACACAGCATATAAGTCATCAGGTGTCTAGAGGTGTTCCATGTAAAATAACACACCATTTCTTTCTAAGTGACACGAAGAAGTGTAATCCGCTGTCACCATGTTACAGAAGCGGAGAACACTCGACTTTCCTAAGTGACCAAGTCAAAAAAGAATTATGAGAGTTGGGAGAAGACCCGAATGTGGATCCCAGGCACCCATGTAAGAGCAGGGTAGGGCAGCACACATCTCTGGTCCAGGCACTGGGGAGGCAGACACCAGAGACTCACCATGACTGACAAGCCAGTTTCTCAGAGTCTGTGAAAACTAACCAAGTTCAGAGAGAGGCCGTCTCAAAACATGAGCTGGAGAGAAACTGAGGAAGACATTCTAAGTCACCTCTAGCCTCCACGTGCATGGACACACATGTGCACACATATTCACACACATGTGCACACATATGTGAACATGCATCGATATGCACAGACACTAAATAAGTGTGAGTCAGATGGATTAAGATGTAGAGACACACAATATTGCCTGACTAAATCAAACAGGGTTTTGAGCAATTTGCCCATGTAAAAAATGAGTCCTGCCAGGCGTGGTGGCACAGGCCTTTAATCCCAGCACTTGGGAGGCAGAGGTAGGAGGATCGCTGTGAGCCCAAGGCCATTCTGAGACTATATGGTGAATTCCAGGCCAGCCTGAACTAGAGTGAGACCCTACCTTGAAAAACCAAAAAAAAAAAAAAACCCAAAAAACAAAAAAGAAAAAAAGAAAACGAATGAGTCTTTTGTAGACTTAGTTCCTCACACATTAGAGGTCTGAAATGTTTTCTTTCAAACTTGGCTTGCTTTGCATGTGAAGTTGTGAAATCCTTTGGACTAAGATATCATCTGCCTTTTGCTTTAGAAAAACAAAAGAGTTAAGGGAGGCTTACTTTTGATAGAAATTTTTATCTATGACTGTGTGCTGTCATTTGAGATCACCACAGGCAGAAGAAATTTTAAGATAGAAGTTAATGGGTGTTCAGCAGGTGATTTCTCCCCCAAGGTCATAACCCTCAGGTAAGACCATCCTTTGCTGTGGTAACTAAGGCATGGCAGGTATCTCTTGAATGTCTCACCACACATCAATGGAAAAATAAAGAGTGGCTTGTGGAAGATTCAAGAGCAGCTTCTAGCATTAGGATAAACATCTCACTCTAGAGATGTCTCCCCTAGGAACTCTGAGTGGGAAACAGTGGCCTTAGCTTACATGACGGGCTGCTTCCAGACTAAGTTCAAGGGGCTGGGCTATATACAGCCATGGACATCTTTTTGACTTTTAAAATCTGTGAGGCTCGCCCATTCTCTCTCTCGCTCTCTGCCTGCCTCCCTCCCTCCCTTTCTCTCTCTCTCTCTGTCACTCTCAAATAAATAAATAAATAATAAACAAAAAAATCTAAAAAATTAAAAAAATCTGTGAGGCTGACATGAGCTTTTCTATCAATGTCAAACACATGGCAGACAAATGTCCCCAAAGGCCTCATGGCTGATCGTGAGGATGAGAGACCATGTGTTTGTGGTGGCTGAGAATGCCTGGCTGCCACCTGCCATTCAGAATGTCGGGGGGGAGGGATCATTTCACACTTCTCAGTGATCCCAAGTCTTCGATCCCCTGGCACTGGGACGTCAGGATCCGGCCGTGCTTTCAGATTGCCACGGTTGAGCTCAGTACCAGAGCATCCTCCGTATTGCAGCAGGAAGTTAGAAGTAACGGCGGGGAGAAGGCGGTGGCTTCTGGCCCAAGTAGAAAACATCCCCATTCTGCCTCTGATCTGGAGATTCCTGAACTTTTGAAAGAGAGAAAACAGATCCCATGTGCACAGAAATTATTCAAAAGCTCACAACTCTTCTAGGACTCGTCCAGCAGCTTTGAAGAGGTGTGCCTGGCACTACTTTCCCATCAGTGTTTGACAGAGCTGTCACGACTGACTCAAGGCTCTTTTCTCTCTCAGGCTCTTCCCATCCCCACGCAGTGGAAGCAGCGGGCTTCTCCGCAGTGAGCTCGCTCGCTGGGCCTGGCCTGCGTGTCACAGCCTCGCTTGGCTGGACATGTCTCATCATGGGGCAGACACCACGAGGCTTCTGGGCAGAAGACACCATAGGACTCTCACCTTTGAGGGCCACATAGGGCTCAGTGGATCTTGGGAAAGGGGTAGACTGGGCTGTTTAAACAGAGACCTGCAGTGAAATCTTCCAATAAAGAACCTTTCAGTTGAGCTGAGCTTGAGCTTAGAGCTTGGGAAGCCAGAGGAGAAACTACTGGCTGAGCAGAGCCCGGCTCGCTCGTGTGAATGAAGCCTTTTAGTGTTGCCCGCCAGGTGGGGCAGCTTCAGGCTCTGAAAAACATCCTGCTTGATATTGTAAGTTCCCAAAAGACGTAAGCTGTGACTGCTGTAGTTACTCACGCAGGCCAGCACCACATGCACTGAGCTACTTAATAAATATGGTTTAATGGTGGTTACTCTCCTAGTGAGTGTGGGTGGAGGGTTCTGAAAGCCATACAGTGTGCTGGACATGTCACCAGACGCAGCACACGGGCTGCCTGGTGTGAGTAAATTTGCTGAACCTCCCTTTGAGTGATGCCACTCTGTGTCAACTGATGGGAAGTAGTAATAAAACAGAACTCGTGCTGGCCTCCTTCAGGTATGCCTATAGTCTAATACAGATCTTAGTCCCAGAGTTTGCAGAAAACGAGGAAGGCTTGAATATGCTAAGCTAGGCAGGAAGAATGTCAAATAAAAATTTTTCAAATCCACATGGTTAGTCTGCATGTCTGCAAGCAGTCCATGTCCACGGTCTCTGGATGTTGGAAAACCACTCGGATAACTGAGAGTGAAATAGTGCTGGTGACTCTATTGTTTTGCTTACTGAAGGAAAGTGGCAGTAAGAGAAAAAGAGAGGAAAAAAGTAGACGAGAGGGAGGAAGGAAGGGAAGAAGGAGAGGTTGGAAGGGAGGGACAAAGAAACGAGCAAGGAATTCAGTTCTTTTACAAGGAGGAAAGGAAGGAAAGAAAGAAACAAAGAAAAATGGCAACTGCAGGGCTTTTCCTGTTCATGTTAAAATTATCTCCATCAAACTTCTAAATTCAATTTCAAAAGAAAACGCACAGGAATAAAAATAATGTTTATTTCTCGTGTTGAGAGAAACCGTGTCATGCCCACCTGGTAGCCCAGGAGCAGTAGAAACAGAATAGCTCTGTGTGTTCACTGGGTTTTCTTCCCTCTTCTTTTTTTAAAAAAGATTTTATTTTTGCTTATTTATTAGAGAGAGAGAGAGAGAGAGAGAGGGAGGGAGGGAGGGAAAATGGGTGTGCCAGGGTCAGTTTTTATAAATATTTGTGTGTGATTGAATATAAATGCTGTTGGTGGGGAGAGGGCAAGAAATGATCAATAGATCAAGTCACTTAATTTCATTACTCTTCTAAGTCCTTACTTTTTTTTTCTCCTGCGTCTGGCCAATTCTGAACATGTTGAAAACCTCTTACTTGCTGGGTGTTGTGGAACAAGCCTGTAATCCCAGCACTTGGGTAGGTATGATGTGATTAAATTCAGGATATTTACTTTTTTTTCTGAATTTTTATTGACATCTTCCATGATTATAAAAAATATCCCATGGTAATACCCTCCTTCCCCCCAACTTTCCCCTTTGAAATTCCACTCTTAAATTGAGGATATTTAGATGGAAAGTACCCTTGATATCCAAGTGGGCCCAGTGTAATTACAGTATGCTCATGGAGGAAGCAGGAGAGAGATGTGCTGGCGAAAGGGAAGGTGTGAACGTCAGCAAGAGAAGGAAGGACGAAGGGAGGGTGGAGAAAAGGTGGAGATGGAGAGAAGGAGCCAACATTGGGTTACGTGCATTAACTTTTTAGATTGGAATCCTACGATGCATAATAGTGTAAGTTCAGACTCAAACTCCAGAGTGACAAAGGTTCAAGTCTGTGTTTTATACAAGAGGATAACACCCTCTTATTGATGATTCCTTTTGTTCCAGGAGAGTTTTTGCTTTAATTCCAGATATATAAGGCTAGTTGGTCAAGAATCCCAGCTTTGGGCTGGAGAGATGGCTTCGCAGTTATACGCTTGCCTGTGAAGCCTAAAGACCGCGGTTCAAGGCTCGATTCCCCAGGACCCACGTTAGCCAGATGCATAAGGGGGCATATGCGTCTGGAGTTCGTTTGCAGTGGCTGGAGGCCTGTCGCGCCCATTCTCTCTCTCTCTCTCTCTCTCTCTCTCTCTCTCTCTCTCTCTCTCTGTCACTCTTAAATTTAAGCATGTGTACAATAGGCTAACCCATCTGAAATCAAAGAACACCCCTTTACAAAACAGATTAAAACAATATTCAATGTTCCTACTCTATCTGTTTTTCTCTGATGATTGAGATTGTTTATGGATAGGACATGAAATGTTAAATCCAATAAATTAAACAACAGTGAATAATACATTTCATATGTGAACTTTTTAATTTGAATCCTAGACATATCGAGGGAAGTCATTTAATTTGTGATTGGTTTGTTTTTTAAAATTAAAAAAAAAACCTTCCTAGGGGCTGGGGAGCTGGCTCCGTAGTTAAAGGGGTTAGCTTTGCGAGCCTGCGTACCTGAGTCTGACCTCCAGCATCTATGTGAAGTCAAACTCAAGGCGCCTATGGGATGGGAGGCAGAGCCTAGAGAATACCAAAGCATTCAGGCTTCGCTGGCCTTCCCAGTGACAAACGACAGCAAGAGAGACTATCTCAAAAGCCAGGTAGAAGGAAAGGACCAACACCCCAGGGTTGTCTCTGGCCTTCACACATGAGTCACAGAAGGCACATGCCCATCCCCTCCCCACGTTCTTCACAGGGCTCCTGACCTAACAGCGCAGACCCGCGACTGTGGAGAGACCTCCGTGTGCGCGCAGACCTTAGAGTAAGCCACGCTCTTCATCTGAGACTTGGGAATGCGCCACTTTACTCAATTCCCAAAGCCTCTGTGGTGGTTTGGTTCAGGTGTCCCCCATAAACTTACGTGTTCTGAATGCTAGCTTCCCAGCTGATGGAGATTTGGGAATTAATGCCTCCTGGAGGGAGTGTATTGTTGGGGGTGGGCTTAAAGGCTTTATAGCCAGTTTCCCCATGCCAGTGTTTGGCACACCCTTCTGTTGCTATGGTCCATCTTATGTTGGCCAGGGGGTGATATCCACCCTCTTCTCATGCCATCATTTTCCCTGCCATCGTGGAGCTTCCCCTCGAGCCTGTAAGCCAAAATAAATCTCTTTTTCCCAGAAGCTGCTCTTGGTTGGGTGATTTCTACCAGCAATGCGAACCTGACTGCATCAGCCTCCCACACAGCAGAACCTGTAGATCCTGTCACATGTCCTTGATTTATTCCTTTTCAACTATTTTTATTTTTATTGGTTTATTTGAGAGAGAGAAAGAGGCACAGAGAGAGAGAGAGTGTGAGAGAGAATGTGCATGCCAGGGTTTCCAGCTGCCACAAATGAACTCCAGATGCAAGCGCCACCTTATGCATCTGGCTTACATGGGTCCTGGGGAAATCAAACCTGGGTCCTTTGGCTTTGCAGGCAAGTGCCTTAACCACTAAGCCTTCCCTGCAGCTTCTTTGCTTCATTCTTTGTTCACGCACTCACCGAGTTTTGAAGAGCCTGCACAAATACCTCATTTCCCTTTTATATCTCCTTTAGATTATTTCCATATTAAAGGTAGAAACTTTCTCACTGGATAACTTTTTATATGTTTTTATGTATTTACTTGCAAGCAGAGAGAGAGAGAAGAGAGGAGAGATAGAGAGATTGGGCACACCAGGGCCCCCAACCACTGCAAATGAACTCTAGACACATGTGCAACTGTGCATCTGGCCTTCAGGGTACTCGGGAACTGAACTTGGGTCAGTAGGCTTTGAAGGCAAGCATCTTAACCACTGAGCCTTCTCCCAGGCCCTTTTATAAGAAATAAATTCTATTTTTAAATTTATTTTCAAAAGTATTTTATTTATTTATTAATCATTATTATTACTATTTGGTTTTTCAGTGCAGGGTCTCACTCTAGCCCAGGCTGACCTGGAATTCACTATGTAGTTTCAGGCTTGCCTTGAACTCACAGCGATCCTCCTACCTCACCCTCCTGAGTGCTGGGATTAAAGGTCTGCACCACCATTCCCAGCTCAATGGGCAATTTCTAAGATGAACATTCATTCAACTTTTGTTTCTTTTCTACTCCTCCTCTGTCTTACTTTCTTTGCTCACTCCTTGCTTCTTTCTCTGCTGATTTCCTGAGCCCAACGTCTAGGTCTGCCTTTCCTCAGCAACACAGATCGGGTTTTGTCTAATGAGGCATTTCTTACTATGTTGCAGTTTCACCACGAACATCTACGTCATCTGTTCCCAGAAAAGGCAAGAAAACACAAGGACTCTGCGTGCAGATTCTCTGTGACCCCTGTCATCTGTTCATTTGCTTCAGACAACACTTAGATAAAGTAACAGTGCCAGAAATTAAGCTCATCAACTTCCACTTTTCCTGGCTGCATGCAAGTTACTAATTATAGATGGAAGGTCATTCCTGACGAATTACTAACCTTCAACAACATGAGATAAGTATTCCCAAGAGAATCAAACAAATTCACAAGATAAATATCCTTGAAATTTCAGTTCTCTTCTCTCTCTATGTCTTCTTTCTCTCTCCTCTCTTGCCTGGGAACAAGGGAGAAACTTTGGAATATAATTTTACCCCCAGCTCCAACAAACAACGACATGAAAACAATTTCCTGCCTGCCAAAAGAAAAAGAAAAAAGAAAACTTTATTTTAGTGCATAGCCTAATACTTGGGTAGAGTGTTATTTTGTTTAAGTAGTAAAAATTCCCTGAAGGAGGAAAATCATTTTCTTCTAACTGAAGAGCTTAAAAATAAATCCAGCATTTATTTTCAGCAGCATTTTCTCTGTGTTGGTCAACAGTTTAGAGTCAGGGTTGAGTCAGCTTGGCGTGGAAGAAAACCAGACTCCTCACGCTGGGCAGCGCCCGCCTAGTTGGGTCTCCCCCAGCTTCCCACGAAGACGCACACAAAGGTATTGGAGGGGGTGCGCATTGCCACCAAACAGTGGACCTCAAAGTCAACCACCCACAAATCCAAGGACCTCCTTTAGCGCCAAGGGGAGTTGTTCCACATTGCCAATCCCCATTGGCACTGAAACCTTGGAAGCCATCCCTGCTGGTCGAGTCCTCAAACCAAAGTGTGTAGGAACTTAATTCCTAAGTGACATTCCATGCAGAAAAGCTACAGAGCCAAAGTTTGGGCACTTTTGCTAAAACCTCTTTTTGGAGATTCCAGAGAAGAACATCGGTGATTATTAAAGTTTCTTAAAAAGTAAAAATGTGTTCAGTACAACGTGGAACCTCTGAAATGCATTTAGCTACAGCCCTCCTACTTTTGCGTAATAAATTCTATTAATATCCTACAGCCCCAGAGTTCCAACAAGCACCTGCATGCATGGATGTTTAAATTCTGCCTTCTGAATACTATTTTCCTTATTCTTCTATGGATTAACATCAAGTCTGAGAGAAACTTCTTTAAAAAAATAAAACAATGGAAACAGGGCCTGGAGAGATGGCTTAGCCATTGAGGTGCTTGCCTGCGAAGGCTAAGGACTCATGTTTGACTCCCTAGATCCCATGTATGCCAGATGCGCAAGGTGATGCACAAGTCTGGAATTCAGTTATAGTGGCTGGAGACTCTGCCATGCCAATTCTCTCTCTGTCTCATTCTCACTCTTGATCTCAAAAAATAAAAAGTAAAACTGGATCAGGCCTGGGGAGGTGGCTTAGTGGACATAGTCACAGATTTCTCAATGCACAAGAACTGTGGTTCTGGCCCCTAGCATGTCCATATATGCCAAGTGGAGGTGGGAATGGCCTTCGTACGTTCCCAGTGCTCAGGAGGTAGGGAGAGATCCTCGGGCAAGCTGGTAAGCTAGACTAGCCAAATCAGTGAGCTCCAGGTTCAATGAAGAGACCCTGCCTCAATAAATAAGCAATCAAGGAAGATACTCAACTTCATCAATCTCTGGCCCCTGAAGACATGCACATATGTGTGCACACATATCTGTATACACATATGCACACACATACACACATGCATGCCACGCATATACATGTACAAATAAATAAATAATAGCTGGGTAGTTGTCTGGGAAGCTGTTATGAGAGGAATGTCCCTCAGAAATAGGGCCCATAAAGCAGTAATGAGAATGAATGGAAAGCTGTGGGAGGATTGTAAAGGGTCCTACATCCAGACACTCAGTAAAACTTATTTAAATAAAAATTAAAAATGTTTTCATGAAGCAGGTTGTTTTAAAGTCCATGTGGAAAAAAACTGACAAAAAAAGAATAGTCAAAAAGAATTTAAAAAGAGAAATGTAATAAAAGGAATGAAGCTAACAGGATTGACTTCTTTGTACAAAAGTAACGTAACATGGGAGCTGAGGAGATGGCTCAGTGGTTAAAGGCACTTGCTTCCAAAGCCTGATGGCTCGGGTTCAATTCCCCAAAACCACAGAAAGCCAGATGTACAGACTAGTTCATTTTCAGTGGTGGGGGTCCTGGCATTCTCTGCCCCTTTCTCTCTCTCTCTCTATCGAATATATAAATAAAAATATTTTTAAAGTAATATGAAAAATATTGTTTAGTACGTGGACATACAGATTGTTCTTAGTGCATGAAAATGGAAACTACAGAAGTGGACTGAACGTGCTGAGAATTCAAGGTGGTGAAAAGAAATAACCCTGAACCTTATTGAGGTGTTCACTGTGCACGCCACACACAGCGAACGATTTCAGGCTCACACCCACGGAATGAGGCAGAGTCTGAAGTCCAAACTGGTATTTTAAACTTTTCTAGTTATGAAATTGCTAAACAAAAATGCTTGCCAAATCATCAAAATATTACTGTTCAGTAAGTTACAGTCCTAAAGTATGTAGTGTTATTTCAAGTTGCATGTATGTATGTATGTATGTATGTATGAGTAGGCCTGGAGATAGAGCTCTGTGGTCTAGAGCTTGCCCAGCTTGTAAAAAGCCCCAGGTTTGATCCTCACGACTTAAAAACAAACCTGGAAAGAAGCACCCAAGTACCAACCATGGTTAGGACTTTGGGAATTATAGGTGAGCTTAATTTTTCTATCTGCAATTTGGGTTATTTTCTATTTTGTGGGGAGGTTAAATTTTATTAATTTAGTGACAGGGAGCGAGTAAGAGACAGTGAGAATTGGTGTGCCAGGGCCTGTAGCCACTGCAATTGTCACCTTGTGTGCATGCGTCACCTTGTGGGTCTGGCCTATGTGGGTTCTGGGAAGTTGAATCTGGGTCCTTAGACTTCTCCGGCAAGCACCTTGACTGCACCTCATTTTCTAATTTTTGACGATGGCATTTCTTTTATAATTAGAAAAATTACAAATAAATGAAACAATATTTGGAGAAAAATCTTATACTATTATGAAATGAAAATGTAGAATATCTGATACTACAATAAATATACCTAGTTATAGCTTAGATGGAAAACTTCACATTCTGTTTTAAGATAAAAATGTGAAACTTCAGGCGGGCGTGGTGGCTCATGCCTTTAATCCCAGCACTCAGGATGCAGAGGTAGGAGGATCACCTTGAGTTTTAGGCTACCCTGAGATTACATAGTAAATTCCAGGTCAGCCTAGGCTACAGCGAGACCCTACCTTGAAAACAAAACAAAAAACAGTGAAACTTCAAAAAATATGATGCAAGGCATGATTCGGCTTGCTTGCATTCTCAACCCCCAGGAGGCGGAGGTAGAAAATAGAAAGCTTGAGGCTAGTTTGGGCTACAGAGGCAGACTTTGTCTCAAAAACATGTGTGTGTGTGTGTGTGTGTGTGTGTATATGCGCGCGCGTGCGTGTCTGTGTGTATTTTGTGCTATGAAGAACCCCAAGTTATGCCCCAGGCCTTTAAGTTCATCTGGCTCTTCCAAGCTAGGCCTTTTGGCATTTTTGAGAAAGTTTGAGAAGCACTGAGGTCAGTCTTGAGATAATGGAGACAGACATCAAGAGTGTTAAAGATAACACGATTCTATGACTCTTTCTGCCAATGTCAGCACACTATTAAGATAGCTAATGAGGGGCTGTGGAGACAGCTTAGTGTTTAATAAGCCTAATAACCCAGGTTTGATTCTCCAGTACTAACATAAAGCCAAATGCACCAACTGGTACATGCATCTAGAGTTCATTTGCAGCTGCTAGAGGCCCTGGCACACCCATTCTTTCTGTCTCTCAATCTCTCTTTGCTTACATAATACATAAATACACTTTTTTTTTAAGTAGAAAAAAAAAAGATAGCTAATGAAACAATGATCAGACACACTCCATTAGTTGGAGTCTGTTGGAGAAAACCTGGAATTTTCCCTGATGAACAAATTGTACTTGAAGCTGTGTGGTGAGTTGTACAATTGTTCGTATCCTTCAAACACAACCAAGGAGTAAAAAAAGGAGAGATTATTTGAGACGTCTTTGGTCTTTTTTATTGGATAGCAAAACCCATAAAATACCCGAGATGAGCATAAATTTATGTGTTTAACAATGAGATAGAAAGAGAAGATGCCTCCTATATCACCCATAAGGTTGTTTGGGGACAGGATATTTTGAAATGCTGCCTCCCTTGCAGGCCGTGAGTCCCTCTGAGCCGCGAGCTGAGCTGGCATCTGGCCTTCTGCACGCTTCAGCCCCCCTGTCACAGCGGTCAGGGTGCTGTGGCCACCACTCCTTCCCTGTCTGTCTGTCCACAGGCTCTGCTCCAGACCCCACCTTTTGCTCAGGGAGTGTGCTTCAATGTGTTTCACTGAAAGAATGAATTTAGAGTTAATGATACCCTTTTATAAAAAATATATCCATAGAAAATTCAGGAGTCTCTCTAAGGATCGCAGGTAGGGGTAGAGACAAACTTAGAAGCCATAGAAATGATACCACAGTTCTTGAAGTCACATTCACATGGCCCTGTTTCTATCTTTTTGACTTCATGAAGATACAAAATAACATGCGCTTGGTAAGAAGCTGAGTGAGTTTTCAGATTTTGATCTTTTCCCTGCCAGTGACACGTGACACAATACTCAATTACAACACTGGTCAGTGAGCGACTCCCTCTGAGCCACACGAGCCAAAGAGGACACCGTTGTCACTCTTCCAGTGTGCCGTACAGAAGGATGTTGAGTAGGTTAAGTTCCTGAATGCAGCTTTGATAGATCATTTAAAAAGAATCCATTTATTTTATTTAAGAGCTAGAGAGAAAGATAGGCAGAGAGAATGGGTGCATCAGAAAGATACAGCAACTTGCCCAAAGCCAGAGAATTGGTCAGGGAAGACGGGCCTGCGGTGGGCGGGCTGCTTGGAGCTTGTGGGTTATCTAGGTCCTTCGGCACCGGCCCGGGAGCAAGACCTTCCCCTGGCCCAGTGCTGTTCCCAGCGGCGACCATCTCTTTTCTCACTGACCATGTGTGCCCTCTCCTGCGCACGGGGTTTAGGGATAGGTACACCGGGTAAACGTGTGCAGCCATGACGCAGGTCCCTCCCGTAGTGCCAGCCGCCGCCACTGGCACGCTACCCATCAGGGTGAACTCGGGGAATTTTGTCAATAGAAAGGAAAGTTGACATTTTGTTTCTTGCCCTTGCTTTTGAGTGTCTAGTAAAAGTGAACACCTTTTTGTCCATCATGGTAGCTCGACGAATAAAATAAATCAATTTGGAAGCAGACTGGAAAGTTGAGTCCTGTATGCCAATGTACAATATTCTTCAGTGACAATTTATAAGCAGCCAAGATTATCACACTGTGATGTTAACCCAGTTCTTCGTGGCTCTCTCTCCAGTAAAAACTGAAAGACTGATGCCTTACCCACTGCTGGGGGTCCCACCCGCCACTCCTACCTGGTCACTGCTAAGCTGACGGCATGTCCCAGCCAGGCATCTTCTCTCCATGCTCGCTGTTTGTCCGCTGCACAGGAGAGACATTTGAGGACGGTCAGTGTCACCGGGGCAGAGGTCCTCGCCGGCCCTGTTCCATGAGACGCACGAAGTGGTTGCTTCCATCCTCTGGTAGAGGGTGACAACATTCCCCAGAGCCTCGGTTTGGATTCTACAGAGCTGCTTGATGCCTGCTGATGGTTCTGCACCGGCTAGTTCTCACTGCAGGGCCGAAAGCGATGGTGGGAAAAGCCCGGACAGCTCTCCATAGTCACTCTGGGGGAAGGCAGGGCAGAAGTTGGAGCTTCATGGTGAAACTGGTTCTATCCCCTCCCCCAAAGACTCAGTCCTACTAACCATTCAGCTAAGTCCTCTCCCAGAACACATCCCTAGACTTCAGGTAGCACACCTCTCCATCCATGAATAAAGAAACAAACGTCCTTGTGCAAACCATGAGAGCCCCAAGAGCAGCCTGCACGCTCATTGTACTGGTTTTCCAGAGATGGAGAAGTGATAGGCTCAAGCCAGTCTTGCTTAGCAATTGCTCTTACAATTGACCCAACATAATATTCTTTTTTTCAATGTGGGAAATTTTATTATATGCTGGGTGTCAAGGGAACTTCAGATCTCCTGGGGGAGACTTTCCCTAAAATCATCTATGTCAGCCTTCTTTCTGAAAGAACAGCATTTTTCTGTGGGAATTGTCGATTCAGTCCCATGTCAGTAAATGGTCCCGTAATAGCTCTCCATGGCAAAGTTATGACCTCTCTCCCTGAAGAAAAATGCTGCCTCGTGAGCGTTTCATCAGGCCTGAGCATCACATCAGGAGCATTGGCCTCACATCTGGGCGATTGTTTGCTCCAACGCTGTCCATTCGAGCATCAACATCTGCCTTGTCTTTGCAGGCGTGTGTGTGTCTGCTCACGTACTCAAATGGACCAGGTTTCTGTTTAAAATACCCAAAGAGTTGTAATGGGAATGTAGGTTAACCGCTGATGATTTTGGTGATTAGTTTTTATATATGTTGAACAGCTTTTTGCTTTATATAAAGAACACACACAAAGACAGTTTTTTAGCAAAGGGTGACAGTTATGCTGAGCTGTAGGTATTAAATTAAAAGATGATGGACCATAATGCTGTTTACTTGTGTGGACATTTCATGCTGTACAATTAATTTTTATGCTGGTGTACTAGGCTTATACTTATTGAAGCAAAGAGTTTCTGCCTGTTTAAAACCATAAAAGCATGACAGTAAATTAAAAGCATCATGTGTACATGTATAGTAATTACCTTAAAATCATGCTTGCTAAAATGATGAAGGGCCTACAAATCGTGTCGACTTGTACACCACTTCTTAGGCTTTTTTTATTTTGGATTTTAATTTTTTAATGTAATCTATAAATTTTCTTTGTTTTGTTTGTTTTTTTGAGGTAGGGTCTTGCTCTAGCACAGGCTGACCTGGAATTCACTATGTAGTCTCAGGGTGGCCTTGAACTCACGGCAATCTTCTTACCTCTGCCTTGTAAGTGCTGGGATTAAAGGCATGCACCACCATGCCCAGCTCCATAAATGTTCTTTTCTTTAAAATTACTAAAGAAAATAGTCCCGACTTCCACACTGATAGGAATATATGTATTTCCCAAATACAAAAGTATTTTCTAGTTGCTCAGGCAGAAAGCTCAAAGTTGCTTCTCGAAAGGGGGCACAAAGGTAAAGCAGTTGTCTTTTCTATTCATTTCAGTTTTTTTTTCTCCATGCGTCTGTAGACGGAAGCTTATTTTCTCATAAGGCCTTGTATTACTAAAACACCAAAGTGATATGCATAAAAAGTAGACAGAAATAATCTGCACTATGCTTTCATAAGGAAAGATGTAAGCCGTCTTGTCAAGAGGGTGTTTGAGCAAATTCGTTCATTACGCTCTTTTCTGTCAGGTGTTGATAACAGTCTCATTACACCTAAGTTTGCGCATGAACTTGGAATGCAGTATTTGAAAAGAAGGCGCTGACAGCATGTTCAAAACTTCTTTATGTCTGTGTTAAAAATAATTAAACGGAACTGAAGAAGAAAAGAAATGCTGTTGCCTTCCTTTCAAATCAGCTTACCATGGGCTCTGACACAAAATGGAAACCAGAAAGGAAGTCCTGTGCAGCCCACACGAGTGAAATACCATGGGTGTCGGTTCATTCTGCACCCTTCCTAAGGCTGTTGACAGAAATTGTGTGTAGATTCTAATGGTTAAATGTGAGCTGCAGTTGGCTTCGAGGGAGCCAAGTGTGTGAAAGCCACTTACCTGAAAAGACACAAATCGGGAGTTAGTTTCAGAATTGAATTGGATCTTGTGGTTCAGAGAAATCTGAGTGCTCTCTGATGGGATGTTGTATGGCTATTTTTGTTTACTTCCAACAGGTTTTGAAAACAAATGGTGCTATCTTGTGCTCAATGAATGTTCTCAGACTTAGGGTCCAGGAATTTTGAAATCATCTGAAACTAAAGTTATCTTTGGAAGCAACTGTATGTGAAAAAGCAGTGTTTAAAAAAGGGAGATCCTGGGCTGGAAAGATGCCTTAGCGCTTGCCTGTGAAGCCTAAGGACCCCGGTTCAAGGCTCAATTCCCCAGGACCCACGTTAGCCAGATGCACAAGCGGATGCACACGTCAGGAGTTCGTTTGCAGCGGCTAGAGGCCCTGGCACGCCCATTTTTTTTCTCTCTCTCCCTCTCTCTTTCTTGCTCTCAAATAAATAAATAAAATAAGGGCTGGAGAAATGGCTTACTGGTTACATGCTTGCCTGTGAAGCCTAAGGACCCCAGTTCGAGGCTCCATTCCCCAGGTCCCATGTTAGCCAGATGCCCAAGGGGGTGCACGCGTCTGGAGTTCCTTTGCAGTGGCTGGAAGCCCTGGCGCGCCCATTCTCTCTCTCTCTCTCTCTCTATCTGCCTCTTTCTCTTTCTGTCACTTTCAAATAAGTAAAAATAAACCAAAAAACAATTAAAAATAAATAAAATAAGATAAACAACAACAACAAAAAGGGAGATCCTGCTGCGTGATGTCTAGGAATAAGGTGAGAAGCAGAGCTGAGGGAACCTTTTTTATCTTGACCGGGGTGGTGATTACAAGAATTGCATTGGTCAAAACTCACTGAACTATGCATCAAAGGAGTGTATTTCATTGTTTGTAACTTACCAAAGCCTTAAGTAAATGGCCATAATGTCAAAAATTACTTGTAAGTTTAAGTGAAAAAGTTCATTACTACTTAAATCATTTCTTTTTGTGTGTCTTTATTTGTTTATTACACAGCAAAGAAAAACAGCGAGATAGAGAATGGATACATAAGGGCCTCCAGCCACTACAAATGAACTCCGATGCATGGGCCACTTGGTGCATCAGGTTTTATGTGGGTTCTGGGGAATTGAACCCAGGACAGCAGGCTTTGCAAGCAAATATCTTCAACCACTGAGCCATTTCCCCAGCTCTCATAGTTTCTGATTCCCAACAAGTAGAGGCAAGAAAGACAAGTTGGGACAATTACTTGGGCCTTGAGTGTTTGTCTCCCTTGGGTTCTTTAAAAGGATTATTGTTTAAAAAAAAAAAAGAGTTAAAATGTAAAAAAGTAAGGTACTGAAAATATGTTTTAGTGGAAGAGCACTTACCTACAGTGCACAAGGCCTTGGCCCTTAGTGCTGCAGAAGGAAATTTAAAAGTGGGCTGGGGAAATGGCATGGCTGTTAAGGCATTTGCCTGTGAAGCCAAAGTACCAGGGTTCGATTCCCCAGGACCCATGTAAGCCAGATACACAAGGGGCACATGCATCTGGAGTTCGCTTCAGTGGCTAGAGACCCTGTCATGCCCATTCTCTCTCTGCCTATCCTCTCTCTCTCTCTCTTTCTGCAAATAAATAAAATTTAAAAAATAATCATTAAGAAAGTAGGGGAAAGTGAGAATAAAATGTCAAGATGCTCACTTTAAGATGTTGACAAATGTTAACAGTTTGTTGTTTTCTATCAGTTTTTACATGTAAATAAAATAGAATGTTTCCTCTCCTAGAACACTCTAAGACCTCGAGAAATAGTTTTGGAAAATAAATGTGCCAGCAGAAAGCTTGGGAAAGGGTTTGTGAATGCTCCCTTCAGCAATCACACAGTCACCCGCTATGGATCAGCCACAGAGGGCGCCCTAGGGAAGGATGAATTAGTTCACACATGCTAACATTTAAAAGTCACATTAGCACATGGTGACTAGCTGGTTCCACAAAACCACTGCAATCCTAGGGATTTGCACATCTGTGTTAATGAGGAGGATAAGTGGATTTAGTAAATCCCGGCAGCCTATGCCAACATGCAATTTTACCAGCTTTCTCAGCTATGTTCCCCAAGAACTCTGGTGACCATCAATCCAGCTCAGAGGGGAATAACAAGACCCAGCAGGTCTGTACTTAGCAGGGTTAATGAAGCTTTAACCTCTGAAGGGTATTAAACTGAAAAGACCACAAGAGAAAAATTCAGTGCTAATGCCAAATCTGCCCTGTTAATTTAAAAGAAAATAACCGTAAAGGGGTTGGCAAGTTATGAAAACTGCCCAAGCTATGCCAATTTTCCTACCCCCTTTCTTCTTTAGGCCTGTCTCTGACAAGAAAATTACTAGTCTTAATCTGAAATAAAACAATTATCAAACAGAGGTATGGCATATTTATAGTCTGCTCTCGGTTACAGGAATAACGTGCTTGCAGCATTGAGAATGTCACTCCAGATTGCCTTATTCGACATTCTGTGGAATTATCAGAGCCCCAGAGTAGCATATTAAGCCTCACATGTCTTACGTGACTATTTGTATAAGTGCCAGGTGATGTGACTGTATAGGGCTGATGTCACCTTGCCATCCACTGTATAAACTAGTAGGTCTCCCAGGACCATCAGGAACAAGAATTGTTTCAAGTCCAACTTTCATAAAGCACAGGAGTCCCCTGAGACTGTGCTCCAACCTTGCTTTCCTAGTTGTCACTATGCCTAACTCACCTGGGCAAAATACATTATGGTTAGGTATTCCATTCTTGGTCATCTCTCCTCACAGTCTGCTTTGGGTGGCATCACCTGGGGTTGAATGCCATCTAGGTATCTATAGATATCCAGATTCTATATCTACACTCTCTCCTGAATTCCAAAGCACACTCCTTGTTATCTCCACTAGGATGTCTAATGCTTGGGATGAAATGTGGCCCTCAGATTGGCACGTTTGGGAGCTGGTTAGAAATGCAGAAGCTTGACTCTGTCTTAGAGCATCAGAGTGTGCTTTGTAACGAGATCCCCAGATGCTCACGCACATGAAAGTTTGAGAAGCCCTGGTCTGTGGCGCGGCTAGGGTCTTAGCATATTCTGTCCTTATGACGCTATTTATTTCAGGCAACTTCTCGGATTCTGAATCCTGCCTGCTCAGATGCTGGGCTCATTTTGCTTTACCCTACTAGCACTTGACAGAGGAGATGTTAACAGAATGGAAAGTGTTCAATTACTCTAAAATGAAAGCAAGCAATTTTTTTCCCATGAAAGCCTATTGCATTTGAGGCTGGGTAAGAGAGAAGGTGCCCCATTCATGTTGCCAGGCATTTGCCAGGGGAGGCCCCACTGCACATCAGTGTGGCTCTGTGAGCTAGCAAGTGGCACTTGGTGACTTACTCTACAAGGAACCACATGATGCATTAGGATGTCCATTCAGGCAGGCTTTGCAAATGAGCTTCCACTCCCAACAATTTCAGCCTTTTCCTGCCCTTTATTCAAAACTTAAATTTGTCCAAGGAGCCAATTAGAGTTACTACCCATTTGTCCTGCTTTACGATGGGCATCTGTCCAATAATTGGGGCATGTCTGAGGTTTTTCCTTAAAATATGTGTTTACCAACATGAGCCTGGGCTTATGCCAGATCATACTAGACCTGTGCTTTTCAGCAGAAAAAGGTGAACATTTATGTTGCACTCTGAGTGATGGCATTTCCTATTCAATTTTCCGGGTTTGTTCCCATATCTGGTACTCATTTAAGAGGATTTCACAGAACCCACAGGATTGTGAAAATCAATGAGCAGTAAATTTACCTCTCAGAAAACCTCTGAATGGCCCTTATTTACATCAGGAGCTGAAATAGGGAAATGGAAGTGGTGTCAGTGGGATGACTGTGGTCCGACAGCTTCACACGGTGGGGCTTCGGGCGCTTGTGCTGGGCAACAGGGCCAACTTCGCGTAGAGTGCGTTACTGTGAGAGGAGGCCAGCTCGAAGACAGAACAGCTCTTTGAATTACTACTATCATTGACGTAGTTCTTAAAAAATATATGTTAGGTGCCAATGCTTATTGTCCCTACAAAAGGTCTCCAGCTGGAATATCCTCTCCTATTTTCCTAGTCTTCTTCCATAGCTACTTCTTTTCCAGATATGCCCGACAGACAGCTGGGGAGCTTATTAAACACCTGCAGTCCTGAGAACCACCCTAGACCTAATTAGGATTTCCAAAGGACTTCTGGAGAAATGTGGCAGTTAAAATCTATTCATTAACGCCTTCTATTATGTGTTCCTCTCTGAAAGTATTTTAAAAAGGTAAATTAGAAAAGTTCTTATATTCTTGCTCATTTATTCACAATTATTTCAAATGATTTCTGGATCTTGTTCTAATTGGGAAAACAAAGCCAGTAAGACCTAGTCCTTGCCTTTGGGCACGTCATAGAGTAAGGGCTGTGTAGGAACTAGACACAATCAAAGATACGGCTTATCTGGTCTAAAGAAGCAATGATCCTACAAATTTAAACAGATAGCCCTATCAAAATTTTCATGGAATTAACACGAATAGCATTCCACATTAAAGACAAAGTTTTTAGTGTTTTAAGATAGTGCCAGAATAACTTTGAAGTTTGCATATTATCTAGCACAAGATGAATATTTATTAAACAAATGAATACAGAAAAAAAATGCTCACAGCCTGGAGAGATGGCTTAGCGGTTAAGTGCTTGCCTGTGAAGCCTAAGGACCCCAGTTCGAGGCTTGATTCCCCAGGACCCACGTTAGCCAGATGCACAAGGTGGCCCACATGTATGGAGTTCATTTGCAGTGGCTGGATGCCCTGACACACCCATTCTCTCTCTTTCTCTCTACCTGCCTCTTTCCCTCTCTCTTTCTCTAATAAATAAATTAAAAATAAATTATTTTTTTAAAAAACTACCCCCACCCTGGTTTAGAAATCTATCATTAAGAAAATAAACATCAGGGCTGGAGAGATGGCTTAGCAGTTTAGCGCTTGCCTGTGAAGCCTAAGGACCCCAGTTCAAGGCTCGATTCCCCAGGACCCACGTTAGCCAGATGCACAAGGGGGCGCACATGTCTGGAGTTCATTTGCAGTGGCTGGAGGCCCTGGCACAACCATTCTCTCTCTCTGTTGCTCTCAAATAAATTAATAAAAACAAACAAAAAGAAATGCTCAGCATAACTTAATAAAAGCAGACCAAAGGGGTTCTTTCAAGAGGTAAACAGGGCTGGTAGACTTGGGTAAAATGTTCACAGGAAGGATTCTGACTCCTCACCCTCTTTACCTCCGTCTCATCCCTATCTTGAGCCTATGTGATTCTGGAATGAAATCTTGGGCCTTTTCCACAGGGCACTAACTCCTCTCACCTCAGCATGGCGGCAAGAATTTACTCTTAGTCAAGACTTCTGCTTTTTTGGTTTGTTTCTTACTCTATCTTTTTTATTCCAAATGTAAACTATCTTAATGTGAATGTTATTTTTTCCAAGCAGAGCCCAGTATCTCATACTGGGCTCTTACCACGGGAATTTACCTTACTAAATACAGCTTAAGGTCATATTTTTTAGGCCCAAATTTAATTTTTCCTGGAAAGAATTTAAATCTGCTCTGGAAGGATGTTAGGTTGGAGCCTTCTTGACAAAAATAAATATATAAACAATAAAATAAATCTACCACTGGGTTCTTTGCTTATGGACCTTTCCATATAAAGAGCACTGACTGAGCCATGAACATGAGAACTGTGTGTAGCCTATCACAGTCCACATGTGGTGATAAATAACTGAATTCTAGGTGGTGTGAGCACATGAAAAGCCACTAAAGGGAACACGTGTGAGCCGATGTTCAGCTTTCTCGATGTTGATGTATAAGTAGAGCCACTGTCTCACTAATGGCTTTTTAAAAAGTTTTAAAAATATATTTTATTTATTTATTTATTTGAGAAAGAAAGAGAGGCACTTAGAAAGAATAGGTGTTCCAGGGCCTCCAGCCAGAGCAAACAAACTTCAGACGCATGCACCCCCTTGTGCATCTATCTGGCTTACATGGGTCCTGGGGAATCGAACCTGAGCCCTTAGGCTTCACAGGCAAACGCCTTAACTGCTAAGCCATTTCACCAGCCCACCAGTGGCTTCTTTAACCTCTTGAAGGCATCTGGCTTCATTATTCATTGGTTTCCTGGAGCAGTGTGGAGTAAGCAGGAATGTTCATGCAGCAGTTCAACCCAGCTGTGCAGGAACTCGAGATGAAATTATGCATATGGAGTCTCAGAGCTCTGGCGATCCCTGCGCATACGGCAGCCATGGTGCAGTAAGGGTTTTTGCCCACCGTGGGTCTGATGCCTCTGGGAACCCTTGAAGTACTTGGATTTTCTGACCATTCTAAAGGCAAACTAATGACCCACAAAGGAGACATTGTTTTCAGACTGCCTGGCTAGCATATTTAAACTGATTACTTTTAAATAGCGAAGAAAATTAAAAGCACAAACAAATCTCCAGAGGTAGTACTATAATATCACTGCTACTAATGGTGACGGCAGCAGGCACGTTCTGTGTGACGCAGCATTGTGTCAACTGGGATATATTCACGATGGTGACGTCTCACAGATACGGCATGATGTGAAAGGAGCAAGACACAATAGGACAGGATTCAACTTCTACGAAGTCCTAGAACAGTCAAACAGAACTAGGGTAATTACAGTCAGATACAAGCCTGCATGGTGGCTCACACCTTTGGTCCCAGCTCTCAGGACCCTGAGGTCGGGGGATCACTGTGAGCTCAAGGCTAACCTGGGCTACAGAGTGCACTCCAGGTCAGCCTGGGCTAGAGTAAGACCTTGCCTCTAAAACAAAATGAAATCGGGCTGGAAAGATGTCTTAGTGGTTAAGACCTTTGCCTGCAAAGCCAAAGAATCTTGATTCAATTCCCCAGGACCCACATAAGCCAGGTGCACAAGGTGGCACATGCGTCTGGAGCTCGTTTGCAGTGGCTGGAGGCCCTGGTGTGCCCATTCTCTCCATCTGCCTCTCTCTTTCAAATAAATAAACAAAATAAACAAATAAATAAAATATTTTAAAAATAAAATAAAGTCAACTCTGTCATTGCTTGGGCAGGGGTGAGGCAGGACTAAGATGAATTTAAAAGAATGTTCTGGAAGGAGATAAAAGTTTCAAGCTTTGGGACACATGCCTTTAATCCCAGCACTCGGGAGGCAGAGGGAGGAGGATTGCTGTGAGTTCGAGGCCACCCTGAGACTCCATAGTGAATTCCAGGTCAGCCTGGGCTAGAGTGAGGCCTTACCTCGAAAAACCAAAAAGAAAGAAAGGTTCAGGCTTTGCTTGGGCTGAGTGGGAGAGCCAAGCACCGGCCATGGCCTGGAGAAGCTCTGTGTGAAGGGGTCAGGCCCACCCACCAGGCTTCTTCTAGAAGAGTTCTCAGCTTTTCTTTAGCATGCAGTCCTCCAGGAATGGTTGCTGAAAGTGCAGATTTCTGAGTCCTTCTCAGCATGACCAGGAAAGACTCTGGAAATGGGACACTGAAATTGGCATTTCAACCTCCATCTCAGCTGCTTCTGGAACAGAAATTCAAGGTCTGACACACCTGAGCATTCTGTGGGGTCCTACTGGAAGTGGGGTTGGTTGAGAGCCGGATTTGTCTAATACTTCTGTGAAAACCATTCCTAATCCTAGCCAACTTCCGCAGAGCTCAGGACAGTGGTAAGCAGCTGCACTTGTGTGTTGACGGAAGGATTTATATAAACGCCCAGAGTACCCTGCAGGCCTGAAGGTGACCAGGGTCCAAGCTCCTTCCCTCTGCAGCAGTCCCACCACCTCAGCCATGATTAGTCTTCTCTGTCAAGCCATACTATTTTTTTTTCACATGAAGCAACCAGTTTTTAATTGATTTTTTAATTTTTATTTATTTGCTTGAGAACAACAGACAGAGAGAGAGTAAAAGAGGCAGATAGGGAGAGAGAGAATGGGCACGCCAGGGCCTCCAGCCCCTGCAAATAAACTCCAGCTGCGTACGCCACCTTGTGCATCTGGTTAGCTTGGGTCCTGGAGAATCGAGCCTCGAACCTGGGTCCTTAGGCTTCACAGGCAAGCACTTAAAGGCTAAGCCATCTCTCCAGCCCAAAATGGTTCTTTAATAAAGGCGTTTCTTGTTCTCTCTCACTCTGATTAGGAAGCATAGAATGATCTCACCAGGCCTGGACAAGGATTGATGGGCTGCGGTGTCATGGGGCTAATAAAGAGGGCTACTCGGTGTTGCTTTTAGAGGCATGTGAAAGCCGCTTCACGAAAGATGAAGAAGAGAACATAATGTGCATGGCAGTCTAGGAACAGTGGTGTTAGGTTATACACAGCTAGACATTCGTGATTTCATCAGTGCACTCAGACTGGTCTCTCCCGGGGATAAGAGAGGGGTAGGGCTGGAGGGTCAAGGGAACGCTGAGTACAGCCATCACGAAACAGTGAGTGTGGCAGGGCTCTAGTTTTCCTCAGAGTTGCGGCAGAGACGTGCTGAAATGCTTCAGATGAGAGAGAAGGGCTCTTCATGTGCGTGTTGCCACCTTTCCTTCTCGAGCACCTCAGAAGGGACGGCTTACTGGAAGAAGTGCCTTGGGTGCTACCTTCACTTGCTCGTTAAATCTTTAAGTTCAGTGTGATGCACTCCACTTCTCTGATCACTAGAAGTAACAGGATTGAGGGTCCACAGAGAACTCACAGCTGGCACTTCTGGATCCAGCTTGGGTAGCAAGCAAAGAAAGGAATCTGCCCGTATGAGCAGAAAGGCTCCAGCCTGGCCATGAAATGACTGTATGATTTAGGGGAGTTCAAGAAACCTCACGAGCCATAGGTAAAAGGACATTTCCCAGTTTTTATTTCAATTAAAAGTGTGATTGCTCCTGGATGACATGCACCCTGTACTACACCAGACTCTGGAGACAGGAAATGTTTCAGACTATCCATCCACTCGCTTCCCCACAGAGCGTCTGACTAAAGGGCTGGAGACGTGGCTCAGCAGTTAAGGCGCTTGCCTGCAAAGCCTGAGGACCCAGGTTTGATTCTCCAGAACTCACGTAAGCCAGATGCTCATATGGCGCATGCATCTGGAGTTCATTTATAGTAGCTAAAGGCCCCCACCTTCCTATTCTCCTCCCCTCCCATAATAAATAAATTAAATTAAATTAAAATGAAGTCTCTAAAAAACAAAGTGTCTAAGCACACAAGTTCCTCAGGAAAGGAAGCATGTGCATACAGCCACCCTCGGAGTGACAAGAAGCACGCATGTACCCTTGCCCCCAAAGGTGGTTTTGAAAGGCATCTATGAAGTCCACTATGTTAGAGATCAACTGAAAAGAACATTAAAGACAACACAATGTAATTTCCCTTCACTTGCTTACTTTCAGGGGTTCTGTGTTAAGGATAACTGTCCGTTGAATTTGAATTGTTGCCAGAAATGTAACTCTATTGGCTCTACAAGCTGTTAAGGCGATCCAGTGATGGTCCCACCCTGTCTACCTACATGTAGAGAGTTGTCACACGTGGAGCCCACCTGCACAGCCATCTCATCCATGCATCCACGTAACAAATGATCACCACAATGTCCACCCTCCTCGCGTTTCGCTTTCCCTCCCTCAGTGTTTGTTTCGTTTTGCTGCTGAAAGCTCAGAAGCTGTTGTGAGAACAACTTCCAGCCACCATGGTAGACGTCTATAATCCTGTCCACTTAGGAGGCTGAGCCAGGAAGATTCTAAGTTTAAGCCTGAGTGCCTTAGCAAGGCGCTGCCTTGAAATGTTTAAAAAGCAAACAAACAAACAGTCCCAGGCTGGAGAGATGGCTTAGTGGTTAAGTGCTTGCCTGTGAAGCCTAAGGATCCTAGTTCAAGGCTCGGTTCCCCAGGTCCCACGTTAGCCAGATACACAAGGGAGTGCGCACATCTGGAGTTCCTTTGCAGTGGCTGGAGGCCCTGGCGCGCCCATTCTCTCTCTCTCCCTCTCTCTCTCCCTCTCTCTCTCCCTCTCTCTCTCTCTCTCCCTCTCTCTCTCTCTCTCTCTCTCTCTGCCTGCCACTGTCAAATAAAAATAAAAATAAAATAAAATAAAATAAAATAAAAAACAGCCTCAAGTTCTGTGGCAGAGCCCTTGCCTAGCTTTCACAAGGCATGGGATTCATCAGTACAACCCTGCCCCCCCCCCACACACACACCAAATGAAGAAGTACAACATTGCAATAGCTGTAAGTATGACTCAGGGTCCTGAACGAAAAATAATGTATATGAAGCCACTGGTAAAAATTTGACTTATGTTCTCTGATGTTAACATTAAAGATTTGTTCAGTCCTGCAAAGTAACACACACTGGCCAATATGAATTTAGAAGCGTAAATAGGCAAGAAGAAGATAAAACAGAAATCATGGCCCATGGACAGCACTTCCACATCCTGCCAGAGACCATTGTTGCTAATCTTTCTGTGTGAGCCTCCTTACCTGTAGACTTGCTACAGCTTTCAGCGGAATGTTTCAAACAAAAGCTCAGGGCGTATGAACTATTTGGGGCCCTGCCCATTTATTTACTATGCTCAGAGAAGCATTTCTTGTGACGTGATTTGGACACAGACGATAGCCCGAGGGTTGTCCTCTCTGGAGGTCCCCACAAGCCTCTGGCACTCTGGGGTCCATGTGTGGCCAGGCATGCTTGTGTATCAGAAGATAATGCTCACTGAGCACTCAGTGTGGAGCGTCCCTTGGAATCCTCAACACAACCAACCTTGTGAGGCCCATTTTGGGGATGAAGAGACAAATGCACCACAGGGCTAAGCACATGCTGCCAGGATGCAGTAAATCCTCGCCTAGAACCTTCGTTGCCTTCCTGCCATGAGCCCACCTGCCTGGTGCCCTGGCTGGGTTAAGACCTGTCAGACTTAGACAGCTGGGCCTCACCCGGTCTAGCCTTCCCCATCGCACTTCAGAATCTTGAAGCCAGTCTCCCAGGTTAGCCCTTGCCGCTCTTTTTCCCCTCCCGCTCAGCCCACTGCCATCCCGTTTTCTTTTGCCTTTTCAAAGCTGTGTGACTTGAGTGTTTGAGGACATGAAAGATTAATAACCTCGGTCTGGACTAGGCTGACTGTGGGCAGGTCTTGTGAGAACTTTTCCCACACTTTGGTGCCAGCAGGTCTCGGGTCAAAACTGCACACCCCTGTTATTCTTTCTAGCTACGGCCCCCCCTGGAGCCAACCAGACCCACAGTGACAAACTGAACCAAAGTATTGAGGGAAAGACCCACGGGACTACTGCCCACACATCAGGAAGGCAGCTCTGGATGTCTTTACCTTCATTCTGAAAGGAGTGTCATGGCCTAGACCTGCTGGAACCCTACCAAGCTGACACTTTAATCTCTGTAACTAAATCCATCAGTGAAATACGAAGGCTGCCTACATTATTTTTCCTCTCCTAGTTAGTTATTAACAGCTAGAAAAAGTTTGTCTGAAGGAATTCACCTCCCTCAGGACCTTTTCCCTGGCCCAGAGCTCGATGGGAAGGGGTGTGAGGGCCCGACCCCCAGCCCAGGCCCTGCATGAGCAGCGCGGGACATGCCACTCTTCCCTAGACCCATCGCGGCTCCTCCGCAAACTGGGTGGCTCGACTCATGTGGACACCAAGTCTCTTCCAGCTTTTGGGTCTGTGGCTATGGCCTTTGTCAGCCTTGATCACAGAAACTAGAAACTTGTCTAATTTTCATTAACTTATACATTTATTTATCTAAGAATACTTGTAAAAATATGTAGGTTGGAAGCAGTCCTGAGGACCGAGTGGTGGGCAGACAGACATGCTGTCAATTCTTTCTGCTGTGGTAAGTGCCACCAAGGAGCAGCAGAGCCAGGTATGAGATTGTTCAATAGAACTTGCCTTCTGCTAGGGTTGGGCAAGACCAGCAGGATGGAGTGACCTGTCAGCTGAGGCATGACGGAGGCATTCACATCAGCCAGAAGTCAAGAGAAGAGATGAGCCTTCTACACACAGCAAACACCATGCTTAGGTGGCCATGGGTTTAAAAGGATATTGATCAAAGAAATTAAACAGTTTCTGAAAACCTGATATGTAATCAGTGAGGAGAACGTGGTTCTCAGTGTACTGAGAGCAAACCCCAGCCCCTCTCCCGGTCATGGCTACAGGACTGTCTACATCCCCGACATAACTTTCCTCCACTTACCCTCAGTGTCCATCTATCTCTTATTCTGTCAAGTCATTTTTTTTTTCAGCCTCAGGAGTTTTCAGGTTGCTAAAACGCTACCTTTTTTCTCCCTTCACAATTGTGGGCATATCTTTATATGTCTGCAACTAACAAGTCCTGCCTCGTAGAGGCCTCTCCTATGGAGCTGTCTTGAAGAGGTCAGCTCTTTGTGCCCTCCTTACTCTCTGTCTCAGAGCCAGTTCACTTATGCCATGATACTTGGCATCAGCACAGTTAAGTTTCTCTCTTGCTTATTTCCTTAGGACAAGGGCCTTATCTGTCTTGATATCCTTGTTGAATAATTCAGGATGCAAAGCCCAGGTGGAGAGATACATGAATCTGGAGCACTGGAGAGCGGGCTGTCAGACAAATGCTGTTGAGAGTCACAGTAGCTTGGAAGTGACAGGACCCTAAGAGACAGGGAGAGGCCTGTGCCAAGCCCCGATGGGCAAGACTGGAGCACCTATCAGCCTCCCTGCCAGAGCCTTAGTGAGGAGGCTGGCATGTGTGTGAGGTTTGGTTATGGCTGGAAAGTGGATGGAGAGACTTTGACAAAGTAGATGGAGGCCGAAGTGGGACGGCACGAAATGTCATATCCAAGGCCACAGAGGGCAGGTGTCAGGGCAGGGGACGGACTCTGGCAAATTAATATGGGCGTGACTTGTGGCGTTCACCTGAAAAAAAAATTCACCTAGGATAGTTTGGGTTTGAGGTCAGGAGAAATAAGATAACTTTCAGAACTGTCAAGAGAAAAAGTTGACTGGATGTTCCATTGAGACCACCCAGTGAGCTACCCAGCCAGGGCGTCAGCTCTGAGAGCCTCTCCTGACAGGAGAATGCTCATCGAGCCAGGGGTGAGGTTAGGGTCAGCTGTGTGATTATCTCACTGTTTTGCTCTTCATTGATCCCCTGTGAGGCGAACACCAGGACCTTTCGTTTTCAGCTGAAGTCACTGGAGAAAGCTTGTACACTTACTTTATTTTCAATTATTTATATATTTGGCGACAAGAGTCACTGCATAAGTCAAACTGGCCAGAGACTGGAGACCCTCCAGCCCCAGTCTGCTAGGCACTGGCATTTTGAGCATGTGCCACCACACCTGGTACCAACTCTTTTACAATTATAAAAGCCACGCAAGCAGGTCATAGAAAATTTAAGTACAAGAGGAAACAGTCCCTTATAAGTACATCATCACACCACAGACTATTATAATCTGGGAGCATTCTCATCCCTTGTTTGTCATATGAATTAAATTTTGTCCCATGTTCACCACAGCCTTCTGAGCATATCCCATGTCCTTATAAAAATTTCTCTTAATGCTCACTTTGATATTCTGTGATGTAAAAGTAATACATATTTGCTTGAATGTGTCAGGCATGAAGCAGTAGGGAGAAAATGGCTGTGATCTTTTGACTGCAGCACCAGTCTCCTTCCCTGGGCAGCCAGGGCTGTGACCTTCCACAGCCTGCAGATAGAAACCACTAAACGCAGGCATTTTGCTGTGGCAGCAATGAGCCGTGCGCACGTGCCTCGCCTTGCGCTGGCTGAGCGCCTCCCAGACGGACTAGCGGTGGGACCCGAGTGAAAGGGAAAGCGCCCTTTCACGTTTGATACATATTGCCACATTTTGCTCCACAGCAGTTATACCCATTTATACTGCTACCAGCAACTCCTGTGTGTTCACTGTTGGCTGTGTGTGTGAGTGTCTGTGTGTGAGAATGTGTCTGTCTGTGTATGTATGTGTGTGTGTGTGTGTATGTGTGCATGTGTCTGGGTCTGTTTGTGCATGTGTGTGTGTCTGTATGTGTGGGTATGTGTGTGTCTGTGTGTCTGTGTGTGTGTGTCTGTGTGTACGTGCATGTGTGTGAGTGTATGTGTGTGTCTGTGTGCTCCAGATGGTCTCACTAGGCTGCGCAGGCTGGGCTGGCACTCTGGTCCTCCTCCGTCTCCTCAGTGCTGGGATGACAGGCATACGTCGCCTTACAGCCCCATTCTCTTCAGGCCCCTCCTCAGTCCTTGAATCTTTGCCGCAGGATGAGAGAGGCAGAGCATCTTGCTGTAACTGCAGTAAATACTTCTTCAGTTTTTGCAAAACTTTTTGATCAAATATGCCTACATTCAGATTGTTTCCCCCTTCCACCAGAGTTTAAAAGGAAGGAAATATTTCACAAGTTTCCTTTCTGGCATTCTCCCTTAATAAGTGTAGAATTTTAGCAGTTAGATGTGCTCAAATTTATTCTACTATTAAACTATAATTATTGCTTCCAGTCTTTAGGTAGTGTAAATATTTCTAGGGTGAATAACTATATATAAATATATATTTCTCCATATTTTCAGCAATAATATATTTTGAAATTGAAATAGTCATGGCTCAATAACATATTGTGAAAGTATTTTTCCAAAACAAAACCCATTAGCAAATTATGAACATTCCCCCCCTCCCCACAAAAGAAGTGTTGAGGTTCTCTATTTCCTAAAAGCTTGCTCCTGGAGGCCTGACATCATTTTCAGTGCAGAATTTACATGAATGGCCCCCGTATTTACTTAGTAAGAAAATGGGGAAAGAGCAAGAGGAAATAGATTAGCTGATATGATTAAAGAAATATAATAAAGTTTAAGAACCTGGGGAGATGGCTCAGTGGTTAAAGGCACTTGATTGCAAAGCCTGCCAGGTCAGGTTCAATTCCTCAGCCACCTACATAATGCTGAGCAAGCATTCAAGTGCAATGTCAAGAGATCCCCTTACACACACACACACACACACACACACACACACACACACACATCATTTAAGGCTGTAGAGAGAGCTCAGTGGTTAAGGCACTTGCTTACAAAGCCTAATGACCTGGGTTTGATTCCCCAGTACTCATGTAAAGCCAGATGCACAAAGTGGCACCTGCATCTGGTGTTCATTTGCTGTGGCTGGAGGCCTTAGTGTGCCCACTCTCTGTCTCTCTCTTTGTGTCTCTTTTGCTCTCTGCTTGTAAATGAATAAATAATATTTTTAAATGAGGTTTAAGAATACCAGGAGCTAAACAGATCCAATCAATCTGCTGTCATCAGCCAGCCCCATCCCCTACAAACCCATTCTCAACAGAACAGCCCGAGCCCCCTCCGTAGGAATGTAAACACTTCCCAAAGTTGGAATGATCTTGTTGCATCGTAAAATACATAATCCTTCTAGAGTGGGTCCTGAGAGCTTCAGATTGTACTTATCAAATAACTGAAACAAGGAAAGCTGCTTTTTCCAGTTGGGGTGATGGGTGTATCTGTTGGTGGCGGGTTCAAGCTCGCCTGACAGCATTTTGTGCGATAACAGGCAAGCTGTCCATCATGAGCTGTCCCCTACACAGGTCGAGACTTCTGCTGTTTGTAAGCTCTCAATGTGGAAATGTTTGCGGGAACCTGTTATGACTGAACTGTGGCCTCTCAAAATGTGTTGAAACCCTAATCCCTAGTCCCTCAGAAGGTGAGTGTTGCTTAATTTATTCTCCTTGGCCTTAGATTTTCTATACTTAGTAATTAGTGACTTAGAGGTTTATTTTTAGATCCAGGTTCAATATTTTAGGCAAGAATATTTCTATAAGAATTGAATTTTGGGCTGGAGAGATAGCTCAGTAGTTAAAGGTACTTGCCTGCCAAGCCTGGCAGTGTGGGTTCAATTCCCCAGTGCCCGCATAAAGTCAGAGCCACGAAGTCTGCATGCACCTGGAGTTGGTTTGCAGTGCAGGACGTCCTGGTGCACCCATATTCATTCTCTCTCTACCTATCTCTTTTCTCTCTCTCTACCTGTTTTTCCCCCTTCCTCTCTCAAATAAATAAATTATATTTTTTAAAGATTTGAATTTTAAAGTGTTGAAATAACCCACAATTTATTTTTTCTATTTGAAATATACTTCACAACACATAAAAAGTGTCCTAGATAACTAATAAAGATAGCCTAATTTGTAGCGACCTTCTACTTTTTACTAAGAAAATAAAAAAGAGGGATATACAAAGGTCACTATTTTTAATAAATAAAATCTATCCCAGAATGGAACTTTCTTGCTAAGACAACAACCACTCTGCATTTCTGAGATTTAAAAAAGAGTTATTTTGTTTGACAATCATGTTGGCATGGCAGCTGCACAGCCTCGAAACAACTGGCGAGCCGGGCTTCCCTCTGCCACGGCGGGCGTGGGAGCCGCTGCTTCTGCGCTGCGTTGGCGGCGCAAAGCCCGGGAACCCAGGCGCTAGCGAGGCGTGTTTAGAGCAGCAGAAACCTGCAAACGACCTACGTCCCCAGCAGATGGAAATTAGGCGTACTGTGGAATATTAAGCAGCCTTGGAAAATTCTGTGAAACTACGTGTTAACAATACCATGCCCAAGATAGAGTGTGGAATGAAGGAAGCAGGATTTAAAAACTGAGCGCAGAGTCCGTTGTCACCTGTGTCATACAAATTCTCCTTACGGGCCCGGAAGGCTGCGGGAACAGGCATGGAGCTAGGAAGGGAAAGTGGAGGAGCAAGAAGCTGGCGTGGAAGTCAGGTTTGCTGTTCACTGTAGACGCTTTCACGATATTTCAGTTTCAGCTCCGTGTAGAAATTCCTCCTTCAGCGCAGGCTGCACCTCATGCCTTGGCAATCGGGGTGCCCTGGCAGCTTGTCAGGGGTGTCGCAGAGCCTCCCCCAGAGTGTTGGGCTCTCGCCTGTGTTTACCAAGCCCACGAGGTGACAGGCATGAATGAAGTTTTCACGTGGAACGTTTTCGGCTTGTGTGACCGCTTTGAAGAAGCGAACCAAACAGACTTTTGGAGTAGTTTTCACAAGTCAAACAGGTTCTATGTTTCAAAGGATTTTAATTCACAAATATACCTTTAAAGCTCTAGACTGACATTTCCCACTTTGAGAAACTAAAACAAGCAGGTTGTACCCCCCCCCCCCACCCTTCACACACTGCTTAAAGGTATAGGTTAAAGTATAGATTATTTCTAATCAAACATGCAATGTCAAGTCTGGAAGAAAGAAAAAGAAACTTCCAAAATAGAGTCTGTCAGTGTTTCCATAAAACATGCCATGTCCACTACACATTGCGGGGTACCAGAGAAGGAAGTCTATTAATAGAACTGAGAAAACAATAACAGGGACCCACGAGGGTCTGGACTTTTTTTTTAGGGTCTGGACATTTTTAAAGGTATGAGAACGAGCTTGTAATGTTCGACCTGTTAAAACACCTGCCAGCAGGACTTCTCTTGGGTGGCTTTCCCTCCTGTGCTGCACTGGAAAGACATTTTCAAACAACACGAAGAGCCAGTCAAGAAAACTCAAGGTCCTGGGTAGGATGCTGGACAAACTGGTGCAGAAAAGCTGTGTTTACAGATCAGAATGCAGTCACTGTGGCGTTATAACCCTCCATCTCCTATGCCGTGGCTAGCCTAGCTACAGAAATACTAGCAACAGAAAGGAAATTTTGAGATGTTTTAATCACATAGTGGGGGGGGAGGATGTTACAGGAAGATGTCCAGGTAGTTGTCATAGATTTATCTGAGCCCTAAACCTTATCGACATGGTGACAAGACCATACACCCAGTAAAGAAAATGTTTTCAGTTTCCAGACTTCAAGAATCTCTGGTTTTCCATACCATGGCTCCAGATTAGCTTGAAGCAACTAAGTGATTCCATGTCTGGGTCTTTGTCGCAAAGCTGAGCCTAGCCAAATCCAGCCCAAGTATGAGATTACCTGAGTGAGTGGTAAGAGTTGGAGACTTTCCTGCAATTCTTTGCCCTATTAACTGATTAAATTTCTCATCTATTCTTTTGGGATAAAGGGCTGATACTAGATTACCAAAATACTGTAAATGTAGTGCAATGATTAAAGGTGTTATTGAAGTTTAGATCCACAATGTCCCCAAAGCTCATGGGCTGAAGGTGTGGTCCCCACGAGGGTTCTGACTTCATGAAGAGATTAAGTAGCTGATGGATTCACAATTCAGTGTCATTAGTGGAGAGTGGTGGGGACTTCAGTATAGGGGTCCCTTTGAAAGAAGTGGGTCACTGGGGGCATGCCCTGAAGGGGTGATTCCTCTCCCTCCTTCTCTCCCTCCGACAGCCATGGCATGATCAGCTCTGCTCCACGTGCTTCCTGTGGTCATGGTCTGCCATACATGCTCGCTGCCATCACGACTTTGCTTCACCAAAGCTTCACAATCAGCAAAGCCTGCACTGGAGAGAAGGCTCTGCAGTCAAAAGTGCTTGCTTGCAAAACTTGCTGGACAGATGCAGTTCCTCAGTGCCGGTATAAACCTAGACACAAGGTGGCCCACGTATCTGTGATCCCAACCCACATGTGACAAGGAGAGGCACAGCCAAGAGAATCTGAAGCTCCCTGTCCAGCTACTCTGACATTTCCTTCTAGTCAGGCCGTTTCTTAATAGGGGCAAGAAGCTCCGTCTGAAAGAAGGTAGACCGCTGACCTCTATGTTGTCCCTGACCTCCCCACACGTGCTACGGCAAACACTTCTGCGCGCACACACACACACACACACACACGAACGAATGAATTACACATGCTGAAGGGAAAATAAGAGCCAAGTGACCACAGACTGAACCCTTTGAAACAATGAGCAAAGTCTCTTCAATGAAGTGATCCTTCTTGGGTATTTTGTCACAGCCGCAGAAGGCTTACTGTATGGTCTTGCATGTGATCTTTCCACTTTTTAGCTACAGAACATACCCGAGAGGCTGGTGTGCACATGAAAAACTATGGTGCAACTCATTAACTCCAGAGACCCGCCCTCCAGGAAAGCCCTCTTCTGCAGGCCTCCCAGTCCAGCTGGGGAAACAGTATGCGGACTAGACATCCACAAATTACCAAGCCTTAGAGAAATATGACCTTATCTTCTTGGTCTTTCTTGGTGGGAAAGCAGATGGTTTTTCAACTAGGGTTGGGCACCAGAGGAAGGTGTTCTGAACAGAGTCTTGAAATCGAGTTGCAAGGTGGGGGTTGAGGGAAAGCCATTGTGGACAGAGGAGGAAACCGCATCGGAGGAGCTGTGGAAAACACCTAGGCCCTGCACGCAATGAGACAGTGACCCATCCATCATCTTCCATGAGTTTGCTTTAAAAAAATTAATTATTTATGAGAAAGAGAAGGAGAGAGAGAAAGAGACAGATAGGGAGAGAGTGGGCATGCCAGTACCCCATCCACTGCAAACGAACTCCTAACACGTGTGCCACCTTGTGCATATGGCTTACATGGGGACTGGGGAATTGAACTTTGGTCCTTAGGCTTCACATGCAAGCACCTTAACCATGTAAGCCATCTTTTCATTGCCTCTTTTTATTATTTTGAACAGGGTCTTGCATGAAGCCCAGGCCGGCCTTGTTTAGCATCTTTCTGCCTCCTCCTCCCGAGCGCTGGGCTGGCAGTAGTGTGCCACCCCTTGAGCTCTGCCAGGGCTATGGGTCTACCCAGGGCTTACCCTCTGTTGCGGTCAGCTCGGCATTGCTGTCAGAAAACTCCCCGCCCAATGACTGACTTCTGCTCTCACGATGCACAGCGCAGAACCCCATGGGGAACACCAGAAACCCCTCTGAGGCAGGCCCCAGAGGATTGGGGGCAGGAGGGAAATGATGGTGCTAACACATGACGTATCCTTACAAAGCATACTCTTAATTTTAAAGAAAAAAGGAAAGAAAATAAAGAGGAAAAATAAAGTGAACCAGAATTCAGTGTGCTTATTACACAAGAATAGCAGAAATACTGAAATAATGGAACTTATAGGATTCCTTATGAACATACAAAAATCAAAAGCATTTCTGTACGCCCCCCAATAAATTGTCTGAAAAGGAAAAAAGAAAAAAAGAAAACTCCCGACCAAGAGCAGCTTGTGGAAGGAAAGTGTTTATTTTGCCTTACAGACTCATGGCAGGGAAAACAATGGCATGAGCATCCGCCCCTGGCCAACATCAGGTGGACAACAGCAACAGGAGAGGGGAAACTGGCTATGGCACCCATAAGGGTGCCCCCCCCAACAGTACACTGCCTCCAGTAGGCTCCAATTCCCAAGTTGTCAGCAGCAGGGCACCTAGTATTCAGAACACATCGGTTTATGGGGGACACCTGAATCTAATCACCACACCATCGATGGTAGAAGCCGGGGATAAGGCTCTTAGCCCTTTTCCTCTGTTCTGGGAAACCTTTCATCTCTACAGTCTCCTGCTTCATTGCTTCCTAGAGTAAGGACTCTTACCGTGGACAAGTGGGAGAGGTGGGAGGAGCGGTGGTCAGGTCACTGCATAAAGGATTGCACACCTCTCTTCTGATTCTAAGTATCTGTGCCTCATTTCCATCCTCTGGTGCCCCAAACTTCTGACTGACTTGTGTGATCAGAAGATCCTTCCTAGTCAAATTCTTTCTAATCCCAGGTTCTGCAGCCAGAGGTATAGGGCACCAGAGAATAATGTTCTGGCTAAGAGAAACTCTTGTTATCTTGTGTATAAACTGCATTTGGCATAACGCTGAGTGCTGATACTAGGGTTAGCATGTTTATAATTTAGACATGTAATGAGTTTTCTTGGAAGTGAGTCCTAGCATCAAAGTTGTATTACTGAGAAGTGTGGTAGAATAGATCTTTTAAAAACCACTGTGGAACAATTTCACATGATTGATCTATGTCAAGCACTCCATTCTTTCTAGAAGAAAACTTACTTATGATTGAAAAAACATACCCAAATCAGTTCTAAGGACTTAGAACTTGAGACACCTCCTTTTTCATGGCCTGACTGGGAATCAGACTAACACAGGGATTTGCTGGTCCATGTTATGTGAGATGGGGCTGGAAGGTAGCCTGCTCGTTTGTATTTTAGCTCACTGGCTGCACTGTAGGTCTCAAAGGCAGAGGCTTGGCCATGGTAGTCCGTCAAGAGTCTTCATGTAAACATAAGTGTTGGTTAGCTTTATTTTTCCAGCAGTTTTTTTTTTTTAATTAAGTAGAATAGTTGTACGGACACATGATGTGCTGGTACCATCACTTCCTCCTCCCTGCCCCCATTCTACTGAGGGCCCCGCAGTGGGATTGCCATTGTTGGTTAGGTTTTTATAAGAAGCCTGCATTAAAAAAATATTTTTTTAAGTTGGTTATTTGAGAAACAGAGAACAAGAGAGAGAGTGAAAAAGACAATTAATGGACACACCAGGACCTCCAACTGCCGCAAATGAACTCCAGACTCATGCAACACCCTGTGTATCTGACTTATGTGGATCCTGGGGAATTGAACCTGGGTCCTTTGGCTCTGTAGACAAGTGCCCTAACCACTAAGCCATCTCTCCAGCCCAAAGCCTTCATTCTTAAATTCAAGCAAGTGACAGGATGGGAGAGAGGTAGAAGCAAGGCATCAAGTAAATGTGAAATGCTCCCATCAGCCCATGTTTGAATACTTGGTCTGCTGCTGATGGAGCTATTTGAGAAGCTTGTGAACCCTTTGGGAGGTGAAGTCTCCCTGGAGGAGGTGCATCACTGAGGTGGGCCTTGAGGTTTGGTAGCCTGACCCCGCTTCCTGTTTGCACTCTGCTCCCTGTGGATGTGACGATGTGACCAGGCAGCACCCGCTCCTGCCTCCATGGCATGGAACTTCCCCTTGAAACGATGAGGCAACAATCAGGTCTTTTCTTCTTCTAGTTGCTTCTGTGCTTGTGCACAGCAACAGGAAAGTAACTGTGCCCACTATGTAGTCTTAGCTGTTCAGTGTGCCTCGTAAATGAAATCTGGAAAGTGCTGGACTAAATCTGTGTCACCGGTAACTAACCGATGCCAACTGAATAACATGATTGATTGTAAAACCAGGGTGTCCTTACCTGTCTGCATAAGCGATACACAGTCACACACGACGTACACACCGTGACTTTCCTGGAGAAAATTAAAGGAAAATTAGAGCTTAAGGCACTCTCAGCATGGCAGTAAGTTTGCCACATCTCTGCTGGTTTAGATAAACTGACTTAATGGCAAGCTGAGTGAACACAGCACTTCTCTCTGGTTACGTTGAAAGGTTTATTGACAGTCCTACAGACAGTGGGATTTAAATTTATTTTGAGATTGTATTATATATTCTCTGTGTCTGTTTTCTTCCTAAGGATCGGTCCTCCTAACTCCTGAAACACTGTGTTCTTTCTCCACGCGTTGTCCTTGTTCATCGGGTCCCTTGGGCATGTGTGAGCACAGACACTGATCCCGCCTGACAGAATCTACCAGGGAAAGTGAGCTGCCCACACTTCCTCGGGGCGGGTAAGCTGGGCTGAGAGCTCATCAGGGCTGTCCTCCCCTCCTTCCAATCAAGCGGACCGGTGAGGGGGAAGAGAATCCACCCACGCGCCAGCTGTCAGCAGGACATTACGAACAGGTGAGCAGGGTGGACGCTCTTGCCACAGGCCAAACCTCACTGCTGGGTGGCTGTGTGGCTGAGAGCCGTGCTGCCAGTCAGGTTTCGTGCGTGATCCACTAAGCCACAGCATCACAGCTTGTAGCGCCCCTGCTCCATGGGGCTCTGGGAGGAGATGGTTGCCACACACCGTGCAGGCAGCGCAAGCTCACACAAGACCCCTCTCGCTGCTGAGGCAAGAGGGGAACAAAATTGCATGCACCTTTCCCTTCAAAAATAACTTGAGAGTAAAATTAACTGTCCGTGCTTTCCAAAAACCTAGTTTTCTCTGTTACAGAGTGAAGTGACACTTCTTGTTAATCCCCACCCATCAGCACCTCTCAGTGTCCCCTCGGCCAGAGTTTTCTCCATGCTGCGTTGAGAAGAGAGGGAAGACCTCGTCCTCCAGAAAGCCTGCGCTGGCTCGCTGGGCACCAGGATCGTTACCCACCCTGAGCCCTGAGGCTGCACTTTCACTGCTGACCCACTGCACAGATGAGGAGACGGGGCGAAGAAAGGTCTTGCTGCAGTTACACAGGCTGCCAACCCTGGCCCACTGAAACCAGAGCCTGCCACGCAAGAAATACCCACAGGCAAGGTACAGGTAACTAAGTCCTCTTCCCCTACATCTCGGGCCATTTCCCCCTTGTTTCCTTTTACTGGAAGCCATCTAAAGACAAAATTGACTTGGATTTTTCATTTCATCTCAGAAAAAAAATCATGTTTTTTTATTTTTTTAAATATTTTTAATGGAATAACTATATATTTAGGGGGTACCATGTGATGTTTTGGACTCTGAACACACTGTGAAAAGATTAACCCTAGTAATTAACATATCTATCATCTCACATGCTTATCATTTTGTATGATAAGAACATTAGAACCGTAGTTCATTGGCAAATATATATATATATATACACACACATTTAAGCAACTCTTTTGTAAACCATGTCTAAATTACATACATCTAGTAGGATGTATGTGCTATGTAAGCAACTGGTTTACTGCGCTATTCAGGAAATACTGAATAATGTCTATAAATGCAGCTTCATCAGTTTTTTTCTTTAAATAGCTTGTTACACTTTTTATTCTTTATTAATGATGCACATACATAGTTTTGGCCATTTTACTCCCTTTGAAATCATGCTAAAAATGTGTATCCTGATATCTCAACTAGGAGTTGTTAAAAATTGGCTGGGGAATAATTGACTTCTGCTCCCACAATCCACAACCCGCAATCCCCATGGGGATAACCTGCAACCCCAGTGAGGAAGGCCCCCTCAGAAGGGGGCAAGGATGAGGGAAGGGATGGTACCAACATGTGCTGTTTCCATACTAAGTGTGTCCATAACTAACAATTTGCTGATGCCAGGCAATCTCCCCAACATGTGACTGTTTAGTGAACATTGTCACCTCCGCCCCCTCGGTCCTCCTTGCTTCTCTTGACACAGTAAGACATTGCAGAAGTAAACTGTTCACCACTGCCTAGGGAATGGGCCCTGGGCTCCTGCGCCACATGCAGAGATTACACAGTAAAAACAAGCACTTTTGCCAACAGGACTGTATGGCAGCCCGCACTTCCCTACCTTGTACTCTATAGGGCCAGACCACTGTCTGCACGGACCAGTCCATTTTCCCCCTCATTCAACCTAGACCATGAGTGGGGGGGGGGGGATGGATCAGAGGTCATAGTGGACTCTGAGATGGGATGGAGCGGGGGAAGGCAGAAGGAGCAGCCTCCAACACCTACAAGGGGCCACACGTGGGAAGGAACACAGGCTGGTCTCAGTCGAGCTGTCTGGCCATCTGTATTTGGATGTGTAATGGCACTTTGCCTGGCACTATGTGCAAGGTCTGAAAATTTACTGCTAGTGCCTAGAAACATACAAGGCTACCCAGCCAGATCTTAATATAAAGTAGCTAAAGCCATGGAATTCCAGTATGAATTAAAAGAAAAAGTATTGAATTACAAAAAAAAAAAAAATTGGCTGGGGAGATAGCTCAGTAGTAGAGCACTTTCCTATTAAGCCTGAGGACCCGCATTCCATCCCAAGGTGTCAGTGTGTGCCCAGATCCCGGCACTGGGAGGAGGAGACGGCAGGATCCCTGGCGCTCCCTGACTAGCTAGTCCAGCCTAACCGAGAGACGCTGTCTCAAAGGAGGGGCACAATGTTCCTGAAGATGCCACTGGAAACTGACCTCTGGCCTCCAACGTGTGCACATGCGCCTGCACACAACGTATGAGGATGTATGTACACACGTGTACACAAACAGATTCATCAGAGTCTGGAGTTACTGTTGCCTTGCGCTCCTTATCACTCTGCACACGAGAGAGCTGGAGGAGGACGAGTTGGTCCTGTTGCTTCCCTGCTCTGTTCACGTCCGAGCCTCGTTAGGGCAAGACACTCTCTGAAGTCAGCCTGTCATGTGAGACAAACGAGGGCATGAAGTTTTAAATAAACACACAGCATTTACATTATGCTGTTTCTTCCAATGATTTACCGTCATCTTTCAGTCCTGCTCTCTGCACATGAAAGACATGAGCTTTTTGTAGTTTATACAAACCAAATCCTCTGTTTGCTCTGATTAAGCATTCATGGCTCTTTAATATTGTACAGGCTTTATACTTGGGATTATTCCCTTTGGGAGTGGTGGAATTAAACACATTAGCCAGCAGAGATAAGGGAGGGTACTAGAGTTTAATTGCCATTAAAATAGATATGGTAGGTAGCAAAAATAGAAGGCAAGGAAACAGTCTGGGGTCTCAGTTCTGTTCATGGAGGATGAAAGTCTGTGTGTTGGAAAGTCTTCAAAGCTGACAGCCAGGACGATGTAGGAAATGGGTCGACATTGTGGCAAGGAATGAGTCAACTCCTGGGTTCCTCAGATGGCTTGTGCTTAGTAGGACTTCATGTGAAGAAGGGGAACCCAGCAGCTGACCACCAGAAGAAGCTTCCAGCTCTGTCTGAAGTGGCACCATTGTATCACCTCAAACTCCAGCCACTCCAGAGGCATTTCAGAAACGCGGGAGAGAAGCCATCTTTCTCCACAGCTCTAGCCAGTGACTGGACAGAGAAGATGTGGTAAGTAATTCCAGTTGGCAGTTTATTACATTTCACTATCTCATAACTGGCTGATACGCCAGAGTTTTCTCTTTCATGCTCCTCATGCATATGGTGAATGGATCTCGTCATCCTCCCCCAGGAGCCAGTGCTTGAAGTTTGGGCAACGTGTCTAGTTAATGTATATGGAGAAGATAGGGTAGAAGTGGCGCTTCAGAAAACACCCTGTGAGTTGCACGCGTTTGCACTTCAGTTTAGAAGTCTTTAACTTTCCTGCTTTTCACACTGAAAGCCAGAGGGAAGAGAAGAAAACAAAGTGAATTCTTGCCCTTTTGAAAACAGAGAGCAACCTGTCAGAAAAAAAGAAGTTTATCAGAATGAGGGAAGGCCCTGGATTAACAATATATTAGCTAACTCCATTTATTTGAAACCCTCGAGACAACAAAAGCAATCCACAGTGACAGAAAACAGATCGGTGATGGTCTAGGATTGGGAACGGGGGGGGGGGGGGGGGGGGAGGGGGGGGTGGGCTGCCAGTGGCAAGAAGCCCTCAGGACCTGTGGAGAGTTGGAAGTGTCTACATTTTAACTGCAGTTGCACAAATGCACCTCAGCAACTCCTACACTTAAGTGCATTTTATTGCATATAAATTATTCTTCAATGAAGTTTATTTTCTTAAAATACACTGGCATAAGATATGGGAGAGCCATGGGAAACCTTTCTAAGTCATCTTTTCTTTTAATATAAAAGAAAATAGTTGAGCTAATACTCCAGGAGTCATTAACAGTAGAATGGATTTTTTCCCCCCAAACAAAAATAATATATATCCATCAGCTTTAAGTGCTGCCGCTGACAAGCTGGGCTGTTACTGCCAGCTGTTATGTGAGACGTTTCTAGCAGGCTGGGCGGGCTGGGGCTCGGGGAGCTGTGGGGCCCTTGCTGTCCGCAGGCTGCAGAGTTCTAGCTGCTTCCCGCGCACACGTCTGGCCATTCCCAGCAGTGGATCGCAGGGGCAGCGACTTCATTGCAAGATGTGCTTCACTATCCAGTGTGAACTTGGAAGCAAAGTGTCCACCATGTTGTTATTGTTTCTCATGCCCCTCTCACTCCTCTGTTTCCACTCCCCAAGTGGCAGTTGAGGAATGTCACAGGAGGCTGGTTAGATCAGTGCAGTCCTGCCCAGGGCAGGTCCTTAGGCCTGGAAAGGATGGATGGACCCCGCCTGGTGCTGGGTCACCTCCGGGTGCTAGAGACTCCAGGCCCTTTATAGATGCCTAGAGTTGGGGTTTCATCATTCAACAGTTGACAGTGAGCATCACCCTCCTCCCCCCACATGCCCCTTTGAAAAAGCAGATAGATTCAAGCCATCGCTGGCTCTCTCTCTCTCTCTCTCTTTCACTCTCTTCTCTCTCTTTTCCTCTCTCTGCTCTATCTCCTTCCCTCTTTTCTCCTCTTCTATTCTCTCCCTCTGTGGTCCCACAGGCTCTTGGAGTGTTTACACTAAACTCCAGGCCCTGGAAGAGAATTCTCAGCCTTATCACTGGAATTACAGGGACATCAGCTGGGGGATGTGTGTCTCACTTGTGCTTTTTCCAAAGGAGACTTTTGGCTTCTAGTAAGTGGGTGGTTACTTTATCCTCACCCCTCCTCCTCTGCCTGAAGTTCCTCTTTGAAGATTCCCTGTCATGTTTATTGGGATAATGAGGATTTATTTTTTGCCTCTATTCCAATATTAATGCCAGGAAATGATTTCTGTAGGAAAATATTCTCGTAAAAAACCACAGATTAGATATGATCAATGAAAAGATTACCACAGGTCAGTATTTTCTTTAAAAAAAAATTTTTCAACTATTAGGTTGACACAAAAGAACACTAACAACATATGTGAGGGAAAAGGATGATAACACAACACAGCAAACCTGTGGCACCAAAGGACGGGCACTTCCCTTCCAGACCCTTGGACTCCTGACCACCTTCTCTCCCTGGCTCCCCTCTCAGTTGAGTCTCCTGTGAGAGTCCTGTGTATGTTAATACATAGTGGTCCACACGTTTGCATCTCTAAAATACATTTAAGAATTATTAACACATATTTATAAGCCTCATATACATGGAAATGTGTACACATTCTTTGTGGCTGTTTTTCAAGTGTATTATGTTTCCAAGAACCATCCGTCCTGCTGCTTGAAGATATTGAACCATCCTTGTTCACTGTGGTTTTCATCCACTCTTTCCTGGTACACATCTGGGATTTGGCTTATCTTGCCTAGTCAGTGTTCTTAATATTTTTGTAAGTCTCCTGGCATACACTCTAGATTTCTCTCAGCCTGCTGTGGAGTGGAATTACTGACTCGTGGGTGGGTGCAACTTAATCTGAACACAGGCTATAGGAAACAATTTGGTATTACCACTCTCATTAGCCATATTAAATATATGTAAACTGTCCAATCCTTCACCAAGACAATAGGATCAGGGTGTTTTTTCCCCAATTTAGTGACCACAAGAGATTCTCATGATGTTACGTGCATCCTGAAGTTGTAACTTTAATCTTTCCATATATACATATCGGCCGTCCCAGCACCCTCTTCTTCCTTTGCCCACTTCCAAACATATTCACATGTCTTCTCCTGTCCTCTCATTATCTTTACAGTGAGTTTTTTAAATTTTTATTAACATTTTCCATGAGTATAAAAAATATCCCATGGTAATACCTCCCTTCCCCCCCACACTTTCCCCTTTGAAGTTCCATTCTCCTTCATATTACCTCCCCATCTCAATCATTCTACTTACATATATACAATACCAACCTATTAACTACCCTCCTCCGTTCCTTTCTCTTCCCTTATATCTCCTTTTTAACTTACTGGCCTCTGCTACTAAGTATTTTCCTTCTCACACAGAAGCCCAATCATCTGTAGCTAGGATCAACATATGAGGGAGAACATGTGGCGCTTGGCTTTCTGGGCCTGGGTTACCTCACTTAGTATAATCCTTTCCAGATCCATCCATTTTTCTGAAAATTTCATAACTTCATTTTTCTTTACCGCTGAGTAGAACTCCATTGTATAAATGTGCCACATCTTCATTATCCACTCATCAGTTGAGGGACATCTAGGCTGGTTCCATTTCCCAGCTATTATAAATTGAGCAGCAATAAACATGGTTGAGCATGTACTTCTAAGGAAATGAGATGAGTCCTTTGGATATATGCCTTGGAGTGCTATAGCTGGGTCATATGGTAGATCTATCTTTAGCTGTTTTAGGAACCTCCACACTGATTTCCACAATGGCTGGACCAGATTGCATTCCCACCAGCAGTGTAGAAGGGTTCCTCTTTTTCCACATCCCCGCCAACATTTATGATCATTTGTTTTCATGATGGTGGCCAATCTGACAGGAGTGAGATGGAATCTCAATGTAGTTTTAATCTGCATTTCCCTGATGACTAGTGACATAGAACATTTTTTTAGATGCTTATATGCCATTCGTATTTCTTCCTTTGAGAATGCTCGATTTAGCTCCATAGCCCATTTTTTGATTGGCTTGTTTGATTCCTTATTATTTAACTTTTTGAGTTCTTTGTATATCCTAGATATTAATCCTCTATCAGATATATAGCTGGCAAAGATTTTTTCCCATTCTGTAGGTTACCTGTTTGCTTTTTTCACTGTGTCCTTTGCAGTGCAAAATCTTTGTAATTTCATGAGGTCCCAGTGATTAATCTGTGGTTTTATTGCCTGAGCAAATGGGGTTGTATTCAGAAAGTCTTTGCCAAGACCAATATGTTGAAGGGTTTCTCCTACTTTTTCCTCTAGCAGTTTCAGAGTTTCAGGTCTGATGTTAAGGTCTTTAATCCATTTGGACTTAATTCTTGTGCATGGCAAGAGAGAAGAATCTTTTCATCCTTCTGCAGATATATATCCAGTTTTCCCAACACCATTTGCTGAAGAGGCTGTCTTTTCTCCAATGTGCATTTTTGGCATTTTTATTGAATATCAGGTGGCTATAGCTACCTGGTCTTATATCTGGGTCCTTTATTCTGTTCCACTGATCTACATTACAGTGACTTTTGATGAATGGAAGCTCTTAGTCTTTATGTGATCTGATTTTTCCATCTTTGTCAGTATGGTTTGTGTATATGTGTGCCTTATTTAAGAAATCCTTTCCTGACCCTAGCTTATAACAATAGTCTTGTACATTTGTGTTTAATCCCCTGGAACTGATTTCAGTATGTAGCTGATGGCACAGATCAAACTTTGTGTACATATGAATATCCTGGCCCAGTATCATCCTTTGAAAATCCACAGAATGTAATAGTTACTGTCATAAGTGTACAAATGTACATACTATGCACTGAGGTGTAGCTCACCCCCAATCCATGTGCTGAAGCCCTCTCACTGCCCGCCCCCCAGTAAGGTGGAGGTAGGACATTTGTGAAGCAGGGATATATGGGATCATGAGAGTGATACTTTATAAAGAGAAGGGGGAAAAGAGATTGTTGTCATGTGAATACACAGTGTTAGAAGAGAGGCTTCTCTAAGCCAGGGATCTTGACCCAAAACTAACGCAGTTGGCACTTTGATCTTGGACTCTCACACTTCCAGAACTGTGAGAAATAAATGTTGTTTAAGCCATCCAGGCTATAGTGTTTGTTATGGTTGTTCAAGCAGACCAACATACCATTTACACATATTTTTCTGGGTTCTCTATTCTGTTCATTTCACCAATTTGCTTATCCTTAAGCTGATGGTAATGAATCAATTATTATTCATTGTAAATAGTAGTAAATGTTAAATTAATTTCCCTTCAGTTCTTTGATTTTTTTCCATGCACTTATTAGCATCAAATTTGGGGGGCTTCATTAGAATCATATTGGACCTAAATATTAACTTGAGGAATTCCAACCTTAATGTTATGAAGATTTCTAACCCCAAAAATAGTATATAAGTCCACTCTAATGTGTTTAAATGAATCTTCATCATTTATTCACAGTTTTGTATAACCTTTCTTAAATTTATTCCTAGAATCTTTACCTTTTGATGATCTATTAATGTTTTATTGACTCATTCATTTTTCATTGCTGGGGATTGAACTCAGCTCCTTATCCATGCTAAGAAAGTGCTGTACCATTGAACCACACTCCAGGCTCAGTATGGAAAGGCAGTTGGTTTTAATATATTGATTTTTATAATTCTTTATCTCCTGATTATTATTTATTTCACCTGTGGATTAGGAGTGTTTTTTGTTTGTTTTTTTTTTTTCTCTTGAGGCAGGGTCTCACTCTAGCTCAGGTTGGCCTGGAATTCACTATGTAGTCTCAGGATGGCCTCGAACTCATGGCGATCCTTCTACCTCTAAAGAGGTTTTTTTAATTAGCCAATCCTTAAATAATTTTTAAATTTAGTTCTTTATTTTTTCCTGGTGGGTACTGAAGATCACTAATACAATCTTCTGGCTTTAAAAAGACAGCTGTCTATGTTTCACAATTAAGTGTGATGCTTACTGTCACAGGCTACCTTGTCAGGTTCCATAAGTTCTATTATGATTATACATTGTTCTATCAAACAAGTTTTCATTGTTAAAATAATTCTATGCGTTCACTACTATGACACATTTATGCACTTGATTTTCTAATGGAAATTTAATCTTGCGGTCTAGGCAAAACTCAATTCTGATATAGAACTGTATATGTTTTTTAAAGCAAGATCTCCCAGGCGAGGCTGATACTTGCTATGTGGTTCAGGCTTGCTTTAAACTCCTGGTAATCCTCCTGTCTCAGCCTCCCAAGTGCTGGGGTTACAGGCATATGTCACTATGCCCAGCTTTCCACTCAAATACTTTTTTTTTTAATTTTTAATTTATTTATTTGAGAGCCACAGACACAGAGAGAAAGACAGATAGAGGGAGAGAGAGAGAATGGGCGCGCCAGGGCCTCCAGCCTCTGCAAACAAACTCCAGACGCGTGCGCCCCCTTGTGCATCTGGCTAACGTGGGACCTGGGGAACCGAGCCTCGAACTGGGGTCCTTAGGCTTCACAGGCAAGCGCTTAACCACTAAGCCATCTCTCCAGCCCCGATATTTTTTAAATATATATTTGTTTGTTTGTTTGAAAGAGAGAAGCAGAGAGAGAGAATTTGAGCATACGAGGGCTTCTTGTCACCACAAACCCCAGATCCATGCACCACTCCGTACATCTGGCTTTATGTGGGCCCCAGGGCATTGAACACTGACCAGCAGGCTTTGCAAGCAAGCACCTTAATTAACCTCTGAGTCATCTCCACAGCCCTCAACATCACTAGTTCTCAGAAGCAAATAATCGCCCCAGTTTTTGCCCAGTCCCTGTGATACCAAACTTCAGGAAGTCATTAAAACTCCATTACTCTGGGGCTGGAGAGATAACTTAGAGTATAAAACACTGCCTGGGAGGCCTGAAGACCCAAGTTCGACTCCTCAAGACCCACATAAGCCAGATGCATACTGTGGCACATGCATCTACAGTTTGTTTGCAGTAGCTGGAGACCCTGGCACAACCATATTCCCTGCCCCCCCTCTTTAATAAATGAATAAATAAAAATAAAATGGTAACTGTAAAAACGACCCTCTATTACTCTTCATGGCCTTGAGATGTCTCTGCTTCATCAGCCTCCCAGAAGTATCACATGAAGTTGACATTTCCTCTCTGCATTACCTCCTTAAGGAAGGAAGGGCTTGTTGGGCTCACAGTGTGAGGGCACAGTGCCTCGTGGCGAGGGAGGCATGGCAGCAGGGAGGGAGGCAGCTGGCCACATGGCATTGCAGTCAAGAATCAGAGAAAGGCACACGCCGGTGCTCAGCTTGCCTTCTCATTGTAATTCAGGCTGGGACCAGCCTGTGAGCTGGCATCCCCCACACATATCGGATGGGTCTTCCATCAAAAATCTCCCTCAGAGCCATGCTCAGAGGTTTGTCTCTTAGGTGGTTCTAGAGCCCATCAAGACGACAATAGAGGTTAACCATCAGAGTCCCCAAGTATACTCTGGACCTTTTAACTTTAAAATGTTGAGCTTGTGATGTGAGCAGCTTCTCGTAGTTTTACTAGTGACACCTACGCGGTTGGACTACCTTTCATCACCTGACAGTCACAAGCCAGCTTCCTCTGTGCCATCAGGTGCTCTTCCACAGCGCAGGTGCACAAGGGAGACCCTGGCCCTGTGCTTCTTGAGAATCATTTAAGAATTTTAAAAAATGCGTTAAGCCTGAACCTGGCATTTCAGATGTAGAAACCAGGCGCCAGGGCTGGTTAGCTCAGCCCCCATCTAGAACCTCCTGGTCTGGGTCTCCAGGTGGACTTTACTCTGCCTTCTCATGGGCAGTTCTCTACACTCTCTCCTCTTTCCTCATCTTAAGCACTTAAAAAAAAAAAGAATTAGAAACATGACTGGAGGATGTAGCTCACTTGGCAGAGAGCTTACCAAGCAGGCCCTGAGCCCGGGGTTTGATCCCCAGCACCAGGTAAACTGGTGTTATAAAGCAAATCCCTCCTAATTGAAATGACACTCCCTCCCATGGGGAGAGAAAGGCTCTGGAGACCCATGAGGTCAAGCCTGGGCGAGCTGGAACTTAAAGGGTGGCGGGACCACTCCCCAAAGATACAGGCGTGGTAACACGTGCTGAAGGGCGCATCGTACAACCAGCCAAGCTGCCGCAAGCCGTGCCACGGGCTCAGCGACGCAGCTCCGGTCAGCGCCTACGCTGGGTGCTGGGTGGGCTTTTCGGTGGTGCGACTGCCCTTGAGTCTCCAGGCTCCCATAAGCAACCCTGCCTGCTCGGTAAGACACCGCCATAACCTCACTGAACCACCCAAACTGGCTTGGTCCCTCATCTGAGCCTTACCTGGGGGGAACAGCCATGTATCCACCTCTCCTTAGGGAAGAACTTTCATGGGATAACTGGGTGTGATGCTGCTTGCCTGTAATCCAGTACTAGGAAAGGGGGGCAGGAAGAGAGAGTCAAGCTCACCTTCAACTCCACAGGGAATTATAGACCAGCCTGGACTTCATGAAATTCTCTCTCTCAAAAGACAAAGAAAAGAAAAAGTGGAATTTAAAAAATGTTTGTCTCAGGCTGGAGCGATATCTCAGTGGTTAAGGCACCTGCCTGCAAAACCTAATGACCTGAATTCAATTCACCAGTACCCATGGAAAGCCAGATGCACAAAATCATGCATGCATCTGGAGTTCATCTGCAGCGGCTGGAGGCCCTGGTATGCCTTTTCTCTCTCTCTCTCTCTCTCTCTCTCTCTCTCTCTCTCTCTCTCTGTGCTTGCAAATAAAATAATTAAAAATAGAGATGGAGAAATGGCATAATGGTTAAGGCACTTGTCTGCAAAGCCTAAAGACCCAGGTTCGATTCTCCAGGTCCCACATAAGCCAGATGCACATGGTGGTGCATGCCTCTGGAGTTCGTTTGAGTGGCTGGAGACCCTGGTGTGCCCATTTCAAAATAAGAAAAAAAAATTAGAATAACTTTAAAATGTTCATCTGGCTTTGTAGTCAGGATTCTCACCAGGGTAAAACAAATCGGTGTTAAATGTATATCCTTGAAAAACAAGGTAAGTGGAGGGTCCCCCACACCGACACATTTGGTGTGAACTCCTGCCAGTCTGTCCGTCAGCACCTCTGTCCTGGAGCAGAGAACTGAACGCTGGCACGCTGCCACTGAGTCATGTTTCCAGCCTCTCCTGTTGACTTTTAAGAAAGATCAGATAAGTATTCATTTTCTTGGTGATCCCTTTGGATCTGGGGCCCCTTTGATGGAAGTGGGGCTAGGACCTTCCATTTTATGAGAAGTGTCACTAGACATGACTGAAAACGGAGACGACTGGGCAGGGGCGCTATGTGGGGGAATTTTTTTAAAGTGAGGGCATAGCAAAAACAAACACTATTTTAGAACCCGGATCTACCAACCTTGGGAAATACACAATCTTCGTTTTCCAAGTCATGCTTCACAGCTCACAGTTGTTCATCTGACACTGGTTCACAAATGCTCAGAGCCTCTAACCGGCTGACCTAGTAAAATGAGCCCCATGTTCCCAGTCTAAAACCCAGGCTCGGGCTGGAGGAAGGGCTCAGTGGGTAAGGCACCTGCCCCAAATCGCCTAATGACCTGCATTTGATTCCCTAGTGCCCACGTAAAGCCAGATGAATATGGTGGCACATTCATCTGGAGCTCATTTTCAGTGACTGGAGGCCCTGGTGTACCCGTTCTCTTTCTCTCTCAAATAAGTAAATAAATAAATAAAATATGTTTTTGAAAAATTCAAAACAAGAATTTCTCATCTAAGATGCTTACGTGGCCACATGAAGTTGTCTGTACTTAAATTATAAATTTGAAATGTGCATTTCTTTTCTTACTTCAAGAAAACAGAGACCCAGTTAATTTAAAATAAAAGTAATCACATTTTTCCTACTCTTAAGGCTAGTTGACATGTAAAAAATTTTAAACATTTACAGTGCACAATATGATTATATATATATATATATATATATGTATATGTATATGCTCATTGTGAAGTGATTACCTCAATCATGCTGTTGCAGTCCGGTTCGCATTGCTGGTAGAAATCACCCAACCAAGAGCAGCTTCTGGGAAAAAGAGGTTTATTTGGGCTTACAGGCTCGAGGGGAAGCTCCACGATGGCAGGGGAAAACGATGGCATGAGCAGAGGGTGGACATCACCCCCTGGCCAACATAAGGTGGAACACAGCAACAGGAGGGTGTGCCAAACACTGGCAAGGGGAAACTGGCTTTAATACCCATAAGCCCGCCCCCAACAATACACTCCCTCCAGGAGGCATTAATTCCCAAATATGCATCAGCTGGGAACCTAGCATTCAGAACATTTAAGTTTATGGGGGACACCTGAATCAAACCACCACACATGCTAATTAAGATATCTCTCTGCTAATAGAAATGGATGTTTGTCAGGAAAGGGGAATGGGAGGGTGGGGAGAGACACACACAAAACTAAATCCAAACTGAATTTGTTCCATAGAAACCTTTCTCCTGGATAGCAGAATAAATGATCCAACCCTCAACAGGAAAATACAGAAACTGTTGGGTAAGAAAGGCCCTAGAGAGGGTGGGATGGAGCCTGACCCTAAAACATTTGGCTCTGGTTTGTAATTTGCAGTACCAGAGATAGGTTACAATCCACCTTGAACTATTGGTTGGAGAGACCTATGAGGTCTCCAAACTAAGACAGGCTTCTGTCTAAAACTTGACTGCCCACCCGGGGTAAAAGGTGAGATCCTGTTGCCGAAGACGCCGCATGCTGCTGACTCAGAGCGTGGAGAGTCTAGCTGGAACCTGGCAGGAAGCCAGTCCCCACCCGGCCTGCCCGTGCAGTGCTGGAAGGGCTACCTGAGCTGCTGGGGGAAAGCGGCCAACAACATTTTATGCTAGCAAGGGACAGTGCTATACATGAAAGCAACCAGCCTGAGAAGATGCGCACACCTCTGCAGTCATGACCCCAGCCAAGGTCAGTAACCAACGGCTTACTGACTGACTAAGAGATCCACCCTCTGGAAAGGAACCCATAGCTGGAACTGGGAATGGAATCAGAATCCTATGGAGACCAAAATCATGGACTCCAACAAGAAGGTCCCACTAGTCAAAAGACCAGCTACACCCACCTAAATCTCTCTTAATTAATAATGCTTATCCCTTTGAACCTACACTGACCTCAGTCTCCTTTGGAGACTCTGTTTTTCTTTTTCAGAAGGCAACTACAAGGAGATCAACCACCACTCACCAGAGTCAGGGCCCACGTGAAACCACAGGGCAATGTGTGAGACGACCAGAGTGCTGCTTTCAATAGCGAGCCTGTCAGCCAGCGCCAGGGCCATGGAGACGGAGCCAGAGGACCCTCGAAATGCACCCAAGCAGAAATCCAGAACCTGCTGGGAGCACAGCACTCAAGTAGACTTAAAACATGCCCACCATGGCTCGGGGAATTTTGCAGAAGAGGGGGTGGGAAGAATTTACGAGCCACAGAGTGGAAGGGAATGTTGAGAGACACGGCCCTCCCCTAACAGCGACTGACTGATGCTATCACATCTCATAACGCAAACCTAGAGGGAATCCCAACAGTCCCACTGAGGAGGGCCCGCAGTGGAATGGGGCAGGGAGGAGGGAAAGGATGGTACTAGCTTATAATGTAGCCACACAACTTTCTACTTAAATTTTTTAAAAAGATATTTATCTGCTCCCATAATTATTGTATATATTGAGAGTATTTTAAGCGTTGTTGTTCAGTATTATTGACTACCATTATATTGCTAACTCCAGAACATTTCCTCCAAGATCTCTAGCCCGGAAAAACCACCAATTGTGTTCTCTAGCTCTGTGAGAATTTGTTTTTCAATTTTATATAGAAGTGAGATAATGCAATATTTTTCTTCCTGTCTCTGGCTTATTTCACTTAGCATAGTATCTTCTAGCTTCATTTATGTTGTTCCAAATTACAGGGTTTTATTCTTTGTTAAAGTTGAATCATATGTCTATCTTTGTGCATATATATACATACATATACATATATATATACATACCACAGTTTCCTTTCCCATTAGTCTGCTGATATTTATGCATCTGTTGTCTATTATGATTCTTCTTAAACATATTGATTTCTTTTCAAAAAGAATGCATTTTGCATTGTACAAGAAAATTATGTCAAGACCAGAGTACATCAGTGGGGAAGCAGACATGCTCCAGGAGCCCTGGGTCCCCTCAGGTCTTGGGCCCCAGATGCAGGATGGGAGCTAATGCCAGGCAGACCCAAGGCTCATCCGAACGACAGGAGAAGAGAAGGCCAGGAGCTCATCGTCGTTGGGTGCGCCGAGTTGTGTGCGTCATACCTGCCTGGGCCACGGAGCATCGAGGAGGTTGTCAGGGACAGAAGAGCACCGCGCTCGTCGCCAGCCACAACGATGGTGGCAGACACTGGCGAGAATAGAAACCCAACGAAGCAGAAAATAAGGAGATGCCAAGAACTCAACACTAAAGCAGAGCTCCTCCATGCCTTCCAGGGCCCGGAGAACACTGCAGAAAGAACGCGGTGGTCGCAGGGCGCACAGGGGCACTTTGCGCGTGGTCCTCCCGCAAGAACTGACTGGTGCGTTCTGTCCCCACAGTGGCTACCAGAGCCCTTATGGTTACCAATGCCCCCAGAGACCAGCGAGATTCTGAACCCTTCAGCATTTTGACATGGAGGACAGATGAGGGCAGAAAGAAACAGGCAACAAAACAGAGGAAGGGCTACCTTAAAAAAGGACGGTCCACACAGGATGATGGGCGGGGTGGAGGGAGCGAGTCCACAAAAGGGTTAAGAGATGGGAACACAGCCGGGCGTGGTGGCGCACGCCTCGAATCCAGCGCTCGGAGGCAGAGGTAGGAGGATCACCGTGAGTTCGCAGCCTCTCTGAGACTACATGGTGAACTCCAGGTCAGCCTGAGCTAGAGTCAGACCCTACCTCAAAAGGAGAGAGAGAGAGAGAGATGGGAATACAATCAAATTACTGTATGTTCATAGACTAAAGTTTTCAATAAAAATGTATTACATAAACTAAAATAAAACTTTTACTGTCATGATCAGAGTATATTTTTGTACTTACAATAAAAATATCTTGTGTTTTTAAGACTAAGAAAATTGATATTGTAAAAATTATTTAAATTGTCTCCATCATTACAGCTTTAAAAATCATCAAGGGGGGCAGATACCAAATACAAAGGCATAAAAAATTCAGAGGGGTGTTATGTAGTGACAAAGGGAGGGGCTTGGTGGGGGAAGGAGTACGGTGAGTAATTTTGTATTTTTTTATGACCCATGACTGAAAGTTCTCCACTATCTGCCGCCTGCAAATAGAACTCGTCTACTCTGCTTTGTGATATTTATCCCCAGAGATTATACTGAAAGTGTGATACAACTTCTCAACCAACATCCTGAATAAATACACTGTATTATTCAAAATGCCCAGCAGAGTTCTTTGTACTCTGGTAAATGGTGGATAATCTCTTAGCAACTATATTCGACGGAGGAGAAGCTGGTGATATGCGGTGGCTATCTGTGTGTTCGCTGACCCTCGGCTAGCCATCAAGCTCAGGCCCCTGCTCATACTAGGCAGGTGCCACCTCTGAGCTACATCCCTCGTGCCCTCCACTGTGAACACTTACTTGATGTCACACAGTGTAGGTAATGAGACTGGCAGCTTAAGCTGAGTGCCAGCATAGGCTTTGTACCCACGCAAACATTCCTTAGGATATTCAACCAACCTCTGTTACACTCTTACTCTAAGCCAGGCTTTGTCCTTGTACTTGAAATCAAAGCATGGACCTTCAAGGCTGGGAGACAGAGTACACCCCTCACACGGTGGCAGGCAGCCTTCGCAGGGAGCAAACCATGCGCCCCACACAGCTTAGGTGGCCCACATGTAGGGACCTGTGTCTGAGCCTTAGAGGAGGACGTTAGAATCATCTTCATTTGATAGGTTCAAAAGCTGAAGCACAGGGGCATTGCTGACATACCCAGAGGCACCCAGGCTGGCAAGTTGCAGCCAGGGCAAGATCCAGGGTGTCTGCCACCTGAACCTCATGAATGTTCAGTAGTCAGAGAGTCTCGTTTAGTTATTTATTATTTATTTCAGAATCCCATGTATTCCAGCCTGGCCTCCAACTCACTAAGTCGCCAAGAATGCCCTTGTTCTCCTGACGCTCCCACCCTCCACCTCCCGGGGTGCTGAGATTATGGGCCCATGGAGACAATTCCAACTCTTTGAAGAGCTCAGGAGGAGAGGCCCATGGAATTGATAAAAGTATTTGAGGGGGACACTCCCTGTGGCCATGAGAATGGCATCTGATAGCAGAGACAGGGCTAAGGAAGGGGAAATAGTGCCTTTGGGTGGAAAGGAACAGTCAGAGATTGGAGGACATTACATCAGCTATGTAACACTCACAGAAGAGAATATGTTTCTGATTAGAAAGCATTTTCATATTTGCTCTTATAGTTTATGCTTATAATCAACCAAGTACAGATTTAGTGAAAACCCATTTTTTTTTAATTAATCATGAACTTAACCCAAATTTAACCAAGGCCACAGAGCTAGGAAGGGACAAAGTGGGATCCTGAAGTCAGGTCTCTGGACTCCAGTTTCCCATGGCCATACAATCAACCCACAGAGACTCAACAGTCCATGGTCAGAAACGAGAGTGTACAAATCACTCAGCAGCTCCCATAAATCAACAGAAACGCTGGGGCCATTGGTGCCTAAAGAAATATATTTTATCTGGATGTAAAAATGGAACTACGACCACGTCAGAGCCAGGGCAGAACGACCCTGTGAGAACAGCAGTTCCAACACTGAAGAGCTGCCACAAGACAGGGCCTCACAGCTTCCGGAGGGTGCAGCGAACTCGCAAATGTTTCCACAAGAAATAATCGGACAGAAAATAAAGACTTGTGAGGAAGTCAAAGAAAGGTGGATTCTCTTGAAGAAAAGCCAACAAAATTTGATCATTGCAAGCACTCCGTGACAGAAGAGATGGAGCGCCTTGGTTTTAGGGGCAGATACCTGCCACAGCAGAGACGCATGTCACTTATGCTTGCCTCTAAATGTTAACACGACTCATTCCCATTCCAGATTTGCCTGTTGAGACCTCCCCAAGGCCTTTAGGTGGTTCTAGAGTCTCCTAAGTGTGTGGCATGATGGTGCCAGGAAAACCTGTCCAGCTAAAATGAAACAAGACAGGGTCCAGTGGAAATGAAGCTAAGGAGGATGACCCGCTGAGGGATAATTTAAAGCAGTCAATCTTTATAATCAAAACAGTGTTATGACACTGGCTCGTCACCATCTATCCTTTGCCAGTGGGGCGGGGGTCACTAAATGAAGCTACGATGAGCAGGATGCCTGGGCTGTGGGAGGAAGCAGAGGACCACAGCTCCACCGGTATTAACAACTCCACAAGGGCCAGACTCACCATGGCTCGTCGTGTAGTTCTCACTGGCGGGCGCTAGCTCGTAGAAAGGCATCAACTTTGGTGAACTGTGATCTCTTTCTCGCCTCTCTCTCCTTCTTTTCTTTCTTTCTGTTGCTATTACTCCAGCATGATAAAAATGTGCCTCTCTTCTCTCTTTTGTTTTGTCTTCAATATTTGCTTTCATGCCCAAGAATAGACCCACAGGCACCACTGAACTTTGCAGTGGCAACAGAATAAAGCCAGACAGATTTCTTACTCCTTAAGGATGTTAGATTTTGACATGGGGTGATGAGGAAACCTGTAGGATCGTTTCCCCAGGAGATGTTTGAAAAGGCAGAGTACATACAATGATCCAGGGAGAAAGATCTATCCTGAGATCCAGAGATCTCGTTGACATTCTTTAAATACATACACACATGCACACACATTTTTCTCATTACAAGATTATTTATGGGCATTGCTGAAAAACTGTACAATCTAAGAACATCTAAAGAAAACAGTCACCACCCATAATTGCACAATCTAAAAACAGCTACATTTAAGATTTTGGTGTATTTTTAAAACAGCCTTTTTATATATCTATCTGTGTTCATTCTTTCACTCAATGAATTTTCATTAGATGTTTGTCAACATTCTGTAGAGAAGCAATCATCATAATAAGAATGAAATGATGTAGTTTGATAGGTGATGTTAAGAATGTGAAATAATAGTGCAGGTTCAGAATGGTGGATGGAGTAAGGCTCACGGTGGTGGATTGTGACTTTACATGGAATCCTTGAAGAAGGCCTTGCTTAAAAGGTGGTATTTCCATGGAAATGTAATTTGGATGATTTTGAACACATTACTATGCAATTTATTTTGATCATAACATTATTTATTTTTTTAAGTTTTATTTATTTATTTGAGAGTCAGAGATAGAGACAGAAAGACAGACAGACAGAGTGATGGGCACACCAGGGCCTCTAAGCCACTGCAAATGAACTGCAGATGCATGTGCCACCTTGCGCATCTGGTTTATATGGGTCCTGGGGAATCGAACCTGGGTCCTTTGGCTTTCAGGCAAATGCCTTAACTGTTAAGCCGTCCCTCCAGCCCCATAAAATGATTTTAAGCATACATATTAATAGTTGGACACCATTTTAACTTTTGAATTAACATGACTTTAACCTTCTAGTTGGGAATTTACATCAATATCAATTTTTTTCTAATGCATACTTTTTATATATAAGATTTTTGTGGTATTTTCTTCAAGATTGGCAATTAGTGGATAAAGCTAATATTAAAACCAGAAAAGAGGACTCCAAGGGATAATGTTAGCTTTCTGTTAAATATGTTGGAATGCTTTTCTCATTCATCATTTATTTAATCTCCCTATGGAATACTTTTAAAGTAACATTGTTAGGATTTTAATTAAAATTTAAATGTTCATTGCTGAAAATTTCAAAAACACAAAAAATGAAAATTAATATATCAGTAACCATATCTACTAGTTTTAATCATATTTTGGTCCTGTTGAAATATATACTTACTTAAAATTTTGTATCATGTCAAACATGCAGTGTTATAACACAGTTTATTTCTTTTCAATTTTTTTATTAACAACTTCCATGATTGTAAACAATATCCCATGGTAATGCCCTCCCTCCCCCCACTTTCCCCTTCAAAACTCCACTCTCCATCATATCCCCTCCCCCTCTCGATCAGTCTCTCTTTTATTTTGATGTCACGATCTTTTCCTCCTATTATGGTGGTCTTGTGTAGGTAGTGTCAGGCACTGTGCGATCATGGATATCCAGGCCATTTTGTGTCTAAGGGGAGCACATTGTAAGAAGTCCCACCCCTCCTTTGGCTCTTACATTCTTTCTACCACCTCTTCTGCAATAGACCCTGAGCCTTGGAAGGTGTGATAGAGATATTGCAGAGTGCTGAGCACTCCTGTCACTTCTTTCCAGCACCATGATGCCTTCTGAGTCATCCCAAGGTCACTGCCATCTGAAAAGAAAAGATTCTCTACCAAAAGTGAGAGTAGCATTAATATAAGGGTATGGACATTAAGAAGTGCTTACTGGGCAGTTTGGTAAGCATAGTATATACATTTAGCAGCAGATGTTATACCCCTAGGGCTCATGAATACCCTTGTTTTAAGTTTTCAGTATCGGGGATGTATTCCCTTCCATGGAGAGGGTCTCCAGTCCAATTAGAGGGCAGTTGGTTTCCACCAAGGCAGACATGCCACTATTGTATCCATTGGCTCATTTAGATATATGTGCCACCTTAGGCATCTGGCTTATATGGCTTCTGGGGAATCAAACCTGGGTCCTTTAGCTTTGCAGGAAAGTGCCTTAACTGCTAAGCCATCTCCCCAGCCCCACAGTTTTCACTTAACTAGATGTTTTTTATTTAATTAGAACATTGTACTTATTTTTAAGTACATTATTTGCAAGTATTTTATTTTCAAAGTTTTCTTTTATAACCTCATTTGTAAAAAAAAAAAAAAGTACACTATTCTTTCTTAAGACAGCCCATAAAGTATCTTCATTTTATAAACTGAATTGCCTAATTTATCACCATTATAAAATCCTTTCACATACATCCTTGCACACAGAGCTTATTATTCCTTCATAAAGACATAAATCTGTCACATATGTTGCAAATATTTTCCTTGGTTTACTGTTTTTATTTTAGTTATATTTATGTTGTTTCTTGACTTAGAGAAATTAAGTCTATCAGTCTTTTCCTTCAGGAATTATGGCTTTGCCTTTGTGTTGTAAAAGACCTTCAGCACCCAGAGCTTGCTTAGTTTCACTTTTTTGAAAACTCTTTTCCCTAGTGGAGCTTATTTTGGACTGTGGTATGACACTTGCTGAGCCGACCTCACTTCTTGTGGAATAGTAACGGCCTGGTTAACCTTCCCAAGCCTTTCCTTTCTTTATGATGTTATTCTGTCAGTCGGTAATAATCTGAGAACTCTCTGGAACCAAACAGCAGGGAAGGTGTGCCACTGGGGCATTTCCCTCGTGGGCACAGGGGACTGTGGCAGATCTTGAAGATGGTGAATTGAAGGGGAAAAAATCATTTTAAGGAAAAGACATGTGGACATAATTTTGGAATTTCAATTGATATATGCTCGGAAAGATAACAATACGTAATTCCACACACAAAAATCCTTTAAAACATAATCTTGAACATCAAAACATCATTTTATAGTCTGTGAAAAGATGAACAAGGACACATTAAAGATTTAAAGAGTCATTGGAGCAAACAGTGACTCATTGTATTGTGCAATACAAAACTCCCAGTGGCTTGAGTTCTGCCTAAGGCTGCAGGACAGGAAGCTTCCTGGGTTGATTGTGGACCAGAAGCAAAGTGGTTGTGGATTGCTTGAATTTGTACTATCGTGGTAGAAATTCAAGGCAGTATGATGTTCTGTTGGCCATCTAAACTTAAATTTCATTTTCTTTAAATTAACTGCTTAGAAGAAAGAGTCCAAGTTAGGTTTCACCTTACTTCACAACCTGGGGTTGTAGATCCCTTCAGTTTAATAGCATTCTTAGGAGTTGTATGAACTAGAAGCATGAATTTCAGGCAGATGTATTCAAATTAAACTTATATAATAGGACAACTAGTTTCTTAATGCTTGGAGAGTATAAGAAATGTGACAGAAGCTGTGACTTAGTGGGCACCAGGCAAAACATGTCCTCTGGTATTGTTTTTTAATTTTTTATTTATTTATTTGAGAGTGACAGACACAGACAGAAAGACAGGTAGAAGGAGAGAGAGAGAATGGGCACGCCAGGGCTTCCAGCCTCTGCAAACGAACTCCAGACGCGTGCGCCCCCTTGTGCATCTGGCTAACGTGGGACCTGGGGAACCGAGCCTCGAACTGGGGTCCTTAGGCTTCACAGGCAAGCGCTTAACCACTAAGCCATCTCTCCAGCCCTCCTCTGGTATTTTTTTAAAAATATTTTATTTATTTATTTATTTGAGTGAGAGAAAGAGAATGGGCATGCAGGGCCTTCAGCCACAGCAAACTCACTCCAGACCCCATGCACCATCTTGTGCATCTGGCTTTATGTGGGTCGTGGGGAATCAAACCTGGGTCCTTTGGCTTTGTAGGCAAGTGCCTTAACTGCTAAGCCATCTCTCCAGCCCTGTCATGTGGCATTTTATCCAACCCTCAGCAGCTTCTGAGAGAGAGGCACCATTTTAAAATTTCATGGAATTACTTTTTGAGACATCCTGCTATACTGCCCAGGCTGATGGGAATTTGTAGTCTTCTGCAGCTCGCTGGCTTGTCCCCACACGCTGGGCGGAGAAGTGCTGTGCTCACTCCTCCCACACTGAGGACTCTGAGCTTAGCAGAGGAGAGGAAAGCTTTGGGAAGGAAAGACTTCTCAATGTTTTCCCAACTAAATTTATTCAGTGCAAAAGTGAAACTAAGAAGAAAACCTAACTGGACCAGTATCTAATGGTTTCTCCAACTTCTCCATTGACATTCTTCGAAAACTTAAACTGGTTTAGATTCTACCTGAATGGTAATGATTACGTTTTGTTATCAGTTGATAATGATTTATGTTTATAAAGCAAAGGTGCCTAATATAGTTGATTTTTATAGAATAGCTCTTTAAAGAAGGCATAGCCTCAGTCATTAGCACTGGGAGCTGTGAGAAAAGAGAACTGCTAAGAGGCTAAGAGGCAGAACTGGTACTTAAAATGAGAACTAGGTACTCTAGGACCAACACATCCCTGATTTTCTTCAGCAAAGATTTTAGTGGTTTCCGTTGGGAACTGACTTGATGCACACCTCAACATCATTGCTATTGTTACTGATGTTACTTCATCATCTCTGACCCTTCACACTATATGCTAAATGATTACTATAAAGTTGTCAGCTATCTAAAGTTTACTATATGCAATGCAACCCTGCACAAATTCTCAGGACACAGGCAGGCAGAACACAGCAAACCTCTCAAGCAAACTGCTTCTAGGCCAGCCCAGACAAAGTCATTTCTTCCCCTCATAAGCCAAACCTAACCTTTTAGTTTCATGCAGTCCTATTTGTTGAATCTTGTAACTTTCCTATGCAACTGGAGTTTTCTTCACAAAGTCCTTACCTGTACCTATAACTTCCAGGGGATCTTCAATGTTTTCCTCTAATATTTGCAGCATTTCTGGCTTTACAATAAAGGTCTCCCATTTTGAATTGGTCTTTGTATATATATGGTGAGAGATGTCTAGTTTCTTTTATCTGAGGTGGATATCGTTTTGTCAGCATCATGTGTTGAATAGGCCATCTTTTCTCCAGTGTATGCTCTTGATGACTTTGTTGAAAATTAGGTGACGATAGCTATGTGGATTTATTTCTGGGTTCTCTACTCTCTTCCATTGGTTTATGTCTCTTTTTGTGCCAGTACCATAATATCTTTGTCAGTAGGGGCACTGTGGTGTAATTTTAGATCAGGGATTGTGATGCATCCAGCAGTGTTGTTTCTATTTAGGTTTGTTTTGGCTATGTTTGATCTTTTATGTTTCCTTGTGAATTGTTAGATTGTTTTTTCTAGTGCTGAGAAGAATGTCATTGGAACATTGATGAAAATTACACTGAATATGTAAGTTACCTTTCTAATATAGCCATTCTCACAATATTGATCCTGCTAATCCAGGAACAAGGAAATTCTCTCCAATATCTTGTATTTTCTTTTATTTCTTTTTTCGGTGTCTTAAAGTTTTCTTTGTACCAGTCTTTCATATTCTCAGTGAAAGTTTATTCCTATGAATTTTGTGTTTGGGGGAGCTATTATGAATGAAATATTTTTCCTGATTTCTTTCTCAGCAAGTTCATTGTTGGAAAATATGAATGTTACTGTTTTTTGTGTATTGGTTTTGTACCTGCAACTTTGCTGAAAGTGCTTATTAAATCTAAGAATTTTCTGATAGAGTTTGTAAGGTCACTTAAATATAGAATCATGTCACCTGCACATAGGTATAGGTTCATTTTTTCCTTTCTGAATTTTATCCCTTTTATATTCTTCTATTTTTTATAGCTCTAAGACTTTGAGAACTATGTTAAATAAGAGTGGGGATGGGAGTGACCATGTGTTGTTCCAGATTTCAGAGGAAGTTATTTTTTTCAGTGTTCCCTAGTGAGAATGGTGTTGACTATAGGTTTATCATATGTAGCCTCTATTATTTTAAAGTATGCTCTATGTAGTTCCAATTTCTCCAGAACTTCCATCATGAAGGCATGTTGAACTTTGTCAAGTGTTTCCTCTGCATCTATGTAGATTACTATGTGATTTCTGTTCTTCAGATTATTTTTATGGAAAATTATAATTATTGACTTATATATGTTGAATCAACTTTGCATCCCTGGGTTTAAACCTACTTGGTATATAATCTTCTTAATGCATTCTTGAGTTCTGCTCACAAGTATTTTGTTGAGAATTTTTGTATCTATGTTTATGAGGGAAATTAGTCTGTAGCTTTTTGCTGTTTCTTTATCTGGTTTTGGTATCAGGATAATGCTGGCTTCATAGAATGAGATTGGTGGTATTCTTTCCCTTTCTGTGTTATAGAACAGTTTGAGAAGTGTTGGTATTTGATCTTTCACAAAGATATGATAGAATTTGGCAGTGAATCCATCTGCTCTTGGGCTTTTCTTTGTAGAAAGACTTTGTTTGTTTGTTTGTTTTTGTTTTTTCAAGGTAGAGTCTCCCTCTATCTCAGACTGACCTGAAATTCACTATGTAGTCTCAGGGTGGCTTTGAACTCACAGCGATCCTCCTACCTCTGCCTCCCAAGTTCTGGAATTAAAGATATGTGCAACCATGCTTGGCTGGAGAAACTTTTAAAAAGCATTTTTATTTATTTATGAGAGAGAGAGGGAAAATGGGCCTCTTGCCATTGTAAATAAACTCTAGATGCATATGCCACTGTAGGCATCTGGCTTTATGTGGGTACTGGGGAGTCAAACCCAGATATGTAGGCTTTGCAAGCAAGTGTCTTTAAATGCTGAGCCATATCCCCCACCTATGCGGGGAGACTTTTAATTACTACTTCTATCTCATTGCTCATCATGCGTCTGTTGAAATTATTTATGTCTTCTGGCTTTAAGTTTGGTAGATCATAGACATTTAGAAATTTATATAATTTGTCTAGATTTCCAAATTTTTAGAATGTAAGCTTTTATTTCATTCCCGAATGATCTAGATTTAATTTGGGTCTGTTATAACTCCATTTTTATTTCCAATTTTATTTTCTTGGGTCTTCTCTTTATTTTGATTAATTTGGCTAGGGGGTTGTCACTCTTGTTAACTTTTTCAAAGAACCAGCTCTTTGGTTGATTTTGTATATTGTCCTTTATTTGTTTATTTTATTTATATTTCACTAACTTCTGCCTTGACAGTATCCCAGAGGATCTGGTAGATTGTGCTATCATTTTAATTCATTTCTAAAGACATTTTTAATTTCCTCCTTTGATTTTTTTTCAATGACTCACTGTTAATTCAAAACTGCATTGTTCTTTCTCTAAGTATTTGTATAGTTGCTGAAGTTTCTCTTGCTATTAGTTTCTGTTTTCATTCTACTGTATTCTGATAGAATACAAGGAATTATCTCAATTTTTAAAATATTTATTAAGACTACCTGTGTGGCCTACGATGTAGTCAATTTTGGAGAAACTTCCATGTACTTTGAGAATATATATTCCCTACCTCTAGTTGGAATGTTCTGTAGTTGTCTGTTTATCCCAGCTGACTTATGGTACAATTAGCTCTGAAGTATCTTATAGGTTTTGGTTTGGAGGGCCTGTCTAAATATGTGGGTGGGTATTCAAGTTTTCCACTATTATTTGTCTGAGCCCATATGTGCTTTTTATGCCTTCTGGTACTTGTTTTATGAAGTTATGAGCTCCAGTAGTTAGAGCATAAATGTTTACAGTTGTTACGTCCTCCTGGTAGTCTGTTTCCTTGATGAATGTGCAGCAACCTCCTTTGTCTCTTTCGCTTACCTTTGGTTTGAAGTCTACTTTCTGAGATACAACACCACACTTGCTTGTTTTCTGTTTCCATTGGCTTGAAAAGTTGTTTTCTATCCTTCGACATTCAGTTTGTGGAAGTCTTTGCTAACTATGTGAATTTCTTTTTTATCTATATTTAATTTTAATTTATTTATTTGACAAAGAACGAGGGAATGAGGGAGAGAGAGAGAGAGAATGGGCCTGCCAGGGCCTCCAGCCACTGCAAATGAACTCCAGATGCATGTGCTCCCTTGTGCAGCTGGCTAACGTGGGTCTTGGGGAATCGAACCTGGGTCCTTTGGATTTGCAGGCAAATGCCTTAACCCCTAAGCCATCCCTCCAGCCCATATGTGAATTTCTTGAAAACAACAGATGGTTGGATCTTGTTTTTTGTTTGTTTGTTTTTGTTTTTGTTTTTCGAGGGAGGGTCTCAATCTAGCCCAGGCTGACCTGGAATTCACTCTGTAGTCTCAGGATGGCCTGGAACTCATGGTCATCCACCTACCTCTGACTCCCAAGTGCTGGGATTAAAGGTGTGCACTACTATGCCTAGCTTGGATCCTGTTTTTAAGTGTAGTCAGTATGTGTCACTTTATTGGTGAGTTGAGTCCATTTATGTTTAGTTATAACTGAGAGAGTTTTCCTATGATTTTTCTTTCAGAAAAGTTCTGGTTGGCTGGGTTACTGGGATTTCTTTTTCATACCCCCTGTTAGCTTTGGTGGTGTGCTGGCTAGCTGTGTTAAACATAGCTGATTCATTTCCAAGCCTTCTCTGTTCCTGTTTCTTTCTTGGTAGACATTCTTACACACTTTCACACAGATAGGATTGTTTTTCTTTCTTTAAGAATTTTCTGGGCTAAGGAGATGGCTCAACATTTAAAGCCTGTTGGCCCATGCTTTATTCCTCAGCACCCACATAAAGCCAAATGCATAGAGTGGTTCATCTATCTGGAGTTAATTTGCAGAAGTCCACGTGTCTACACTGCGCTGCCTCCGCCCACAGCGCCGGTTCTCAGAAGCCCACGTGTCTACACTGCGCTGCCTCCGCCCACAGCTCCGGCCCTCAGAGGCCCACGTGTCTACACTGCGCTGCCTCCGCCCATAGCTCCGGTTCTCAGAAGCCCACGTGTCTACACTGCGCTGCCTCCGCCCAGAGCGCCGGCCCTCAGAGGCCCACGTGTCTACACTGCGCTGCCTCCGCCCAGAGCGCCGGCCCTCAGAGGCCCACGTGTCTACACTGCGCTGCCTCCGCCCACAGCGCTGGCCCTCAGAGGCCCACGTGTCTACACTGCGCTGCCTCCGCCCACAGCTCCGGCCCTCAGAGGCCCACGTGTCTACACTGCGCTGCCTCCGCCCACAGCGCTGGTTCTCAGAAGCCCACGTGTCTACACTGCGCTGCCTCCGCCCACAGCGCTGGTTCTCAGAAGCCCACGTGTCTACACTGCGCTGCCTCCGCCCACAGCTCCGGCCCTCAGAGGCCCACGTGTCTACACTGCGCTGCCTCCGCCCACAGCGCTGGTTCTCAGAAGTCCACGTGTCTACACTGCACTGCCTCCTACCACAGCACCGGTTCTCAGAAGCCCACGTGTCTACACTGCGCTGCCTCCGCCCACAGCGCTGGTTCTCAGAAGCCCACGTGTCTACACTGCGCTGCCTCCGCCCACAGCTCCGGCCCTCAGAGGCCCACGTGTCTACACTGCGCTGCCTCCGCCCACAGCGCTGGTTCTCAGAAGTCCACGTGTCTACACTGCACTGCCTCCTACCACAGCACCGGTTCTCAGAAGCCCACGTGTCTACACTGCGCTGCCTCCGCCCACAGCGCTGGCCCTCAGAAGCCCACGTGTCTACACTGCGCTGCCTCCGCCCACAGCTCCGGCCCTCAGAGGCCCACGTGTCTACACTGCGCTGCCTCCGCCCACAGCGCCGGCCCTCAGAAGCCCACGTGTCTACACTGCGCTGCCTCCGCCCACAGCGCCGGCCCTCAGAAGCCCACGTGTCTACACTGCGCTGCCTCCGCCCACAGCTCCGGCCCTCAGAAGCCCACGTGTCTACACTGCGCTGCCTCCGCCCACAGCTCCGGCCCTCAGAAGCCCACGTGTCTACACTGCGCTGCCTCCGCCCACAGCGCCGGTTCTCAGAAGCCCACGTGTCTACACTGCGCTGCCTCCGCCCACAGCGCCGGTTCTCAGAAGCCCACGTGTCTACACTGCGCTGCCTCCGCCCACAGCGCCGGCCCTCAGAGGCCCACGTGTCTACACTGCGCTGCCTCCGCCCACAGCGCCGGCTCTCAGAAGCCCACGTGTCTACACTGCGCTGCCTCCGCCCACAGCGCCGGTTCTCAGAAGCCCACGTGTCTACACTGTGCTGCCTCCGCCCACAGCACCGGTTCTCAGAAGCCCACGTGTCTACACTGCGCTGCCTCCGCCCGCAGCGCCGGCTCTCAGAAGTCCACGTGTCTACACTGCGCTGCCTCCGCCCACAGCGCCGGTTCTCAGAAGCCCACGTGTCTACACTGCGCTGCCTCCGCCCACAGCGCCGGTTCTCAGAAGCCCACGTGTCTACACTGCGCTGCCTCCGCCCACAGCACCGGTTCTCAGAAGTCCACGTGTCTACACTGCGCTGCCTCCGCCCACAGCGCCGGTTCTCAGAAGCCCACGTGTCTACACTGCGCTGCCTCCTCCCACAGCGCCGGCCCTCAGAAGCCCACGTGTCTACACTGCGCTGCCTCCGCCCACAGCGCCGGTTCTCAGAAGCCCACGTGTCTACACTGTGCTGCCTCCGCCCACAGCACCGGTTCTCAGAAGCCCACGTGTCTATACTGCGCTGCCTCCGCCCACAGCGCTGGTTCTCAGAAGTCCACGTGTCTACACTGCGCTGCCTCCGCCCACAGCTCCGGTTCTCAGAAGCCCACGTGTCTACACTGCGCTGCCTCCGCCCACAGCACCGGTTCTCAGAAGCCCACGTGTCTACACTGCGCTGCCTCCTCCCACAGCGCCGGCCCTCAGAAGCCCACGTGTCTACACTGCGCTGCCTCCGCCCACAGCTCCGGCCCTCAGAAGCCCACGTGTCTACACTGCGCTGCCTCCGCCCACAGCTCCGGCCCTCAGAAGCCCACGTGTCTACACTGCGCTGCCTCCGCCCACAGCGCCGGTTCTCAGAAGCCCACGTGTCTACACTGCGCTGCCTCCGCCCACAGCGCCGGTTCTCAGAAGCCCACGTGTCTACACTGCGCTGCCTCCGCCCACAGCGCCGGTTCTCAGAAGCCCACGTGTCTACACTGCGCTGCCTCCGCCCACAGCGCCGGCCCTCAGAGGCCCACGTGTCTACACTGCGCTGCCTCCGCCCACAGCGCCGGTTCTCAGAAGCCCACGTGTCTACACTGCGCTGCCTCCGCCCACAGCGCCGGTTCTCAGAAGCCCACGTGTCTACACTGCGCTGCCTCCGCCCACAGCGCCGGCCCTCAGAGGCCCACGTGTCTACACTGCGCTGCCTCCGCCCACAGCGCCGGCTCTCAGAAGCCCACGTGTCTACACTGCGCTGCCTCCGCCCACAGCGCCGGTTCTCAGAAGCCCACGTGTCTACACTGCGCTGCCTCCGCCCACAGCGCCGGTTCTCAGAAGCCCACGTGTCTACACTGCGCTGCCTCCGCCCACAGCGCCGGTTCTCAGAAGCCCACGTGTCTACACTGCGCTGCCTCCGCCCACAGCGCCGGTTCTCAGAAGCCCACGTGTCTACACTGCGCTGCCTCCGCCCACAGCGCCGGTTCTCAGAAGCCCACGTGTCTACACTGCGCTGCCTCCGCCCACAGCGCCGGTTCTCAGAAGCCCACGTGTCTACACTGCGCTGCCTCCTCCCACAGCGCCGGCCCTCAGAAGCCCACGTGTCTACACTGCGCTGCCTCCGCCCACAGCGCCGGTTCTCAGAAGCCCACGTGTCTACACTGTGCTGCCTCCGCCCACAGCACCGGTTCTCAGAAGCCCACGTGTCTATACTGCGCTGCCTCCGCCCACAGCTCCGGTTCTCAGAAGCCCACGTGTCTACACTGCGCTGCCTCCGCCCACAGCACCGGTTCTCAGAAGCCCACGTGTCTACACTGCGCTGCCTCCTCCCACAGCGCCGGCCCTCAGAAGCCCACGTGTCTACACTGTGCTGCCTCCGCCCACAGCTCCGGTTCTCAGAAGCCCACGTGTCTACACTGCGCTGCCTCCGCCCACAGCACCGGTTCTCAGAAGCCCACGTGTCTACACTGTGCTGCCTCCGCCCACAGCGCTGGCCCTCAGAAGCCCACGTGTCTACACTGCGCTGCCTCCTCCCACAGCGCCGGCCCTCAGAGGCCCACGTGTCTACACTGCGCTGCCTCCGCCCACAGCTCCGGTTCTCAGAAGCCCACGTGTCTACACTGCGCTGCCTCCGCCCACAGCACCGGTTCTCAGAAGCCCACGTGTCTACACTGCGCTGCCTCCGCCCACAGCGCTGGTTCTCAGAAGCCCACGTGTCTACACTGCGCTGCCTCCGCCCACAGCGCCGGCTCTCAGAAGCCCACGTGTCTACACTGCGCTGCCTCCCTCCGCAGCGCCGGTTCTCAGAAGTCCACGTGTCTACACTGCGCTGCCTCCTCCCACAGCACCGGTTCTCAGAAGCCCACGTGTCTACACTGCGCTGCCTCCTCCCACAGCGCCGGTTCTCAGAAGTCCACGTGTCTACACTGCGCTGCCTCCTCCCACAGCGCTGGTTCTCAGAAGTCCACGTGTCTACACTGCGCTGCCTCCTCCCACAGCGCTGGTTCTCAGAAGCCCACGTGTCTACACTGCGCTGCCTCCGCCCACAGCGCCGGCCCTCAGAGGCCCACGTGTCTACACTGCGCTGCCTCCGCCCACAGCGCTGGTTCTCAGAAGCCCACGTGTCTACACTGCGCTGCCTCCGCCCACAGCGCCGGCCCTCAGAGGCCCACGTGTCTACACTGCACTGCCTCCTCCCACAGCGCTGGTTCTCAGAAGTCTGGGTAGGCAGGGCAGCACAAGCCTACTGGGCTACTTCTAACCATGCTGAGCTTGGAATTGTCTCCTTGTTTTCACCTTTAGATAACTTGGTCAGTGTGCAGAAATGACATGGTAGAGAGCAGTTCCCAGTTAGTTCAGTAAGACAGATTCTTACCCAGGGAAGGTAAAAAATTGCCATCCAGTGAGACCATTCACAGGGTTGGTAGAGGACTGTAAACTTTATTAAACAGGGTTCAGAGACAGAACAGAGGCAGAAGGAGCAGACTTTTATCACAAGCAAGAAAGCATCCACGGCTGGGCATGGTCACACACACCTTTAATCCCAGCACTCAGGAGGCAGAGGTAGGAGGACCGCCATAAAATAGAGGCCACCCTGAGACTACACAGTGAAGTGCACGTTAGCCTAGGCTAGAGTGTGACCCTACCTCCATTAAAACCATGAAAGAAAGGAATAAAGAAAGAAAGAAAGGGCTGGAGAGATGGCTTAGCGGTTAAGCGCTTGCCTGTGAAGCCTAAGGACCCCAGTTCGAGGCTCGGTTCCCCAGGTCCCACGTTAGCCAGATGCACAAGGGGGCGCACGCATCTGGAGTTCGTTTGCAGAGGCTGGAAGCCCTGGCGTGCCCATTCTCTCTCTCTCTCCCTCTATCTGTCTTTCTCTCTGTGTCTGTCGCTCTCAAATAAATAAATAAATAAAATTATAAAAAAAAAAAAAGAAAGAGAGAGAGAGAGAGAGAGGGAGGGAGGGAGAGAGAAAGGAAGAGAGGGAGGGAGGGAGGGAGGGAAGGAGGGAGGGTGTATGATTTTCTAATATGCCATATATCTGCAAACACTGGTGAGTTCATCCTTCCCAATTTAGATGCCTTTCATTTCTCTTACCTAAAACTGTGTAATGTGCTGAACAGAAGTGGGGCGAGCAAACAACCTTAGTCTAGTCTTCAAGGAAGAGCTTTGGGCTGGTATCATGGTTTTGATGTCAGCCGTAAGATTTCACATATTGCCTTTTTTGCGTTGTTTCCATTTCTAATTTGCAGAGTGTTTTTGAAATTATAAAATGGTGTTTAGCTTAATTATTTTTTCCTAGATCAGTTGTGACAATTTGTGGTGTTTATTCCTTCACTCAGTTAATGTGTGATTTCATTTGTTTTTATTTTGAATGTTAAATCATTTTTGCATTCCAGGAATAAACCTTACTTGGTCATATTGTATAATTCTTTCAATGTTCTGTGAAATTCTGTTTGCTAGTATTATAACAGTATTCATTAGTGACATTTGACTATAGTCCTTATAGTGACTTCTTGTTTGGCTTTGGAATTAGGATAATGCAGCCTCACTCACAGAAAGATTTTTGATTATTTTTATAAGAGTTAGAAGAGGATTAGTGTTAATGGTTTAAATATTTGGTGTGTTTCACTTGTGAATTATACCAATCTATCTAGTCCTGGGATTTTTTTTGGGGGGGGGTTGGCATGTTTTTCTCATTACCAATTTGTCTTTATTCATTGATATTTCCAGGTTTTCTTTTTCTTCATGATTCAGTTTTGGTAAGTTATTTGTTTCTAGGACTTTGTTCTTTCCATTTATGTTAACCAACTTTGGGGCATGCAATGGTTAATAGTACGCTTATAATTCTCTTTATATATGTAAAAGCAATGGGAAAATATTCTTTTAGTTTCTGACCTTGGTTGAGTCATGTCGCTTTGTTCATGTAGAGATTAGACAATTTTAGTGATCCTTTTAAAGAACTGACTCTTTTATGTTCCAGTATTGTCTTTCTGGACTTTGTTCAGTGTGATGAGTGTGGCAGCACCTAGATGAGATGAGTCAAGTACACGTGCCGTGCGCGCGGGGCGAGGAGGTCACGAGGCTCAGCCGCGGAGGCGCTCAGCGCGGGATCCGCTTCGTGGAGGTGGGACTTCCATGAATATCAGCAACATGCTATAATCATAACCCCTCCCGCCAGCCTGCCAAGTGCCCCGTCCCCCGGTCCCTGCTTTCCTTAGCCCCGCTTGCGTTTGGGTGTCGCTGCCCTCGACTGTGCGGGGCTGGCGATCTCGGCACCGTCAGCTGCGGAGGCCGCGGGCGCCCCAGTCACCCCGCGAGCTGTCCGCGCGCCGCCCCTTCCTTGGCCCTTATGTCACGCTATAGTTTGTTACCTCTTTTCTCCTGCTACACCTGGGATGGTTTTCTCTAATTCTGTAAAGTATAAAGTTGCCAAACTGAGAACTTTATTTCTTTCTACTGGCCTCACACATGCTAGGCCGACGACTCTACCACTGAGCTCTACGTCAGCCCTGTGGTCTTTATTCTTATTTGGAGTAAGTACTCACGGCTACAGATTTTCTTCTTCGCATTTCTTCCACTAAGTCCCAAGAGTCTGGCTATGTTTTCTTCACGCTCATTTGTTGGGTCTAGTTGGTCTATATCCATTCAGTCATCCATTTCCTTATTGATCTTCCTTCTGGTTCATCCATTGCTTATTAAAAAATTGTGCACGCTTTTAATCCCAGCACTTAGGAGGCAGAGGTAGGAGGATCGCAGTGAGTTTGAGGCCACCCTGAGACTACATAGTGAATTCCAGGCCAAGCTGGGCTAGAGAGAGGCCTTGCCTCGAAAAACAAAAACAAACAAAAAAGTGGGATACTGAAGTCTGTATACAATTGTTGCTATTTCTCCCATCAAGTCTGTCAATTTTTCCTTCATATATTTTTAGCCTCTAGTGTTCCGGGCAAATGTTTATAAATTTTGTTTTTATCCTGTCAACGAATGTATGTTTTTCACTTCTGTTTTGGTTTATTGTGGCACTGGGAATCAAACTTGAGCCCTTTGGCGCACTAGAAAGGTCTCTACCAATGAATACACCTCCAACACTTCCAACCAATCTATGTCTTTTTTTTTGGGGGGGGGTTTCGAGGTAAGGTCTCACTCTAGCCCCAAGCTGACCTGGAATTCACTATGGAGTCTCAGGGTGGCCTTGAACTCACAGTGATCCTCCTACCTCTGCCTCCCAAGTGCTAGGATTAAAGGCCTGTGCCACCATGCCCAGCCCCCATCTATGTCTTTTGATAGAGGAATTTAATCTGTTTACAGTCAAAATAATTTTAGCTGGGGAAAGACAAGACTTACCATTGCCACTCTGTTACCTGTTTGCCGCATGTCTTAGCTTCCCCTCCCTTTGGCCTTCCTCTGTGTTTCCTGCATTTTTTGTAGTGATACATTTTGATCACTGTCTTATGCTATTCTGTGTATATACTATAGATTTTTTTCCATGCATTTACTGTGGGGATTATGTACAACATAGTAAAGTTGGAACCAAGTATTTTAAACTGAAAACACTTCAACTTCATTTACAAACACAACTATTTCTGTATAGTTCTTCCAAGCCTCCTTTTTGTTACTAGTGTCACAAATTACATCTTTACTAATATCCATTATAACTCATTTTTTGTTTGTTTCTGTTTTTGTTTTTTGCCTCTTAAAGCCTATAAAAGAAAAAAGTAGGTTTACAACTAAAATCATGATACTGTGTGTGGTAGTTTGACTCAGGTGTCCCCAAAAACTCAGGTGTTCTGAATGCTAGGTTCCCAGCTGATGGAGATTTAAGAATTAACGCCTTCTGGAGGCAGTGTATTGATGGGGCAGGTGTTACAGCCAGCTCCCCGTTGCTAGTGTTTGGCACACTCTGCTGTTCCTGTTGTCCACCTGATGCTGGCCAGGGGCTGATGTCTACCCTCTGCTCATGCCATCATTTCCCCTGCCATTGTGGAGCTTCCCTTAGGGCCTGTAAGCCAAATAAAAAAACCTTTTTTTCCCCAAAAGCTTCTCTTGGTTGGGTGATTTCTGCCAGCAATGCGAACCTGACTGCAACGCTGTGCTTTTGTACTTACTCATCTACTTTACAGAGACGCTTGTGTGGCCACATCTCAGGCTGTGTGGCACTGTCTCCATCTGAAGAGGCCCCGTAGCTTTCCCATGGGGCAGGTCTAATGGGAATGAACTTCAGGGTAGGTTTATCTGGCAATGTCTGAATGGCAGGTTGACATTTGCTTTTAGCATTATCTATGAACACCATCCTCTTCCAGCCCCAGTCCGTTTGCTGAACATGCCGAGCATCCCTTGTCCGGGACATCACTTTCCTCTTGCTGGGTCCTGAGGCTCGACTTTGGCTTTAATGGTGTGATTGTAATGACTTTATCCTTTTTGGAGTACATTTAACTTATTCATATTCAAAAGTTTTTAACCATTATTACTCCAATAAACTCTCCATTTATGTCTTTATTTCATCTTTTCTGGGGCTGCCATGGTATACATTAGTATGTTTGATGGTGTTAAGTTCTTTGGGCTCTGTTTGTGTTTCTTCATTCTGGTTTCTTTTTCCTTAAACTTGATGACTACAGTTAGCTAGTTTCCAAGTTTGTAACTTCTCCCTTCTGACTTTTTGAGCCTGCTGGTGAATATTATAATTCCATTATCATGCTCCACTCTAGGGTCTTTTAAATATTAAATACTTTATTTATTTCTGAGAAAGAGACAGATGGGGGAGGAAGATGAATGAAACACCAGGGCCTACAGCCACTACAAACAAACTCCAGACACAAGTGCCACCCTGTGCATCTGGCTTACATGGGTCCTGGGGAATCGAACATGGGTCCTTAAACTTTACAGACAAGCACCTTAACCGCTCAGCAACCTCTGTAGCCTGGGTCTTTTACACATTGTAATTATTTGTTGATGTTCTCATTGTGATCTTTACTGTTTTCCTTTAGCTCTTTAAGCATATTAAAGTTAGTTTTAAAAGAAATCTTTCTCTAGTAAACTTGAAGCCTGTGTTTCTGTAGGTTAGTTCCTGGAATGGGCCATACAGAGCTGTTTGTTGTCATAATTGGTGATCTTTTGTTGAAAATCTGGCATTTGAAGGAAGAGCCACTTCTCAGAGATGTTGCAGTCTGGCTCAATCGGCTAGAGGGAACCCTTTGCTAACTAACCTGGCATAAAGGTCTAACTAACGATTTATTAATTATTAATGCCTTCCTTCCTTCCTCCATCCCTCCTTTCTTCTTTACCCCCTTCTTCCCTCTCTCCCTCCCTCCCTCTTTCCTAATCTCTCCTTTCCTCCTTCCCTCCCTCATATCGCCCATCCTGGGCCTTTGAATGTGCCCTTCCCATTACCTAATCAACAACACGACTTCTCCTTGGGAGCATCGGTGTTCTCTTGTATTCCCATGCCTGTCATTTCCTTGCCAGGTCCCTGCTGGCCTGAGGTCTCCTGAAGTTTGCACCCGCCTGTCCCTGCACCCCTCAGCTCCACCCCGATAGCCAGGTCACTACCGCTACCCCACTCCGCCTCCGGTCAGACATGCTGCAATGCTGCAAATAAATTCCTCTTTTCGTTCCTTCCTGAGGAAGACAACAGCACAGGCCCTGTTTTTCCTGAATTTCTGAACAGTGGGAATGGGTGTTGTTGTTTTTTCCCCTGATTGTGTGGTCACTGCAGATCCTCGACTGGTGTGGTGGTTTGAATGAGGTGTCCCCCGTAAGCCCGTGTGTTCTGACCGTGTGATACCCACATCATGGCGACGCGAGGGGTGCCCTGCTGGAGGAGGTGGGCTGCTGGGGGGGGGACTGAGGTTGACTAGCCCCCAGCTCGTAGTGTTGCTTCTGCTCACTCCCCTGCTGCTGGTGCCCACCCATGCTGACAGGGAGGCGATGCCAGCCTCTGCACTGCCACTCTGCCACGCTTCCCTTGCCATCATGGACCTCCTCCTTCAGGCTGTAAGCCAAAACCAATAATTTTCTTCCCATTTGCTGCTTCTGGTTAGGTGTTGGTTTCTTGAACAAGCACAGGTTTACTTAAGACTTCCATTGCCTATTATTTGCTTGATGTATTCCTGACGGGGTGCTAGAGCCAAGGTCATTAAAGCACGACTTCACAAATGTTTTCCTCGTGTTTTGTAGAACTCACTGCACGTCTGCTTTTCTCTTTGCATGTGATAAAAAAGCATTTAAGTGACTTCCATGTTGAAGCATCTTTCTACTTCCTGGTAAATCTACATACTAGGTTGATCATAGGCTGGGCTTTCTCATTTTTACTATTTTAACCTTCATCCCCGCCAAGATAGGGTCTCATTCTAGCCCAGGCTGACCTGGAATTCACTAAGCAGTCTCAGGGTGGCCTCGAACACACGGTGATCCTCCTACCTCTGCCTCCCGAGCGCTGGGATTAAAGGCATCCGCCACCACTCCCAGCTTCTATTTCCGGTTTTATCTGGTCTTACAGATGTTCAGCTGTTCAGAATGATTCGTGTCCACTCTGAAAGCTTGCTACCTCCTCCTTGGGAATGGAGTACGCATTTACAAATAGTCAAGGCCAGCTCTTTGCCCTGCCAGAGCTGATGTTTTATTTGTGTTTTGTGGCTGTGTCAGGGACAAAACCCAGGGCTTCACACACAATATAACTGAGAAAACCCTTCCTCACCAGACTTTTTATGGGAAAATATTTTCTATTTGGTCCTTTGATAACTTCTATCCTGTCATAATAAGAGCATCAATTATGACATTATTCCTGTCATAAATGTTTTCCAAATTTCATGTTTGCCAGTAATATTTTATCCTCAACTTGATTCCTTCTATTTTTGAAAAAATATTTTCTTTATAATAACATATGATTTCACAAAATGCCTCAAACTACTTGCAAAGACAATCACAGTATAAACCCATTAACCATATTAAATAACTTCTAATAGACAATATTTTCACCTCTGCTACAGCTGTCAGAAAAGTAGCTTATGGCATATGAAAAATATAACTTGGTTTCTATAGTTTGTTTAAAAAATTAAAGGAGGCTACAATAAATCTTGAAAAGATCTTCCTTATTTAAAATAGCCAGAATAAATACTTTCCAATGGGACAAAGGTGAAGTGTCAGTTATTGGAGCATCTACATGTGTGGAAAACGGCTATATTACCACTACAGTGGATAGCATGTTTAAAAATAAATACTGTGGGGCAGGGAAAATGCCTTGATGGTTAAAGACACTTCTTTGCAAAGCCTTCTTGCCCCGATTCAACAGCTATTATGTTCTGCCCATCAAGTGGCAAAAGCATCTGACACTCCATTTGTAGTGGTGAGGACCTGGGGTGTATGCATGTGTATACACACACGCATGTCAGATAAATAAAAGTTTAAAAACAATACAATCCAAGACAACCAAGAGTGGCTTCACAGGTATATTTGTTGGTGTTTTGTAATTGACATGTAATGTGTGTACATTTTTGCGGGGTTCAAGGTGTGTACATAATGTTTGATGGCCATATAAGTATTTGCATATTTTTAACCACTTACCATTCATTTATTGACTCTATGTCAAAATACATCATAAGTAATTACAGACTGTATTTATCTGAGTGCTACAGAGTATGAAAACCAATCTCTCCCATTAAGCTTCTTTTGGCACCTGTTATCTGACCTCCTCCCCTCCTCCTGCCCTTGGTCCTCTCCCACAGCCTCTGTTCCCTTATCCCGCAATCGGAGGACGAGTGAAAGTGGTAAGCGTTTGTCTTCTGTGCCTGTCTTACTTCAGTCAACATGATGTCCTTCAGCTCTTATCATGTGGTCAAAAATCTGAGGATTTCCTTTGTTTTCATGGGAGTACAGCATTGTGTTGTACATTTTGTGGCTGTTAAGAACTGTGCTAGAGCCGGGCATGGTGGTGCATGCCTTTATTCCCAGCACTCGGGAGGCAGAGTTAGGAAGATCGCCATGAATTCGAGGCCTCCCTGAGACTACATAGTGAATTCCAGGTCAGCCTGAGCTACAGTGAGACCCTACCTTGGAAAAATAAAATAAAAAATAATTGTGCTACAACTTCAAATTTATTGTGAGCATCTCTTTGGTGTAATTATCTCATTCACTTTGTAAATACACCCTCTGGTGGGATTCAGTCATTCAATTTTTAGGGCCTTCTCTCTTGTGGAAGTTACAGAGTGCAATAGTTTACACCCCCACTCAGAGTGTGTCATGTGTCCTCACCAGTGTTCTTGCTTTCTACCTCTGAGGAACAGCCACGCAGACTGGGCAAGGTAACACTCACTGTGGTTCTAGTTTGCACTTCCTGACTAGCTACATGGAACAATGTTCACATACTTGACCATTTATATGACATTGACAAATGTCCGTTCAGATCATTAGCTCATTTAAAAATAAGTCATGTGCATGGCGTGGTGGCACACGCCTTTAATCCCAGCATTCAGGAGGCAGAGGTAGGAGGATCACGTTGAGTTGAGGCCACCCTGTGACTAAAGAGTGAATTCCAGGTCAGCCTGAGCTAGAGTGAGACCCTACTTTGAAAAATTAAACAAAACAAAGACATGTGGGCTGGAGAGATGCCTTAATGGTTAAGGTGCTTGTCTGTGAAGCCCAAGAACCCATCGAATCTCCAGGTCTCACGTAGCCAGCTGCACAGTGACACAAGTGCACAATTTCACACATGCGCCACAGGGGGGCAAAAGCATCTGGAGTTCATTCCCAGCGGCTCAAGGCCCTGCGTGCCCATTCTCTCCCTCTCTCTGCCTTTTTCTCTCTAAATAAATTAAAAAAAGAAAAATATATATGCATATATTTTTTAAAGTAATGCTTTTTTTCTTGAAATATTTTGAGCTTCATGTCTATTATGGATACTTGGTCAGATGAGTAGTTAGGAATGATTTTATTTATTTATTTATTTATTTATGGTTTATCAAGATTCAGTCTCACTCTGGCCCAGGCTGACCTGGAAATCACTCTGTAGTCTTAGGGTGGCCTTGAACTCGTGGCAATCCTCCCACCTCTACCTCCGGAGTGCTGGGATTAAAGGCGTGCACCACCACGCCCAGTTTAGGAATGATTTTTTTTCCCATCCTGCAGATTGTCTCTTTGCTCTGTTGATTGCTTAATGGGCAATAGAGAAGCTCCTCATGTTGGTATAATCTCAGGTTGGTTTGACTTTTGCATCTTATGCTTTCGGAATTCTGTTCAGAGAATCTTTGCCTGCTTACATTTTGGTCTTAAGAGTTCATTTTCACATAGGATCTTCTTTTTTTAAAAGGAAAGTGTATTTTTAAAAAATATTTTTTAAATTTTTATTTATTTACTTGAGACAGAGAGGGATAGAAAGCAGCAGACATGTGGGGTGGGGGGAAGGGGAGGCAGAGACAATGGACACTCGAGGCCTCCAGCTGCCGAGAATGAACTCCAGATGAATGCACCAGTGTGCATCTGGCTTACAGGGGTCCTGGGAATCAAACCTGGGTCTTCGGCTTTGCAAGCAAGCACCCTAACCACTAAGCAATCTCTCCAGCCCATGGGATCTAGTTTTTATATATAGCTTTCCCAGCATCATGTGTTGAAGAGACTGTCTTTTCAGCAATGTATGCTCTTGATGTCCATGTCTATTTATTTCTGGGCTCTCTATCCTCACTCACTGGGCTACATCATGCCTATGCAATACCATAGTGTCTGGTTTAGCCCAGGCTGACCTGGAATTCAGCATCACATTCATTTACAAGTTTCTTTATGAACACTATGTTTCATTCCTTAAGGAATCATCTAAAATTAAAGAGTCAATATAGTTAACCTATTTAATTTGAGCTACTTTAGCGGTCCTTTAGTAGATTCTGGCTATGGTGGCATGTTTGGGAGCAGGTGTCTTGTGGAGGTGTGCCTAACCAAGATGCACTCTGGTGACTTGTATGCAGGTTTCTCGAATGTTTTTTTCATTTCTGTGAACAACATTTTGGATTTTTATGTGCACAGAACTTTTGCCATTTTTGCTGCATTTACTTGGAAGTATTGAGTATTTTTATGAGATTGTTGTGCTAGTACAAAGAAGTAGAACTAATTTCTATTTTTTTCACATTACTCGTGTACTCTGCAACCTTGCTGAATTCACTGACCTGGTCTGGTAGATTTTTGTAGTTTGAATGGTATTTTTGGACAGTCCTACATAACTTCTGTGCAGAAAGAACTTTATTCTTCCCTGTACAACCTAGAGGTCTTCCGTTTTCTTTCCTGCCCGATTCCAGCAGTCATGAATTTCTGATCCGATATTGAATACAGAGAGAGCAGACACTCCTGCTTCCGTTCCTCGTCGCTGGGGAGTTTTTCACCTTGGATGCTGTGATCACTGCGAGTTTTACGTGCACATTCTAAAGAGGATGAAGTTCTCTTCCATCACTTTTGGTAAGAAACTTTTGTAAACAATGTCAAAAGCTTTTTTTTGTATTCACCTGACCACTACTTGTCTGAATATGTTTGGGCTATTTTACATTCTCACACGATGGGAGAAAAGGACATGCTCCGCGCCACCAGACATGGTCACTAACCCTAACCGCAGGGACTCGGCCTTCACGGTGCAATCAATCATCTCTCAAGGGCCCATCTTGCAATGTCACCACTGCAGTTCTGTTTTAACTCTGGGATTCACGGAGCATCATTGGTACCACTAAGTGGCTCTTGGTGTGTTCTACAGAATGTACTGGATCTTACAGATTTAAGGATACCTCAGATTGCAACTGAGTTTGCCTTTACCCACCTCCCATTACTCTTTTTTTTTTTTTTTTTTGTTTTTCAAGGTAGAGTCTCATTCTAGCTCAGGCAGGCTTGGAAGTCACTGTGTAGTCTCAGGGTGGCCTCAAACTCACAGTGATCTTCCTACCTACCTCTGCTTCCCGAGTGAGTGTTGGGATTAAAGGCTTGTGCCACCACGCCTAGCTCATTCCTCACTTCTAAAAGCTAATTTAGGAGAAGCAAAAGCCAACAGGCAGATTAAAACCAAAATCTCACCGCTTCCTCCTAATTCCCTGTGACTAGCAGCTAGCTTGACATAGTTTGCAATATAAATTGCTTCTCTAGCCCAAACACGTCTGACGATTCTTTTGCTGACAAATTTGGTATCCATGTATGCTTCAATCAATTTTTGAAAACATCTCTTTTGACATAAATATCATGTATAATTACAGCCCCTGTAATAGTGCTATGACTGGAAACTGTTTTGTCTGCTCTCCACCACAGCAATGGAAGCTGCCACTGGGGAGAAAAGTAGTACAAGGCAAAAATGCAGGTGTTCTGTGCATTCTTTCCTCTTGCATGCTTACGGAGGTTCTACGGATTGAACCCAGGGCCCCATATGTGACCGGGCGACTCTAGCACTACCTGCCTTCTCGGGACTCATTACTTTGTGTTTTACGACCGGGTTCATTAAGTAACCCAGGCTGGCCTTGAGGTTGTGATCCTCTAGAGTAGCTGAGATTGCAGGACTGTACCACCAGGCCTAGATCCGTTCTCTACTCTCTTAGCATTTCACACATTCACACGTGCATGTAAAATGTATTTTGATAAATTCACTTTCCCATTACCTTCTCAAATCCCCATCCACTCCCTCAAAAAATCCTTCTTCCCAACGAGTTCCCTTCCTATAGTCATGTCTTTGGGGAGGGCAGGCAGTGATCCCCTTGAATGAGTGGACGTGTGGTTGTTCGCTGGAGAATGAGCAAAATACCAGCAGCGGCACCACTGAAAAGCACAACTGCTCCCCACCCCACAGCTACTAACTGCCAATTGCTAATATGGGAGAAGGTAGATCTTGTGAGCCTCCCCCATCCATGATGGAATGTTCACAGGCTCCATCTTGTCCAGCAAATGACTGCCTGAGTTCTCGAGTAATGGCCATGTCATGTTCAGAAGAAAGCACTCTTCCTCCTCCTCTAGCATTTGACATTCTCTACACCTCCCAAGGACCATGGCCTCCCTAGCTATGAGCTTTTGACCAGGTTTATAGTACCAGGCCCTCTTAGGCAGTTGGCCTTAAATCCAATAAGAAAGCAGTTGGTTATTCCTGTAACAATCATGCCACTCTTGTACAGCGGGCTGGTTGTGTAGCACATAGTGTCCACAGCTGAGGACGACCATGGAAGGCACTCCTCCGGCCACCCCAGCAGCCCGCATGGTGCCAGCTGGCACTATTCATGTAAGCCAGCAGGGAGAAGCTTCAGTTCAGACCCAGCTTGATTCTTCTGTATCTCACAGTCAAAGCATGTGGTATCTCCAAAAGCAGGGACTTGCTACCTACTTTTGGTGGGCATCTGAGAGCAATGGCAATAGCCTGTATTGTTTTAGGAGCCTCAGGGGCCTCCCTGACCATCAATAAATTGGGAGGTATCTCACCCTGTCACCTCCACAATTTACTAATAACAAAACTGAGTGTAAATTTCTAAGATACCTAAGTAGGAAGTATAACATCAAAAGTTTACATAATGATTTAATTTTTTAAAAAACAGTACTCTCTCTCTCTGTGTGTGTGTGTATACTGAGTGAATTTCTCAATGCATTTGAGCTTAGTAAAATAGATATTCTCTTCTGTTTGATAGAACGGCACAGCAGTGGGGATAAGGCTGATATGTACACAGTCATGACCATTAATGAACCTACTGAACATTTAGAGTGTCTTCCCAATCCTGCAGTCTCATCACTGCATACTAGGTTACAAGTGCTGCTGCATACTTGTACTGCTCAGTCCCAAACACTTTCAGAAAGATCTGAGACAATAACACTTAAGGGCAGAGTAAGAGTGGAGCCATCTGATATTGCCTACAAATTAGAATGAAAATACAGGAAAAATGGGCTGTAAGCTGGTTTTCCTTTTTTCCTTGCCTCTTTTCTATTTATATCTCTCTAAAGAACTTTTAGAGACAAACTCTCAAAATCACTTGCCTTTGGGAAATACTTATGCAATCATCCAACATAAAGGAGGATTCACAACAAAGGAAAAGATGGTAGACTAAATGCAAGCCTGCAAAAGCCATTTTTATTGGTGAAAAGAAAAAGGGAGTGGGCTAAATTACTAGTAAAAACAATTTACACAAACACTTCCTTTATTATCTTTGTGCAAATTTTACAAATTTCAGTTAGTTACCTAAACAAACTTCTGCCAGAAACCAAGAAAAGACCATTAATCTCACCTGCCAACAAGGAAACTAAATTAGGAATTGAAATGTCCTTCCTCAAGGCAACAATCAGGGAAATATACCAGGCACTGTGCTAACCTATCTCCTCCAATCTACACAGGATGGCTGCAGACGTGCACTGAACAGTAATGCCGCAAAATCTTGGTGCGACACACCTTCTTCAGGACATTGCCTGAGTACACAATATGAACTAAGAAACACAAGAATGACCTTGAAGAGTTCAGAATGTGAATCACGAAAATGAACATCTTTGTAACCAGATCCTTTTCACTGTAGACTATAAGGGCTTGGGAATGAAATGGGGGATCAGTGATGCTTTCAGCCTGGCCCAGTCTGTATTAGTATAAGAACTACTGAACAACCTAGCAATGGACTACACTCCTCTTGTGCTGTACCGCATCAATGGACTACACTCCTCTTGTGCTGTACTTCATCAATGGACTACACTCCTCTTGTGCTGTACCGCATCAATGGACTACACTCCTCTTGTGCTGTACTTCATCAATGGACTACACTCCTCTTGTGCCGTACTTCATCAATGGACTACACTCCTCTTGTGCCGTACCTCATCAATGGACTACACTCCTCTTGTGCCGTACCTCATCAATGGACTACACTCCTCTTGTGCCGTACCTCATCAATGGACTACACTCCTCTTGTGCCGTACCTCATCAATGGACTACACTCCTCTTGTGCCGTACCTCATCAATGGACTACACTCCTCTTGTGCCGTACCGCATCAATGGACTACACTCCTCTTGTGCCGTACCGCATCGATGGACTACACTCCTCTTGTGCCGTACCGCATCAATGGACTACACTCCTCTTGTGCTGTACTTCATCGATGGACTACACTCCTCTTGTGCTGTACTTCATCGATGGACTACACTCCTCTTGTGCTGTACTTCATCGATGGACTACACTCCTCTTGTGCTGTACTTCATCGATGGACTACACTCCTCTTGTGCCGTACCGCATCGATGGACTACACTCCTCTTGTGCCGTACTGCATCAATGACTACACTCCTCTTGTGCTGTACTTCATCGATGGACTACACTCCTCTTGTGCCGTACCGCATCAATGGACTACACTCCTCTTGTGCTGTACTTCATCGATGGACTACACTCCTCTTGTGCTGTACTTCATCGATGGACTACACTCCTCTTGTGCTGTACTTCATCGATGGACTACACTCCTCTTGTGCCGTACCGCATCAATGGACTACACTCCTCTTGTGCTGTACTTCATCGATGGACTACACTCCTCTTGTGCTGTACTTCATCGATGGACTACACTCCTCTTGTGCCGTACCGCATCAATGGACTACACTCCTCTTGTGCTGTACCGCATCGATGGACTACACTCCTCTTGTGCTGTACTGCATCAATGACTACACTCCTCTTGTGCTGTACCGCATCAATGGACTACACTCCTCTTGTGCTGTACAGCATCGATGGACTACACTCCTCTTGTGCTGTACTGCATCAATGACTACACTCCTCTTGTGCTGTACTGCATCAATGACTACACTCCTCTTGTGCTGTGCTTCATCGATGGACTACACTCCTCTTGTGCCGTACCGCATCGATGGACTACACTCCTCTTGTGCTGTACTTCATCGATGGACTACACTCCTCTTGTGCTGTACTGCATCAATGACTACACTCCTCTTGTGCTGTACCTCATCAATGGACTACACTCCTCTTGTGCTGTACCTCATCAATGGACTACACTCCTCTTGTGCTGTACCTCATCAATGGACTACACTCCTCTTGTGCTGTACTTCATCAATGGACTACACTCCTCTTGTGCTGTACCGCATCAATGACTACACTCCTCTTGTGCTGTACTGCATCAATGACTACACTCCTCTTGTGCTGTACCGCATCAATCAATGCTCACTTCATGTGCCTTCATGATAAAGGATGACTCTGTAGTACTATTTACTTTGCTCTAGCCATCCTTTAACATAAACTATTAGGGAACTAATTCAGTACTCATCCAGTGTATTTGCTTGCTTCTAACCAGATAAATTGTTGAGTTTCCCTGCTATAGTAGTATTCAAGCAGGCTGAGTGGAATAAAATACAGGTAGATTCTAAAATTTAACTAAACACTGTACACATTCAATCAAAAACAGCCCCAAGTATTATGCAAGAGTAGTTATTATAATGACCAGATCCTCTATCAACAAAGAGGTTTAGATTTCTGGTCTGTTGAGGTATCCAAGTCAGCTTGTGACCAAGTGAGACCCTTCCCTGGTGCAATCCCAGTTATCTTGGGTGATTTTGGTCTCAGTCAAGTTGCTGCCTGGGTCGTCGGGCTGCTGTTCTGATTTCTGGAGCTGGGTACTTGCTTTTCCTACGGGGCAAACCGAGCCGCTGCTGCTGCTGCCTCTGCTGCTGTCGTAGCTGCCACCACCAGAGCCACCACCGCTGCTGAAGCTGCCGTGTCCACCGCCACTGCTCCCCCCGAAGCCGCTGCTGCGGGATCTGCCGCCGCTGCCACTCCTGGGTCCGCTGCTGCTGGGGCCGCTGGTACCGGTGCTGGAGCCGCTGAAGTTGCTGCCGAACTCTGCTCCTGCTTGGGTCCCGCCGTCAGCCCAAGTTGGCGTGGCCGGGTCCCGGGCTGCTGCTGTGTTCGCTGGAGCTGGGCTCAGGTGGTGGGGGAGGGGAGGGAGCCGCGGCTGCTCTGGTTGTCTCGCTTCTCCACGTGTGCTTCTACCTCGCGGTCTGCTCCTCCCTCCGTTGCTCGCTGCCGTTCTCCCCTCACGTTTCCCGAGTTGCGGAGAGCGCGGTGTGAGGGGAAAATCCCGCACCTGGCTTTTCCTGCGGCTCGAGCCGAGAATCTGGCGGTTCTCTGCTGCGCCACGGTTGCGGCGGTTGGCCGAGCTGCCGGAGCCGCCCTTCCCGCCTGTGCAGGCTCTGGATGCTCTATAACTCTTCCACTTCTCCACTGCCGCCTCAATTTCCTATACACCTCACTTTCTAGTAAAAGTGTGTATTCTGCTGAGTTTTTTTGGTCTTTTTCCCCCCTAGGCTGCTTTGGCGTGGTACCTACGCCGCCATCTTAACCGGAAGTCCAGATAAATTGTTAATCAGGAGAAAAACTGTGTTTTCCAAGTATTAGATAAGTTATTTGAAAAAGAACATATATTTGCCTATGAGTTTGTGGGTGAAATGTTTCCCAGAAAATTATTAATTGGTTTTATTTTAGGTCCCTATTATGAATGGCAAGTTAAACATTCTAAGTATCTTACAAAATAATAACTATATCTTTGAAAGCCTATAGGGAATTCCTAGTAAATTATCTGTAATTATTCTTTCTAAACAGATTTCAACTCCTATCCATTTGAAAACTAAACTTCTGGGTCCCCCCTTCAGTAAGTTCATATCCAATGGCCTACATCTGTTAAAATATTTCTAATGAGAACAGTAAGCCAACCCCAGAAAAGCAAATAAACAAGTTCTAAGTATGCAGTCTGCCCACTGCATGGTCCTCACACGATGGACCCTAACTTAATTCAACTGCACCCCCCCCAATCAGCTAGCAGGTCTGTCCACCAAAAAGATTCTGAGTGCAATAGCAAGAAACTAGACATAAATCATGGAACTAGTAATTTAGTGGAAGGAAAGTCTCTCTCAAATTTATGTTCATAGCCGAGACACTCTGTTAACTTATAAAAGAGTTGTTTTGGCCTTGTTTTTATTATTTTTGTTTCCTTAAAGGATAATAGGTCTTTAATTTTATACAGCATGAAGACACTCCAAGTTTCAGTTTCAAAATCCTCCAATTATCTTTAGAACTCAGTATTTCTAAGTAGCCACCGATTTTCACTACTTTCAGACTTTTGTCAACAAAGGTGCTACAAACAGTTACCAACCACTAAACAGTAACTTACTCACCCTGTCATTACCTCTACTCTCTCTTCTATAAACTGAAAACAAAACAAAACAAAAAAACCATTAAGCAAATCCCTGTGCTTCAACAGAGTGGTGGCCAGTCATGCCACAGATCTATAAGCCTGTTCCTCAAGTTAGAGGATCCTGTCTTCTCAGCACCCAGTCATCAAGGTTTTCAGTGTGTGTTTCAATAGGCAGAATGTTCACACAACCGTATCTGTTTGTTTGCCCTTTATGCCTTTAGCATACAGTCAGTCAGCTTTCGGTGTCCAAGGGTTTTGCATCTGTGGGTTCACCTGTGGATCAAAAATACCCAAAACACATTCTCGCTACTCAACATGTATGGACTTTTTCTTGTCATTATTCTTTAAATGACAACAATTTACACAGCATTTTTATTCTTAGGTGCTATTAGTCACCTGCAGATGAGCCAAATAAAACACAGGGGAAATTATAGATGGGTTGTATATGAATATTATACCACATTCAGGGAACTTGAGCACTCCTCGATTTTGGTATCAATCCTGGAACCACTCCTCATGGATACTAAAGAAACAAGCCTATGATTTGAGAGCCTACATATGTCAAGCACTACCTTAATTCTGGAATATAGCAAAACGTAAGACAGACCTGGCCTCTGCCCTCAGAGCACTTCTGGTCTGGCTGTGTTTCCCTGAATTGCCAAATGCTATGCAATGTGGAAAAACACACAGGCATCTGCCTTCTATCAGTATGTTTCCAGCACCAGCATTGCTCAGAACTGTTACTAAAAAATGGTATCTACTTTCTATTTATTTGGTTAATGATTTCAATGATGGACAAAAGAACTGATGAGTCAGTTTCTCTGCTGAATGCCATGCCTGTATGCTAGCCTTGTGGAATGCACAAACTACAGACTTTATGACGATGGTTCTATTTCACCTTAGAACATCTGACAGAAGGTGACAAGGGGCTGTGGGTACTTGGAATAAGTATTCGCTCACCGGCTCCCTCACCTAGCTACTGTGGCCATGCCCAGACAGTGACAACCTAGCAAAGCGCGCCATGAAAATATGTGAAGTGCCACTAACAGATCGGATAGCTATCAATGCAAGACTAGATTTAAAAATTCAGACTCTTAATTTTAAGGCATTTAAAGTATTTAAAATGCAAGCACTTGAGAAAGTGAAAATACAGTTATCTAAAACCCCAAGAGGCAAGTATTTTACCCACAGTTCAGAAAAAAAGGAATTCAGTATACTATAGAACACAAAGATGCACACAATTAGGATTGTATTTATCAACTTACAATAACCAAAAAATAGCTTTCTACAAGGCAAGCCATATATACATTTTAGAAAAGTCTGTTTCTTTATATCTCAGGCCCCCTCTAGTGTTTGAAAAGTTACAGGCATCACTTGATACCAGAAAAGGTAAACTGTTGCTGTGAGATCTCACAAAACAAGTACTTCTGCTCCATTCTTAGGGCACAAAAAAGGGGGGAAAATCAGAGAAAACACCCACCCATAATGCGTATTTCAAGTTCCTGCTGCTGTTATCTGATTGGTTGCCCTCTCACTCTGATCTGTGCTAGTCGCTGCTGGCTGTCTTCAGCAGAGTGACACTTTGTTAATAAAGGAGCCCATCATGATGTAGGGGTTTCAACTTCACAAACAAGAAAGATATAAATTTTGTTGAAACTAACTTAACATTACCATATAGCTTATTCTGTCTTTATCGGTCATCAGTAATCACTAATCAGTACATACTTACTTACAGTACATACATGCTTATGGAGCAAAACACTTGGGAATCAGAATTTTTAAACTTTATGTATTTTAGGAGTCAGCCTAATCTGAAGATTTGCTAATAAACTTTTTCAGGACTGAGAGGAAGGAGGCAGACAGTGATGCAAGGACAGCGGCGGGCCTGAGAGCAACGTGAAGGAGCTCCCACAGCTTACGCAAGCACGGCGCCGCACAAGCAGACGAGGCACCTGCCCCTCCGCAGAAGACAACGGAAAGCAGAGAGTGAGAACTCGTTCAGCTTCACCGTGTTTCTCAGCTACATCCTCCGTGTGTCTTTCCATTCTATTCCTGAGGGTATAACCGTTTAGTATTTCTATCACTGGAAAAGAAAAAGAAATCTCTAATTTCAGCAAAAGAAAGCAATGCAGCTGAGCAGGGGCTGAGAGGAGAACACATTAAGCACTCACGTATGGGCTTAGTGGCGATGTACAATGAACATGGGAAAAGCCAAGAGTTCTTAAAACACATTTAATGTGTGAAATGTATCTGAACAAATGACTAATTTGTCACCCAGTATGTCTTTTAACTCCTGTGTTGACACTGCTTTATTTTCAACCTTGTCATCTGCAAATATATCACAAGTGTAGGAAAAATAGATCAGTCATACAAAGTAAATGTCAAAGAATGAGGTACATTTATAATTGGCCTCAACTTTAAGATATCTACAATCAAATGGAGTAGGATATAGCATTTTAAAGTGCAACATGCACTCTTGGCCCAACATGAAAATTATGTAACTAGAATTTACGGCACCCATTTCTCCTAGAACATACTTGGTGAAAAGCTGTTTTTAAAGTTACCATCAGACTATATAAACTGAAGAACACTGAAGTCATTTTAAATGAGTATAAAAATGCATTTATGAATAAAATCAGCATGGGAGAGGTAGCGTTAAGTAAAAATCAAATAAATACTATACAGTAACATACAAAATTCAGCTTATAAAAAATTGAAATTAGCATTTTAAAATATCCCTTTCCCCCTCCCTGCTTTGAGGGTTTTACAATGAAATTACAATTTAGACCTAGAGTCTGTGTATAGATTTTTCAAATGTTGTTAACTGCTGGCATTGTTTTTAGCCAAGACCTCTCTGATCTGCCGATCGAGCTCAGTTATGATGCGGTCTTCATGACTGTACACACCGGTTCTCATCAGGGTGTCCCTCTCTTCTATTAGCCGAGTCAAGTACTCATCCAAGCCGTCCTCCAGCGTGGAGCCCTGCGGACCACCCATCTTTCCACTGGCAATCTCTCTGGAATCCTGGGACTGCTTTTGTTCCTGTTGCCTTAACCTGAGAAATCAAGAACAAATGCCTCTCTAGCAGGCCAAAAAAAAAAAAAAAAACACAAACCTGTTCTGGTTTTCTTAATACCACTTAAAAACAAAGGAACTCAATGGGAAAATAAGTTTTGCTTTCTTCCTGTAAGTTTTATAGAAAGGAAACAAAACCAATGTAATACTGACTAGTCAAAGACAATATGTTTATAGTAGACAATTTACAAAGCGATTTTTAATTATAAGATACATGAAAACTGGACTTAGTAGGTTAGGTGACTTCTCCGGCTCTGAGTGCAGAGCACTGCTACCATTTACTGCCCCTAACTGCGCCGACGCTTTGGTCACAATGTTACAAAGTCTTCCAGGGCTTCTTCATGCCAACTGTTTTTCATGTCTTTTAATTTACACCAAAACCTGCATTTGTCTCTTTGACACTTGTATTACTAGTCCCAGTTCTCCAAAGACATGTCTTCATGGTGATGTTACTAAGACTACATGGTCTACACATTTTTATCCTTGTGTTTGCGTGCTTGTGCACGTGTGCTTACGTGTTCAGCACCTGCGTGTGTTGGTCAGACTGATGTCAGGTCTCTTTCCTCAATTACTCACTAGCTGTGTTACAGGAGCAGGCCAGTGATCCCCGGGGTCAGTCTACTGGTGTGCCCCGGGCTCAGGCGCACGCTGCCATGCCCAATCTTCTATGCAGGGCACAGACAAAGGCTTAGGCTCTCACACTTGCGTGTCAAGTACTTTATCAACTGAGCCATCTCCTCAGCCTCTCATCTACAAGTTTGGCAGGCTAAACTCTGTCTTTACTTAAGACACCAAAACAGTGCTTAATACACAGCACTTTGTCAGTTTCAGTGCTATGTATGACAGCAAAACTTTGGAAGGTAGGAATATTATAACTCATTAATGCACAACATCTTCCAAGTCTACAACATTGTACGCAAATATCTGTTGAAGTTCTATGTCCAAAAGCATTATACTGTTATATTTCCCTCCATGAATACAGCTGTAACAAGCATCAAACTTTCATTTGCAGCATGTTGGTCAATTCTTTAAAATATATTTTATGTGACTATTTCAGAACTATTGATAATACTGATGGAAGGAAACTTGAAGTATAAAAACCCAGCTTGAGGGCTGGAGAGATGGCTTAGCGGTTAAGCGCCTGCCTGTGAAGCCTAAGAACCCCGTGTTCGAGGCTCAGTTCCCCAGGACCCACGTTAGCCAGATGCACAAGGGGGCGCATGCGTCTGTAGTTCGTTTGCAGTGGCTGGAGGCCCTGGCATGCCCATTCTCTCTATCTCCCTCTTTCTCTCTCTCTCTGTCGCTCTCAAATAAATAAATAAAAATAATTTAAAAAAAAACAGCTTTAGTTATATTATTAACATTAGTAATATGGTAACTCATATCTGAGTCCTTGTTGTATGTTAGAAACTATTTAAATGCCTTATATGCTAATCTCACTGTTTTTTTTTAAGCAAGCCCAACAGCCTTTTTTTAAAAAAAAAATATTTTATTTTTATTTATTTATTTGGCAGAGAAAGGGTGTGTGTGTGTGGGAGAGAGAGAGAGAATGGGAATGCCAAGGCTTCCAGCCACTGCAAATGAACTCCAGACACATGTGCCCCTTATGCATCTGGCTAACGTGGGTTCTGGGTAACTGAACCTGAATCTTTTGGCAAACACCTTAAACGCTAAGCCATCCCTGCAACCAGGAGATCGGTGTTTTTTTTTTTTGAGAGAGAGAACTGGCGCACCAGGGTCTCTGGCCATTGGAATTAACTTCCAGGTGCAAGTGCCACCTTTCAGACACGTCTGACTTGCACATGCATCACCTTGTGTGCCTGGCTTACGTTGGATCTGGGAGTTGAATATGGGCTCTTAAAGTTTGCAGGCAAGAGCCTTAACTGCTAAGCCATCTCTCCAGCCCTCATTCTTTTTTAATCTTCAAGGCAACTCACTGCAAATGATTAGAAGTTAGAAATGAGGAAAAGAGAGACTAAAAGCTTCAATACCCTCTTCAAGGTCATAAGTCACAGAGACAGAGTCAAAATCTGGTTCCAGAGAGCACTCAGCTCCTGTGCTCCGTATTCAAAAGAAGTGAGTAAGCAGCAGCAGGCAGCAATGTCTACTGGAGGGCACGTACCTCCGCTCGTCACGGGCATCACAGCATCACCCAGCATCCCAAGAAAGGTGACTCGAGGAAGGTGTATTGAGAAAAAGATCACATTCATACAACTTCTGTTACAGTGTACTTATGAAACTTATCTGTTTTATTAGTTATTGCCAATCTCGTATGGTGCCTAATTTATAAATTAAACCACATGGATGTATGTATGTTTAAAAAAAAAAAAACATTAAGCGCGGGGTTTAGTCTGTTGTTCCAGGCATGAACTGTATACTCTGTTTATACAGGTGACTTGGGGAAACCCTTCATAGTTACGAGGGATGAGTACGTACCTATCTGTTAAGAGCATAGGGCACACATACAGCACAGCTTAGGCAGCTTGTACTGCTAAAACAGAGTAAGAGACTGGGTAGCTCTACGTAAATATTCACTTCCTCATGCTTCCAGTGTCCCAGGTCAAGGTACTCGCACAGTCACGTTCTAGAGGGCCCTTTGCTCTGCCCCACGGTGAGGGAAGAGATGGAGCACATTCTCTGGTGTCTTTTGTGGGAGCTCCAGTCCTCCTGTGAAGGCCCACATCTTATCTATGCCTATTTATCTGCCCGAGGTGCCATGTCTAAATGTTATCATGTTGGAAGATAGGGTTTAGAACATTAATTTAGGTGGAACATGTTCAGTTCATACATGCATGTACTTGATAAAAGAATCCCATGGTATCTCTGTGAAACAATGCAATCACAACATTGAGTGGGTTCAGAGCTGAATTATACAAGATGAAGTGAATTTAGAAGTTCAATGAATGAATGTCAGTTTTGACGGTCACTTCTGTGGCTTGCTTCGAGCTGGACGGTATGACTCTTCTCTCCAACATTTATCGGGTGCCCACAGTGTTCTGGGCATGGAGGCCGTCCTACATGAATAATGCCTGCCTCCTAAAACTTGATGTAATGTATGTGTATATATATATAGTAATTTAAAACGTGATACTGTTATATGTTGTTTTGGTGGCTTAAATGAGGACTGGCTTTTTGCCTATCAAATTTATAGATCATGTACAAGTGAACCTTCCTGATGTCTTAACATACTTTACACATGATCAACTTTACCCTTGAGACAGCTGAACTGGACTTTCCCTGGTACAGGATGGACCCAATTAAAGCTGTTCTACCAGAACATTTCTATTTGTTAGATAAGAAAGAATTTCCAATGATTATACCTGTTCAATTCATTTCTTATATCCAACAGCTCCTGCTGCTCAGTTTTCATTGTATCTTTTTCCTCAGCAGCAAGGTAGCGCAGTCTCATCTGCTCCAGTTCCTCTTGCTGTTTTTTAAGACGAGCCATTTGACTCTCTTGTTCCCTCTAAAAAGAAACAGACATGTAAAAGAGGAAATACGTTTGTTTCCATTGAGGACTTGGAATTATAAACTCATCTGACAATACACATACCATCCAACTCTGCGACATAAGAACTCTAGAAACGCTCAACTTTTCAATACTCAGTTTTTATATTTTTCTTTCTGCTATCGTAATTCATACTCCAGTTGGTGGCTGAGATTAGGTGGCCTAAAAAGGTAAGTGAAAGTGAAGGCAAGAAAGGAGCCATGTGTGACGTTTGAGTGAGAAACACTGCCACTTTGGAAAGAAGTCTACCCAGTCCACCC